>NC_143251.1:44890000-46140000 GCF_984573655.1 Nuphar pumila
GATAAAACTTCCCCAACTCAACTTTTTACAGGAATCCCCTACCCATCCAAACTACTAGTATCACGTAACGACGTACACACCCTTCCCAGAGCACTGGGAAGATAATAATAGGGTGATACCTCGTTTATTGTGGAAGGATCATGCCGCAAGATGGCTGAATCCAACATGAATCATCACCAAAAAGGATGAACCCAACCTGATTTCAGCATTGACGCCTGCTCCTTTCCATCCAGTCCAGAGAATTCCACACCAATAAATTAGAGATATAACTGGGTCCACTGTTGGCTCTTCATCATCCGTCACCTGTTCACGTTGCAGTCATCCATGTACTGGTCATCTTCCTTCAGAAACCTTGTCCAATACCACTTGTACTGGTTGATACCCAGCTCAAGCCATGGCTTCATGTTGCCATTGTAATGCAGTACTGCAGCTTTATTGATGGTATCTCTATCTATACCGTATTTGTGACCAAGACCGGACAAAACCCATGAATCATCAAGGCTGTAGACCAAACCGTCAAATGTCATCAAACTTGCAGACAATGCTCCTGCTCTGAACAAAGGCCCATCCCTTTTCTGCCGTTTATTTTTTAAAACATAAGAGAACACTCGACAATATTTTGACTAATAGTAAGTAAAGATTAATAGAAAACTAGCATGAATTTTGTGAACAACAATAATTAATAACTGAACAAATAGACAAATAAAAAAATAAAGGCAACAGATTCTAGTCTTTTTTAAAGAATATATGCTAACGTAACTCCTCTCTGCATCATTTGACAAAGTCGAAACCAACATTTTTTCATAATAAAGTTGAAACCAACTTTTGGTCTAGCAAACTGCTGGATTAGTTTTTCAACTTTAAAAAAAATACAAGAATTTAAAGCAACTAGGATAAGTTTTGCAGTACTTACTGTTTGGAGCCACTCCTGGTATTTCTGGAACAGATTTAGCTCTCTCCACCTAACCAAATCAATTACATTGAGTCCTGACATCCACACACAGCCATCACCATTCAAAGCTTCTGCATTCAAGTATCCCCTAAGGTGACCAAGCTTTACTCTGCAAAACTCCAATGCACCAATCACTTTCCCTTCCAGGTCAATATTCCACAAAGGTGAAAGGTCTCTCTGAACAACCACATCATCATCCAAGACAACCACCTTTTTTAATTTGCTTAAAATTTCTGGGAGATAAAAGTGTGCTTGGCTAAACACAGACAAGTATTCGGTTCTCTTGGGTGCGACCAAGGCACGCTCGCCACTTCCAATGGTAACACGGAACTCCTCTGATCCACTCAGATGAAACATGTTAGAAGGGTCGGTAGTGATGTATTTCAGCTTATAATCATCTATGTTTTCCACATGAATGGTTGCCAACTCATAATGATTCTTTAAAAACCAGTGCTTCATAGAAAAGTAATTTTCAGTATCTGTAAGCAGATGAAAAACCATCTTAGCATTTTCCTGTGTCACAAGAATAATTCAAGGTTCAGTCTAGCTCAACAAAAGACAGGGAAATGAACTCATTGATGCATTAAATCAATATACCTTAGCATTTGTTACAGTTGAGTTAATGACGACAGATGATGCAAGTATGTTTTTGGAGAAAATAACATAGTGATGAAGGCCTGAGACATCAGAATGGTCAATCTGAGATGACATAGCATGATCTACATGAGATCTGAAATATTCCACGGTCAATCTCATTGACAAACAGTGATGACTTTTAGGCATGGTCTGTACACCAAGATGATACAGAAATGCACTCTGGCGCCTGTGAAAGAGAGCTTCATCCTTAGTCATATCTAGTATTTGTGCCAACTTCTTGTCCACATTATAACAGCCTACGTGCTCTGCTTCAGCTTTGGCTATTGCAGCTCCCATGTTCTGTAACTTCTGCTTGACACTGAGACAGATTGACCATGACATTTTATACTCTCAGTCAGAACTAGTACAGAAAAATATTCATTGTTGACTCAAGAATTGCACAATTAAACTAGTCAAAAAGAATAGTATTCTAAAAGCATTCGTACTGGTATCATCATATTGCCAACTGGAAATCAGAGAGAAACTTATGTGAATCGGATTAGTGTAAAAGGGCCGGCTGCTCAAATCCAATCATGAGCTGGAAAAGCCTCCATTCAAAGCAACCAAACCCACTATCATGTGTATGAAAAAATAGCAATACATTTTTCTAAAAGAAAACTAGAATCGCTTGCAAGAGTAGATGAGCATATTGCATCAAGAGATAATAGCACCACTTGTATGATATTCGACAGTTGGAGAGGAAAAGCAGCTCAGATGGATTGTTCAGTGGTGACCATCAGAAGAAGACTTCCCCTTATTTTTTTGGACAAATGGTTCATGACCATGACAGCTCAAGGCCATGGCCACTGGAAGCTTCAGGTCAGAGTGGAAAAGCTCACATTCTAGGAAGCTAGAGCCAGAAGTGGGAAGCAAGACTGTGCCGTGAAGTCAGAAAGCATTGAGGAAGCATGATTGCAATTGATATGGGTACACAATTTCCTATAATTGGGATCTTCTGTGCCCTAGCAGTTGGAATCATGTTCACCAAGAGTGGAAGAATGAGAACTGCAACTGATTGGGAAGTGTGATTTGTATCTATTGCTGTCTATGAAAGCAATATCAATGCTTTTCTTTGTCAATGAAATGATTTAGTGACATACTTAACGTATAATGCTCTTATAAAACATTATCCTTTTTCATCTCCCACCACTTCCAGTTGAATCCCATTTCTTTGCTAAATTAATCCTCACACATTGCTGCCTGCTTCCTGGATCCCTTCAGAACTTAAAAGGACATGACTTCCCACTTCCATATTTCACTTCGGTAACTGTGGCCATGATTCATGATGTTTGGAGCAAGACTCTAGATACACACCTTTTCGAGCTCTCTAAAAGGGTGATGAACTTTATGATTAAAAATAGTTGAGGATATGTGATGAACAGCTTGCTAGATGACAACCAACCATTATTATGACAAAATCACCACTCAAATGAAACATAGATGGATCTGATTTGACTTCAGTAAGTTATATTTAGCCAGTGCGATCCCTCTGTCATTAAATGGTTTCTGATTGTGTCGAACAGATACAGCTGTGGAAATGGAATATGGATATTTCCATGGAGTTTCCATTAGAAATATTGTCACCAGTAATATATTGCAGGAGTAAAAGTAGAAATTCATCTGATGCATGGACTATTGATATTAGGTAAACCAAGTTTAACACCAATATCTAAGGGTATATTCAAATAATGCAAAAATTAATTACCTGCCCTGAAGGTCATCATCTGTAGTCACATCACTAAGAACACGTTCAAATTCTTGAATGTTTTGCTTTAATTCACGAGTTAATTTTTCATGGGTTTGATTCTTCTTAGCAATGCTTGGATAGAAAGCTCTAGCCATGAACAACCAATCTTTCAATTTTTTCACCAGAGAATCTTTCATTGCTTCTTTGTTTTCCTTACACCATAAACAGTAGCTTCCAAATGTATCTTCACACGATTTATCTGTCTCATCACTGTCCCCAGATTTTGTTTGGTCAATGCCTTCGTCAACTTTATCCTTCAGCTTATTTTGCAGCTACATGTTTAGAAGAAAGTCAAAAGATGATCATGCGTATTCAAGTCAACAGGAAACAGCAATAAACACCAAGCAACTCAAACTTTTAGCTACAGTGTAGCTACAGATGTGCCTAAACTGGAAAAAACGACATGCATTAGACTGAAAACTTACAATCTTGTCACTGTGAGGGGGCTGTACCAAATTCCCCGGTTTGTCACTCTCTCCTGAAATATCAAAACAGAAACTTGAGGAGAAAGAGCATATTGATCCAAAAATTTATTGCATGCTTGTAATGAAATCAAATTCAGATCATACCTTGAACATCACTATAATGGATAATTCCTTCTGGTTTCCTGATGACTTTCATATCAAGGTTACCAGAATGTGCAGCATTCTCCCCTTTGCGAGTATTTGTTACAGCACTCTGTTAACATGAAGAGCTTAAATCAGGTTAGAAACAGAATATGAAGAGCCATTATTTATAAAAAATTTAAAAATATAAAGATCCTGTGAATAGAATACCGAAATGATTTTAAGGGCTTACTACCTATCCCCTTGTTAGCAGCATCTAAAGAGTGGATTGGAGAAGTATTTTAAACTGTCAGGGCTGAAAATCATATTTGCAATGGCAGCAGATAGATACACATTTGTGGTATAATAATAATGATGATGATAACAACAATAATAATAATAAAAATACAGCTTAAGACTTAAATTTCCAGCTTAATAATAATAGTACATGCTTATTGTTTCCTGCTATTCCTAAATAACCTAAACATAATAATGTAATTTAGATACACACAATAGCCATATATCGACTTTCTAATTTTTATCTGCATCAGAGCATGCAACTATGATCTCATGAAAGTTTGGACTGGAACCATTTATATGCTATTTGTACGTATCCCTTTAAGATCCCCTCATGTCATGGCACCAGAACGAGTTCACCTAGGTGAATACATAAATTGTAAATTTTTAATGCTTAATTAACTGAAACCTTAGCTGCTAAAGTGGAATTCAAATGCCATAAAGCACCAGCTATTCTTCCAGTCATGGAAGCAATTCTCATGTTTGAAAGCAAACCAAAATAATGCATTAATGTAAAGAGTAGACCAAGTGTCAACCTAAGAGCCATAAAATTGTTTATCGAAACAAGGAAAACATAATACAAGAGAAAAAGCAACACCATTATAAGTTTGAAACTGGACCAAGCTTGGATGCTCCAATCAAATCCAAGCTTAGTATTTTTCCAGGTTTCACAAGCAAGAAGACAGAGTGAGCTTCGAATTATTATATGGATGATGTATGGATTTTTATATTTATTCAATGTGCTAATATGATGTGTCTCAAATCTGCAATGTCATGAAAATCCAATATTAGATTTGACAAGGCTAGCATATAAAGTCCTTTTCTTGTTTTGGATGCTGGGGAGAAACTTGTCGATTTCTATTCACCAAAAGGTACAACCAGTTGACCCATGCCCTGTTTGTGGTGTCCTACAGCGTAAAAGTCCCAGATCCCACTTGCCCACAAGGGAGTACACCCCAGCTTTGGCCTTGCAATGAAGGATGTGTACCCCTGGTTTTGAACCCGTGCTGCCCCTTCAACTTAGGACATCACAAGCTGCCCCCTAGCCAGATGAGCAAAGCCCTTGTAGGTGCATATAAAGTCTGCTAGAAAAGGGCAAAACCATAATAAGTGAATGGTGGATTATATAGTCTTTCCACATAAAACAACAATAAATAGCTGGTTGGGAACCCCACTATGCAAATTTAATTTGTTAGAAATCAGTGTGAGTGATATTCACCATAAAAAAACAATGGCTCCTTTGAGCACACCTTTAAGAAAGGGAGGCATTCTTGGTTCATGATAGGTAGCATTTCACCTTAAATGTCCCATTTTTGCCACTCATCAAAAGACATCATCATCCCTCCCACAAACTTTAATATGAACCAATGTCGTTAAAATTGGTTCACTAGGTTAATCGGTTTCTTAAAAAAAAAATCAAATTGAATCAAATTGAGCTGAATCGGTCAACTTTTCACCATCAAATAACATGTATCATTTGAAAAAAAAAAAACTTAAAAAAATATTAAAAAACTGAATCAAATCAGCCCTTTTAGAATCACTGTTGGGCCGATTTGATCTGAGATTCTGAATTAGCTGATTCAAACAGATTTTCACAACATTGATCTGAACGAATATTTGGATCAAAATTTTCCACTTAATCATGGGTTCATCAAGATAATGTTCCAAGCACAATCACCAATACAGAATTCAGCCACAGACACCTCCTTGTCCTTGGCCAACAAATATAAGGCGGAACATGTGTTTGACATCCCAACTTAACCACATATCCTTCCAAAACTTCACCTACAATCTAAACCTAGTTTTTTTAAAGAGAAGCAAAATATTATTTAAAAGAACAACAATACAACAACAAAAGGTGTGACCAGATTTCACTGACAGAACAAGTAAAGCAAGATCCACAAACTTTCCCATAAGTAATCCATGAACAATCTATCCAAGAAATATCTTCATCTCCCTATTTCCGTAATGATCCATGAATATCCTCTACCTTCAAAGATGTATTCTCAAACCAATGTTATTACAATCGGTTTGAATCGGCCAATTCAGATCAAATCGGTCAAACAGTGATTCTAAAAGGGCCGATTCAAATTAATTTTTAAATATTCTTTTAAGGGGACTAAAAATAAGTTTAGTACATTTTTAATATCTTTATTTGCAAATGAGGTGTCATTTGATGGTCAAAGCTGACCGATTCAGCTTCGATTCATTTTTTCATTTTTTTAAGAAACCGATTCACCTAGTAAACCGATTTTTACACTAAGGATCTTCTTTATGTGTCTCGCATTTCTCTCCCATAGTGACAAATCTAGCGAGATTTATGAAAATCTAGCGAGAAATTATCCAAAAGTTTAAAATGGTAATTTCTCACGATATTTTTAATTTCTAATCTATTTTTTATTGCCGAGATTTTGCCCAAAAAACACGAGATTTTAAAAAAAAATCAAGTTCTCATGAGTTTTTGGCTGCCGATATTTTGCAGATTTTCAACTTTTTGTCACTATGTTCTCTCCTTCTAAATAAACCACTACACCTGGAAAAAACACCCTCTTTGAGGACCCATTTGGATAACAAGAGGCAAAACCAGGTTTATTAGAAACCCGGTTGTGTTGGTGTTTGAATGACCCAATACCAGAAAAAACAAGTTTGGGTTTCCAAAATCCGGAAAAAAAAAAAGACTGGCCAGTTTCTAGCCACCACCGGCTGAAAAATGGCTGAACAACCCATTATATTTGTTTGCTTTTCAAGGGTCATGGTTAGACCCCGCTGGTGCCTGGTTGAAAAATGGCCAGACATCCCAAAAATGAACAGAAAAGAAAAAAATGGGTATCCATTTCTTCGCCAGCCAAATGGCTGGACAACCATGAAAAAAAAAATCCGTTTACATTCCAACCATTTTCCTTCTGATAGACAAGGGGGCTGTTGAGGCGGTAGGGACCACCGGTCTGACATACCAGGTTGAGAAACCGAGGAGGGTTGAGTTTTTCTAAACTAGGTTTTGAAACAAAACCTGGTTTTCAGCATAAAACTTGGTTTATGTGCAAATCCTAGTTTAAAACTGAGTTTAAATAAACAATAACAATCTCTTTCCTATTTAAGTTCCCATATGCCAGAATAAGGTTACTCACAGAGGATGGCTTAACTCTGTCCAACCTCCAGCCCACACATGCTAAGGTCAGAAACCTTTGAGAAGAATAGGTATTCAGTAAACAAGCACTAACAGCTAGCCAGAACATTTGTCTATAGTAGACACTTGCCAAACTGAAATCCCTTAATTTCAGTTGATTTTGAATGAGGACCAACACACACACACACGCCCACGCGCACATGCACGCACGTACACACACATGCCCGCATGCTCGCCCGCGCACACACACTCGCACAATGTGCCATTAAAGGCTAAAAACTAGTGTTATGGTGTATAAATGTACATTTTACTTTAATATCAACAGCAGCAAGAACTAAATACGCTTCAAATAATACATAAAACCATGTTTTGAGAACACAAAGATAGAAATAAGGGCTGTTGTAAGAAGATTCCATTCTGAATCTAGCAATACTTTGGAATTTTCGCAATATTGCAGGCACACACTGCAAATCTGAAAAGCTTAGAACAAAAATATGCTATTTTTTCAAAAGATAAAATCATAATCTCTTGCAAGGGTATCACAAGATTTTCCAAAGCCTTTCCTAGAACTCTAACATTCAAAAGAGTTATTATGTGCCTTCATTCTTAAATTTTGCTTGAAAATATCCAACAAAAGGTTTTCTCTTGTTTACAATCTTCTAAGTACTTTCATGGTAAGAAAATACTCAAAAGAAATTCAGTCCACTTTGACTAATCCAGTCCACATGCTTAACCAAAGTAACAATGCAACAGAGAGCATCTTTTATCATGCATGATATGCCAAGATCAGTAGGTATTTCATTCAAAGCCAGAAAATAGATTGCTGATGATTAGTTCAAATAAATTGTCAAACATGGTGAAAGGCACATGCTACAAGCACAAAATTGCCTCCTTCACTAGAAGAAAATGCCATCCGGGGCAAAGACGTTGCTTGATCCACCACCCTCCAAAGCATGGGAAAACATCCTTGAAAGAATACCCTTGGTCGGTTGTGAAATACGCACCACAGAATCAGAACTAATGAAAGTATTAGTCACACTTATACAGGAGAAGCAAAACCAATTGATCTCAAGAGCAACAAAATTTCATCAAAACAGAAGAATCCACTTAAACGTAAATAAACTTATTATGGGAGATCGCGGTCCTTTTCAGGATAAATGAAAGCAATCAACTCAGAATATTAAAGAATAAAGAGTTCTTACCAAGATAGCTTCTCTGTCCTCATTCTCGAATCCTGAAGGAAAAGAGAGGGAGGGGTGGAGGGAATGCAAAAAATTAGCTGTCGATTGCACACACAAGCCAAAAGCAAAATAATCGAAGAATACAAATAGACTGATTGCGGTAATATGATAGCCAAAAATGAAGAGAGAGAGAGAGAGAGAAGAAGAAGGTAAAAGGATGGGAAGGGTGTGGGAAAGTAAAAGAGTAGAACACCGTGCTTGCAGGCAGAATAGTAACAGCCGTTGTTTCCATCCCCCAACAGATGCAACCTTCCAATCTGGACCGATCACAAAACCTGTTTTAGGAGAGAGAGGTACATATACAAACTGGAGTTGCCCCAATGCAGGGATACTTTAGACCAATTGGGAAGCGAAAGAAGAACCGGAGCAATAATTGACAATTTCTCTTTTCGGAAAAACAAAACGAAGAGGGACTCCTTTACGGACAGAAAAAAAATCCACACATGGAAGAAGGAAAAGCAATGAGCGAAAAACCAATACCAAAGGTAGAGAACCAAAGAAGCGAAACGCTTCAAAGTTGAGACACCAGATCCGGTGGCGATGAGAAGAGAGAAGGTTTATGTTTGGTTTAATTTGAGGGTAAGAAAGCGATCAGATTAGGGAGGGATCGCACAAAGAAGGACGGAAGGAGGATGGAGACGAGAATCGGAATTGGTTCTGGAATCGAGATCTGGTTTTGAAGAGGGGCCAAATACATACCTGAGTAGCCGGCCTTGCTGTGGAGGCCACCGAGTGAGAAGAGGAGGGGAACCAACAGGGAGAGCACCACCAACCCCATCACGCCTGTTGTGAACTTGTTCCATGCCCCCTTCTTCGCTGAAACCGACGAACCTTTCATCGTCCCTCCTCCTTGAGCCTTCGCCCCCTTCTTCCTCGCACCCCCTGGGGTTTGGAATCGATACTCCTCCACTCTCCCTAACGTCGATCGATAAATCACCTTCGCATCATATCACGTTTATTACTATCATTACGGCGATTATCATCGATGCCACTGTTACATAATGATAATCGATATCTGGAAAAACAACAATAGGAGAGAGAGAGAGAGAGAGAGAGAGCAGATCGAGATCGATCTGCAGATAGATCGCACACTGTCACCTCACCTGGACGTAAAAACTTTGAGTTGCTGAAATTGTAAAAATTAGTAATCACCGAATTAGTTTAAACTTTAAATTTCGTATATCATTATATTAGGAACAAAGGGAGAGTAATGGGGCAAATGAAGGCTGCGAGAGAGAGACCAAATGGGATGCGGTGGCAGGAGGACCATGGATCTGAATTTTTCAAAGATCCAGACCCTCATAACAATGGACCCCTATCGCAACAACCCCCTTTACATATCCTATTTTTACATATAATAAATAGATACATCACGTTTTTCAATCTTATTATTATACCTCAACCAAATACAATCCATTCTTCCGACTTGTTCTTTTTCTTAAAGACGAAAGTACCCCCGCAGAAGAGCCACCGTTTTTATGGATTGTATACAATGTTAAAGGTTATCTTTTGTCAACCGACAGTTGTCTCAAAAAGAAAGTAGAATAAGATAAAAAAAAAAAATAGGAAAAACTAAATAGCCAGACTTTGAAATCCTAAAAAGTAAGATCTCCTAGTCGTCAACGAAGACGCTGGTCATTTCTTTATTTATTTTAAGAAATGATATATATCATAATGAGTCGTTGATGTGTGCGTGTAGGACGGACTTCAATTTATTATGATCTAATTACAACATCCATAATACTACTTTATTAATTTGTAGTAGTAATGTCACAAACATCGTTATCGACAAAATTTCGTTTATCACAATAAATTAAATATTTGCTGACTTTTGAAACAAAAAAAAAAACTTGAAAAAAGTACCGGCATTTATAAAGTGTATTAATGTGTTAAAAGTGATTCAAAAATCTGTTTTATCATGTTAATATTGCTCGGTTCAGGTGCTTTTGCCATTTACCAATAGCGATCAGCGAAGCTGGCATATAAAAGGAAGTTGAATAACCGGTAGAGTATACTAGACAACAATAAACAATATTTTTCCATGCACATATACGATCATACACTCACATTCACACTATTTACAAGAAAACACTACATTTTTCATTCTCTTTTTTTTGTCTGTTCTTATAAATGTGATCAATACTGTTTGTTTTAGTAGAAATTGACCTTTGAATCATGAGAATTATTAGGTGTGTAGGTCATTGTAAATGGTATAAAACGAGCTGAATCACACATGATATGAGAGCCAAAGCACAATTGCACGAGCACACGATAACACAACTGTTGAACGTGCTTCCGCAATTTAATGCTTACGTCCACAATGAAAAAGACTCGCTTTTCACTCCTACTTTTTTCTTTTTTTGAGTGTGTGTGTGAGAGAGAGAGAGAGACCTGATTTATACAAGAAGTTACAATTATAAAGAAACTCAACAACTTATGAGATAAGGAGAGAAAATACTGATCTTCTCCTATCTTCTCTCTTAAGCAACCCACAAGACTTCTAAATGACTTGGAAGTCTTCTTCTTCTTCTTCTTCTTCTTCTTCTTCAAGGATAGTTGCACGTCTGAACTCTCTTTTGATAGCCATGGTCATTTGGTCTTGAATGGACCAGGATCTGGATCCGATTCCTTAAAAATCATGATTCAAAAAACAATGGTCACTCACATGGAGCTGAATGTTTGTTCAAGAGTGACAAACCACTTTATCTGCCACACATGCACACACAATCACACCAATGCACACAATTAATTGCAAACAAACTGTGAAGGACCTGTAAATATACAAGTCCAGTTCCACTCATCCCCCAAGTCATCCCTATCCTCATGCCCACCTTTGAGTTTTCATTGATATGGGTTGTTTTGTTTTGATCAAATCCGACTAGTCAAGAAATGGTTAGATGAATGTATTGGTTGACACAAGGATGAAATGCATGGCCCCTGCACAAGGATGACACACAAATCAAGAAATGGTCCAAATTTTCCACACAAAAAAAACATTAATTTTTTAAGACATTTGAAAATGTCTTTTGCTAATGAAATTAAAAAATATTTACTCTCAACATTTTTCCAGCATTGTTAGATGAAAGGAGACGAATGTATTTGTTCTCCTTTGTTGTTCATCTGGCAAATGGTTTTTTCATAAACGGGTTTTTGAGGAAAGGAAGAGACTTTGCCAATAAAAAGAATGGTCTAGTGTTGCATAAAGCAGATAAGGCTCGATGAATCAGCCCATAATTTGGTTGTGTTCAACCTATGTGAACTTGCTGTGTCCAGTTCAGTTAGTAATCCACTAAATGTGAACCGGTACGGGTCAGTCAACAATATATGCATGTTTGTCTCACAATGATGCTTTCTTATTATCATCATCAAGCCTTACCCCCAACCATAGTGACAAATATCGCGAGATTTTCATTAATCTCGCGATAGTCTATCGAGAAATTGCCTGAAAGTTTAAAACGGCAATTTCTTGCAAGATTTTCAAAATGTTACAAGATTTATGAAAAAAACATAAACACTGCGATTTAAACGTGTTATTTATGTTTTAAATGGCATTTTATCATGAAAAAATTGTGTATTTTTATTTTTAAATAATTTTTATTAATATTTTCTTATAAAAATAACTTTTATATTTTTAATTTATTTTTTATTGCCAAGATTTTGCTGAAAAAATGCGAGATTTATGAAAAAATTCAATTTCTTGAGATTTTTGAAAAACGAGATTTTGCCGATAAAAATGTTTGTCACAACAACCCCAACTATATGGAGTCGATATATTTTTTTATTATTATTAGTTCTATTTTAATGATATACATCATGATAGTGTTAGTGGACGAAAGTAACATCGTGAGCCAAAAAGCTCATTTAGATAATTCTCTCTATTCCAATAAAATGAAACTAGATACAACATGAATTGGCAATAAAACAAATATATAGAATTTATAAGGGCTTCTAGAAAAATAAATTATTCTTTTTGGGCCTATATCCTAATTAATTAACCTTTTACTTGCCAAGATAGAGTTTTTTTTTTAAAGCAAGTTGGGGTTAGGCATACCCCTAACAGCAACAATACCATTGGGTTTTGAACCCGCAACGTCCCAACACATGGTGATGTGCGCTAGTTGCTCTTATCATACAAGTTAGAGTTGAACAAGAGGTTTTCTTCCAAAAAACAAAAAACTGACTCTGTTTCAGAAAATATTTTTTGAGTGCAGGTCTCTTTATGGAATTACCAGAAAATTAAGAACCTCTGTTATAATTTAGGGATACAAATGTTAAATACAACAAAGATTAGTGATATTGTAGTAATTTTATAACAAATAGATAAGGCAAACAAGAATTGAACCGAGTGGAACTTGACCAAAAATACCTAAAAAGATTAGGGGTAATAGGTAATTTTTCCTGATTGGGGATATGATCAGTATTTCTAAAAAAGACCAGGGGTAAAGTTATACTTTTACTGGTAGATGGGTATAAAACCTACCCTTCTCAAAAAAATCGGAAGCTGCTGGATGAAGCTTCCATCTGTTCTTCTGTGTTTTTTATTTTTTTTTTCAGTTGGCGAGAATGCCAATCTATCTTCAGTCGTTCGTCGGAAAAGAAAAGCAGAGTCAGTTTGTTCTCTGTCGAAAAGCTTTTGTTGAAGCTTCTGCCCGTGTTCTGCCTTTTTTCAGTTGTCGAAAATGTCGATTGACGTCGATCGTTCATCAGAAAGAAGTGAAGCTCTGTTGATCAGAAGCTTCTGTTTGAGTTTTTTTTTTTAGTCGGTGAAAACGCCGATCTATGTCGGCCATTCACCGGGAAAACAAACAAAATATGAGTTGGATCCAGTTTGGTCGCCGAAAAAGAAAAGAGGAAAATGCGATAAAAAAATAGTGATCAACCCCTTAATATATATATATATATTATGCCAGGGATCTTCCCCTTTTTTATGGTTTTTTTATTTCTCAACTGGTGAGAGAAGTATCCGGGGTTCGATTGCCTTGCTGGGGTTGTTGTTAGAAAAAAAAAAAAAAAACTACAGAGATGAGGCCGTCCTCTAAAGAAGAAAGAAAACAGAGACTGATCGGTCATTCAGTTTGCCATTCTTCGATGAAAAAAAAGAAAAAAAATGTAATGCTCCCCCATTTTTTTGTTTTTTTTTTGTGTGTGTGTTTTTATAATCCCCTTGCCAATGGGATGAATCATTCTTTTTCTCTTCTGACGGAGGTCCCTGGGTACTGACGACCCAAAAAAATTTATTTTAAAAAAATTATGTTCCTCTTTCTACAATAAACCATCCGGTTTGATCACTTTTAAAAAAAAAAAAAATTAAACCATCTGGTTTGATCACTTTGCCAGATGGGTCATCTAAAAAAAATATGTTAATAATCTGGTGACTTTTAAAAAAAATAAACCCCCATTTTTTTTTATTACATTATTTTTTTTTTAAGGTCGCCTCATGCAGGCGGCCTTCTGCAATAGTTATGCGAGTGAAGAGGGTAAAAAAATTGATAAAAAATATCACCAACAGACAAAAAAAAATACTAAGGGGTCGTCGATTACTGGCGGTCCTTAAAAAAAGGTTATGCTCTTTCCCCTTTGTTGTGGTTGTCTACAACAAGTGACTTTCTAGATAGTAAAAAGAATCCTTTTTTTTTACTATCACCAGCAGACCCGAGACCAGGTTTGCGTCGCTTGTTACTATCAAATAGAAGCAAAGGTCGCCAGAATCCAGCGACCTCTTCTAATGAGTCTTATATAAAAGAAGTGATTAACCTCTACTAATTTCCTATGTTTCCCTGAACTAAGAACGAGTGCCGATGGCCCCGAGCGATGACAGACGATGGAGTTGCGATATGTGAAGGAGCCTTTGTAGTCAACAACCTTGGCTTTGATACCACTGAAGGATCGAATCAGACAGAGAGGGATTGAGGGAGGTATTTACAACCTTCTTCATGAGGGATTTGCTCTCACACAATATTTGGTTAATCCAGTGAGTAAGCCCTCTCTCATATATATAAAAGAGTAAAGTAGATGGGAGTTTACTCCCTCCTGGTAGCCAATAACCCAGCTAAAATTCAAGTTTATCGTTTCACGAATGAACTTATCTAGAATGAAGCGTGCTTCATTTTAGATAAGGCCCTCATCTGGGTGGTTTCACCTGTTAGAGAGAGAGTGGGCACACCTCTCTCTTCAACGGGTGAGACTTTCCATGAAACATGGCCATGGAGATCATATGTGATCAACAAATACTTCCTAATTTACAGAAGAATCCAAGAATAAAAATTTTTGTAATTTATTTAAAAACATCCTCAACGATCATCTATAAATTTTCTATAGGGCACATATAGCATCTGTCCTTATACAAAAACAGGTAATGACAATAACCAAAAACAAAAATATACTAATGCATGCATTATAGCAGGAGTGTGCATTGAACTTGATTTCTGTACATTTGTCATCAAATAAAAGTCATAGGAAACAAAGTAACAATTTAGAGCATTTGTTCAATTAAGAAACTAAAACCAGCTTCCTTTTAATTTGATAGAGAAGAGATAGTAGATAATTGCATGAGAGCATTTCCTATGTTAATGATAGAATGGCCCATGTCATTTTCCCCTTCCCTTGCCAGGAAATGGGATAGTGAAGTTTGCGTATATAAAACAAAAGTAACATGATTGGCAGCATAACACCCATGACTTGCTAAATTATTGTTAAAGATGAAGTTAAAAATGTTCAAAATTCTCAAATGGTCGAGATGTGACATCATTTTTTAGGTATATATGGTTTAGTCTGTACATGGTTAACTCACCAAAAGCCCCAACATACTAAGGCCTGATTTTTTCTTTTTCACTATTTTTCTCTTTGAAAGGTAATTAGGAATGAAGATTGCAAAGTGATGGTGCAGATTAAAGTCATGTGTGCAAAGTAAAAGCAATCTCGAACGAAGACTTCAAGATGATGGTATACATATAACTTTCAAGAGAAAGTGTGAAAAGGCTTATTAGCAAATCCACCATAGTTCTTGAATAATAAAACTCTTACAAAAAATGAATGTATTGTACAACAAATATAACATGTTTTTTCGAATGTCTTAAGATTTCTAAAATTCGTCTGTTGTCAAAAATTGCAAATAGAAAATTTTTAGAACCTCATATATTGTGTGAACCTCATTTCTGTAACCTTCACTTAAATGTACATTTGCACCTTGTTTTTTTGGTCCTCATGAAGCGTGCAAATATAACTTATGTGAACCTCCTTATGATTTTAACTTCACAAATACCTTGGTAAAATCACATATTTTTATCAAAAGTCA
Source organism: Nuphar pumila (assembly GCF_984573655.1). Taxonomy (NCBI): domain Eukaryota; kingdom Viridiplantae; phylum Streptophyta; class Magnoliopsida; order Nymphaeales; family Nymphaeaceae; genus Nuphar; species Nuphar pumila. The sequence continues at coordinate 44,905,840 of NC_143251.1, forward strand.
TTATATATTGTGTGAACCTCCTGTAATCCTCACTTGAATGTATATTTGCACCTTGTTTTTTGAGGTCCTCACAAAGCGTACACATATAACTTATGTGAACCTCACTTAATCGTAACTTTGCAAATAACAAAGTAAAATCACATATTTTATAAAAGGATCACATATATAATTGTACGGAGAGACACAAATATGTTACTAACTATGCAAATACCATAGTAAGATCACATATCTAAAAGTTGGATGTTCTTTTGTGTTTGTGGTTTTTTTACTAGAATAAATGCGACTCTTCGAGGGTATAAAAAAGTGATTTTTGCACTCTAGATCTATTTTCACATATTCTAGGGTTTCTTTGTGGTCTCCAACTATTTTTATCTTTCGCAAACAAAAAAATAGTAACTTTTTTTACAACTATTTCTGGCCACTTTTTCAACAATTCATTGGCTGCACTTCACCATTTTGTTTTCTAGATTGATGGTCAGCGAGTTTTCCAGTAAGCATATTCTTAATGACAAGTTTTTCGGTAAGCATAGTATTTTTAATGATTTTTTTTTATAAGCACATTCTTAGTGATGAGTTTTTTGATAAGCGAAGTATTTTCGATGAGTTTTTCAGTAACTATTTCCCTCAATGTTTATAAAACATTGAGAACACTGAGTCTACATATTTCAACCTTTTTCTATATTGTTGAATCTCCTCTCTTGTACTTCTTTTTATCCTTCATATATAAAATGTGTCTACAATCAATACATTGAAAAACATAAAAACTATAGCAGTATTAATTTACCTTCCTAAACGTTGGGTTTTATTAATGAATAGTGGTCCAACTATTTGGTTTAATGGCTTGAGGCTCTTTCTTCTAAAGTGAAACAATGAGGTAACCACGCGTTGGTGATGTCTATAAGTGCTTTCATCTTCTAATGCCTAGAGGCATTACAATTTTTCTTTTATTATATGATACAATTAAACATTATTTGATGCTTTTTAAGCATGCTTTTTAGTTAGTTTTTTTGGAATGCTTAATTTTTTTAAAGTTATTTTGTATGTTGTGGTGTTGTTCATTGATAAATAAATTTTATACTTCATAGTATTGTATGTACTTTAATGTCAAAGGTAGTGATTTTATATCTATTGCAATATATCTTTTTGAAACTTCTTAAGGTCTATATGTTAAAGGAAAGGCTTTATGGGTTACTTGGCTTCTATTAAAAGTACACTTTGTAGAGTTTGACAGAATATGTTGGTTGAGATGTCTATGTCTGAGGAGTCCACACACATATCGTCAAATAGTGTTAGAGCGCAATAAGAACTGCCAAAGAAGAAATAAGTATTAGGTCATTTTGTGTACTATGATGTACGTAAGAAACTTGACACATGGATAGAGAGGGAGCTTGCAATTAACAATTCCTACTTGGTGCAAAACTAAAGCAGAATGTGTAAAATGGATGAAAAGTTTGTTGTCACAATCATGTCTCTCATTCCGAAAGCATCTAAGGCCGTAGAGGTGGAGGTGGACTCAACAAACAAGAAGTTTGATCCATGCACTTAGTCTGAAGTCGTTGCTAGCCTCAATGACTTGATAGATGAAGTTGAAAACGTAGCCATAAAGAATGTGGAGGATATAGGGGCAGAAAAAGCACCTTGGCAAGGGAAGGAGGCCTTTCAGCAAGGGGAGGAGGCACCTTAGTAAGGGGAGGATACAGAGAAAAAGTGCAAGCTCCATGGGCGAGATAGAAGCTGAGAAGAAGGTCAAGTGCTCGTAGACATGTACTTTTTTCAATTTTTATGTTTTATATACATGTTTCTAAGATATTTACCACATCGTGTTATTATGTGCACAGGCTCCTGCTTTACGCTATTTACTTTGCAATCACACTATTATCTGAACAAGTTCTTGCTTTTAATAAATATAATTGCATTGTAATAAGCATACAAATGATGTTTGATCTCTATCGCTCAAAGTGATTCAAAAGCCTTGCCACGTTTAAAACATTGTTTGGCAAAGAAATCTCTATTGAAAAAGTTTTAGATTTGCACAAAATTGTATTTATGTAAACATCTAAGTCACCAAAGTAAGGCCTAACTAAGACTTAGTTTTTTGATAAACCATGAGAGATGCAACATATGCACATCTATCAAAAAATAAAAGTAACATTTTTCATTAAACAGGGGAGTTGTTACCGAAATTTTTGACAAGATGCTCTTCGAGATAAAAGGAACATAGTATTTTTTTACGTTCAACAGGGAAAATGTTGCTAAAATTTTTGGCAAATGATTACTAAATGACATGTTTATGTCTTCGAACAAGCGTACGATTTTTTCTGTTAAACAAGGAAGATACTGCCATTTTTTTTTGGCAAAATACTCACCTAAGCTAGTAGAGATGACATGAAGATGCCTTTGTTATTAGAACCCTTCCACGATTACTTATTCTATTTTCGCTTTTAAGGGCATCATACTCGTAAGGGCCACTAACACAAGAGTAGCTATTGCGCCTTGTTAGGTCAGCGCTCATTGCAGCTAAATATGCCTGGACATTCGACTAAAAGTAATCCTTGATTATGCATGCCCCTGTAAACTACCATCACAAGAACAATACTCGTACGCACCATTATACTAGAGCTAGTTATCCACCTGCAATGGGGTGAAGTGCTCGTGAAAGCCATAAACACCAAGAGCGATGCTTGCATGAATATAAATAAACATAACGATAGTCCCTGTCTATACAAAAACCGACCCATGCTTCAAAAAATTGGTTGGGTTGGGTTCATATTTCTCTTTGTGCAAAATGTACTGATTGCGTATGTGACACTCGATGTTCTAATAATAAAGTTTATATCGTCGAACCCCTTCAGGACTTATGCTCATTAAGAAAGATGATGACAATACTACCTCAAATGACATATTTTATCTTATGAACCAAATAGTTTATGTGGTCTTTCGATCACTCAGAGGTTAGGAGGTCAGGTTATCCCTAAGACCTAGGGGTTGACCTCGCTACTCTAGTAGTATGATGCATCCGAACTAGCCTGGCGGGAGTCTCACGACAAAATCTATCGCTCAACTACAAACAAGGTCACTCAGGCATCTGAGAACAAAAATACATAGCATAAGAAACACCTAGATGACTTCATTTGACATCAAAGTTTTGCTCTCCCTTGTACTCGGGGTGAACTTATAATTATCGAAACAATGCATTAGTCATATGTACAATAACTAATGAATGTACGTTAGTACTACTCATGTATCACCTTATGTAAGGTACTGATATTGGTATATTATTGAATAGATCAGTAGAAGGAACCAAATTGTATCCGCATGGCTAAGCTAGGTTCGAGAAGTTCCTGCTTCAGTCCATACGATAAGTACATGCTAAAACGTGGAGACTTGGGCTATAATATTTTCAACTGTGATTCTAAAGTGACTTTTTGTGTCTTTAACATATTATACTTGTTAGAATTGAAATGATTTTCTACTAGACTAGGAATGGTCCTGACCATGTTTTATGAAGATACAGGTACTGAACCTACGGTGTGATATGTAGAGCAGGATGACATCAAAATCTAGGGTTATTCAAGATTTTGTTAGACATTTCATTTACAAATCCAATATCTAATACTACTTTACTAATTAGTATTGTTTGTAACAAATAACTCATTTTGGTTTGCTTAAATAAAATAATTTTTGGTGGACAACGAGTGATTGACCATATACCCGTAACCTGTCGAGTATCTTCTAAAATTGATGACTAACTATCATCTATTTCCGCTGCTAAAGTCTTTTTTAAATTTTGCTGCAAAAAAAAAAATTATGAAATTTGGACAAGTGTTGTTTTGAAAATCCGGAGCGTTACAAATAACCAAGAGTTATGATTTTTTAGAATTCTGCAATAAATATTAAAAAAACATGTGATATTCTTATAAAATATGTGAATTTACTTCATAGCTGGTACCATATTTGCGTCTCTTCGCATAATTATATATGTAAGTTTACTCTGTTATTTGAGAAGTTATGATTAAAAGATGTTCACATAAGTTATATTAATGCACTTCATGAGGACCGCAAAAAATAAGGTACGGATATAAATTTTAGTGATAGTTATAAAAACAAAGTTTGCAAAATATACAACGGGTTTGGTAAAAAATATGTGATTTTACTAAGGCATTTGCGAAGCCATGATCATAAGAAGGTTTACATAATTTATATTTGCGTATTTCACGAAGATTACAAAAATTTAGGTGCGAACATATATTTAAGTGATAATTAAAGAAAGAAGAAATAAATTTTTTTTGCGATTTTGGTATGTAATTTTGCTAAGGTATTTATGACTATACGATTAACAAAGAATATCACATAAGTAACATATTTTTTTAAGGCTTCTTGAGGACCATAAAAAAATATATGTAAATATATATTTAAGTGAGATTTTTCCTTAACCTACAGGCCAAAAGATATATCGCACAAACTTTGTGAGATTACTTTGTGGGAAGAATAAAAAAAGGTCTTAAAAGGTTTATTATTTGCAGTTTTGAATAGATGGTAAATTTTAAAAATTGTAAAGCATTCGAATATGTGTCGTACAATATGATTATCTTTCAAACTCTTAAGCATAATTCATTTCATCCTTCCTCCGAAAAAAAAAAACTTGGGGGGGGGGGGCGTTTGAGTTTCCTAAAACAACGCTTTTAACCTTGCTTTTTATTAAATGTTTGAATGCCATTTTTTTAGCCAAAGTGAAGGGCAGATATATAATTTCAAAGGGTAAACAACAATACCACTCTGTGCATGGGCCTGCCATTGCTTTATCCTGTTTGGGTACGTAAGGGTGGGTGATCGTGTCTTCAACCCAGAGTTTCACCTTCCTAGGGGAAGCGGGCTCAGCACCCGGTTTTCAGTAAAGGTTCCTTATAAAAAAATTGAAAAGAAAAAATAAAAAGTAAAAAATAAAATAGGCTGTCTGTCATTGGAACAATTTCTTGGAAAGTCGGCATTTATCTTTGTCCATCTGTTAAATTTCTGAAGGGGCTGCTTAATATCGGAGAAGCGTGGTTGTTCGACAAGTCCTACCTGGATTGCTCTCGCAACTCTTACTCCGGAAATCCACTGCTTTTGATGTGACATGCAAACGATTGACCACGCCGCCTGAGATTGGGGGCTGTCCCTGTTTGTTTTAGCTTACTGAAAGGTCGTGGTGGCGATCAGAGGAGAAACCCTTTCCTTCCCTTCTCCTGGCAGAGAGAAACTTGGCAGCAGCAGCAGCAGCAGCAGTAGCAGTAGCAGCACTGACTCCTGTGGCCAAAAAGTGAGAAGAGGAAGGGAGTTCAGAACGTGCGTGAGTAATTTGCCGTAGCTGTTTATTGCGTGCGTGTGTGATATTTTGGGCTTTAGGTCGATTGCCTTTGTGGAGAGGCGTCTTCTCAAGGTGCGGCAATGATAGCATGCCTGTTTTCTGTTTCGTCGAATCTCCAAATCGTTGTTTCGGTTTACGTCAAGTCTCATTATGAGAGGACAGGGCCAAGTATGTTTCACAATCGACCTGTTACCTGTGGCGGAACTCATCTTCGATCGGTCAATAAACCCTACCGACGGAACCTCTCGTCCTAGTCCGGTGCGTTTTGGCTTCATATCATACATTCGAACTGGGTTGCGTGAAAGGGCTGCCTTCTTGGATGAGGGAGGTTAACCTGAACGTGCTTTCACGTAGTGGTCTCCTTCCTTTGTTGGACTTCATGAGTCCCCCCTTCGTCATCTTGCTAGAAATCGAGAGAAAAAAAGAAGAAGAAGAAAAAAACAGATAGGATATAACGTCCGTCCCTTGTGTCTCTACTATCAACCGTTGGCAGGTCGGGACCTGACTAATGAGTATGGGTAAGTTTTCTTGACAAGGGGGTTCTGGGACGGAACTAGGCCACGCCAAATATGAAATAAAAACCTTTCTGTTTCAGGATTCTCACGGCCTTCTTCCTACCAACTCCTGTCCCTCCTTCCTTGTTTCAATTCTTTTTCGAGTGTTTGATGTCAATGCTTTGGGGCTTTGCCTTGGAATGTTCACAAAGGTGTAGCAACGTAGGACTTTTTGGAGTTTCATCTGTGCGTTGGCACATGTTCTACGTATCTCTCAGGTTGTCCGATGCTAATTCAGCGATTATCTGCCATATGACATTGCTGATTGTGTCGTGCAGCTCATCTTGTCGGCGTGCATATTCATTACCTCGCACCGAAGAATTGCGGACATGTCTTACTCCCAAAGAACAACTACATTTATTGGTGGATCTGATATGAAAGAGCAGATGCTCTGCCTCCCTTCTGTTTTGGCCGGGATTCTAATGTGCACCATTGTAAGTCACTGTCATGCACAATGAGCTTACTGATGCTGTCCCATTTCTTTCATCTGTTTCCATGACTGATGACTTCTTTTGATTAATGACGATGTCGATTGATGCTGGTCCATTTTTTATTGAACTCAGAAGTCAAGGTTATGGTCTGATCCTGTGAGAAAATATCATCCACTGGATTCAGGTCTGACAAAGCAGAGGCTTTGATCCTCAGGTTTTCAGAATGGATTCTTATAAAAGCACACTTTTCCTTTCACCCATTTGTGATAGGCTAATGTGAAAGTATGAATTCAATTTGATTCGTCCTGGCTAGTCAGACTTGGATGGGCAGAATATTTCTAAGATATTTCACAAAAATGTGTTTCTTCAATATAGCTGCTGCTGCTATGCTTGAGGACACCTAAACAAAACACTATAAGAGTTTTGTTGGGTAATTGCCACAAGGCATCTGGTAAAAGGAATAATTGGAGGCCGTTCTTTAGGAAAGTTGAACCCTTGTCATCATCACCTCTTTTATAATTTTTGTTTTGGCTTGTTCTAAGACTTAGCGTATTTGCACGATTTCTGGTTATTCATATTTTGCACGTTCTATTGATTACGTAATGTGTTGGAGCTGTCAAAAATGTAGATTTATCTAGGAAAATTTAGTATCTTAGTCACTATCTCTAGAATTTCTGTTGCACTTAGATCAGATGGTCCCATTCTTGTGTGTTAAATGGCTTCTTCTGGATATTTGTGCCTGCAATTATGTATCCATGCAAGCAATTTCAAAGTGGGATTTTAAAGGCTCATGGATATTTGTGTGCATGTTAGGGTCAACCAGGTGCACCTACAGTTATCTAGGTAGAAATCATGGGTGTAAGCAGCATCTGCTCAATCTAATCCTATAGGTCTGTTCAGCATAGTCTATTTGTTAGGGTTCACACCTTTGATCATGGACGTAGAAACACATTTCTTAAGTTATGAAATTTAGTACATCTTGGGCTGTTGGTTTTTGAATCGATAAGTCTGTATGCACATCACAATCACATGATCTACAACTTGTTTTCCACTAAATAATGTATGCACATCATAATTGTGGGGTCTAATAAACAAAATAACACAAAACACACACACACACATATAAATTGTGTTCTTTTGTTGATTATATGTATCATAGTCACAAATATTGCCCAAATCTTGAAAATCTCGTGATAGAATCACAATCGGTGATAATCCCAATAATTTCGTGAGATTTTCAAAATCATGCTTATCTTGTGAAATTATCGCGATCTATTGTGCTTTTATCATGGATAAAAAAGCACTCTAAGGCACCAAAAGAAAGTATTAAAAGCAAGAGCATTGGGGAGGCCACCTTTTTTTTTTGGGTAGTTGCAAAACCCGCTTTTCGGAAAAAGCTAATAAACAAGGGCTGCATTTCACGAGTCTCAACATGAACAATGACTTTAAATTTGAATGTCCACTGTATAGAGGGGAACATACCTCTTAAACAAAAGCGGGAGCGGCGGTAGTCCCCCCTCCCCCTTGATATGGGACTATTTTTTGTCCCATTCTTTTTACCTTGATATGCGTGAGAGGCAGTCGTACCAATATTTTCCCCAGTTTTTTTTTTTTAAAAAGCAAGGATTTTGAAAATCTCTTGAGATATTCCAATGTCAAGAATGACATTTGTGACTACAATATGGACATCATAACTGTGGGGTCTACTCAACAAAAACCACAAAACACACACACACACACACATATATATATATGTTTTTTGTGTTAAATATTATGTTTTTCTCTATATGTATATACATGTTATATATGTATATGGTATATATATACATGTATAAGTTATAGTAGATTTATTTAGGACTTAAAATGTATTTTTTATCTTGATTTATTTTTTGTATTTGAAATAGCTAGGATGGACTAGCCATTAGACTAGTCTAACAGCTAGTCCTTTGGCCTCTTTTGTATATATAATTTGATCTCCCTATTCACTCTTCTATGCATTCTTCTTGATGCATTTTATAATTAATAAAATTATATTTTTTTAATATTGTGAGTATTCTCTAAGTGCATTTGTGTGTGCTCTCTTGCCTATAAGTGGCATTGTGTTGTTTCCCTATTGTTGAGTGCATTATAATGACCAAAATACCCTTAATGGGCACTGCCTATTACATCAATGTGTGTATATATATAAGGTGTGATTGATTGCAATGAAAATTGCATTTTTATTATCACAACACATCTTCGAAGGTTTGAAAATAATAACACCCATATCTCTGAAAAAATTCCTTAGCTATACAAGCTCCATGGTTGCTGTAGTCATTGCATGATATTCAACTTTAGTAGAAGATAATGAGACTTTCTGCTCCTCTTGCACTTCTAAGAAATCAAAGAATCCCTTAAAAAGACACAAAAGCCAATTAAGATTCTATCATTATGGTTTTCACCCCAATCTTCATCAGTGTAAACAATTAAATCTAAAGAAGAAGATGATGGTAAGAAAAGCCATTTAGTTATGATTTTTTTTAATGTATGTGACTATCCTTAAAACTGCACTCATATGCACTGTGGTTGGAGCATGCTTAAATTGACTCACTGAATGAACAACATGGGCTATATCTGGTCTGATGATAGACAAGGGAGAGATCTAATCAGTTGTTTGTATGGTATAGGATCTTCAAGCAGAGTCACATCTTCTAGTCTTAGTTCTACATTGACAACTTTAGGAGTCTCCATTTTCTTGTCATCCAAAATCCTTGATTTAACACATATGTCAACAACAAGCTTCATTTTTGACAAAATATACCCTTTGGGCGAGTAGGCAACTTCATTACCTAGAAAATATCTCAAAAAATCCATATCAGATTTTTTCTTTAAAATAATTTTTATTTCGTCACTCCCTTTTTCTCATTCATGGTGATTACCATATTCTCTATATACAACAGAAGTACAACAATATTATTTTTTGTATTCTTGGCAAAAAGAGCAGTGTCAGTATAACAAAATCGATAACCCAAACTGGTCATAACAATACTGAATCTATCATACCAAGCCTTAGGGGCTTGCTTAAGTTCATACAAGGCCTTTCTCAGTCTAAGAGTTTTACTTTTTTCAATATCAAACCTTGGCGGAGGATCCATTTAAACTTCTTTGTTAAGTTCTCCATTGAGAAAAATCTTTTTAACATCTGATTGGTAAATAAACCACTTTTGGATGGAGGCATCGACTATTAGGGTTCTAACACTAATCATTCTAGCTATCGACACATGTTTCTTCATAATCAATTCCGTACTCTTGAAAGTACCCTTTAGCTACCAACCTAGTTTTGTATCTTTCTAGAGTTCTACCACGCTTAGTTTTAACCTTGAATATCCATCTACATCCTATGGGTTTCTTTCCTAAAGGTAAGTTACCTACTTCCCAAGTGTTGGCCTTATAAAGGGCTTCTAGTTATAAATTCGTGGCTTCAATCCAATGAAGATAATTTTTGGATTCATTATAATGTGATGGCTCATGTTAAGAATGAAGTATTATTAAACAAGCTTTATAGTTTGGAGAAAAGGATTCATAGGATACATACCTATTTGGTGGAGTGGGAACTCAGTTGGATCTCCTAAGTGTTTACTCTTCTATGGGCAAACCTTGTGAATATTTTTCAAGAGCACATACTTGGTCTCTTTGCTCACGCCGAGTATAGACTTGTATATCATTAGAAGTATTCTTAACTAAGTTATGGTCACCATGAGATGATTCCAAATTATCATTAACATCATGATATTCATTATGAACTTCATTATGCAAAGAATGATCATAAATAGAGTTACCATCATCATGATTTATTTCACATTCATTCGATTCACATGAACCATATTCTTCCTTAGGCAAAAGATCAAACAAGAAAGAATAATCTACTTCCTCTTTATCATTCTTTTTATCAAAACCATTATCATTTTCCAAGAAAGTTACATCCTTAGAAACATATAATTTATTATTTTTAAAATCAAAGCACCTATAACCTTTTTTATTTTCTCCATAGCCAACAAAGACATTTTATGTCTTTTGAAGACAATTTATCATTTACCAAAAATCCGTAATCTCTTAAAATTAGATATCATGTTAAATAATTTTTCGAATGGAGAAATGTTTTGTAAGGACGAAGAAGACATTCTATTTATCAAATATGTTGAAGTAAAAACGGTTTTGGCTAAGAAATTTTAGGAACCTCTTTAGAAATAAGTAGGGTTCTAGCGGTTTCTATAATATGTTTATGTCTTTTTTTCACTAATCCATTTTGTTGGGGAGCCTTTGATGACAAATTTCATTTTGTTTTAAATAATTTTGAAAACCTTTTGACATATATTCTTCACCCGAATTAGATCTAAGTATAAAATTTTGCATTGAAATTGATTTTTAACAATCATGTGAAATTCTTTAAAAAATGATAATACATATGATTTAAGGTTAAAGAAGTATATACATACATATCTAGTAAAATCATCAATGGACACAACATAATACAAGTAGCTACATTTAGACATAACCGAAGATAAGCCCCAAACATCCAAATGCACTAACTCAAATAGTCTTTTTGAAACAAAAATTCTATTTGGAAAAATAACTGATTTCATTTTTTCAAGAATTCAATCTTTGCAAACAATATCTTTTTCATTTTAAATATTTTTTCGCAAAAGGGAAATATACACCTTTGATAAGCTTGGATGTCTAAGTCTTTTAATTCAAGTGACAATATTCTTATCTTGAACATAATTACAAAAAGATTTGGAAGGAAGAGATAAAAGGTCCATGAAGTAGAGATCTCCTCTCCTATGACCTTGCCCAATCGACTTCCCTAACTGGAGATCCTGCACGACATAGTTGGCAAACCTGGCGAGTTGACTAGGGAATCGCTCGGTCGACCCGGATCGAACCCCAACTGGGTCACCGATTTAGGATTGTCTATCCACATGCATGTTATGTATTTTTTTCATGCATTTTTTGATTTTAATGCATAATTCTCATAAAAGAATACTTGTTATAAAGAATTATATGTTTTTCAATAATAAATATTAACAATTACGTATAGTTTAATGCTTATATAGCTTAGTCATTGATGTCATGTGCTAAATTTAGTGATTATACAATATGAATTTTGATTTTTTTCATATCTTAACACTAGAAAATGCATAGTCCTAACTTGTCTAAGTTACCGAGTCGACCTGCTGACTTGTGAGTAAAGGGGTTGGGCGATTCGACTCTGAGTCACGTGTTTGCCAAGTATGCTGCATAGAGCAACCCTTAGATGAGAAGAAGATTTCATATCCATGATCCAAAATTTGGGAAACATAAAAAAGATTTAAATTTAATTTGGGAATAACTCTAATTATTGGAACAATTCTTTTTTGAAAATTTTTAGAATCTAAAGTTTCAATGCTTTTGATTTTTAAAGATATTCCATCGGCAGTTGAAACATATGAAATTTGAGTGAGTTCATATATAAGAAAGAACATTATCAGGGAGTTATGAAAAGAAGCCCCTGATTTAAGAATCCAAGAGCACATACCTGGAGGAGAGGATGAAGCTATAGCAAGCTATAGCGGCACTGGAGGTTGAAGATAATGTTTTGAGAAATTGTTGAAGTGCCTTCGTTAATTGATCAATGATGTCTTTAAGATCTCCATTCTTGCTTGTTTGATCACCATTGGTCACCATTTTTGGGTGTGGATTCTCTAATGGAAGCCACCTTGTTTTTAAGATTTGTACACACCAATTTGATATGACTTGGTTTATTACAATAGTGACAAACTATCTTTCTTGATCCTCCACTGTTGTATTGCCTCTCAAAATGTGGAGGCTTGTATGTCCTCACATTGTTGCTGGGTCTAGCTACCACCAACGCTTAATCTCTTCTTTTGGTCATTCCAAGACGAGTTTTTTCTTAACATATTTTGGCAAGAGCCTCGTTTAGAGGCATAGGGGAGGATCTAACTTGTTTAAACTTTAGTCATAGACCTTGCAAAAATTGGGAAAAGTGTCCTTTCTTCATTTGTTTTCGCATAAATTCTATATCTGCAGCTTATTCCCACTTGGGTTCAAGGAGTGTTAAATCATCCCACAAAGGGGATAAGGCACTAAAAATGTCTTGGACACTCATGTCCCCTTGTTTAGTAGATCTTACCTTTTCTCTCAATAAAAAGTCTTGCAAAATCTTTTTGGGTATACATACCCTTCAAAAAAGACCATGCCTTATTTGTCTTTCTAAACTTGGTAATGATGACACATATCTTAATTTTTACATTATTCATAAACCATGCTAGGATTTTGGCATGGTTGCTTTCCCGATCTTCTACTTTCATTTGATATCCATATGTAACTTTGGTTTGATCTTCTCCTTCAAGAGCCTTGGTCTCCTTCAATCTTGATGAACATTAGTTGAGGCTTGGGAGTAGTGTCACTCACATACCCCCAATGCTTCTTCCCTTTGAGGTGGTTCTCCATTGCGGCAAACCATATGATATAGTTATTTTCATTGAGTTTAAAAGAGAGCTCAATCTTGGCATTATGCTCCATGATGAAGGTGAAGAGAAAAAAGAGAGAGAAGGATATAAAGAGAAAGATAAAGATGGTCACAAACACACCAACCACGATCACCATGAGCACACGTTCCCTTGATCACCACAAGCAATGCACACCAAAGTCTAATAACTTGAGAGGCTCTGATACCATGCAAAGAAACAAGCGAAAGTGCAAAATACAATGTGCACAAGCACAGGCCCACTAAGGGACAATACAAAAGCCAAATCCAACAAGAGAACACAAGATAAAAAATATAGGCTTTATTCATTAACTATGCTTAGTAAAAGCATTGAATAAAAGATGGGAAAACAACCCCCTATTTATACAAGAGAGAGGGCCTTGGGGAGCTCTCAACGACTCTATGGTCTTTTGACCATAGAGCCCTTATACCAAATAAAAAGACAAAAAAAGAAATAAAGAAAAAAATAAAAAAGACAAATCTGTCCCTAATGGGTAGAATGCGTTATAAATGTAAAATAACCAAAATACCCCTAATAGGCATTGCCTATTACATCAATGTATACATATATATAATTATAATAACACATTTTAAGAGAGCTCCCTCCTTTATTCTTTTCTCTCTCTCTCTCTCTATATATATATATATGTGGGGTTTCACCCACATAACCTATGCTTCTCTTAAGCATTTTGAGATAATAATTTATTTTTATGTGTTATAGCCATTTAGTGGCTTGTGCTTGTGCCATCTTTGGTGACTTTGTTTTTGCCCAAAAGTGGCTTCTTGTATTTGTGCACATATTTGTAATTGTGTAATCCTTAGTGACATCTATTTGTGCACTCTTATTTGATTACATTCTCAAGGGTAAGATTCTTCATTTATATAAAGCTTTATATAGTTTAAAACATGCTCCAAAAACTTGGTATGAGATTTTGTAGTTTAATGATTAAACTTGGATTTAAATCATGCTTTACTAGGGGTAAGCCCACAAAGTTTTATGGTGCCAGGACAACCACCGCAAGTATGACAGGAAAAGCCAGCGTGACTAGTTCTTTGATCCTGGGGGTGGTTTTTTCGTATAAATATAAAAAAAATCATGCTTTACTAACACAACTTTATTTGTTAATAATTCTAATGCAAGAAATATCATTCTCCTTTTGTATGTAGATGATATGATAATTACCGATGAAGACAAGAAGGGAGTAGATGATGTTAAGATGATTCTTAAAAGAAATTTTAAAATAACTGTCTTGGGTTACTTGCTTTATTTTCTAGGCATTGAGGTAACATTTTCTCCACATGGATATTTATTGTCTCAGACTCTCAAACCAAGTTTGCTGCCGATATTATTGCAAGATGAGAAATAACTGTTGATAAAATGGTAGAGATTCCAAGGATGATAAATGCCAAGATAAGGAGTGATATGGGGAATTATTAGATAACTCCACACCTTATCAAAAGTTAGTTGGAGCCCTTACGTACTAGTCAATCACCAGACCTGACTTGCACATGCGATTCATACAAGTCAGTTTCAACTAGGGCTGGTAAACTAGCTGAACGACCGAACTTGAAGTGTTCAAGCTTGATTCATTCTTGCGGCGAGCCAAGCCGAGTTCATGCTCATAACAATTTTGAGTTAAACGAGTTGAGTTCAAGCTTATTTGTTTATAGGAAAAATACATTGTTTTAGAGCTAGGAGTACAAAAAAATACATGTAAAATATATCTAAAATTTATTTATTACTACCTAATGAGCTTCTACGAGTTGAGCCGAGCCAAGTACATATCGTTCATATTAAGCTTGCCGAGCCTATTTTACGAGTTCGAATGAGCTCTTTACTGAGTAGAACCATGAGTGGCTCAGCTTGTTTCACAACCCTAGTTCCAACATGCACCCACTTCTGGTTATATGGGTGCAATATTAAGTATTGTGAGATATATCAAGAATTTCATCAACGAAGGGCTCTTATCCTCTACATCTCCTTTAAATTTAATCGCTTATACTTTAATTTGAAGGTGATCCAAATATCCATCGCTGAATCACTGACTTTTGTGTTCTTGTAAGTGATTCTTTAATTTCATGGAAGTGAAAAAAGTAATAGGTGTCCCTATCGTCAACCTAAGTGGAGTATCAAGCTATGACATCTAACACTTCATAGCTCATGTGACTGAGACAATTATTAGAGGACATTGGAGTTCATTTGACGGAGCCATCCAAGTTATGTTGTGATAGCAAAGTGTGATCTACATCTTGACAATCATATATTTCATGAGAGAACAAAACATATAGAAATAGATTATCATTATGTTCGTAAAGAGTTCTTGAAGAAGACTATCTCTCCATCCTATGTGAATTCGAAGCATTAATTGGTTGACTTCTTCACCAAGGCTCTTCCCTCTATAATGAAACAAGAGTGCACAATTACAATGCCAACAAAGGGCTACACAAGTGCACAAATATAATATGGTCTCTAAGGGTATGTTTGATGGCTTGTCCAGGGTTGGATGAAAAGAACAAAAAGAACAAAAAGAACAAAAAGAACAAAAAGAACAAAACAAAACATTGGTTTTGTTCGTTTGGTAACAACTGTTCCAAGTCCAACGTTTGTTTGGACCGTACTCAAATGCTATGTTCCAAATGTCCGTTGTTTGATGACGATGTGCGGACAACTTGGACAGTCGTGGATAATGGGTTAAATTACTTCGATTTGGATCGTATGACCCGATCCGTCTACCATTTTACATGTTTTAACAAATTTATTATGGTTTTTTGCCCGGATATGGATCCAATTGCGAAATTATATCTAAAATCATGATTTTTTGCCATGAATATGGATTTGGAATTGGATTTTTGCCCCGAATATAGACCTTGAATGACATTTTTGCTCTGAAAATGGATTTTGCTCCAAATAAGGATCTCGAATTGAATATTTGCCCCGAATATGGATCTCGAATTGGATTTTTGGCCCAAATATGGATCTCGAATTGGATAACCTGAAAAGAGTGAAAAGGAAAAAGTTGTGGCTTAACGTCACTGTACAATCACCACAGCCGGGGTCGCCCGCATGGCTAGCAGTGTGGTTGTGATTTGTGAAGGTGTTGAGTTGAAGACACCTTATCAAACTTTGCTGATGCGCGAGTTTGTCCATAGCTTTAAGAGGTGGGTCAGAAATAAATTGTTCTGTGCATGTCTTGAAGCTGAATCTAGCATCTAATTAAATTTAACAATCTCAACTAATCTAAAGCAGGTTGAAAGATTCAAGATTAGATGGTTGAAAAACAATAAGATCATAGATGGGATAAAAAAACACTGGTATGAAACTTGAAATGTTGATACCTTCACAAGAAAGAGCGAACAAGGACTCAATATACATTCTACATAGAAAAATGTAAATACTCTTCCCACAAACTGGCCATTCAAGGCAGTAGGTGTAGATAATGAAAGAAAAGGACCAACCAAGGCAAACAAAGGAATTCAATGTTTCATGCTAAAAACCAATATCATGTGCAAGTATGATGACCCGATAAATGAAACACTTAGTGTGTGCTGTTTCATTTGGTGAGAAGAAGAGGTTTTTAGGTTCTGCGGGTGCAACTTAATGTAGTTATAACTTGTTGCAATCGTTTCCGCATGAAAAAATAACATGGTTTAGCATTGATCATCAAAAAATAACTTGTGACTCCACCTTAAGTTTGTGTCCTCATTCCAGCTTCTTTATATGATAAGCTTAGCATTGGTCATCTTCAATTTCATCATTTGACTGCGATACTGTATTTTGTATGTCTGCTCATCACCAATTCATGGTGTTTCCTAGTTCAATTGCGTTGAATTATCTAATAAAATATACAATTTTCGTTTTGCTTGGTTACCGTCTCATATTGCACCAAATGAAAGGAGCAACATTAGAAAAAGAAACAATCTCTAATAAACAAAAAACTATTTAGACATAAGTTTTGGAAATTCGCCAGTAATGTCAGAACCACAGTTCTTTTTTTTTTTCTGCTACTTCAATCATATAATGCAAGACAAATGATCCATCCAATTTTTCACAGTTTTTTATTTTCTCTCATCTAATAAACACAAAATCATTGATCCTCTTCTATTCCCCTGGGTCATAGTGATCAATTGCTTCTTATTTTGCACCAACCAATTTTTTTGAACCCTCAATCTGATTCTTGCCAATTCAGTAACTGCAGAAGCAATCCCATTCTATATGTTGCATAATCTCCCCCCTTTAGACGGAGAATGAACCTTGATCCTCTCCGATCATCAATATCAACATTCTCCAGGGACTCTCCGATCTTCAACCCCATCAAATTTTTAGGAACCAACATTCACCAAATCAATCAATTAGCACCAACTAACATCCCAATCTCCATTTTTCCTTCAAAAACAATTGTTTCTCCACTACCCATCTGGTAAAACCATCAACCAACCACCACCATCGTCGAATTAACCAATACCCAACATCATAAATCCAGAAAAAATCGAACACCATCGATTCCCATCTACAAACAATCTCAATCGAGTCAGTCTTTTCTATGGGCATTGCAATCCTTGAAATAGAAATCATTGCTCTCTATCAACGACTTGACGAACTCGTAGGTGTGCCCCTCATACGGGTCCTTGGGCGGTGATCCTGAAGGCGAGCTCGATGAGAAACAATAGAGGAAAGAGAGGGGGAGACCCTTACCATGGTTTCCTCTCGTAGGTGTCTCTTATACAATGGAGGAAAGAGAGGGAGCATACCCTTACCGGTTAGGGTTTAAGGCGAGAGAGAGGGGAAAGGACACGCCTGGTGCGGTGGGAAAGGAACCCAGCAACGATGGGGAAGGATCTTGGATGTGTCGAGACGCGGGTGAGGAAGGAGCTCAGCGGCGGTGGGTGAGAGAGAGAGACCTGCTCGATGGCGACAGTGAGTTTGAATCAGGGAAGGAGAGCGAGAGCAAAAGGGAGAGGAGTGAGAGGGAAGAGAGAGAGAGAAAGGGAGAGGAGTGAGAGGGGAGAGAGAGAGTGACACATCAACGACCCGTCTATGCATTTTTTTTCGTCCCCTCCATTCCTGTTCATTCTGTAACAGGGGGAGGTGGATAAAAAATCACATTATTATGGATGCGACAGACGCGTGGAACACCGTCCGTCGCATCCAACGTTTGTTTGAAATCGCTGTTCCCAACGAGATTTCTATCGGAATCCCATTGGGAACGGCACATCAAACATACTCTAATGGACAAATGACAATCTCATAAAAGAGATACACAAAAATATGAAATCCATAAGAGCACCAAGGCACAAAGCTCACAAGAGCACAATAGAAAAAAAAAGTATTGTATTAACACACTTTAAATGCTTTAGAAAAGCATAACATTATGTAGAGAGGTGAGGCTCTAAGCCTCACATACCTTTAAGGGTGGTAGTCCAATAGTCGTTGGACTGTCACCCCAATAATAATTTTGACTCTATAATAAAAAACTAAAAAAGAAATAAATAAACAAAAGGACTTTTCAGTCTCTAATGGATTGTACTAAAATACATATTATGAAATGACCAACATATCCTTGATATACGTATATTGTATAAATATACGTATGTCAGTTAGGTATAAATATATACACAATATTTTAACACTCTCCCTCAAACTTACGGTGGAATCACTAAGAAGATACAAGAATCTTGATAGAGGAAGAGCTTTAGTGAAGAAGTCTTCAATCTGAAACTCAGACTAAACATATGATAAAGTAATCGTCCCCTTCAAGTATTCTTCTTGAACATTGTGACAATCCATCTCAATATGTTTCGTTCGCTCATGAAATGTGTGATTGCTGGACTATATACATGGTGCTTTTGTTATCACAACATAATTTTGAAGGTTCTAAAACATCAACACCCATTATCTGAAAGTAATGATCTCATCCACACGACCTCAGTGGTTGTTGTAGCCATTGCCCTATACTCAGCTTTCGTGGAAGATAAAGACACTGTAATGAAATTGTGATCTTCCATAAAAACATAAAAGTTCACAATGAGTGTCTATTAGAGACCCTAGAAGCATAACCCACAAAAGGGTATAAATGAAAGAACACATGATAAAATAATAAACTTTTATTTCTCATGAGAAATGCTTAAGAAACATTAAAATACAAAGGAGGGGATCAACCCTATTTATACAAGAAAAAGGGAAGAGTAAGAAGAGCTCTTCTTAAGAGTCGTTGGACCTAGTCCAACGGCTCTATTTATAGCCATTGGACTAGGTCCAACAACTATAAACTAGTCAAGATCAAATGTGATCTTGACTAGATTAAATCTCTAGTTCAAAATGAACTAGATGAAAAATAAAAAATAAAAAAGAAAAGAAAAAAAGAATAAAAATAAATAATTGTTATATTATATATTATATATATATTACATTTTTATATTTTTAACACTCTCCCTCAAACTTACGGTACAATGAACGAAAGTTTGTTTAAGAGAAAATGATATCTAGGAGCATCGAGAGGTTTGATAAAGAAGTCTGCTAATTGATATTCTGATGTAACATATGGCAGATCAATGATTCCATGTAGATACTCCTCTTATTCATAGTGACAGTCAATCTCGATATGTTTGGTGTGTTCATGAAATGTTCGGTTATTGGCAATATAGATCGCACTCTTGTTGTCACAGTATATGTGTGAAGCTTGTGTCACTTCAACTCTCATGTCAGCTAGCAGACGTCTGAGCCAAACTACTTCTATTGTCGTGGTCGCCATAGATCAGTATTCAGTTTTGGTGGATGAGAGAGATACCTGCTTTTTGCACTGCCACAAAATTAAGGATTCACCTAAGAAAACACAAAAACCAGTGGTTGAGTGTCCCTTATTGGGATCACCTTCCCAATCAACATCAGTATAAGCAATTAAATCTAACAAAGATGAAGCAAACAAGAAAATGCCTCGCGAAAGAGAGGACTTTATATATCTAATAATACGCAAAACTGCTCCCATGTGAATAGAAGTAGGAGCGTGCTGAAATTGGTTAGCTGTGTCTACAACGTGTGCTATATCAGGTCTAGTAATGGAAAAATAGGAAAGTGCTCCAATAAGTTGTCTGTAAGAGTGAGATCATTAAGAGGTTCTCCATCATCGATTCTCATTTTAATGGAAAAATAGGAAAATGTCCACTTTCTTATCATCCATAATTCCAGACCCGAAAATAATATCAAAAGCAAATTTAGATTGAGATGTCAAATATCCACGAGGGGAATAAGCAACTTCAATTCTTAAGAAATATCTCAATAATCTTAAATCAGTCGTTTCAAAATGAGTTTTAATAAGTTTTTTAATGTTTTAAACTCTATCTTTGTCGCCTCCGGTGATGACCATGTCATCAATATCGAGAAAAAGAATAATAATCCCTGCATCAGAATTCTTAATAAATAAAGCAGTGTCAGTCAAACAAGATAAAATTCCAATATTAGGCATAACATGACTAAACCTGTCATACCGAGCTTTTGGTGCCCGTTTAAGACCTTAAAGAGCATTTTCTAAGCGAAGAGCTTTACCTTTAGAGATACTGACACCTGGTAGAGCTTCCATAAAAAACTGCTTCAACTAAATTTTCATTGAGAAAATTATTTTTGACATCTATTTCAAATATGAGCCATTTTCTAATAGAGGCTAAAGTTATTAATGTCCTGACAGAGGTCATTCAGACAATTGGAGCAAAAGTTTTTTCGTAGTCGATGCCATATTTTTTAGCATATCCCTTGGCCACTAATCTGGCTTTATACCTTTCAAGAGTTCCATCACTCTTGGTTTTGACTTTGTGAACCCACCGACAACCTATAGGTTTCTTGCCTAGAGAAATATTTTGAATAGTTAGTGTTAGCCTTTTCTAATGCTTCAGTTCTGCCTTCATGGCTTCTACCCATTTTGTATGGTTTTTGGCTTGATAATAAGATGATGATTTCATATATGATTGTATTAATGCAATAAATGCCTTATATTTGGGTGAAAAAGATTTGTAGGACACAAATTTTCCAGGAGGTCTAAAAGTTCTGGATGACCTTCTGGTTTGTACTTCAAAGTATTTTTCTAATGCACATGGAAGATTGGATTCTTTATACCTTGAATATTGTAAACCGATGTCCCTATGAGTTTGCTCTTCATTATGAACATTATGTTCAAAATCAATAGTATCTTGATCATCGTCTAAGTCGTATTCATGATTATATTAATTAGATTTCGAGGTTAAATCTATCAAGAAGGAATACTTGGTTACTTCCTTGGGTTTTTTAAATTCAAAGAAACTTTCTTTTTTCAAGAAGGATATATTTCTTAATACGTACAATTTTTCTTTTTGAAAATCAAAACACCTATAACCTTTTTGATTATTTGCATAACCTAAGAAGACATAAGGAATGACACGGGGGGAGAGTTTATCACTTTTATTGGTGAAAACAAAACATTTGCATCCAAAGACCATTAATCTAGAGTAATCAGGAGATAATTTAACAAGTTTCTCAATTGGAGTTATATTTTTCAAATAAGATGACATTCAATTAATAAGATAGGTAGCAGTTAGGGCAACTTTTGTCCAAAAACTTTTTGAAACTTGATTTGCTATTAATAAAGTCCTAGTGGTTTTCATAATGTGTTGATGTTTTCGTTCAACCAGGCTATTTTGTTGTGGTGTGTGTGGACAAGATTTTTGATGTGTAATGCTATGTAAATTGAGATAGTCTTTAAATTCTTTGGACATAAATTCTCTCCTTGAATTAGTGTGAAAAATGAAAATATTATTTTGAAATTTATTTTTAGCCATTTTATGAAATGTTTGAAAATGTTAAAAAACCTCAGATTCATGCTTAAGTAAATCCAAGTATGCCTAAAGAAGTTATCGACAAAAATTATATAATATGCATACCCGACTTTTGATATGACTGGTGCAGGACATCAAACATCCGAATGTATTAACTCAAGTGGTCCAAAAGAAACAAAAGTTCTATCATGAAATGTTTATCTTTTCATTTTGCCAAGAATACAATCTTTACAAGTAAAACTTTCAGAATCACAAAATTTTCCTAAACTTGAAAAATGTTGGATTTTAGACATATGAGGATGTCCAAGTCTTTTATGTCGTAGATCCAACTCTAGTTTCTGAACATTATAACAAAAAGCATTCTCATGCAATTCCAAAAAATTTATATAGTAAAGTTCTCCTTCTCTATGACCTTCCCCAATCAACTTCCCTGACTTGCGATTCGATACCCAACAACCATGAGAAGAGAAGGAGATATTGCACTTATAATCAGATGTTTGAGAAACAGATAAAAGATTTAGATTTAGTTTAGGAATATATCTAACTTCTGGAATAAAGATTTTTTTGGATTTATGAAGTTTTTCAAAATTTTCTATTTCTTTTATTTCAAGAGATGTGCCATCAACTGTGAAAACTTTTGTCACACTTGAGTTATTGTTAAGATATTCAGATAAACTATTGATATTTGGAGTCATATAAAAAGAAGCACTAGAGTCAATGAGCCAAGGAAAGTTACCGGGATCGGAGAAGGATGAAACCGCAACTCCAGTTGAGGAGGATGCTCCTTTGAGAAGAGGTCGAAGGATCTCCATTAATTGAGCCATAGATACCAGTGCATCTTGATTGATTTGATCTTTTGATTCCAAACCGACAAATGCAACTTTCTTTTCTTTCTCTTCTCTTATGCTTAGGACATTGAGGCCTATAGTGTCCTGGCTCATGACAATGGTGGCAAATGACTTTTCTCTTGTCAAAATCATCATTTTGTCTACCAATGTGAGGTGACCTATAAGTACACACATAATTTTTTGGTCTAGATACGACTAGAACGGAATCATTTTTATGCTTTGGAGTATTCTTCCTAAATCTATTTTCCTCCATAGTTAGTTCATCTATAGTATCAATGACAGAGGGAATCTTTCCACAATGTGAAAGAGCCGATTTGGTTGATTCAAATTCCGGCCTTAAATCATTTATAAACTGATAAAAGTGTCTCATATCGAGTTGCTTTTGGCGAAGCTCGATATCTTTGGAACAATGCCATTTTAGTTCAAGAAGAGCCAATTCTTTTAAAAAGTTCGGATAACTCATTGTAATATTGCCTAATGCTTTTGTCTTTTTGAGTCATAGTCCGAACTTTGTCTTGCAAATTGTACACATGTGTAATATCTTTAAGGGAATACATATTTCTAAGGTATTTCCAAGCTTTATCGGCATGCTCAAATTTGGATAAATTAGAGCATTTCTTGATGTCAACACTATTAATTAGCCATGACATAATTTTGGTGTCCCTTATCCTCCACTCTTTCCATTTTTTCTCATAGGTTTCCTAGGCCTTATTTTTCTCTCCTTCCGTGAGAGGTACTTCTTTGTCATTCTCAATTTTTGTGAGAACTAGTTTTGGTTGCGAATCAGAACCATCCACTATACCCTACAACCCTTTTCCTCAAATGTGGTGCTTCATGATTGAGCCAATTCTTCTCAAAAGTTTGGATAACTCATTGTAATATTCCTTAATACTTTTGTTTTTTTGAGTCATAGTCCGTACTTTGTCTTGCAAATTGCATACATGTGCAATATCTTTAAGGGAATACATATTTCTAAGGTATTCCCAAGCTTTATCGGCATGCTCAAATTTGGATAGACTAGAGCATTTCTTGATGTCAACACTATTAATTAGCCATAACATAATTTTGGCATGCCCTATCCTCTACTCTTTTCATTTTTTCTCATAGGTCGCCTAGGCCATATTCTTCTCTCCTTTCGTGAGAGGTACTTCTTTGGCATTCTCAAATTTTGTGAGAACTAGTTTTGGTTCCGAATAGAACCATCCACTATACCCCAAAACTCTTTTTCTCAAATGTGGTGCTTCATGATTGAAACCCACATTATATAGTTGGTGTCATTTAATTTCATGGGCATGATGGTAACTTTATCATTGTCATCCATATTTTATAAGGGTGAGAAAAAGAAAGAAAGAAAGACGAGCAAAAAAAATGAAGAAAGAGAGAGAAAAAGAGAGATAAGAAAGAAAGGGAGAGAGCATAATCACAAATTTGCGTAGCTAATCTATCCTTCAAACACCTTCCTTCTTGAGAGGCACAAAAGTCACTTGAATCACGAACAAGAGGATGAATCACCTTTTGCTAAGAAGGCATGGAAAACGAGGTGAAAATTCTCCAAGTTCTAGAAGTTTCAAAGCTCTGATACCGATACCATGTAATGAAATTGTGATCTTCTACAAAAACACAAACGCTCACAATGGCGGTCTATTGGAGACACTACAAACACAACCCATAAAAGGGTATAAATGGAAGAACACAAGATAAAATAATAAACTTTTATTTCTCATGAGAAATGCTTAAAAATCATTGAAATACAAAAGAGGGGATCACCCCTATTTCTCATGGGAATACATATTTCTAAGGTATTTCCAAGCTTTATCGGCATGCTCAAATTTGGATAGACTAGAGCATTTTTTGATGTCAACGCTATTAATTAGCCATGACATAATTTTGGCGTGCCTTGTCCTCCACTCTTTCTATTTTTTCTTATAGGTCGCCAAAGCCTTATTCTTCTCTCATTCCGTGAGAGGTACTTTTTTGGCATTCTCAATTTTTGTGAGACCTAATTTTGGTTCCGAATCAGAACCATCCACTATACCCTACAATCCTTTTCCCCAAACGTGGTGCTTCATGATTGAAACCCACATTACATGGTGTCATTTAATTTCATGGGCGTGATGGTGACTTTTGTAAAATTATCTATGAAGAGACAATACGCATACAAGCACAAATACTTTATAAAAGAAGTGTACGAAGACACCCTCACAACACTTGAACAAAATACGCAAAAAAGCGTAAAAATAGTAAACATGTAATAATGCATGTATTTCATAAAGGAACAAATGCTTGAGACTCTCAAGCTTAAAAATTACAAGGGGGGAACACCCCTATTTATACAAGTGCCAAAAGGTGCAAAGGGGGGGGGGCTCCCAAAGGAGTCGTTGGGAGCCTCGAACGATCACATTTGTGACCATTGGGGGCCCCCAATGACTCTATTGGGGGACCCCCAATGCACTTTAAAAAATAACAAAAAATAAAAGAAAAAGGAAAAAAGAATAACAAAAAAATAAATAAGAAAATTACAACATATTCCAAATGGAATATGCGCAAAACAGAAAATTACAAGAATACCCTTTTCGGGTAAGAATATATAAATATATATTTATATATATAGAGATATATGTACATATAATATATTATATGTAAATGTATCTCTATGTATATAAATATATATATTTATATTTACAATAATGATTTTAGGAGACACATTTTAACAACTTTATCATTATCATCCATCTTTTACATGGGTGAAAAAAAGAAAGAAAGAAAGAAAGATGGGAAAAAAAAATGAGAGAGAGAGAGAGAGAGAGAGAGAGAGAGAGAGAGAGAGAGAGAGAGAGAGATTTGCGTAGCTAATCTATCCTCCAAACACCTTCCTTCTTCAATGAGAGTGGCACAAAAGTCACTTGAATCACGAACAAGAGGATGAATCGCCTTTTGCTAAGAAGGCATGGAAAACGAGGTGAAAATTCTCCAAGATCTAGAAGCTTCAAAGCTCTGATACCATGAAATGAAATTGTGATCTTCCACAAAAACACAAAAGCTTACAACCTATGTCACATGGGTGTGGGTGCGACTCGGGTGCGGCGTAATTTTAAAAATTTTGAACACGGGGACTCGACTATATATATATTTAAAAAAAAAAAAATATATATATATATATATATATATAATAATATATCCTGTGTGCATATATGTGGATATTGTCCTCTAAAGTTTGGCACCAGCATGAGTGTTTTTATAAATTTTGCAAATTGTACTTCTGCCCTTGCAGAAAGGGGGGTCCGGGGGCTCCCCCCGGCGTGGGCCCCGCTGCGTGGTCAGCGGGCGGGGGTCCGGGAGGGCCGTAGGGGGGCATTGCCCACCAGATTTTTTTTTTCTGGGGCTTATGTTTAAGACTCATGCTATATATATATTTTTAAAAAATATATAAAAAGAACATTTTTTTTTGTTTTTTACCCTAAAAATGGACAAAATTAGACTCGGTCAACATTGACCGAGTCCAAAACAAGGACAGACTCGGCCTCGACTCGTTGACCGAGTCTGACTCGGCGTTGACCGAGTCCGGGTCATGTCCGAAGCCGCACCCGTGTCGGGGCGTGTCGACTCGGGTGCGGCACCTCCCTAGCCGAGTTTGTGTGACATAGCTTACAACATGTGTCTATTGGCGACACTATAAGCACAACCCACAAAAGGGTATAAATAAAAGAACACCAGATAAAATAATAAACTTTTATTTCTCATGAGAAATGCTTAAAAATCATTTAAATACAAAGGAGGGGATCACCCCTATTTATACAAGAAAAGGAAAGAGTAAGAGGAGCTCTTAGGAGGTCCAACAACTCTATTTATAAACTAGTTAAGATCAAATGTGATCTTGACTATATTAAATTTCTAGTTCAAAATGAACTAGATAAAAGATAAAAAATAAAGAAAAGAAAAAAAGAATAAAATAAATAATTATTATTATATTATATTATTATATTTTTATATTATTATATTGCATTTTTATATTTTTAACACACTTTTTTGTTGTTTTTTGCATCATCAAGAAATGATGAAATCACCTACAAACACATAAAAACCTGTAGTTGAGTTACGATTATTAGGATCTCCTTCCTAGTCAGAATTGTTGAGAATAGGTGGTTTTTAGGTTAAAGTTCTTTTATATTAGAGGTGTTTTGAATTTTTGTTTTCATAAGGACTTAGTTGTAATTTTGTCTTTTAGCCTCTCTCTATTTAATAATAGAGAGAAGCCCTACTCGAGAAATAACGAAAGTAAGTTTCTGTGCAGCCGTTTCTCTTTTTTTTTTTTTTCTCTCTCTCTCTCTACAGGTGACTGCTTCCTTCTACATGGTATCAGAGCACTCAATCTCGGGAGCGTGATCACGAGAGGCTCATTATCACCCACGAGAGGCTCATCATCACCAACGAAGAAAGAAAAACCCCGACTGCGTGAAATCAGGTTTGCTGTTCAACGTTTGTGGAAGATCTGATAACAGATCTGGGATGTTACCCAGATCTGTCGTCAGATCTAAGGATGGAACTCCCAGCGAGGATTTTCCTGGAGCCGTAACCTCCTTTTTATTTTGGAATCTGGAGTTTTTTCTCCTGTCGTGATTTCCTGGACATTGACGAGTTGCGTTCCTGCTGTTGCGTGCCTACCGTGACTGCTGTGTTGTTTATGCTGCTGGCTGTTCCTGTTGTGTTGATTATGCTGTTGGCTGTTTGGGTCACGCAGCAAGTCTATGTGATGCTGCGTGCCAGCCGTGAGTTTCATGTTTTTCTGTGCTGATTGAGTGCCTGTCGTGATTCTGAATCTGTGCTGATTAAGTGCCTACCGTGATTCTGAATTTTATTTCCTATACTTGTTGCGTGTGATCGAGATATGTTTGATCTCTTTTATTGTCCTCTGAAGTCTTATTGGCTGTTATGCCTTATATGTTTTGGGAACAACAGTTGGCGTGATCATCTGCGTTGCAACTGAATATTATCGTGGTGTGTTTGGGTACAGCACTGGTAGTGACTCCCTGCTGTGTCGAGTTTTTGTTTCATGCTGTGTTAGTTCAAGCTATCCCTCTGTCGTGAAAGCAGCTGGAGTGATTCCCTGCTGGTTGTGGTTTTTTTTTTTCAGCAGGACTGATTTCTTACAGTGTTGAAAAATTCCACTTGAATACTTGCTGTTAAAATGAGCAGTATGGCTGAAAATTCGAAATGTGATTCTAAAATGGAACATATTGGGGAGTATAAGGCGTTTGCCAACCCATTCTCGTATGGTTCTTCCGTAAGGTTGAATGAAACCAACTATGCCAGATGGTTCAGAACTTTTATGATGTCGGTATCTGGACATCGTCGAAAACATATTCTGTTGGAAGGCGAACCCACTGAGAAATTGGGAAAATATGTTACTTGGGATGAAGATAATGACATAGTTATGTCATGAATCATGAATAGTGTCAAACCCCATATTGCAGATGGATTGATCTACTATAATACTGCCAAACTGATGTGGGACAATCTTCCTGATACATACTCACAAGAAACGAATGTGAGTCGTATCCTGCAAGTCGAACATGAAATATATAATTTGCAACAGGGAGATCAGACCGTGGCCCAGTACTATGCCTCTGTCAAAACTGCGTTTGAAAGACTTAATGCTCACAGGCCTTTTTGTTGCTCGAAGCAAAAGGACCATCAAGAACAAACCATGGTTGCTCGTTTTCTTACAGGTCTTTCTTCAGATTTTTCTGTTACAAAAGTTCAAATGTTGACTGGATCAGATGTTCCCACTCTTGCTGATGCTTACAATCGTCTGAGTAGACGTGCGATCTCTCTGCCACAATCTCAGCCTGTGACTCAGTCATCTGCTCTTGTTGTCTCATCTGGTTATGAGCGTGGAAATATTCAGAATATCAGAGGACGAGGACGTGGACGTGGTATGAGAGGCAGAGGAAAACTTCAATGTACATTATGTGGAAAATCTGGACATTTAGAAGATCGTTGTTGGGATAAGCATGGTCGGCCAACCTTTTCTTCATCAAAGTCATATACTCCCAAAGCAAATGTTACTACTATCGAGGCAACAAATGTACAAGAGAATATCTCTGCAAATGAAAGTAGTATCACCCTTAGTCGTGCGGAATATGATGAGCTGATAGCTCTTCGACCTTTGAGTTCCACCCCTCCTGTAGCTGGTGTTGCCTATTCAACCAGAAATCATCTTCATTCGACTGATAGTAAGTGGGTTATTGAATCTGGTGCATCCAGCCATTTGTGTGGAAATTCACATGTTTTTTCAGATCTAAAGGATATTAAGGCTCAACTTGGAGTCTCATTAGCCGATGGGAGCTCCTCCCCGGTTGTTGGAAAGGAAAATATTTCTATATCCTCCTCATTACAGTTGAAAAATGCTCTTCATGCTCCAAACTTTCCTCAAAGTTTACTCTCTGTTAGTTGCCTTATAAAAGAACAAAACTGTAGAGTAATATTTGATCCAATGGGTTGTCATTTTCAGGATTTGCTGACGGGGAAGAAGATTGGTGGAGACTATGAAGAAAATGGAATTTACTACCTACATCATCCAATGGGTACTGTTCATGCTGCAGTGGAACATTCATTCAGTCCTGTTCAGTGGCATCGTCGTCTTGGTCATCCTTCATTGTCAAAGCTTCGGTCAGTCTTTCCTCAGATTCCTTCCACTACATCATTTCAGTGTGAAGCTTGTCAGTTGGGCAAGCATCATCGAAGTTCGTTCCCTTCGAGTCAGAGTCAGTCTAGTAATAAAGTTTTTAAACTTCTTCGTGCAGATGTATGGGGTCCTAGTAAGATTCCTACTATGACTCAGTGTCGTTATTATCTTGTTATTGTTGATGATTTCTCTAAATTGTCATGGGTATTTTTAATAAAGGAAGGATTTGAAGTTCCAAGTAT
This sequence comes from Nuphar pumila, assembly GCF_984573655.1. Classification (NCBI taxonomy): domain Eukaryota; kingdom Viridiplantae; phylum Streptophyta; class Magnoliopsida; order Nymphaeales; family Nymphaeaceae; genus Nuphar; species Nuphar pumila. The sequence continues at coordinate 44,935,272 of NC_143251.1, forward strand.
TATCAAATCCCTAATTCTTGAAATAAAAACTCATTTTGAATCTATTGTCAAGATTGTTCGCACTGATAATGCTCTCGAGTTTAAATCAAAAAGTCTGTTACAATTTTACCAAGATCATGGCATCCAACCCCAAACTTCCTGTGCCTATTCATCTCAACAAAATGGGGTGGCTGAGCGAAAACATCGGCACCTGCTTGATGTTGTCAGGACCATTATGATTCAATCCAATGTTCCTGCATTATACTGGGGTGATGCGATTACCACTGCTTGCTATCTGATCAACCGCATGCCTTCGTCTTCTGTGGGTGATCAAATTCCATTACATATCCTAAAACCTAATGCCCCACTTTTTTCTTTCTCACCAAAAATATTTGGATGTGTTTGTTTTGTACACAAACTTGGCCCTGACCGTGATAAATTAGCCGCTCAAGCTACAAAATGCATATTTATAGGTTATCCAAAAAATCAAAAGGGCTATCGATGTTATGATCCTATTTCTCGCCGAGAGTATGTCAGTGCAGATATATCTTTCTTGGAATCCTCTCCATATTACTCTAGTTCCGGTTCCCCGCTGCAGGTTGATCCAGCTGAGTCCTTTCCATTACCTATACCTCCTTTTCCTTTGGAATCTGTGCCATCATTACCGAACCAAACTCCATCCTCTTCCAGATTTAATAATCCTCCTTTGGTATATGTGCGTAGAGCTCCACTTCCGCAAGAGCCTTCTTCTTCTTCTTCTTTTGAGGTAAGTTCTACTGACAATAGTGATCTTCAGGATGATGATAACAGGCCTATTGCTCTACGAACGGGGACACGACAATGTACCGTATATAACATATCTCATTTTGTCTCCGATGCCAGAATTGAAATTCAGATGAAGTCTTTTATTTCAGTCTTATCCGCTGAAACCATTCCTCTGAACTATCAACAGGCAGAACTTGATAATCGCTGGAAGCTGGCTATGCAAGAAGAAATGAATGCTTTAGTATCTCAACATACATGGGATCTAGTTGATTCCCCAGCAGATGCTGACATTGTTGGATGTAAATGGGTGTATACAATAAAGTACAAATCTGATGGTTCTATTGAAAGGTACAAGGCCAGATTAGTAGCGAAAGGATATACTTAGACATATGGTATTGACTTCTTTGAAACCTCCGGTTGCACGGATGGGTACCATCCGTCTTGTTCTCTCAGTTGCTGTTCAACATGGTTGGAGCCTGTGCCAATTAGTTGTGAAAAATGCATTTCTATATGGTGATCTATCTGAGACCGTCTACATGCAACAACCTCAAGGATTCGAGGTTGAGGGGCAGTGTCAGAAAGTGTCTAGATTGAGAAAGGCGATTTATGGCTTGAAACAAAGTCCTCGTGCATGGTTTCAAAAGTTGTTTGAAGTGATGTCAAGCTTTGGCTTTAATAGATCAGCAACAGATCATACACTATTTATAAAGAAAACTAACTCTGACATAGTTGTTATGGTGGTATATGTGGATGACATCATTCTTACAGGAGATGATGTGAAAGCTATTGAAGCGACAAAGGCTCATCTTCAAAAACACTTTGTTACAAAAGACCTTGGTTCACTCAGGTATTTTCTGGGTATAGAAGTTGCTAGGAGCTGTGAAGGGATGATTTTGTCTCAACGGAAGTATGTTATTGACTTATTAAAGGAAACATGCATGTTGGGAGCTAAATCAACAAATATTTCCATGGACCATAAAGTTCAGTTGTTTGAAGAAGGGTCAAAACCAGTTGATAGCAAAAGCTATCCCTCCCTAGTAGGGAAGCTATTATATGTAACGGTGACCAGGCCAGATATTGCTTTAGCAGTAAGCAAAGTTAGCCAGTTTTTGGACAAACCAACTGAGGTACACTGGAATGCAGCCATAATGATTCTTAGATATCTAAAATCCTCTCCTGGAAAGGGGTTATGGTTCAGGAAAGGTGGAACTCTGGAGATAGTAGCCTATTCTGATGCTGACTATGCTGGATCTGTAGTAGATAGAATAGAAAATCTACCACAGGATTCTGTGTGTTTTTGGGAGACAACTTGATTTCGTGGAGAAGTAAGAAACAAAATGTGGTTTCCAGGTCGAGTGCAGAATCAGAATATCGGGCTATGGCCCAAACAACTGCTGAATTGATGTGGGTTCACACTGTTCTTCATGATCTCCAGGTGAAGTTTTCCTCTCCAATGTCCATGATGTGCGATAACAAAGCGACGACATATATAGCAAACAATCATGTCTTTCATGAGAGAACAAAGCACATTGAGGTTGATTGCCACTATGTAAGAGATATGATTCAAGCTGGTCATATCACTACCAAATACCTAAAGTCGGAAGACCAAGTTGCATATATGTTTACAAAGCCTCTTGCTAGGCCAAATTTCTCAAAATGTTGTGACAAGCTGAGCATGATTGATATCTATGCTCCAGCTTGAGGGGGAGTGTTGAAAATAGGTGGTTTTTAGGTTAAAGTTCTTTTATATTAGAGGTGTTTTGAATTTTTGTTTTCATAAGGACTTAGTTGTAATTTTGTCTTTTAGCCTCTCTCTATTTAATAATAGAGAGAAGCTCTACTCGAGAAATAACGAAAGTAAGTTTCTGTGCAACCGTCTCTCTTTTTTTTTTTTCTCTCTCTCTACACACAGGTGGCTGCTTCCTTCTACAAGAATTAGTATAAGCAATAAGATTTAAAGGTGATGAAGAGGATAAAAACAACCCTTTAGATATAGTTTTCTTGATGTATCGAACTATTTTTAATATGACACTCATATGAATCGATGTTGGTGCATCTTGAAACTAACGTGCAGTGTGTACTGCATGTGCAATGTCCTTGGTAATAGACAATTATATTAATGATCTAATAACACTCTGTCTTCATCTCTCATTTTTGCATTTATCACTTCAGGAGTATCGACATATTTTGTGTCAGTGATTCCCGAATGCTCAATAATATCAGTTGCAAACTTGATTTGAGACAAAATGTACCATCTTGGCGATTATGCTACTTTAATTCCTAAAAAATATCTCAAAACACCAATGTCAGTCATATTAAAAGATTTTTTAAGCATAATTTTAATTTCTGCAATTTCTTTCTGATCATTCCCAATTATGATCATATCATCAACATACAAAATGAGAACGACAACACAATACCACTCAAACGATCATACCATGCTTTAGGAGCTTGTTTAAGCCCATATAAAGCTTTTTGAAGATGAAAAACCATGCCATTTTCAATAGTTATCTATGCAGAATTCTTCATTTAAATTTTTATTTAAGAAAGCATTCTTAACATCTAACTGATATATAGGTCATTTTCTAATGGATGCTACTGCAACTAGAGCCCTAACTGTGATCATGTGAGCTACTGGAGCAAATGTAGCAACCCGAAATCTAACCCAAATTTTAAGATTTTTTTTTTTCATAACGAAAATATTCACATTAAACTAGGTTAAGCATCTCGGGCACGTCATAGGGAAAATCAAAGCAAATACCATCCATTTCATTTCTAATAACAATTAATAGTAAACAGAGTATTCCGAACATTTTAATAACAGAATTGAAACTAATTAAACTAATTCTAAACATCCCGGGAACATCAATAATTCATGTGTCACGGCTCGGACATCATCCCGTAACCGCTCTGATTCCTTTATTCTTCTCATGAAAAATGGTAAAGTAATTTGAATTAGACTACAACTAGTCTGAGTAGGAGAATACTATGATTATGCAAATGTACTTTATAACAAGCATGCAATGTAATTGAATACTCAATGAGAAGTAAAAACTGAGATATAACATAATAAAATTAAAAGTGTAACATAGAATCATTCAATTTTGTATTACATTTCTGATTCATGACTAGCATAAAATGAATAATAACATGTTCAAGTACAAAATCTCGTAAACTTTCATAAGACTGAAGAATATAAAAAGTTTAATTTAAGTTTCTCTTGAATTATCCTGCGGGTACTCTCCGACGAAGGCAACCGTAACAGAAGAGAACATTCAGAGGTTTGTTATGCTTGGTGTTTTATTAACCCGAATGTCTAACTGAAACTGAAATTCTAAGGGACCGGTTAAATAACCGAGAAAACCTCCTGAAGACCAAACAACATGATGCATCCCTAACTTCTGCAGAAGAACTTTGAGTTACCGCCTAGGATAAATTTTGGTAGTCTGGGTCTCCTAACTTCGAGGACTGGAGACCAATGAGCCATTGCAACTCGAAGTTAAAAGCACATGTTTCCGGGGTTGTGTACCACCTATGTCACATAGGTGCGGGTGTGGATGTGGGTGCGGGTACGGGTGCAGATGAGGTGATACGGCACTTTAAAAGAACTTGGGTGCGGGGGTGCGGGGAGGATATATATATATATATATATATATATATAATTTCTAACAATTTTTAGTTAACACTATGTGTATTTGTGTGCATTTATGTATTTATATATATAATATAAATAAAAATGGACTTGATTAGGGCTAACTTTTGGATAGAAATGGACCTCAATATGGTTGACTTCACCTAACACAAAGGAAGTTCTATCCAAGTGTCGCACCTGCCTGGGTGCGGGTGCGGGTGCGGGTGCAGGTGCGGTGCCCTATTAGAAGAGTCCGTGTAACATAGTGTACCACCTACCCTCTTCAAGGTAAGCCCGAGTGAGAGTGGGTTGCTATCTTATTAATTTTATGACCTGACTAATCAGGGTTTCCCCTGATCTTAACCCAATAGCTCAAAGACACTTGAATTCAAAAAAATTCCGAATCATACCACAATAATAGTACATTCCCAATCATTCGTACCTTAAATATGTATGTTACAAATTTTATCCATTTAATTGTGCAGTCCCACTTAGAGTGCGTACCTTTAAACCGTCGATCACGAGTGCCCCGATACCTTTAAACCGGTCAGGCGATAATTAAATTTACATTTACTTGTGTATTATATTTATAAGCTCGAGGCACCCATGCGGAACCCCCGAATCCCTGGCTTGGCAACTCAGGTGCTAGCACCAAACCGACCCGCAGGCTCGGTTGTGAGTTCATTCTTTGAAAATTTTAGTTAAGTTACTCTTACCAGTTAATCACGAAAAAGTAAATGTAAAGCTTCCTACCAACATTCATTTCATCAGGCACAATTCTATCATCACTTAATCACTTTATATGAGCAGGGCCCAAACAGTCATTCATTTGCATTTAAGTGTTTGTAAGCAGAATTTTATCGTTGGTACAGTGTACAATTTACAAGTTTCCTATAAGTATGTATCCAGTCAAGTGATAATTTTAGAGAAACGTAACATGCATACACACATTTTTTTGTCATGGAATCTAACATCAAAAGTACCAAACTTCACAAGTATGCAGTCAATTATTTCTATCCTTGATCTTATTGCAGAATTAGTTTTTTCTTTTTTATCAATGAATTCATTACAGAATCATAATTCCTATAATTGATCTTAAACCATAATTTATTTCTGTCTCTGAGTGACTTACACTTAGTCAGTTGGTCAGTGAATCTATTCCGGATATGTTTAAGGGCAAGGTTATGTATGATTTCCATTCAACATATTTCCGGGAACAAATTATCCCAGACGTTTGTTTATGGCCTGACGCAGAAAAACACAGCCCACATTTCTGTGTTACCATACTTATACAAAAAAAAGAAGAAACTTCCTAACGTGAATCCACAAGCCCAAATTTCACTGTTGGATTCACGCAGGGGCTGAAATCTAATTATTGAACCTACCTTGGAAAGTAATGGCTAATGTAACATGCAGGTCTTGAGTTTTGTTTTTCATAGGAAAAACAATTTAACAACTTGAAATCATGTCTCAAACCTTAAACATAAAAGGACAATTTCTGAAATGACATTTATATCGCTTCTTTAAGCCAATCACAGGAAAACTGTGTTAATATAAAAATGCAGAACCCCCTTTTCTTTTTGAAGACTGCGTGTTGATTTGGCCATTGTATTCACAGCCAAGAAATACAATCTTATCTGACTACTCAGGGTTTTCAGTATCTACTCTCTGTACAACAATTTAGTAAACAAATCCTAAGAATATACAGATATTAATATTGTCATTGTATCAACAGAACACAGACAATAAGGTCCTACAAAATCATCAATTTACTCAGAATCGCTTATTCCTTTCATTGCCTTCTCATAAACATCCATATACTAATAACAGCCTCAGCATTAGAAGATAGAACAAAATAGAAATCCTACATGAAAATCGACAACCAAAGATTTCATTTTTTGATAAATGATAAGATGGCCGACAGAGATACAAGTCTCGAAAATTCACATTATGACAAAAACGATAACAGGACTGATTACCAATATTGAATCTAAAGAACTTGATGCATGAACAGAATTTGATAAGCACGACGTACAATCATATACACATACTAAGTCAGAGTGCCTACGCATACTCAGGAATTTTTTTAAGTTTCAGAAAACATGCAGATCGTATATTCAAGTAATGCACAGATATTCAGATCATTCCCAAAACACTCATTCACGTCATTAGATAAATAAAACTCAGAAAAACCCGCAGTGCAGGGATTTCTCCCTTTTTTTTGAAAACCAGTAAAAGTTTCAGATGGGTCATGAACAATACTTGACGCAAAGCACTTCTGAAAAATCATTAGAACTCCTACCTTAATAGTCGTTCTTCTTCCTTACTACCGCACTTTCGTGAAGCCGGGTGCCCTTCCTCCTATGTCACATGGGTGCGGGTGTAAAACCCACGTAAAAAAAACAGATTGGACTTGTTCTCGTTAGGGTTTTAAAACCTGATGTAGGGTGAGGGTTTTAAAACAAAACCCTCTCCTCTGTGTGCCGCACCCCGCCCGTGCCGCTCCACCCCCTCGACTGGGTAAGGGAAACCCTTGAGGGTTTCCTCGAATATCGCCCCTCGAGCTCTTTAAGAGCATCACAGGAGGGGAGGGTGGACTCAACAACGCTCCTCTCCTCTTCCTCGCTTTTCTCGTGTCGGTGCTCCCTTCTCGCAACTCCCGATGCTGCCGTGGCCGACCCTCACCGGTATGCCTGCAGCTCCCTCGTTGCCTGCGCGCGACAGCCTCGATGTTGCCGCCGATCCCCTCATAGGTACGCCCTTCTCCTCCTCCCTCGTCTTCTTGTTCCCCTCCTCTCCTTTCTCTCTGTTGGCTCTGCAGGAGGCCGGCGGCTCCCTGCCGCACCCTCCTGCTCCCTCTGTGCCTACCAGAAGGGCGGCAGGGGATTGACGACCCCCCTACTGCACCTCTCTCTCCCCCCCCCCCCCCTTATTCGCCGCTGTTTTGTCAGGCAGGGGTCGAGGCCTCTGCCATTCATCGTTTCGTCAGACAGGGGCCGAGGCTCCTTCCATTCCTTGTTTTGTCAAGCAGGGACCGAGGCCCCTGCCCTTTGCTATTTTGTCGGGCAGGGGTCGAGGCCCCTGCCATTCATTGTTTTGTCAGGCAGAGGCCGAGGCCCCTACCGTTGCCTGTTTTGTCAAGCAGGGGCTGAGGCCCCTGTCATTCAGTGTTTATCAGGCAGAGGCCGAGGCCCCTGCCATTCGTTACTTTTGTCAGGCAGGGGCCGATGCCCTTGCCGTTTGCTGTTTTGGCAGGCAGGGGCCGAGGCCCCTGCCATTCGCTATTCTGTCAGGCAGGGGCCCAGGCCCCTGTCGTTCGCTGTTCTGTCAGGCAGGGGCCGAAGCCCTGTTGTTCGTTGTTTTGTCAGGCAGGGGCCAAGGCCCCTGCTGTTCGCTGTTTGTCAGACAGGGGTCTTGGGCCCTTGCCGTTCAATTCTTTCCTGGTAAGCAGGGGCCTTGACCCCTACCACTTATCAGATTCCGTACGACAGAAGTCTCAACCCTTGCCGCTCATGCTTTTCACTGACATGGTAGGCCTTACCACTGCCCTTTTGTTCTTTTTACAACTATGGCATAATAGCTTTCACACTCTTGCAAATTTATGCAACGGGTCCCGTTCGTGCTCTGTGGCCCGACCCCCGTATCTACACTTATAGGCGCACACAACTACACTACTTCCCGAGGTAGGGGAAAGTCGCACGGAGTTTTTGGATGAATGCAATAAAGTATAAGAATTCTGAGATAGAATAATTTATTTTGCATACATGCTTACATGTAGAACAATATAACTTGTGATTACCTGTTTTGTGTTCCCTTGTTCCTACTCTTCAAAAATTACATGCTTGATGTATACTGTATGGGTAGACTCCTTTCTACATTAATTCCTATTACTGTGTTTTTGTACTTGCTCACTGTTGTGATTTTACTGTAGATGCCTTGTTTGTTATTGCATGATAAATCTTGTTGCCACCCTCAGGCAAGTCTCGTAGGGTGTGCAGGTGCACGTACCACATCTTGCGCTATTTGGAAATGTGGGAAATTGTGTACAAGCACTAAAAGCTTGAGAGGAGGTGTTTCTTTGTGCAAGGCTGACTCCTCGAGAACGAATTTCTGCTTATAAAGCTTGTGATCTAGTTATGTGTTGCTAGATGCAACTAATTGTACCCCGAGTCAGTTACTCGGAAAAAATGATTAGATCCACAACGAGCTCAAGACCTGTTTAAGATTTCCTATTTCATAGTATTTGAGCATGCCAAGTGTATTATTGATTCTATAAAATACTGTGATGGGTTATCCATCAAGAAACCCACAAGTTTACTATCGTAACCAGATCTTAAGACAGGTACGACATAAATATTACGATAAGAAGTGTGAGAGGTCATTGAGTACCCCAAAGTGTGCAATAAGCACTTTATTGAAATAAATAAAATAACGATGTCGGCCTCCACAGGCCAAACACTCAAAGAGCAATGCATGTCATGTATGCACTAAAGGAATTGCAAGATATTAAATGTTTGCCCTCTTATCGTAGTCATACCTTCAGGCAGGTACGATCGTATTTTTAGACAAGTACGTCACGTTGGTGTTACAATGTTTGGATGATGAGGTTGTGACAACCTTGAAGCGTGCATATAGCATAAATGTTGAGATCACATAAATGACGACAACTCGCCTTCACAGGCAAGATGCTCGAGTGGTGTTAAAATATATATATATATATATATATATACTTATATATATACATCCGTATATATATAAGTATATGTATATACATATATGTATATATATATTATTTCTCATTTAGATAAATACCCGATAGGGGTATTCTTGTAAAACCACTTATGTATTTTTCTCCTTTTTATTTTTTCTCTTTTTCCTTTTTCTTTATTTTTCCTTTTTTTGTAATGACCACAAGGGGGCCCCACACTTGTAGTCGTTGGGGCTCCAACGGTCAGATTTCTGACCGTTGGGGCTCCCAACGACTACAAGGGAGCCCCCCTTGTGGTTCCTTTTAGTGCTTCCCTCCTCTATAAATAGAGGAGGTCTTCCCCTCTTAAAGGTATGGGTTTATACCCCTCTCTCTTCTCTTCTTCAATAATATCCAACTTATGACTTTAAGTCATTTCCATATTTGAGAGTTTTTGTGTTTGCACATTTGGTGTTTGTGTTCTTGGCTTTAGTGGTCACTCTTTAAGAGTGACATTTGCTCTATTGGTGCTTCCGCCTCTTTTCATTACATGGTATCAGAGCTCGGTTGGTGATTGGGCTTCTCTTTTGTCATCTTGGAACGCGTGCCTCTCAAAGTTTTTTGAAGAAAAGAAGAATAGTTGGTGTCGATGGAACGTGACTCTAAAGTGGAGCTCTCTTTTAAGCTAAATGGGTCCAACTACCTCATGTGGGCCTCCGCTATGGAAAATCACCTAAGAGGTAAGAAACTTTGGGGTTTTGTTATGGGAACTACTCCCGAACCCTCTCTTGTTCTCACCAAAATTGAAAACAAGATTGAGAAGGCTTTAGATGGCGATGAGCGCATCAAAGCCATTAATGAACATCAATCCAAAATTGAGGATTGGGAAAGTAACCATGCCAAAATTTTGGCATGGTTCATGAACAATGTAGATCTTAAAAATTGTGCTAATATTGCCAAATTTAGAAGGGCCAATGAGGCTTGGTTTTTCCTTAAGGGTATGTATACCCAAAAGGATCTTGCTCGACAATTTTTTTGTCAAGAGAAAATCCGTTCTACCAAACAAATGGACATGAGTGTCCGGGACTATTTTAGCTCTCTAACCCCCCTTTGGGATGAGCTTGCTCTTCTTGAGCCTAAGTGGGTTGCTCCTCAAGATATTGAGCTAAGAAGGGAACAAATTGAAAATGAGCACTTTTTTCAATTCCTTCATGGACTTCGCCCGGAATTTGAACAAGTAAGGGCATCTCTTCTCCATAGAAGCAAAGCCCTACCTATTGATGATGCCCTTGCCGAGATATGTCAAGAAGAAACTCGGCTTGGTTTGAGCATTAAGAGTGATGATGTTTTGGCCGTTACTAGGCCCGGATCTAATGTTAAAGCATATAGACCTCCCCACTTTAACAAAAATAACTATGGACCTAGAAAGGGGATTATATGCCATTATTGTAATGAACCGGGGCACATAAGACCGGTTTGCCCAAAGCTTAAAGGAAAAGTTGCCGCCGTTGGAGAAGATTCTCCAAAGAAGGAAGAATGCACAAAAGAAGGAGATATCAAAGAAACTCTAAATCACATCTCCGAAGCTCTCCAACATCTACTCAAGGCTTCTCCTTCAACATCCGGGGCCGCCATTGCCTACTCTTCGTCTCCTCCAGGTATGTGGATACTAGATTCCGGTGCTTCTTTTCATATGACATCTCATAAAAATTCTCTTTCAAACATTTTTTCCGAACCTATATCCTCTTGTGTTTCAACGGCCGATGGTACATCATTAAAAATTGAAAGTATTGGATCTCTTAATTTTAAAAACTTTTTTGTTCCTAAAGCAAGAATCGTTCCTAAAATAAATTTAAACCTTTTTTCCGTATCTCAAATTACCGATCATGGATGCCAAGTCTCTTTCTCACCCAAAGATTGCACCGTGCAGGATCTCCAGTCAGGGAAGCTGATTGGGCAAGGCCATAGAAGGGGTGACCTCTATTTTATGGATTTTTTGACTCTTCCATCTAAGCCATCATGTAATCTTGTAAAGGACAAAAGTATTGGAATATGGCATGAGAGACTTGGCCATCCAAATTTTGTAAAAATGTCTCTTTTTCCGTTTTTGAACAATACTTGTAAAGACAATCACATGACTTGTAAAGATTGCATTTTTGGGAAATCTAAAGCTATTCCATTTCCACAAAGAAGTTACTTTACCACTCGGCCATTTGAACTTATTCATTCCGATGTGTGGGGACCTTCCCCTATTTTGTCTAAAGGTGGTTTTTCGTATTACGTGGTATTTATTGATGATTTTACTCGATTCACATGGATTTACTTCCTAAGTCGTAAATCCGAAGTTTTTTCCTTCTTTAAAGAATTTCATGCAATGGTCAAAAACCAATTTTTGGGAAATCTATCTATTCTTAGATCCGATTCGGGAGGCGAATATATGTCCAATGATTTTCAAACCTATTTGAAAGAAAATGGAATTCTTCACCAACGTTCTTGCCCCAACACTCCACAACAAAATGGCCTTGCGGAAAGAAAGCATAGGCACATAATAGAGACTACAAGAACGTTATTAATCTCAAGAAACATTCCAAAATCTTTTGGGCCGAAGCGGTTCTAACCTCTTCATATCTTATCAATAGAACTCCTTCGTCCTCCTTGAAAAATCTTTCTCCTTTTGAGAAACTTTACAATATGTCTCCCGATTATAAAAGACTAAGAATTTTTGGATGCAAATGTTTTGTTTTAACCCACAAGAATGATAAACTCTCTCCTAGGGCTATTGAATGCATTTTTTTGGGATATGGCGAAAAACAAAAAGGATATCGATGTTTTGACATACTTAAAAACAAGCTTTATATTTCTAAAGATGTCACATTCCTTGAAGAGGAAAGTGGTTTTTCGCCCCAACCAAATGAAAATATTGATTATTCATTCTTATTTGACTTATTGCCTAAAGATGATCATATTGATCCTAATGAATTCCTTAGTGAAGATCTTGTTGAACATCCAAGCGATGATCAAAACTTAGAAGAAAATGGTTCAAGACAAATACAAGTCTACTCTAGAAGGAATGAAAGGAATCCTCCTTGTGCCCTTGAAAGATTTTCCCAAAATGAGTCCATCGAAGAGACTTCTCAAAGAAGGTCAAATCGAATTTCTAAAATACCAAATAGGTTTGTTTCTTATGATTCTTTTTCGCCTAATTTTCGAGCATGTCTTCTTGCTCTTCACTCTTTTCATGAACCATCTCATTACAATGATGCTAAGCAATATGCTCATTGGAATGATGCTATGCAACTTGAACTTAATGCCCTTAAAAAGGCACAAACTTGGGAAATCATTGATCCTCCCAATGGCAAGAAACCCATTGGATGTAGATGGGTTTTTAAAGTGAAAACTAAGAGTGATGGTTCATTAGAAAGATATAAGGCTAGGTTGGTAGCCAAAGGATATGCCCAAGAGTATGGGGTAGATTATGATGAAACCTTTGCCCCCGTTGCTCGAATGACTAGTGTTCGAGCTCTTATTGCTATAGCCGCAGTTAAAAAATGGCCAATTTTTCAACTTGATGTTAAAAATGCCTTTTTGAATGGTAATTTAAATGAAGAAGTGTATATGGAACCACCTCCAGGTATGGATTTAAATGGAAAAATTTTGAAATTAAAAAAGGCTTTATATGGTCTTAAGCAAACACCTAAAGCTTGGTATGATAGGTTTAGTAACGTATTAATAAATTTAGGATTTTCTTCTTGTTATACTGACACTGCTCTTTTTGTGAAGAGAACAGGTGAATCCATTATTATGCTTCTGTTGTATGTTGATGATATGATCATCACTGGGAATGACAAAAAGGGAGTAAATGATGTTAAGTCTATGCTAAAAGATACCTTTGATATGTCTGACCTTGGTTATTTACGATATTTCTTAGGTATTGAAGTGGCTTATTCCGAACGTGGATACATCTTATCTCAGATGAAGTTAGCTGCTGAAATTTGTACCAAATCAGGAATATCTGACGAAAAGAAAGTTGAGACTCCCGAAGTTATCAATGCAAAACTTAGACTTGAAGATGGTGTTCTTCTTGAAGATCCAACTCCCTACCGTCAATTAATTGGATCCCTCACTTATCTATCTATCACCCGTCCTGACATAGCTCATGCGGTTCATGCAGCAAGCCGGTTCCAGCACGCACCTACCACAGTTCATATGGCGGCCGTAATGAGAATTGTGCGATATATCAAAAATACCATCTCAAAGGGACTCTTCTTATCCTCTTCCTCATCTCTTGAATTGACTGCTTTTACTGATGCTGACTGGTGAGGCAATCCCAATGATCGTATCTCAATTACGGGTCTTTGTATCTTTTTAGGAGAATCTCTCATCTCGTGGAGATGTAAGAAGCAACAGAAAGTCTCCTTATCATCTACTGAAGCTGAGTATCGGGCTATGACGATGACAACTATGGAAATCGTATGGCTCAGAAGTCTCCTTGCCGACATGTGCGTTCTCATTTCCACTCCTACCAAGCTCTGCTGTGATAACAAAAGTGCGATATACATTGCCAGCAATCACACCTTTCATGAACGGACAAAGCATATCGAGATGGATTGCCATTATGTTCGAGACGAATATCTCAGAGGGACTATTTCATTACCATATGTTACTTCAGAATATCAGCTGACTGACTTCTTCACCAAAGCGCTTCCAACTCCACGATTTATGTTCTTCCTTAGCAAACTTTCGGTCTTCTCCCCGTAAAGTTTGAGGGGGCGTGTTAAAATATATATATATATATATACTTATATATATATATACATCCGTATATATATAAGTATATGTATATACATATATGTATATATATATTATTTCTCATTTAGATAAATACCCGATAGGGGTATTCTTGTAAAACCACTTATGTATTTTTCTCCTTTTTATTTTTTCTCTTTTTCCCTTTTTCCTTTTTCTTTTTTCTTTATTTTTCCTTTTTTTGTAATGACCACAAGGGGGCCCCACACTTGTAGTCGTTGGGGCTCCAACGGTCAGATTTCTGACCGTTGGGGCTCCCAACGACTACAAGGGAGCCCCCCTTGTGGTTCCTTTTAGTGCTTCCCTCCTCTATAAATAGAGGAGGTCTTCCCCTCTTAAAGGTATGGGTTTATACCCCTCTCTCTTCTCTTCTTCAATAATATCCAACTTATGACTTTAAGTCATTTCCATATTTGAGAGTTTTTGTGTTTGCACATTTGGTGTTTGTGTTCTTGGCTTTAGTGGTCACTCTTTAAGAGTGACATTTGCTCTATTGGTGCTTCCGCCTCTTTTCATTACAGGTCTCACAGACCAGAGTATTTAGAATGGGGCGGCAGTTAAGAAACCCCCATCGTACCCATTCGATCTTCACGGTTCATCAAGGGAGAGGATGGATGGTAAAAAAAACTCTGATGGACAGGTTGTTAACAACCACCCCACGGGCAAAAGACTCGGCTTCCCCAGTCATCGGAGTTAGGGGAATTGTGATTACCATAAATTATCCTAGGTGGTAATTCTCAGGTACTTCTGCAGAAGTTGGATGCATCCATGGACCACGAATGCCTTTGGAGATTTACTCTCTTGGTCACTGACCGTCCCCTTGGGAGCGGACTCAGTCAGCCATCCGGGTTAATGAAAAACACCTAACATAATAAACCCCCGGATCGGTATCGGTTGTTTCTACGTTTCACGTCTGTGCGTACCCACAGACCAGTTAATATCAGAACTTAAAGAATATCACTTTCATAATAAATTGTAGATGATTGAGATTTATACTACTTAAAATGTTGTTGTTATATCTGTTTTAAGACAATAGATTTTCGCATAGTTTGCATATGTTGCCCCTGCTAGAATAGATTACATTGCACTTGTTGTTTCTAATATAATAAACTACTTATCTCATGAATGTTCTGCTTTATTTTATTCTACATTGTCCATTTGTGCACCTACTAGTTTGTTATGAAACTGATCCATTTCATGGGCAGATGATGAGTAGGACTTCACAGGCGCTCGATGGCGCGATGCAACATAGCTCGAGATTGTCCTTCTTTCTGCTGACGTCTTGGCTCTGAGTTTTGAGTTTTTCTTTAGGTTATTGGATAGTGAGAAAATACTCATTTTATAATAAATTGCAGATTTTATTAATAACCTATTGTTTTGTTTCCTCACTTCCTTTGAGTAGTTGTTTTATGTGAAATGATGATTTTACTGCTAACGTACCCAGAATTTGGTAACTTGTGCTCTTTTCTAAATTGCTTCCGTTGTCGATTTTAAAAGTAAAAACTTTAATCTTTGAAAGGTTTTTTGTCAATGTTTTCGAAATCACAAGTTGAAATTTTGGTGCGTTACAGTGGGTGCGGGTATGAGTGCGGAGCAATTTCAAAATTTTTGGACATGGGGACACGACTATATATATATTTTAAATTATATATATATATAATAATAAGACTCAACTATATATATATATATTAAAAAATATATAAAAAAATCAATTTTTTGAGTTTTTATGTTTTTTTCCCTAAAAAATGGACAAAAATAGACTCGGTCAAAGTTGACTGAGTCCAAAATGTGGATGGACTCGGCCCCGATGCATTGACCGTGTTTGCCCCGTGTCCGAAGCCACACTCGTGTCGGGTACGGGGCAACATGGGTGTGTCAACCTTTTAGCCGAGTCCGTGTGACTTAGCCTTCCTCCAAATTGTGCAAGAGAGAGAGAGAGAGAGAGAGAGAGAGAGAGAGAGAGAGAGAGAGAGAGAGAGAGAGAGAGAGAGAGAGAATAATGAGGTAACGCGAGCGAGGAGAGAGAGAGAGAGAGAATAATGAGGTAACACGAGCGAGGAGATGATGGGTTTATGAAATAGGTGAGAGGGGTTCGTGGAGGTTGGTTTCCGCCCCCCACTCCCTGCTTTGCGCGAAATGGGGGCTTCATGCCCCTCCCCTTCCTCATTTACCCCATTCGTGAATGGGGGTTTTACGCCCCCATCCACATTAGTTAGGGTTCAGTGATGAACCCTCCCCCCTTTTTATGAATTTTTTCTTTTTAATGTGCAACATGATTTTTTTTGTTATACGGATTTGGGACTTCCACACTATGACCCACGATCCATTACGGTTTAGGTCCAAACCTTGGGCTTATCTGAATCTATTCGAGGATCCACAATCTTTTTAATTTGGACTATGCCCTAATGGGTGCTATTGTGATATGGATCCACAATCTAATATGTTCATAGATCCACATTAGCAATCTAGTTCCACCACAGATCCGAAGCTTTATCATCATATTTCAAGGATTTAAAATTTTCGGTTTGGATTCAAATAAATTACCATATAATCGAAATAAAATTTTAATTGGACCCTATGTTTCCAATGTACGATCTTCATTACAATATCAAAATCTCCGATGCCCAAGATTCAAATGAAGTAATGTAGATGCAAACATCCCATAGACTATTACAAATCTAAATAAAGTGCTATAGGTTCAATATAATTTTTTTTCATTCAAACTCCGTTTTAAACTTTGCGGACCCACATAATACACCTTGGATACAAACAACAACAACAACAACAACTACACCTTCATCCCAAAACAATTGGGGTCGGCGATATGAACCAACAAAGAAAATCATTCTGGGTCTTCCACATGAATCCTTCTCCTCCAATCATTTCTATCCAATGCCATGTCTTCGGTGAGGTTCAAAGCATTCATATCCTTTCCTATCATCTCCATCCAAGTCTTCCTAGGCTTACCCCGACCTCTTTTAACTAATATATTTTTTCATTTCTCCAGCCCTCTAACTGGAGCATCATTAGGCCTTCGCCGAATATGTCCAAACCACCGTAAACGATTCTCTCTCATCTTATTTTCAATCGGTGCAACACCTACCTTCTTACGTATCTCTTCGTTCTGAATCTTATCTTTTATTGTATTTCCACACATCCATCTAAGCATACTCATCTCAACTACACTCATTTTTTGAATATGATGTCTCTTGGCAGCCCAACATTTTGTACCATATAGTAAAGCGGGCCTAATAGTCATCCTATAAAACTTTCCCTTCAACCGCAATGGCATTCTACGATCGTACAACACTCCAGTTGCACTTTTCCATTTCATCCACCAAACCTTTATCCTATGATTTACATCTCCATCAATTTCTCCATACTTTTGAATAATAGATCCCAAATATTTGAAACAATCATCCACCGATATTTCTTGCTCACCAAGCTTCACTACACTCCCATCACTACTTCGTTGCTTACTAAACCGACATTCCAAAATTTCTGTCTTACTGTTACTCAACTTAAAACCTCTTGCTTCCAATGTCTGTCTCTATAATTCTAACTTAGCATTAACCCCCGCTCTAGACTCATCAATCAAAACAATATCATCAGCAAACAATATACACCACGACACATTTTCTTGAATTGATTTCGTAAGCTCATCCATCACTATAGCAAATAGGAAAGGGCTTAAAGCATATCCTTGATGTAACCCAACCGTTATAGGAAAATTGGTTTTCACCCCTCCACAAGTGCGGACATTGGTTACTACTCATTCATAGATATCCTTAATTATACTAATGTACTTGAGGGAAACACCTTTCTTCATCATTGTCCACCAGAGAACGTCCCTAGGTATTCTATCGTATGCCTTCTCCAAATCAATAAAAACCATATGCAAATCTTTGTTCTTCTTTCTATTTCTCTCAATAAGTTGTCTAAGAATATGTATAGCTTCCATAGTTGATCTTCCAGGCATAAAACCAAATTGATTCTCTGATATCATGACAACCTTCCTCAACCTAGACTCAATCACCCTCTCCCAAAGTTTCATAGTATGACTCATGGGTTTTATACCACGATAGTTTGTGCAATCTTGTATATCACCCTTATTCTTATATAGAGGCACCAAAGTACTCTTCCTCCACTCATTAGACATCTTTATTTGTCCGCCAAATCTTGTTAAAAATATTTGTCAACCATTCTAAACCTTTCTCTCCCAAGCATTTCCAAGCCTCAATAGGTATACCATCTGGGCCAACTGCCCTTCTTGCTTTCATTTTCTTCAAAGCCTCTGCAATTTTGTTCTTTTGAATCTTGCGCATGAAGTCACGATTCATCTCATGAAAAGGAATGGACAAGTTTCCAAGATCTTGAGCATGACTTCCGTTAAATAGCTTATCAAAATAATCTTTCCATCTCTCTTTAATCTCCTCATCTTTGACTAAAACCCTTTGTGTTTCATCATACTCAGATCCCTCGATTTTCTATCTCTCATCTTTGCAAGCCTATAAATATCCTTCTCGCCCTCTTTGGTATCCAACTTGTCATAAACCTCCTTATATACCTTATCCCTCGCGTTCCGAACTACTTTTTTAGCTTCCTTATTTGCTATCATATACTTCTGCAAATTCTCATTATCACGACTCTTACTTAGATTTCTATAACACTCTCTTTTAACCTTAATAGCTAATTTGACATCCTCGTTCCACCACGATGTATCCTTACCTAGCGGTGCACCGCCTTTAGACTCACCCAATACCTCCTTAGCCACCTTTCTCATGCCACCCGCTATCTTATTCCACATTGATTATGAATCCTCTTCGAGACACCAATCAACTTCCTTAACTACCTGCTCTACAAACATTCCTTGTTTAACACCTTTCAGTGCCCATCACTTAATTCTAGGATCTATCCTATGTCTATCCCTTTTGTGGTATTATCTAATTCAAAGATCTAAAATTCAGACTCTATGTTGTGTATCTACACTTTCTCCTGGTATAACCTTACAATCGATGCAACAACCCCTATCTCTCTTTTTAAGTAGGAAAAAAATCTATCTGACTCGTATTAACCCCACTTTTAAATGTTACTAGGTGAGACTCCCTCTTCCTAAACCAAGTGTTTGCTAAGATCATATCATAGGACAAACCAAAATCTAAAATCCTTTCTCCACTTTCGTTTCTTTCGCCTATACCAGTCTCCATGGATACTCTCAAATCCATCCCTACTAATGCCTATATGTCCATTAAGGTTACCGCCGATGAAAAGCTTTTCACCATAAGATATTCCTTGTACTACTCCATCTAAATCTTCCCAAAACTGATGCATAATGGAATCATCTAAACCTACTTGAGGTGCATAAACACTAATAATATTAATAATATCCGTACCTAATACTAATTTAATAAGTAAAATCCTATCACCCTTCCTACGGACCTCAACTATCTTATCTATAAACTCACGACTCATAACAATCCCTACTCCATTCCTATTTCTATTTATTCCTGTATACCAAATCTTATATCCCTGAGGTTCTATCACTTTTGCCTTCTCACCTACCCATTTGGTTTTGTAGACATAAAATATCAATCTTTCTCCTACACATAACATCTACTAACTCTACCAACTTACCGGTTAAAGACCTTATGTTCCAAGTGGCTAACCTAATTTTATGGTCTTGGACTAACTTCTTTACCCCCACCCGTCCAACAAAGTGAGGGAACCCTTGCCTATTTGACACCACACCCGGGCGCCGGTGTGACGCGTCGCTTTCGGGCGACGACCTAGCAACCCTTGCCCATTTATCACTGCCTCCGGGCCTATAGAGTACAACGCGCCGCTCTGTAGGGAACGCCCCAACAAAATTCTCATATTGGTTCATATTCATAGGGTATGACTAAGTTTTTATGCTGCTGTCATTGGCCTACCGCAACCCTCCTCTTTTATCCTGGCTTGGGACTGGCAGTGTATAACTGTGTATAACTAAATAGTTATACACAGGCGGAGTTATAATACACCTTGGATATGGTATCAAATCCAAACGTGACATCGAGGATTCAATATTAAGGATCCGAATCCTTAACTGAAATCTATTACTAGATATGCAATTAAGATGTTCGGGATCCAATATCGAGGATCCAAATAGGATATTAAGGATCCAAGATTGAGGATCCAAACAGGACATCCGAGATCCAAATAAGACTACATAAAACTAAGAGAACATGCTTTGAACATGAAATTTCAAGTTTGATTAACAAATAAAATTTACAAGTGCTACAACAAATGTTTCCTCATAATCTATTCCATATTCCTATGAATATCCTTTTTACAATTAATCTTGCCTTATATCTTTTTAAAGACCTGTCACCCTTTGTTTTGATTTTAAAGACCCATCTATAGTAAGAAGAGAGCCCTTGATCTCTGCACAGATCAATCGCAGGGAGAGAGAGAGATTCCAGAGAAAGTGCATCAGGCCTGTGGTTGCGCCTCTCATTGTATTAATAATTTGAGAACAAAAACACTAGGGTACAAAAGTACCCCTTAATAACATGCTAATTTACATTATACATCGATTGGATCTGGACCCGATCCAATATATAAAGCGGGTTGGGTCCTGCAAATACAAAATGACGACTTCTTTTCAGCCTCCCTCAAGTTGTGCATGTTCCTGAATCATGCACAACTTGCCCTTTAGAAACCAAAATCTGTCCTTTGTTAACCCTTTAGTAAGAATGTCAACAACTTGTTCTTCAGTCGGCACATACATGGGCTCAATCTCTTTATCTTCAACTTTTTTCCTAATAAAGTGTTGATCTATTTCAATATGCTTTGCTCGACTATGGTGAATGGGGTTGAAGGACATGTTGATGGCACTTTGATTATCACACAGTAGCAGTGACTGAGCAACCGGTTCTCCCATTTCAGTCAGGAGATGTCTTATCCATGTAGCCTCAGCCGTAGCAGTAGCCATCGATCTGTATTCAGCCTCAGTACTTGACCTAGCAACCGCCTTTTGCTTTCTACTGCTCCAGGATACCAGGTTTGGTCCAATGAAACTGCAATAACCAGATACTAATCGCCGTTCATCCGGATCACCTGCCCAATCAGCATCAACATAAATGACGATCTCATGGCTCCCGCCTGGATCTAATTCTCTTTTCTTGTATACCAGCCTATCACCAACTGTACCCTTCAGGTAACGAAGTATGCGTTTGACTGCCTCCATATGTGACATACGAGGTTCATGCATAAACTGAGATACCTGATTAACCGAGTATACTATATCAGGCCTAGTCAAAGTTAGGTATTGCAACATACCAACTAAGCTGCGATACTTAGTGGGATCTCTATATATATCTCCTTCCTTTGAACTCAGTTTCTAATGGATGACACTTGGAGTTGTTAACTGTAAAACCCCAATTAAAAAAAAAAAAGAAAAATCTGTTTGGACCCGGGCCGGGTCGGGTCCGGACCCCGACCCGACCCGGGCCCCTTTTTTATTTTAGGGTTTTCAAAAACTCGAGCATTCCGGCGCCGCAACCCCCCCCCTTTTCTTTCCCCTTCGTGTGCGGGCAAGTTTGGGAAACCCACCAGGGGTTTCCTCTTTCGATTGCCCCCTGCGCCTTTATGAGAGAGGTTGGAGGGCGAGGGGAGTCACGCCTCCCTCTCGCAGCCCTCGCCCCTCCCCTCCGTGCCGGTCTCCTCCCTGCTGCGCACGCCGCCGACGCCGGCCACCACTCCCAGGTACGCCGTTCTCTTCTCCTCCCTCTTCTTTTCCTCACCCCCCTCTCTGTCACCTCGCCGGGAGGCCGGCAGGCGGCGCACAGCCCCTGCCGTGCCCTCCTGCCTCTCCGGTAATCACCGGAGGGCCGATAGGTGGCCTGCAAGGCCCCTGTCGTCCCCTCTTCCCTCTGGGGGTGCGCCGAAGTGCCGGCAGGGGACCAATGGCCCCTGCGACACTCCCTCACCTCTGTGGGTGACAGGGAAACTGACGGGAGGTCGGTTTCCCTCCCTGTCACCCCCACCCCGGTCTCTCTTTCGGCAGGGGTCAGTTCCCCTGCCACCTTTCGACCACCTTTAGGCAGGGGCAATGCCCCTGCCGCTTCTTGTTTTTTTCGGCAGGCGGGGGCTCGCCCCGCTGCCTCTTGTGTTCTGGCGCGCAGGGGTAGTGCCCCTGCCGCCTTCCTGTCTCGGCTGGCAGGGGCAATGCCCCTGTCGCCCTTTATTTTGTTGAGCTGGCAGGGGCTCACCCTCTGCCGCCCCCTGGCTTCTGAGAGGGCAGGGAATACCCCCTGCCGCTCTTGACCCTCGGCACGCAGGGGGCCGGACACCTCCCCCCCCCTTGCGGCTCCGCGATTTTTGACTGGCAGGGGTTGAGGCCCCTGCCGTCTCTTGATTCGTCAGGCAGGGGCTGGGGCCCCTGCCATTCCTCATTTTCGACAGGCAGGGGCTGGGGCCCTTGCCATTTCTTCATTTTTGTCAGGCCAGGGCCCTTGCCATTCTGTTTGTACCAGGCAGGGGCCGAGGCCCTGCCTTTCCTTGTTCTTGAGGTAGGGGCCGAGACCTCTGCCATGCGTGACCTGTTTGGCTGGGGCAAGGGCCCTGCCCTTCGTGTTTTGTCATGCAGGGGCCGAGGCCCCTGCCATTCGCTATTATTGTCAGTCAGGGGCCGAGGCCCCTACCATTCACTATTTCGTCAGGCAAGGGCCAAGGGCCCTGCCTTTTGTTGTTCTGTCTGGAAGGGGCCGGTATCCCCGGTCACTTAATCCTACCCTTGCTCCCGTCGTACCATTTAATTAAATTATCATAATTGAATACTCACCCTGTTGCAGACCTCGCATCAGACCCCCCGCTCTGGCTCCGCGGCCCGAGCCTCGTATCATCTACACGCGTAGACGCACGCAGCTGCACGACATCCCGAGGTAGGGGAAAGTCGCACAAATAGTGTGTATGAACAAAATAAAATAAGACTTCTGAGATAGAATAATTATTTTGCATATTTGCGTATCTGAAGAAGTATTGGTTGATCAATGTTTTACTCTTTGTGATTCTTTTGAAATTGCATAATGTAAATTCTTTGGGTAGACTCATTCTAGAAAGAATCAAGCAGTTTACTTGGCATGCCTGTTTACGTGTACGATTACTTCACTCATAATTGTCTATTATGCATGCTTATTCCTTTGAAACTGCATACTTAAGATAGACTTTGTGAAGAGACTCAAAACCACTGCAATTGTTATTATAACCGAACCTTAAGGCAGGTACGGTATGAATTTTATGTAAGATCATGGAGGGTATTGAAGTGTGAAATCTATACTTTACTGATTTTGATGTGGTAATATCGGCCTCCACAGGCCAATTGCTCAGAAAAGCAAAACATGTCATGTAGGAACCAAAAGAATCATAAAACATTATGTTGCCCTCTCATCGTAGTTGTACCTCTAGGAAGGTACGATTGTACTTTTGGACAAGTACGTCCCATGTGGGTTACGATGGTGGGATGATGAGGTTGTAGCAACCTCGATGAGTGCAATTAGCACAATGCTGAGATCACATAAAGGGTGACCATTCGCCTTCACAGGCAAGATGCTTGAGTGGGTCTAATGGACCAGAGCATGTAGGATGGGGCGGCGGTTAAGAAACCCCCGTCGTACCCATCCGATCTTCACGGTTCATCAAGGGAGAGGATGGATGGTACAAAGACTTCGATGGACAGGTTGTTAACAACCACCCCACGGGCAAAAGACTCGGTTTTCCCCAGTCATCGGAGTTAGGGGAATTGGGATTACCATAAATTATCCTAGGTGGTAACTCCTAGGCACTTCTGCAGAAGTTGGATGCATCCATGGGCCACGAATGCCTTTGGGGATTTACTCTCTTGGTCACTGACCGTCCCCTTAGGAGCGGACTCAGTCAGCCATCCGGGTTAATGAAAACACCTGACATAATAAACCCCCGGATCGGTCTCGGCTGTTTCTACGTTTCGCGTCTGTGCGTACCCACAGGCCAGTTAATATCAGAACTTAAAGAATATATTCATGAATAGATGTAGATGACTGAGACTTACACTGCTTCAACTAACCACTCTTTGCACTTATTACACTTGTTAGAATAGACTACAACTGCTTTAATTGCTTAAATATCATAACTGCTTATCTCATGAATGTCCTGTTTTATTTTCATTCTACCTATCTGTTCGTGCACCTACTGGTTTGTTATGAAACTGACCCATTTCATGGGCAGGTGAGGAGTAGGACTTCACTGGCGGCCGATGGCGTGGTGCAACGTGGATTAAGATTCATCTTCTTTCTGCTGGCGGCTTGGCTCTGGGATTTTTTGGAGTTTTCTTAGATTTATTGAACTTTGGAATAAAATGCTCATTTTGTAATAAACTGCAGATTTTAATCGATTGCCTTAGTTCTTAAATTCCTTTAAGTTGTTCTACATGTGAATGATGGTTTTTCAGCTAACGTATCCAAAATTGTTGACTTGTGTTCCTTTCTAATTGTCTTCCGCTGTCATTTTTAAAAGTTAAAACTTTAAATCTTTGAAAGGTTTTTCGATAAAGTTTTCGAAATCACAAGTCGAAATTTTGGGGCGTTACATTAACGGCTTACAATCTGTCATATTTGCTCTGCTGAGAATGTCCAACGTGTATTTATGTTGAGTAAGGGTGAGTGAATCACCTCTTTTATCAACTTCTACCTCAAGAAAATATCGCAGCTCTCCCAAATCTTTCATCTTGAACCTCTGATTTAACAACTTCTTCACCCGCTCAATGTGACTTCTACAGTTCCCTGTGATGATGATGTCATCTACATATATCAATAGAAGAGTAGTGACACCTTGTTCATTGTGAATAAATAATGAGTGATCTAGAAGGGACTGAGAGAAGCCATGCTTTTGTATCTTTGAGAAAAGCTGTCGAACCAGGAACGAGAAGCTTGTTTCAAACCATAGAGTGCCCTCTTTAACTTACATACATATTTTTTGGCGTCTCGTTCTGCATATCCAGTGGGTTGCTCCATGTAGACCACCTCTTTTAAATCCCCGTGCAGAAATGCAGTTTTTACATCCAGCTGGCTCAATGTCCATCCATGCTCAATGGCTAGACTCAACACAATGCGAATGATTCCCATTTTAACTTCAGGTCTAAAAGTTTCATCGAAGTCTTGTCCTTCCTCTTGTGTGAATCCCTTGGCTACAAGTCTAGCCTTATACCTTTTGATGCTCCCATCTGGCTTATACTTTATCTTGTACACCCATTTTGACCCAACAACATTTCTGTTTGGGGGTCTAGGTACAATTTCCCATGTCCCACATTCATGTAAGGCTTCCATTTCTTCATTCATTGCTTCTACCTATCTTCTAGAATTCACAGCTTGATAGAACATGAGGGGCCCATCCTCTTTACTTATGGATGTCAAGAACAACTGAAAATCCAATGAAATTTTTTTATAACTTACCCATCTATCAAGCGGATGTCGGATCCGTGAGGATCGTCTGATATCCATCATCTGTGAAGCGGGATCAGATGGTTCCGTACTTGTACAAGAAATGGATGAGGGCTTTTTCTCTCGCCGGGTGTACACAACACCCTTGTACCTTCTTGGCTCCAAGTCATGTGTAAGAGTCTCTTCCGTTTGAGTTTCATTGGTTGATGTCTCATATGTCTCCTTCTGACTGCAATTTGCTGGACAATCTATTTTACCATTGAAAAAGAGTTCTGAACTTAACCATGGGTAGTATACCTCAATGCTGGGACTTGAGTTATTAGCATAAAGAGTTGATCTAGCATTCTGATCATCAAAATTCATTTCATCAAAAACTACATTCCTTGATATTTTGACACGCTTACTCAAGGGATCATAACACCTGTACCTTTTGTAGTATTCTGCATATCCTATAAACCTGCATTTTAAGGCTTTATCTTGGAACTTGTTCCTTAGTGAGCTGTCAATGTGAACATAGCAAACAGATCCAAACACACGTAATTCATGATAATCAGGTTGTGTGCCGAAAAAAGAAAAATATGGTGACTTATTCTCTAAGATACTCATGGGCAGCCGATTTATCACATGAACTGTAGAATGAAAAGCCTCAGTCCATAATGATACAGGGAGATTGCTCCCGTGCATCATGCTCATTGCAGTCTCAACAATATGTCGATGCTTCCTCTCAACAATCCCATTTTGTTGAGGTGTATGCGGGCAAGACACTCTTCTCTTTATCCCATTATGTTGAAGGAAACTAACAAAATCACTCCAGGAGAATTCACCTCCTCCATCACACTGGAAATTGAGAATGTTGGTAGAGAAATGATTTTGAACAAAGGAATGAAATCTCTGGAACAATCCAAAGACTTCTGATTTATGCTTCATAAAAAATATCCAGGTATAGCGCGAGTAACTATCAAGGAAAATAAGATAGTATTTGCTGCTAGAAAGAGAAGTAATTGGGGCAGGACCCCAGACATCCGATCAAATGACCTCAAATGGCCTTGAAGCTCTTTTATTAATGGAAGCGAATGATAAAATATGACTCTTACATAAATGACAACTAGAACACTTTGTATCAACGACCTCTGAACTCAGACTGGACTTAGGAATGAGATTATTCAAGACAAGTTTTTCAATAAAATGGCGACCACAATGGCCAAGACGACTATGCCAAAGTTTTGGCTTATTACATTCAGAAATAGTGAATATAAAATCAGAATAAAAAAATTGTCGTTGGTGAGGCTTTAAGGGTGAATGATCAGAATGAATGGAGGAAGGATCTTCTTGAAAGATGTACATGTTGCCCCATCGTTTTCCTTCAGCGAATGTCTTCCTCGTGCGAAGATCCTTGACATAAACAGAAGAGGGAGTAAATTCAACTGAAGCATTAACATTATCAACGAGTTTTGAGACAGAAACAATGTTCTTTTGAATATTAGGTGCATGAATGACACTTGAAAGTTTAAGAGAGAACTTTGACATGGGTATAATAACATTTCCAGTATGTGAGATTGAGTGATGAGATCCATTTCCCGTGACTATGCTATTTTTACCAACATAAGGTGTAAGAGACAAGAGTTTACCTGCATCACCCGTGACATGAGTAGCTGCTCTAGAGTCAACATACCAAATGCCTTTGTCATTTTGTTTCATATTCAATCCTGCCAAGGCTGCCAACAGCAAGTCTTTTACTTCTCCATCCTTCCGAGCCTCTGCTTGTGGAGCTTTTCCTTTGTTTTGAGGGTTAAACCAACAATTCGCTTTAATGTGCCCTTTCTTGTTGCATAGAAAACAGGTGGGGATGGGTCTCTGTCCTTGTATATTAGGTGTTGGAAGTATACCACGACCACCATAGGTATTTCTCCCTTGACCTCCTTTTCCTCGAAAAGAACTTCCTCGTCCTTGACCATAACTCATTCCTGTAGCTAGAACATCTTGAGTTCTTGAATGTCCATGAGAATCTTCAGAAGATCCTTTTAGAGTCATTTCATATTGCAATAATTTCGCACGAAGGTCTTCAAACTTTGGAAGTTCTGGTAAACATAGCAAGGTTGTCGTCATAACATGATATTCTGGCCCCAATCCGCTCAAGGTTTGTTGCACCTTATCTTTTTCACTGACAAGACACCCAACAATAGCCAGCTGGTCTGTGATGCCTTTCATTTTGTTTAGGTATTCCATAATAGACATGGAATCTTTCCTCGACATTTGAAACTCTCGCTTAAGAAACATAATTCTTGCCTCAGAAATTTATGAATATGTTTGAACTAGCTTATCCCACGGCTCCTTGGCAGAACAATCATCAGGAATGGCAACAAGGACCTTTTGTGAGAGGGTTGAAGTGATGTATGCCACTAGTGATTGATCCCTCTTCATCCATACAACATATTCTGGATTCTTGCGAAGCACAATAGGCTGTTCTCCTTTATCATCCATTTTTTCCTGTGAAATGAATTCTAGAGGCGAAGGAACCGATCCATCCAGATGACCAGAGAGGTCTTGACTCTTTATAAATGGGTACGTGACTGGACTCGGCTAACAGGACAACAAAAAGAACCAGTTCACGTGTTGAATCAACTTCACGTGGTAGTGCACAACAGACAGAAAGACAAAAAAAAAAGCACAGTCTAATGTATTAAATCGGCAAAATGAAGGATTCAGAACCTTCGAAACAACAGAGAACAATCTATTGAATCAGCAGAAAAGGGATTCAAAACCCACGATAAAACAACAAAGAAGAAGTGTAATCAGCAGAGAGAAGTGTATTGAATCAGCAGAAAACAGATTTAAAACCCACGATGAAACAACAAAGAATAACCCACGATGAAACAACAAAGAATCTGTCACCGTGACTCACGATGAAACAGAAAATACGAAACAACAGAGTGTCTCCGCAAAGAATCTGTCACTGTGACCCACGATGAAACAGAAAAAAAAAAAACGAAACAGCAGAGAGTAACCCACGAAACAACAAAGACCACTAAACAGCAAAGAAGAGTCTTAGCAAAGAATCTGTCACCGTGAACGAGCTTCTCACACCCAGACTTGGTTAATCTGTCACCGTGATCGACTTTCACGTTGATGGGAATAAAAAGAGGCAGTTCTTCATCCCCAGATTGTATGCTGCTTTGATACCATGTAAGAAGAGAGCCCTTGATCTCTGCACAGATCAATCGCAGGGAGAGAGAGAGAGAAAGAGGGAGAGAGAGAGATTCCAGAGAAAGTGCATCAGGCCTGTGGCTGCGCCTCTCATTGTATTAATAATTTGAGAACAAAAACACTAGGGTACAAAAGTACCCCTTAATAACATGCTAATTTACATTATACATTGATTGGATCTGGACCCGATCCAATATATAAAGCGTGTCGGGTCCAACAAATACAAAATGACGACTTCTTTTCATCTACATCCTATTGTCTTCTTTCTCTTGGGAAGATGTTGAACTGCCCAAGTACGGGCTTTGTGTAATGCATCTAATTCTATTTTCATAGCTTATACCATTTCTTTTATGTTTTTAGCTTCATTGTAGTCAGATAGTTCATGATATGAATGAATTGCTAGAAGGCAAGCCCTATAATTTGGAGAAAAGGATTCATAAGAGACAAACCTATTTGGAGACCTATGTATTCGTTCAGATCTTCTAACACTAGCTCTTTAATATTTGTTTGATTGATTATGATCTTTGGTGTAAAATACCATGAGTTTTTAAATATAATTGAAATTCATTTAAAAGAAACTCCCCCCTGAGTCTGAGCGGAATACTTTAATATTTGTTTTAAATTGATTTTTAACTAGATTATGAAAATTTTTAAAACACAAAAAAACTTCGAATTTGAGTTTAAGAAAGTATATCCAAGTATGTCTACTAAAATCATATATGAATGTAACATAATATTAATAATCACCTTTTGACATAATGGGAGTGAGACCCCATACATCCGAATGCACTAATTCAAAAATTTCTTTAGTCAAGAAAGTTCTTGATCCAAAAGGCATCATTTGCATTTTTTCAAGTATACAATCTTCACATACAAAATCTTTTATCTTTACAAAATTTTTCAAAAATGAAAAATGAGATAATTTGGATATACTAATCTTTTATGTCAAAGATTTAAATTAATGTCTTTGACATGATTACAAAAAGGGTTTTTGGGTAAACATAAGGAATCTATATAATAAAGATCTTCTCTTGGCCTTGCCTAATCAGCTTTCTTAACTGGAGATCTTACACCCAACAAGCCTTAGATGAGAAGAGTATTTTACACTGATAATCGAAAATTTGAGACACCTAAAAAATGTTTAAGTCTAATTTTAGAATAACCCTCACATTTGAAATAAAAAGGTTTTTTGAGATATTGTTGAGCTTTCTTACACTTTTAACTTTTAAAGAAGTACCATCGACGGTTGATACACATGAAAAATATGAATTAGTGCAATTGGATAATAGACTCATTATGAGTCACGTGAAAAGAGACTCTCGAATCCAAAATCTAAGAAGACTTACCCAGGGGAGAAGAAGAGGATGGCAGTGCCAGATGTAGAAGAAGTGCCTTTAAGAATTTGTGAGACGGCCTCTGCTATTTGGGCAATTGTTAAATCATTGGAGTTGTCCCCCTTTCTTTGATTCTTGAAGTTCTTCACTTATGACGGTCACTTTCTTGAACTTGGGACAATCTGGTCTTATATGCCCCAATTTTTTACAATGATGACAAATGATTTTACCTCTGTATCCTCTTCCGTTATGTCCTTCTCCATTGAATTTTCTTTCAAAGTGAGGTGGTTTATAAGTTTTTACAAAATTTTCGAGTCTTGATACGACAAGAATCTCATCATTAGACTTGTGCATTCAAAGTCTTATTTCTTCTTGGCAAATTTGAGCAAAAGCTTCACTTATAGAAGGAGTCAAAGGCCTATGAAGCAAGGAGAACCTAACTTGATCAAATTCCGGTCGGAGACCATAAAGAAAAGAGAAAATGTTTTCTCTTTCAACTTGTAATTTCCTCGTTTCAATAGCCGAACCTTCCCATTTTGGTTCTAACATGGCCAGTTCATCCCAAATAGGAGATAAAATACCGTAAGTGTCTTACACTTTTATCTCCTTGTTTTGTATTACGTACCTTGTCTTGAAGATAATATAATCTTTTTGGATGAAGGTGCTCTTTAGAAAAATCTATGCATCACGTGCCATTTTAAATTTGATAATGTTGGTGGCGATTTTGAACTCCATGGTATTTATGAACCATGAGAGAATTTGAGTATTGCTAGCTTCCCAATCTTTCAACTTGTTCTGATATTCTTATAAAACTTTTTCTTTTTCTTCTTCAGATAAAGCTTTGACTTGATCTCCTTCTCTTCTTGTCAATTTGAGTTGAGGTTCATTAGTGGTTCCACTAACAAAACTCCAAAGCTTTGTACATTTGATGTGATTCTTTATAGCGGTCACCCACATTAAATAATTGTTTTCGTTGAGCTTGTAGGAGATGATGGAGGCAAAATCTCTTTCTCCCATAATGAAGAATTTTTGTGTAGAAGGAGTGGATGGGGACTAAAGGTTGAAGAGCACCACCACAAGGAGAGCAATCCCAAGATAGCTTTCATTGCTCCAAGAGCCTAGCTCTGATACCATGTAATAAAACAAGAGTGCACAATTACAATGCCAACACAAGTGCACAAATATAATATGGTCTCTAATGGACCAATGACAATCTCATAAAAGAGATATACAAAAATATAAAATCCACAAGAACACAAAGGCACAAAGCTCACAAGAGCACAATATATAAAAGGTATTGTATTAACACACTTCAAATGCTTTAGAAAAGCATAACATTACATAGAGAGGATAGAGCCTCACGTACCTTTAAGGGAGGTAGTCCAACAGTCATTGGACTGTCACCCCAACAGTCATTTTGACTTTATAATAAAAAACAAATAAATAAACAAAAAGACTTTCCCTAATGGACTGTATTCAAATACATAATGTGAAATAACCAAAATACCCCTGATATACATATATTGTATAAAAATACATATATCAGTCAGGTATAAATATATACACAGTATTTTAATACCCTCTCCTAAATTTCATTTTCTCCTTGGCAAACTTTCAGTAGTTTGAGTGGGAGTGTTAAATATCGTATTTTCTCTCTCTCTCTCTCTCTATATATATATATATGTATATGAGTTATAATATATTGTATTTAGGACTTAAAATGTATTTTTTATTTTGGTTTCTTTTATTTTTTATTTTTGAAATAGCTAGGATGGACTAGCCATTAGACTAGTGTAATGGCTAGTCCTTTGGCCTCTTTTGTATATATAATGGGATCTCCCCATTCTCTCTTTTATGCATTCTTCTTAATGCATTTTATGATTAATAAAATTATATTTTTTAATATTGTGAGTGTTCTCTAAGTGCATTTGTGTGTGCTCTTGCCCGTAAGTGTCATTCTGCTCTTTCCCTATTGTGGGGTACTTATTACTCTTTTGTTGATTAAACCCCACAGTTATGATGTACATACATAGTTGCCACATTTTGTGCAGTGCATTTCCCCTTTTCTCTTTGTCAGCAGGAAGGTGGTTTGCTTGTTCATTTTGGAAGTGTTTTAAGCTGGAGAGATGAACAGAAGACGTGGTTGACCTGCATCCTGATTATTCTGATTTCCAGTAATCAATACCAATAATCTTGTGTTTCTGATTTTTGGCTCTTTATGTGATTTCTAAAATGAACCTTAGCGCTTTATGTTTGAAAAAAATGCTTTTTCTCTTTAAATCGGTGCTGCTCTCTTTTCTCTTTAAATCAGTGTTACCTTGTGGTCTATATTTTCTTTTTATGCTTTACCAAGGCATTGCTAATGTGTGATTGAATTCTTGTTTGGTTTGAAGGTCTATCATGTGACTGGTACAATCAGTTCTAGGTGCTTCAAGGGCTATAACAAGCTGCACCATGCTCAAAAGGTGGAGTGGAATAATAGGTAATATTTCACGTCATGAGCATGGTATTCTTTTTCTTGCTTCTGTCAATTAATTTTCTCCTCGTATTTGCTGGTTCAAGTTTAACTGGGTTCTACTATAGTAATAGTACTTAAACCACTTGTTTTGCCTGGCAGGGGCTTCTCTACTGCTCATGCAATTGTTGTTGCCGTTGCTGCTTTGTACATTTTTCTATTCTCAGATCTTTTTAATGATGATATGGAGTATGGTTATATTGTAGATCGAAGATCTATTTATTCTGACACCATTTTTGGGGTGAGATACAGCTTTTAATTATGCATTTATGAGTGTTTCTTCTTGTAGCTTTTTTGCACACAAGGTTGCCTTTTCGTGCAATTTTATGTGGCAATTTTCTTTGTATAGCGGTTCTGAAGACTCATTGTTGTTGGACTTGTTATATTTAATTCAAAACCTTGTCGTGTTCATTATTGTCTGTCCTACCTTTTAAATATTGAGTTCCCTTTCTGTCTCGTTTGATTGAAGGTGGTTGACTATAACGTCCTCACTCTTCTCATATACTGCAAAGTTAGATCAAATTATTAATGTAAAATTCAAATCTTTATAAATGGACCAACTATCACTTAGTTTTTTAAAAAGCATTCTCACTGATTTTAAAGGAGGAAATGATGGAGAAGGACAACAATGGACAGAAGTGTCTTCTAATAATTTGAGGTTGTCCTTGATAGAGCTAATACTGGATCATCGCCTTACCTCATTGGAGATGATTTCTCTAATACCATGTCAACATTAAAGAGATATAAAGATGAGAGGGAGGCAGGAGAAGAGAAAGTGTTGCAGCAAGTCCAAAGCCCTCAATGGCCTTGGGGTTGTGCATTCCATTATGAAGTACTTGTACATTAGAGGATGTGTGGAAAATGAAATAGATGCCCCTCACTAGTTAACCGTATGGGACTAAAAAACATAATAAAATGATATATATTGCAAGTGTGATATAGTGGAACACCTCTCCCATTAAGATCTGTCTTTTATGTTACGATCCATGATCCAACCCAGTCCACGTTCCAAGACTCAATGGTTTATGTGTAGTGTTTTTACACTAAATTTCCAGAACAATATTTTCTTCACAAATATAATATGCATGTATAAGTAAACATTTATTGGGAGACTTTCAAAATTCTCAAAACAGCTGTGTTTCTTTCGATAATTGTTGAAGATTTGATAAGCATCTCATCTGTGGTCAGAATGTCTCATGCTTGCTTTTAATGTCTTTTTCTGTAGTTAATGGTTGGTTCCATCTCTCTTGCAGATTTCAATTGGTTATTTTCTTTCTGATCTTGCAATGATCTTGTGGCATTATCCAGCTTTAGGTGGTAAAGAGTATGTGAGTGCTATATCCATCAACCTTTAAATGCTATGACTTTTCATGAAGCTTAACTAAGTGCAACTTTGTCTTCTTTTGTTCAGGAAGCTTAACTAAGTGAATTTTGTCTTCTTTTAATTATTTGTTTTAGATCCTTCATCATGGCCTCTCATTGTTTTCAATCATTCTCTCACTTGTGAGTGGTCAAGCGCATATTTACATCTTGATGGTTTTATTCTCCGAGATCACAACTCCTTTTGTTAATTTAAGATGGTAATCATTTGTGTTATCTCAAATGTTTAAGATATTATGCATCCTTTTTTTCGGTAAGATATTATCCTTTTGCAGGTACTTGGATGTTATTGGAGAGAAGAAATCTAAGCTCTATGTCTACAATGGTATTGCATTATTTGTTGGATGGCTGGTATGATAATAGGAACTCCAAACTTTCTTTCTTTTTGTATTTATCTGTATGTTCACACACACACACACACACACACACACACTGATGCACATACATCTATGTACACAAACAGGATGGCACTTATGCATGTGTGCGCATATACATGCACTCACAAGCTTATGTTTTACAACATTTGTTTGATTTTCTAATTAAGTTTTAGAAAAGTCGGAATCTTGTTGTGCTAATGCAAGGTCAATGAAGTTGAATGAAACAAGAGAGAATGACAACGGGCTGGACGGTATGCTGGTGGCCCGAACAGGTCGGGCCTGGCCTTAGTTTTTGGAAGAAGGTTCAACCCAACAAAATCTCGGGTCGGTGTTATCATTGCAAAATTTTACTTTTGCAAGTCAAACTGACTTTTGAAAAAGTTTTTGAAAATAACTCACCTCCGTTTTAAAATGCGGGATAATTCCGTAGAATGGGACTCGCCTGTCGGTAAGATGTTCAACCGTTTCTGACACCTTTACCAGGGGTAATTGAACCAATGATCAATCCAGTGCTTTGCTTTGCTCAACTTGTCTAAATCGATGTTCTATTTCCTAAATGCACAAAGAATCAGACATGTGCTATGAATTTCTGAAAATGCAGGTTTGAAAACATGATGTTTGCCTTAAAGATTTGAAATACTTAGGAAATCCTTGGAAAAGATAACACTATGAAAATCATGAGCCTTGTCGAGAGAATATTTTTGAAGAAAAAGAAGATTGATTTATGAAGAAATCTTGATGCATTGTGAAAATTGATTTCTTAGAAAACTCAAAATGACTTAGAGAAAGTTGATTTATCTGAATTTGAACTATGAAATTGAGAATATAACTTGGAAAATTATGAATTGCGATTGAAAAATACATGTGAAATCCTTGAAAAACTAAAGTTTTTTGAGAAAATCGATTTTGAGGAACATCAGGGCAAATTTGAGAAAATCGATTTTATGAGATAAAATTTGAAAAATGCGTCAAAAGGATGGGCGTGTGGCCCTCTGAAGTATGTTCATGATGTAATCTGAACCTAGATGATGCATGAATGCAAATTTTCAAAGATATTTTCTGAAGAAATTTTGAGAAATCATTGCTAAAACAATTTTTGTGCCTTGTAGAACTTAGATGAAATGCATTCTTTATATATCCTTGACTATGACTACGAATACGTATTAAATACATCTCATTTGATTCTAAAAGGAGAAAATATTTAGAAAAAGTTTGAAATATGCAATGATTTTGATTATAGCCTAAGAGTGTAGGTTGATTGTGGCTTAAAAGAAGATGGTAAATCTGGATTTTGTTCGTATTCTGACTATGGCCATAAATACAAACTCAATCGAGTTTACCAACTCCCTAGAAGCTAGTGCACGTGCCATTTGTGTAGACCATGGTGGAATTGAAATATGTGCATGAATGACAAACATGACAGTTATATATCAAAGTTTAAACTATATGCAATACAAACCCTAATTTTAAGTAGGAATTGAAATTCTTATTCCAAATTTAGTTACAATTTACCTCACTAATTGAATTTAAATAAAGAAAATAAAAGGAGAAATATGGCCTTGAATGTCCTTGCAAAACTAGAAAACTTATTAGTGAAGATATGTTGACTTTTCTAGATTTATCC
The DNA here is from genome assembly GCF_984573655.1 of Nuphar pumila. NCBI lineage: Eukaryota > Viridiplantae > Streptophyta > Magnoliopsida > Nymphaeales > Nymphaeaceae > Nuphar > Nuphar pumila. The sequence continues at coordinate 44,971,030 of NC_143251.1, forward strand.
AGTAATATCTGTAAATTATTGGATTTATCTAGATATAAGCCTTTTTTCATGTTTTTCTTGATATAAATATAATAAATAGTAATGTAAAATTGAAGAAATAATAAAAATAAATAACTTTGAAATTTAGAATTTGGAAGAAATTGACAAAAATACCCCTAAAAACAAGACTATGGCCTTAAATTAGGGTTTTCAGAAAATATTTTGGTAAAAATTTGGATTTAGGGTTTAAAAAAGACTCAAATCAAAACCAAATCGAATATGCAATGTCCTAGCATGATTTTAAATGTGAACAAACTCTAAAAACATAAATTTTTATGAAGAAAATTAAAAATAACACAAAAAAACATGATTTTTCTAGTGTTTCAGGATCCTGCGGGCACCCTTTTTATAATATAATCAATTCAAGCATCAAACAGATTCCAAAATTTATAAAAATCGACACCTGCACTGCTGATAACCCTAAAATTAAACTGGAATCATAAAAATCTATTTTTGACATTAATTAAATCCAAGTTTTGCACAAAACCCTAAAATATGCTACTTTTACTCGCTGGAACGTACCTGTCATAGTGTCAGACCTGAATCAGGGGTCAAATCACCATAGAAATTCATAAAATTTTACAGAGGAATAATAGACAGAAAAAGAGAGATTCTCTTTTTTACAAATCGAAAAAATCATCTCTGGTTAGGGAGATATTGCTCCGACAATCTGTGCTTGAATTTAACGAATATAAAATATATTAAAACAAGTGATTCCGGTTTCGGGTACAAAGAAGAATAGTAAATTTTATTCAAAAATTGTGAAATTTTAGCAATGAATAGCAGAAGTACAACAAAAGAGTTTCCTTTTTACAGATTGTCAATCGGATCTCTGGTTAGGAAGATACGATTTACACAAGTTGAATTAAGGTTTTAATGAAGCATAACGAGTTATGATAAATTGATCCTACCTTTTGACAGAGAAAAAATAGCAGATAGAGACATAAAAATATAAGAAAATTACAACAAATAATAGACATTAATAAGAAGCTACTGCAGTTTACAGATTGCAAATCAGACCTCGGATGACAAAAATATCGCATCTGCAAGTTATACCTGAATTTCAATAACGATTTTAAGGAACAGAAATCACAATTCGATTTTTTATTTTTTTTGACAGGGTTCCTGAACCCAAAACCCTCTAATTTTTTTACAGGGAGTTACTGACAAATCCATGGTCCTACCCTAAAAAAATTAAAATTTTCTACCAAAGCTTTAAACACGAAATATCATGATTTTTACAGACCTAGAATCAAAACACACAGATATCTAATAAAACACTAAAAAAAACTAATTTAAACATAAAAACTAATAAAAAAATACATGAACAACATAACAAAATTTGATTTGATGTTTGAATATATAAAATAAACACTAATATGACAAGAAAATTAAAAAATACAGGAAATCCATGGTTGAAATTGATTTGCCCTTTGAAAAGATGGATTTAGCCCATTTAGCAGCCAAATCATATTTCATTGATTAAGAACATAAAAAACATATTTATAAACGATTCTAACAGATTAAAATCCTGGAAAACACCATCAAATAAGGTTAGATCATCTTCTTGGCTTTGTTTTTGAGGTTCTTGAATGAAATCCAAGCTCAAAATCCAACAATGGAGGTGCGACAAGGGTAGATTTCATTTATAAAAGCATTAAAAGTATTTATCAAACATGAAAGAGGTGTAGGATTTTACCTTGGAGGCTGCAGCTGCAACAATGGAGGAGATGATGCTGGGAGGAGAGAGAAACTCCAAGAAACTAAGAGAGAAAGGAATAGGGGTTGACCCCCCCCATGGGCTCTTTCAACAACAACTATGCCTTCATCCCAAAATAATTGGGGTCGGCGATATGAATCAAATAAGAAAATCATTCTGGGTCTTCCACATGAATCCTTCTCCTCTAATCATTTATATCCAATGTCATGTCATCGGTGAGGTTCAAAGCATTCATATCCTTTCCTATCATCTCCATCCAAGTCTTCTTAGGCCTACCCCGACCTCTTTTAACTAATATATTTTTTCATTTCCCCATCCTTGTAATTGGAGCATCATTAGGCCTTCACTGAATATGTCCAAACCATCGTAAACGATTCTCTCTCATCTTATTTTCAATGGATGCAATGCCTACCTGTTAAAACATATGTAATAATACATCTACACACACACATATATATATATATATATATATATATATATATATATATATAGATGTACTCACCATAATACCCGATAGGGGTATTATGGTATTTTTACAAGTACCCGATAGGGGTACTTGTTTTATTTCTTTTTATTTTTCTTTTTGTTTATCTTTGTTTGAGATACTAAAGGGGCCCACAATGGAGTCGTTGGGGCCCCCAACGACTCTATTGGGAGTCCCCTTTAGTCTCCCTTTGCTTATAAATAGGGGGAACCCCCATATATCTTTGTATTGCTTTTTAGAAAGCTCTATAAAAGGAGTATTTATTTTATGTGTGTAGCCTTGTTATAAGGCCTTTCGTATATCCCTTAGTGGATTTTCTCTCTTATGCTTGTTTCTTTTGTCCGGTGTTGGACATAGTGAATGCATTTGCATTCTTGAATTCTTCCGCATACTTCATTACATGGTATCAAGGCCATACGATTTTCTAAGGTGAAATCTTGTCTCTCTCTACTTCCTTTCTATTTCGCATCTTCATTTTGTAGCAATGGAAGTCAAAATCGACCTATCATTCAAGCTTAATGGGAAAAATTACATGATGTGGGCATCCACAATGGAGAATAATCTCAAAGGCAAGAAGCTTTGGGGTTATGTAATGGGAACCATTCCGGAACCCCAACTTAAGCTCACAAAGATGGAAGAAGATCAAGAGAAAGCGCTTGAAGGTGATGCTCGTCTCAAGGCCATTGAAGATTATCATCATCAAATGGAAGATTGGGAGAGCAACCATGCAAAAATCCTAGCATGGCTTATGAATAACGTTGAACTTAAGGTATGTGCAAATATTGCAAAATTCCGCCGGGCAAATGAAGCTTGGTTTTTTATGAAGGGTATGTATACCCAAAAGGATCTTGCAAGCGCTTACTTTTTGCAAGAAAAAGTGACAACACAAAACAAGGCGACATGAACATGCAAGACTATTATAGTGCTCTAAAACCTTTGTGGGATGAATTGACTCTTTTAGAGCCTAAATGGGTGGCTACGGAGGATGTGAAACTAAGACAAAAGCAAATGGAACAAGATAGATTGTTTCAATTTTTATTTGGACTTCGTCCCGAATTTGAACAAGTTAGATCCTCACTCCTCCATAGATCTACGTTTCCTCCTTTAGAGGAGGCTATTGCCGAAATCACTCATAAAGAGACTAGGCATAGCATGAGTAAAAGCATAGATGAAGTTCTTGCCGTATCTAAACCCGACAATCATGTTAAAACATACAAGCCACCTCATTTTGGTAAGCAAGGGAGTGGTGGAAGAAAAATGATTATATGTCATCATTGTTATGAGCCGGGACATATTAAACCCGTTTGCCCAAAGCTAAATGGGACATTCAAGCCAAAGGTGGCTTCCGTTGAGGAATCCTCTACCAAAGAAAATGAAGGCAAAAACGGGGATCTCAAGGATACTCTTGGTCAAATTTTTATGGCTCTCCAACAAATTCTAAAGGCCACTTCTTCCACCTCCGGTGTCGCCATTGCCTCATCATTACCTCCCGGTACGTACTCTTGGATCTTAGATTCCGGCGCCTCTTTTCACATGACTCCTCATGAAAATGCATTAACCAACGTGAGTACCAATTCAAAAATATCTCGTGTCTCTACGACCGATGGAACTTTTCTCAAAATAAATGGTATTGGAACTCTTGATTCTAAAAATATTCAAAATTTTCTTGTTCCAAAAGTAAGAATAGTTCCTAAACTAAATCTTAACCTTTTTCCGTTTTCCAAATTGCCGACCATGGATGTGAAATATCTTTCTCATTTCAAGGGTGCTTTGTGCAGGATCTCTGGTCTGGGAAGCGGATTGGGCAAGGCCATAGGAAGGGAGATCTTTATTTTATGGATAACTTAACGCTTCCTAATACCTTTTTTTGTACTTATGTCCCAGATAAAAATATTGAAACTTGGCATAAAAGGCTTGGATATCCAAGTTACTCTAAAATGTATCTTTTTCCTTTTGGAAACAAGTTTTGTAAAGAAAAAGATATCAATTGCAAAGATTGCATTTTTGGAAAAATGAATTTTATTCCTTTTCCTATAAGAACCTTTGTGTCAACAAGACCTTTTGAATTGGTGCATTCTGATGTACGGGGACCATCTCCGGTTCTATCTAAAGGTGGTTATTCATATTATGTTACCTTTATTGATGATTATACTAGATATGTATGGATCTATTTTCTTAACCTTAAATTGGAAGTTTTTAACTTTTTCAAAGAATTTTATGCAAAAGTTCAAAACCAATTTCAAAGCCGCATATCCATTCTTAGATCCGATTCGGGTGGAGAATACTTATCAAATGAGTTTCAATCGTATTTAAAACAACATGTCATTTGTCATAAAAAATCATGCCCAAGAACTTCTCAAAAAACCGGTCTAGTGGAAAGAAAACATAGACATATTTTAGAAACCACTGGATCATTACTCATTTCTAAAAATATTCTTAAAATTTTTTGGGCCGAAGCCGTGTTAACCTCCACCTATTTAATCAATAGAATGCCATCTTCAAAATTGAACAATATCTCTCCTTATGAAAACCTTTTTAATATAACACCCGATTACAATCGTCTTTGTATTTTTAGGTGTAAATGCTTTGTTCTTTTGCATAAAAGAGATAAATTGTCACCAAAAGCAATTGAATGCGTACTTTTAGGATATGGTGAAAATCAAAAAGGCTATAGATGCTTTGACTATAAAAACAATAAGTTAGTCTCCAAAGATGTGACTTTTTTAGAAGATGAAAATGGTTTTGAAATATTGGAAAAACCAAATGAAATTGATTATATGTTTATCATTGATCTTTTAGAAGATTCAAATGATGACTCTTTAAGTCATCCAGAATTTTTAGAAAATACTCATAATAATGATTCTCATGATATTGAGGTATCACCAACTAATGGTGGCAATCTCCAAGTATATACTCGGCGTGAGCAAGCGCAACCTATTAGTGCTTTAGAAAAATTCTTGTGGCTTAATGAACCCCTAGAAGAAACCTCCCTTAGGCGATTTTCTAGAGAATCAATTCCACCTAATAGGTTTGTCTATTATGAAACTCTCTCATTTAACTATAGAACTTGTCTAATAGCCTTGCATTCTTACTATGAACCTTCCCATTATAATCAAGCAAAAAATATTCCTCATTGGGTTGAAGCAATGAAAGTTGAACTAGATGCTTTAAATAAGGCTAAAACTTGGGAAATAGTTCAACTTCCTTCAAATAAAAAAGCTATAGGATGTCGGTGGGTTTACAAAGTCAAAACAAAAAGTGATGGTTCCCTAGAACGATATAAAGCTAGATTAGTTGCTAAGGGATACTCACAAGAATATGACATTGATTATGAGAAGACTTTTGCCCCCGTGGCTCGCATGACAAGTGTTAGAACTCTAATTGTAACGCCCCAAAATTTCGACTTGTGATTTTGAAAACTTTATCGAAAAACCTTTCAAAGATTTAAAGTTTTAACTTTTAAAAACGACAGCGGAAGACATTTAGAAGGGAACACAAGTCAACAATTCTGGGTACGTTAGCTGAACAACCATCATTCACATGTACAACAACCTAAAGGAATTTAAGAAATAAGACAATAGATTAAAATCTGCAGTTTATTACAAAATGAGCATTTTATTCCAAAGTTCAATAAATCTAAGAAAACTCCAAAAAGTCCCAGAGCCAAGCCGCCAACAGAAAGAAGATGAATCTTGATCCACGTTGCACCACGCCATCGGCCGCCAGTGAAGTCCTACTCCTCACCTGCCCATGAAATGGGTCAGTTTCATAACAAACTAGTAGGTGCACGAACAGATAGGTAGAATGAAAATAAAACAGGACATTCATGAGATAAGCAGTTATGATATTTAAGCAATTAATGCAGTTGTAGTCTATTCTAACAAATGTAATAAGTGCAAAGAGTGGTTAGTTGGAACAGTGTAAGTCTCAGTCATCTACATCTATTCATGAATATATTCTTTAAATTCTGATATTAACTGGCCTGTGGGTACGCACAGACGCGAAACGTAGAAACAGCCGAGACCGATCCGGGGGTTTATTATGTCAGGTGTTTTCATTAACCCGGATGGCTGACTGAGTCCGCTCCTAAGGGGACGGTCAGTGACCAAGAGAGTAAATCCCAAGGGGATGGTCAGGCATTCGTGGCCCATGGATGCATCCAACTTCTGCAGAAGTGCCTGGGAGTTACCACCTAGGATAATTTATGGTAATCCCTATTCCCCTAACTCCGATGACTGGGGAAAACCGAGTCTTTTGCCCGTGGGGTGGTTGTTAACAACCTGTCCATCGGAGTCTTTGTACCATCCATCCTCTCCCTTGATGAACCGTGAAGATCGGATGGGTACGACGGGGGTTTCTTAACCGCCGCCCCATCCTACATGCTCTGGTCCATTAGACCCACTCAAGCATCTTGCCTGTGAAGGCGAATGGTCACCTGTTTATGTGATCTCAGCATTTTGCTAATTTCACTCATCGAGGTTGCCACAACCTCATCATCCCACCATCGTAACCCACATGGGACGTACTTGTCCAAAAGTACGATCGTACCTTCATAGAGGTACAACTACGATGAGAGGGCAACATAATGGTTTATGATTCTTTTGGTTCCTACATGACATGTTTTGCTTTTCTGAGCAATTGGCCTGTGGAGGCCGTTATTACCACATCAAAATCAGTAAAGTATAGATTTCACACTTCAATACCCTCCATGATCTTACATAAAATTCATACCGCACCTACCTTAAGGTTCGGTTATAATAGCAATTGCAGTGGGTTTGAGTCTCTTCACAAAGTCTATCTTAAGTATGCAGTTTCAAAGGAATAAGCATGCATAATAGACAATTATGAGTTAAGTAATCGTACACGTAAACAGGCATGCCAAGTAAACTAGTTGATTCTTTCTATAATGAGTCTACCCAAAGAATTTACATTATGCAATTTCAAAAGAATCACACAGAGTAAAACATTGATCAAACAATACTTCTTCAGATACGCAAATGTGCAAAAATAATTATTCTATCTCAGAAGTCTTATTTTATTTCGTTCATACACACTATTCGTGCGACTTTCCCCTACCTCGGGATGTCGTGCAGCTGCGTGCGTCTACGCGTGTAGATGATACGAGGCTCGGGCCGCGGAGCCAGAGCGGGGGTCCGATGCGAGGTCTGCAACAGTGCTATGTTAATTATAATGCGGAAAAATAGAAGAACAAGCCTGCCTATAGGAAAAAAAGAGAGGCAGCAGGGGTGTGCCCCTGCTGGCCGAAAACCGAAAAACGACAAGGGGCGAGCCCTTGCCTGCAGACAGCCGCGAGGTGACAGGGCTGAGCCCTCTGTCAGAAACAAATAGCGTGGCGGCAGGGGGGCAACCCCTGCCGACAGCCACCAAGTGGCAGGGGCTGAGCCCCTACCGACAGCAAACAGATGGCAGGGGGCCAGCCCCTGCCGAAAGCACAGGACGGCAGGGGCCAACCCCTGCCGACAGCAAGAAGTGGCAGGGGCTGAGCCCCTGCCAACCGCACACAATGGCAGGGGCCAGCCCCTGTCGGAAGCACATGGATGGCAGGGGCCAGCCACTGCCGAAAGCACCAGACGGCAGGGGCCAACCCCTGCCGACAGCGAGAAGTGGCAGGGGCTCAGCCCCTGCCGACAGCACTGGACGGCAGGGGGCCCCCAGCCCCTGCCGAAAGCACAGGTCGGCAGGGGCCAACCCCTGCCGACAGCACGAAGTGGCAGGGGCTGAGCCCCTGCCGACAACACAGGGCAAGGGGCCAACCCCTGCCGACAGCACTAGACGGCAGGGGGGCCCAGCCACTGCCGAAAGCACAGGTCGGCAGGGGCCAACCCCTGCCGACAGCACGAAGTGGCAGGGGCTGAGCCCCTACCGACAACATAGGTCGGCAAGGGGCCAACCCCTGCCGACAGCACTGGACGACAGGGGGGGCAGCCCGTGCCGAAAGCACAGGTCGGCAGGGGGCCAACCCCTGCCGACAGCTCAAAGTGGCTGGGGCTGAGCCCCTGCCGACAGCACAGGTCGGCAAGGGGCCAACCCCTGCCGACAGCACTGGACGGCAGGGGGGGCCAGCCCCTGCCGAAAGCCAGAAGGTGGCAGCAAAAAGGGGTGCCGCAGGGGCCACCGGTCCCCTGCCGGCACTCCGGCGAATCGCAGAGGGAGAAGGGGACGACAGGGGCCGCGTAGGCCACCTGTCGGGGCCCCGGTGACACAGGGAGGCGGTGGGAGGCCGCGGCAGTGGCTGTGAGCCGTCTGCCGGCCTCCCGGCGAGGTGACAGGGAAGGGGTGAGGAAGAAAAGAGGGAGGAGAGAACGGCGTACCTAGGAGTGGTGGCCGGCGTCGGCGGCGGGCGCAGCAGGGAAGGAGACTGGCGCGGGGGAGGAAGCTCGAGAGGGGAGGCGTGCCTCCCCTCGCCCTCCAGCAATGCTCATAAAGAGCTCGGGGGGGGGGGGGGGGTGATGAAAGGGGAAACCTCGGTGGGTTTCCCCAATCAACCCGAAAACGAAGGGGGAGAAGAGGGGGGGGGGGTGCGGCGCTCGGGATCCTGCGTCGGGTGACTTAAAACCCTAAAATAAAAAGGGGCCCGGGTCGGGTCCGGACCCGACCCGGCCCGGCCCGGGTCCAAACAGATTTTTTTTTTGAACTAGATGCTTTAAATAAGGCTAAAACTTGGGAAATAGTTCAACTTCATTCAAATAAAAAAGCTATAGGATGTCGGTGGGTTTACAAAGTCAAAACAAAAAGTGATGGTTCCCTAGAATGATATAAAGCTAGATTAGTTGCTAAGGGATACTCACAAGAATATGACATTGATTATGAGAAGACTTTTGCCCCCGTGGCTCGCATGACAAGTGTTAGAACTCTAATTGCTGTAGCATCATCTAAGAAATGACCTATATTTCAATTAGATATTAAAAATGCCTTTCTTAATGGTCAATTGAATGAAGAAGTATATATGGACCCTTCGCCGGAAATTAATGTTAACCAAGGTCAAACTCTTCGATTATTAAAAGCTTTATATGGACTTAAACAAACCACTAAGGCTTGGTATGATAGATTTAGTGCTATCATGTTACAATTGGGATTTCGTTCATGTTATACTGACATTGCTCTTTTTGTTAAACGTGCAAGTAGTAGTATTATCATCCTTCTGCTTTATGTTGATGATATGATCATCACTGACAATGATGAAATTGATATTCTTAATGTTAAAAATATGTTAAAACATAATTTTGATATGTCTGATTTGGGTTTTCTCAGGTATTTTCTTGGTATAGAAGTAGCGTACTCTCCTCGAGGGTATAATTTGTCACAGATGAAGCTTGCTGCAGACATATGTTCCAAATCTGGGATTTCAGATGACAAAAAGGTGGAGACTCTCGAGGTTATCAATGCTAAACTACGACTGGAGGATGGAGTTCTGCTGGATGATCCTACGCCCTATAGGCAACTCATTGGCTCCCTCACCTATCTGACTATCACCGGGCTCGATATTGCTCACGCTGTGCACTCTGCAAGCCAATTTCAGCATGCCCCTACAACTGTGCATATGAGTGCCGTGCTTCGGATCATTCGCTACATAAAAAATACTAAGGAGCTATTCCTATCCTCACCCTCTTCCTTAAATTTACTTGTTTATACTGATGCTGACTGGGGAGGAAACTCAAATGATCGAGTCTCAACTACTGGCTTTTGTGTTTTTTAAGAGATTTGCTAATTGCTTGGAGATGCAAGAAACAACAGAAAGTCTCGTTGTCTTCCACTAAAACTGAGTACAGGTCTATGACAACTACTACAATGGAACTTGTGTGGCTTCGAAGTCTTCTTCAAGATATGGGAGTCCAAATTACCGGTGCTTTGAAGCTTTGTTGCGACAACAAAAGTGCAATCTATATTGCCAGCAACCACACCTTTCATGAGAGGACTAAACATATTGAAATGGATTGTTACTATGTTCGTGATGAATATCTTCGTGGGACAATTACACTGCCATACATCACTTCGGAATATCAGCTTGCAGATTTCTTTACCAAAGCACTTCTTGCTCCTCGTTTCTTGTTTCTTCTTGGCAAACTTTCGGTCATCTCCCCGTAAAGTTTGAGGGGGGTGTTAAAACATATGTAATAATACATCTATATATATAAATATATATAGATGTATTCACCATAATACTCGATAGGGGTATTATGGTCTTTTCACAAGTACCCGATAGGGGTACTTTTATTTTTTGTTTTTTAGAATATTTGTTTGAGATACTAAAGGGGTCCCACAATGGAGTCGTTGGTGTAACGCCCCAAAATTTCAAACTTGCAAAACTTTCAAAAAACATGCAAGAGACTAGAAAAAATCTCTTTCCTTCAGAGTTTGTTTATGAAATCAACGTAAGACTATTCTTTTGTTAAATTCAGAAAGGCAAGCTGACAACTTTGGGCACGTTAGAAAAGAACCAAACTCACAAAATTCAGATATCCTAAGGAAAATCCGTTACAAAACCCAAAACGTCCATGACATGAGCTAAGAGCAGAAAGAAGAAGTTTTGAATCCATCTTGCAATCGCGCCATCGCCCGGGGTGCACCTAATCATCACCTGGACCCATAGAATGGGTTAGTTTCACGAAAAACTAGTAGGTGCACAAGAGAGACTATAGGAAACTGAATTAAGTACATTTAATTCAATATGCTAAGCAGTTTAAAGAAGATATGCAGTTAAACAGGAAAGCAATACAACAGGGTAAACAGTGCAACAAGGTAAGCGGTTCAAAGCAAGTAAGCCGTGCAAGCGGTAAGCGGGTAAGCAGTGCAAATGCGTAAGTAGTGCAAACGTGTAAATAGTGCAAGCGAGTAAGCAGTGCAAATGCGTTAGTGCAAGCGAGTAAGCAGTGCAAATGCGTAAAATGTAGCAAGACGATTCATTTGATCGTAAGCTATGACTACCACCCTACAAGCTTGTTCTCGTTCCTAGAACGGGTCTCTACATTTAATCATTATCAGGACATCGTTTGTCGCTCTCACTATTTCTAACAAACTCTTGTCTTGAACAACCTTAATCTATTCTCATCTCTCAAAGCCTTACACGACCAACTGTGACCTATTATGACTCACTAAGGCGTCATACTTTCTCTGAAAAAGCCCACCCTTCTATAGAAGGTCCAAAACATGATCTAAAATCAAATAAAAATCTGATTCTCACATTTGAGTCCTACATGAAAACATGCTAAAACAGAAAGCCAAAACTATAGATTTATAACTGGCTATCACAAACAATCTTAGAAGATCATCACAGCTCACCATAACTTTTTATGGTAAGCAAAAACACAAGATCCACGACGGATCACTCGGTCCGTGAGATATACGACCTGACAAGGAATTACCGCCCTAGAGGGTATACTTGGTCCCATACACTTCCTCACAGGAGTTCACCGTCTTTGAGGTTGCCCGTTCGTGGACAGTGTACATCCTCACAGAGATTCTACTGCTCTAGCCGGATTACCCGATCTTGATCATACATACCCTCACAGCGAAACCTTTGGGAAGCCGATCCCCAACAAATGTCATATACAATGAAAATCATTGTAATACACGCATCAACACAAATGACCGCTCCCAGGGTCGATAGCTACTATTACAATCAACAAGATCAACGCCGGATCACCTGGTCTGGGAAATGTATAACTTCATAAGGAATTCCGCCCTAGATGGTATACTTGGTCTTGGACCATATACTTCCTCACAGGAGTTCACCGTCTTTGCGGCTACCCGTTCGTGGACAGTGTACATCTTCACAGAGAATCTAACACTCTAGCCGGTTACCTGGTCTTAATCATACACGCCCTCGCTGATAATCCTTTGGAGATCAGGTCCTCAACAGACAACCAAATCAGTGATACATGCATCAATACAATCGACTGCTCCGAACCATTGATCGCTTTTGGGGGTCAGTAGCCACCAATATGGGCACACGCATGTATATCATCAATATGCATCATATCACTCTACATGGTAAAACAAAACACACGATCACCCATTCCTCTAATAAGGTTCCATGAACCATGAACATATTATCGATACTTCCAACATGTCTTATCACGTGGAATATCAATCACATCACACAGAAACATATAATACTACGCATCGTGTTATTGCCACAAGGAACATTGCAATCCTCAAATAGGACCTCAAAGTATGCGTAAACGACCCATGAGAACACGCAGATATGGCAATCCAGCTGATTCTATAGGCGAAGAATAACTAACTCTATCTGATAGCCAAACAAAACAACTGAATAAGACAAACACTCATAACAATGCTCGTAATACATACAATTACCATCAAATGGCTCAGTCCATCAGCAAGTAATTAAATTAATCGGAAGCATAAACCATTACATCGCTAGCCATTCATAAGCTATACATGATAAGCAATCATACGGTAATAGTTATATCACAATATGTAAGCAGCTTATAATACAAACAGCCACATCAATCCTAGTTGCCACCAGTTCGTAGATTACGAGCTATCTACGAGTTGTATGCAATCATATCAATCATAAGAGATGCAAGCCAACGTGCTACATTACAATAAGCACCAAACAGTTCGACCAAGGGGTAAAGCAAGTCACATGCTAATATGTAGCAACTGACATAATGCTATTATTATAAACATTTAACTAGTATGAGAAGCTAGATGTTACTTAGTAAAGAACTGCGTAAGCAGTTTAACAAACTAGAGTAACGCTTCGACAGGCGGGTACAACTCAACGAGTAGCATACTGAACTACCAAGCAAGCAAGCAATCGACCAGTGTGAACCAACTTTATGTTTCGATATTACTGTCCTGCAGGTACGCGCATGCAAAACGTAGAAACAACTGAGACTAGTTCGGGCGTCTGTTATTCTATGTATTTTCAATAACCCGAATAGCTAGTTGAGTCCGCTCCTAAAGGAACGACTTTAGTCGAGAGAGGATTCCCCAAAGGCAGGTAAGCAGTGCCACGGATGCATCCAACTTCTGCAGAAGTGTTGAGCTAACTATTGTAGCCCCTTTCCTCTAACTCAAATGACTGGGGGGGCCGGATCATTGTCCGTGGGGTGGTTGTTAACAACCCGTCCATTGGAGTTTTGTATCGCTCTGTCCTCTCTCTTGACAGACAACAAGAAGCGAATGGGTGCGTTAGGGGTTTCTTAACTAACAACCCATTTTATATTGTGGTCTTTAAACCACTCGAGCATCTTGCCTGTGAAGGCGAATGTAAGGCCATTTTATGTGATTACAGCATTGTGCATTTAGCACTATTCGAGGTTGCACAACCGTCTCATTCGATCATCGCAGTACTAGCGTGTAGTGCACGACTACAAGTACTCTAGGATGAAGGGGGTATAGTTCCTCAATAGGAACCTCAACAGAAGTGTTTCACAAAGATGTAATGCTTCTCAAACTATACTTTGACATTCTTTATCTTTTGAAACAGCCGGCAACTTGTGCCAACATTTGGCATGTGATTATCTCGAATCTCATCCGCTATCGGGGTATCTACATGCTTCGCATGACTCGATACCGACCTCGATAGACGAGATACAAGTTTCTCAACAGAACCAGCCGATCACATCCTTCCAAATGCTTCGATTTGGGCAGTCTTTGATGCTTTTGCGCAGCTCCCAAAAATCTCAAGTCGACTCTGCAGGACTGCGTATACGAAGAGCTTGGATCCTTGCGAGGTATCCCTCTCCTTAGACGATGATGTATCACTCACTCCTAACTGAACTCTTGTCGCAAGAGAGAGAGAGTGTTAGACGTCTCTTGCATCCTCTACGAGGATGCTTCAAAAGCGTATGCAATGAGCGAGAACCTGAGCATCATCTGCAATAGCAAGGCAGTAACAACACATATGCAAAAGCAAGAGCCTGAGCGCAAAGAGCGACGACAAAGTAAAGACTGTGAGCAGGAGTGCAACACAAAACCTTTGTGCGATACGCGACGACAAAGTAAAGACTGTAAGTAGGAGTGCAAGGTAAAACCTTTGCGTGATGCGCGACGACAAAGTAAAGAATGTAAACAGGAGTGCAACGCAAAACCTTTGTGCGATGCGCAACGGCAAAATAAAGACTGTAAGTAGGAGTGCAACGCAAAACCTTTGCGCGATGCGCGACGACAAAGTAAATACTGTAAGTAGGAGTACAACGCAAAACCTTTGTGCGATGCGCGACGACAAAGTAAAGACTGTAAGCAGGAGTGCAACGCAAAACCTTTGCGCGATGCGCAACGGCAAAGTAAAGACTGTAAGCAGGAGTGCAGCGCAAAACCTTTGTGCGATGTGCAACGACAAAGTAAAGACTGTAAGCAGGAGTGCAGCGCAAAACCTTTGCGCGATGCGCTACGACAAAGTAAAGAACAAGGATCGTAAAACCGCGTCCTTGAGTTAAATGCGTACTCGTATAAATATATATATTTTTATATATATTTATTTAAATGTCTTTTTTAGTTAATTGAACTTAATTCAATTGTCCAAGTCTTCCGTGCAATCTTTCCCTACCTTGAGGGGTTGCGGTCTTCGTATGCCAGTGGCGTAGGTAAGCACGAGCTCAAGCCACGAAGGGCGAGCAGGATCCATCGTTCAACCTGTGATGCTAAAAAAGGTTAGCATACCAAAATACAAATGAGAAGTGAGTCCGGTAAGACCCGCAACAGTACCAGACCCCGATACGAGGGTAGGCAGAGAGCTCAATTCCCTGTAGAATGCAGAAGAGCAACAGAGGCAACAAGACTTCCTGCCTGCAGGCTACAGAGGCAAGAACTCTGCACTCTGCTAACCAGGGTGTCAGAGTCAGGGAGGCCTGCTCCCAGACGCCATAGATGCAGAAGCACTGCACCCTGCCTGCAAGGGTGCAGGAGGCAGGGGCCTCACCCTTGCCGACAAAAAGCCACAAAGCCAGGGGGCTCATGCTCCTTGCCAAAAAATGAAATGAAGGCAGGCCTCGCCCCCTGTCGAGAAACATAAGAAGGCAGGGGAGGCGAAGCCCCCTACCGAAGACAAAACAATGGCAGGGGGGCCTCGCCCCCTGCCGGGAAACACAAGGCAGGAGGGCGAAGCCCCCTGCCAGGAACAAGATGGGGGCACGAGGACAAAGCCCCCTGCTGAAAAACTACAGGAGGCAGGGGGCAGAACCCCCTGCCGAAAAATAGCAGAAGGCAGGGGGCTTTGTCCCCTGCCGGAAGAACCACGAAGAGGTAGGGGCAGGCTTTGCCTCTGCTGGAAAATCCACAAGAGACAGGGGGGCAGAAGCCCCTGTCGAAAAGGTGGGCTGACACAGGGAGCTCCGCTCCCTGCCGGCAAAACAAGAGGGACAGGGGGAGCAGAGCCCCCTGTCGACACAACAAGCGACAGGGGGCTGGAGCCCCCTGCTGACAAAAAAAAAGGAAAAGGAGAAGGGGAGAAGGGGAAACGAAGAAGAAGTAAGACGAAAGAAGAAGAGGAGCGTACCTGGAGATCGTCGACGACGACAACGGCGGCGTCAGAGGGAGGTCGCAGGTGGCGGCAGTTTGACAGGGGTCTCCAACGAGAGAGAGGGTGGAGAGACGAGTCGGTCGAGAGAGTGAGAGGCGGTGAGGGGAAGAGAGTGAGTGTCGGGGAGAGAGAACAAGAGAGCAGGAGAGGGGAAGGGGTTTCGTATTTGAACACCCCCCACCCCCCTGTCTCGCTGTCTTTAGAAGACTCGAGGGAGGCGGTGAGGCTATGCCCGATCGCCTCACCTTTTCTATCCGGGTCGGGTCCAAATCTGGATCAGACTCGGGTTCAACAAATTTTATTTTATTTTATTTTATTTTATTTTGTGGTTTTACAGTTGGGGCCCCCAATGGTCACAATTGTGACCGTTAGGGGCTCCCAACAACTCTATTGGGAGCCCCCTTTAGTCTCCCTTTGCTTATAAATAGGGGGAACCCCCTTGTATCTTTGTATTGCTTTTTAGAGAGCTCCTCTCCAATAAAAGGAGTATTTATTTTATGTGTGTAGCCTTGTTGTAAGGCCTTTCGTATATCCCTTAGTGGATTTCCTCTCTTATGCTTGTTTCTTTTGTCCTGTGTTGGACATAGTGAATGCATTTGCATTCTTGAATTCTTCCGCACACTTCATTATACTACCTTCTTACGTATCTCCTCGTTTCGAATCTTATCTTTTATTGTATTTCCACACATCCATCGAAGCATATGCATCTCAGCTACACTCATTTTTTGAATATGATGTCTCTTGGCAGCCCAACATTCCGTACCATATAGTAAATCGAGCCTAATTGTCGTCCTATAAAACTTTCCCTTCAACCGCAATGGCATTCTACGATCTCCCAACACTCCAGTTGCACTTTTTCATTTCATCCACCCAATCTTTATCCTATGATTTACATCTTCATCAATTTATCCATCCTTTTGAATGATAGATCCCAAATATTTGAAACAGTCATCCACCAGTATTTCTTGCTCACCAATCTTCACTACACTCCCATCACTACTTCGTTGCTTACTAAACCGACATTCTATATATTCTGTCTTACTCTTACTCAAATTAAAACCTCTTGCTTCCAATGTCTGTCTCCCCATGGGCTCTTTAATTAGAAAATTTCAAAACCTAATTTAGGAAGGTTTTCTAATTGATTTGGATAGGGACAAGTGGGTGGGGGGGGGCGATTTTTCTGAAATTTCCTAACCTATATGGACTGTAGCTAACCTAATTAAAACCTAATTAGACTCCTAACTAACCTAAAAGACCCCAAATGTGGCGCCACCTAGTGTGGGCCCACATTGGGTTTTTAAAACTACAATTTAAAACTTAGAAAAACAATAGTTAAAAACTAAAGTTAAAATGGATTTTCAAAAATTAATTTTGACTCTTCTAAACCTCTAATCTAACTAGGACACTGACTAACTCTAGTCTAACCCTGACTTCTGCAAATGTGCGCCACCCCGAGTGGGCCCCATTTTATTTTTCAAAAACGATTAAAACTTGAAAATGAGGGATTTTTCAAAAGGGGTTTAAAAGTAGAATTGAAATTGAAAGTTTTGAAATGACACAGAGTCCTGACTGGGTCAGAATTCCTCTAGATATGGCACCAACTGAGTGGGCCCCACATCGAAATTTTTGAAAAAGTCGAAATAAAGACTGAAAATGGCTTTTGAAAAGAAGTTAAAATCAACGAATGAAATTCAAAGGTTTTGAAAATAGAGCTCTTAGCGAACTAAAACTCTGGACCAGAGTCCTGAACCAATTAGGACTCTGAGATTTAGGTTTTTGAAAGCCAAATGAAGGAGTTTTTGAAAGATTTTATCAAAATTGGTGAAAATACGTCGGAAAATACAGTTAGGGTTAGAGTCCTGAATCAACTGGAACTCTGGAAAATGGACCAATTTTCGAAAAACAAGTGGAGAAAATGAAAGTAGAAACAAGATTCAGAATAGAGTCCTGATCAGATTGGGACTCTGAGACAAAATTCTGATCGGACTGAAACTCTAGTTTTTGGGTCTTTTCTGAAAAACAAATGAAAGAATTTGCAAAAACCAATGAAAATGACAATAAACAGGGAAATCAGAACAAAGTTTTGGTCCAACTGGGACCCTTGGGACAAAGTCCTAATTTGACTAGGACTCTTAAATTTTGGATTTTTGAGAAAACAAATGAGAGGATTTTGAAAAACAGATGAAAATAAAGCAGAAATTGAAGTCCGGTTTAGAGTCCTGATCTGACTAGGACTCTGAGGAAGAGTCCTAATCCGACTAAAACTCTATGAATTTTTGGTTTTTCAGAAAGCAAATGATGAGATTTTAAAAAGAACTTTTGAAAACCAGTGAAAATAAAGTGAGAAAATGAACCCGGGATAGAGTCCTCATCCGATCAAGACTCTGGGATAGAGTCCTGATTCGATCAGGACTCTGGGATAGGATCCCAGAATTATGAAACCTTGTGATAGAAGTGTAGCAATTTTGGTTTCTGAAGAGATAAATGAGATTTTTAAAAGATTCTCTCAAAATTAAAATCAGGGTTAGAGTCCTGATCCAACTGGGACTCTTTGAATAGAGTCTTGATTCAACTAAAACTCTGAGCTTTGGATTCCTTTCGAAAGATTTTAAAGAATTTGGTTAAAAACAAGTAAAAATAACAACGAAAGATAGAGTCCTAATCCGATTGAAACTCTGAAAAAGAGTCCTAATCTGACTGAGACTCTGAATTTTTGACCCAAAACAAAAGAATTTGAAAAGTTTTATCAAAACAGATAGAAATGACAGCAAAACATAGAGTCCCGATCCGACTGAGACTCTGGAAAAAGAGTTCTGATCCGACTGAGACTCTGAGATTTTGGCCAAAAATGGAGGAAATTGACAAGAGATAAGATTATGTCTGGTTAAAATCAAAATGGAGTTTTGAAAAGGTTTAGAAAGATGAAAAGATAGAGTCCTGATCCAACTAGGACTCTATGATTTTTGAGAAATTTAATAAATGAAAGAATCCAGAAGTAACACCACCTAGATGGATTTCATCTGAGGATTGAAATCAGTTAAAAATTGACTTTAAAACTGTTGAGAATAGGTGGTTTTAAGTAAAGTAATTTTATATTAAGATGCTATGTGTATTTTAGTTTTTTTATAATGGGGCTTTATTGTAATTATGCTTTTAAGCCTCTCTCTATTTAACATAGAGAGAGGCCCTAATATTGAAATCGAGTTCTGAGTTTTTATGTGCAACCGTCTCTCTCTCTCTCTCTCTCTCTCTCTCTAGGACTCGGTTCATCTTCTACATGGTATCAAAGCCTAGCCGATCGTGGGAGCGTGATCGACTGTGACGTGGGAGCGTGATCGAGTGTGATCAAAGCTCGGCGTGATCGAGTGTGATCAAGGCTCGATCGATCGTGGAGGCCATCTTGATCGTGATCAAACTCCGATCCAATGAGTAAAAGAAATTAATACCTAATCAGGTCAGCGATGTAAATTTTTTTTTAGATCTGATGACAGATCTGGTCATGCTGCTAGTCGTGGATGCTTGCTGTGGGTTCGTGGCTCCTTGTTTTATTGTTTCGTGACTACCTACTGCCTCGGTGGTATTTCCTGCCGTGAGTCTCGTGACTACCTGTTGGGAGTTTGATTGCTGTTGGTATAGTTTGCACTGAACATGTCGTGTAAGATATTGATATCATTGCTGTTGGGAGTTTGATTGTTGTTGGTGATTCTACATATGGTTGGGGCCCTGTTTTGTTTATCTTGATATCGTTGCTGTGGGGAGTTTGATTGCTGGTGGTACAATTTGCACTAAACATGTCGTGATTTCAGGTCGTGACTTCTTGTTTATTTTTTTTAGCAGCAATCCAACACGTAGTGGTGTTGCTCGTGAAGAAAAAAAATGAATGACTCATTGTCGAACTGTATATGTCTAAGGAGCTGCCCCTGTTATGATTTTTTTTTGCTGCATATGCAGAAGTCATGTTAGTCGTGATTCACTGACGTGCTGAATTATTTTTCTGTTTGTGGGCTGCTGCTCACTACTGTCGTGGGGTTTTGTTTTGTTCGTAAGTGAACAACTGCTGATTGGAATATCAGTTGGCGTGTGAGTGTAACACACGGTTTTTTCCCTGTTTAGTTTGGAGACTGTCCAGTTTTTTTTTAACCAGAAGTATGGCTGAAACTTCGAAATGTGATTCAAAATTGGAACATATTGGAGAATATAAGGCATTTGCCAATCCATTTTTGTACGGCTCGTCTGTAAGGTTAAATGAAACTAACTATGCCAGGTGGTCCAGAACATTTATGATGTCGGTATTTGGACATCGTAGAAAACATATCTTGTTGGAAGATGAACCCACTGAAAAGGTGGGAAAATATGTTACCTGGGATGAAGATAATGACATAGTTATGTCATGGATTATGAATAGTGTCGAACCCCATATTGCAGATGATTTAATTTATTATAATACAGCCAAACAGATGTGGGACAATCTTCGAGATACATACTCACAAGAGACTAATGTGAGTCGTATCCTACAAGTCGAACAGGAAATATACAATTTACAGCAGGGAGATCAAACCTTGGCCCAGTACTATGCCTCCGTAAAAGTTGCGTTTGAAAGACTTAATGCTCACAGACCTCTCTGTTGTTCGAAACAAAAAGATCATCAAGAACAAACTATGGTTGCAAGGTTTCTTACAGGTTTATCTTCAGAATTTTCTGTTGCAAAAGTCCAAATGTTGACTGGTTCGGATGTACCTACTCTTGCTGAGGCATATAACCGTCTAAGCAGACTTGCGATATCTCTTCTACATTCTCAGCCTGTGACTCAGTCATCTGCCTTAGTTGTCTCATCTGGTTATGGACGTGGAAATCTTCAGAACATCAGAGGACGAGGTCGCGGACGAGGTGTGGGAGGCAGAGGAAAGCTTCAATGTACATTCTGTGGAAAATTTGGACATTTAGAAGATCGTTGCTGGGATAAGTATGGCCGACCAACCTCCTCTTCATCAAAGTCATATGCTCCTAAAGCTAATACTACTACTCTCGAGGCAACAAAGGCACAAGAAAATATCTCTGCAAGTGACAGTAGTATAACCCTCAGTCGTGCTGAATATGATGAGCTGATAGCTCTTCGTCCTTTGAGTTCTACCTCTCCTGTTGCTGGTGTTGCCTATTCAACCGGAAATCTTCTTCATCTGACTGACCGTAAGTGGATTATTGATTCTGGTGCATCCAGACATTTGTGTGGAAATTCACTTGTTTTTTCAGATCTAAAGGATATTAAGGCTCAGCTTGGAGTCTCATTAGCCGATGGGAGTACCTCCCCGGTTGTTGGTCAGGGAAATATTTCTATATCCTCCTCATTACAGTTGAAAAATGCTCTTCATGCTCTAAAATTTCCTCAAAGTTTACTTTCTGTTAGTTGCCTTGTAAAAGAACAAAACTGTAGAGTAATATTTGATCCAATGGGTTGTCATTTTCAGGATTTGCTGACGGGGAAGAAGATTGGTGGAGGCTATGAAGAAAATGGAATCTACTACTTACATCATCCAATGGGTACTGTTCATGCTGCAGTGGAACATTCATTTAGTCCTGTTCAGTGGCATCGTCGTCTTGGTCATCCTTCATTGTCAAAGCTTCGTTCGGTCTTTCCTCAGATTCCCTCCACCACATCATTTCGGTGTGAAGCATGTCAGCTGGGCAAGCATCATCGAAGTTCGTTTCCTTCGAGTCAGAGTCAGTCTAGTAATAAAGTCTTTGAACTTCTTCATGCAGATGTATGGGGTCCTTGTAAGATTCCTACTAGGACTCAGTGTCGATACTATTCCTACTAGGACTCAGTGTCGATACTATTTAGTTATTGTTGATGATTTCTCTAAGCTATCATGGGTGTTTTTAATAAAGGAACGATCTGATGTTCCAAATATTATCAAATCTTTAATTCTTGAAATAAAAACTCAGTTTGAATCTAGTGTCAAGATTGTTCGCACTGATAATGCTCTCGAGTTTAAATTAAAAAATTTGTTACAATTTTACCAAGATAATGGCATCCAACCCCAAACTTCCTGTTCCTATTCATCTCAACAAAATGGGGTGGCTGAGCGAAAACATCGTCACCTACTTGATGTTGCCAGGACCATTATGATTCAATCAAATGTTCCTGCGTTATACTGGGGAGATGCAATTACATCTGCTTGCTATCTGATCAACCGCATGCCTTCCTCTTCTGTGGGTGATCAAATTCCAATTCATATCCTAAAACCCAATACCCCTCTCTTCTCCCTCTCGCCCAAAGTGTTTGGATGTGTTTGTTTTGTACACAAACTTGGCCCTGACCGTGATAAATTAGTTGCTCAAGCTACAAAATGCATATTTATAGGTTATCCCAAAAATCAAAAGGGATATCGTTGTTATGATCCTACTTCTCGCCGAGAGTATGTCAGTGCGGATGTATCTTTCTTGGAATCCACCCTATATTACTCTAATACCGGTTCCCCGCTGCAGGTTGATCCAGCTAAGTCTTGTCCATTACCTATACCTCCTTTTCCCTTGGAATCCGTGCCCTCATTCCCGAAACACACTTCATCCTCTTCCAGATTTCATAATCCTCCATTGGTATATGTGCGTAGAGATCCACCTCCGCAAGTGCCTCCATCTTCTTATTCCCCTGAGGTAAGTTCTACTGACAATAATGATCTTCATGATGATCATAACAGGCCGATTGCTCTACGGAAGGGGACACGACAATGTACCTTATATTCCATATCTCATTTTGTCTCCGAAGCCAGAATTGGAAATCAGATGAAATCTTTTATTTCAGCTTTATCTGCTGAAATTATTCCTCTGAACTATCAGCAGGCAGAGCGTGATACTCGCTGGAAGCTGGCTATGTAAGAAGAAATGGATGCCTTAATATCTCAGCATACTTGGGATCTAGTTGATTCCCCAGCAGATGCTGACATTGTTGGATGCAAATGGGTATATACGATAAAGTACAAATCTGATGGTTCAATTGAACGGTACAAGGCCAGATTAGTAGCAAAAGGGTATACTCAGACATATGGTATTGATTTCTTTGAAACTTTTTCTCCTATTGCACGGATGGGTACCATTCGTCTTGTTCTCTCAATAGCTGTTCAGCATGGTTGGAGCCTGTACCAATTAGATGTGAAAAATGCATTTCTATATGGGGACTTATCTGAGACTGTTTACATGCAACAACCTCCAGGATTCGAGGTTGAGGGGGAGTGTCAGAAGGTGTGTAGATTGAAAAAGGCAATTTATGTCTTGAAACAAAGTCCTCGTGCATGGTTTCAGAAGTTGTTTGAAGTGATGTCATGTTTTGGCTTTAATAGGTCAGCAGCAGTTCATACACTATTCATAAAGAAAACTAGCTCTGGCATAGTTGTTACGGTGGTATATGTGGATGACATCATTCTTACAGGTGATGATGTGAAAGCTATTGAAGCCACAAAGGCTCATCTTCAAAAACACTTTGTTACAAAAGACCTTGGTTCACTCAGGTATTTTCTGGGTATAGAAGTTGCCAGGAGCCGTGAAGGGATGGTTTTGTCTCAACGGAAGTATGTTCTTGACTTATTAAAGGAAACAAGAATGTTGGGAGCTAAACCAGCAAATATTCCCATGGACCATAAAGTTCAGTTGTTTGAAGAAGGGTCAAAACTGGTTGATAGCAAAAGCTATCGCTCCCTAGTTGGAAAACTACTGTATGTAACTATGACCAGGCTGGATATTGCTTTAGCAGTAAGTAAAGTCAGTCAGTTTATGGACAAACCAACTGAGGTACACTGGAATGCAGCTATTATGATTCTCAGATATCTAAAATCTTCTCCTGGAAAGGGGTTATTGTTCAAGAAAGGTGGAACTATGGATATAGTGGCCTATTCTGATGCTGACTATGTAGGATCTGTAGTAGATAGAAAATCTACCACAGGATTTTGTGTGTTCCTGGGAGACAACTTGATCTCTTGGAGAAGTAAGAAGCAAAATGTGGTTTCTAGGTCGAGTGCAGAATCAGAATATCGGGCTATGGCCCAAACAACTGCTGAATTGATGTGGGTTCGTACTGTTCTTCTTGATCTTCAGGTGAAGGTTTCCTCTCCCATGACCATGATGTGCGATAACAAAGCTGCAACATATATAGCGAACAATCCTGTATTTCATGAGAGAACAAAGCACATTGAGGTTGATTGCCACTATGTAAGGGATATGGTTCAAGCGGGTCATATCACTACCAAATATCTAAAGTCGGAAGACCAAGTTGCAGATATGTTCACAAAACCTCTTGCCACACCAAATTTCTCAAAATGTTGTGACAAGCTGAGCATGATTGATATCTATGCTCCAGCTTGAGGGGGAGTGTTGAGAATAGGTGGTTTTAAGTAAAGTAATTTTATATTAAGATGCTATGTGTATTTTAGTTTTTTATAATGGGGCTTTATTGTAATTATGCTTTTAAGCCTCTCTCTATTTAACATAGAGAGAGACCCTAATATTGAAATCGAGTTCTGAGTTTTTCTGTGCAGCCGTCTCTCTCTCTCTCTCTTTCTCTCTCTCTCTCTCTCTCTCTCTCTCTTCTCTCTCTAGGACTCGGTTCATCTTCTACAAAAACAAATCCAGATTATTTTTCTGAAGAAAATAAGATTCTGAGGGGTTAACAAATGAAAAATGTTTATTTAAAACCCAGGTTTTGACTTTGATTTCGAAAGCAAAGTTTTAAAACCCGAATTTGGATTCAATATTTTGAAAACAGAAATGTTGGATCTTGAAAATGAGATGCAATGACATGTAATGCCATGAAATGATATGTGATGATATGCCAAATATATGCAGTGATATGTAACGACACATGAAATGTAAACCCTGGATGCGGGACTTGAAATCCCGAACCCCTGGCAGAGACAAAGAATTTGGAGATTCTCATCTGAGGATGAGAATTGACAATTGAAATTGAAGTAAAATGAGGATTAAATCTTGATTATAGGATGAAGTTTTGAGATTTATTGTAAAATTTGGGATATGAACAACCCTGGCTCAAAGGTCGACCAACTGGTTCCCTGAAGATTGCAGAGAGTGGGTCTCAGTGGCAGGAGGCCGGTGTTTATGAATGAGGGTGAAAATTTGGGGTGTTTACAGTCGGGTTGGGCGAGCCCACTTATATATAGGTCAAGTATGTGATTCAAAAAAATAGGTCCATCTTAGGTCCCATTTATACTTTTGCATTTTTTAAATTTTTGTTAAAAGAACTTATGAATTCAAGTAAACGAATGGGAAATGTTGTGAATATACAATGACTTGCAACCTGGCCCGACCTGGTCCAAATTAGGTAGATGGGTCTAACAGGTGGGCCGTGGGCTTTGTATTTGGCACAGGCCTGACCTGAACCGGGCCTAGGCCCGGCCTGGTTGGTCAACTGATCGGGCTTGACCAGGCCTGGCCCACCCATTGTCCAGATATATTGGTAATGGTAACTAAGGTAATACCGTCAAAGTGATAGATTCTAAGCCCAATGAAGAGATAAACATGGAAATAGGGCAGTAACATATTAGTGCATATGGCTTCTTATTTGCATTAACTGGTTGGTGAGGCATGAAGCATTTGGTTGTGATGTCGATGTTCAATGATGACACTTATTTCCAAAAGGTTATGCTAATGCACATGATGTGCTTGAAAAAAATTGTGCTTCTTAACAAGTCTCAACAATAGTTGTGTTTTTACTGAGAACTCTTTCACCATGGAAGATGAGGCATGAATTGGGCTGTAAATGAGCTGAAGTTGAGGTGAATTGAGAGTTCAGATGGAGTTTGTTTGATCTTGAAGAGCCAAGCTTGAGTTGAGATTTTCTCAAGCCTGTCTAGGCTAAGCTCATTGAAAAGGTTACATTTAAGATGTTATTTTGAAAATTTTAAAAATATTTATTGAAACTTGAGATTTTCTCAAGCCTAGCTAGGCTAAGCTCATTGAAAATGTTATATTAAAATTGTAAAAGTATTTATTAAGAATTCATACACAGGATCTAAACCTGTGAAATAGGAGTCAAAGCACTCTACCACTATGGTGCAGAACTAGTTTTAAAAAAGGCTCAATAGATCACATATATGCTGGAAGTTGGAAGGAATGGATTGAGAGATAAAAATGTATAAGTTCCCCTAGTTCTGCTTCCTTTGCATTTGATTAAGATTCACTATCTTATTGAAAATCATTTTGACATGGATCTGAACCTCATGAATAGCATAGCCCAAGGTAAAGAGTTTCTGTGACTACTCATTCTCTGAAAAGCTGTGTTAGATGCGCTAGCTTTCGATAAGAGTTCTAGTTTATTGCATCTTCACAAGCTTGTTGCGCAAGCCACATGTGGCACCTGGATGTGATAACCAAGGCAAGCCTATTGAGCCTAAAGTGGCACTATGTTCCTTGCCCCTATGATGTTCCACTGAGTAAGCTTACCTGAAGTGGCAGCTGCTTTGACTTTGCCTCTTCTTTGTTCTTACTTTTTTCCTTTTCCTTTTCCTATATTTCACAGAATCTTGACTTGCCTGATTGAGTCACTGAACCTTTCTGAGCGTGTTTTTTTTCCACTTCGTTGTTTTGTTTTTAATGATGTTTTTATTGTCTAGTTGTTGAGTACACATGGATGGTTAGTGATGCAACTTTTCTCAAAAGTATTTTTAAAAGATATTTTTAATGAAAAATTGTCATTGTAAACCGTGCATCAAATTATAAATAACCGGTTCACACTAGTAGTGAAGTTCGGGTCGAACACAAGGAAACAGGTCAAAGCCTTGTACTCCAAATAAAATACATTCTTTATTGCCTTGAAAATAAACAAGTGCACAATCAAACCTATTACAAATGTTCGAGCGAAAATAAAAATTATTACAACCTAAAATAAATAATTGGCCTTCCGAGTTGAAATCCTCAAGGTTTGCTATTCCCTTGCTTGTGTATGGCCTTCTTTGTCGAGCAACAAATGTGGGAGAAGTGTGCGGGAAAAAAGAGGATGCTGGCTAGGGAGAAAGAAGGGTTCGGCCAGTATCATGGCAGCATATAGGCTGAAAAAGAGGCTCCAATGGCACCACGATCGACGATTCCAAGCAGGCAAAAGACAGTCTCTCACACACCCTAATGGTGCTTAAATATGTTATTCTAGGGTTAGATGAGAAGTTTTGTAAAATTATTAAAGAAAGGCTTGTTTTTCAAAATTTACAAAACACCTCAATTTAACAAATATTTTCTAAAACAAGGTTAGAATTTACACTAATTCTAAAAGGTGGTTGACACCCCACTTGGGGTATTTGGGTATTTTAGGCTCTCTAAAGGCTGGACCTGATCTCAAATTATGGATTTGGACTGGTACTTACCTCGGGATTTTATCTAAATACCTTTAAACTGCTACAAATTGCTTGTTTTAGCCCCGTTTCTCGCAAAATTTGAACCAAGGCTTCCCTAACAGAAAACACACGTAAAACAACTAGACATGGGCATTTAAACATTAAATATGCACACGATCATGCATAAGGATATATAAAAATATGCGTAAAATATGCATGATCAGTTAGCAAACCAATGGCTGAAGACCTCCGAGTGGATTGGAATTAGATGGGCATCCTACCCACAACATTGGGAAAATAGCAGGCAATATATATATATATATATATATATATATATATATATATATATATATATATATATATATATATATATATATATATATATATTCAAACAAACTTTAAACAAGATTTTCTACTGAGCTCTCTGCAAGCTTGAGTTCAGCTTGTTTAATATACATGATTAGTTTTAAGGTCAAGTTCATCTCATTTACAAAATAAACAAACTCCCATTGAGTTTCGTCAACCAAACCTTGAGAAGTTTGCAAACTGTTTGTTGCCCACCCTTAGCCATGGAGGGGAGCCTGTGGAAACAACTATAGATGGATGTTAATATGGTAATGACTATAAACCCCAAACTAACAAGAAGTTCATGAATGCAGTGCCTAGACTCTCTTACCTACACTACTGCTTTTTAATTCTTGTGTCTGATGATTCTTTCTGTTGTTCCTTGTGTATATGATGTTCTTGGTCTATTATTATTTTTGTTGCTGACATGTTGAAAGATTGAAATTGTTAATCAGCTTGTTACAATGAGTTGCTATTTCATACTACCTGCTTGTAGAAGTATCTTGAGTGCATTTTGTAGTTATTTTTTGCGATTCACTTTTGTAAGAGTGGATATTACTGAATGTCATGCTTCTTTTCAGTAAAAAATTTGGTGTCTTGTCCTTTCTACTGTTGATCGACATCCTTTGGTCATTTGATTTCAGGGTGCAAGGATCATTTTGTTCATTTTCCTCTTCATACACATGTATAACCATTTTGATCAGGTGCACGTTTCATGATCTTTACATTAGATTTCTCATGGTTGTGGTCTGCTTTTCCGAGTATCTGGACCCTTTTCTTTTACATGCAAAGTTATTATCCTAAAATTTTTCTGAGAATAGTCATTTATTATCAAACTTTGATATAGCAGCAAAATATTTTTGAATTACAACTCTGTTTGGGGTTGTGGAAGGGTGGGGTGGGGTGGGGAGGGAATTGTTGGGTGGTTGGATGAGGATGTGAAAGTATCTTCAATAAGATACTAATATCAAGACCTTAATATTCTTGATAATAAACCCACCACGAATGCACAATAAGAACACTTTAGAACACTTGTGCACAAAGGCACAACTCACAAATAACTCACAAATGCACAAAGGCATAAAAACAATGGAATCGATTTATTGAGAACTTGGGCTTTGACTCAAAGCCATGAGAAATACAAGGGGGTGAAACCCCTATTTATAACACAAGAGGAGCCTTGGAGGGGCTCCACTCATAGACGTTGGAGCCCCTCCAACGGTCACAAATGTGACCGTTGGAGAGGGCCCAACGTCTATGTTAGTGGCCCCCCCAAGGTACCTTTTGGTACTTTACAAAAAGAAAATAAAAAATAAAAGAAAAAGAAAACTAAAACAAATTACAATCACATTCATAAGGTGAATGTGCGTAAAATAGAGGAAAAGACTAATCTACCCCTACGGCTAAACAAAATAGAAATATATATTTTATATATATAATAAGTAGATACATATACATATATATTAATATATGTATATGTATTACCTTATATATAAAAAATATATATATTACATTTGAATGATTAGGTATATAATTTAACACCCCCCCTCAAACTTAGGGCAGGATGACCGAGAGTTTGCTAAGAAGAAAGTTGAAACGCGGAGCACACAAGGCTTTAGTGAAGAAGTCCGCCAATTGATATTCGGACGTGACATATGGAAGGTCAATGATTCCTTTGAGGTATGCCTCCCGAACGTAGTGACAATCCATCTCTATGTGTTTGGCCTGCTCATGAAAAGTGTGATTTTTAGCAATATAAATCGCACTTTTGTTGTCACAGCAAAGCTTGGTAGGCCCTTCAATAGTGATCCCCATGTCTTCCAACAACTGATGAATCCAAACAATTTTCATGGTAGTAGTCGCCATGACACGATATTCCGCTTCAGTTGATGATAGAGACACCTTTTGCTGCTTCTTACATCTTCATGAGATTAATGAGTCTCCTAAGAATACACAAAAATTAGTGGTGGAGTGACGGTTATTTGGGTCACCTCCCCAATCAGAGTCAGTATAAGCAATTAATCTTAACTCAGAAGAAGAAGACAGAAAAACTCCCTTATTAATAGTGTGCTTTAGGTATCTTACGACACGTAAGATAGCACCCATGTGAACAGAAGTTGGTGCATGCTGAAACTGACTTGCCGTATGCACCGCATATGAGATATCTGGTCTGGTGATACTTAGGTACATCAACGATCCTACTAGTTGTCTGTAGGGAGTAGGATCAGAGAGAGGAACACCATCATCAATCTTCATTTTAGCTCCTACTATAACAGGAGTTTCACAAATTTTATCATCTGTAATACCTGACCTGTCAATAATCTCAGATGCAAGCTTAGTTTGAGACAAAAAATATCCTCTATGAGAGTAAGCTACCTCAATACCCAAAAAATAAGTTAAGAAGCCTAAGTCAGACATTTCAAACTTATCCTTTAAAATGGATTTTATGCTTTTAATCCCTTTACAATCACTCCCAGTTATAAGCATGTCATCCACATAAAGTAGTAGAATAACAATCCCTGCATTAGATTTTCTAACAAACAAAGCAGTATCAGTAAAGCAGGATTAGAAATCATTTTCTAACATTACGGAGTTAAACCTATCATACCAAGCCTTGGGAGCTTGTTTCAAACCATAAAGTGCTTTCCGAAGACGAAACACTTTTCCTTTAGGATACTCCATTCCAGGAGGAGCATCCATATATACTTCTTCGTTTAGATCTTCGTTTAAAAACACATTCTTAACATCCATCTGATAGATGTTCCATTTATTGATTGAAACAACGATTATAAGACATCGGACGGTGACCATTCGAGCAATGGGGGCAAAAGTCTCCTCATAATCAATCCCATATTTTTGACCATATCCTTTTGCAACTAAGCGGGCCTTATATCTCTCAAGAGACCCATCACTCTTAGTTTTGACTTTAAATACCCATCTACACCCTATTGCTTTCTTGTCTTTAGGGAGGTCTTGAAACTCCTAGGTCTTTGCTTTCTTTAGGGCTTCAAGTTCATTATTCATAGCGACTATCCATTCCGGGCATTTTTGTGCTTCCTCGAAATCCCTAGGTTCTGTGTACGAGTGAATGGCGCTTAGACAGGCTCTATATTTTGGTGAAAATGACTCATATGAGATGAACCTAGAAGGGGGTCTTCTTGATCTTTCGGTCCTATGAAGATTTCCTTCACTTGAAGGGGTAGACTCACTATCATATCTTTCAAGGGCACTTCTAAAAGTATTCCTATCTCTATGAGAGTAGGTTATAGGATCTCTATGTGGTTCTTCATTGATGTGTTGATCAGAATGAGTTTCATTATTATTCAAGTCATTTTGATTTGTTTCATCGTCACTAGTATCATCATCTTCAGTTAATAAATCAAACATAAAAGAATAGTCTATATTCTCGTCATTAGTTTCAAGTTTTTCGAAACCACTAATATTTTCCAAGAAGCTTACATTTCTGAAAACATATAGTTTATCACTTTTAACATCATAACAACGAAAGCCTTTATGAGTTTCAGAATAACCAAGAAAGGCACAAGGAATGGCCTTAGGGGAGAGTTTGTCATTTTTATCAGTAAGGACAAAACATTTACATCAAAAAACCCTTAACCTGCTATAATCAGGTTCTTTTTCGTATAATTTTTCAAATGGGGAAATCTTGTTCAAGTTTTTAGATGGAAGTCTATTTATGAGATAGACAGAAGTAAGAGCGGCCTCCGCCCAAAGTTTTTTCGAAATATTTTGGGAAATGAGCAAAGTTCGTGTGGTTTCAATAATATGCCTATGTTTTCGTTCAGCCAACCCATTTTGTTGGGGAGTTTTAGGACAAGACTTTTGATGGAGAATTCCATAATTTTCAAGATAGCTTTTGAATTCATTGGAAAGGTATTCGCCACCCGAATCGGTTCTAAAATTTTTTAAATTTCCATTGAATTGATTTAAAACCATCATATGAAATGTTTTAAAAGTTGAAAAAACTTCATGTTTATGTTTAAGAAAATATATCCAACTAAACCTAGTGAAGTCGTCCACAAAGATAACATAGTAAGAGAAACCTCCCTTGGATATCACCGGAGCCGGACCCCATACATCGGAGTGAACGATTTCAAAAGATTTTGTTGTAAACATGGATCTTTGAGGAAAAGGAAGACTTCTCATTTTTCCAAGAATACATTCATTACAAACAAAATTTTCATTACAAAGATGCTTAATAAAAGGCAAATACGAGATTTTAACAATGTTGGGATGACCCAATCTCTTATGCCATACATGAATATCTTTGTTTTGAGCAACATTACAAAATTGATTCTCGGGAATTTTAAGAAAATCAACATAGTAGAGGTCTCCTCTCCTAGAGCCTTCCCCAATCAACTTCCCGGACTGGCGATCCTGTATCCAACATTTATCAGAAGAGAATTTTATATCGCAACCACAATCTGAGAGTTGAGAAACAGAAAGTAAATTTAAGTTTAGTTTTGGTATAAGACAAATTTTTGGGATAAAGAAGTCTTGTTTTTCAAAATTGCCCATTCCTTTAATTTCAAGAGGTGTTCCATCCGCCGTTGAGACAAAAGATGGAAGACAATTTTTAGAATAATCAGAAAGAAAACAATGGCTTGGAGTCATATGAAACGAAGCACCGGAATCAAGTAGCCAAGATGTCTTACCAAGAGAGGAAGAGGATGACATAGCGGCTCCAGAAATGCCTCCCTTGAGAAGAGGTTGAAGAGCATCCATAATTTGATGAAGCGAAAGAGGTTCATTTGATGTCGAAGGCCGTTCCTCTGATTGGGATGCTAAAGCCGCGGCAAGAAATTTCTTCCATTTGGGACAATTGGGTTTGATATGTCCCGGTTCTTTACAAAAATGGCAAGTTAATTTGCTATAATCTCTCTTGCCATATCGATCATTTTGCCCTTGATTTTTGAAATGAGGCGGTTTGTAGGTCTTCAAATTATTTCCGGGTCTTGACACAACATTAATCACTTCATAATCACTTTGAGAAGGTGTAGCAAGGATGCTTGGGTTATTTTTACTGATCCCCATACGTGTTTCCTCACCACTTAGCTTGGTGATGACATCTTCAATAGAGGGGGATGTGAAAGCGGATAGAAGAGAGGACCGAATTTGCTCAAATTCGGGTCTAAGACCATTTAGGAAGTTGAAAAATCGATCTTCCTCTAGTTGTTTGTGCCTTAATTCAATAGCTTCTCCGCTCCATTTTGGTTCGAGCATGGCAAGCTCGTCCCAAATAGATGATAATTCGGCAAAATATTCCCGAATAGATAAGTTATTTTGTTGAAGAGTCAAGGCTTTCTTTTCGAGATAGTATTTGTGAGACAAGTCCCTTGAAGTATACATTTTTTCAAGGTACAACCAAGCTTCGGAGGCCCTTTTAAACTTAATGATGTTGGCATTGATCTTGGTTTCGACGGATGAAAAAATCCAAGACAATATTTTGAAGTTCTTCATTTCCCACTCATCATGCTTTTTGGAATATTCTTCTAAGGCCTTTTGTCTATCTTCTCCTTCAAGAATCTTAATTTCCCCTTTCTCTATAATAAAAAGTTTGGGTTCGGGTTCCGATATAGAGCCTTGGACGTAACCCCAAAGGCCTTTCCCTTTGATATGGGCTTCCATATTGTCGGCCCAAACATGGTAGTTCGAACCACTAAGTTTAAACCCAAGGGAGAAGTGGGAGTCTTTTTCACCCATTAGAGAGAAGAAAAGATGAAAAATAATGCGTACCTTAACGGTTTTTCAAACTTTTCTTGACAAAAGTTGCTTCTAAAATATTGCCCAAAGTAAATGCTTTACTCCAAAACTTCGCTAGCTTGAGGGCACGTTTTTCGGGGGACTTCACAAGAGACGAGATGCACGATCCTCCTCCTTCCAACGAGGCTCTGATACCATGTGAAAGTATCTTCAATAAGATACTAATATCAAGACCTTAATATTCTTGATAATAAACCCACCACGAATGCACAATAAGAACACTTTAGAACACTTGTGCACAAAGGCACAACTCACAAATAACTCACAAATGCACAAAGGCATAAAAACAATGGAATCGATTTATTGAGAACTTGGGCTTTGACTCAAAGCCATGAGAAATACAAGGGGGTGAAACCCCTATTTATAACACAAGAGGAGCCTTGGAGGGGCTCCACTCATAGACGTTGGAGCCCCTCCAACGGTCACAAATGTGACCGTTGGAGAGGGCCCAACGTCTATGTTAGTGGCCCCCCCAAGGTACCTTTTGGTACTTTACAAAAAGAAAATAAAAAATAAAAGAAAAAGAAAACTAAAACAAATTACAATCACATTCATAAGGTGAATGTGCGTAAAATAGAGGAAAAGACTAATCTACCCCTACGGCTAAACAAAATAGAAATATATATTTTATATATATAATAAGTAGATACATATACATATATATTAATATATGTATATGTATTACCTTATATATAAAAAATATATATATTACATTTGAATGATTAGGTATATAATTTAACACCCCCCCTCAAACTTAGGGCAGGATGACCGAGAGTTTGCTAAGAAGAAAGTTGAAACGCGGAGCACACAAGGCTTTAGTGAAGAAGTCCGCCAATTGATATTCGGACGTGACATATGGAAGGTCAATGATTCCTTTGAGGTATGCCTCCCGAACGTAGTGACAATCCATCTCTATGTGTTTGGCCTGCTCATGAAAAGTGTGATTTTTAGCAATATAAATCGCACTTTTGTTGTCACAGCAAAGCTTGGTAGGCCCTTCAATAGTGATCCCCATGTCTTCCAACAACTGATGAATCCAAACAATTTTCATGGTAGTAGTCGCCATGACACGATATTCCGCTTCAGTTGATGATAGAGACACCTTTTGCTGCTTCTTACATCTTCATGAGATTAATGAGTCTCCTAAGAATACACAAAAATTAGTGGTGGAGTGACGGTTATTTGGGTCACCTCCCCAATCAGAGTCAGTATAAGCAATTAATCTTAACTCAGAAGAAGAAGACAGAAAAACTCCCTTATTAATAGTGTGCTTTAGGTATCTTACGACACGTAAGATAGCACCCATGTGAACAGAAGTTGGTGCATGCTGAAACTGACTTGCCGTATGCACCGCATATGAGATATCTGGTCTGGTGATACTTAGGTACATCAACGATCCTACTAGTTGTCTGTAGGGAGTAGGATCAGAGAGAGGAACACCATCATCAATCTTCATTTTAGCTCCTACTATAACAGGAGTTTCACAAATTTTATCATCTGTAATACCTGACCTGTCAATAATCTCAGATGCAAGCTTAGTTTGAGACAAAAAATATCCTCTATGAGAGTAAGCTACCTCAATACCCAAAAAATAAGTTAAGAAGCCTAAGTCAGACATTTCAAACTTATCCTTTAAAATGGATTTTATGCTTTTAATCCCTTTACAATCACTCCCAGTTATAAGCATGTCATCCACATAAAGTAGTAGAATAACAATCCCTGCATTAGATTTTCTAACAAACAAAGCAGTATCAGTAAAGCAGGATTAGAAATCATTTTCTAACATTACGGAGTTAAACCTATCATACCAAGCCTTGGGAGCTTGTTTCAAACCATAAAGTGCTTTCCGAAGACGAAACACTTTTCCTTTAGGATACTCCATTCCAGGAGGAGCATCCATATATACTTCTTCGTTTAGATCTTCGTTTAAAAACACATTCTTAACATCCATCTGATAGATGTTCCATTTATTGATTGAAACAACGATTATAAGACATCGGACGGTGACCATTCGAGCAATGGGGGCAAAAGTCTCCTCATAATCAATCCCATATTTTTGACCATATCCTTTTGCAACTAAGCGGGCCTTATATCTCTCAAGAGACCCATCACTCTTAGTTTTGACTTTAAATACCCATCTACACCCTATTGCTTTCTTGTCTTTAGGGAGGTCTTGAAACTCCTAGGTCTTTGCTTTCTTTAGGGCTTCAAGTTCATTATTCATAGCGACTATCCATTCCGGGCATTTTTGTGCTTCCTCGAAATCCCTAGGTTCTGTGTACGAGTGAATGGCGCTTAGACAGGCTCTATATTTTGGTGAAAATGACTCATATGAGATGAACCTAGAAGGGGGTCTTCTTGATCTTTCGGTCCTATGAAGATTTCCTTCACTTGAAGGGGTAGACTCACTATCATATCTTTCAAGGGCACTTCTAAAA
This sequence comes from Nuphar pumila, assembly GCF_984573655.1. Lineage (NCBI taxonomy): Eukaryota > Viridiplantae > Streptophyta > Magnoliopsida > Nymphaeales > Nymphaeaceae > Nuphar > Nuphar pumila. Next base: position 45,006,683 of record NC_143251.1, read on the forward strand.
GTATTCCTATCTCTATGAGAGTAGGTTATAGGATCTCTATGTGGTTCTTCATTGATGTGTTGATCAGAATGAGTTTCATTATTATTCAAGTCATTTTGATTTGTTTCATCGTCACTAGTATCATCATCTTCAGTTAATAAATCAAACATAAAAGAATAGTCTATATTCTCGTCATTAGTTTCAAGTTTTTCGAAACCACTAATATTTTCCAAGAAGCTTACATTTCTGAAAACATATAGTTTATCACTTTTAACATCATAACAACGAAAGCCTTTATGAGTTTCAGAATAACCAAGAAAGGCACAAGGAATGGCCTTAGGGGAGAGTTTGTCATTTTTATCAGTAAGGACAAAACATTTACATCAAAAAACCCTTAACCTGCTATAATCAGGTTCTTTTTCGTATAATTTTTCAAATGGGGAAATCTTGTTCAAGTTTTTAGATGGAAGTCTATTTATGAGATAGACAGAAGTAAGAGCGGCCTCCGCCCAAAGTTTTTTCGAAATATTTTGGGAAATGAGCAAAGTTCGTGTGGTTTCAATAATATGCCTATGTTTTCGTTCAGCCAACCCATTTTGTTGGGGAGTTTTAGGACAAGACTTTTGATGGAGAATTCCATAATTTTCAAGATAGCTTTTGAATTCATTGGAAAGGTATTCGCCACCCGAATCGGTTCTAAAATTTTTTAAATTTCCATTGAATTGATTTAAAACCATCATATGAAATGTTTTAAAAGTTGAAAAAACTTCATGTTTATGTTTAAGAAAATATATCCAACTAAACCTAGTGAAGTCGTCCACAAAGATAACATAGTAAGAGAAACCTCCCTTGGATATCACCGGAGCCGGACCCCATACATCGGAGTGAACGATTTCAAAAGATTTTGTTGTAAACATGGATCTTTGAGGAAAAGGAAGACTTCTCATTTTTCCAAGAATACATTCATTACAAACAAAATTTTCATTACAAAGATGCTTAATAAAAGGCAAATACGAGATTTTAACAATGTTGGGATGACCCAATCTCTTATGCCATACATGAATATCTTTGTTTTGAGCAACATTACAAAATTGATTCTCGGGAATTTTAAGAAAATCAACATAGTAGAGGTCTCCTCTCCTAGAGCCTTCCCCAATCAACTTCCCGGACTGGCGATCCTGTATCCAACATTTATCAGAAGAGAATTTTATATCGCAACCACAATCTGAGAGTTGAGAAACAGAAAGTAAATTTAAGTTTAGTTTTGGTATAAGACAAATTTTTGGGATAAAGAAGTCTTGTTTTTCAAAATTGCCCATTCCTTTAATTTCAAGAGGTGTTCCATCCGCCGTTGAGACAAAAGATGGAAGACAATTTTTAGAATAATCAGAAAGAAAACAATGGCTTGGAGTCATATGAAACGAAGCACCGGAATCAAGTAGCCAAGATGTCTTACCAAGAGAGGAAGAGGATGACATAGCGGCTCCAGAAATGCCTCCCTTGAGAAGAGGTTGAAGAGCATCCATAATTTGATGAAGCGAAAGAGGTTCATTTGATGTCGAAGGCCGTTCCTCTGATTGGGATGCTAAAGCCGCGGCAAGAAATTTCTTCCATTTGGGACAATTGGGTTTGATATGTCCCGGTTCTTTACAAAAATGGCAAGTTAATTTGCTATAATCTCTCTTGCCATATCGATCATTTTGCCCTTGATTTTTGAAATGAGGCGGTTTGTAGGTCTTCAAATTATTTCCGGGTCTTGACACAACATTAATCACTTCATAATCACTTTGAGAAGGTGTAGCAAGGATGCTTGGGTTATTTTTACTGATCCCCATACGTGTTTCCTCACCACTTAGCTTGGTGATGACATCTTCAATAGAGGGGGATGTGAAAGCGGATAGAAGAGAGGACCGAATTTGCTCAAATTCGGGTCTAAGACCATTTAGGAAGTTGAAAAATCGATCTTCCTCTAGTTGTTTGTGCCTTAATTCAATAGCTTCTCCGCTCCATTTTGGTTCGAGCATGGCAAGCTCGTCCCAAATAGATGATAATTCGGCAAAATATTCCCGAATAGATAAGTTATTTTGTTGAAGAGTCAAGGCTTTCTTTTCGAGATAGTATTTGTGAGACAAGTCCCTTGAAGTATACATTTTTTCAAGGTACAACCAAGCTTCGGAGGCCCTTTTAAACTTAATGATGTTGGCATTGATCTTGGTTTCGACGGATGAAAAAATCCAAGACAATATTTTGAAGTTCTTCATTTCCCACTCATCATGCTTTTTGGAATATTCTTCTAAGGCCTTTTGTCTATCTTCTCCTTCAAGAATCTTAATTTCCCCTTTCTCTATAATAAAAAGTTTGGGTTCGGGTTCCGATATAGAGCCTTGGACGTAACCCCAAAGGCCTTTCCCTTTGATATGGGCTTCCATATTGTCGGCCCAAACATGGTAGTTCGAACCACTAAGTTTAAACCCAAGGGAGAAGTGGGAGTCTTTTTCACCCATTAGAGAGAAGAAAAGATGAAAAATAATGCGTACCTTAACGGTTTTTCAAACTTTTCTTGACAAAAGTTGCTTCTAAAATATTGCCCAAAGTAAATGCTTTACTCCAAAACTTCGCTAGCTTGAGGGCACGTTTTTCGGGGGACTTCACAAGAGACGAGATGCACGATCCTCCTCCTTCCAACGAGGCTCTGATACCATGTGAAAGTATCTTCAATAAGATACTAATATCAAGACCTTAATATTCTTGATAATAAACCCACCACGAATGCACAATAAGAACACTTTAGAACACTTGTGCACAAAGGCACAACTCACAAATAACTCACAAATGCACAAAGGCATAAAAACAATGGAATCGATTTATTGAGAACTTGGGCTTTGACTCAAAGCCATGAGAAATACAAGGGGGTGAAACCCCTATTTATAACACAAGAGGAGCCTTGGAGGGGCTCCACTCATAGACGTTGGAGCCCCTCCAACGGTCACAAATGTGACCGTTGGAGAGGGCCCAACGTCTATGTTAGTGGCCCCCCCAAGGTACCTTTTGGTACTTTACAAAAAGAAAATAAAAAATAAAAGAAAAAGAAAACTAAAACAAATTACAATTACATTCATAAGGTGAATGTGCGTAAAATAGAGGAAAAGACTAATCTACCCCTACGGCTAAACAAAATAGAAATATATATTTTATATATATAATAAGTAGATACATATACATATATATTAATATATGTATATGTATTACCTTATATATAAAAAATATATATATTACATTTGAATGATTAGGTATATAATTTAACAGAGGAATCCTCCCCTTCCTCGCTCATTTGGGAGCCAGTTATGCCAAATACGTTGGAGACGAGATGGGTGATGGCTCTTCCATTTCCCTATTTCAACAATCCTCAAGAGGTTGTAGTTGCCATCTCCAACATCCAACTGTTAAAATATATGTAATCTATATATATATATATATATATATATATATATATATATATATATATATGTTTATATATATCGATGAGGCCCCCAAGGGTCACATTTATGACCGTTGGGGGCTCCCAACGACTCCATGGGGAGCCCTTTATGTGGCTCTTCTTTTAAGGCCATAAGGCCATCCCTCCTCTCCTTTTTTGTGTATATATAGGGGTGAACCCCTCTTGTATTTTTCACTCTTGAGTGCTCTCTCTCCTTTCAATAAGAGGCATTTATATTTTTATGTTGTGTTGTCTCTTTGTGGATTTGGGTGTTATCCCTTTTGTTTGTCCATTGGAGGATGTTGTAAGTGCTTATCACACCCTTTGTTTTTCCGCATATCTCATTACATGGTATCAGAGCCTTGTTTATGCTCTTGATTCTTAATATAGCTAGTTGAGTAACTATACATTGTTTCTTTCTTTTTGTATCTCTTTTTGTTTGTCTTCTTGTGAGAGATTAAATGGAAGGGGAACAAAAGATTGATCTCTCTTTCAAGCTTAATGGCTCTAACTACATGATGTGGGCCGCCGCCATGGATAACAACCTCAAAGGTAAAAAACTTTGGGGATACGTTATGGGCACCATTCCGGAACCACAACTCCAACTCACCAAGATGGATGGTGATCAAGAAAAAGCTCTTGAAGGAAATGCTCGCATGAAGGCCATTGAAGATCACCAATATAAAGTGAAAGATTGGGAAAGTAAGCATGCGAAGATTCTTGCTTGGCTCATGAACAATGTGGAGCTCAAAATTTGCGCCAACATTGCTAAATTTCGGATGGCTAATGAAGCATGGTTTTTTTATGAAAGGTATGTTTACTCAAAAAGACCTTGCTCGTCAATTCTTCCTCCAAGAAAAAATCTGGACTATCAAGCAAGGAGAAATGAGTGTAAGGGATTATTTTAACACTCTTGGACCCTTATGGGATGAGCTATCTTTACTAGAACCAAAGTGGGTTTCTAGTGTGGTTGTGGAACTAAGAAGAGAACAAATGGAAAAAAACACTTTTTCCAATTTCTACATGGGCTTAGGCCCGAATATGAACAAGTTAGATCTTCTCTTCTTCATAGATCTAAGCCTCTTTCTTTGGAAGATGCCATAGCCGAAATATGCCAAGAAGAAACTCGTCTTGGCATGATTAAAGGGGGAGATGACGTTTTGGCCGTATCTAAACCCGGCAACCATGTGAAAGCCTATAAGCCTCCACACTTTGGAAGGCAAAATAATTATAATGGCAACTATAGAAAAGCCATTTGCTATCATTGCCAAGAGCTGGGTCATATAAGACCTAATTGCCCTAAGTTGAACGAAGCACCTAAAAATAAGGTTGCCTCCGTTGAAGAAGCTACTCAAAAGAAGAAGGAAATTATAAAAGGAAAGGAGTCTTTTTCTCTTGCTCAACTATCAGAAGCACTTCAAACTCTACTCAAGATACCATCAACCTCGGGTGCCGCCATAGCTTTTTCCTCTCCTCTAGGTATCTCTTCTTGGATCCTTGATTCTGGAGCTTCCTTTCATATGACTCCTCTTGAAAATGAGCTTTCCGATTTGTGTAGCAACTCTAAAAACTCCTATGTTTCAACTGTCGATGGTACATCTTTACAAGTAAAAAGTTTTTGAACTTTAAATTTTTCCAAAGATTTCTTTGTGCTAAACGTGAGAGTGGTACCTCAACTTAATTTAAATCTCCTCTGTTGCTCAAATATGTGATCATGGATGTGAAATCTCCTTCTCAACTAAGGAGTGCTCTATACAGGATCTCCAGTTCTGGAAGCTGATTGGGCAAGGCCATAGGAGGGGAGATCTCTATTACATGAGCAACTTGAAACTTCTCACTAACTCTTTTTGTAACCATGTCCAAAATAAAAATATTGAAATTTGGCATCAAAGACTGGACATCCAAGTTTCTCAAAAATGTACTCCTTTCCATTTGGAAAGAAATTTTGTAATGAGAATCATTTTGTTTGCAAGAGTTGTATTTTTGGCAAAATGAAATCCACTCCTTTTCCAAATCGAACTTTTGTGTCCAAAAGAATATTTGAGTTAGTCCATTCAGACGTTTGGGGTCCTTCTCCGGTCATGTCTAAAGGGGGATATTCCTATTACGTTACTTTCATTGATGACTACAATAGGTATGTATGGATCTACTTTCTTAATTTAAAATCCGAAGTCTTTGACTTCTTCAAGAAATTTCATATGATAGTCATAAAACAATTTTCAAGTAATATCTCTACTCTTAGATCCGATTCAGGTGGAGAATATCTATCAAATGAATTTCAAAATTATTTAGAAATAAATGAAATTTGTCATCAAAATCGTGTCCTAAGACTCCTCAACAAAATGGTTTAGCCGAAAGAAAGCATAGACACATCATGGAAACCACTAGGACACTCCTTATTTCTAAGGAAATTCCAAAGAGTTTTTGGGCCGAAGCCGCCTTAATCTCAACTTACTTGATAAATAAAATGATATCTTCATCCTTACAAAATACATCTCCATATGAAAAACTATTTGAAAGAACACCCGGTTTCAATAGATTAAGAATTTTTGGGTGTAAATGTTTTGTCCTTACACTTAAAAGAGACAAACTATCTCCTAAAGCTATTGAATGTGTTTTCCTAGGATATGGAGAAAATCAAAAGGGTTTTAGATGTTTTGACTTGAAAAATAACAAACTCTATGTATCCAAAGATGTAACCTTTTTGGAAAATGAAAATGGTTTTATGAAAACTAAAGATATTGATGGAAGTGAATATGCTTTCTTATTTGATCTTCTCTCCCAAGAAGATGAGACTCCTCAAGAAGAGGAAATCTCTAATGAGTCGTTGAATGACCTAGAGGATATTCCTCTTAACAATGTTGAAAATGAAAGTGATAGACCAATTCAAACCTATGTTAGGCGTGGTCAACAAGGTCAAATGAGCGCCTTAGAAAAATACTCTCAAGGGTCCAACATAGAAGAAACCTCTTTAAGGAGATCCGGCCGAATCTCCAATTCTCCTAATAGGTTTGTTTCCTATGAGTCTCTAACTCCAAGGTATAGAGCGTGTCTAATTGCGTTACACTCATTTCATGAACCTTTACATTATAATGAAGCCAAGAACATTACCTTGAAGCCATGAACTTAGAGCTTAGTGCCCTTGAAAAGGCAAAAACTTGGGAAATAACTTCATTACCTGCTGGAAAGAGATCGATTGGATGTAGATGGGTCTTCAAAATTAAAACTAAAAGTGATGGTTCATTAGAACGCTATAAAGCCAGATTAGTAGCAAAAGGATACGCTCAAGAATACGGTATAGACTATGAAGAAACTTTCGCACCCGTAGCTAGGATGACTAGTGTTAGGACTCTTATCGCTGTTGCGTCAGTTAAGAAATGACCTATCTATCAACTAGATGTTAAGAATGCATTCCTAAATGGTGAATTAAATGAAGAGGTTTACATGGATCCTCCACCAGGAGTATGTATTGGTAAAAATAAAATTCTCAAACTTAAAAAGGCATTATATGGTTTGAAACAAGCCCCAAAGGCTTGACATGATTGATTTAGTAATTTAATGACAAGTTAGAATTTTCGTTCATGTTATACTGACACTGCTTTGTTTGTGAAAAGTGCAGGGTCTTCAGTAGTTATTCTACTACTGTATGTTGATGATATGATCATCACTGGAAGTGATGAGCAAGAAATTAATGATATTAAGAAAGTTTTAAAATAAAATTTTTACATGTCTGACCTTGGTTTCTTAAGATATTTTTTAGGAATTGAAGTGACGTACTCTCCTCGAGGGTACATTCTCTCTCAGATGAAACTTGCTGCTGACATTTGTTCCAAGTCTGGTATCTCCGATGATAAGAAGACAAAAACCCCTGAAGTCATCAATACAAAGTTAAGATTGGAAGATGGAACACCTCTCGAGGATCCCTCCCTACCGTCAACTTGTTGGGTCTCTAACCTACTTATCCATCACTCGGCCAGACATAGCTCATGCTGTCCACTCTGTCAGTCAGTTTCAACATGCACCTACAACCGTGCACATGAGTGCAGTCTTAAGAATCGCCAGATACATCAAAAACACCATAACTAAGAGAGTTTTTCTTTTCTCATCTTCATCACTTGATTTAATTGCTTATACTGATGCTGATTGGGAAGGAAATCCCAATGACAGAGTCTCAACTACGGGTTTTTGTGTTTTCTTAGGTGACTTTATGATTTGTTGGAGATGCAAGAAACAACACAAAGTATCATTGTCCTCAACGGAAGCGGAATATCGTGCTATGGTTACTACAACCATGGAACTTGTATGGCTAAGAAGTCTCCTCAGTGATATGGGCATTGTCATATCTACTCCTTCGAAGATGTGTTGTGACAACAAAAGTGCAATTTATATTACAAGCAATCATACCTTCCATGAGCGTACTAAGCACATCGAGATGGACTGCCATTACGTACGTGATGAATATCTAAGAGGAACCATATCACTACTTATGTCACATCTGAGTACCAGTTGGCAGGCTTCTTCACTAAAGCCCTTGTTGCTCCTCGTTTTTTGTTTCTCCTTAACAAGCTTTCGGTTATATCCCCGTAAAGCTTGAGGGAGGGTGTTAAAAAAAAAAAAAATATATATATATATACATATATATATATATATTAAATACCCAATATACCCAATAGGAGTATTTTAGTCATTTCACAAGTACCCGATATAGGTACTTGTTATTTTCCTTTTTTTCTTTTGTATTTATTTTTTGCACTCTATTTTTTCCCTTTTTTTATTTTTTGTTTTTTACTCACATAAGGGGCCCCACCATGGAATCGATGGGGCCCCCAACGGTCACATTTGTGACCGTTGGGGGCTCCCAACGACTCCATGGGGAGCCCCCTATGTGGCTCTTCTTTTAAGGCCATAAGGCCATCCCTCCTCTCCTTTTTTGTGTATATATAGGGGTGAACCCCTCTTGTATTTTTCACTCTTGAGAGCTCTCTCTCCTTTCAATAAGAGACATTTATATTTTTATGTTGTGTTGTCTCTTTGTGGATTTGGGTGTTATCCCTTTTGTTTGTCCATTGGAGGATGTTGTAAGTGCTTATCGCACCCTTTGTTTTTCCGCATATCTCATTACACCAACACCCATCCCATCTCCCTTACCTGCCTCCTACCTGACTTCCAAACAAGCAAAGGGTATGGTTTCTCCCAAGGCTTCCTAATCCTGGTTTTTCTATTTCACTATCTATAAGCTACTAAATGGAGCTTAGAATTTTTTCATTGTCCAAAGTAGCTATTTTCTCCTTAAACAGCCTTTTTTTTAATCTGTCCTTTGCTTTAAGTGAACATGGTAACCATGATTCCTTTACAGCAGTTGTTCCCCCCCCCCCCCCTCCAAATTAGCTTGAAATTGATAATAATGAGATGCTATATAAACAAAGACAGCAGCACCAATACCAAGAAAGAGACCCATGATTAACGTGGCCAAGTGTGGAACGTTTGTGGCAGCTTTTGTCAAATGAAATCTTGATTCCCTGTTTTTTTTGTTATTTGTTTGGTCTTCCTAGATAACTAGTGATATCCATGGCTGAATAAAAGGTTTCAATATTTAGGCACACTTCCCAGAGATACAGGAGTTTGGTCTTTTAACTGCCGATCTAATGTGGTCAGTGATACTGCTATGCTTTGCCCCATTACTTAATCAATTGGCACTGAAAATTGTGTATACTGAGGAAATGCTTTCCATCTGTAGGAGTTTATCTCATTGTTCAGTTCCATGAAAATTTCATCATTTATATTTTGCATGTAAAAGAAAAGGAGTTTATCTCATTGTTCAGCTCCATGAAAATTTCATCATGTATCTCTTTTGACCTCTTTTTGTGTCTTTATCGATCTTCTGCTTCTCCTGGTTCTTTCAATCTGATATAGAAAACCTATTCATCTATATGTTCACCATTGCTTATCACCATCTTTCATCATTATTGTCATCATCATCATCAAGCCTTGTATATTCGACCTCACATATCCAAATTCTTCATTATCTTTGAATGAAAATACACTTCCTAGTCAATCATGTATCTCTTTTGACCTCTTTTTGTGTCTTTATGGATCTTCTGCTTCTCCTGGTTCTTTCAATCTGATATAGAAAACATATTCATCTATATGTTCAAGTCTCTGTAGTATATGCTTTTGGCCTTCTTTAGTCATACTCCTTAATTTTCCCTCCCCAGTGGCAGGGCTAAACCTTTTCCAATATTTTTATCTTCTACTTTAAATATTCTTCAAAATGTACACCTTATATGATCCATCTACTCATTGCTTCACTATAGCCCAACACTTTGCAGCATATACTATGAAGCCTTAACCATTATCTCCACTTCATGTTATTGCGAAATTTGTCTTTCACGCTTACCAGTAGCTACCTCTTTCTGTAGTAACATTTTCTATTAGTCGACTGTAACGACCCCAACTCATCCCCTTTCAAAATGCTGAATTTTTTTTTCCCTAAGAGTTGCGGAAAACTTCCCAGAGACCTGGGGTCCCTGCAGTTCCAATTTCAGTTGGATAACCACACACCACAAACGACGTTGCAATTATCATCCATATCAACCAACTAAAACTCTTTTATTAATGAGTAAGAAAATTTCAAAGACAAGGTTTTCTTCAACTGAAAGTAAAGTAACAATGGCAGAAATTAAAAGAACTGAAAGACAAAAGAAAGAGCCATTATGTCCTCTACTGAAACTGACAAGCCCAAGTATAACTCATCCATCCCCAGATGCAATGTCCAACTTCACTGTTCACCATTTCCTGTGAAAAACCAACAAAGTAGGGTGTCAGAACCGAAATTCTGAGCACAGCTACTTCTAAAGAAACCAGGTAAGAGAAAGAACATGAATAAGATTTCATGCAGTGATTTGAGCAAGTGCAGATATAAAATTTTGCAACATTCAATTATCTATAACTACCAACAATTGCATGTGCTCATCTAAAGCAATGTCACATATCAATAATTAAATAACCAAACCTTTCAGCATGATTTCACAAAGTAAAGTGTATGCTACCACCAAATGATGTCATGATATCAAGAATGATCCAAACATGCATGATCTAATGCATAACAGAAAAATGCATGATTATGTGCAATGTATGATTTCTTCTGTTATCTTTCATTTAAGTTCCATCTTTCCATATGCATGCCCTATTAAATGCACACATCTTTAAGTTCCTCTTTTTAATTACCGTGGCCCGCGGATACACCAAACGGGTACAAACCCCGAGGTCAAGTAGGTTCCCAAGGTAGCTTAACACACAATTTGTATTTTATTACTGGGTTTCAACTTAGCCCTCGACCGATATCAGGAAACAGCACCATCCATCGGAACATTAGACCTCCACATCTAATGTCGGGGACACAAGGGACACTCCACGCCCACAAGTGCCACTTCCTTGGTACCATAAACTCAAGCTGTGACTAACACACCACTCCCGGGTAAAGTGGCGGGTTCTCCCTAAAACCGTGGCCAGGAGAAGAACCTCAATATCGGGTTCAGGGGCAACAACGCACACAGAGTTTTTGTATCCTCACAGTCTCCCCAAGACCGGATATCCAAGATTCTCATACTCCAGATGAGATATCTCAGAATGTAAATTACACTGTTCTTATTCATTATATTTTTATTTAATTCCATTCTTTAAGTTTGCAACACAATATGCAAAAGTAAAGTGAAAAATCCGCATCCTCCCTTGCGGGGACCCATTCGGGACTCCAGCCCGTATCCACCACTAGAACAGTGTAGTAATGTGCCAAGTGATGCATTTAGAAACATATGTGAAAGAAACCAAACCCACGGCTCTCCAGGCCGATGATGGGCCAATAGGCCATCGACGCATCACATCACAAAACCAAAACAGTGTTTCCTTTATAACACTAAGCAAAAATGCCAAAAGCATATATATTCGTGCAAATATAAACCCAAACATATGCATGTCATAATTCATTCATGTGCATTTTCAATATGTGTGTGTTACCTACATCACATATTTAACCAAATTCATGGTTTCTTTAAGTGTGTGAGTGTACATGTACCAATTCACACAATAATCAAGCGTACAGGTTCAAGAAGAATTATTAATAACTGAATCATGCTCACACCCATGAGTACCATAATCATAACAGTCAAATGAAAACATAAACCTCCACGACAAGTGTTTCCATGCAATCCAATACCCAAGCTTTGAAATAACACATGGACTCTAGACAAAAATATAATGTCCAGCTAGAGACCTACAAGCAAGATACATTCCATATGTATAATTTCAGTTTCATGTATCCATCCTCCCTAAACAGTGTAACCTGAGCACTATTATACACAACTGAAAATTTTCAGGTTATGTTGCAATGATACCACGCTACATCTTACCAACTTTGAGCTTAACCCCACTCAAGAACCAGCATGAGCTACTTTAGAACAACTCAATTTACTTCAATTCATCAAATTGCACATTCTCAAACCAAAACTCAATTCAACATAAACTTTCAGAACACCGACTGATGAAACTCAATCATGTTCATAGAACATAACATGACTAAACCAAAATTTAACATAAACCAGGATATTCAACTGACCCATTAATGATTACTAACAAGTATAACTAGTTAGTCATGCTTCATTTTATGCCAATAGATTGCCTAACAGAAAAATACTAATGAACCCATTGACGATTTCGTTAATGAATAACCTGAAATATCAGTGTGAATAACCAATACTTCTGTAAATGGATAACTTAGAACACATTACTGAAACCGTCGAACTTTCAATAAGAACTTGCAACAAACAACAATTCAGTGAACTAATGATACAAATATGTACTGTTTACATGATATGCCGAGTATGGATGGGGGGCTGTACAAAAGAGTGGAGGTCGGCTATGTGTATCTACTAATTCTGTTCTTCTATTTGGCGCATCACAGTATGATATGGCAAGACAAAAATTGAAATAGATTTCCGAGGCTTGATGCCCCAAATGGAAACAGCAAGAGCATAAGCCAAACAAATGTACAGACTTCAAACATGAGCAAAAACTAGGGTGGCTCATTAACTTGCACAGAAAATTTCTTTCTTTCTAAAGGAATGGATTGGGCCATAGAGTTTTCATTTAAAGTCCCAATTAGCAAACAATCAGTTTTTTTTTTTTTCATACGAGTCACAGGCCAGCACCCAGCCGACTGGGTCGGCTGGGGCCCTGCTAACACAGCACCCAGCCGACTGGGTCGGCTGGGCCTGTCGCCTCCTACCAATGCACTAGTGGCCTGCAACATGAAACAACAATTTTTTTTTTTATAAGCATATACGATTACTGTTTTCATAAGCATATACGATTACTGTTTTCCGATTTCAATATTTAGGGCATATTAAGAAAACCCCCAAATCAATTTGATTTGTGTATTTAGGGTTTATCAAGAAAACCCCCAAATCAATTTGATTTGGGTATTTAGGGTTTATCAAGAAAACCCCCAAATCAACGTATGGAATCGAACCCCTGTTCGATTCCTCACCCAGGTTCGAAGAAAAAGAAGAACCGTACCTTGAGAAGACTTTTCCGGCGATCGGAGGCTCGAGACGTGCAGGCACAGACGGCTGGTGTCGCTCCCCGCGGCTGCCGTGAAGAAGGGAGCTTGCTGGAAGACTTTGGTGGCTGTTGGTGGCTACTGGTGGCTGCGGGTTGCCGCAGCTTTTTCCGGCGACCTCTTCTTTCTCCGGTGCGCGCACGCAGACAGGGAGAGGGAGATTGAGGGACTGAGTGGAGAGAGAGGCGAGGGATAGAGATGAGGCTGAGTGAAGAGGGTCCCCTCTCCACTCCCTCTTATCGGGCAAGACCCCTCCCCCCCTTCACGCCGAGATGGGGGGAGGTCGGTTACGCCCTGCGTAACCCCCCCCCCTTCCCCCCTTTCCTTTTTTTTTTTTCTGTTAGGGTTTATAGGGCAACCCTTATCGGGTTGCCCCTTTTAAAAAGAACTCGGGTCCGGGTCTGAACCCGTGACCCGCAATGTTGGGTCCATTTTAATAATGGACCCGGTTCGCCCATGAGTGCCGGATCCTCAGTTGGATTCGTGGATCCAATTGTGGGTCCGACCCTCCATACTAACTTTATTTATTTTTTTCTTCTTTTAATTACTATTAATTATTTATTAAATTTGGAATTTAACATTATACATATAATTTAACCCCCATCAATATGGATTCGTAAGTTGGATCCAAATGGATCCAACTATGGATCCTCGAATTCGCTTAATATATATATATATATATATACATGTATATATATATACATGTATATATATATATGTATATTTCTATTTTATTACTAATATATTATTTTAGTATAACGCAAACATTTAAGCGTAAATACCCCTTTATGGGTCCTAGATCCGAAATATGGATCTAGGCCCAATTTGAATTAATTTGAAATATTTTCTAATAAAAATCTCGGGTTTTACAATGTCTCTGTTTCACCATCTCATGTTAATGCTGTTTGTGATCTTATCCTCAAATCCTGGTCTAGAAATATACCAGTAATCTCTTTCTCTAATAACACTATTTGCCACTCGCTATCTCTGTTTCTCCTATCTCATATTAATGCTGTTTATGATCTCATCATCAAATCCTGTATGTTGATGTCTAGAAAAGCTTGAATGCTAGTCCTGCATTGTGATTCTACAAGGTCTTCTTTTCTGAGGCTAGGATACTTCTTATCAGGAAAGTTTCATGCAATTTTCATTTTATAAAAACATCAATGAGCTATAAGTGCATTGATTTGTGATTAAGCTTAAGATTTTGACATGATGAGGCAGCTCTCCGTTATGTTGATTATTCTGTAAAGATTGAACACATTGTGTGTCTATCTATCTATCTATCTATCTATCTATCTATATATATATATATTGGCTACACTCGTGGGTAAGGAACCCTTTAGTTGGAACCATAGTGACAAAAGTTAAAAATGGCAAAATCTCGAGAGTAAAAAACTCAGGAGATTTTGAAAATTTTCATAAATCTCGCATTTTTTCTTTTCGGCAAAATCTTGGCAATAAAAAATAAATTTAAAAATATAAAAATATATTTTTTATAAGAAAATATAAATAAAACACATTTAAAAATAAAAATCTTACGATAAATATCTGCTAAATGGTAAATATCGTTATGTTTGTCATGGTTTGAAAATCTTGTGAGAAATTGCCATTTTAAACTTTCAGGCAATTTCTCGCGATATTATCACGAGATAAAAATCTCGCTATATTTGTTACAGAGGTTGGAACTCACAGTAGGAAGTTGTTTTGACCAAATCTAACCCCGTGGATGTATTCAGCATGGTCAACATAGTAGGAATAGACTCTTGGATCGTATTTTTTTGACATAAAAATACCATTTTATGAGGGTTAAAAAATTGGTACACTGTAGGCCGTTAATTTTTCATTCACTTTAAAATCTTACATACACAGTAAAATAACACAATCCAAACACCGATTTCTACTAACTCAAACATGTAGATCACATCTGGAGGGTCAGATGTGCAAAAAAAAATATTACACTTCGTCCTAGAGGGTCACTTACCCACAGTGTAGCCAATATTATTCTCCCTCCCCACCACACCACACACACACACACACACACACATATATATATATATATATATATATATATATATATATATATATATATATATATTTCTACTTATTTGGGATTTGTAGCAATTCAATCCTTGAGGGAATCAATTGGGTGTTCCCATTGGTCACAAGATCGATTTTCATGAGATATAATTGATGGAGAAGAGTGGCATAAAAACCCAACTTAGCTGGACGAACAGGTTAATATAACAATCCAAGCCTCAATATCCATCCTGAAAGGAAAAGAAGGATTAAAGAAAAAGGGAAAAGCCACTTTCGTTTTATATTCACTAAACTACCCTCTGTCATTTTACTGAAAAGTCATATAGGCCATTCACTGTAGGCCCTTCCCTTGAAAATAACAATAGCAGTCCAAATCAACAATGATAAAAGAGGAAAGAAAAAAACCTAGCAAAGATTTTCATTGCTAAGGGATGAGTTAATCCTCTACTGCTTTTCTTTTTCAACCTGTGCATAAGTGTGTACTAGAACTCAGACACACACATCTTTTTTGAAAATGTCTTGTTTCTTGCTAACAGATTGTCTAACATGAATTTATAGAAGTTACAGTGAGATGTTGAAGATGTTCTCTTGCACTGCGTACAGTGAAGCGTACTGTATTTGTCCATCCTGCCGTATTAATTATCATGACAATCTCACCTTTTATGTTTCTTCATATGCCAGAGAGAGAGAGAGAGAGAGAGAGAGAGAGAGAGAGAGAGAGAGAGCTGTTCTGACTGACTACCATGCCTTTTCCAGGTAAAAACCGTGTTTCCGCTGGGCTTCTATGGCCTGTTTGTAGTGCCTCCAGTTTTGGCATTAATGAACATCTTTTGGTTCTGGAAGATCGTGAAGGGCTTAATAAAGACTTTGTCCAGGGGAAGACATCAAAACTGATATTGGAAACCTTTGCCTTCCTCAATTGTATACTTGTGTATTAGTCTTTTTTAAGATTCCAGGCTCTCTTGAGGTCTGCTCTATAAGCCATTTGTTCGTATGCTGTCACGATCATAACATTGGCATTGCCAGAAATTAGATAGTCAGAGAAGGGTGGCTTTTGCTATTTTTAGTGGAATTTGTTCCATACGTTTTTGAGATCTTTTGCACCGCTTTTTTTTACTTGATTCCGGATATCTAGAAAGAGAAAATGGTTAGAATTATGTGTTTTTAAGTCAGATATTCTCAAGTTAAAATCTTAAATATCTATGTAATGGACGGTCACAGGCTACACAATTTTGGTCTAATAATCGTCCAAGTAACCGAGCTCTACAAGTCACTGAAGAATTTGGGCTATAGTTCTGTCATTTAGATTTCAAGCTGGCAATAGACTGATGTCTCTTCTCTTTGGCCCGTGTTGTTTTCATCAGAGAGGCTACATGTTACTGCCGAGCCAATGTTGTAGCGGCACCAAGTTGTTGATCTAGCAAATGGATGGGGGAAGAGGGAAGGAAACAAGTTAGTAATTAGTTGCACTGACTTATTCAAAACAAAACTAAAGAAATACCCACCCTAGCTTTTCCATTTCCATGGTAAAAACAAATCGCCTCATGGAAAAAATAAATCGCCTTTCATTGCTTCCTTAGCGGCATTTGTATGAGATATAGAGAACCCTAGTTTCTAAAAACCTGGTAATTGGAAAAAGCTTAAAGCAAAACTGTCACTAAAAACTTTGAAAATCTAGTTTTGTTGTTAAGATGTGAATATGTCAAGATGCAATTGATTTAGCTTTTTCCAAATTGTTGTCTGGATGATAGTTAATTTGGTAATGTTTTACCAAGAGAACCTATAACATTTTTTTTGAGTAATCCTACTAATTTTAGGTAATTTAACATTTTCTCTCTACCCCTGCTTATATATAAATACATTTCTATTGATTACTTAATCACAGACAGAAAAGGATCCACCGAAAACATATCTTTTCATATTTCTGAAGTCCATCATTGGCATCCGTCACCAAAAAAAACCATTGCCAAACATCATCAATTACACTAAAGTTTTAAAAGACTAGACTAATGGGGCTGAACGCTTCCTAGTGTCTATTTAGTTCACGTAAATGGTCTTTCCAAATCCAAACGTGCATATAGAGTACTGAAACGTAAATGGTCTCCAAATACACAAAGTATTTAAACACCAATTAATGACAAAGCATTATCTAGCATGAGGCAACTAATTTGCAAAAAATCATCCAAATATCGCATAATTAATTTGATAGACGGGAAAGAGTTGCGGGTAATTTGGAGGGATTTATTAATGTGATATCTATAAAAAGGATGACATTTTAAAAACTGAATGAACATTTTTTAGGGAAAAGAACACCGAGATGACATGGAAGACTAGAAAATTCACAAAAATTTTGCACAGTATTTTTCGAACCTTATAAAAACCCACCCATGTGTGGGAATAGAAGGCTTCAAGAGCTGATCCTTATAAAATCAAGTACATATATCACATTGGTACTGTCAGAATTTAAAAATAAAACAAAAAAGCCGGAAAATAACCCAATTAGCATGTTTCATTTAGCACCGATGTATTACCCTTTGCTCTGATTATAAAATAGTTAATTTATTTCTGGTCCATCAACGACAATTTGACGTCATATATTTAATTGTTAAGGATGTTAATGGTGCTGGTTTTGGGCAAAATATTTAACAGACTCGACCATGGAGGCTGTGTTTGAGAGTCCTACAATGGAATGGAAACCACCATTTCCATGCGTTGCCAAGATATGGTGCTGACGACTGAGTTGCCAAAAAAACTCTTCTTGTGAAGGATGTTGAAATGCGGTGACTATCAATTCCATTCCCAATGCACTGTTTTAGCATCACCACTGCTCCCAAACTGTAGAGGGCATGTGAGCACTGGACGAAACACCTCCATTTGAAGGCTCCCAAACAGAGCCAACCTGGGTGTTGGAGAGGAGAGGAGAGGAGATGAGAAAGGTAATAGGAGTGGAGAAGAAAATGAATGATGAGGTTGGAGTTGTATGTTGTACAGAGAGAGAGAGAGGGACTCTGGATGGTGAATCAGAAGCTGGTGCTCCCCGTAGAAATAGATGGAGCTCTAAACCTCACCCATTTTATCCGTCGTGGTCCATCACCCTCGCAATGATGCATATTTCAAAATTTCAGGCATTATTGTTGCCTTATAGGGTGTGAAGTGCAGATAAACCACGCCAAGCAGAAAAATATATTATCGAGAACAGGCAACCATTTCAAGTTGAGGACGATGGTGCCAGGAATACCATTAATCTAGTAAAAAAAAAAATTAAAACAAATATGCAGTTTGGAAATCACACACCGTATCAGGGGCAGGATAAAGAAATCGGCCAAGTAATGAAGCCAGCCAGCCATATGAGCATGAGACATGCTCGTATCTGATGGATGCTTCCGTCTTCATTTGGAAATCGGAAATGACCACGAACGGATATCTCACAATCGCAGTATGAAAGGCAAAGACTCCTTTTTCAGTTTCATTTATTCTGGTCATGCCCAATCTTTGTGGAACTTTTTAATAAGACGTGGAGACATCCAGAAGTGATTATTAAGGAGGAGTCTTTTGCCCTATATCTGATCCTGGGCTCAGTATGTATTAGACGAAACAAAAGGTGAAGGATGATCTAAAGGACGTGGTTGCTTACAACATGGTGGTTTGTATAGATGGTGCACAATGATGTAATTTTTTTATCAAATTTTGATTGTCCTTAATAAATTAGTGCATAAAATATTGGTTGATGTATATGCGATTCTGGGTATGCATCTTAGCGATCTTTTCTTCTCACCGATAGACGTTGACCCATCTATGGTGACTTCTTGTCCAGCGGATCCTGGTTGAGCTTGGATATGATGTCGGTTTCAGTCTGTCTCTAGTTATTTACTTCAACGTTCCTATTTTTATTTTTGTTTTCGTCCTTGTTCAGTTACATTGAATATCTTTTCACTCTCTCCTAATTCAGTTTCAGGACTCCGCTGTGCAAATATTGTTCTCTTAGGACATGAAACTGAAGTAAAAAAAAAAAAGGGAAATTTTCATTTATCTACCCGCCTTCTGTCTCATATCCAAAGCAGCGTCAAGGTTTTTGGAAAAGACAATTCATGATCCATCTTTTCAATGAAATAATGAAACAAGGACCTCAGCCTGATCAGCCCAAGCCAACGGTGATTGTGTATGATAAATTTACTAGGCTACTCTTATTGTATGATATATTAGCAAAACTCAAATATTTCATATAGAGTTGACCATAGTTCTTTGAAAAGATTGGTTTCAAAACGCCCTCGCCGAAAATGTGAGTCGAGCTTTTGGAACACATTTCAGGCGAAAGCTGGGGTCACTCCAAAATCTAACTGAAGTTTCCGAAAAAAATAAAAGATAAAAAGGGAATTAGCTCGTACAGGTAAGATCGTACGCAAACGGCTGGTCAAGGACATAAATCAATGGGGAACGTTTGACCTTGACAGCACACTAAAAAGCGCTGATT
Organism: Nuphar pumila; assembly: GCF_984573655.1. NCBI lineage: Eukaryota > Viridiplantae > Streptophyta > Magnoliopsida > Nymphaeales > Nymphaeaceae > Nuphar > Nuphar pumila. The sequence goes on from NC_143251.1 coordinate 45,026,267, forward strand.
GTTTACCGACCAGAGAGCAGTAAAGGAGAGGCGTGATTAACAAGGAAGATGTTACATTTGCATCGGTAAAAGTGAGGGCCGGAGAAAGACGGCCACGGAACAAAGTTAGAAAGGAAAAAAGGGTCTATCTACGTCCCGACTACCGCACAGTGGACTTTCTATCGGCAGTCATCACAGCCTGCTGTCATCCAAACATGTCTTCAAGGATTATATTTCCTGAGAATGGGAAAGTAGTGTGATAAAGTTAGAAGGATTGAGGATGGGACGGCAAAGGGTGGGGACAGAGAAAAGTATAAGTCTATCCCAGCCTTCATCCCTTGATTTTAACCTCCATCGCTGTTTAATGTCCTCCCTCACCGGTCCAGACGGAGAGAGGTGTGGCAGGGCCAAGTTTTCCCTCAGTCCACTGCCATCCCTGATAAAGCAAGATCGACCTCACGAGAGAGAGAGAGAGAGAGAGAGAGAGAGAGAGAGAGAGAGGGAGCTGCGTTTTAAATGGAAAAGTTCGGTGTTGTTGGTAATCGCCTTCAATTGCCATTCTAACTTACCACTCTAGCAGAACTAACTGCATCGCATTAAACAGAAGCAACTCCAAACCTTCCAGTTCAAAAGGACTCGATTTCACTATACTTGCTGGCTTTTCTCAGTTATAGCTTACCTCCTCTACGCCACACGAAGGCCGATACCAGACCATTACCATTCGTCCAACCATAACAACAATGTAAACATAGAAAAGCTTGGGATAGCAAGAACAAGCAGAATGAGAACGCAATGGATGAATAACAAAATGGACTATCTATTGCTAACGAGAGAGAGAGAGAGAGAGAGAGAGAGAGAGCGCAACGGCCCATTTGTTATTACACTACCTGCAATGATAAAGTGTGATGGAACCATCATCCTATCTTTCAAGAAGATGGAGAATAACTACTAGCTAGTAGCTAGGAGAGGTGTTGTAAATGCTGACAACCAGCACCACCACCAGAAGCAGTAGCAGCAGTAGCGGTGCAGGTGGAGGGCATGGTGATGGGCCTCCTCCATGCAGAGGCTGTCAGCAAGGAGAGATCCTTCCATCCCAACTTGAGCATGCCCTTCTCCTCCACCAGCGTGTAACCCTCGCTCGGGAACAAGCCCAGCAGCAGGGTGGCCTGAGTGGCAGCGTTCCCCGCGAGAGACATCCCCCGGAAACCTGCCTCGCTCATCTTGTCCCTCCAGCTCTCGAAGCGCAATTCGCCGCTCCTGCAGGGCCCGCCCACCGCCAGCACGTTCCTTATCTCTCTGGACAGCAGGTCCTCCTCGACTGCGTGCCTCTCATCGCTGTCCTCGGCGTAGCTCGCTCCCAGCGAGTCGAAGATGGCCGAGTAGTAGTGGATGGCCTCCACGAAGCGGGCGAGGAAGGGACCCTCGTGGCTCACGTCCTGCTCCACCAGCGTCACCACCTTGGGCTCCAGGCGCTGTACCACCCATAGCGCGTTCCGGTCCGACCCCGACACGTCGTACAACGAGTGCCTGGACCAGTGCACCGCCACGGCGTCCGCCTTACTCATCCGGATGCGGTCGGGGTCCAGGTCCCCGACCTTGTTGGCCACCGGGATGAACTCGAACGGCAGGCCCAGCGTCTCCGCGAAGTCGGACAGTCGATTGCCCGTCGACTCCAGGGATTCCGTGGAGGAGCCGACGCCCGTCAGCCGAACGAAGGGCGGACCCCCGGGACGGGACGCCAGGATGTGGAACAGCCCTGGCCACTGCAAACCCTGCATGATGTCCAGGTCGATGATGTGGACCCGGTCTTCCCTCTCGAACGCCTCCTGTATCGCCTGGTTGGCCGTGAAATGGGAGAACTTGACCAGCGGGCTGATGCCGTTGAACACCTGGAAAGCCGCCACGATCTTCTGGCTGTGCGTGCACGCCGGCAGCGGGGCGTAGACGCCGATGCACGAGCTGACGAGCCGCGCAGAGATGGCCCCGGAGAAGTAGGCGGCCACCCTCTGGGCCGACGACCCGAAGGGAGTGGAGAGCTCGCTGATCTCCAGCAGCATCCTGTTGGCCTCCTCCAGGTTCTCCGCCGAAACGGCCTCAGCGCACTTCAGCAGAAGCGTCAGCAGGTGCAGCCCTTCATCATCACGCCGCCGCTGCTGGAGGCTTGTGGTGGCTGTGCCGGCTGCGGCAGATGACATGTGGCGATGATCGTCGTTGGATGACTTTTTGGCGGAAGCAGTTGGGTACTGGCTGGAGGAGGTCGGAGGCACCGCAACAGAAGCAGAAGAAGCCAATCTCCGAGTCTGAGGGGGCGAGTGGTATTGCAAGGAGAGTTCGGGAGAGGTCGTGGTGATGCCGACGGCTGAGGTAGCGTGGGACGCCGCTCCCTCTTGGCTTTGGGCACGGGAGCTCCAGTGAACCGAGGGGTTGTTGAGGTGATCGATGTTGGGGTCCGGGGGGTAGTTCTCCACCAGGCTTGATGAGTCGAGGCACAGCCTCAAGCCAGAGCCGGGAAAAACCTGATCTCTCTTCCTGCTGCTACTGCCGACGATGCTAGGCGATTCCGTGAGAGATTGGAGCCTTTGCTCGATGAGGAGGGCGAGGCCGGGGTTGCAAGGATAAATAACCTCTCTGACGTTTTGGTTCAGCTGTGGGATGGATACATTGGTGGATGAGTGGATCAAGTCTTTGATGATGCCATCGATCCAGGCGGTGGCGCTTGCGTTGGTCCCAGTGGAGAATTCGTCTATCGCGAAAGTGGAAGATGGGGACGCGTGCGGAGGAGGCATGGAAATGAACGTGCTGCCTTCCCTCTCAGCTGACGTGAAGGATGGCTGCTGCTGCTGTTGCTGCACAACGGCGGAGATCTCCGTCCCACCACACAGTAGCGGTGGGAGGATGGGTAGGGTTAGGGGTAGCGCAGGTGGTTGTGGAGGGTCGACAAAAGGCTCGTTCATTGGGAATCCATGAGTCGTGGCGGTGGGATTGGGAAGGTGTTGTCGAGGGAGAGGAGGCAACATGTTGTCCGAGTGCCAGGAGGAAACCCCCATCTGAGGAGGAGGAGGAGGGTTGTCGAACTCCTGTTGTTGAAACCACCACCTTGGTTGCTCTCCTCCTACTTCAAGCTGTGCGTCTACGAGGTATTGACCCGTCGTAGCAGAAGCAGCACCACCACCGAATCGCCGGAAAGGCATCTGAGGAGCAGACGTGGACGAGGGGGATGTTGATGATGACGGTAGCGTGTGGTTGTCACCGTGGATTTGTGTGAATGGAACGTCCATCTCGGACGCCGTTCTCTTCCTGGTCGCCATTCTGGTTTCTGCTGATGCCGTTGCAAACTGTGGGGTTTGGGAATCACCGAGCGGTGCCCGTGACTGTGCCTGTGACCGTTCCTGCGTTGGTGCTGCACAGGCGGAGGATCTGTTTCCGAGCATAAGGCAAGCAGCCATGAAGAAGGAACAACCGGCGTGGCTCAGCAGATGAATCCAAGCAAGGTGCGTGGATATACATGTGGTTAAACGGATGCATCGGGGTTCAAAAGACAAGGGGGAAAACGGTGGTTAGATTCGGACATTAGGCAACGCAAGGATGATTCCCTTGAGCAAAAAATTATTGTTAAGAGATGAAAAATGAGGAGGAAAGGAGGGCCGGGAAACGGAAAGCACGAGTTTTGGGGCAGTCAGGAGGTGGGGGACCTAGTGGATTTAGCTGTTGTTGGGATTTCAAAATCAAAAGAAGACGAGAGAGAGAGAGATGGGAAGGACTGGTAGACTACTAAGAGGGGTGCAACGTGATATGGTGCACTCACAGCAAGCGTATTTTTTCAGGATTTGCTCGTCGTTGAGCGTTTAACGTGTTTAGAAGGGCAGAGTCGGAGTCATCAAGGCGTGTCGGGGACCCTACTCCCTTTTTCCTCCTACGCCCAACACCCTAGAGGGACCCCCTTTCCAATTTCCATCATCATCGCCACCATCACATCTATCCAACTTGAAACAAAGAAAAACAATAGGACAACCCGTTGCATCCCAACATTTTTTTTTTGAGGGGAAGACAAGGAAATTCATTAATTAAAATAAGTTTACTTTAAGTTTAAGCTGAAGCTGATGAGGAATCAGCCTGTAGAGAAACAAACAAATCTGGTTACATTTTTCATAATTTTATTCCTAAAAGTTGGTTTGGAGGGGTCTCTGTCTCTCTCACACGCTTCTATTTTTGCCTAGTTCTTATATTAATAGGAAATAAGTAGGGTAGGCGACTGCTTCAAGGTCGGTCTGACAGTCTCATTTAAAGGATGTGATTGAAATTCCCCTCAATTCCATGCTTTAGTGTAAATACAATGCCACTTTCCATCCCAGCTACCAGCTTCCAAACAGCCACCAGGTTAGTTTGACCAACTTTTTGTCAATTGCATTAACTCCTATCCCAGTTCTTAGATTCCAAACGGGCCCTAATTAAAAGCATGACAATAATCCAGCTGGTTTTTTGAGCTGAAATCTTTGAAAAGGGGGAAGAAAAGAAGCCCCTCCGACTTCCTTTTGATGATACATAACATCATTTACGCATGATTAGTGGGCGCCAAAGTACAAATAAGAACGTCGGGAAAGAAAACTGTAGTGTAAGCCAACAAGCCCATTTGCGTTCTCTCATGTTAAAGGCTAGTCTTAGCCTCAAATTTAAAAACACCTACTTCGTCAATTTCGTCCACGTCACCAATCTCTATGTTCTTTGTTCAGGCTTCATTGGCCAGTTTTTTCTTTCCGACTTTAACTGTAGTTGTATCAGACTCTCTCCCTCAGCTATGCACCTTTCATTTACGAAGACCCTCTGCTTTCCAGTTTTCACTTAGAATGGTTTCACGGTTCTGTAGATTAGCATGTTGGCGTATTTGCAAAATCAAAACCGGAATGCAAATACGTACCGATAGACACCATGATGCGATGTGCGGGTGCTCGGCATTCTCCTTAACCTATCGACGCCCACGATGAGTCCAAGTCTTCAAGTCGATGGTGAGCAGGGCCCTCAACCCAAACTGGAACTTCTAGAACATGGGCAATAGGCTGTTGGCTGTCCTTATGACTCCACTCATCATACAATACAACCCCTCTTTTTATAATGAGAGATACCTGGTGGTTACTGAATGCGGTACCTCCACCCCACTAACACTCATAAATTGCTCACTAACAAGCCACTTATCATAGTGTCAAACCGGGTCACCCTATGGGTTGGACTCAGACTCAAAATGTTCAACATTCTTCCACTTGACCCATTGACATTAAAAGTATATTAAATCGAGGTTTATACCGTTATTTCAATTTAATTCTTCATGTCGGTTCACATACTATTCTGTATCACAAAAATGAATCATATGAGTCATGAAGATAACACATCTTTATGAAATGTCATATTTCTATGTATTACAGTATAATTCATTTTCAGTACTTTAAAATATTAGGATTACTTTTATGAATAGATTGGTGTCTAACCCATTCTATTTGTCCTTTAATATTGCTATATTGCTATTCTCTCTAACCAAATAAGAGATCTTTTATGCAAAATCAACAATTCACAAAGTCATAGATAATCAATTGATTTTCACAAATGTGACTACATAATGTATTGTCATACATCAGAAGGAATAAAAAAGACCCATCCCCTTTACATATTGAAAATATAATCTCGGTGCTAGCCCTTTAGTAAGGACATCTATAGTCATTTCCTTCGTACAAATTGTATCAATACATATCAGATGATTCTCAGTCATTTCTTTAACAACAAACTATTTTAATTTTATGTGTCAATACTAAGTTGAACTTTTATTGTTATTTGAAAAAAACATGACTGCTTCATTATCACAAAAGATCTTTAGTGTTTTTTCAATAGAGTCCACAATACCAAGACCCATAATGAAGTTTCTTATCCAAATAGCCTAAGACGAAGTCTTGTATAAAGTAATAAATTCTGTCTTCATGGTATAAGCAGCAGTTATAGATTGCTTTCTGCTTCTCCATGAGATAACACCACCTGCTAGTAGGAAGATGTATTCAATAGTGAATTTTCTACTATCGAGACATCCTCCAAAGTTCACATTAGAGTATCCTATGACCTTTAGGTGATCAACTTTTCTATAGGTTAACATGTAGTCCTTCGTTCCTTATAAATAACGTTTGACCTTCTTCGTTGCCTTCCAATGCGTAATGTCTGAATTTGACTGATATCCACCAAACATTCCTACAACAAATGCTATATCAGGTCGTGTGCAGGTCTGTGCGTACTGCAAACTCCCAATTGCTGAAGTATATGAGACAATTGCCATCTGAGCCTTTTTATTATCATCCCGAGGATAGTTTTTTAAGCTCAATTTATCCACTTTCACTATGGGTGCCGAACCAGGAGAATAATTCTCCATCTCATATCTTTTAAGAACCTTAAGGATATAAGATTTCTGAGAAAGGCCAATGACACCCTTAGTTTTATTATGATGGATTTTGATTCAAAGGATATATGTGGCCTCATTTTCTTCATATCGAAGTGAGAGAAAAAAAATCTTTTGTCTCATATAGTAGACTCAAATCATTAATCGTAAGAAAAATGTCATCAACATATAAAACCAAAATTATAAACTTACTCCCATTAGTCTTAGTGTAAATGCACTGATCAACAATGTTTTTAGTACATCTAAAGTTCATAATTACCTGATTGAACTTTTTATACCACTGGCAACAGGCTTGTTTAAGTCCATAAATTGACTTATTCAATTTGCAAACTAAATGATTCAAGTCATTTACACTGAAACCAGGAGGTTGTTGCATGTATACCTCCTCTTCCAGATTCTCATTTAGGAAGGCAGTTTAAACATCCATTTAATGTAGCTCTAAATCAAAATGAGCTACGAGGGCCATGATTATCCTTAATGATTTCTTAGTTGAGACATAAGGAAAAGTCTCATTATAATCAATGCCCTTTATTCATGTAAAACCTTTTGCAACAAGCCTAGCCTTGTACCTCTTCACTTGATCTTTAGAGTCTGTTTTGGTCTTAAAGACCCACTTATAACCAACAGGTCTAACTCTATCAGGTCAAGGTACAAGATTTTACACTTGGTTCTTTGCCATAGAGTCAAGCTATTCTTTCATGATATTGATCTAATGTATTGATCTTTCACTTTCAATGGCTTCTGTAAAGGTGAAGGGATCATCATCAATATCTATGAAATTATTAGACTCATGCAAATACACTACATAGTCTGGATGGTTAGCGGATTTTCTAGTCCTTGTAGACCTCTATATAGGTGCTATAGGTGGTTCAAAATAAACTTTTATATCTTGTTGTTATTGTATATTCTCATCAACAACTTGCTCTATTTGGGATTGATGTTCATTGACCAAACTTTTTCTGACATTATCCAAAGGGACAATGACAGAAAAAACTAGGTCTTTATCCTTCGCAGGTATGGAATCTAAATCCTATATTTCTTCAAATTCAATACTTTGAGATGCATCTATCCCAATAGAATTATTTTCAAGAAATCTCGCTTTATTTATTTTCACTATCTGTCGTGTATGAGATGAACAATAAAACCTAAAGCCCTTTGACTTTTTTGAATAACCAATGAAAAATTCATTAGTCGTCGTAGGATCAAAGACTTTTATATGTGGGTTATACAATCTAGCTTCTGCTGGACATCTCCATATGCGCATATATGATAGAAAAGGTTTCTTATCTGTCCATAACTCGTAAAAAGTCTTCTAAAAAACCTTTGTAGGAACCTTATTCAAAATATGCACTGTTGTCCCAAGGGATTCACCCCTCAAGGTCAAAAAAAGGTTTGAGTGATTCAATATCGCTCAAACCATTTCTTTAAGTGTACAGTTTCTTCTTTCAGCTATACCATTTTGGTAAGCACTACCGGGTATGGTATACTGAGATACACTACCTTTCTCTTTAAGAAACTATGCTAATGGCCATTTCTTTTGTTTTATCTCTATAAAATGACCATAATATTTTCCACCTCTATCAGACCCGACTACCTTAATAACTTCATTGATTTATTCCTCTACTTCTTTCTTGAAGTCCTTAAAAACCTGAAAGACTTCTGATTTTTCAAAAAATAAGTAGAGATACATATACCATGAGTGACAAAATACTTTTCACCTGTATAACACAGTGAAAAAGACTGCAAACATCCATATGCACTATCTCTAACTTTTCATTGTTGCATTTGACATCTTTCTTATACGTGTTAGACTGCTTAGCCTTTATGCAGTCAACACATGGCTCTATATCTGTAAAATCAAGGGATCCAAAAATTTCTTCTTTCACAAGTCTTTGGACTCTATCTTTCGAGATGTGTCTTAACCTTCGATGCCAAAGCAAATATGATTGATCTTCCTTTAGACCATGTTTATTGCCAATCATTATGTTCTCAATAGAATGAGATTTCTGAATTTGAAATTTGGTTTTTAACCGATACAAACTATCACACATGTATGCAAAACCTATATTCATAGAATTTTTAATAAAAATAAGCTTAAAATTTTCAAATTTAAAAATAAAACCAAACTTATCAAGTTTCAAAATTGAAATCAAGTTTCGACTATAGGATGAAACATAAAATGTATCAACCAAATTTAAAATGAATCCCAATTACAACATAATTCTGCAGGTCCCAACGTTCTTGACATGTGAACACATCTTATTTCTTGAGAAGATGCTTCTTTTATACTTTGTTAGTTTCCTTTTGTTCAAAAATGTATGCAAAGAGTTGACAATCTGCATCGTGACACCAGAATCAATCCACCAACTATACAATAGAACATGAATCAAACACTCATGAGAAACAAATGACTTATTACCTTTATTTTTAGTCATTTCTTATGCTTCAAGTAGTCCACATTCTTATGTCCCTTCTTTTTGCATAAGAAATACTTTATATAAGAGCCTTCTGCTTGGGATTTGATTTTTGCCTGAGAGTTGGAACTCTTTCCAGAGGCTTTCTTCTTGTTCTTCTTTTTGAAGAAGCTTTTCTTTGGCTCCAACCTTTGTTTTTCCTTATGAGAGGCCATATGTGCACTCGGGACCTGGTGTAAGTTTTATGAAATTGATTTTTAAAATAATAATTTTAATAAAAATAATGTGAAAGTCAAACACCAAATAATAAAAACTGGCTCACATGAGTGGTGGAATCCGGGTCGATCTTAGGGAATGAGAGAAACACTTTGTATTTCATAGAAAACTAATCTACTTTTTATTGCCTTGAAAAATAAAAGAATTAATTAACAAAATGAGAGTGTGGCCCTTTGCGGAGGGCTTAAACAAATAAAAACAATTAAGTGGTCGTATTGCAAACCCCATGAATTGAATAAAATAAAATAAATCCTAAGCTAAAAGAAAAGAAAAGGGTCTTCAGTGCTCTGAGCCTCTAGTCCCTTGCTTGAAATTTATTTATGTTCTTCTTGCTTATTTGATGTATAAAGGGCTCCTTGAGGGGCTTGAAGGGCCTTTTGAGGGGACCTTGTGGAGACCTCAGAGGGTTCTTTAGGGGTTCGTTTGAGGGCTCATCGCACGTCTAACTACTTTCCTGCAAAATAAAACTATAAAACATGAAAAAAAATAAAAATAAACTACCCAAAAATTCAACATTAGTTTTATGAAAAATCACAAAAAATACAAGAACTAACTAACATGAAATAACTAACTACATGTAACAATCCGCTACACTAAAAGACAAAATACCAAAACTAACTAACTAAGAAGAAAGAAGGCCAATCAATTATGTAATCAACTAAAAGATTCTAACTACTCTCAAATCAAAACTACTTGAACCAACTACTTTAAGCCAAAGAAACCAATCAGATCTACTAACGACTAAAAAAATTTGTTACTTGCTAACTGGGAAAAATCATTAAAATGCGTCAACTAACCTATACATAAAATGATGACATAACGCCTAATTAATCTATGATGCAATAACCATAAAACAATTCAATATAAACTAATTGAATGTCAAGAAAATTCAAAACTCACTCTAGCTGAGTAACTAGGTAAGAATAAGTTTAACATTATTTATAAGAAATGTGAACCACTATATCTAATTACTACATGAAGCAATCAAGAATCTAAACCACTCTACCAACTAGCAACAATTAACCGTAACACAGATTAAACTATCAACCATGCAAGACTATTTCAATGAACTAACTAATTCAACAATCATCACAATATTAAAAACTATTGAAATAATTAAGACCCTATACAAATAAATAAAAACACTAATGCAGGTGTACATAAAGTGGGTAGACCTGAAACTGCTCAACATTAAGCATGCTAAAAGATGGTACTAACAACAACACTTAGATCTGTGCGATCTGATTCATGCACCAAAAAAATCATCATGAATGACGCGCTAATGGTGTGCTGACGCCGATCAAACCCCGGATAAAAATTTTGGTTCATGTATATGAGGTTTGCATGTATAGATCTTCCTAAAAAAAATACTACCCGCACATGATCATACGATGTAGCGGATGCAATATGAATCTATTCTAAAAGCAAAACTGAAAAAATATCATGCTACTCTACATTCAATATCTAAAAGGTTATGCAAACAAAATATTTAATGTGCAGAAAAAAATAATGAAAAAGGGGAGAAGAGGTTTACCTGAACGACTCACCTCCGACAGACGGGTTGAGAAGATGAATGGTTTTTTCGTTGCGATCACACGAACCTTCATCCTCTCCGATGATAGGGATACGAAGAATCGACGATGACGAGGGTAAGAAGAAAATAAGAGAAAGAAGAAGGAAGAAAAGGGAAGAAAGTTGGTTGGGGAAGAAAGAGATGAGAAAGAGGAAAGAGAAGAGGTAGAGGAGAGAGAGAGGGGGAGCGTAAATCTCAAGAGGGAAAAAACATCCCCCTCTTCTCAAACACACCTATTTATAATTAGAAGTTATGGTTAATTAGGTTATGTTAGAATTTTTTTAGAAAAAGTCCAAAGATTTTGCAAATATTTCAAAAGACTTTATTTTCTAAAAATCTATTCAATTCTAAAAAAAATGCTAAAAGAGGACTCAAATTTGCTCAAATTACGATTTAATAAAAATCAATAAAACCCTTAGCAAATAAGCATTTTTAAACATTTATCGCATGTACTCATGCATGTAATTTTATATAAAGTTATGCATAAAATTATGCATGATCAACACCCTCTCACCCTTCAATCTCTCCTCCTCTTCAACACACTTGGTCAGAAGGTCATTAAAAAATCACTCATCATTATGTGTGTTATAGAAGATTTTAAAGGGTCCATATTCAGTAGGCAATTAGGTTAAAATCAGATGAACCAAGAAAGAATCGAAAATGGCAAACTTCATGTCATTCAACTGAGATACAATGTTTCTTTTTTCTATAATGTGTTGTCGGATGTGACTGCCACCAATATGATTCATAGATACCAGTTTGGACATCAATGTACTGGCTCCTGCCTTATTAGAATTGACAAATTGAGCCTCAATGGCTCTCAAAAATTCTTTTACTGTCCTGTAGTGAGAAATAACATCTTGAATATTCTTAGCCACTCGAGATTGCAAAAGCAATAGGCTAAATCTGTTCGAGTGCTCCCACTTCTCAGAGACAACCTTCTGTTCGGCTGTGCTCTGCTATGTAAGAGCAAGGGGTTTGTCAGGGGCCAAATAAGGGTTCATGTAGCCAAGAGTGAACAACACTATTTCTTTCCAATCTGAAAAATTGGATCCATCTAATAGAAAAATATTACTAGAACCATCAATAAAGAAAGAACCTAATACAAAAGCAACAAAAGAAAAAACTTTATTATTGCTCAGACAAAACTTATGATGAAAAGGTAAACATTGAGACCCTTTATTATTCATCTTTTTCTGAGACAAGCATAGTTGAGCCATTATCGTTCCACTTTTATAGAAATGACAATACTCATAGTTGCTCTGTCTCCTCAATTCACAAAGAATTGACTTCAGTTGGTAAAACTAGCAAGTCATATAACTAGAGGTAATTCAACAATATACCTTTGAGTACGAACATGCTTTATGGGTTGGAATACACATCTACTATTACACTATATGTGAATTTAGAACACAACAACCTACCTTTGAGTAGAATCGTTGTTTCATAAAGTCACACACAATCATAATAACGAATCTTAATACGGTCCAAAGAATCCTCAATCAAAGCAACTCAGATCACTTTGGTGATTGCATGAGTCAGTCAATTAAGATCTTTTACCGAAATCATATTCGTATTATGAAGCATGCCCATGCACATATATTAATGCATGTATATTCATGACAAAATATACATTATATTATCAAAATACAAGTTCATGCTTGAACTTATATGCATAAACTAATTTTGATGATAAAATGTCATGAATTTAGTCATAATTCATGCTTAAAAACATTATCTATAACTTAACAAATATAAAACACATGAATTAACTTACATAAGTTATATTTTGTTAACAATGAACAGTTATAAAACATGAAAAATGACAAAAACATGCTCATATGGGTAAAACTTGAGGTCTTCAAGCTACAATTGGTCTAAAAACAACCTAAACCAGTTTGAAATGACCTCAAATCGGTTATTTAAGGGTTTAAACTGGTTTTGAACCTAATGAACCGATGCAAAACATGAGCAAAAGCTCACAAAACCTTATAACTGAATGAGAAAATCCCTATCTCTCCATGAATTCATGAAAACAGGGTCTTTGCATCTCGAAACCGATAAAAAAATAAAAAGAACCGATCAAAAATGGTTTCGAACCGGTCTCAAAAAGAGCCGTATCGATCACTGATCTAGTTCAAGTGTAAATAGTGCCTGGACCCTATTGCAGATCTTATTCAATTCAATTCAGATCAAGATCCAGTCCATAACAGGAACTAGTTCAGATCAAGGAAACTGGATTTGGACTAAACTCGGACCTTGTCCTATCAGGACCTGGGTCGAATCCGATGCAAACAAGACCCGGGTCTGACCTGGTTCAAATAAAACCCGAGTCTGACCCGATCTAAACAGAACCCGAGTCTGACCCGGTTCAAACAAGACTCAGGCTCTTTGGATTAGACCTAGACCCAAAACCATTAATGAGCCTGGGTTCGATCCTGGGTCTGGACCGACCCGATAAGATTCGGGCAGACTCAAACCACCCAAACTGGGTCTGGATCGAGCCCACCACTGGGTCAGAATACCTAGTCCATTCTGGGTTGCCAGTATAGTAAAGGGAGGCCTTTTGGTTTCTGTTAAAATCGAAAGGGCTTTCAATTTTCTTAGAAACTGAAAACCACATCGCCCTCATCGCCGTACGTCAACTTGCATCAACGGGCGATCGACGAATGTCACCTCTCCTCGGTGACGCACCCCAACGACACCGAGTGCCACCAACGAGAGGTAAGGATGCTCTGATGATTTTTTTTTTTTATAGATCTTCATATATGTCGTTGGGGATTGCTTTCGCCACCGACAACCAAACGACAAGGCCGATGGCCACGGGGATCCGATCTTGGCCTCGTCGGCGATGGTGTTCGGCTCCCCTACCCGGTGATGCCCAGACAAAAACCCCCTTCCAATAAAGGGGTTCCATCAGCGGCCACTCAATTCTGATGCCGATTGAAAGCACCACCAGCGAATGACGGTGCTCTGGCGATGATAGCCGAATAGCCGGCCAGAGCAAGAAAAATAAAGAGGGCAAATGTCCCTTTGGTGTCTTTGATAACAGAGGACATCGCTAGTGAGGCAGCAACCCCCAATGACAACATCTTTCTCTCCTCGATGATGACTGCTTCTCGGCAATGACCCATGGCCGAAATCCTTTTGAAAGAAAGCCATCCAACGATGGATTTGGGCTTTTGGATGGCTCTGTGGTTCAACGACCGATCTCAACTGCCAGTGGCACCGGCAAGGCCCTCGACAATCATCACCTTTCTCACCTCCTCAATGAAAACACATCGGTAGGTAATCATTTCTGACCTCTGATTTATTTATTTATTTTTGATCTGTTGTCGGGGATGCTTGTTGCCACCGACGACCAAACGACAAGGTTGCCGGCCACATGGATCCAGTGAATCTACCAGTGAAGGTTGACGGTGACAGTGTCAACCGTCTCCCCCTTCCTTTCTGACGAAAACAGTTTTTGCGAAGGGGGAGGCCAGATCTATCCTTGCTATTAAAAAAACAAACAACAATAGGGGGAGTGACACCAATATCACCGATGATCGAAGCGCAAAGTCAACGACAGCAGACAAACATTCTTTCATGCCGGCCCATAACCCAACGTTGGCATATTCACAAAATCAAAACCGGAATGTAAATACGTACTGCTAGATGCCATGATGTGACGTGCGGGTGCTTGACGTTCTCCTCAGCCTATCAATGCTCAGGATAAGACCAGTCCTTTAAGTCGATAGTGAGCAAGACTCTGAACCCAAACTGGAACTTATAGAATGTAGGCAATAGGTTGTTGGCTTCCCTTATGATTGTACTTATCATACAGTCTAGTCCTCCTTTTATAATGGGAGATAGGGAGTGGAACTGAATGTGGTCTCTCCAAATTCAAGTAACCTCTACCCCACTAACACCCATAAACAAACCACTAACAGCCCACTTACCATAGTGTCAAACCGGGTCACCCTATGGGTTGGACTGAGACCCAAAATGTCCAACATAGCACCCACTGATAAAGAAGTCCAGACTGGTATATACTTTCAAGAATTCAGAAGAATAATAGAAACATAACACCACTTTTTTATTCTTTTCTTTTTTCCTTTTTTTTTCAAAGAGTGGTTTAACCGAGTCACTGGTTGCCATAAGATGGCTTTGGAAACAAAAGAAGCAACAACATCGAATTGGGCAGTGCGTGCCACGATGCTGATCCAAAGATATGGTCATCATTAATTTTCCATGTATAATAAAGTAGCTTTCCACAAAATAAAGCCATGAACAACCAACTACTCTTGCATGACATTCTTGTCTATGCAGCATTTTCGTCAAATTCAAGATACCTGCCACTATCACGTGCACACGCGTGTGTGTATATATATATATATATATATATATATATATGACCACTTTCAAACATAAAGAAAACGAACTTGCGTTCTCAACGTCATTGTTTCCGCAAAAGGACTTTTAGCGGCGACAGCTAAAGGTCTGGGACCTTTAGTGATGATTTTTGTCGCTTTTAAAGGTATGATTTGATGCAATTGCGATGAGAGTCCATCACATTTTTGTCATGTTCGAAAGTGGTCATGCACATACACATTTTCACATATATATATAATCACTAGAATACGAGAACTAATGTGTAAACCACTATTTTCATGAATTTTTTATTCTTTTCTCTTGAATCTAACCATATGGATGTGATTTACATGCTTGGTTTTATAAGAACCCACTATTGAATCATTCGATTTTGATGCATAAACATGATTTTTTAAGGATTTAAAATCAATGACTCATAATCTTTATAGATATTCAAAAATCACATTTTTCATTGAAAATACATGATACAATGGTTGATTACTAGCAAATTCACCATGCCAGACACATCCACATGGTTGGATTTGCAAATAAACTATTGGAAATGCCCATATTTTTAGTTCTCATATTTCGGTTCTTATACTCAAGTGACACTAGAATATGAGAACTAATGTGTGAATCACAATTTTCATAGACTTTTTGTTCTTTTCTCTTGAACCTAACAGTACTGATATGATCTACATGTTTTGTTTCATAAGAACACACTCTTGAATCATCAGATTTTGATGCATAAATGAAATGTTTTTTTAGGCTTTAAAATCAATGGCTCATATTCTTTATAAATATCCAAGCATTCAAAAAACATATTTTTTCATAGAAAACACACCATCAAATGGTTGATTCCTAGCAAATTCATCATGCCAAGTACATCCACATGGTTGGATTTACAAAAAAATTGTAAAAAAATGCCCATATTTTCAGTTCTCATATTTTGGTTATCATATTCTAGTGATTATATATATATATATATATATATATATATATATATATATATATATATATATATATATATATATATATATCTGTGTGTGTGTGAGAGTTAATCTAACATTAAATTAGTTACGTTTAACATTAAATGAATTCAGTTTTATTAAAACAATTAAAATATTCTCAGAAAATCTTATTTTTAAAAAATACATGATTAACTTTTTGGATAATATAGTTCTTTCAAACTTGAAGGAAAATGAAAAGACAAATACCTTTTTAGAAAAAATAATTTATGAACCTATCAAAGTTATTTTCTTGACCAAAAAAAGTAGCCTTATATTTTAAAAAATAGCACTATTTCAATAGTGTTTTAGTCATTTTTATGAGATTGAATCTATCTAATGTTAAACACGACTAGTTTAATGTTAAATTAACCCTATATATATATAATCTAACTATTTATTATTTTGTGTTAAAGTTGACTCAAATTGTAATATCTGATATTTTTTGAATTTTTGTAATTTTTGTAATTTTTAGATAATAGAATTTTTGAGGCATTATTCATGAATTTTGAGTATACGGTTGTGTTCGTATCAAAATTTCAAAGCGAAAGGTTTTCGATTCATCGAAAACAGAGTTGATTTATGTTCAAAGTGAACCCGACAAGTTTTGGGGGCATTTTGCTCATTCTGGGAGAGTTTCGAGGGTATTTTTGGATCGAGGTATAATACCTGCAGAATTTATCATGTTAAGTTTTGAATAAATGTGAAAATAAATTAGTTATGTTAAAGTAATTAACTGGGATTGATTTAATGTGATTTTCAGTTAAGTTTACATTTAGATTTAGTATTAATTTAAGTGGAATTAAACTGACATTTGAATCTAAATTGAAATTCAGATTTCATGAGAAATTGGATTCGGATCCAATTAAGTCAAGTTAGATCTGGTTTTTTGTTTTGGGTTTCAGTTAGATCCAAAATCCACTTTGGACTTAGACATGGATTTTTTGATATTGATTCTGACCCATGATGTTGGATGCCCCATTGGATTTGGATCCTCTTAGAATGAGAATCCAAAAAGGAAAAGTAGAGGAAATATATATATATATGGCTTTTATAGTTAATTAGAGGTCCTAATAAGCTACATTAAATAAAGAGAACCTTAATTAGCTGGGGATACTTAAACTAAAAACATGTTTAATTTAAAAGACCTATTTAGATTAGGTCAAAGAAAGAAATGTTAGAAAACTCTCCCTTTACATGATTTTGGGGCCGACCCTAAAGTGAAATGAATTAATAACTTAGCAAAACCTTGTTCCCATAGGGTGAAAAGTAAAAAAAAACATATATATTATGTAAAGGGGGGAATCAATCACACGCCCTCCCTACTGCCTCACTTTCTTTTTTTATATCTCCCCCTCTCTCTCCCTCTAAAATCCCTCATTCCCTCTCTATTGAGTTTCTCTCACATTCCTTCTCTCTTCCCTCTCATCTCTTTCTCACAGCTGGTGTGAAGGAACTCCATTAATGGAGTTGGTGGTGTCCGGAGGAGGGTACACATGTCTAAAGATTTGATTGATCCAGTTCAGTGACTCGATAAAACCTGTTTCGAAGTAGGTACATCAAACACATAGGCATGGGTCAATCTAAACATAAGGGATATGCATAAGGGTTATTCCAAGATCTGAACCAAAGAGTGGATCAGACCTTGGAACAACTAAAATAGATTTTGTTTTATTTTTTTTTAAATTAGTTTTTATGAAATCATGTCACCATAATCGATTTTTGAAAACTGGTTTGACAAAAAACAAGTTTTGGAGGAGATTAGATCTATGATTGAGTGTTGTATCTCAATTATTTTCACCATATTTAGTGTATGAATGATGGATTTATGTGTTATAAGCATAATTTATAAGTTCTGAAATTTATTTGGGCTTGAATCTTGGTTTAAATCAAGTATAGTGTTTTATAAAGGGATTTACGCAAAATGAGGTTGGGTTTTTTTATTGTACACTAAAAATAAGTTAGTATTAGTATATTAATTAGCATGTTAATACATCTATAAAACCATAATTTAATGTCTTGATCAGCTTCCATGTGATTAATGTATAGATGCATGTCTATTTGGATAGATCCATGATTAAAACATGATTTAGGGATGATGCATGTTGATGTTATAATTATTGCTAGCATGAAAAAGGCAAAATAATTGATGTAATATATCTTCAATTATAGTTGATCATGTTTTGATATTATCCTTGATCTTGATTATTGAATATATTGTGAGTTTTTGAAATCACTGTTATATTGTTCCTATTTTTAATCTGACCAATTTAAAAAAGAACCTGTTTCTCCAAGAATATGAATTTGAAAATACTTTTGGGGCTGAAATTTTGTTACAAAATTACAATTTTTTTGTTACAAAATTTTCATGGATTTGTGAGGAATACTTTTAGGGCTGAAATTTTGGTGGTTTGTTCCTATATTTAGGAAACTCCAGTTAAATTTTGGAGGCTAAAACTATTTTCTGTGATTTTTCCAAAATCAGGTAAACAAAAATCTGAATTTCCCAAATAACGTGTGAATGCCTAATTGTTTTCTACATTGTAAGCATGATTAGTGGTGGTCGATACATGGTTTGTGATATTTTATGCATGTTAAGTGAATGTTTTTCATGCTGAATCATGTATGTCAAGAAGCCATCTGTCATGTATGAGAATGTGCATTATATAACATGAGAAAGAATTGAATGCACATGTAATTTGTTGAATGAGCATAGACATGAATGAAGTTATGCATGTAACCTTTATGTAAGCATGTGAGCATGCAATTTGGTGTATACATGAGGATAAGGAATATGTGGTATGACCATGAACATGGCTCATGAGTGTGCCTAGGTTCGATAGAACCCACAAGTGCTTGTTGAGCACCAAGAAAAGAAAAGACTTAAAAAGATATGCACATAATCATATAATTACCTCAAGGCGGCCATGCTTAAAATTACCCAGAGATGGGGTTTGTACTACGAGCAGTTTGAATGGATTAAAAAATTATCTTGTGTTATGGAGGCATCCCTAAGTGAAGCCTGGGCTAAGGGGCCCGTGTGCTAAGAGCACTTGAAATTAATTTATGAGTTTAATGTTAAATAAATCTAATGACCCATTCAAACCCAGAATCTCCTTGGAGAGGGTGGTGGTACACTCGATTGGTCAACCGTTGTTGATTTAGAGAACTAGGCGTCTTCGTTGGTCCCCAATCGTCAGTCATAGGGGGGCTAGACCTCTATAACAAATATTGTGAGATTTATAAAAATCTCGCGATAATATCATGAGAAATTGTCTGAAAGTTTAAAATGGTAATTTCTCGCAAGATTTTTAAACTGTGATAAATATCATGATATTTACCATTTTAGCAGATATTTATCGCAATATTTCATTTTTAAATATGTTTTATTTATAATTTCTTATAAAATTATTTTTTTATATTTTTTATTGCTGAGATTTTACCAAAAAAATATGAGATTTATTTAAAATTTCAAAATCTCTTGAGTTTTTTACTTCCGAGATTTTGCCATTTTTAACTTTTGTCACTCTGGGCTAGACTACAATTTGGCCTATGTGATATGTCTTGAATCTCTGTAGAGTAGAAATCGATTTTGTATGAATCACTAGGAGTTCTCTCTATCATAGACCGTTCCAATGAAAAACTTCAAAGGGAGTTGGCAGATTCTTCTAATCAATGAAGCTAATAAATTATATAGCATAACAAACACCCCATTGATTTGAAGTTAGGAGCCGTGAGTATGTACCCTTCAAGGCAAAGAAAGAGAAACAAAACATTAAGTATTGAATAGCTGACATTATTACAGTTTGTGCATGATTGTAGGGTTTATTATGACTTGTCTATTTACCTTTGAAATTATGCATAGTGGGATAATTGTCATGAACATTGATTGTAAGCATATGTGGTTATGAATATATGCATTGAACTTATATTGTCATGTTGTGTTACATGATTTAGTTGAGTGTCTGAAGATGTATCAATGTTTATCTCTTTTGTTTGTATTACATTCACGTTTATGTCGTTTGGTGTATCCTATTGAGGCTGTAGACTAATGCCCCATACTTTAACATTTTTTCGATAGTGCATGAGCTCGTGTGATGGTGGATTATTATGTAACATCAGACAAATCATCATCGTTCTCTTTTCTGGGAGATCCAGCTTCGTTTATGATATTTTTATATTAAGTTAGATTTTTTCTAGACATGTAAATTCTGAATTTAATTGATCAATGATTTGAATTAATTTCTTCAATTGAGATCTTTAAATTCAGTTGTTTGTGTTGATGTGTTATTATAACCCACCCAAAGTTTGAATCAATTTTGAATCTTCTATTCCATTGTAATTGCAATTAGATAAATCAAATTAAAAAAAAAAATCTTTAAATTTTTTGATAAAATTTTGGGCATTACAGAGGGACATAGTTGTCTAACCCAACATTGATCGAGTGAGTCAACCTCATGAGGGGATATATCTAGTATTATTTGTATTATTTGGATGTCATTATTGGAATTTTGACTTAGGTGAGGGGTAATTTTGGGCTCTTTTGGCAATGCTTGCCTTTTGGAGGCATTTTTGTCCTTTTAGAGACTGCACAACCACTCAACCCTGCCAACCTCAGCAAGTCAAACCTGCCAGAGTCAGTAAGACTCAACCACATGATAGAGCTCTTTAAGACCTTGGTTAGGGCAACTAGGCTTTGCACCTAGTTTGCCCAATAAAAGGCTAACTAGGGCCCAAAGAGACCTTTCCTATTGAATTTCAGTTTGGGTCTTAATAGAACCAATCCAGAATCCGACCTAAACCAAACTCTTTCTTTTAAAGAGACCCAACGTCTCTCTCAACCCCCTTTCATGAACTACTCTCTCATCTCTCTCTCATTTGAAATCTCCCACTCCATTATTGTTCGTTTCTCTTCTATTGCAGCTATGCTGAAGTGAACCTTCTTCTCCCACCCATTTTCTTCGTGGAGCTGCAAATGTCAGTTGTGGAGGAACTGATGTTTGGGTGAAGTGTTGTTGTGCATTGAAGCTCCAATGAAAGACCGACCAAGGTAGGTTGACCCTCTCCTTACATCTTCTAGTTTCTTCTCCTCTTTCTCTTGTTTTTTCTCTTCTCATTCTTGTTTTCCCTGATTTTGGGTGTCCTCAAGGCGAAGGACATGTTGCAATACCCTGGTAATTGCAAGGGATGAGTGTCGTTAGTTTTTCATGAGGATTCTTTACCTATCAAGTTTTAGAGAGCAAAGGTAGAAGCTTGATCCCCTTTTCCACGATAGTGGCATGCATAGGCACAAACTAGGTTTTCGATGTGTGGAATTGTTATGAAATCATGAAATATGTGTATCATGTTAGATTTATGTAATATACCCATATGAAATCTATAAGGATGCTCCTAATTGAGCTATTATTTTTCTTAAATGTGTATGTTAAAATGTTTCAGAAAATATGAACTTTGATGTGTTTATTTACATACTCAAATGATTCTTTTTTTGTGAATATGCATGCTAGAAAACTGTTATTTTTGTATGCTATGCTTGTTGGATGAAAGCATGATGGTTTTATAAGCATGTCATGAGAGATTTTTGGACTTTGTGTATGCCATAAATTGGGTTTTGATATGTTGTTAAGGGTTCTAAAATGCATTGGAGTCTACCTCTACTCAATAGGAGTCGACCCCACGTATTTTGAGCAATCAGTTTGAGAGTTTTGTACACATAAGAGTTGACCCTTGTTTGTTCGGATGATGCTTAGGCAGCTCGAGGGTCGACTCTTAGGGTATGTTGTGTGAGCTTGAGTTAGTAAGAGTTGACCCTCAGTTTGGAGAGCCGACCCTTACTATTTTGTTTGAGAACCCATGTCAATGAGGGCCAGCCCTTGCTTTGAAGAGTCGACTCCTGTTGTTTTGTCTTATGTTCTGGAAACCTGAGAGTCAACCCTTTCTTGGAAGGGTCAACCCTTTCTCTGTATACACATGAGGGTTAACTCTTGTTGAGTCTTGGGTTAACCCTATAGTCTTTGGGTCGATTCTTGTCAAACAAGAATCGATCCTTACATTGTGTGAATGAAATTTTTCGTGTCTTAAATAGTAGAAATTCAACTCTTTGACCCAGTTTTGAATACAATGAATTTGGGTTTATGTTTGCCAATCTATGAAAAGGGGATTTTAAAAAAAAGACACCCATATTTTCTTTAAGATTTTGCTAGAACTCTCATTGTGAGAACGCTTTCGGTAATTTTGAAAGGTTGGATTCCTTACTATTTTGGAAGTGATTTGTATACCCGAATGTTCTAGTTTTGCATATACTTTATAAATGCCTTATGAAATCTTCTAGCTTTATGAATATATGTATATGTATATGTATATATATATGTGTGTGTGTGTGCGTGTGTTCTTAAGAAAGTCTTTAGATTTAGAATAACTACAAATTATTGTGCTTTTCAAAAACTTTTATTGAATTTAGAGAACTTGCAGATTTATGTATATTTTGGAATGTATGAAGTTGTGTATATATGTCTGTTTGAAATTTAGTATTTTTGTATCTCATCTTGTTTTGGATAGAGTTGTGTTGTACTTTCTATTTTGGAGAAGTACTTGACACCGTGAATCAAAGGAGTCCATTTCTACAGTCCAAGTCAACACCTGTTGGTTCACAAGTGTAGGGCAGACCTAAGGGTTGACCCTTGTTCTTGAGAGTTGACACTCCAGGTCTAAGTATTGACTCTCTGAGTCGACCCCTGCTTCTTGAAGGTTGACCCCTGTAGGTGAGAGTCAACCCAATTTGGAACAAAATAATTCCTTTTTCAGAAAGAGTTGACCCTTGTAGGTGTGAGTCAACCTTTGCTGAACAAAATATGTTTATATTCAGAAAGTGTTGAACCCTGAGTTGACAGAGTTGACTCTTTTGCACAAGATTTCATGTTTTTGGTGTTTTGAACATGGATAAAGGTTGTTTAGCCTGATTCTTGGTTGGATCAAATATGGAACAAGAACAGGCTGGTAAGCCTATGTTTAATGCATTTATGGGTTGTATGCATCCGATTGAGATTGGTACCCCAAGAAGTGACCTGAATTAAGTTTGGATGCATTGTGTGAAGCATGTGAGTGATTTTATGAGGTAGTATATTATGTATTCTTTGAGTCTACATAAGTATGAGATACTAATGTGTATATGAGCATGATTATGTGGATAAATATGCATATATTCTTATATGTATGAACAAGCATGTAGTTAGATAGATCAAGCCTATATACATGTAGCTATTAGAATCATCAAGGATATGTATATGGATAATGTACCTGTGTTAAATAAGTTAGTGTAACAGTAGGATGCAGAAGCATAGGTCTGGGTAGACTATGCAATATATAGTGGGTGTTGTAAAATATTGTTTTTAGAAAATTACTCCTAGAGTGATTTTAGACCTTGGGTAGTGGAAATTCCCAAGTGTGAGCTCACTATGATACAATAAGGATAAGATAAACATAATGTTGTTTGGGGCACAATGATGAACCCAAGTGTGCAACTAAGTGTTGACATAAAAAAATTAAGAATCTCATAAGTAAAGAACTTAATGTAACTTGTTGGGGCAAGGCTCTGGATACCTAAGGGATACTATGTGAATTAAATTAATAATATATAATAATTTAAGATGAAACAAGTTACATAAAAATTGAAAGTCATGCTCTGAAAGATGAGGTAACCTATAATTGGACTCAGCTCATTGAGCGAGTTAGTACTAACCTTCTGGATGTTGTGTTGGAGACGGTGGCAATTTCTGGTAGGCCCTGCTTTGGTTACTAAGGCTGGACCAGTCTCCAACCATAACGACTTTAGAGACAAGAACTCCTTTTAGTTGGAGGTTCTGACTACGCTAGTGAAAGTGCACTCCATTTTTTCATAGAAAGGAACACCTTGACGAAGGGTTCTAAACTCTTGGTGCTGGTGAAACTTGATTGCTCTTAGGAGATAATAATAGAATATAATGAAAACACAAGTATGTGAAAATACACCCCCAAGTACACCAGTGAGACTAGAGCAGCTCGAGCAGTGGTGCCCCGTGAAGAAAATTATAAGAAAGTGAAATGGTAAATTTAATGCATCATGTAGAGAGCAAAAAAATAAGATAAATGAAAGATCAATAAATATGTTCATGCATTTATGACATGAATGTATCTTTTCAATCTCTTAGTTAGAGGTTGAGTTGATTATTTTCCATAGGGAGTTGGAAGTTTGGTCTTGTGTTGAGCCACAAACTTAGTTGGAGTCCGGTTAGGCTAGTGACCTATTTGTGTATGCTATTGTGGGACAGGTTGTCTTGTTCCTGGTGAGACATGTGGTTAGTCTCACCCCTGTTTCTTTTTCCCTTATCAGGTACTCATGGAAAGATGCACATCAAGGATGATGGATGTTGAGATCTTAGTCACCCTGAAGCTGATTTTGGACTCTTCTATTTCTAAGACCATAGTTGCTTTTTGTACTATTTTGTATTACATCGATTGCGTGTTGGGACCCTTGTTTCTTTTTGTATTATTACCCTGTGTTGGGTGTATTCTTTTGTAAACAATATTCGTTGTTCACCAAGTTTTTGTTTAGGTGAACATTGCATTTAGAAAATATGGATTTTGTTAATAGCCTTTACTTCATTAAACTTTTGCATGAAACTTGGAATATTCAATGAATGAAATTGTTTTATATTTTCTATTATGCAAAGAATTCTCTTGTTATGAATGAGTTGTTTTTTTATCTTGTTGGTTTTAAAAAGAAAACCTTTTAACTAGTTTTCTTTCGATGTATTTTGAATAAATTGAAATTATATATATATATATAACTTGCCCAATTTTTTATTTTTGAGAGTTACACAAATATGATATTTTATATTATTTTTAAGCCACCCATATTTTCACGAATGGTGAGTAGTTGATTTTTTATCAAATGAAAATAGAATCCTGTGGTATATCCACTAAACACACATGCAGTTAGATCTATCATTTTATGGTATCATGGTACATAACTACTATATGCACACACACACACACACACACACACACACACACACATATATATATATATATATATATATATATATATATATATATATATATATATATATATATATATATATATAGTAATGCTCCAATTTTTAAACCAAAAATTTAGGATTTTTTTTTAAATTCCTTTACACAATTTTCAACAATACAATGGAAACTCTTTTAAACACTCTTCAAGCCTTATGCATGTTTCAATTCTCAACTCATACGTGCAAGACTAGAATTAAATAAATCACACCCTTAATTTAATTGAAATAATTCAAACCACTAGTCTCATTTAATCAGAGTTTATAATTTTAATAACATTATCTCAAATACACAACTAAAATAATAATAACTCAAGTCTCCCAAACCTTGGAAAGAGTGTGACTCTCCTGACGTTGCCCCAAGCCTTTCACCATCACCAGCCAACTTACTCGTTACCTGAAAATGTTAAAAGTAAGAGGTATTAACAACAACTCCAAAGGATACACCTTACAATATAGGCATGAAAAGAAATACAAACACACAAAGCATAATCTTTTGATAAACAATTAATTCATATCATGACATTAATATAGCATATAAACATGACAAGGATCATGAATGCAACTACAATAATCATAGGCATATGCGAGTAATCAAAACTATGCATGAAATGCATAAACACTTATGCTAACATTAACATCAAAACACATATACACTTGTGAACCTCATTTAATGCATAGTTATATTGTTACTCTTTTATTATCCCTAAAGGGTACACACCCAAGAATATAACTTCAACTAACAATCACATGAGGTATTTATTATATCATGTATTTTAATTCTTTCATTGATTCAGAGAGTCTACAAACACACACTGGAGCGTCTATGACAGTGAGAACTCACAGTGGTCTAATACAAAATTG
Organism: Nuphar pumila; assembly: GCF_984573655.1. Lineage (NCBI taxonomy): Eukaryota > Viridiplantae > Streptophyta > Magnoliopsida > Nymphaeales > Nymphaeaceae > Nuphar > Nuphar pumila. The sequence goes on from NC_143251.1 coordinate 45,052,234, forward strand.
ATTTCTACTCTGCAGAGATTCGAGACTTGCCTACCTAGGCATCTTTGTCAGTCCAACCCTTTATAAGTGACGACTGGGGACCAAGGAGGTGTCTTTACCCTCCAAAAGCATATAACTGGGTCATTTGATCATGTATACCTCCTACTTTCTCCAAAGAAGGCCCGAGTTCAAATGGGCTACTAGGTTTTATTACACTAGGCTCACTACAAACTCGGGGTGCATTCGACACTGGGCTCCTAAGTCTCAAGCTCTACTCCGGGTAGCTTAACGCATTGCCTCACAAGGCATGAACCACATACCCATGTACTTCCTTAATGTACGATCATCTCACTAATTATAGACCATTTAACAGCTCAAGGTACGTGCCCCCCTTTCAAGGGTACCTTAGAGCAATGCTTCTTTGAAGCTTAAGTGTGTGTATCAATATGTTCTACCTTATATATAATCGATGGTGTATCTACAATCAAATGGTTTTGCTAAACTAGGGCTCACCCACAAGCTAGTATATGCATGCCTTACATGACTTACAATACACTAACATGCTACATACCTCCACTAACATGATGCATGTGACCCATTTAAACATAATATGAACCATGAAAATACGTAATTAACTCATGTATGGCAAAGCACACTAACATGGTCCATCTAACATGCCAATCACATAGGGTAATATTTTGTCTATCATGCCATCATGTATATACCATAACCATGCTTGCATAAAATAATCATACATCAATACATGCAAATAACCACATGCACATTATTGCAAAAATACAAGCAAAAACAATTAATGCAAACTTCATAAGTAAATAACATGTCCCAACCAGGGACTGTGCACAATAAAACTTTTTCTGCTGATCTCAGATATGTAGACCTTCACACAGAGCATGTTCAAACCTATACAAATTTAAGGTCAAACCCTTAGGTGTTAGCTTTCAAGTCCAAGTGATTGTTGAGAAAAAACTATTTTTGTTTAATTGTAATAAATCATGAACTGAAAGTTGTTTTTCTACGTTGTGAGCACATTACATAATTTAGCTTCTCAAAAAAACGGTCATCAACCTCAATTCAGGAGAAGTTTGAGCCTCTCAAAATTTTTGATGATAGATACATATATTATCTTTCAAAAGAATCTATATCTATTAAAAAACTCCTTACCATTAATTTTTTAGAAAATTTGGACCAAACCCTGTCCGATATAGTCTAGATCCAGGTTTTATGCAAAACCCTAAATTTTGCCCAATTTACGTGAACTCTTGAGGTTCACAGTTAAGGATCTAATTTTACAACTATTTGTCTTAGATCCATACACATGTCTGCCATGACATATCCAAAAATATTAAATCTCTAATTTATGATTTGTTTTACACCGCTGGCTATCAGAAACAACTCTACACCCATGACAAAATTTATGTCTAGTGTTGCAACAACCATATTTCTCAAACCGTGGCAATTCTGGCCAAGTTCTAATTACCAAGATACCATGTACATGTCAAAAGGGTCGTAGCAAAAAGGTTTCATCAGAAACCAGTCCGTTAGAGCGGTACAATTTTTTCACTAAAATCGCTTGGTTAGGAAAAATTCAACTGACAAGCATACTTAATTAAAAATCACATCCAAAATGCATAGATCATATAAAACCCATGCAACAACATATCCATCCAAATTCCAGACATTCATAAACATTAAAAACAAAAAAAAGTCATGCAAACATACTTTTATAATTGAAATCTAGCATCATACGCAAAAACAACACTAAACCAAAAACGTTTTCATCAAAACTTCATCTAATCCATCTTTTTTATCGTACAACACCTTGAGAACATATTTCAGATATCAAAGATTACATCACATGCCATGCATAATAGTAATAACATTTTAAACATGATGAAAATACATAGATCTATTGAAATATTAACCTGAAAATGTGTAGGGTTTCAAGACTACGCAATTTATGGTATATGATTTCCAAACTACAACGTTTGGGTATAATTTTTCCAAAATGACATTTTCAAAACTTTTAAAATCATGATATGAGTTTAAAACAATTTTTAAAACAATTTTCAAGGGGTTCATGGTCTCCACCCATGGATTAGGTTGTAGAACTGACAAGATGCATAATCTATGTGCTTATACCCGATCTATGACTATGTGCAAGATGAATCCTACCCGAGTCACTCTTTTGATCTGATTAAGGCCTTTTTTCCCATCGTAGCTCTGTGTTGCAGCTACAATGGCTATTGGCATGCTACCCTAGGCATGCAAAGAGGTAGAGAAAGAAGAAGGTAGAAGAGAGAGAGATAGGGGCGTCCCCTATGGCATTTTATTGTGTGAGTTGTGGGTTGCAAGCTACTTCTCAACTAAGTAAGGAAGTGGGCCCCACTAGGTAGGGCGTCCCACCTTGGAGATTCCACTTAGAGTCTCCCTCTTGCCTTTTACTTCTCATTTATAGATTTTGACTATTTGACCTTTCTTTCTCCCTTCCTAATTCATCCAACTTAGGCAATTGGGAAACCTCTTAATTAGAAATATGGGGTCCACTAGGGAGCATCCCACCCTTCTCTAAGAGTTTTTAGATTAGTTAATATTAATTAATTTATTAAATATACTAATTAGATAATTTCCAAATGACCTAAGACCCACCTAGATTCTCTATGAATTATGAGGCTGACACATGGCGTAGTGAGAAGTGTAAGGGGCCCACATACCCTAGGCCACCTCCATGCCCCTTGTGAACCCCACAATGACACGTGGATGCCACCCAGGCTAGGCTTGTCTTCATGGGACCCATATACCAGTTGTGGCATCCTGATGCAGAACATCCAGAGACAAAAGCAGATTTGGATCCCAATCCAAATATCCAGACTTGTTCTGGACATCACTACCCAAGGTGATCCACACGCTTGCAGGACATCCATGGTCCTAGTGGATCTTTCAGTTAGTCGATGCTCATCGTGCTCCTTTTATTGTTTTGATTCCATCGTGGAATCATATTTTTGGATATTGTTTCAACAATAGTTATTTCATGTAATTTTTTTTTTATTTTTTTAGGAGCCAGATTCTACATTCAGATAGTTCTGGTATCCTGTAGGATCTTTTTGTGGTACTAGAGGGTGTATGGGGTCTATGGGTAGTTTTTATTTTTTTTCACAAATTTGCTTCTCTTTTGTGTTGGTGTAGAATCCAGTTTGTAGCCTATTTGGATCTGGATCATGATCTGTCTTCTTAAGAGGGGGGTCCTAGGTGGCGCCACCTTGGTGTGGTCCATCTTGGACCTCATTCAAATTTTTTTGACCAGTCTAGAGTCAAAAAGTGAGTTGTTGGAGGTTTAATAGCTCTTGGCAAAAACGAGGCCTTGCACGCTTGTTTTTGGCCCAAGGCTTGGGAAGGCCCATGGCCTCTTTAATATGGCCCTTCCCAAGCACCAAGACCTTTAATTAGGGGAGGTCAACCAAGGAAAGGGAGCTTGCTTCCTTTTTTAAAAAATCGTGAATCTCTTTGGTGGCTGAAATTTTCTTGAATGTGGATTTTTGATGGAAGGTTGCTTGGAGGAGAAGGTGAAATCGTGTTTCACCTTGTGAGTGTGACGAGTGAGTTCGTTGAGAAGTAACTTGTTCGTGGTTGCTGGAATCCCTTCCTACTGTTCGTGGTTTATCTTGTGGCGTTGGTTGCTTCCCAACGACGACCATTATCGATCTCAAACCGGATATCACCATCGGTTCTTCATTCTAGTCCTTTGTTACTTTTTATCACATTTGTTTTGCGATTGTTCATGATTAATCGTTGTTAAACTGTATTGAATCATTAGAGAGTGGAGAATACATGCTTAGAAGAGTTTTATGTTAAGAGTTGTCTCATTTGATCTTAATTTATTTTGAGTTATTCCTGTGTGTGAATGAACTCGGATCCCTTTCAAAAGACTAAAACGCAGTTACGAGATAACAGAGACATCTCTATTAAAATGGACGTATGGGGATCATTTCTAAATGGATTTTTGTGTTCTTTAGCTTTCTGGAAAGATAAGATATTTTTCTAGAACTTTGTAGTTGAACATTTTTCGAGATTCGTTCATTTAAGTGCCTGAATATTTCTGTCAAGATGTCAGACTGACAAAAGTCTACTGCCTTTTTTCTGCTACAGAACTTTTATAATAGTGTTCGGTATTTTGCCGTTATCTGAAGATTCCCTACATGAAATTTAGATTTTTTTGATTTTATGAAAAGATAAGATCTAAATCTACATCTTTCACGTTTGTAGATTTTGTTGAATCATTGTCTTTATGCTCTGAAATTATCAATTTCTGCTACTATTATTTCGCTTGGAGATTTTTGTTTCATGCTCATTAGATATTATCATTTTATAACTTCAAAAATTTATAGCAGATTGTAGGAATTTCAGAAAATTCTAATCTTTGAAGTTTTGCAAAGGTAAATCTGGCCTTTGTTTTGTCAATTGTGAGTTATCACAAACACCAATGTTTTCTGGTCCAAAAATCCCATCGAACAGACTGTCCATCGAATTCACCAGTTTGTGTTGGACTTGATTAGCAGTCCCGGTTCCGAGTCTATGGAACAGACACTCCTGCTCTGAATCTAGTGTTTTCATATTCGTTGGCAAGCTGTGCGAGCCACGCACAATTTTCATTTGGATCATTTCTGTTGAAATCTAGTGCTTGGGACCCAAAAACCAGTTTCTTAGAGTTCTGTCCAGATTCTCTATCATTTAGGTTTTTGCATGCGTTTGGATCCGTTTGGATCCTGGATCGTGGATCAGTGTATACCAAGTCTACACCATATCATTGCATCACATCCCAGAAGATCTTTGGGTCAGGTCCTTAATATTGTCTGATCAATTTTGAAAATTTTGTTTCTAGGTTCAATCCAAGCGAAAAGATCCAAAATAGAGGTCAGTCTATTTTGAAAATCATACTTTATGATCCAACCCAAATCTAAAATCACCAATTCTGATCCTATACGAGGTCTATGGTTCATTTTGGATCTAACTCGGTTCAATTCTGACTCTTGAATTTTATCTGAATTTAACTTGATTTTAACCTAAATTTATTTCAAATTTAAAGTTTAACATAAACAAAATCCACAAGTATTACATTCTACACCCCCTTAAAGAAATTTCATCCATAAAATTATATACTTACTCGAATAAGTGAGGGTATTTCTCCTTCATGCTATCCTCGGGCTCACACGTACACTCCTCGATTCCGTGGTGTTGCCAGTGTACCTTCACAAGGAGTATTATCTTATTTTATAACACCTATTTTTTGCGATCCATAATCTAAATTGTTTATTCTTTCATGGTTAGGTCCTCATGTACTTCAACATCCTCGTACTAAATCATGTGAGATGGATCATGCATGTACTTGCGCAACATGGATACATGAAAGATGTTATGGATCTAGGCATACTGTAGGGGTAATGCCACTATGTAAGTTGTGTTCCCTGTCTTCTCCAAGATCTTGAACTATCCAATGTAACTCGGGATTAACTTCCCTTTCTTTTCAAACCTGAACAAACTTTTGTTAGGGGACACTCAAGCAAATACAAAATCTCCTACCTCAAAAGTGAGTTCTCATATGTGTTGGTCTATGTAGCTATTCTGTCTACTCTGGGTAGTAAGTAGTTTGTCTTGTATTTTCCATATCTTCTCAGTGTAGTGCTCTATAACCATTGGTACATCAATTGTCCTTGCACTAACCTCATCTCAATAGACAAATAATTTGCACTGTTGTCCATCCAAAGCCTAATAGGGTGCCATACCAATACTCCAATGGTAGTTGTTGTTATAGGCGAACTCCGCCAAAATAACATGCTTGTCCCACTCGCCCCTCCAATGTAGAACACATGCTTTTAGCATGTCCTCTAAATGAATCATCCTCTCAAACTGACCGTCTGCCTAAGAGTGAAAAGCCATACTGAATCTCAACTATGTACCCAAGACTTTCTATAACTGTCCCCAAAACCTGAAGTGAATCTTGAATCCCAGTATGATATAATGGATAGAGGCACACCATGTAATTGTACTATCGCCTTGATATACAAATCAATCAGGCACTTCAAAGACTGACTAAATCAAACAAGTAGAAAGTAAACAAACTTTGTGAGGTTGTCAACTATTACCCATATCACATCCTTACCTCTACGAGTCCTGGGTAAGCCCACAACAAAATTCATCATGATTCCTTTCCATTTTCTTTATGGGATCTCGATTTGTTGCAATAACCCACCAGGTCTCTGATGTTCTATCTTAATTTGTTGATAGGTTGGACATCTAGATACAAAGCTCTCCACCTCTCCCTTCATCCCATTCTACTGATAACTAAAAAAGTTAAAAGAAAAAAATAAATACTAAGTTTTCTACTAAAAGATATGTAAAATTAGAAAAAGATATTCAAATTATTACCTTCTCTGCAAATCCTTATAGATTTTAGTACTACCAGAGTGGATGGTGTACTTGCTCATGTGAACCTCATTCAATAATTCTTTTTTGATCTGCGGGTCACTGGACACTCATAGCCTGCATCCAAACTAGATACTTCCATCTTCTTCTAAGTGTAGGGTTGATTCATCCTACTTACAAGCACCTATCATCTATGGTGCCAGCCACTGCATTTGCCTTCAGTGGGTGGTAGGCAATCGTGAATTCAAAGTCGTTTATGAATTTAAGTCATCCACGCTGCCTTATATTGAGCTCCTTCTATGTGAAAAGGTGTTTGAGACTTGTGGTCGGTAAATACTTCAAAATGCTCACTATATAATTAATGCCTCAAAATCTTTAAGATAGAAACAATTGCTATCAATTTCACGTCATGACTAGGGTAATTTCTCTCATGAACCTTCAACTATCGAGAAGCATATATGATCACCTTTCTATGTTGTATAAGCACTCCTCTTAGTATTATGCCTCAGGCATCCATGTACGGTATGAAATCTCCTTGCTCAGATGGCAAGGTCAAATATGGAGTTGTCGTGAGCTTCTCCTTCGGAGTTCTGAAGCTCTCCTCATAATTGGAATCCCATACGAATTTCACTCCCTTTCTTGATAGCTTGGTCATAGGTAGGGTGATCCATGAAAAGTCCCGAATAAACTTAATATAATACCTTGCTAGACCAAAAAAACTACGGATCTCACTGGCATTTTTTGTTGGCTCCCAATCCACAATTGTCGCCTCCTTTAAATTCTTAAAAAGTCATTTCTAAGGATCCAATATAGTTATTGACTTTCAATTTAAATCCTCAAAATTAATTAAAAATAGATCAATTACCTTAGATGGATCCATGAATAGTCTGTTATTTAGTATCATATGACCTAAGAACATAATCTTCTCGAGCCAAAATTCATACTTAGAGAACTTAACATACAATTGATGTTTTCTAAGGGTCTTTAGTACGATCCTCAGGTGTTCTTTGTGCTGGTTTAGATTCTTCGAATACACCAAGATATCGTCTATAAACACAATCACAAAGAAATCTAGATAGGGTTTGAATACCCTGTTCATGAGTCTATAAAAGTAGTTGAGGGTGTTTGTGAGTCCAAATGGCATAACCACAAACTCATAATGCTTGTAACCTATGTTGAACATTGTCTTAGGAACATCATCATCCCTTTTCCTTAGTTGGTGATATCTGGATTACAAGTTGATCTTGGAAAATACCTTCAAAAATAGCTTAAATTTAAGTAAAAATCCTAATTAATTTTTTTTGTTCTTGTTTAAGGTATTAAATCCAAAAATTCTCAAGCTGACATTTACCTTAGCCTTTTAAAGTTGATCGAACAAGTTTTTGATCCTCGACAAGAGATATTTGTTCTTAGTGGTCGTCTAGTTAAGTATCTTATAGTTAATGCATAACCTCATCGACCCATCCTTCTTCACGAAGAAAACTGATGCTCTCCATGGTGAAACAATTGGTCTAATGAATCCATTGTCTAACAGTTCCTGTAACTATTTCTTCAGCTCCTTGAGCTCTACTTGTGTCATCTGATACAGAGCCTTAAAGATTAGAGTCATCCCAGACACCAACTCTATAGCAAAATCAACTTCCTGTGTAGGGGGTAAACCAGGTAGCTCACCAAGAAATATATCCTAAAAAAGGCACGTCCAAGTCTCTCAAAGGGGTCAATTTGGGCTTTGATAGGGTAACACTATCCAAAAAGGCCTCATAGCCACTTTTAGCCCATCTTTGAGCCTTTATAGTTGAGATCAACTTGAACTTTTCCATGGGTTTAATTTCCCTATACTCTAGGATAGACTGACCTGAGCAAACAAATCTTATTCGACTCTCATGGCACTCCATACAAGCGTAATGCTTGTAAATTCAATCCATCCCCAAAATGACATCATACCCAATCATGTCCATAATGATCAGGTTGGCAGATAGGTTTTGCCATGCTATCTCAACCCCTACATCAGATAAATATGTATGAGCAATGATCCTATCACTTAAGGATGTTATAATTTCAAGTACATAATCGAAAGTTGTATCAGGTAGATTCAACATATATAAAAATTGAGTGAAAAAAATATGTTGCTCCTAAATAAAAAAAGGACTCTAGCACTAAAACTTGCAATATGGAGGGTACCTTTGATGACATCATCATCTTGCTCTAGCTCTGTGATTGTAGTGGCATAGACACGATTGGTGGTCTTCTTCTGACCTTGATATTGGCGTGACTGCAGCTAAGGTTGCTGAGGCTGACCCCCAGCTGGACAGTTCCCTCCATCTATCTTCCTTTGTGGGCACTCCCTAATAAAGTGTCCTATCTGCCCTCAATGCAGGCACACACGTCTTCATCAAGCATTGCTTTTCCTGGAGATACTTGTGGCACTAGGGACACAATGCCCCCTGGTTCTACCATTGTGGCTTAGCTCCCTTCTTTGAGGGTGGCACAAACTACTGCCCGCCAAACTTCCTCTTTTGGCCACTATACTGTTGTTGTTGCAACTTCTTCCCTTAGGACTTTTGGGCCTCTACCCAATCGTCGTTCAATAAAGTAGTCATGGGCTTTACATATACATCTTGGTGCACAAGGTCTACTTCAATCCCCGAGCAAACATTATTGACTGGTTTGACTCCTTAGTGTATAAGTTGGGACAGTAGCACTCTGACCCATGGAACCTCAAAATATAGTCCCTGAGACTCCCCGTTTGATGCAGGTTCAGGAACTCCTTCATTTTCTTATCTCTAGCATGCTTCAGGAAGTACGCCTCATTGAATGCCTGAAGAAATTGTCCCTAGGTGATTGGTTTGCTGTGAAAACAAACTACATGAGTGGTCTCCCACCACTTCTCTGCCTGCTTCTTTAGATCGTACATTCCAAATGTGACTTGCATGTCCATCGAAGCCTCTAGTACACAAAAGATCCTCTTGATCTCTGATACCCAGTTCTCCGCTATCTCTGAGTCCACCTGTCTGATGAAAGTGGGTGAATCCATAACCATGAATTGCTTGTAAGTCATGCCACCATCCCAACGATTTGTCTATCCTGAGCCACTTGTTGGAGGTTGTCTCCAGTAGCCTCCATAGTTGTAGCCTACTGACCCATAACCACCACGAGGTTGTTCAATGTTTCCATGATATTATTCCAAAATGCTTCTCAAGCCATCTATTCGAAAATAGAAAAATAAACCACAATGAGTTTCTACTCAAAACTGAAGGCAACTTTGGATATAATCCAACAAAATTTATTTCAAGGCTGCCAAAATGAAAGCTCCGGAATACTTTGATACTCTATAGCATATGTTAATGAACATGTTTTCACATCAATTAATCCTGAAAGTCTTGATAGGGAAACTTGTGCAATTAACATAAAGTATGGGAAGATTTTGATAAGAACTAACTCATACTTCACATGTGAGATTGCATGGCTTTTGATCTTATCTTTCAAACTCAGCATCCAATAAATCATCGAGTAACAACAAAAGTAGGGAAAACAAACAAGAACAAGTGGTCGTAACCAAGGAGAGATTTGTAGGAGCTTTTAGGTTGGTGTTGTGGGTGTCTTGAATTCTAGACTCACTCCTATCCATGATCAAATCTGAAAATATTTTTGGTGACCGTACAATGAGATTTTCAATGGGGATTTGTGGTGGTAGCAGAGGGACCTGGGCTATTCGGCCCACCACAAACCCTAAGGGGGTGCAGGAGCAAAGCTCAGCGGTATGGACCTATCCAATTTTGTATTTTTTTTTGTACCAGTTAGGGTTTTATACCTTTGGTTATATTTATAGCCACCTCCTTTTGTAAGTTGGGTGTGAGAATTTGGGCTGTATTAAAGATTAGGTTTTAAGAGTTTTGTATCTCACCTATATACTCCCTCATATTTGCTAGTGGATTTCTTGCTTCTCTTTTGCTTATAGACATAGGCCTGAGTGCCCAACTATTCTCCCATTCTTTTCTTCTCTTTATCTTGTGGTTTGCTTTGTTTCCATAGTGGTTTCCATATCAGTTGGCCGTTGGTCTGTGTAACAATGAAATGGTAAACTTCTTGTCCCAAGATAAGATAAAAGCTGTTGCCTTTTCATCAATGGATGGTGACCAAATGTTGGGCTTTATTTGCTATTCTTGCGCAAACTGACGACAAATCCAATGAGAATTTATGGCTCAGGTAACCATTCATAATCTAATTACAAGGATAACCAATTAATATTCTGGAGACAATTTGCTTACTGCTGCAAAATGACCTTAATTTGCATCCATGAATCATTACAGTTTTGTAGCCCTAAAGTTGTAAGCAGCATGGCTTTGGAATGTCTATACTAACATAGACAGTTGCCCACAAGCTTATAATGTGACCAAACCTCTTCTGAGCCAATTGCTAAGATCAATTCTATTGACATTTAGTTGATTCAAAAATCCATTATTAATCAAGGAATATGTATAATAAGCATGAAAGCCTAGACCATAAGTAGTGGAGATGAAAATATGAAAATGACCATATTGTACGAGAAAATGACACATTTCTCGAAATGTCCTATAATTTTAGAAATTTGCCCCATGTCAATGCCCAACTTTTAAAAAACTTTTTTACCCTTTATATGAGCAAACCTTTTGAGGTTTGCACGATATATAAGTATGTTGTCCCGATCTTGCAACCTCTCACTAAAAAGTACATTCGCACGATGATTTTGCAAACCTCATGAAATTCACATATATAGAGGATATTCATAAGCTATCATGCGAATCTCTTTTAAGTAATTGATCTTCAAGGAGGTCTACAAATGTGTGGAAACATTCACATATTAATGTTTGTGAATGTCCTTGACCTTCGCATTTTGGTCGATCTCTGCAAATATGGTACTACCTTCATATATATAATACGACATTCGCGTACTACCATGAGAATCTCCTTTAATTAAATGATCTTCACGGAGGTCTGCAAATGTGTGGTGACATTCATATATCATTTTTGAGAATGTCCTCAACCTTCATACTCTTATACAAAGATCGCAAATATGGTGCTACTTTTGGAAATAATGTATGACCTTAACAAAGAATGTTTATGAATTGACCTGAACAAAATCCTCTTCAATGAGATCTTCAAAGAATTGTTATTCACAAATTTTTAATTAACATGCGAATTTTGAAACATTTGCATGCTTGTTGAATCATATATATAATCATTTTCTTTTCATTGTTTCTAGAAAGAATCTTAACCATTTTTCCTGTATAACCCTTAACCCTTTTCCCGTACAACCCTTAACCCTTTTTCCTTTTTCCTTGTTGGGATTTTTGTGAAATCTTTTTGCTCCATTACAATGAAGTTGCGGTATCCTTCTCATCGACTTTCTTGATTAGGTTGAAAGGTGAGTAAAATGATTATATTGTATGATAAATATGACCTATTTTTCAAAATACCTTATAATTTTTCTATTCTCCTAATGTCCAAAATCATAAATACTAAACTTCAATATAACCTTTTTAACCTCCCATGTGTAGAACTGGCAAGGTTCATGCAATATATAGCTATGCTCCTCGGGTAACGCATACTCCCACTTAAAATGAGTTCCGCATGTTTTTTCTTGCGGACATCAGAAAGTTCGCATATATTTATGTGCAAACTATGTTAATCTCAAACTTTGGAACATTGCACATATGTCACAAATTTTGTACATAAATATGTGTGGACCTCGTTTTACTCTCAAACTTTAGAACATCACACATATGTCACTAAGTTCACATATATGTCATTAAGTTTGTATAAAATTATTTATGAACTTCATGAGTATAAAAAACTAGAACACCGCAACCTAGACTATATGTGCGAACTTCGTGAGCATAATTTTTTTAGGGTTATTTGCGGTCCCGAACTTGTTTCCCAGTGACCACCATTCTGACAACTATTTTAGTAGGACTTTGTCCTCAAGTGTTTCAAAATCTTCAATGGTGATTTTTTTGGTAAGCACATATTTATCTATTGAACCAGTTATTTTTTTATAAACACAACTTTTCTTAATGTATTTAGACGATTTGTATGTTTCTATTCCATCCGCTATTTTTGTTATTTATATTTTATGGATCTTTTACAATAAATATGATATGTTGGCACAATGTTTGTTTTTTTTGTTGTTTCCTTAACAATTTGGATTTTTGTTCTATATCTTTGTTGCATGCTTGTTTACCTATATTCTCCTATTTTGGTATTATAGGAAATTGTTAATTTGTTTAATATAATATGCAAACTAAGAAGACTATGTGAGAGGGGTCCACACCCAGATTTTCTACTGTTAATGCACAACAAATAAATTCAAAGAAAAAAAATTATGAACTGGGTCATCCTTGGTACTATGAAACTAGGAAGTTGCTTCACACGTGGATAGAGAGGGAGTCACATCCAATGCCAAGAGTTTCGGTGTTTGACATTTTGCATGGAAAAGGCACCCTTCATAAACTTAAAAAGTTATGCTCAAATATTCAACAAAAAATGCAAAAAAAGTTGGCTAAACAGCAGCTCGCCATTTCACAGTGGCTCGTATAAGAAAGAATGTGTAGAAAAAGTTAAAGAGTTTGTAGTCACAATCTTCTCCCATCCTGAAAGTATCTAAAGAGCAGGAGGGTCACTCAGTGGTAATGAAGAGTGGCCCATTGGCTCACTCTGATGTTGTTGTGGACTTGAATGTCAGAATAGATAGGGTTGAAGATGTGGTCAGTTGTTGTGACAATGGCGAGATGAGGATGGAGGTACATCAGCAAGTGAATGATGAGAAACCTATGGCAGAGTTTCAGGAAGTAGATGTATCTCAGGGTCTTGTGGCTATTTCAGATGCTCAAAGCGATTTTCAAGCTAAAATGGAAAGTGCATTGAGCGATAGTAAGGGCGATCAACCTCATGAGTCAGAGCATCCAATCCTAGAGGAGAAAGTGCAAGCTTCAAAGATGTTGCAGCAGTAAATAAGGTCTGGTGCTCCTAGACAGGTATCAATTATGTATTTATCTTTTAGTTTGATTCAATGTTTAAAATGCTATATATATATATATATATATGTGTGTGTGTGTGTGTGTGTGTGTGTGTGTGTGTGTGTGTGTGTGTGTGTGTGTGTGATGCATGAACTATTATTTTCTCATTGAATCATATATATATATATATATATATATATATATATAACATGTTAGGATAACTAGTTTGATTCATGCAATACAATGTGTAAGTTGCTATATATATTCCATAAAATGATTCATTTGACTAATTCTAACAAAATTAATTATGATTACAAGATCTGCAGCCAAAAGATTCATCATCCCACACATATCAATTCTATTGGTTCCAAGCACACCAGCGGTTCGTAAGACTAACAGAGGAAGCGAAGGAATTGTTGTATGAGATGTATTTTCAAAAATTCTTCGAGATCACACCATGGAACATCAATCACCCCCATTTAAAGGCCGTTGTAAAGTTCTACAAAATTCGGCAACCAACATATTCCATTTTGAAGATTTTGAGATGACCATCATGTTAGAGGACGTGGCACGATCACCGGATTGAAGTGCCATGGAGAGTCAGTCAGTGGACATCAGTAGGGAGATTTTAAGTAGTTATGTGATATTCATTTCAGAGCGAATGAGGATGCATTCGACGAAAAGGGGATGGAGCTAACATGGTTAAAGGACCTTTTTGTCTCCAAAATGGGGGTTCCAAGAAGAAGAAGATACCATGCTTGGGAAAGAAGGCCGGTAGTAGGGTAGAGAATGAACTGAGAGAATTCTTGCTTTACTTCTTTGGGACATGTTTATTTATCGACACTGCTGGAAAGTCGATCCATGTATCATACATATAGTTTTTATAAGACCTGAATCATGTTGATCAATATGCATGGAAAGCAACCTCACTTTTACACCTGTATGCAAGTTTGAGTAGCACGGGGAATGAAAGAAAAAACATAACAGGGATGGTGGTGGTGTTGGGGGTATTTATTTCTTCATTGTATAATAAGACATTATTTAAAATTATTGATGAACTATACTGTGTATTATTCTTTGCATGTATGGATATGGGAGCACATAACCACTATAAGGCCTCCAACGTGTGATTGTCTACGTGGATTTTCACGTGTTGTAATATTTCATTGATCACATAGCGAAGAGATGATTGGTGAAAGATTGATGGGTTGTCACATGTCACTTTATAAGAAAGTAAAAAGAAAAAAAAGAGGCTGCCCAAAAATGGTTTAGGAGGAGACAGAGAACCAAAAAAGACTACAACATAAAACAAAAGGTCCAAAGGCCAAGTAGAAAAAAGAGGAGTAGACATCAAACAATGAGGTGTCGGATGACCTTGCTCAAGAAGCTGAGTTGTGGATAATTTTATGTTGTCATTGTTGATTACTATTGTGAATTTGAGAGAATTGTAAAATAAACTAATTTATTAATAAATAATTTATTTTATTTTTTATTAATAAATATCATATTTTATTTGTTGGAATATAGATTTGATACATTGGATATAAATTTGATAGGATTTTGGTTGTTTTGTAAATTTTGGATGTTTAACTTCAGTTTGGATTTGTTCTTTAAATGTTTGCTGTTTTATAAATTTTGAATGTTTAACTTCAGTTCAAGTTGTATGTTCCTTAAATCTTTGATGTTCTCTAAATTTTGGATGTTTTGTAAACTTTGGTTGTTTAATTTCAGTTTAGGTTTGATGTTTTATAAAATTTGGATGTTTTATAAATTTTGAGTGTTTCTGTAATTTACAAAATATTCAAATTTTACAGAACATACAACCTAAACTGAAATATAAATTGTCTATAGTAACAAGGTCAGATTTCGTAAATGTAGGAAAATCGTATATTTATAAGGAAATTTGTAAATACATATTACAATTTGCAAGTGTATCACATAAGAATTTAAGTATAATAAAGACCTCCGCAAATAATAAAGTATATTCACAAATAATGTTGTACATTTGCATAGACATCACGTGAATGTACTCAAGTTTACAAATAATAAAGTACATGTAAACCTCCATATCCTCGCATCACAGTGTGCGATGTCATCAAGTTCACAAATAATAGAGTATATTTGCATAAACATTATATGAATGTCCTCAAGTTCACAAATAATAGAGTACATTTAATAAACATCATGTCAACCTCCATATCCTTGCATCATAGTGTGTGAATATCCCCAATTCGCAAATAATAGTGTACAATCATATAAATGTCATGTGAATATCCTCAATTTTGCAAATAATGAAGTATATTCGCATAAACATCATGCAGACCTCCCTATCCTCGTATCACATTTGTGAATGTCCTCAATTTCATAAATAATTGAGTATATTTGTGTCATTGTGTGTGAATGTCCTCCAATTTGCAAATAATGGAGTACATTCACATGAACATCATGCAACCTTCGTATCATTGCATCACAGTGTGAATGTCTTCTATTTTGCAAATAATGAAATACATTTGCATTACGGTATGAGAACCTTCGTATCTTTGCATCACAATGTGTGAATGTCTTTCAGTTCGCACGTTATGATGTAAAAATGTCATCCAAAAGTCATTGTATGTATAATATTTAGAAAAACACTTGTTGTATATTCAAATCATATACATTCATAAATTTACCTATTGTATATACATTAAATTCAAACATTCACAAAAATCATATGTATACATTTAGAAATGATATTTAAATTCAAATAGTATAATTTCACATAAGTTGTATATTCATTCAAATTTACAAAAAATATTCAAATTTAGAAATATACATTGAATTGTAACATTCATATAAAAAAAATCAATTACAACTTCAATTACAAAAGTAGCATGACTTAATTAGAATCATTGTAATGATTTACAAATTAACAAAACTTAATTATAATTATTTAAAAAATATTGTTTACTGACAAAACAGTGTTAATTGAAAACATAAGTCACTATTGTGGATGCGTTAGGTGCGTTCTTAGTTCCTCGATAACTCGATCTATGTTAGCGATCAAGTCAGCTTGAGTCTGTATAATGGCCTCCTTTGCTTGAAGCAAATCCTTCAGTATGAAACATATCATTTACTATCATTTTCCGATGACAATATAGAAACCAGATAACACAAAACACAAAAGGTTTTATGTGACTAGTGGGTTAGTAGGAGCATAAATGGTGAGCTAGCGCTAAATCTGAACCTTTGATTCTCGAAAAGGCCAATACGAGCATAGATGTTCCATGCTCGGTTTTGAGTTTTGATGATGGATGGTCGATAAGTTGGCCTGTTGCACTGCAGCGCCGGCCATGCAGTGTTGTCCAAATCTCAACTTTGATTGATGTTAGGTGTTTGTCATCCCACGTGGGTCTTGTAGCCCTTGAGATCGTGTTGTGAACTTATAGTTGCATTGGGACTTGGCGCTCTACTTTTGTAGAAATTAAAAATAGAAATTGTGAGATTAACACCCGGTTGGAGTGGGGAGGTGCCCCTCGACAACAATCTTGTTCTATTGTTGGCAATTTCTTGATGGAATAATAGTTCAGGGACATGTATGATGTACTACTTGTTTCCGGTTTCGGTGATACCTGCTTGTCCGTTTCTGCTCCCCCGCAAAAAAACAGAGATCCCACAGACCACGGTTTCCGCCATTAAGGGGAGTTATTTTAATGAGGACGCAACCTGCACACATCAAACCATGGTGCTGTTGGATCTGAAAAGATACGACCAGTAAGGAAGAGCAAGAATAAAGCGATGGTGTATTATTAGAGAGATGAATAATTGAAGGATACCTTGAATTGTAAGGCTCTAAGCGATACGTGACACATGAAGCGGAGGCTGAAGACGAGGATGATGGGTGATGCATGGCATGTCTGCCTCCCAACTCTAGAGACTTTGCGTACTTATCACACAGACTTTTTGCGTTCAACTTCATTCGCTCTAATTATTTATGTGTGTGTTTGTCCTTTCCTTGTTTGTATTTCTACATGGCTGACATATCTGTCTTTGATTCCTCTAATTCTCTATCTATTTGGAACGAACAAGCATGAAGAACATATATATATATATATATATATATATATATATATATATATATATATATATATATATATATATATAGAGAGAGAGAGAGAGAGAGAGAGAGAGAGAGAGAGAGATGACCAAACTTTTGAACCTAGCTAGGGTCGGCTATCGTTTGACATGGAAACATGGGCAATGACCATTGTCACGGGCTTATTTGGAAGCATTGCGCCGCACTTGGTGATTCCAATTAGGTCAGCCTTCTGAGTCAAAGAAGCAATGTGAACACCTCGCACGAGGGTGCACAATTACAACAGAGTGCGTACAATCTCAAATAGAGCAACAGAGAGAGATAGAGAAAGAAGGTAACTCATATTCATAAGTTTCAAGATTACACAAAGAGAGTGAGAGGGGGGGAGAGGGATCTATAACAATTATAGTTCATGGGGGATCTTAGGCCAAAGGCCATTTATGTACACTACGAAGGACCAAAGAGGTATTTACATCAAGGAAAGAAGGTGTCAACATGGCAGGCTGGAACATGTCCTCCGGCCTAAACTGGTGCCTCCCTCGGTGCGATCTCCTGCTGGTAGTCTTTAATGGCTTGCTAAAACTGACGAATATTTCATGGAGTTTTTCAACTGGCATCGCTCTCTGGTAGTCCTTTCCATTTTACGAGATACTTCTTCACTTCTCCTAGATAATTGTTGACGTGATCCATGATGAATTCAATTTCTCTGGAGGTCGACGCTGATGTCAATGTTGGAGCTCGCTGAGGAATGAGAGCTCGTTGAGGTAGATTGTGGTTGAGATCCTCTTCATCTTCGTTGAAGGGCTTTAGATTGCACACGTGAAAGACAAGGTGGACCTGAAAACTAGTAGGAAGGTTTAGCTTATATGCTAACTTGTCGATCCTTTGGATAATGGAAAAGGGTCCATCATATTTCTGAATGAGTCTTTGATGATGCCCCCGAAAGATAGCCATTCTCTCAGGGTATAATTTGACCAACACTTTATCTCCAACTCAGAACTCGACGGGTTGACGGTCTTGATCCTCTCACTTTTTCATTCGCTTACCAACTTTATGTAGAAATGCCTTTGCTAATTCAGTCTGATCATGCCAGTTCTTGACAAAGTTGTAAGCAAAGGGCACCTTTCTCCGACCTTGAGCCACTATAGCGTGCAATGTCTGTGGTTGTTGTCTTGTCACGATCTCGAATGGACTGTGTCCTCACGATTCACTCTTTTAAAGATTATAGCAGAATTGAGCGATATCCAATAGTTTCATCCAATTTTTCTGATTTGCATTCACAAAGTTCCTCAAATATTCTTCTAGCACCCCATTAATACATTCAGTCTGATCGTCAGTCTGTGAGTGAAAATTGGTAGAAAAGTGCAATTCATAACCTAGCAACCAGAAGACTTCTCTCCAAAATTTTCATGTAAACCGAGCATCCCTATTACTGCTAATGCTCTCCAAAATGCTTTAATACTTCACAACGTGCTTCACAAAAAGTCGATCTATATCTTCAGCTGAACAATTGTTAGGGCCAGGCGCAAAGGTCGCATATTTTGAGAACCTGTCAACTCCAACAAAAATGATACCGCACCCCTCGGTTTTCGGCAGGCTAACGATAAAATTCATAGAAATGCTCTCCCAAGGTTGACTTGGGATAGAGAGAGAGGCTCCAATAGTCATGTAGTCTTGTGATTCATGGCCTTGTCATGTTGGTAGATCAAACAGGTGTATACGTAACCATCCACATCATCACGCATTTGAGGCCAGTAATAAACTCATTTCATCAACGTAAAGGTTATTTCTTGCCCTGGATGTCCTACCTAGGGGGAATCATGGCACTCCTTCAATATCTCTCACTGCAAGGATCTCCATCGAGGCACATATACTCGATTTTCAGTTGTTATCAGCAATCCTTCTTGTTTCCAGAGTTGTCTCATCTTTTCCACTTTCACCAGAGAGAAAAGATGTTGCGCCATGGGGTCTTCTCGTAAGCCCTCTCAGATTCTATCGAGCAGGTCACTTCAAGGTCCAGTACCCCTGCTTTTATCTTCAATCAAGGTCGTTCCTACTTAATGCATCTGCCACTATGTTGGTTCTTCTGGGTTTGTACTCTAGAATCATGTCAAATTCAACTAAGAACTCTTACCACCAAGCTTGTTTAGGACTAAGCTTTCTTTGTGTTTGAAAATAGCTTGTGGCAATGTTGTCTGTGTAGATAACGAATGTTGAACCCATTAGGTAATGCCTCCAGGCACATAAGCAATGGACGATGGCGGTCATCTCTCTTTCATGTATTGTATATCACCATTTAGCATTGTTCAACTTTCGACTCTCGAAAGCGATAAGGTGACCCTCTTGCATCAATACGCCTCCAATGGCAAAATTCGATCCATCTGTATATACTTCAAATGGTTTTTCCTTGTTCGACAGTTGTAATACCGGTTCTTTGGCCATGGCATCCTTAAGAGTCTCGAATGCTTTCTAACATTCTTCTTGCCAATCTCACTTTTTGTCCTTCTTTAACAATTCTGTTAGAGGTGTCACAATAGTTGAATATCCCTCGATGAAATAACGATAATAGCTTGCTAGACCTAAAAAAGATCAGAGCTTGGGGACCTTGGTTGGAATCCCCCAATCCTGAATAGCTTTTACCTTCTGACTATCCATCCTTAGACAACCCTTTCCAACCACATGGCCCAAGAAACTTATCTCCTCCTGGCCGAACATACACTTTTCTCTTTTTATATACAAATTGTTGTCCTTCATAATCTAAAACACCATGCGCAGATGTCGTACGTGTTCCTCCATGTTTTGACTATAAACAATGATATCATCCAGATATACGACCACAAAATGGTCAAGGTAAGGATAAAATATATGGTTCATCAGCATAGAGAAAGTCGCAGCTGCATTGGTTAAACCAAAAGGCATCACTAAAAACTCAAAAGCACCATATCGTGTAACACATGTAGCCTTGGCCTCGTCCCCTTCCACAATTCAAACTTGCCAATATCCTGATCGCAAATCCAATTTTGAGAAAACCCGAGCTTCCCCTAGCTGGTCGAACATATCGACAATTAGGGGCAAGGGATATTTGCTCTTGATAGTTAGTTTGTTGAATGCCTTATAGTTTATGCACAACCTCTTGGATCCATGTTTAGTATGAAACAACACAGGAGATCCAAAGGGAGCCTTTGACGATCGGATAATTCCAGTAGCCAACATTTTATCCAACTACCTTCTAAGTTATATTAGTTCGGTCGGGGCCATTCTGTATGGCACCATCGCAGGGGGTCTTGCACCAACTCTATCAGATGGTCCACTTCTCTTTGTGGTAGCAAGTTTCTTGGCAACTCTTGGGACATTATCTTTCAGAATTCCTTTAATATTGTAACAATAGGTGGTGGTACAACTTCAGGAGACTTCCCCTCTGCTCCTTCTCGCACTGCCACTAGAAATGTTTGATCGCCTCCTTGGAGGCCTCTCTTAATCTGTAAAGCAGAAATCATGCGAACGTTCGACATTCCTGGTGTCAAAGTGGGGATCATGCAAGGAGACTCTTCATTCATAAAGCTGACGACATCCAGGTGGGGCATGGGCATGGCCTTACTCGCCCATAGGAACTCTATCCCCAAGATTACTTTGAAATCGTCCAACAAGGCAATCGAGAAGTCTGTTTGGCCTATCCACTGTCCAGCCCCAACTTGTGGGTTATTTCCAAGGTGGATTGCATTGCTGAGTTCATAGCCTACATGCGGCTGACTTTTTGATCCCATTGCAAGCCTAGTCTTCTAGCTTCCTCTTGGGCCATGAAGTTATGTGTGGCCCCTATATCGACCATCACATTGGTAGTTTTTCCATTAATAGTCATCGCCAAGTACATTAACTCCTTCTTGACCGTGGGCACTACAGAGGTAGACCCCTCTAGTGTGTTCACCCCTTGTAAGGCCCCAATTTTGATGTCCTCTTCAGTGGGTGCTTCTTCCAACTCGATAGCATTGGCCGCCCTTCTCCCCGTATTCTCTTGATTTTGGTTTGGGCAAACCCGTGCAAAGTGATTTCCACTGTAGTACCAACAACGAAGGTTCGAAGGTACCAGTCTATTTTCCAAAAGTCCATCAGGTCATGCTTGGGGCTGATTTCTCTAGTCTCGAGGAGGTGGTCGATATTGGTTTCCTCCTTGGCCTCCTGCAGCATTACCACATTCATCTTTGTGGAACAACCTTGCTTGAGGTCCCCCACGGTTAGGATATTCAACTATCTGTTCAGCTATTGCCATAGCACTTGCAAGGTCCATCGGTTTCATCTGAGTCAACTTCTGTTGAGCTCAAAACCATATGCCTCTTTTAAAGAAGTAGATGCAATCTGTTTTCGACATGTCTTCTATATCGAGCATCATTGATGAGAACACAACCACATATTCCTGAATACTTCATGTATATCTTAGGGCCATCAGCTTGTCACGGGCAAGCTCCTCAACATTGTGTGGAAGGAAATACCCTCTTATTTTCTTTTTAAAGTCATCCCATGATTCAATCATAATTCCTTCATGTTCCATGCTTCGATATTGTGTCCTCCACCATACAACGACACCCTCAATCAAGTACCTAGTTGCAGTATGTATTTGATCAACATCGATATCAATCTCAGCTTGATCAAAGAATTGTTCCACATCCCACAACCAATTTTCCACGATCCTGGCGTCTCTTTCACCTTTAAACTTTGTCGGCTCGACTGGCTTCAATTTAGGCCATTCACGATGGATCATCATTGTGTTTCCCCCTTGTGGGTTATTTTCGGGATTTTCGACATTGGCCACATCACCAATCTTGTTCCCCAACAGCCTTTCTAAGACTCTGTATTGTTCTCGAAGTTCTCACATTTTGGCCTCTTGCAAACTAAACCAATCTGTTAATTCTTGGACTGTAGCCCTCAGCTCTTCAGTCTCAGCCCTCACATCACCATCTAACTTTCTAAAATCGTCATGTGCTCTTTTAACTGCATTGGCACAAGCACGGACATCACCTGTCAATTCCATCATTCTTTTTTCAACTCTGGTCACCCATTTTTCTATAGGGCTGACCACTTCCTCCAAGCAAGACATTTATGTCACCTCTATGGCAGATTTCTCCTTCTCTGCCTTTTTTCCTTTGTGAACTTTTCCAAGGAGTTCACCCAACTCTGAGTCCATTATCGAACTCAACTCATGAGGGTTTCAGCAAATACCCCTCTTTCCTTCCCTCAGTCCTCGAGTAGGCTTTGGTACCAGTTGTCATGGGCTTATTTGGAAGCACAACGCGACACCTAGTGATTCCAACCAGGTCAGCCACCCGAGTCAAGGAAGCAACGCAAACACCCCGCACAAGGGTGCACAATCACAACACAGAGCGCACAATCTCAAATAGAGCAATAGAGAGAGATAAAGAGAGAAGGTAACTCATATTCATAAGTTTCAAGATTACACAAAGAGAGTGCGAGGGGGGAGAGACCCGTAACAATTGTAGTTCACGGGGGATCTTAGGCCAAATGCCGTTTATGTACACTACGAAGGACCAAAGAGGTATTCACATCAAGAAAAGGTGTCAACATGGCGGGCTGGAACAACCAGACTCGCAAGAATGACAAGATGATCAAATCTTTGATAAGAAAGGTGATGACCAAATAATATACCGGTAACTGAAGCTTCGCAAGTTTTTGTATGTCTTGACCTAGGGATCATAAGCCTTACCCAACAGCAATCGGCATCCACTACCATACGTGAGCAGCCAACCATGTGGCAGCATCCCATGGGATGTGCAGCAACATAATGCAATCCACCCTCAAACTGCTACCATATGACCGGCTACCCATCTGTTCTCAAGGACATCACATGGGGAAAATGTTTTCATTAAATCTTTTTACTTCCCAAGCGGGTTATATCTTTATGAAAAATGGATAACGTTGATTATTTTGCACACAAGGCTGTTAACTTTCAAAAAAAACAAATTTGTGCATGAGAGAACTAGGAGTGCACAAGGAACCAATTAAGTAGATCGAGCTTAGTTAAATGGCTAAGACTGGGTGCACTCGTAATCGATGTTGGGATGAACCTGGTGGAGTTAATTAAGATCATTCACGTGCGAGCAATACCAATAGGCCCTTGCGACTTCTATCATGCAGCAACTGTCTGTTTATAGGGCTGCTTTTTGTTAGCGTTTCAAACCATCTTTTGTTGTCCGCTGCATGGTTAAGGCTATCCCATGCCTAAACTATTCGATTTTGGATTGGCCTGCATCGGGTCTATGTCCGACCCAGTCTAGAACCTGGGCCTGTTGGGGTTTCAAGTGGACCAGGTCTGAGTCCAAGCCGGTCGGACTCTGTTCGGGACCCAGGCCCATTAGGGTTCCAAGTGGACCAGGTCTGAGTCCGACCCAGTCTGACCTGATCCAAGACCCAGGCTTATTGGGGTTCCAGGTGGACCAGGTATGAGTTCGACCCAGTTTAGGACCTGGACCATTGGGGGTTTTGAGTGGACCAGGTCTGAGCTTGACCCGTTTCGAGGTTTTTGGGTGAGCCAGGTTTGAGCCCGACCCAGAGGCATCCAATCTGAACCCAGACCCAGAAAGTGGATTCCTGGTGGGTCGGGGCTGAAACCCGATTGAACCAGGTTCAAGACCCGGACCCATTGGGGGTTCTGGGTAGATCGGGTTTGTGTCTAACCCGGTCTAGGACCTGGATTTATTGGGGTTCCGGGTGGACTGGGTATGTGCCCAACCCATTGAGACCCGGTCCAACCCATTACTGTTTTAGGGTGGACCGAGTCAGACTCTTAGGTTGGATCAGATCCAGAACCAAACCCGGTTAACTATATGACACTGAACTGGTTCAGGAACCAATTCGGTTCTTTTGAAACCGGTTCGGGTCATTCTGAAACTGGTTTTGATCCTTTCAGGACCGGTTCAGTGGTTTCTGAAACTGCATTGAGGTTTCTGAAACTGGTTCTCAGGTTTATAGAGCCAATTGAGGTCATTTATTAATGATTGATTCAGAGTTTTTAAGGACCTATTTAGGGAATTTTAAGACCTCAATCCTGGATACGACTAGCAAATGCATATCTTTATTATTATATAATATTTTTTTGTGACTTTAGCATGATACAAGGTGTCTTTCATGTTATTTTGTGTTGTTCGTGACTGTTTAAGCATGAGATTATGAATGTGTGCACTATTTATGTGTTGTGACATTCTTTACATGAACTTATCATAAAAGATTTTGATCAACTCACTCATATAATCACCTAAGTGATCCAAGTTGTATTGATTAATGGTTCCTTAGATTGTGTTGAGAGTGATATTTGGTATTACAATTGTGTGTGACTTTATAAAGCAATGATTCTATTCAAAGGCAAGTCATTATGTTCCAAATTCATATTGTGTGTAATAGTAGGTGTGTACACCAGCTGATAAAGCATGTTCGTGCCCAAAGGTAGAGTATCGAATTGCCTCTGATTTCATGATCTACTAGTTTCACCAATTAAAGTCAATTTTTTGATAATTGAGGAGGCAAAACAGCTCAGAGTATTACTTTTTTCACCAAAGTGGAACAATAATAACTCTATTATACTTGTCTTAGAAAAGTTGAATAATAAAGGGTCTCATGTTTACCTTTTTTATCTGAATCTCATATAGAGAGATTATGTCACTCATACAGAAAATAGTGCAGCCAATCAGAAGGCTGCTATGAGAAGTAAGAAAGACCAGAATGTTGTCTATGAGAAGTGAGAGTACTCAGATAATCTTAGCTTGTTATTTTTGCAATCACGAATGGCTGAGAATATTAGAGTCATCATCTCTCACTGCAGAACAGTGATTTTTTTTTTAAAGCCATTGATGTAGAAATTATTGATTTAAACAAGATTTTATCTCAAGCCATATGGATTAGAAGCTTTATTTTGGGTCTTGGACTCTATTGAGAGGCCATTTATAATAATGAAGATGTTGAATTGATAATCATTTAGTATGTATTGATATAATTGGTACAAAGAAAATGACTGTGAATCATCTTATTAAGGGCTAGCACCGAGATCATATTCTCAACATATAATGAGGATGGGTCAATTTAATGTCGTCTGATGTATGACAATACATTATGGTTATATATGATCATATTATGAAACTGAATTGATTCTCTATGGTTTTGTGCATTATTGATTCTATGTAAAGTATCTTTCATTTGGGAAGATATGATAACAAAATAATAATATTAAAATAACCAATAGAATAGGTTAGAGACCAACTCCTTCATAAAGGTAATCCTACCATGCTAAACACTGAAAAAGAATAATATTGTAGTTCATGAAAATATGACATCTCATATAGAGATGTTCATCTCCATGACTCGTATCATTCATTCTGGTGATACAGGATAGTATGTGAACCCACCTGAAATTAAAATTGAGATAACAGTATAGAACCTCGATGAAGTGCTTTTCCATGTCAATGGGACAAGTGGGAGAATGTTTGATTTTGGATCAGATCAGAGCCAACCTGGATATAACCCATATTGACATAGGCACATCAAGGAACATACATGGGTGTGACTCTTGGTTTTTGGGGGTTATAGGACAATTATGAGGCCTCACAATTGTCTATTCATGCCCAATAGGGACCTCCACTAGTGCCCACTATGGACCCATTATGGACCTCTACCAAATTTCACTATAAATAGGAGACTCGTAGTGGTGTGATGCGTGCCACATTTGTATGTGATTTCTCTCTCTGAGCTCAGAGGTCTCACTCACTTCTCGACATTCTGGCCTAGGCTCATTGAGGATGTGGACTGGCTGAGGACAATGTTAATCACCCGCATTCACCGAATTGGTCACTGAACTGGTTTTGCTCTTTAAAAGGGTCAAACAATACATGGATCTTGTGGACATGATCTTGTTTCAGACCTAATCTGATCCAAAATAGTCCATGGGTTTCGGGTGGACTAGGTCTGTGTTCAACCTGGTCCAAGACCTAGACCCATTGGGGTTTTGGGTGGACCGGGTTTTCTCTAGACCCGTAAGGATTCGGTCCATAACCTAAACCTGTTAGGGGTTCCAAGCGGGTCGGATCCATGCCGAACCTAGTCGAACCTGGACCCATTTCAAGGTTTCTAGGTGGATCGGGTTTGAGCTCGCTCCGAAGGGAACCGGTCTGACCCAGACCCGTTGAGGGTTCCGGGTGGATCAATTATGGGACCTGACACCGGGAGACCCGATCTGGAGGGATCCAATCTAGGACTCGAACCCGTTGGTCATTATGGGTCTATGTCTAAACCTGATCTGGAGGGATTCGGTTCATGGTCTGGACCTATCCCATGGTTTCAGACAGACCGGGTTTGTGTCTGGTCCATTTGGTCTGATCCAGAACCCGGGACCCGGTTGGACCGAGTTTGGATCCAGAACAGTTTCAGATCATGAGATTTGACCCGATATCCATTTTAGAGCTGGGTCTAGATCTGAACTGGGTCAGGATTGTTGGATCCAACCCATGTACAATTACGGGTCGGATCAGGTCTAAAACTGGATCCAACACTATATGACCCCTTTAAGGTGTTGAACCGGTTCAGTAGATCCATCATAAATGATTATGGTTTTTCTTAGAAAAGTAAAAGAAAAGTTTTTTACTCTGTGATGGCATGTAAAAGACTCTAAATATGTCTTGAAAATGTAATGGCATGAAATATTCGTGAAAACAAACTCCTTAGTTGCCTAATGCTTCGTGAATTTGAATCTTTTGTATACATGACGGAGATTTTTGTGGGTAGCATTACTGCAAACCCTCACGAGACCTTATTCGTCCACTGAGGTAACCCAGGGGTTTAAAGGGCTTGTTGCATACAATAAATGCAACTGTGATTCCTATGAAAGTAAGTTAGGTTTTTGTTTCGTTAGTTTGCTTTTGCTTTGTTATTCAGTGTCAGTTTGCTCGAGGACTAGCAAACAATAAGCATGAGAGAATTTAATCATGCATATATTTTATATTTTATACATATATTTTTATGCATGATTCAACAAAAAATTACATTAAAAACTCATTCTTATCAGTGTTTTTTATAAACTGCTTTGGAATTAAAAATAAAGGTAAAATCATATTTTTAAACATTTTCTTGCATTTTTCGGTATTTAGATTAGTTTAGGACTTTTTAATTATTAGTCTAATTAGTTTAGGAGTTTTCAAATAATATTTTATTTAGAAGTTTCTTTTTTATGGAATATATATATTTTTAGTGTGTTTTATAATTTTTGAAAATTAATTGAGGTTTTTAGAAAACACATTTTTGACCTAATTTTTTAGCATAAAAACCCAATTTCCAGCCATAGGAGGGTGTCTCCCTCATGAGAAAAAATATGCTCTCCTTCTCCCTCTCTCTCTTCTCTTCCTCCTCCTTATCGTTTTCAACCAGTTCTCCCTTTTGCTCTTCTTCTTTCTCTCCTATTCTCTTCTTGCTTATAATCTCTTCTGACGCCGATTCTTCTTGTCACCATCATCGAAGGCACGTGCAACTCAGAAGAAAGACAGTTTCTTCTTCTCAACCCCTCCGTTGAAGACGGACTGTGAGGTTTGCCTCTTCTCCCTCTTTTCTTTACGTTAGGTGCATATATTAGATCTTTTTGTTTTGTTCATTGAGTGCATACACTATCATATTTGTTTTCTTTCATTGCATACATCACATTGTTTATTTTTATTCGCATAGCATATAGGATATGTTTCTTGTGATTTACGTTTTTGCATTTATGTCATATATATTCTTAAGTCGTTGCATCCCTAAAATCATGTTTTAGATTCACATGTAGCGTAGAGTAATTTTTTGTTTGTTGCATCATTACAAGTAGCATAGCGTAAAAGTAGTGAATAGTTCTTTTTATTGTGTAAGGTAGATCACTTTATTATTATTTGTAGGATACACGGTGTTGCAATATTATCTGCATGAAACCGGCAATCAGCCCGATTATTGTGACAGAACCGATCTAGCGGTTCCTTGAGTGCAGATCACGATTTAATTACCTGTCATATTGATTTGTATAACCAATAACTTTAGACGAACATTGGAGGCTTGGGTGTACAGAAGTCAACACATTTGTGGTTCAGAAATTTTTTATGCTGAATATATTTCCTCTAGACGATTGTTAATTGCTCACGCAGATTGTGCGTTTTCAAATAGTTCATGCACTACTGTGTGTGAACAATTCAGGATAATTAAAATTCTAAGACTGCAGCAATACATGGTAGCTAGTTAGTTCCTTTAAAATTTAATTTATTAGTGCAGCCCCC
Source organism: Nuphar pumila (assembly GCF_984573655.1). NCBI lineage: Eukaryota > Viridiplantae > Streptophyta > Magnoliopsida > Nymphaeales > Nymphaeaceae > Nuphar > Nuphar pumila. The sequence goes on from NC_143251.1 coordinate 45,081,009, forward strand.
TTAGATTAGTTGTATTTTATTGTCTTGCATTATAGGTTAGTTACTTTGTTTTAATGATTTGCATAGTTAGTAATTAAGTTCATAGTTATAATCAGTTAGTATAAATCAGTTTTTCTTTATGTTTGTTTTAAGAAGTTAGTTAATTGGAGTTTGTTTTAATTCGATTTGCAACTTAGTTAGATTCAATTATGTTGCTAAAGTAGTTAGTTTTTTGTGGTTCATGTTTTTATTGGTTGTGCTTTTTTTTAAGCACTTAGTTTAGAAATTTTTACCAATTCGTTAGTTTGTTAATGTCGGCTGGTAGTTAGTTCAATTTATTTCTTGCAATCTGGTTAGTTAAAAGTATTTCAATCTATTAGTCATTTAGAATTAGATTTTTTTTAGATAGATTGGGATTTAATGCTATCACTGTCAATTAGTTAGATTTGGCGATTTGAATCCTTATTAATGGAAGTTAAATGAAGTTCACGTTTTTCTTAATTTGGAATTATTAAGTTGTTTTAATTTATGTTATGCTCAATTAGATTAGTGTTGGTCACATTTTCTTTGTTTTATAGTTAGTTGTTTTGGTTTGATTCAAGATTTGTTAGTTAGTTTTATATTTGTTTCAAGTTAGTTAAGTTGTTACATAGTTTGTTATGCAATCAATTACTTGTTACATGTTAGTTATAGATTACATGTTTGTTAGAGTAGTTTCCTGATTTTTCTTGTTTAAAATATTAGATTTTGGTATAGTTTCTTTGCGTTGTTGTACTCATTTTGTGTTTTTGTTTTGCAAAAAAGCGATTGGACATGCGGTGAGCTATCAAAAGTACCCTTCAAGAGCCCTCAAATGGCCCAAAAAGGTCCCTTGAAGGCTCCTAAAGGACCCCTCAAAAAATGTTTTATCAAATACGCAAAGAGTAAATGAGCTTAAAGATTACATGATAGTACTCTAAGGTTTAAAGGAAAGCAGCGCATATAAATGGACTAAAGCTCAAGTAACTGAAGACTCATTTTTTTTTTTAGATTAAGGTTATTTAATTCATTAATTTGGGTTTGTATAAAACTATTTATTATTCTTTTTGAGCCCTCTGTAAGAGGGTAATTCATTGTAATAGCTAGTTACTTTTACTTATTTATTTTTAAAGACAATAAAGCTTATAATTTATGTGGAATACAAAGTTTCTTCTTTCATTTCCCTGAGTTCGACCTGGATCTCACTCTAGTGTGAGGCGGTTTTTATTATTTGTTCTCTTATTTTTATAAAATCATTTTTATTAAAAATATCTTTTTAAAATATCATTTCATCAAACTTACACCATGTGCCACATTTGTGTGTGATTTCTCTCTCTAGATTCAAGGGTCCTGCTCACCTCTCGACATTCTAGCCCGGGCTCGTTGAGGGCATTGATTGGCTGAGGAGAATGCCTACCACCCGCATCCACCGAAGCATTGTTTTAATTAATTAATGTCGCATATGGTAAGTGTCACGATCCATTTTATGTTTACACATAAACAGGATCCTAAGAGTGAGGCAATATCCATGTGACCAAGCTAAAAGGGCCTACAGTTTGTGATGTGATTTGAGATTCTTCTACTTTCATCATCTTCAGTGTGCATGCAACTCTTTGTTTGGGACAATAATCAGGTACAGGATTCTTCCTCGTAGTGCACAAAGGTGCAACTCATGCGTCCTGGATGAACACTGCCCAACTCATCCAAGCAACATCATGCAGGCAATCAAATGCAATTGAAGACAAAATAAAAGATCTTCTACAAATAGCTGGCACCGTCTATAAGGGTATGTTTGAAAGCAAGAAAAATTCTCGTAAGAAAAGAAATTTTGCCTATGAAAGGTTTTGATATGATAATTTTTTAAATGAAAAATTTTCACTTGTTTTCGTGCATAAATTGAAAAAATGTTAATAAAATAAGAGAGAGGAAGAGAGGTGGGTGGCAGGGGCAGTGGCATAGGATGAAGAGGAGGAGGAGGAGGCGTTGTGGAAAAGAAGGGAAGGAATATTAATGAATGTACAGCAGACGAAGTGGTGGGGGTGGCGGCATGGTTAGCAAACTTGGCGAGTCAGCTTGTGACTTGCCCGAGTTGGTTCAGATCGGTCCCTAACCGAGTCAAAAAACAGTATCTCGGTTTAAGACTAAACTCGGCCGAGTCAACATTTTGACTGGACTGCACTCGACCGAATCAACCGAGTTGATCATTGACTCAATTAAGGTGTCAAAAAAATGAATTGCTTCAAAGGTCTTTTAGAAAATTAAAACGGCTAATAAAAGCATATCAGTTTCCAAAACAAGATTTTGGAAAGAGTTTTATACTTCACACTTTCCAAAGTAGGATTTTTGAAAGAGTTTATGGAAAGCTGTTTTGCACTTTTCATGAGTAAATTATGGTATTAACGAGGGCAAGAGAGAGAGAGAGAGTAACACATTTCAACCTTACATTTTTGGAAAGACGTTTTCTACTCTTCGTGAATGAGTGAACTTTATTAGTGTAGAGAGAGAGAGAGAGAGAAGATTAAATGATAATATTTATATTAAAATTGATATTAAAGTGAGATGCATCTAATTGTCCAGTTTTTCAAAATCTCATGTTTAAAATATAAATATCAAAATAATACTATAGTATTTATATATTAGCAAATATCTTATGATATTTTCAATTTAAAACAGTGAGTTAAATATCATTTTTAGTTAAATATCATTTTCACATATTTTGAAAATATCTCTGTTACTTATCACTATAATAATTTTTTAAATGTTATATATATTGTATTATATAATAAATTCACTTATATGTTATTTTTTAAAGTTCTTGTGTTATAAATTATATATTTGTTAATTATTTTTTGCTAAATTGATGAAAAATCATGACTCACCCAAGTTGCACGCGACTGATACAATACCGAGTTTCGAGAATGCCAACCATGGGTGGCGGTGCTTGACAGGATGGAAAACTCAGGTTGGGGAGAGCATGCGGAGGTGAGGTGACGGCAACCATAACTGACACCACTCCACCGCCACCTTGCCTTCATGTTTTGGCCGTCGACGACTGCATTGTTGATCGGAAAATCATCAAGAAAATCCTCAAATCTGGCTTCTTCAAGGGTGGGTACCTCATTTCCCTTGCTTTAGAGTGTGGCTAGCTAGAATGGTGGTGTTTGGGATTGTGGGTGATTTTTTGCTCTGATTCAGCATCGTTTTTTTATGGTTGTGTGAAGTAAATTAACGTGATGTTTGGGCATTGCTTGTACTCTGTTTTTCTGTAATTTGGATTCGTTGGTGTTCCTTTTCTTGTTGTTTCAGGGCTAGTTTTTCACGGTGGTGTGAGGGAAATTGTAAAACCCGCAAAATTTCGATAATTATCAAACTAAGTAAAGGATAAAATTCTTTGAAATAAATACAATAAAATGATATAGAGTCGATCCAAATGGATCTTGAAATCCAAACTGGATCAAATGGACCCAGTATTTGGATTTGGATACGATGAATGGATTCAGATCCTGGATGGATCCGAAACCCAATTAGAATCCAATTGGATTTTAATGGATCTAAATATGGTCGAATTTCGATCAAGAGACAAAAATCTAGTTAGAAGATTTAAAAGATCTAAAATACAATTCGTAATTGAAATTCATCAAAAAAATCAATTCGTATATAAAAAAATTAAACATGGCCAATAGTGCAACAAGATTAGAAGTAGTGTTGTGGTGAGGTGTATTGCCTAGTAATGAGGCAACCTAAGTTCAAATCCCATGAACTACACTCACACAGATTTTAGAAAAAAGATGAGTCTTTTTGTCAAAAATGTTATTTTTGAAATTTCCGTCAAAACCTTACTAAAGGTTCAATAAATTAACGTTGCAAGAATATACAATGAAATTCAAAATAGCACATTGGTGGGGTGCGTTGCCCCTTAGGGAGTAGAACCTTGGTTCAAGTCCCCTTGTGTGCCAAGGATACTTTTTACAAAAAAAAAAAAAATGAATTTGGCAAATTCGTGTGCTTTTTAACCTAAATGAAAATCATTTAAGAAAGACTTAAATGGAGAAATCGTGGGATCATAACAAGGGGACGGCTGGGTGGTTTTCCAAAGAGGAAACCCAACAGTTTCTTCCTTTGGAAAGGCCCTTCCACTAATTTGACAATTAAGAGGGGGTTTTAAAATAGTAAAGAGGAAGGCTCCTTGAAATGGGCAGGGGGAAGTTTCAAAAAAAAAAAGGTATTAACATCTCCCACGATTTTAGAATTGGGAGAAGGAGGTCGGTTACTAAGAGAAAAAGAAATAAATACATGAGACGTCATTTTTGGAAAAATCCACCAGACGTCTATAAGTGGTTAAATACAATTTTGTTGCAAAGATATGCAACGAAATTGTGTATGGCACATTGGTGGGGCTCGTTGCCTTGTACTGAGATGGTCCCCGACACAAATCCCCTTGTGCACTAGTATTTTTGCAGAATAAACCAACAATTTTTTTTTGTAACTCCTCTTGAATTTTGAATATGGAGGAGGAAGTTACAAAAACGTGAATGGTGGACAGTTAAAAATCATGCTTAAATAAAGGAGATTAATTAGGAAAAGGTGGGCCTTGAGAAAAGAAGAAAACGTAAACTCATTTTGGGTTTTCTCTCTCTCTCTCTCTCTCTCTCTCTCAACCCATCCGTGAAGCATACCTGGTTGCTTCCACCATTATTTCTCTCTCTTTCCAGTTTCAGCCTCTACACGTTTTTTTCAAACTCTTCCTCTCTCAAGCCTACCCTGTCCAACCAGCCGCGTGATCCACCTTGGTCGGGCACTCCATTGATTCCAGCGAAGAAGTGTTGCGAGGTTGTTGGAAGTTCACGAAGAAGACAAATACTTTACCTTCGGGGTCACATTCTCACGAGGGGACTGCTCAAGGTGTAGCAGCAATAGTTTTGATGATGGTGGCCACAAAATCGATCCACCATCTGACCGGACGATTCCAGTTTTTGGGGGGTTTCTAACTCATTGAGAGGTAAGTGGTATAATGTTCTTATGTGTGTATTCAGTGCTATGTAGTATGAGTAGTCTGCAATATTTTTTTAGTTTATATGGGATAACATGGGTCGGCTATACCTTAGGGTGTTGACGAAGTTCATTTCATCAAACCACACATGGGTGTATGTTCTGATATTTCTTTCATACTAGGATTATTCTAACCGAGCATGTAAATCATAGTTACTCATAACAAACAACCATGTGCTTATTTGAATACATGGCATGACCCTTATGCATGCTCGATGTTAGCTTTTAGAGGAATATTTCAATGAAAGGAACGTCTCATGCCTATCTAGCCAGTTTATTTGAGGGTTGATTTATTCTAGTTATAAAATATGTTTCACGCATATGGTGGTGCTGGACTGTTGGTACCAAGCTTAGAAAAAAAAAACAATATGCTTATATAGCCTTTAGTCAAACACTTGATTTCCTATTGAATATGTTTACATAGTTTTTTCTTTTCAGCCATGTTATTTGACAAAACGTTGAATTCTTGTCTACAGATTTTTTTTCATGTAGTATGTTGTATATGACAGCACGTGCTATTGTTGAAAATAAAAATACTTAGTTGGTGGTTTTATTTAAATGGTATGTGTTATCATTATTTAGAGTGTGTATGCATTGTAGAATTAATGTTTTAACTATTCAAGACATGTATAAATAGAAGGCAAATAGTGATTATTGAATCATATTATGGTTTCCATTTTTAACTGGTCCAAAATAGGTATCATGTTACGTTGGATCTTTATCATTAGTAGATCAACTATTGTGTTCCAATTCTCTTCCAAATTGATATGTCTTGAAAATATATATATATATATATATATATATATATATATATATATATCACAAATTTTAAATATATATATATATATATATATAGCCTGCACGACCCCAGCCCACAAGGTGGCCCACCGGTTAGATCAGACAAATTGGTTGTTTTGACCTAGCTTGACCAAATGTCTACTATACCAGGTCTGGGTGCAGCTATTTCGGCAGGGTGCGCCATACCCCGTTGGCGTGACTGCAGCCTACTGACATCAACAGGGTGTCCGCGGGTTGGTTGAAGCCATTAGTATGCGTTAACTTGTTTTGGGAAGTTGAAATTTTTAAACCTAATGACACTCTAGTATAGGTCTGCCTAGCTGAGTTGACATAACATTGGTGTCCTTTGTTTGGTACCCATACAACCATCCGAATGCACCACCTTGTTGGTGCTGTCAGCACCACTCGTGTCAATTGCACCGCTGGAAAGCTCACGCCCTACACACATCATCATCAAACCGGATAAAAAAAAAACAAATTTCAGCATGGGAATAACATGCTTACATAATGTGTTAATTGGTGGATTTTGCGGTTGTGCTAATCAGCTCGACCAACAAGCCGAGGGACTCTATCGACCCTACTCGGGGGGGGGGTGCTGCTATGTTTTGGTTCATAGTTAGTGTAAGTGTTAGGTTGGCTTGAGAGTTGCAAACCATTACAACACTACGTGTTATCTCTATGGGGTTTGCCGCGGTACTAGCTTGACTTAAAAAAATGTATATATGTATTCCCTTGGTTTGGTAGGAATTTTTATATCCGATTAATAGTTGAATTCAGGTTGTTCACTTAGTTGCACATTAAGTCGGATTTGGTAATGCCTAAATATGACCCGAGTTAGGTTAAAAAATATAAGTATTCATACGGGGTTTTTCTTTTGAGACCTTCCAATATCTAATATTAGATATACCATGGCTACTACATGTTGATGGATAGTCGCATACTGACGATGGTTTTAAGAGTATAAAAATACATATAATAACTCCCTTTGATCAAAGAGGGTTTTATGAAATCTTTAGATAATAAGGGCTCGAATTCGAAAGAAATCAATTTTATACACATACTCATTTTTGTTCGACAACCTAGATTAATATGAGAAGTCAAATGGTTTTGTTGCTATCACCGTGTACACATACATACTTTCACAAAAGTTGTACATTGTCCAATTCGTTCCCTGAAAATGAGGGTTTCTCTCATTTATGAATTTATCGATGTCACATGATATTTCAAATGATATGAATAAAAATGGGAAATTCGTGACCATGCACATACTCACCTTAGGACTCAAAACTCACCAATCTATAAGAACATTGGTGATGGCACACCTCACTATAACGCTCATGTCTAAAATGGCATAATTCGTGTACTTTCTACCTAGAGAGAGAATGTATGTAATGAGTTAGTCACAATGCCTATGGTTTTGTATGTGGTTTGTCGATAAATACATACGCTGGCTATAATTGTTCAATCAACGAGAAACTACAGTGGCATGGTGGTAGGATATTATAATTATACTTACAATACTCTTGTAATGCTCTATGACCATTTATGATATGCATGAATTTCATGATGATCGTGTTTAAATAATTATCTCCATGTTTAGTGTCGATCGTATGTGATCGTTTTGCAAATGAATAAGATGCTCGTGATGTATTCAAGGCGCACGTAGTTTTGTATGTGATTGGAATATGAAGGTTGCGACAAATGTTTCAGTGCATGAACCGCCGATTTGCATATTTTTGTTACGATAGCACAAGTAAGAAACTCTACAAAGGACACATTGTTACAAATTGAAAGTGAGCATGTCAAATCCTTGTGACGCCATATATGCACCTATGATGCTATGAGAATTGCATATAATTGAATCATGATTTCATGTTAGGACATGTTTACGTGCTAGCAGATTTATGTATTATGCAAAAGTTTGCATACATGAGGACATTTTCACGTCATGATCACGTGAAAGCTTAAAATCGAGCCTGCAGCTTTGCAGCAAGCTGATAGTGCCATACGAGCACTTATGAATTGTTAAAATTGGGTTATGCCATGTTGCGGCACAACCAGTGGGGTACGATATATATACGCTAGCACCAAAAACACAACTAAATTAATACACTGTGACATAAAGGAAAATTCTAGACTCTGGGTATACTGAAAGACGGTATATGTTACCAGTTTCTATTTGGGATTCTGGGTATACCTGAAAGATGGTATATGTTACTGGTTTTCCAGGGTTCTGGGTACATCTGAAAGACGATGTATGTTACTAGATCCAAACAAAACAAGAATGAAAATTATGCACATATAAAATAATTAAGGAATTCTGGGTATACCTGAAATGGTATATGTTACTAGTTTCCCGGGATACTGGGTATACCTGACAACGGTATATGTTACTGGTTTCCCAGGGATCTAGGTACACCTGAAAGATGGTGTATGTTACTGGACCCATGGTCTACCTTGGAGAGGGTAGATGGTATAAGCTCCGTGGGACAATTTTTGTTTTGGTGAGAGCGAGGCGTCTCACTCGGTCCCCAGTCCTCGGAGTTAGGGGATCAGGACTACCAATTTGTCCTAGGTGGTAGATCCAAGTCTTCTGCAGAAGTATAGGGTGCATCCTAATTCTAGTTCTAGCCATTGGGGAGTACTCTCTCGATCGTGAACCGTCCCCTTTGGATATCCGTACGACCAGTCATACGGGTTATAAAATAATAAACCCCCGTGTGGTCTCGGTTCGCTACGATGTCGAATGCCTGTGCATACCCACAGGGTAATTAACAAGATGAAACATAAAGTTAGTGCATTAAGAAAGATCTTTAAGTAGTTGCATACTGCTCGATGTTGAAATTGTTGGAGTAAGCTGTGACTCCTGTAAAGCATGATTCAAATTAGTTTTCCGTTACATGGAAATTGGGATAACTTATGAATGATGTGTTGAACGTTGATGGTTGTGCTTTATACACACTTTACATAAATTGCTTTAGTTAAGTCAGGTGTACATCCTCATTAGTTCCAAAGTTGTTATTGCTTATATAAATATGGTTCATGCATATGATGTATCGTGCTTTGATGTTGATGGAATATATCATGAAATACTTGACTTTAGTGACCTGTACATTTATCACTTGTTAAATGGTTATTAGTTCTATCTAAACATGTTGCACATATACTTATACACGTGACACTCATATGCACATTCATATGGATATTATACTTCTTACTCAGACGTGGTAGTCTGACCCTTTTTGAATTAATGTTTTTCAGGAAACTGAATGACGAGTAATTGCGGTCGTCGCTGCGACAGTGTCATGTGACCATATCTTCTTCGGATGTCCTGGGGAATATGACTTGTAATAAATCATTAAGTTGTAAATGATAACTTGTAGTATTTCAATGCAAGAATTTATTTTACTTAAATGCCTTGAGTCTGTGCTATTACTTGTAACCCGCCCAAATATTTTGACGAAGAATTTAATAAAGCTTTTCCGTTGTTTAGAAAAAAAAAATTATTCTAAAATTTTTAAGTTAAATATTTGGGGCGTTACAGAAATAGTGTGATTTGGGCATAATTGGTTCTATTTTTTTTACAGTTTAGATCTATTGGTGTTCCTTTTCTTCTTTCAATGATGGTCTGTCGTGAGTTATACGAGGGAAAGGCGAGGTTGAAACATTGTAGCCTCTGTGTTTTTTGCAAATTGGATTTGTGGTTGTTCATCTCCTCATTTTTGTCTCGAGTGGTATGAGTGAAATGTGAAGTTTGGATATAGTGATGGTTGGTGGTGGTAATGGTGAGATAGTGGGTGGTGATGATGGTAGTGAGGAGAGTAAATCACCATTTAGCAAACATTCTTCCACCCCACTAATGAAAATGTACTTTTTAGAAAAAACTCTCAGAGAATGTCTCTCATTTGAAAGGGTCGAAAAAGCCCTGCAGTTTTTTCACCTTGTATCACTTTTTTAATTATGTTTTTCACTTCCAAACGTGCCCTAAGAGAAATCAAAGTGGCTAAATGGGAAAATTACACGCTGAAAAATCAGTTTTCCCAAAATTTTGTTTGCCTTTGCCAAGGTGTAACTTTGACAACTGTGACCTAACCATCCAGCTATTTATCTATTCACGCATTAAAAAAAATGTTTGCTTAATTTGTAAATCCTATGATAAGTCGTCCTGCCACGTTGTCATTGGGAAAGCTGAAATATTCCAGAACAAGCATACGCACGCACACATTATAGTTTGCTAACTAAAGAATTGCAGTAGCATCATTTCTGTTATAATGGACTATAGTGCTACAACTGCAGAAATATGGCCATAGCCACTGATTGATCCATTACAAATTAAATAACAATTTATCAGGACCCAGGAACTGAGCTCCAAAGGAAAAGATAAAAAACAAGCCCAGGAGAGATGGATCCACAATATGAAGAAGTTGGGGCTATCAGAATCTGCTCAGAAAACGAAATCTTCCTCTTCGCACAATGATCCAACTTATTTCTATCTAAACATATGTTTCGCTCTCAAGCCCTGATGGTTCCGCCACAGGTGGTATAGAATCTACCTTGTACCGCAATGTCTAAAGAGAGCATGGCACACGCACACCCAAAAAAAGAGGTCAGAATAATCCAGCCCAGTTATGAAACACGCACAACAGGTTGAAAGCTTAACATGGACGTCTTAATTGCAAAGCACGCCTTGTGAACTGATATGTACCTTCTTGAAGAACGTTGAATAGGAATTATCCCAGATGAGTTTGTATGACCCAGCAAGGCACGTGCAGAAGTTTCCCTGGGACAATCAGCCTCTAAATATATTCTCCAGCAGAAAAAAAAAATCACACAACAAAACTGATGGGAATTTACCTGGTCGGAATCGTACCGCCTATATGGCAAGATCATCTGCAAATAACAGCTTCATTCAGAGAAACAAACAAGGAGAAAAAAGAAATGAAAGATTAAAGTCTTTAGGCATAATATCCTCTCTGGCTTAACAACTGAAGGAAATTTTCATGGTTATGAGAACTCACTGTCACTTCACCTGTAGAACTTCTATACTCCACACTGAATCCTATATCCTGCCCAAGAAAAGGTAGATGGCTGTTCTTTCAAAACAAGCTAATATATGATGACTATCATGAAGTTTGGCATGATATCATGAAATTTGGCATGAGCATGAACTATTTGCATGTCAATTGCAGAAGATATGTCTCAATAAACTTCCAGTTTATGCACATCCAGATGGAAATTCCAGACCAACAAAACAAACATTTTTCATATCGATGTCTGTGTCTACAAAATGATGATGAACCAAAATTATGCAATATGGAATATCCCAATAGCACTGAGACACTTGTTACACTCAAAATAATAAAACCATAGTTCTAAATCATGTAATCTATAGATGGATAAGCCAAAACGATACCATAGCCACATGATAATTCAAGCTTCCCTAGTTTGGATTACAATATGTAAAAAGCAATGCTCATTTCTTTTCGAATAAAATATTTGAGTAGCTTCTCAAGTACACCTTGTGAATGCTGGATCTGGTTCATCTCATCGATGGCTACAGGTACACAGATTTATTCTTCATTCATTACCAATCCTCAAATACCATCTCATACAATCCTTTCAAGGTGTACTATTGTTCAATCGCTGATGCCTTTATGTTTTTGACATTGGCCTTAATTATGAACAACTGAACAGTTCTTTCATCTGAATAATCTCTCTATAAGCTAATTATGGTGCAAATCAATCAGGTCCTGACATGAATGCTTCGTCAACTGTTAGTTTTATTGTAATTGAATTAACTTCCAAACATAAGGGAGCCACCTGCTTCTGCAAAGGACCTTAACTTTATCATGATCTTATAGGGGACTGATGGAAGAGATGTAATAGAGGATGAATTGCAATTACCTACCTAAACGAATGCTGATCGTAACAAAGGATTTAACTACAAAATTTGAAGACCATCAAAATATGTGGAAAGTGTAGCTAACAGATAAGTGATGCAGGACTAGATGAAGTTGAAACATGTATGAATGCATGTGAGCATGACACCAACACATCAAATGCAGTTGCAGCCGTGATACACCATTTTAGAAAGAAATTTTTTAGTGAATGTGCATCACCAGAACAGAAGCAGAGCACTAGTATTGGAAAAAATAAGATTTTGGTGCTTCTGGAAAAATTAGAATCTGGTTTCACAAATCAATTCTGAGGAGGATCATGAGGTAATTGTGGAAGTGTTAACAATTGATATATGAAACCAAGGGAAATTATACAAAACAGAAGTAAATAGCAAAGACAAGGTGGACCTCTGCCTATTGCCAATAAACTGATCGGATTGCCTAAATTTCTGGATGAGTCACTGCATCCAAAAACCTCACTAAGCCTCTTGAGTGGTCGAATCCAATGGCATCAAATGTTGCATGTTATAACTGACTTGATGGTTTAGGCCACAACAGAACATAACTATCTGTCTCATGAATATTACAACCAACAGAAAGCACAACCTATTGAAATTTGGTCCACCTAATTTAAGTAGTCACTTCCTAGTTGTACACAGTGCAACAATTGTGATTTATGTTACACATACCTTTTTCCAGATAAGACTCTTAGTTTTAGCTGAACATGCTTTAGAACCACAGAAGATGCATAATACATATATGTGAAAACTCCATATATAAAAATTGTACCCTACACATCTATCTCCATTCACTAACAAAAATGTTTAACAAAGGAGCAGAACCATTTCAACACTTGTATTATGCCAAACAAAAGTAAGTCTAAAAGGAACCACAAGCCATACATTTTTCCCAAAAGAAGAACCAAGTCCTAAGCTCAAGCCTGAAATCATTTTTCAAGGTTTTGAAATGATACCATGTTAATCTTTCCTTGAATCAATGAGAACTCCCAAGCAATGTAGGATCTTACAGAGTCAACGGTCAATAAGATCTGAAACAGAGGAAATTCATAGCCACTGTAAGCAAGGAGCAAACAATTCCACTCAACTTAAATATAGCTTTAGATCACAAGTGTAATAACCAACAATTGTGTAGGCAGGCTCACGTTACCAGTGAAAATTTTAATGATTTCAATTTTAATCCTCAAAAGTAATTCTTATGTCAAAACAGGTAAAACCAGCAAAAGGATAAGTGTTGACTTATTTTAATTTTTTATTGTATACAAAAAACACCATCAAAGATGTACCAATACTGCAATCTCAATATAGATATGCTAACTGCCTTTTGTTAACAACCTTTAAGTTCTCACTATTTTGAAACCTGAACTAGAAGGCACAAGAAACACTTTGAATAGAGTAGACATGGATGAAGCTAACAATTTAAAAAAAAAATCTGTCAGAAGCACATGCTTCATTTGCATAGGAAAGTCACAGACCAAAATACTTGCTCAAATAAAACTGAATACAGGAATGTAAGGTAGTTATATTTACGAATAAAAAGATCAATTACTTCAGGAGCAGACCTCATAAGTTTTTCCTGCAGGAATTATCATTTCCTTGAAGTCATCATTCCTCCTGTAAAAGAATCAACATGATTTCAATAAAAGACAGTACATTTGCAGTCAAGCTGACATGTTTAGTAGTTCATAAACATGATGGTTCTTCATACTGTACCATAACTCAAAGAATACAACCATACACAATCTATGACATTCTTATGGTTGAAAAAGTAGTGTTTTGTATATTACATATGTCATACCGAATGTACCATGTATTCTGGGTCTGGACATTATACCGGGTCTGGATATTATACCAGACCCGGCCCCATATTGTATATCAAAACATTATAAATACATGTTCTAGGTCACAATTTCATTATTGAAACCGTGACAGCCGCAGCCCCTCTTCTCCTCTTCTTTTCTCTTTCTCACCAAAACAGATTCTAGTGAAGAATCTCACATGGTATCAGAGCCGAGATCCACCTAGGGTTTGAAGCGGCTTCTCTGTTTCAATCAAGAGAGGTTCGAGGTTCCTTATTTCTTCCATCTCTTCTTTTCGTAAGTCTTATTTTTTTTCTGTCTGGAGGAATCACGTCTCATGTGAATCCCTAAAACCATCTTATTTCTTATTCTTGTCTAGAAGGATCACGTTTCACGTGAATCCCTAGTTTCACGTGAATCCCTAAAATTGACCCATCTTCTTCTTCGTCTGGAATATTCAGATCTGGTCGTGCTTCTGCACTAGATCTGAAATACTCCACCTCTGTGCATTCTCATTTTTTCACTTGAACCGAAATATTCAGATCTGAGCGTGAAGTTGCATCAGATCTGAAATATTAAGTTTCTTTTTTTTTACTGTCCAGACTTGATATTTACATCAGATTTCAATTTGAGTCTAATCTATCAAGCGTCTACACTCTATAGTATATTTCTTCTTGTTGTCGCATCTGATATTCATATAGCATTATATTCAACGTGTGTTGTCTGAAAACACAATCAGTTTCAAATTCTGTTCAACGTGTGTTGTTCAGAACTTCTTATTGCGTCAATCACAAACCTTATAAATATAACAAGAGAAAGGAAAATTTTAGATCTGGTTCTCCTTTTGAATCTGAAAGTTTCTGATCGCTAGTTTCTTGAAGGTTGCTCAGCTTCAAAAAAAAAAGGCCGACCAGCAAACTTCTCTGGCAGTAGACTGGGCACTTCGTGAATATCTTTGTTAAAATTTCTTATTTCTTTTTCATCATGGATTCTCATTCTTTTCAATCGAGTCTTCCTTCGAGTTTCCTCAATCAGCTTGTTTCTGAAAAGTTAACCACCTCAAACTTCTTGATTTGGAAGAGACAAATCATTCCTTTTATAAAGAGCCAAGGTCTCTTAGGTCATCTGGATGGAACCACTCCAGCCCCGCTAGAATTTGTTATAAGAAAAGAGAAAGATGATAAAGGGGCAACTTCAATTGTGTATGTCAAAAATACAGAATATCTCAACTGGGAAAGGAAAGACCAATCAGTAGTTGCATACATTACCTCTACATTGTCTCAAAAGGTTCTTATTGCAATCCCTGACAATTGTACAACCATGCAACTTTAGGAGAGATTGGTTCAGACGTATTTACAAGTTTCACAGGCGAGGATGGTTTTTCTCAAGAGGGAATTCCAGGTGGGTGTTGTGAAAAGACTTCATGACCATTATAGAATATGTAAACAAGATGAAGACTATAATGGACCAATTTGCAGTTATAGGATATGCAGTGAGCGACAGTGATATGGTGCAACAAACTCTGAGTGGACTGAGATCCGATTATAATATGATTGTCACTTCACTATTGTGCTTGCCTGCTCTTCCTACTTTTGATGAGTTGCGGGCTAAATTAATTCAGTATGAAATGATTCTGAAAGGATTTTCTGAAGAAAACCACGCTCATACAAATTCTCAAGAAGTTTTTGCCACAGGGGTGACTTATGGTCGAGGACGGGGACGAGTGGGACAAGGGCGAAATGGACATGGAGGACGTGGATTGCTTTCCACTCCAAATATGTCAACCCATGTTGAGGGACAAAGATCTATCCCACTTGCTTTCTTTGTAACAAAAGAGGGCATATCAAGGCGAATTGTTGGCACAATCCTGAAAATAAAGGAAAGCCTCCTCAGACAAAACCAAAAAGGAAGTCCAGCAGTATCAGGGACAGTGGAGAGATTAGAGATCTATTGATATCCGTCTTGTCAGAATTGAATTTAAAGCATAGTGACCAAAGAACTTGGTTTGTTGACTCAGGGGAAGCAACTCACATGACTGGTGATGCAGGTAAACTTTTTAAACATATTCCTTATTTTGGTAAAAGTAAGATTGTCACTGGAGATGGATCCTACCATCTTGTTTCTCACGTTGGAAAATCTGTCATTCCCATGTCACATTCTACCCTTGAACTTTCTGATGTCCTTCATGCTCCCAATATCAAGAAAATATTGTCTCTGTTTCTAAACTTGTTGATGATAATCATGCTTCAGTCGAATTCACTCACTTCTTTGTACAGGTCAAGGACCTTCGTACGAGAGAAATGTTCGCTGAAGGAAAGAGACAAGGCAATATGTATGTCTTTCAAGAAGCTCCATGTCATTCTGTTCGCTCTACTCATCTAGATTTGAAGTCTTCATTAGAGTCGTGTTCTTTCCCTTCAGCAAATGTTTTTAGTATTTCTGAATGTAATAAGCATTTCCTATGGCACAGTCGATTAGGACATTGTGGGAGTCATTTTATTGAGAAACTTGTTTTTAATAATCTCATTCCAAAAGAAAGTCTCAATGTGGATGAGAGAAGTCAAAAGTGTTCCAGTTGTCTTTTGTGTAAAAGTCATGTATTGCCTTTTCACTCTGTTAATAAGAGAGCCTCAAAGCCTTTTGAGATAATATATTCTGATGTATGGGGGCCTACCCCAGTTGCCTCTGGATCTGGAAGCAGATACTAAATTTTTGTTGATAGCTACTCTCAATACACCTGGATATATTTTATAAAAAATAAGTCAAAAGTTTTTCTTTTGTTTCAAAACTTTCTTTCCTTAGTAAAAAATCAATTCTCTGAGTCCATCCAATTTTTCCAATGTGATGGAGGAGGGGAGTTCTCATCTAGTGACTTTATTTCTTTTCTTCAAAATAATGGGATAGGAAGAAGGGTGTCATATCCACACACCTCAACAAAATGGGATTGCTGAGCGAAAACACAGGCATATCATTGAAAGTGCAATGAGTATGCTCCATGAGAGTAATCTTTTCATCAATCTGTGGACAGAAGCTTTACATTCTGCCGTACATGTGATAAATAGATTGCCTATGGTTGTTTTGGAAAATAAGTCTCTTTATTACTGTCTTTTTGGGGTTCATCCTAGTTATCATGATTTACATGCCTTCGGATGTGTTTGTTATGTGCACATTGATCGGTCCCTGAGAAACAAGTTTCAGGACAAGGCTCAGAAGTGTAGATTTGTGGGATATGCAGACGACTACAAAGGATATAAGTGTTATGATCCCACTAACAGACGTATCAGAATCTCAAGAAATGTTGTCTTTGATGAACAAAATTTTGATCACAAAGCTAGCACAGCGGATATGTCCTCTACCACAACTGAAGTTTATTATCCTTGGTTGAACTCAGAACTTTTTGCTAGTCCCAATGAAGTTTGTTCTCCAGATTGCGTGCAGCAGGAAGAAGAAATGGTTGAGACTATTGGTGCATCGAGATCACAGAATGAGGAAGAAGTACCATCATCGGTACCGGGCAAATACAAGGGCATTTCCTATACTAGACGAAGAACGATCACGTCAGACCTTTTAAATCACGTCCCAGCAACTGCACCTACTTCCTCTCATATTCTTGAGGTCAGAAGATCCAATTGCATGCGACATCCTATTGATAGGTGGGTCACCTATAACAACTTCTCCTTGGATTTTCAGCTCTTTTTAGCTGCCCTCAATAAGGAAGATGAACCTATTATGTATGTTGAAGTCAGCTAGGGAGACTGCCTGAAAACAAGAAAAGAAAAACAGAGAAGAGAGAGAAAGAGAAAAATCATCTATTGATAGTTAGGTCTAATCTCACTTAAATAGAGAGATTAGACACCTTATTTATAATAATGCCCTTGTCATATATGAGTAGTTACTAAACTACCCATATATGACGACTACTTCTTAACACTCCCCCTCAAGCTGGAGCATATATATCAATAATGCTCAGCTTGTCACAACATTTCGAAAAAATTGAACTCGCTAAAGGTTTTGTGAAGACATCAGCAATTTGGTTTTCTGAAGATATGTGCTTGGTGCAAATGTACCTAGTTTGAACCAGGTCACGTACATAGTGACAATCCACCTCAATATACTTTGTCCGTTCATAAAATACTGGGTTATTAGCAATATAGGTAGCAGCTCTATTATCACATATCATCTCCATAGGTAATGAGACTTTCACTTGAAGATCAATCAACACAGATTTAACCCGCATCATCTCAGCAGCAGTTTGAGCCATATCCCGATATTCTGACTCAGCGCTTGACCTGGCAACAACAGTTTATTTCTTACTTCTCCAAGTAACCAGATTCCCTCCAACAAACACACAGAATCCAGTTGTGGACTTTCTGTCAACGATCGACCCTGTATAATCTGCATCTGAATGGGCAGTAACATCTAAAGATAGGTTTTGTTTAAACCATAGTCCTTTACCAGGGGAGAACTTTAGATATTTGAGAATCATCATAGCAGCATCTCAGTGAGTCTTTGTAGGTTTGTCCATAAATTGACTTATCTTGCTCACTGCGAAAGATATGTCAGGTCTGGTCACAGTCACGTATAATAGCTTGCCAACCAAGGAGTGATAACGGCTACAGTCCACATACTCGGATTTTTCATCAAACAGATGAGACTTGGGATCCATAGGAATCTTTGCAGGTTTGGCACCTAACATCCCTGTCTCCTTCAGCAGATCCAAGACATATTTTCGCTGTGACAGAACTAGTCCATCTTTACTCCTTGCAACCTCCATTCCTAAGAAATATCTGAGTGGTCCCAGATCCTTAGTCACAAAGTGTTTCTGAAGATGGAGCTTTGTGTCAGAAATATCTTTTTCGCTACTTCCTGTGACTATAATGTCATCAACATATACTATCATGACCACAATCCCTGTGCCGGTCTTTTTAATTAGAAGAGAGTGATCTGAGGCAGAGCGGACAAACCCAAATGCTGACATGACCTCAGCCAGCTTGGAGAACCACACACGGGGACTATGTTTGAGACCATAGATTGCCTTGTTCAACTTGCACACCTTCGGACACTCCCCCAGAACTTCAAACCCCAGAGGTTGCTACATGTAAACTGTCTCCTCCAGGTCTACATATAGAAAGGCATTTTTCACATCAAACTGACATAGAGACCAACCATGGTGTACTGCGATGGACAAAACAAGACGAATAGTCCCAAGGCGAGAGACAAGAGAGAATGTTTCAAAGAAGTCCACCCCATAAATTTGAGTGTAGCCTTTCGCAACCAGGCGAGCTTTAAACCTTTCAATCGATCCATCTGAGTTATACTTAATGGTATAGACCCATTTACAACCAATAATATCAACCTCAGGAGGAGGATCAACTAAGTCCCATGTTCTTCGAGAAAGCAGTGCATCCATTTCATCCTACATGGCCTTCGCCCATTTGGGGTCTAGAAGAGTGTGATGGTGATTGAAAGGAACTGAGGTAGCAGATAATGCTAATACAAAATTCTTCATATTTTCACTAAGTCTGGCCTCGGAAACAAACTGAGAAATAGGATGAAGTGTACATTGCCTTTTTCCTTTCTGAAGAGCAATAGGTAAATCACCATCAACAAGAGAATCGTCAGTAAGATCAGGAACACTCACCTCTGGAGAAGCTGATAGCACATGCATAGAGTTGGGTGGAGCTCGATGTGTGTACACCACAGGAGGATTTTTGTACCGAGACAGAGTCGGACTGGGAACAAGAGGCTCAACACGAACAGACTCTAATGGAAAAGGAGGAACAGGAAGAGGGAATGAATCACCTTGACTAGCATGTATTCTCGGAGAAGTACTAGAAAAATATGGGATAGACTCAAAAAATGAAACATTCCCACTGACATACTCTCTCTGGGATATGGGATCATAACAACGATATCATTTTTGGTGCTTAGGATACCCAACAAAAACACATTTTATAGATTGTGGTGACAATTTATCAAGGTTGAGACCAAGTTTATGAACAAAGCGCACACAACCAAACACCTTTGGAGAGATAGGGAAAAGAGGAGCTTCAGGTCTGAGAATTTGAATGGGAATACGATCCCCCACCGAGGTTGAAGGCAAACGGTTTATTAGGTATCCCGCAGTTAGAACTGCATCTCCCCATTAAGATGCAGACATATTAGACTGAATCATAAGGCAACGGGCAATATTTAGGATGTGTCTATGCTTGCGCTCCGCTACTCTATTCTGTTGCGAGGTATGAGGACAAGAAGTCTGAGGTTGGATCCCAAGATTTTTGTAAAATTGTAATAAGTCAAAGGATTTGAATTCAAGAGCATTGTGAGTGCGAACAACTTTGACACAAGAATTAAACTGAGTTTTTATTTCAATAATCAAGGATTTAAGAATAATGGGGGCTTCATGTCTATCTTTTAACAAGAATATTCATGATAATCTGGAAAAAACATCTACAATGACTAAATAATAACGACATTTAGAACGACTAAGAATTCTACTTGGACCCCAAACATCAACATGAAAAAGATCAAACAGATTTTGACTCAAAGGACTCTGACTAGACAGAAATGAACTCCTATGATGCTTCCAAAGCTGACATGCTTCACACAACAGAATAGTGGACGGCGAGATGTGAGGAATAACTCTACGCAATTTAAGCAACGAAAGATGACCAAGACGATGATGCCAAAGCAGCAGACTAGAAGATGACTCAACTGCGGAATGAATACAGCCAACTGGTTGGTGTAGATAATAGACTCCACCTTCCTCATAGCCTCCACCAATCGTCTTCCCCGTCAGCAAGTCCTGAAACGTGCAACAGGCAGGATAAAATATTACGCAACAATTCAATTCCTTTGCAACACGACTAACAGATAACAAATTTTGAGGGAATGAAGGAGCATGGAGAACATTTGATAACTGAAGAGTAGGGGAGATAGAGATATTTCCCTAGCCAACAATGGGAGAGGAACTCCCATCGGCAATAACAACATTTTTATGATTAGCAACACTATTCAACTTTGAAAAATCACATTCATTTCCACACAGATGGCTAGATGCCCCTGAATCAATAATCCGCATACTACTTTAGCAAGATAATTAATCACCTGCAGAGCATGCAATATCAGCCATGGTAGAACTAGATGGAATATGTGCCAACAAATCATCGTACTCAGCACGAGTGAGTGTAACCGAATCACTAGGAGGAACGGTGGGGGACTCGAGTTTGGCCACTTGTGTTGTAGGAACAACTTTAGCTGAAGATGCAGGAGGTCATCTATTCTTGTCAAAGCATCTATCTTCTAAATGCCCAAATCTTTCGCAGTAGGTACACTGGAGCTTGCCTCGTCCTCCCGGGCCTCGACCATGTCCACGACCTCGAGAACTAGGAAGAAAACCCCGACCTTGACCATAGGAAACAGACAGAGCAGAGGTTTGTGAGTCTGATTGAGATGAAGGAAGGGACATGGCAAGCCTGCTCAGTCGATTATATGCCTCAGCAAGAGTGGGAACATCTGAGCCTGTCAACATCTGAACTTTGGCAACTGAGAATTCAGTTGACAAGCCAGTCAGGAACCGTGCGACCATGGTATGCTCCTGGTGTAGTTTTTGTTTGTCACAATATAATG
Organism: Nuphar pumila; assembly: GCF_984573655.1. Classification (NCBI taxonomy): domain Eukaryota; kingdom Viridiplantae; phylum Streptophyta; class Magnoliopsida; order Nymphaeales; family Nymphaeaceae; genus Nuphar; species Nuphar pumila. The sequence continues at coordinate 45,102,195 of NC_143251.1, forward strand.
GTCTATGTGCATTTAGTCTCTCAAAAGTTGCCTTCACGGAGGCATAATACTGGGCTAGAGTTTGTTCTCCTTGCTGCAATTTATAGATCTCATGTTCTACTTGAAGAATACGACTAACATTGGTTTCTTGAGAATAAGTATCTTGTAAATTATCCCACATTTGTTTTGCAGATATGTAATAAATAAGCCCGTCGACTATGTGAGGTTGCACACTATTCATAATCCAAGACATAATAATATCATTGTCGTCTTCCCATGTAGCATATTTTCCAGTTTTTTCTGTAGGCTCATTTTCCAACAAAATATGTTTTCGTCGATGCCCTGAAATAGACATCAAGAACGTACGCGACCATCTAGCATAGTTAGTCTCATCTAACTTTAAAGATGATCCGTATGAAAAGGGATTTGCAAAGGCCTTATAATCGGACACACTTTCAGTCTTCATGTCTGACTTTTGCATATCAGCCATGAAACTACAACCACACGCAACTACCAACTGCTGAAAACTCAGGTCCGACGTGCGCACCAACTTCCAGTCTGACACTACCAGATTTTAATCATACTTATAAAATCCGATATATAAAAAAATATAATACGCTGTTCAGATCAGAAACTACTGTGCACACCAACTACCAACCAAAAAAAAAACTAATTCTATCAGATCTGAATCACCCTGATAAAATCTGAACTATTCACCTTAAAAGTTGCGACCAGATGTATACCACAAAAAAAAAAATATTCGACAACCTGCATACCACAACTGCATCTTCGAGCATTTTCGACATCAACGCAACCATCAACAGCCATACATGCTGCTACGCACCATTGACACAGTCAAGGTTTCCCTGTTGCTGCGTGCACATACCTGCCCCATCGACGACAACTTCAGCCGTAATAAAAGCTGGCTGCATCACCATCAATCGACCTCTTTTATTTCAGACCTCGTCTGTGGTCATGAGGCTGCTGTGAAACCCAGACCTGTCTTCCACACGGCGATCCAGTCACGGCAGAAGCATCGGCGACCTCAGCGATACTGCAATCGTTCGCATCACCTGCGCACGGAGGCGACCCCAACGATACTGCCAAGATGTCTTCAGGCAGCGACGTCTCACGGCGTGAACCTGCAGTCGTTCGCATCACCTGTGCACGGCGGCGACCCCAGCAATATCGCAGAGACGTCTTCAGGAGTGACGTCTCACGACGGTGGCTGAGCAGCGTCGCCGGCAACGTTAGGCACCCAGGTGGATGGCTCTGATACCATGTTGAAGTCGGCTAGGGAGACTACCTGAAAACAAGAAAAGAAAAACAGACAGAGAGAGAGAAAGAGAAAAATCGTCTATTGATAGTTAGGTTTAATCTCACTTAAATAGAGAGATTAGACACACCTTATTTACAATAATGCCCTTGTCACATATGAGTAGTTACTAAACTACCCATATGTGATGACTACTTAACAATGCACTATCAAGCAGCCACTTCTACCAAATGGGTAGAAACCATGAATGATGAAATGCAAGCCTTGCATGAATGTGGAACCTGGGAAATTGTTCCCAGACCACTTGACAAAAACATTGTCGGATGCAAATGGGTCTACAAAATAAAGTATAAACCGGATGGGACCATTTGAACGATACAAGGCAAGACTGGTGGCAAAAGGGTTCACCCAAGAGGCAGGGCAAGACTATGATGAGACCTTTAGCCTAGTGGTGAGAATGAAAACAATTCAAATTATTCTTTCGTTAGCTGTTGAACATGGATGGAAGCTGAGTCAACTTGATGTAAAAAATGTATTCTTGCATGGGGATTTGAAGGAGGAAGTTTACATGAAACAACCACCTGGATATCACGAGCAAGATTGTAAAACACATGTATGCAGGCTCAAAAGAGCTATCTATGGCCTAAAACAAGCATCTTGTTCTTGGTTTGACAGTTTCTCACTTGAGATTCAAAAGCATGGATTTTCACGCTCTCTACTGGATCTGTAACGACCCCAACTCCTACCTTTGAAAAATGCGGAATATTTTTTTTTCTAAGAGTCGCGGAAAACTTCCCAGAGACCTGGGGTCCCTACAGTTCCAATTTCAGTTGGATAACCACACACCACAAAGCAACTTACATTTATCAATCATAACCAATCCACTGAATTCTTTTATTAATGAATCAATAAGAGTAATATGTTCCATGTCAAAAGTGAAATATCAAATTTGCAGGAAATCAGAAGAACTAAAAGAAAATAACAGTAGAGTCACTCTATCCGTAAGTGAAGCCGTCTGAAACAAATGTGACCCTCGTATCCCTCAGAAGCGAGTCGACTTCACTGATCACCTGTGCCTGGGAAAAACCAATAAAATAAGAGGGTCAGAAATCCGAAGAATTCTGCGTACAAGTTTCCCTAATGAATCAAATAAGAAAAAGAGCATAAATAAGATCCATGTAATATTTTGAGGAATACGATTATGCTCAATTCCTAAGTCAATTAACCATTCATGCATAATTAAACATTTAACAGGAGGGAACACGAAATATGTAACATTGATCACAACTTAATCAATAAGGCAATTAAATGCAAAAGAGCTCAACATCATACAATGATCAACATAAACAACCAAGTGAACAGGTAAACATGCATGAACTAATGCATAGCAAGAATATGCATGATTTATGTGCAATGCATGAACCATTTATTATCTTCCATTTAAGTTTTTCTCTTTCCATATGCATGTCCTATTAAATGCACACAATCCTTAAGTTCCTCTTTTTAATTTATCATTGCCCGCGGATACACCAAACGGGTACAATCCCCGAGGTCAAGTAGGGTTCCCGGGGTAGCTTCACACACAATTTGTATTTTATTACCGGGTTCCAAACTTAGCCCTCGACCGATATCAGGAAACAACATCATCCATCGGAACCTTGAAAAACAGCATCCAAAGTCGGGGACACCAGAGAAAACAGCATCCACTGGCGCCACTTTCTTGGTATACCAAAACAAACTCACAGCTGTGACTAACACACCACTCCCGGGTAAAGTGGCGGATTCTCCCTAAAACCGTGGCCAGGAGAAGAACCTCAATATCGGGTTCAGGGGCAACAAAACGCACACGGAGTTTTTGTATCCTCACGGTTTCCCCTAAACCGCAATATCCAAGATTCTCACGCTAAAGCAGGGACATCAAGGAGAAAGTGAATTACACTGTTCTTTATTTTCTTTTATCTGGTTATTAATTCATTTCTTTTACATTTGCGAATTTACATGCAGAATTAATAACATAAGCTTGCACATCAGCATGCTAAGCTTTTCACGGGACCACAGCCCGTGACAACATAGAACAGTGCGGTAAAACAACAATATCACATTTGATTTGTTGCAATGCATCAAAATAACTAAAACGGAGAACAACTAGTTCTCGAGGCTCACCCAGCCCTGATGATCCAATTTGATCATCACTGCATTGATAAGCAAAAATCATAGAGAGTATGCCACTTATGCATTCTTTTCACATGTTTTTCAATGCACATACATCTATGACGAAATCAATAATATTTAAATGCATGAGCACGAGTTCCCACACCAACATGCAATGCATACTTTCATTCATTGCACAATTCCTGTCAAATGCATCATTCCAATTATAACATGTGAACGATCATGCAAAACTCATAAATTTCAGTGTGCGTATATGAACAATCGTGAAATCGACACTTTCACTGAAGCATGATCATCTAAGCATATGCACGTGAATAACTCATTCTTTCACAGGGGTACAATTGACTCCATTAACAATAGAGAGAATTCCAGAATTCAACATGCTCGAAGAAAACTTTTATTCGGCTCAATCGAGCCCAACAATTGTACCTGGAAAGCAACTAGTTACAAGTTAAGGAAATCTGAACTGATCCTGTAAGCATATAAAAAAAACAAAACCTGGATATTTCAACTGGTACAGACCCTGCTTGCAGCAACAATTTTGAATAAGTATCACACAACAAGTTCATTCACATAAGGAAAAGCACCCCTTTTGTATGCATATGATTAAGCCCAATACACTTAACATAATCTGAAATATTTGCAGGCATAGCCTAACCAATTCATTTTTCATAAACAGAGAATTTAGGTCTGTCCAATACCAAACTGCATATATATATATATATATATATATATATATATATATATATATATATATATATATATATATATGTTTTTTTTTAAGGGAGATTGCTCCAACACCCAGCTGACAAACAGTCGGCTGGGACTCGGCTCCAGCCCAGCTGACTCGGTCGGCTGAGCTTGGCAGTCATCATACACGCCCAGCTGGGCCAGTGAGCACCCTGCCAAGGCCTGGGAGAATGCTGCCCAGCTTGCACCAGTCCAACCGGGCTGGACTAGGCCTGACAGGGCCTAGCATGCCCCAACCAACCCACTCGGCTAGGCTGCCAGGTGTCCAGCTGGTACGAAGATGGGTCTGGTTCAGCCTGACCAGCATCCATCCTATGATGTTCAAGGAAGGGATTTAAGTTAACAACGAATAAGTATGAACCATACAGAAAAAAAAATGCTATATGTCTAGGGAAATAATGCAACTTAGCCTTTAATATTAATGTACAAAACAAGTTCAAGAACAGTAATGTGGCCCAACATATGTGTATGCCCAGTTTACATCCAAATCAAAATAGATCTCCGCAAAAGGAGAATGATTCTTGTAGATTCACAAACACTAGACTAAGTCCTTTGCCTATAGAATCTCATGAGAAAAATCATACAACATGCCAATTATGAAAATAATATAAATATATAATAAGACTCATCTTACAGCAATTTCTAGCGTACACAAATGAGAAACGCAGTTCTTGAATCAAATACATATTTGCATCAGATTAAGCATGCTTTTGCCAGGAGAAAAGGAGTTTAAAATCTGAAATACACATGTCCCGCATATATCAATATTACATAGGTTGATTTTGGGGAACCTAAATCAAATTCATTGTTTCCTTCTAACATATCATATAAATCAGATTTAGGCACTATTCAACATTTGAATCAAAAGAAAGAAAAACCCGTACGAGCTGAAATTCCCCTAGCTTACTGAACCCAAATCCCCCCTCGAGGAACAATGTGAAGATATGAGCATGGAAAAAACTCACCATTTAACCCCCCTGTGATTCAACCCACTTAAAGCCCAAAAGAGAAAAAAACAGGAATTTCAAGATGGTTTTTCCCCCAAAAGATTACATTGAAATCCAGTTCATACCCATTTTCTCACCCGATTTCAAAAGAGGAAGAGCCCGTACCTTTTTCGCTGGTTTTCCGGCAATCTTTCTGGCGATCGGAGGCTGGAGGCACGGTCGGCTGAGCTGCTCCTTGTTGCTGCCGTGACGGGGAGATCGCTGGAGGTCGGCAATGGTGGACGTGGGCTGCCGCAGCTCTCCGGCGACCTCCTCTCACCCAACTCGACAGAGAGAGCGATAGAGGGAGAGAGAGATCGAGGGAGAGAGAGATGAGGGAAGGGAGAAACGAGGGAGACGAGGGAAGAGACCCCCCCTTTCCACTCCCTTTTATCGACTGATCCCCCCCCCCCTTCCATGCCGAGATGGGTGTGGATCGGTTACGCCAGCCGACCCCCCCCCCCCCCCCCTTCCTTCCTTTCCTCTTTAGAAACAGCAGAATCGTGCCCTAGGCACGATTCTTGCTCTTCCCCACTTTTTAAAAAGACTGCAGCCCGATACAGGGTTTTAAAAACCCTATCGGGTTATGGATCCGGGTCGGGTCCGACCCGGGTCCAAAAGCTTTCCTACATTTAAATTAACTTTTATTATTTTTTTATTTTTTTTGTTACCTACCTGCCACAGGGGACATGACTCGGGTCTGAACCCAGGACCCGGTGCATGTTCACCTGATTACTAAGGTCCACAAGTTTGGACCCGCAACCCATTGCAAAGTGGATCCATGGGCTGGGTCCAAATGGATCCAGCTATGGATCCCTTGCATATTCTTATAAATCTTTTTATTGATTTATTAAATTACACATATATATATATATATATTTCAAATATGATATAATTTACATATGGATCCTTTATGGATCTTGGATCCGAAACTGGATCTAGGCCCAATTTGCATAATTTAACTTATTTTAAAATAAAAATTTCGGGTTTTACAGGATCACTCATTATTCATTTTTAGAAGGCAGAATGTGATCACCCTATTACTAATCTATGTGGATGATATTGTCATCACAGGAAATTCTGAAGATCACATCAAAGAAGTGAAAAATCTATTAGGTCAGAGGTTCAAAATGAAAGATCTTGATGCCTTGCATTATTTTCTTAAGGTAGAAGTCGATAGCCGAACTGATGGCTTGACTCTCACTCAGCACAAGTATACGATAGACATTCTCAGCAAGGCAGGTATGAAAATTGCAAACCTCTAGGAACTCCAAGTGTGCTCCACCAAAAACTAAGTACTCATGATGGAGACCTGTGTGAGGATCCCACCAGGTATCGCAGTCTAATAGGGATGTTACAGTATCTCACATTCACTCGACCTGATATTGTTTATTCAGTCAATCAAGTGTCTCAGTTTATGCATACACCACGTACTGGACATATGGAGGCAGTTAAGAGGATACTCAGATATCTGAAAGGAACAATTAGAGATGGGTTGATATATTCTCCAAAATCGTCTGGCAAGGATATGCGTAAGCTTAGTGCATATTGTGATGCAGACTGGGCAGGGGATCCAGATGAACGAAGGTCTATATCAGGATATTGTGTCTTCATTGGAAGAAACTTAGTCTCTTGGAGTAGTAGAAAACAAAAGGCTGTCGCTAGATCAAGCACTGAGGCCGAGTATAGATCCATGGCTGCCGCTACTACCGAAGTCACATGGGTCAGGCATTTACTAACTGAAGTGGGAGAAACGATCTCTCAGTCTACCTTGTTGTGTGATAATCAAAGTGCTCTCAACATGTCATTCAATCCAGTACATCACAGTCGCGCTAAGCATATTGAGATCAACCAGCATTTTGTAAGACAAAAAGTTAAAGAAAAAGAGATCGAGCCTGAATTTGTTAATACTGAAAGACAAGTTGCAGATATATTTACAAAGGGCTTAACAAAAGATCGTTTTTGGATGCTTAAAGGCAAGTTCATGGTTCAAAACCATGATCAACTTGAGGGGAGGTGAAAAAGTAGTGTTTTGTATATTACATATGTCATACCGAATGTACCACGTATTTTGTGTCTAGACATTATACCAGGTCTGAATATTATACCAGACTCGAACCCATATTGTATATCAAAACATTATAAATACATGTTCTAGGTCACGATTTCATTGAAATCGTGACAGCCGCAGCCCCTCTTCTCTTCTTTTCTCTTTCTCATAAAACAGATTCTAGTGAAGAATCTCACAATGGTATATGCTGAAGTCAAGAGGAAAGCACCCAGGAAGAAGAAGAGAGAATGTAGAGAGGAACACACAAAAGCTTCATTGGGTAAAACCAATTAGGGTTACAACATTTAAAAGAGGGGTCGACCCCCATAAAGAACACAAAAAGACAACCACTAAAGTGAATATGCTAGTTTACAAGAATACCCTTATATTAGAATTGTATGTACAAGACAATAAAAAGCCTCAACAGTATAAAATAAAATCATCAACGTTTACTTGACCATTATTTGCCTTAGCAAACTGCAATTCTGTATGAGACTTTGGCCAGCATGAATTATTTTTTGACATGCGAATCCAAACTAGTAAATGGCCACACAAGCATATTTAAAATGCAACTGAATAACTTTGGTCTTCCTCTAGATATGTAATGTTAATGATCTAATAGTGAAGTCCTATAATAGCAACGTAGAAATCTCAAGCTGGACGGACTAGAAATTTTACACATACAAAAGTATACATTGATTTATCATGTGAAGTATTCAACAAATTCATAGGGACCTCTCTTTAACAGAAAAAGGAATTTTGTAAGTGTCCGCTATCCGAAAAAAGAACCACTATTTGAAATGCAATAGGTGTAATAAAGAATGGTGATCTTGGTAATATCCACTACCTTTAAGAAAGCAAAGAATTTTATCAAGGAAAAGGCGAAAGCTATAGTAATGAGAAGTCATGTGGCAATGAGAAAGTCACTACTGCTACGCTACTTTGCATAAATCATCTGATCTATAATATCCACTACAAGTTGGGCACACTAACATCATACATATATACATAACTACACACACAGATGCTCACTGTCAAACAAGGTCTCAAACTAATGAATAGCTAGTGGTCAAGTCCGAACAACTTACTTTGGCAATATCCAAATAACATGATACGCTCGATTCTCGAACAAACATATGGGTTATTTGCAAAGTCGTCAGTCGAGGAAGCATGAGCGGGAAGCGAGGCACTTTCAAAATTTTAGGAAGCGGGAAGCGTGGGACGACTTAGAAGCAAACCAGGAATCGTCTCGAAGGCGACCAAAACCGGAAGCGACCTAGGAAGCGAGGGAGAAGCAAAAAAAGAGAAAAAAAATAAAAATACAAAAAAAAATGAAAAAAAGGGAGAAAGCGAGGGGAAAGCGATCTTCCCATTTTTTTGTGTGCTTCCCAGCACGTTTCGGAAGCACGACGTTTCGCGCTTCCCGTAACTCTGGTTATTGTATAGAAAGCATGGACTTGATCCCCATTGACTTGCTCAATAACTGGTCCTTTTACCTTGAGCGTCATAGTAATTTGGGCTCGGATGAAGCAATAAACAAAAAGGTGGTCACAATTCGAAGATGGATAACGTTAGCCATCAGCATGTCAAAAACTTGGCTTGAACACAATGACAAATATCTCTATGAAAAGCTGACATGTCTCATCTCAACAGAAAGTATCTTTATCATCCACTGAAGTCGAGTACCGTGCAATGGCTACAACAACATCAGAGATAGTTTGGTTCCGAAGATGAATTGAATACATGAGCATTGATCTTCAGACACCTTTCAGATTGTGTTGTGATAATAAGAGTGCAATATATGTTTCGAGTCATGATATTCAATCGTATTCTAGAAGAACTATTGAAAATCCTCCATGTGCACTTGATAGGTAGTCTCAAAATCAACTTATTGAAGAACCTAGTGTTAGAAAATCAAATTGATCCTTTAGACCTCGAAATAGGTTTATGTCCTATGAGACATTCTCACCTAGGTATAGAGCTTGTCTTATATCCATTCACTCTTTTCATGAACCATCAACCTATAATGAGGCCAAATCTATTCCTAAGTAGGTGTTAAAATGTACCTCATATATATACGTATATATATATATATATTACATCAATACCCGATAGGAGTATTTTTTGTAATTTTACATAGTTGTTTTAGAAAACAACTATTTTGTTTAAATGTAAATTTCTTTATTTATTTTTTGTTTTTATTTTTTGTATTTTTTAGAACCAAAGAGGGGTTCCAACCATAGAGTCGTTGGAGCCCCCAAGGGTCACAAATGTGACCGTTGGGGGCTCCCAGCGACTCCATGGGAGCCCCCTTTTGGCTCTTCTTTTGAGGCCCTTTGGCCCTCCTTTTTCCTCCTCTCCCTCTTGTATAAATAGGGGTGAACCCCTTGTGTATTTTCATTCTTGAGAGCTTTCTCTCTTCTCAATAAGAGGCTTTTTATATTGTTGCCTTCTTAAAGGCTTGTGCTTGTATTGTCCCTTTGTGGACTTGTGATATTGTCTCTTTTATTCATTGTTGTAAGTGCTTGTATGCACTCTTTATATTTCCGCAATATCTCCTTACATGGTATCAGAGCCACTCGATTCTTGAAGGAAAGGTGTGGTTCATGTATCTCATATTTGGTAGATATCTTCTCACTTCTTGGCAACATCATGGAGGCAAAGATTGACCTATCTTTCAAGCTCAATGGAAAGAATTATATGATGTGGGCATCGACAATGGAAAATAATCTCAAAGGAAAGAAGCTTTGGGGTTTTGTCATGGGTACCGTTCCGGAACCTAAGCTTATGCTCACTAAGAACGAAGAAGGTCAAGAAAAGGCTCTTGAAGGAGATGCTCGCCTCAAGGCCATTGAAAATCATCAAAAAGAAGTGGAAGATTGGGAAAGCAATCACGCAAAAATCCTTGCGTGGTTTATGAACAATGTGGAGCTTAAGGTATGTGCTAATATAGTTAAATTTCGTAGAGCTAATGAGGCTTGGTCCTTTATGAAGGGTATGTATACTCAAAAGGATCTTGCGAAAGCATACTTCTTGCAAGAAAAGATTAGAACCACCAAACAAGGTGATTCTAGCATTCAAGACTATTATAGTGCCCTAAACCCACTATGGGATGAATTGGCTCTTTTGGAGCCAAATGGGTTTCTATGGAAGATATTGATTTAAGGCAAAAACAAATAAAACAAGAGCGATTGTTTCAATTCCTTTTTGGGCTACGTCCCGAATTTGAGCAAGTGAGATCCTCACTTCTCCATAGATCTATTTTTCCTCCTATTGAGGATGCTATTGCCGAAATCACTCAAGAGGAGACAAGGCTTGACATGAGTAAGCATGTTGATGAAGTCCTTGCCGTTTCAAAACCGGGTAACAATATTAGAACCTATAAACCTCCTCATTTTGGGAAACAAGGAAACTACAATGGAAAAAGAAAAATGATTGTTTGTCATTATTGCAATGAGTCGGGTCACATTAAACCCGCTTGTCCAAAGCTTATTGGAACCTTCAAGCCTAAGGTGGCCTCTCTTGAAGAAACCACCACCAAAGAAGATGAAGGCAAGAACAATGACATCAAAGAAACTCTTGGACAAATATCTATGGCTCTCCAACAAATACTAAAAGTTTCTTCCTCCACATCGGGTGCGGCTATTGCCTCGACATCATCACCCGGTACGTATTCTTGGATCCTTGACTCCGGAGCTTCTTTTCATATGACCCCTCATGAAAATGCACTTATTGATGTTTGCACCAATTCAAAGGACTCTTTGTGTCTCTACGGCCGATGGAACTTTTTTAAAAATTTCAAGTATTGGCTCTTTTAAAGACTCAAAATTTTTGTGTTCCAAAAGTAAGAGTTGTTCCCAAACTAAATTTAAACCTATTTTCGGTTTCTCAAATTGCCGACCATGGATGTGAAATATCTTTCTCATCTAATGGTTGCTTTATGCAGAATCTCCGGTCCGAGAAGCGGATTGGGCAAGGCCATAGAAAGGGAGACCTCTATTATATGGACCATCTTGATCTCCCTACAAATTATTTTTGTTCTTATGTCCAAGAAAAAAACATGGAAACTTGGCATAAAAGACTTGGTCATCCAAGTTATTCCAAAATGAATCTCTTTCCTTTTGGAAACAAATTTTGTAAGGAAAAAGAAATTAATTGCAAAGATTGCATTTTTTGAAAAATGAAGTCTATTCCATTTTCAACTAGAACTTTTCTTTCATCTAGACCTTTTGAATTGGTGCATTCGGATGTTTGGGGGCCTTCTCCGGTTATGTCTAAAGGGGGCTATTCATATTATGTTACGTTTATTGATGACTTTACTCGGTATGTTTGGATTTATTTTCTTAGTCATAAATCGGAAGTATTTACTTTCTTTAAAGATTTTCATAAGAAGGTTCAAAATCAATTTCAAAATAACATATCTATTTTAAGATCTGATTCCGGTGGCGAATACTTATCTCACGAATTCCAAAACTATTTAACCCAAAATGACATTTGCCATCAAAAGTCATGTCCTAGGACTCCCCAACAAAATGGCCTAGCGGAAAAGAAACATAGGCATATTATAGAAACCGCTAGAACATTACTTGTTTTTAGGAATATTCCAAAGAAGTTTTGGGCCGAAGCCGTTCTAACCTCAACCTATCTAATCAATAGAATGACCTCTTCTAAGTTAAAAAATGCTTCTCCCTATGAAAAACTCTTTAAATTTTCACCTGATTTCAATCGTCTTCGTATTTTTGGTTGCAAATGTTTTGTCCTATTACATAAAAGAGATAAGTTATCTCCAAAAGCAATTGAATGTGTTTTTCTAGGATATGGTGAAAATAAAAAAGGGTATAGATGTTATGATTTTAAGAATGACAAACTATATATTTCAAAAGATGTAACATTTCTAGAAGAAGAGAACGGTTTTGATAAAATAGAAGAAACAAATGAAATTGATTATATATTCTTATATGATCTTATTGATGACATACAAGAAGATTTTCTTGAAAACATAAACGATACACATGAGGTATCCCATCTTGACATAACACCCTCAAATGATAGTGATTCAAATATAAATGTTCATGATAGTGATACCAATATAAGTGTTTACTCAAGAAGAAATCAAGAAAAACCTATTAATGCCCTCGAAAAATACTCTCAAATTTCTGAATCCACTGAGGAACCACAAGTTAGACATTCTTCTAGAATTTCAATACCCCCAAATAGGTTTGTATCCTATGATTCCTTAACCCCCAACTATCGGGCGTGTTTAATAACCCTACATTCTTATTTTGAACTGGCTCACTATAATCAAGCTAAATCTATACCACATTGGGTTGAAGCAATGCAAGTTGAACTAAATGCTTTAAAAAAGGCCAATACTTGGGAAATAGTTAATCTACCCTCACACAAAAAATCTATTGGTTGTCGCTGGGTCTTTAAAGTTAAAACTAAGAGTGATGGCTCTTTAGAACGATATAAAGCTAGATTAGTCGCTAAGGGATACTCCCAAGAATATGGCATTGATTATGAAGAAACATTCGCTCTCGTAGCTAGAATGACCAGTGTCAGGACCTTAATAGTTGTCGCATCAACAAAAAAATGGCCTATTTATCAACTTGACGTAAAAAATGCTTTTTTAAATGGAAGTTTAAGTGAAGAAGTTTACATGGATCCGCCACCCGGAATTAATATTAAGCAAGGTCAAACACTTCGGCTTTTAAAGGCATTATATGGTCTTAAACAAGCTCCTAAGGCTTGGTATGATCGTTTCAGTGATATCATGATAAAGTTAGGATTTCATTCTATTTATACTGACACTGCTCTTTTTGTTAAAAATGCAGGTACGAGTATCGTAATATTGTTACTTTATGTTGATGACATGATTATCACTGGGAATGATCAAAATAGTATTATTGATGTTAAAAATATGTTAAAAAATAATTTTGATATGTCTGATTTAGGTTTTCTTAGATATTTTCTTGGAATTGAAGTTGCATATTCTTCTCGAGGATATATTTTGTCACAGATGAAGCTTGATGCAGATATCTGTTCTAAGTCTGGGATTTCTGATGACAAGAAAATAGAGACTCTCGAGGTTATTAGTGCCAAATTACGGTTGTAGGATGGGGTTCTTCTGGAAGATCCTACGCCTTACAGACAACTTATTGGGTCTCTTACCTATCTAACCATCACCAGACCAGATATCTCCCATGCGGTTCACTATGTTAGCCAATTTCAGCATGTTCCTACCACTGTGCATATGAGTGTTGCTCTCTGAATCATCCGCTACATTCGGAATACCATCAATAAAGGGCTTTTTATATCCTCCTCTTCTTCCTTAAATCTTCTTGCTTATACTGATGCCGATTGGCGAGGTAATCTCAATGATCGAGTCTCAACTACGGTTTTTGTGTCTTTTTAGGGGACTCTTTGATTGTCTGACGATGCAAGAAGCAGCAGAAAGTTTCACTATCATCCACTGAAGCTGAGTATCGGGCTATGGCAACCACGACAATGGAACTTGTATGGCTGCGCAGTCTGCTTAAAGACATGGGGGTTGATATTACTGAAGCCTCAAAATTATGTTGCGACAACAAGAGTGTCATCTACATTGCGAGCAATCATACATTCCATGAGCGTACAAAGCATATCGAAATGGACTGCCACTATGTTCGTGACGAATTCTTATGAGGAACTATTGCTCTACCATATGTCACTTCAGAATATCAGTTGGCGGACTTCTTCACTAAAGCTCTTCCGGCTCCCCGCTTCATGTTTCTTCTTAGCAAACTTTTCGTCTTTTCCCTGTAAAGTTTGAGAGGGGGTGTTAAAATGCACCTCATATATATATATATATATATATATATATATATATATATATATATATATATATATATATATATATATATATATATATATATATATATATATATATTACATCAATACCCGATAGGGGTATTTTTGTAATTTTACATAGTTGTTTTAGAAAACAACTATTTTGTTTAAATGTAAATTTATTTATTTATTTATTTTTTGTTTTTATTTTTTGTATTTTTTAGAACCAAAGAGGGGCTCCAACCATAGAGTCGTTGGAGCCCCCAACGGTCACAAATGTGACCGTTGGGGGCTCCCAACGACTCCATGGGAGCCCCCTTTTGGCTCTTCTTTTAAGGCCCTTTGGCCCTCCTTTTTCCTCCTCTCCCTCTTGTATAAATAGGGGTGAACCCCTTGTGTATTTTCATTCTTGAGAGCTTTCTCTCTTCTCAATAAGAGGCTTTTTATATTGTTGCCTTCTTAAAGGCTTGTGCTTGTGCATGTATTGTCCCTTTGTGGACTTGTGATATTGTCTCTTTTATTCATTGTTGTAAGTGCTTGTATGCACTCTTTATATTTCAGCAATATCTCCTTCCAGTAGGTAGTGTGAAAATATCTCAAAAGACAAGGTGCATAGAAAGCACAATCACCACAAAGGGAAATGTGCACAAAGGCACAAGAACACTTAGAACAAGATGTACTCAAGGTACATAAAGAGAACACAAATGCAAAAATATAAAGAATTTTATTGAACAATGGAGAACAATGCTCCAAGCATTGAATAACATTTAAGAAGGGGGTTCACCCCTATTTATAAGAAGAGAGAACCTTGGAGGGGCTCCCACTAGACGTTGAGGGGTCCAACATCTAGTTTGGACCCCCTCCAAGTTGACTTAGTCAACAAAGAAAAGAAAAAAGAAAAGGAAAAAGAAAAAGAAAAAGAAAAGGGAAAGAAAGAAAAAGGAAAAAGAAGAAAAGAAAAAGAAAGATACAAACATATACACTAATGTGGATATGCGTAAAAAGAGAAAAAGACAGAAATGCCCCTGGGGGTTTACATGAAAAAATAGTATATATTTATATATATATAAATACATATATATATATATATATAACGATAGATACATATACATATATGTATGATATATGTATATGTATCTCTCTTTATATATGCATATATATAAATATACGTGTACAATAAAACGATATACAATTTAACACCCTACCTCAAACTTAGGGTACAATGACCAAGAGTTTGCCGAGAAGAAAGTTGAATCTTGGTGAGCAAAGCGCTTTGGTGAAGAAGTCTGTCAACTGATATTCTGAGGTGACGTAAAGAAGATCTATAACTTTTTGCAAATATGTTTCTCTAATGTAGTGGCAGTCCATCTCAATATGCTTTGTGCGTTCATGAAATGTGTGATTTTTAGCAATGTAGATTGCACTCTTATTATCACAACATAACTTTGTAGGTCCTTGAACTTGAATCCCCATGTCTTGTAGCAGTTGATGAATCCACACAATTTTCATGGTTGTTGAGGTCATGGCTCGATATTCTACTTCTATGGATGATAGAGACACCTTATGTTGTTTCTTGCATCTCCATGAGATCAGGGATTCACCTAAAAATATGCAAAAACCAGTAGTGGAGTGACGATTATTTGGGTCACCTCTCCAATCAGAGTCAGTATATGCAATTAAATTTAACTCAGAAGATGAGGAAAGAAAAACTCCCTTATTTAAAGTTTCCCTTATGTATCTGATAATGCGTAGAACGGCGCCCATATGGATGGATGTAGGAGCATGCTGGAACTGGCTTGCAATGTGCACGGCGTATGAGATGTCTGGCCTTGTGATGCTAAGGTACATTAGGGACCTCACAAGTTGCCGGTAGGGAGTGGGGTCTTCCAAAAGTATCCCATCATCGATCTTCATTTTTTATCCTACTATTTCAGGGGTCTCAGACTTTATCATCAGTAATACCTGATCTGTCAAGAATCTCACATGCAAGTTTAGTTTGAGACAAAAAATAGCCTCTATGAGAGTAGGTTACCTCGATACCAAGAAAGTATGTCAGATATCCCAAGTCTGACATTTCAAACCTTTCTTTTAAAGTGTTTTTAATACTTTTGATGCCCTTTATGTCACTACTTGTTATCAACATATCATCAACATACAACAGTAAAATCACAATACATGCATCAGACTTTTTGACAAATAGAGCAGTGTCGGTGTAACATGATGTAAAACCATCTTGAACCATTACTTCATTAAATCGATCATACCAAGCCTTAGGAGCTTGTTTTAAACTATAGAGCGCTTTTTGGAAGCGAAGAACTTTTCCCTTCGGCACGACCATGCCAGGAGGAGCATTCATGTAAACTTCTTCATTAAGGTCCCCATTTAAAAAAGCGTTTTTAACATCTATTTGGTAAATGTTCTATTTTTTAATAGATGCAATGGTGATCAAACATCTTATAGTGACCATCCGTGCAACAGGGGCAAAGCTTTCTTCGTAATCAATGTCGTATTCTTGACTATATCCTTTTACGACAAGGCGGGCTTTATATCTTTCAAAAGTGTCATCACTCTTGGTTTTGACTTTAAAAACCCCTCTACATCCTATTGTTTTCTTTCCTTTTGGAAGATATTGAAAGTCTCAAGTTTTGGCTTTATTAAGGGATCTAAGTTCGTTATCCACGGCATCCCTTCACTCTGTCATTTCCTTAGCTTCTTCAAAATTTCTAGGTTCTTGATATGAGTGAATGGCACTAAGACATGCCTTATGTTTTGGAGAAAAAGGCTCATAGGATATAAATCTAGAAGGATTTTTCCTAGATCTTTCAGTTCTTCGAGAGTGGTTGGAAGGTTTACTAAGGTCACTATATTTCTCCATCGCACTTTTAAAAGTACTTTTATCTCTATGTGTATAGGTGATTGGTTCAACAATCATTTCTTCTTCATGTTGGATGGGTTGAGGAATACTTTCACTTATATCCTCATTCTCATTCAATTCATCATCGCTAAAAAAGTCATCATTTCTAGATAATAGTTCAAACAAGAAAGAGTAATCGGCATTATCTTCATGAGTTTTGTGTTCTTCAAAACCACTTATGTTTTCTAAAAAGGTTATATTTCTTGAGACGTATAGTTTATCATTTTTAATATCATAACACCTAAAACCTTTTTGTGTTTCCGAATATCCTAAAAACGCACAAGGAATAGCTTTAGGAGATAGTTTATCATTCTTGTCGGTGAGTACAAAATATTTACAACAAAAAATTCTTAACCTATTGTAATCGGGTTCTTTTTTATACAAGGTTTCATATGGAGATATTTGATTCAAATTTTTGGATGGAAGTCGGTTTATGAGGTAAACCGATGCAAGAGCTGTTTCGACCCAAAAACTTTTTTGGAATTTTTGAGAAATGAGAAAAATCCTTTTAGTTTCTATTATGTCTATATTTTCGTTCGGCTAACCCATTTTGTTGAGGTGTTTGGGGGCAAGACATTTGATGAACAATCCCATTATTTTCAATATAACTTTTGAAAATCATTTGAGAGATATTTTCCCCCGGAATCGGTTCTAAGAATTTGTAATTTACTATTGAATTGATTTTGTATCATCATATGAAAGACCTTAAAAGTAGAGAAAACCTCATGTTTATGTTTGAGGAAGTATATCCAACTATATCTTGAGAAATCAACATAAATAACATAATACGAAAACCCTCCCTTAGACACTACGGGTGTCGGTCCCCAAACATCTGAATGCACAATTTCAAAAAGCTTAGTTGAAAACATAGTTCTTTGTCCAAAAGGTAAGCTTCTCATTTTACCAAGAATACAATCATCAGAATTGAAGTTGTCTTTAGATAAAGTTTTAGCAAAATGTAAATAAGAAAGCTTGATAATATTTGGATGCCCAAGGCGTTTGTGCCAAACATTTATATCTTTATATTAGGCAACATTACAAAAAGAGGGTTTTGGAATTTGAAGAAATTCCATAAGATAAAGATCTCCCTTCTTAGAGCCTTCTCCAATCAACTTCCCGGATCGGTGATCCTGTATCCAACATTTATTTGATGAGAATTTGATATCACACCCATGATCCGATAGTTGAAAGACGGAAAGCAAATTTAAATTTAGTTTTTGGATAAATCTAACTTTAGGAATAAAAAAACCTTGTCTTTCAAAATCACCAATTCCTTTTATTTCAAGAGAAACCCCATTTGCGATAGAGACAAAAGAAGGTGACAAATTTTTTTAGTATTTAGAAAGTGCAAAAACATTTGGAGAGTATTTAGAAAGTACAAAAACATTTAGAGTCATATGAAAGGATGCACCCGAGTCTAAGAGCCAAAGAGTCTTACCGGAAGGAGAGAAGGTGGTCATGGCGGCTCCGGAAACGGATCCCTTGAGGAGAGGTTGAAGAGCTTCCATGATTTGATTTAGAGACAAAGTAGCATTGTTGGAAGTTGATGGTCCTTCCTCTTTGGTTGGTTGGAAAGTTGTAGACATAGCCACCATCTTTTTCCATTTAGGGCATACCGCTTTAATGTGCCCGGTTCTTTGCAAAAGTGGCATATGATTTTACTATAATCTCTTCTTCCATAATGCCCATCATTTTCTCTTTCTCCTTGATTTTTGTTGAAATGAGGAAGTTTATAAGTTTTAACATTATTCCCCTGTCTTGAGACGGCACAAGCACCCTCATCCTCATCCTTAGAGGGAATGGCCAACACACTTAGATTGGTTTTATTCATCTCCAATCTAGTTTCTTATCTACTTAGTTTGGTAAGCACATCTTCCAACGGAGGAGAAGAGAAAGAAGACAAGAGGGAGGATCTAGTTTGTTCGAACTCGGGTCTAAGCTCATTCAAAAAGTTGAAGAAATTATCATCTTCTAATTGTTTGACCCTCAATTCAATAGCCTCTCCACTCCATTTAGGTTCTTGGAGAGCAAGTTCATCCCAAATAGTGGATAGCTCGGCAAAATATTCTCTAACGGACATTTCTCCTTGTTGAAGGGTTAAAGCCTTCTTTTGGAGATAGTATTTATGGGACAAGTCTCTTGAGGTATACATTCTTTCAAGATACTCTCATACTTGAAAGGCTTTTTTTAACTTCAAAATATTGGCATTTATTTTCGTTTCAACAGAAGAAAAGAACTATGAAAGAATTTTATAGTTCTTCATACTTTTTGTTGTATTCTTCAAAGGCTTTTTCTCTCTCTTCACCATCAAGAACTTTGATTTCACCCCTCTCAATAATGGTGATCTTAGGTTCTGGTTCGAGAATAGCTCCTTTGACGTATCCCAAAAGACCCTTCCCCTTAATGTGAGCCTCCATATTCCCGGCCCAAACATGGTAGTTGGAACCATTTAATTTAAAACCAAGTGAAAAATGAGACTCTTTTTCACCCATTAGAGAGAGAAGAGTGGAGAAAAAATACGTACCACTAAGGGTCTTTCAAATCTTACCTGGCGTAAAAAACTTCCAAAATATTGAAGGAAGAGAAACCTCCACGCCTTTCACCATGATACCAAAGGCACGTTTTTTTAGGCACTTGCAAATACGAGGAATAACATGATCTTCAAGCTTTAACCTTGCTTTGATACCATGTGAAAATATCTCAAAAGAGACAATGTGCATAGAAAGCACAACCACCACAAAGGGAAATGTGCACAAAGGCACAAGAACACTTAGAACAAGATATACTCAAGGTAAATAAAGAGAACACAAATGCAAAAATATAAAGAATTTTATTGAACAATGGAGAACAATGCTCCAAGCATTGAATAACAATTAAGAAGGGGGTTCACCCCTATTTATAAGAAGAGAGAACCTTGGATGGGCTCCCACTAGACGTTGGAGCCCCTCCAACGGTTAGAAATCTAACCGTTGGAGGGGTCCAACGTCTAGTTTGGACCCCCTCCAAGTTGACTTAGTCAACAAAGAAATGAAAGAAGAAAAGGAAAAAGAAAAAGAAAAAGAAAAAGAAATAGAAATGGGAAAGAAAGAAAAAGAAAAAAGAAAGATACAAACATATACACTAATGTGGATATGCGTAAAAAGAAAAAAAGACAAAAATTCCCCCAGGGGGTTTACATGATGGAAAAATAGTATATATATATATATAAACGATAGATACATATACATATATCATACATATATGTATATGTATCTCTTTATATATATATATATATATATATATATATGTGTGTGTGTGTGTGTGTGTGTACAATAAAACGAGATACAATTTAACAGGTAGATGCCATGAATCTAGAATGCCCTGAAAAAAGTAAAAACTTGAAAAATTCAACCCCTACCCATAGGAAAAAAGCCTATATAGGATGTAAGTGGTTTTATAAGGTTAAGACTAAGGAGGATGGATCTTTAGAAAGATATAAGGCTAGGTTAGTGGTCAAAGGTTATTCACAAGAGTATGAAATTGACTATGAAGAGACTTTTACACTTGTAGATTGTATGTCCTGTGTGAGAACCCTCGTTGCCTTAGCATCCATTAAGAAGTGGCTTGTTTATCAACTTGATGTCAAAAATATTTTTTTGAATGGGGACTTAAATGAAGAAGTGTACATGGACCCTCCCGATCTTGAGATCGAGAGAGAGAAAGTTTTTTGTTTGAGAAAAGCTTTGTATGGGATTAAGCAAGCCCCCAAAGCTTGGAAAGATAGATTTAATATTATATGGACATTGCTCTTTTTGTCAAAGATATAGGTGTTGGCATTGTTATTCTTTTATTATATGTGGATGATGTGATTATTACAGGAAGTGACAAAAAGGGAGTTGATAAAATTAAAATAATTCTTAAAAAATATTTTGATATGTCTGATCTTGACTTTTTAAGATATATGTTAGGTATAGAAGCGGCTTACTTACCCAGATGAAGTTGACTGCATATATCATTGTCAAATCAGGAATCTCTTATGATAAGAAAGTTGATACGCCAGAGTTCGTCAATTCAAAATGAAGATTGGAAGATGGAACACGTCTTGAAGATCCAGCTCCATATTGGATCCCTAACTTGTCCATTACAAGACCAAATATTGCTCATGTTGTGCATTCCGTCAGTAAGTTTCAACATGCACCAACTGTGAAAGTTGCACTTGTAACGACCCCAACTCATCCCCTTTGAAAATGCGGAATTTTTTTTTTTTAAACAGTGCGGAAAACTGTAATGAAGTGCCAAATGAAAAGAGCAACGTCTCCAAGCGAAAACACGGAAGCACGCACATACACAAGATGCCACTAAAGGGCAAAATAAACCACAAAAGTGGTCAAGCACAAAAAGAAGATAAAAAAATGTATCTCACTTCATAGAATGCTTCAAAAGAAGCTTAAGGAATACATGGGGCTGAGCCCCTTATTTATACACAGCAAGGGACCCAAGGAGGGGCTCCCATAGAGTCGTTGGAGCCCCTCCAACGGTCATATTTATGACCGTTGGAGGGGTCCAACGACTCTATGTGGACCCCTCTCAAATGTAAAAAGGAAAAAGTAAAAAATACAAAAAAAAGGAAAAAGAATAAAGGAAAAAGAAAGAAAAGAAAAAGCATATCAAGGATATGCGTGTACAGGTGAAATGACAGAAATACCCCTGTGGGGTTTTATATATATATATATATATATATATATATATATATATATATATATATATATATATATATATATATATATATATATATATATATATAAATATACATCATATTTTAACAAAAACTTCTCAGAGACCCGGGGTCCTCACAGTTCCAATTCCAACTGGATAGCCATAAACCACAAAAGAACTTGCAATTAACATCCATAATCTAACAAATACCTTTATTTATGAATTAAGAACTAATCTCAAAACAAAATGTTTGACTCAACAGAACGAAACGTAAACACTGATGGAAATAAGCAAATGTCAAGAATACTAGACTGAAAAACTAAATAAAGAGCCACTCTGTCCACAAAGAAGACTGTCAAAACTCATTGTGACTCTTGCGCCCTCACAGTAACCGTCGACTTCACTGATCACCTGTTCCTGCGAAAAACCAATGAAGTAGGGTGTCAGAATCGAAATCTTGAGCACAGCTACTTCTTAATGAAACAAGTGAGATAAAGGGGTAAGATAAGATATCATACAACAAATGAGGGAAATACATGCAAGACGGTTTATAGCATTTAGTGAATTTATTCATGCAACAATCATAATTGCTAAGCATGCAAAGATAGTAAAGCAGTAGCATGTAATAAAACTTCAGCATGCAACAAGAAATAAACATTCAACACTTACCATCATGTATTGATTAAGGGAACCATTAAAGTATGCATGATCTAATGCATAACAGGAAAATGCATGACTTTTGTGAAATGCATGAATCATCTTATTATCTTTCATTTAAGTCTTTTGTTTCATTATGCATGCCCTATTAAATGCATACAACTTTAAGTTTCTTTTTTTAATTACAGTTGCCCGCGGATACACCAAACGGGTACAAACCCCGAGGTCAAGTTAGGCTCCCAAGGTAGCTTAGCATACAATTGTATTTTATTACTGGGTCCCAACTTAGCCCACGACCGAATCACCTTCGGAACATTAGACCTCCACATCTAATGTCGGGGACACAAGGGACACCCCACGCCCACAAGTGTCACTTCCTTGGTACCAAAAACAACAGCTGTGTCAAAACACACCACCCCCAAGTAAAGTGGCGGATTCTCCCTAAAACCGTGGCCACGAGAAGGAACCTCAATATCGGGTTCAGGGGACCAAAATTAAGCACACGGAGTTTTGTATCCTCACAGTCTCCCCAAGACCGGATTTCTAAGATCCCCATTCTCCAGATGGGTGATCCCAGAAGGTATATTACACTGTGCTTTATTATTTCTTTTATTAAAAATTAATTTCTTAAGTTTTGCAACATCATATGCAAAAAGAAAGATAAAAGCTCGCCTCTCTCGCGAGAGCCATCACAGGACTCCGGCCTGTGGAAACATATAGAACAGTGCAATACAACTGAGATATTAATAAAACATGATTTTTGCGATGCATTGAAATGAATAAGGGAAAACAATTCTACAGCTCGGGTTTACCAAACCCTCGATGATTCATTATGATCACCGAAGCACTAATGCAAGGATCATAATCATATATGTGTAGTAGTATTAACATGCCTGCAAGGTATAGTCATATATGTACCAATTTAATCAATTGACAATGAACATGAAATATGACATTCCCATATGCAAATTGAACAACCCACGTTATACCCTTTTCCTATGCATATGCATGGTATGTGCATGCATGCATCTTTATGCAATTATCACCACATATGATTCTAACCATGAATTGTATTGAGATGAACAAAAGAGCATTCATGTATTTATGTATATGCAACAACACACGTTAAGTCCCTCAATATGTAAGCACTCAAAACAAACTTTATCATAGAATAATGTGTAAGCATGTTCCAACACACATATGAACCACATCAACTCCTAACATATGTGGAAATCAAAATTTCAGGTACATGACTTATTCCCAAAGTTGATCATGCATCAAGAGATTAAAATTCTAAACTTTACTAATCACACAACCAGGCTCTGTTTTCATAAGCTAACACACTTATGTTACTAGCATGCTACAGTATCCACATGAGAAAAAATTATGTATTTAACAGCCCAGCCCAGCCGACATTGTCGGCTGGGTCTGACAGAATAATCACGGGCCCAGTTTGGGCCTGTGTATGCTGTCAGGACGTCCCACCTATACAGAAAATTTTCTGTATATAGTATAAACAAAATTTTCTCAAGGCCAAGGCTCAGGCCAGCACCCACTGACTGGGTCGACTGGGCCTGCCCCAGCCCTACCAAAACCAACCACACACCCAGCTGTGATCATCGCAAAATTTTTCCTCTCGTAATATTCTCTTTCTTCCTTCTCTTTTCCTTTCCAACCTCTTATTTTCCTCCTTTTTTGAAGGGAGAAAAGATAAAAGAACGGAAAGAAAGAGAGAAGAGAAAAGAAAGAAGAGAAGAGAAGAGGAACTTTTTTTGCGGGTCTCACTTGACCTTAATTTTGAAAATATTTGAAATAACTCGCCTCCTTTTTTAAAATATTTGCGGGAAAACTGGGAGACGGGATCCGCTCGTCGGTACGAGGTTCGACCGTTCCTGGCGTCTTTACCAGGGGTAATCAAACCAAGGGTCGAATTTTATGCCTTTTGCTTTGCAAAGAATTTATCTAAGTATTTATCATAAGTCTAAAATGAACAATGAATCATGCTTGTGCAAATGCAAAGATGTATGCTCTTTTGAAAAATATTTTGAAGAATTTCCAAGTGAATCTGATAAAGTGAAGAAACGATTTCTAACTTAGAACTTAAGATTAAAGTTCTAAGTCTTTTAGAATAATCAAGAGCTTGGAAAAATAAATCTGGAATTTGGAAATTGATTTTGAAGTTTTGAGATAAAAAGAGAAGGGAATTTTCAAAGTCACAGATGGACTTTAAATTTAGAAGTTTGAACTTGGATGAATATTTGGAATGAAATTGAATTCCAATTTTGAAGTTTTGAAAAATGTGGGAAATCAAAAGGAATCGAGAAATGGGATTTGAAAAAAAAGTTGGAATTTCAAGATGAGATCCGAATCCAAGTTCTGGATTCTGAATAGAGTTTTGAGTTGATTTTTGGATTTAGGATCCGAAATAGGAACTTGGTTTGAATGAAATGGAATTGGCTTTAAGAATTTAAAGTAGAATTTTGGATTTGGAATTTTGAAGGGAATTGGATTCAAGACTTGGAATCCAAGATGGTATTTGGATCTGAAATCTGAGATCCAAGATAGGGTAGGACTCTGGATCCTAAGATGGAATTGGATCTGAAGTCTGAGATCCAAAATAGAATTGGATTCTGGATCCTAGAATGGATTTGGATCCGAAGTCTAAGATTAAAGGGGAATTGGATTCTGGATCCTAAGAATTGGAATTTGGATCTGAATCTGAGATCCAATGTAGAATGGGGATCTAGATCCTAAGAATTGGAATTTGGATCTATAATCTGAGATCCAAACGTAGAATTGGTTTTTGGATCCTAAGGTGAATTTGGATCTGAAGTCTGAGATCCAATGTAGAATTGGGTTCTGGATCCTAAGAATTGGAATTTGAATCCGAATCTGAGATTAACTTTGGATTTTGGGTTTTGAAAGTCCAAATGGGACTTTTGAAGATGGATCTGGGTTTTGAAAACCCAGATTGAACTTTAGGAAGTTTTGGATTTTGAGATTCAGGGTCAGTCTCAACTTTTGATTTAAAACTTGAAGAAAACTTGATTTTGGATCAGAAAATGAATCAGAAACTTCAAAGTTAAATTGAACTTTGAAATTGGATGTTGAATTGAGTTGGAATTTTGGAATTTCAAAATTGATTTGAGAATTTGAATTTATAAATGAACTTCAAAGTCAATTTGGACTTTGAATTTGGAGTTTGAATTTGGAATGAGTCAAGAATATAAAGATGGAATTTTGAAATTTCAAAGTCAAATTGGACTTTGAACTTGGAATTTAAATCTTTGAAATAAGATAGAAGAATGATTTAAACTATAAACTTAAGAAAGATATTTGAGATCACTTGGATTTTGGAAAAGAATTTTGAAAAATATGATGTAATTCTATCCTATATGATGAATGAATTTGAATAAGTTTGAAATTGGAATTTGAAAATCATATCTCATTCTTCAAATGAATTTAAACAAGACTAATGATATAATACATTCCTGACTATGGTCATTGAATGTATTATATAATAGTCATATCTAAATTTAGTTAAGGATAAAATACCCTTTTGGTGCTTTTATAGAATTTAAAATGAAATTAACCCTCAATATACCCTGACTATGGCCATTGGTATATATTTTGAGTTAATCCTAAGTTAAATTCTGCTAAAAGAAAAAAAAATATTTTGAGAAAATATGATGGATTTTGAAAGTGGATCCAGTGTGGATCCAATGTTATTTCGTAAAAGATAAGAATTCTAAGTTTTGTTCACACCCCGACTATGGCCGTTGATGTAAATCGTCAACTTAGAATTAACTTACCTCTTACGAAATGGTGCACGTGTCATTCGTGTTTCACCATTGTGGGGATTTTGAGAAATACAGGGGAAAAAATGCATGGAATAAATAATTCATTTCTATGATGCTCATTCATTCTACCTAAAGCAAGAAATGTAAATTCTTATTCCAACCTAACTATTACAATGGATAAAATCAAATGTACAACCCCAAGTAATGGTATCTTTTATATGTTTCCTGCAAAACAACTGGGTTAATCTTTGACAAAGATGATGAAAAAGCGCAAATATTAATCATGTTTATGGAAGATACTTAGAAAGGAGAATGAAGTTAAAATGCACATGAACTTACTATTCAGAAATAATACAAGGTTGCATTGTCAATCAAGGATGTCCCCTGCACGGATTATGACATATTGAATTTTGGAAAAGTGGACGGCAGGAAATGAGCTATAATGATGTTTTAAGATAAATGGTAACCATCTAAGCTGGAAGCCTAGAGGTTGTGAGATAATGCAAGAGGGTAATAACACAGTGAGTAACCGGCTGGAAGATGTCAATGCTGAAGTGGAAGATATGTGATATGAAATAAGATGGAATGCATGTATTGCAGTAGGCAAGTGCAGGGAAGTCAGTGCTGGGCTGTGCACAGAAAGTGCAAAGGGAGGTGGACATGAGCTGTAAAGAGATGTGGTTATACACTTGATGAAATGTAGATGATCATGATGAAGGTGATGTTGTAACAGAGTTTACAGAATATGGCATTTGCGGCTGTTTAAAAATATAATAAGTAGGCAGGCTAAAGTATCATGAAATGACCTAGAGGCTATTATTGATGAGTATGTCATGAAATGAGAATCAGAAGTTCAAATGGTGAAGATGGAATACAGTGTATTGTTATGCTAAACTGGTGGTGCACAGTGGTGGAAGGGACAGTTCTATACATGAACAAATGGGTGTTATGAACTGGGTATTGGTTATGAAGCTGAAGTATACAGGATTGATGCTAATTTAAGAATGAAATTCAGCAGCAACAGTCATTGTTGCTATTCAAATTCTTAGTTTCTGCTTTATACCCTGCGGGACAGCTTTCCATGTCTCCCACCAGACTTTTTCCAAAATCTGAGCAATTAATATGAAATGTATCTCCAATGGCTACTTTATGAACATCATGAGAAACACCCTAATTGTTCATGTTGTTGTCTTGTCTACCAAGGGGAACAACTATCACTCGGTCTGGCTCATAACTGACCTCCTTCAAACCAAAGACCCCCCCTCCAAAATGTCCAGATTTATACTTGTACCTTATAAAAAGTGTATTTAGCAAACATTTTAATATGCAGACACATCGTTTTACATCTGCTTGACTCAAGGAATCCCTGTCTATAAAAGAAAAGACAATTTCCTCAAAATTTCCCAATACCTCAGGAATACATACAGTTAAATAGAAAAGAGGTGATTCTATTAACAGAAAATGTGGCACTCTAATGAGACTCAGGAATACATATACAAGGGGAAGCATGTGGTGGGCTTCCTGAACATTGTTCAATATCTAAATACTTCTCAATTATTTACTGCTCTTCTAACAAAAGAGCTGGAATAAAATGTAAGTCCCTTGCAGAGAAATAATGATCTGCAGTTCATTGGATCCAAAGCAGTTGCGAGTTCATGATTCATCAAATAAGAAAGAAAAGAAATGGAATTCAAAATATTTGCCTGGATGTATATCAGCCTTAGAGATTAATAAGGCAATCTCAGGGCCACTCGATATCTGCCCTCTTAGACCGGGTGATAACTGTCGGCTCAAATGACTCTGCGTGACATTTCAGATATCTTATGGAAGAGTCTCCTCGTCATAGATACTTCTTTAACTCAGATGACACTCCGCCATAAAGCTGCAAAACTGACTGATCAATAAGGCATGCATAAAAATAAAAAAAACTGTGTTACTTGTCGATTTTAAACATCGCCAATCTGCTTCAGACGAACTGTATGATTCAGGTCTAGCCATTTTCAGGACCATCTCAGGACAAAGTGCCCATTAATGACCTCGGCTAGGATGGGTATGCACGATCTATGCAAAGATCAAACTCATTGTATCCGATGAACCTGAATCAATGGGGGATGTTGAGGATCCCACCTTGGTCTAAGATCATACGAATCATAGATACAACGTCAATTCTCAATTTCCTAAAACTAAATGATTCCCAATATTTAGTTATGAGCCAGACAAAGTTGGGTCCTCTTGACATTCGAAAAGGTAACACCCACCATTATATCATCGAAGGGATGACCAAGGGTGGTAATTAGCGCAACGTGAGAGTACTGATGGCTGCACCATGGATGAAGAGGTGATTAGTGTAACCTAAAGCTGCTGTAAAAAGTGTTCGGCTCTTTATTTCTGTGGTCTTGATTTAAGATGTTAAAACAATTACTCTCTATAGAAAATATATTATGTATAAACAACCATACTAACGGATACATGATTTACAACCTCCCTAGATGTATACCATCAGAGGATTCTTCCACGCACTTCCATATGTAGGCTCATTTGGAAGATAACAACTGTGTTATGTATTCCAAAGGCGTATACGCCATATTGTTTCAGATCCTAAGTTCTTTTATGGACATATGAAAGAGTAAAACAAATGTAAATGATGTAAATCAGATATATAAATAAATGAGGATTACTACCAATGATGTTACTGAATCCATCAAACACCAAAAATAAAAAAAATGTAGAACAAAGAGAAAACAGAGGTATACATATGACTGTATGACAGAAAATGCAATGGAGAAACAATTCAATAGAACAATGACAGGAATCATATGTAAAATGAAGTAAAAGATATCGGAATCGATGATTCCATTGCTATTACTCTATATGGATCGATACTGCTAGATGCAGATCGACACCACACGTGAGATGTTGTATCAAGTTGAAAAGAATGCCAATCAAAAGCAAATGGGAAATAACGGAAAAGAAAGAAAAAGATAAATAAAAAAAAATGATAACAAGGAGCAGAGGAAGTTTACAGGTAATCCAAGAAGGGGATGCGATTGGATGGATGATTCTGGTCACTGCCTAGGAGATTCTTGCAGAAAGAGGTCTTTCTTTAATCCTGACCAAGGGGAGAGCCTCAGAGGGAAAGAGGTGGATTCGATCGGTATGATGCTCCCTCTTATTTGTTGTCTTGAAGCCTTGAAGCTTGAGGAAGGGGATTGTAGACCAAGGATGCGATGGGGAATCAGATCGTGCCTCCTTTGTTGAACTTCAGTTTAGGAGGGCTGGAACCGATTAAGCTCCTTCAGTTGAGGTAGATGCAGAACCAACAAAAGAGGGAAGGAGAAACGGAGAATGGATGTGGGCGTAAAAAAAAACTCGATGCCAGAAGACAAGAGCTGGCCTCTTCTTAAAGAGGAAATGGAAGCTTCGAGAGGGGAAAACCCGTTGAGGATTGAAGGTGGAGAAGAGAGCATGCCGTTGCAGATCGGACGATGGAAGGAGGAGAAGGAAGGAGTGCGGGAGGAGTTTGTTGTGGATTTTCTCTTTTTCCAAAAAGGACTCCTTTTAAGAAATTTTTTGTAAAATGGCTTTTCAAATGAGGTTTTTAGCAAAAGACAACTTTGCAAAGCTTGAAATCATTTGCTTTTCCTGTAGTTTTCTCCGAATTTTTGCTTTTTCATGTTATTTTTCTATTATTTTTTTTTTGTATTTTTTTAGAATAAAATCCTAAAGCTTTACAAGAAATCAAAGATTGAAACTAATTTCTTGATGTTTTTGTAAAATATTTACAAAAGGAGTTTTTCTGAGAATTTTAGAAACCATTTTGAGAAAATTTCTTCAGAAATGGGTTTTGATCCGGATTTGGAGGAAATATGGATTTAAAGTGCTGGATTCGGATCCGGAGTTGATTTTGAATATATCAATATGAATTTTAATTCAGAGAATCTGAAGAACTGATTTGATTTTCTCAGAAAAAGGGGTTAGGGGCAAAAGGGTCATTTTTATAAAACTTTGAAAATTTTGGGGTGTTCACACCAGCCAAGCACTTGGCTGGGCCTGTCGGTTCGGCCAGCAGCTGGCAGTCAGCTGAGTGCCACTCGGCTGGCTGCCAGCCAGCCAATCCAACAGCCGATACTTAAAACAAACAGATTTCAAAATTTTATTTTTTTCAAAGCCACCTAGCCCAGCTGACCCTGCCGGCTGGGTCTGACAGCATATCCACAGGCCCAGTTTGGGCCTGTGTATGCTGTCAGGAAACCACCGCATCATTTTTTTTTCTTTTTGATAACAACTAGGCACAACCCCTATTAGTCTCAGGTTTAATTAACTGCCCAAATTGATTAAGCTTTAACAGTTTCTAAACAAAAATCAAAATTTCAACACATTATTTAGTTACTAAGACATATCAGAGTTAAACAATGGATGAAATCTCAATTCATTCTAACAATTCAAGTTCAAATAACTGATTCATATCAACATAATAAATCTGATGCAAACTTCATTAACCCCCCCCCAAAAAAAAAACTCCACATCTGTATATATATATATATAGCCTTAACCAGAAATTCAAAACCAATTTAATTACATGCTTTGGAATACACCCAGTTAAGGAAATCTGAAAATTTAGGGAACACATGTATCAAAGAGAAGATTTCGAACAAAAGACCCAGCTAAAACTGGGTCTAGCACACAGCCAGACTCACCCAGCCGACCCAGTTGGCTGGGTCTGGTACACAGCCCAGCCGACTGCATGCCTGGGCCCAAATCATGAAGGTAAAAGCTTATTAGTTCTGTTTTTTTTTTCAAAACAATAAGAGCACAGAAGGTGTAAGTGAGTAACAGTGGAAACTGTGTGTCCACTGTTCTCCATGAGATTCCATCAAGTGTTGCATGGAGATCCAATCTCCACCGATGCCCCATTAGAATCAAAAAGAGGTACCCGTACCTCGTTTCGCAAATCCTAGTGATCGGAGACAGCTTTTACGAGAGAGAGATCGGCTGAGGTCGAACCCACCCCCATTGTCGAACTCCGGTTGAAGGGAAACAACGAGGAGGAAGGACTGCCGCTTGACAAGGGTGGTGCGTATGCCTGCCGCGGTTGGGAAGTTGCCGACGATGGGGCTCCGGCAACATGCACGAAAACGAGAGGGAGAGAGAGAGATTTGGGGCAAAACTAAGAGAGGAAGGGGAAGGGGATACCAACCTGCCATTTTAAAGGTGGAAGCCCTCCAAATTTGGCGGAGATCGTTCCCCTTTCGCCAGAGGCTGCGGCCCACCTTTCCCCCCTTTTCCCCTCACACGATAGGGGTTAGGGTTTTCTCTCAGCACCCTAACCCTCCCCCTTCTTCCTTTCCCCTTTCCAGCAATATCGGGCAACCCTTATCGGGTTGCCCCCCCCCTTTTTTTTTTTTACTCGTTACACAGGGGCGACCCAGGTCCGAACCTGGGACCCGGTAACCGACCCCGAGTTGGGTCCACGCCTGTTTCCTATCAAAAATGGATCCGCAAGTTGGATCCAAATGGATCCAACTGTGGATCCTCGAGTTCTCTTTATATATATATATATATATATATATTTCTCGTTTTATTACTAATGTTAATATATTTTTTTTTGTATAACGCAATTAGCTATGCATAAATACCCATTTATGGGTCCGAGATCCGAAATATGGATCTTAGGTCCAAATTGCATGGTTCCAGACAAAACAATTAAATGGCAAAACTTACGGTTTTTACAGCACTTCCCTTGACCTGTGTGCCCTGTCACACAAAGATTAGAAGAAGAAAAGGGTGTTGGAGAAAAATAGAGGGTCGCATCCCCGATTGGGATGCCTCTCTTGTAAATATATGGTATTAGGAATGCATGTGAGAAATTACAAGAGTACCCTTTGGGTATAATAAATATTACAGCATATACATAAAAGAGAAAATAGAACGTGATTTCTAACACCCCCCTCAAACTGGACATGGGTTTTGAAGGAACGTGGACAGTTTGCTCTTAAGGAACCAATGGTGCAAAGCAGAGAGCGGCTTGGTGAAAATATCGGCTACTTGATCTTCTTCTCGAAGAAACTCGGGACGAATCTCCTTACTTTCAACCTTTTCATGAACAAAAAGTTGATTGATCTCCACATGTTTCATTTTGCCATGTTGCACAGGGTTACTGGTGTTAAATATATATATATATATATATGTATTTTTTTTGTTTCATCCAAAATACCTGATAAGGGTATTTTGGTCATTTCACATGTAACAATAAGTTGTTTATTAAAACAACTTATTCTAGGCTTTATTTTCCTTTTTTATTTTTTAATTTCCTTTTCCTCGTTTTTTGGAAACCATTGGGGACCCCACATATGGAGTCGTTGGGGCTCCCAACGACTACATTGTGGGAGCCCCAATGACTCCCTCTCTCTCATTTTGTTGTGTATATAAAGGAATGTTGTCCCTCTCATTTGTAAGCTTATTCTCCAACCTCTTCTCAATAATATTGATTCATTTTTGCCTTTTGGTATTTCTCCTTAGTGGGTTTGTATATTTGCACTTTGTGTGCTTATGATTTGTATATTTGAACTTTGTGCGCTTATGATTTTCCTTTAGTGGGTTTGTGTATTTGCACTTTATGTGCTCGTGATTTCTTATCCATTATTGGACCTTCAAGTGTTATCATTGGTTATTTGTATTTCCGTCTATGTCACACGGACTCGGCTCCAAGGTCGACGCACCCGCGTCGACATGCACCGACACGAGTGCGGACACGGGTGCGGCTCGGACTCGGTCAACCCGACCTTGGGTGCGGTCAACACACCCAGGGTCATTTTGGTTCATTTTTTGGATATTTTTTTTTTTACATTTCTGGGCTACAGAATTTAAAAAACAAAATCTTGGGGGGGGAAGGGGGGGGGGATGCCCCTCTATAACCCCCCGCCCGCTAACCACGCAGCGGGACCCGCGCCGGGGGGACCCCCCCCTCCTGTAAGGAAAAAAAACCCTGAATCAGGCTTCACAACTCATCACCTATCTCCTAATGGGCACAACTTTGACCGAGTCTTTTATATATATATATATATATATATATATATATATATATATATATATATAGCCGAGTCCCCGTGTCTAAAATTTTTGAAATTGCGCCGCACCCGTGTTGCACCCGCACCTGCACCCATGTGACATAGATTTTCGCCTATTTTCTTACATGGTATCAGAGCCAACTTGAGATCAAGCTAAATTTGTTTTTCGATACATCTGAAAACATGCCATTCAAATTTTGAAAAGGAGGTGAAGCTCTCTTGCAATTCCTATTCAAGCTCTTGTGAGATTGTGAACGCGTAAAAGATCGATGGAGTATTCGCTATCTCTCCTTTCGTTTCTTTTTCTTGGATAGGATTCAAGAAAAAGATTTATTCGGTATGTATCTTACATTTTCTTTTAAGTATTTCATGTGTTATTTAGTTCATGCATTACGCATGAGAAAACACTTATTTTCTTTATTGTTATATATATATATATATATATATATATATATATATATATATGTGTGTGTGTGTGTGTGTGTGCGTGTGCGTGCGTGTGTGCGTGCGTGTGTGTGTGTGTGGGTGCGTGCGTGCGTGCATGCGTGCGTGCGTAGGTGCGTGGGTGCGTGGGTGGGTGCGTGGGTGCGTGGGTGCGTGCGTGCGTGCGTGGGTGCGTGGGTGCGTGGGTGCGTGTGTCCGTGGGTGTGCGTGGTGTGCGTGGTGTGCGTGGGGTGCGTGCGTGTGTTTTAAATATATATATATATATATATATATATATATATATATATATATATATATAATCATGGATGTTTGAGCATGTATTGTTGATCTTTAGTTGGTTTATTTGAACTAATCATGATTATAAAAGTCAATCATGTTCGTATAGGTACATATCTTAAAATAATTTGATATTTCGAAAACAATGATGTATTTCACAAAGTATAATTTTACTTGAACTTAAGTGTAATATTTCAGAAATAAACTTGTGTTTATAACAATAGTAATGATATTAGGTATCTCATGGAATTATCTTACATGCCTTGCATATGATTTAAATATGTTGCATACTTGGTGGACATGAGTGTTCATGTTTTGACTTATTGTATACTTAAAATATAAATTTTTATATATGATGCCTTTAGTGCTTTAAATCTATCACTTGCATATGTGCTTAAAATTGTTCTTATGCATGTCTTTTGTATGAGATATGTGGCTTTCAGTTACTTAAATTATTGCATATACATGAGTTCTTTTTGTGAAAAATGAATACACTTGATTTTTCGTATGGTTCTTTGAGAATCCCAATATATGCTTTGGTTCTCTTTAATGGCATTGATTGTCTCAGAGTAGACTTGTAATTTAAATCTAAATAGCTTCTTTCTAGATCATATATATTGTTTTATCTTCTCTTTGAGAGTCATTGGATCATTTGTATGTAATATGCCTTAGTACACTTATTTCTTGATTGATGTATCCATGAATCCATTTTTTTGAAGAACTGCTTATAATAAGCATGATTCTTATTTGCTTATTAAAGATCGTTAAAATTGTCATAGGACATATTATTGGACATATGATTACACTATATCTTCTTTATTGAAGTTTTAAACTTAGAACTCTATATTTTCAAATTGGTTCTTTTTATGAACTAGTTTGAGATATCTCTTTATATAGATTGCTTATGTTAATAATGCTTATAATTACATGAGCATCAGAGTCCAAGTTTTTCACATATCATTATTAAATTTGATTTGAAACTTTGCTTTTCAAATCGGCATTTGAACTCACTTGTTTGTTAAATGATTTTCGTGAGTATTTATTGCCTTCATATGGCATTTGTGTTGTCCATCACAGATTTTTATATGATGCATCAATCTTCTTGGCCTTATTATTGAATCATATATGTTTGTTGGGGTGAGTAGTGTACACCTCATTTTTTTTGTCTTTTTAGATTGTCAACTTGTAGGCTTTGTATTCTTGCTTTAGTCACTGATACACTTGATTTTTAGTGTCATTATATATAGACAAGAGTTGTTTATTCACACCTTCGTGTGTGATTTTAGCCCTTTGTTGGCATTATGCTCTTGTTCTAGTCGTTGGTACACTAGTTTTAAGTGTCATTATATGTAGACAAGAGGTGTTTATACACACCTACGTGTGTGTCTTTGGCCCTTTGTGGCATTGTATCTATGCTCTTGTTCTAGTTGCTTATACACTTGATTTGTGGGTTTGAGAGGTCTAATGAGGTGATTGCTTATAGTGGATGAACTATTGTTGAGATTTGCAAAATTCCATCTCTTGATATTTATGAAAATTTTTAAATTTATCATCTTTCGAAAATAGGTTTTGATTTACATATATCATTCCCTTTGTCATGTAGGATTTCTTGATGAATTTTTTAAAACCTTTACTACTTGTTTTTTTCCTTGTATGAAAAAATATTTATCGATAAAAGATCATGCATATATATATATATATATATTGATATTTGGTCCTCTATACTTAAAATCACTCTAGGATATGTGAGTGAGTTATGTTTTTAATTGATTATCGTGTCCACATTGTGGTACACATAAATTCAATTAACTCATCTTTTATTGATAAAAAGTGCTATCTTGTCATTATTGTTTCATGTGCATTAAGTATGCTTTAATTGTATGATGCATATATGTGTGTATTAGCATAGTTCACACAATTGCATGCATGAAGTTAATTAGCTCTTTCTAACGATTTTGAGTTCTCTAAATAAAAATTCTTTTTCATGCCTTTGTGCATTTGTGCTCCTTTGTGAGTATTTCATTGTGCCTTTTTGCACTTACCCTCTTTGTGATTCTTGTGGGTTAATCAAGTCATCTTTTGAACTTGATCTTATTGAAGATATTTTCACATTGAAGTCATTTTTCGGACTTGATTCGTTTTCAAAGTTTGAAGACATTTTCACATGGTGCTTGATTGAAATGTTTAAGATATTCTTTATGCATAAATTTATCTCTTCTTAATGAATTATATGTCCTTTAAATAATCAAATCCTCTTATGGTCAATGTTATGAAAAATAAATTGATTATGATTTAATTTCATCTTTGAGGCATACTCCTCTTGTCTTTCTTAATATCGAATGATTCAAAAAATTATTATAATTTTGATTAAACCATTCTATTCTTGCTTTAAAATATATTGTTGTTAAAATTTTGCAACTCTTGGGCTAGAATATTTTTCTTGTATACTTGGAGTCTTTCTTTGGTTTGTTCTTTTTCTACAAGATCTTTAAGATGTGATACCTTCGATACATCATGGAGAGAGCCAACGAAGGTGCTTGGGGATGATCACCAATACAGGCGTTTTGAAGACTTATACTTGTAAAAAAAAATTGAGATGCCATAAAGATAGAGATTTCCCTTGAAGCCTCTTGAAGAATTGGAGTCCTTCCTTTCATATTTCCAAACTTTTCGTCTTCTCCTAGTAAAGTTTGAGGGGGCGTGTTATATATATATATATATGTGTGTGTGTGTGTGTGTGTGTGTGTGTGTGTGTGTGTGTGTGTGTGTGTGTGTTTTGTTTTATCCAAAATGCTCGATAGAGGTATTTTGGTCTTTTCACATGTAACAATAAGTTGTTTATTAAAAAAACTTATTCTAGGCTTTATTTTCCTTTTTTTATTTTATTTTTTTCTCTATCATTTCATTGTGTATATAAAGGGGTGTTCCCCCTCTCATTTGTAAGCTTGTTCTCTCACCTCTTCTCAATAATATTGATTCATTTTTGCCTTTGCATTTTCCCTTAGTGGGTTTGTGTATTTGCACTTAGTGTGCTTGTGATTTCCCCTTGGTGGGTTTGTGTATTTGCACTTTATGTGCTTGTGATTTCTTGTTCATTATTGAACCTTCAAGTGTTATCGTTGGTTATTTGTATTTCCGCCTATTTTCTTACAACTGGCAATAACTACTACACTTCAATTATCACAATAGAAAAGAGATTATGAGATTCTTTGACGAAGACTAGCTAGTAAATACCTAATCCACAATATTCTTGTTGTTATTGCTGTCATAACGCGATAATCCGCCTCGGTACTAGATTGTTCAATTGTCTTCTGTCATGACTTGACCAAGAAACAAGGTGTTGTCCTAAGAAGACAGCATAACCTGTGATAGATTGCCTAGAAGAAGGATCGCTTGCTCAATCCACATCCAAGTAGGCGAGAACCACCAGAGGTAAACCATCGAGAGACTGAGAAGGATAGCCTTTATAAACAAGCCCATCATTGATCGTGCCTTTCACATAACAGAGGATCCTTTTAGCTACTTTCATATGACTGAGACAAGGAGATTGCATAAATCTGGAGGCTTGGTTAGTGGCATAAACCAAGTCAGGTCGTGTGAAGGTAAGATACTGGAGTGCTCCGACAAGGCTTCTGAATTGCTCTGGATAAGATAACAAAGGATTCCGATGATCATTTTCAATCAGTTTCACGTTGACTGCAATGGGAGTGGGAACTGGTTTGCATTCTGCCATTCCAAAACAAGAAAGGATATTTATAACATATTTTCGCTGAGATAAGATGAGAGAATTGTTGTTGTGATCCACTCCAATACCAAGAAAATACCACAAAGGACCTAAATCTTTCATATAGAATTGTTTTCTGAGCATGGATTTCAGTTGTGTGATTCTACTGGGATCACTGCCTATAATAACAAGATCATCTACATATACAAGAATGATAGTAATATGAGTCTGATTAGAATGAACAAATAATGAGTAATCACATTGACTCTGAATGAAGCCTAAAAAGCAAACAGCAGCACTAAAAGTCTCAAACCACGCCCGAGATGCATGCTTCAAACCATATATAGTCTTCCGTAAACGAAGCATTGTAGTCTTGGTATCAGCCTTAGGATATCCAGGAAGATGTTCCATGTAGACTTCTTCATGCAATGTGACATGAACAAATGCATTCTTCAGATCCATTTGACTAAGAGCCCATCCATACACAGTGGCAAGAGCTAAAACTATACAAATAGTACCCATTCGGACAACAGGACTAAATGTTTCATTAAAATCCAACCCATGTTCTTCTGTGTACTCTTTTGCCGCAAGCTTGGCATTGTATCACTCAATGTTGCAGTCAGCCTGATGCTTAATTTTATAGACCCACCGACAGCTAACGATATTCTTATTATTGGGTCTAGGCACTACTTCCCATATGTCACACTCATGGAGAGCTGAAATCTACTCATTCATGGCCTCAATCCACTTAGGATGGTGGCAAGACTCATGATAAAATTTTGGTTCCTAATCAAAATCAATTGATGCAGCAAAAGTATGAAACTCAACAGAAAATGAATCATAACTTACCCAACATTGCAGTGGATGTCTAATCCGAGCAAACCTCCTGGGGGCTGCTTTGATGGAATGACATCTGCAGATTCAGCCGTAGAAGGAGATGTGGCTTCGGGCAAGATATGTGAAGAAGCAGCATGAATATCCTTATCAGCATCAGGAGATGGATCAGCACCTTCCAGTGGATCCCTATGTTTACGCCACTAGTATTTGTGGGAATGAAAGGCGAAGGCACGCGGCTGGGATTCATTTCCAAAGGGATTTTTTTATCCTCCTCTTCTTATTTAGATCTAATTGCTTGTACTTATGCAAATTGGAGAGGTAATCCCAATGATAGATCTCAGCCACAGGTTTTTGTGTATTTTTAGGAAACACTCTTGTATCTTAAAGGTGTAAAAAGCAACAGAAGGTCTCGTTATCAACAACAAAAGCAGAATATTAAGCCATGACAACAACTATGAAAATTATCTGGCAAAGGAGTCTTCTAAAATATATGGGCAGCGTCATCTTTGATCCTTCAAAGATGTGTTGTTACAATAAAAGCGATATCTATATTACAAGCAACACCACCTTCCACGAATGAACCAAGCACATAGAGATGGATTGTTACTATGTCAGAGAAGAATACTTAAGAGGAACTGTTGAGTTTCCCTACGCCTTCTGAATGTCAACTAGCAGACTTCTTCACTAAGACCCTGCCTTCACCTCATTTTTGTTCTCTTCTTGGCAAACTTTCAGTTATCACACGGTAAGTTTTAGGAGTGTTAAGATGTATTGATATGTATGTATAGGTATATACATACTTATATTCACTTTTATATATATATATATGAGTGTATATATGTAATATATATATATATATATATATATATTATTTATTTATTTGATTGTTTCTCATTGTAATAGTTTTCCCCAAATAGAGGCATTTTAGTCTTTTTACCAGTATATAATAGGTACTGCTCATTAGTGGCAGTTTTATCTGTACATATTTCTTCTTTTTATTTATTTTTGTCTTTTCCCTTCTTGTATGAGGGTATATTGGACTTTGTCCAATATAGTGGTTGGGGGCATCCCAACAACTCTTTTGCGTCATGTATAGCCTATATAAAGAGGGTTAAATCCCCCTTCTCATGTTATGCTTTGCTTAAGCATTCAATAGTAATAAAGAACTTATTTTTTTATGTTGTGTTCTCTTGTGATTGCCCTTAGTGGCTATTGTATGATTTTTTGAGCTTTTGTATTGACATTGATTGGCTTGCGGGTTGTCCCTTAGTGGACTTGTGATTGTGCTCATTGCTCTTTGATTCTTGTATGCCCTTAGTGGCTTCATTATTGTATTCCCAATTGTTTCATTACATACACATCAAGCCCTTAATATTGGAAACTTGGAGACTTCAACAAGATCACTGCTATTAAAGATGCCCTATATTGAGTCTTCATAACATAAAGTATCACATTAATGTTGCACAGAAGTATCCTACTATTCCCCTCTTTAGATGTATATTTTGAGAAAAAGAGAAGCCCATGTCAGTTTAACATAACCAAAACAGAAGGCATGGAGAGAAGGCATTGAGGTGATGGCTACATTTCAAGACAATATATATAAAAGCAGACACAGATGGTTGCGCCCTATATGGTCCAAAATACTGCACTTTCCTTGATGGGTTTTTTTCACCTTTGAAATGGAGCAATCGACCCATAAGAACTAAAACTTGCAAGAGGTAAAACTTGAATCATTAGAGTTGATTTAAGTTGCTTACGCAATACATATTGCACACCAACTTCCCCAGGACATCACTAGAAGATTGTTGAGAAAGTCTTCCACATAATTGTTTTTAATATTTGCCAATGAGGAATACACAAAGAAGTCATATTAGAATTATCACAAGGTAACTACTAAAAATATGTAAAGTATTCAATATATCATATCAGAGGTTGAAGAATAAAACAGAGAACAGCATGCCTTGATTCTGCAGCACAGGCATCATCTGCTGAAATGAAGAAGGGGGAGTTTCGAAAAACTTCCCTGTAACAGATATAGAGAGTGTTAATCACCAAAACAAGAAGTCGTTAGTAAATGCAAACATACACCAGAAGGATAGCATTTTAAAAACCAATTTACATTCATTCAAACATGATAACAGAGAATAGAGCAAGGTTGCCAGACTAGGAAGCGAAAGCGGGAAACGATGCGGGAAGCGGAAGCGAGAAGCGATGTATTTTAAAATGTATGGGAAGCGAGAAGCGAGGAATATTAAAAAATAAATATAAGAATTGAATGAGAATAAAAATGAAACACAAATAAAAACTAAAATAAAGTGACTAATATTAAATTTCATGATTTTTTACTGTAAGAATTAAAATTTTAACAAAATCTAAAAATGATGACTACCAATTTAGAGAAAACACATGAAAGTGAGTGAGAAGAGTGAGAGAAAACATATAAAAAAACTGAAAAGTTGAGTAGGAGAACATATAAGAAGAATAGATGAACATGTGGAAAGCATAGGAGAAGCGTGGGGGAATCGAGGTTCTCATCAAGTTTCAGAAGCGTAGAGTATCATGCTTCCGAAGCGAGTTTTCGGGAAGCGAGCTTCCCACCTATCTAAGAAGCTCCCGGTAACTCTGGAATAGAGTTAAATTGGTTAATGGTTCAACTCAATCAACAGAAATTGACACTATCGATTTTCAAACGTTCATGTTCCATCAAATAATGTCTCCAAAGCAATAATTTTTGTAAGATAACAAGATTAGGATAGTGAATGGCTTGTCACTGTTTTTCAGCAACACCATGCCCATATTCTTTTTGTTGACAACATCCCATGTTCCCTATTAGCATGAATTTCTTACAAATGCACAATATGATCCAACTCATAACATACGTTTAGCAGCTACTTGTCCAAACTTCTATGGGCAATATTGTGCTGCTCCAACAAACTAAACATGTCATTTTGTAGTCCACAAGGACATAACATTCATTACATTGTGCACCTTTAGTGCTGTTAGGGGCTTGCTCCCTGCTTAGTTGTCAAAGGCGCCGCCTAGGTGCTGCCTAGGCGAGCTAGGCGCAGCCCCACCGCCTGGGCGAGTAGGTCTGGGCGGTGGGACCCTATTTTAGCACCTAGGCGCCACCTAGTTCACCTCGGCAGCGCCTAGGCTTAAGCCTAGGTTGGTCCTTTTTTTTTTACATTGACCTTTTTATGACCCATATAAAAGGGGGAAAGGGGGGCCTAATTCGCCCATTTTCCCCTTTTTCACTCTCTCCTCTCTCTCTCGGGTTTCGGCAAGAAGACGACGATGATGAATAAGAAGAAGAAGAAGGCAGGTACCTCTCTCTCTCTTTTTCTTCCTGTTAATTATACTGTATTTCAGACATATTATACATATATATATATATATATTATATATATATATATATATTATATATATACTGTATTTCAGCATATATATTATAATATGCTGAAATACAGTATTATTAATATTGTATTTCATCATATTATATATTATATACTGCATTTATATATAAATATATCTCTGTATGTACTATAAATTATATATAATCTGTTTGTAATTTAATATAATCTGTTTATGGTAGATGTTTCTGAGTTATGTTTATGCCTTTGTGAGTTATATTTTCGAGTTATATATTTTTGAGTTATATATATATATATGATCTGTTTTACAGTTCTTTTTCAGAAATCACACTTCACATGCACCCACAGTCCACACACACAGATGCTGATCCGCAGTTGCACACATATATATGTTTTCTATGTAAATATATATAATTATATATTTTAACACATCCTTAGTTGTCAAAAGTGTGTATGTCAGTTATATATCTGTTGGACTGTGCGTAGATCATATGATCTGTTTTGAATTCACACTTCACAAGTTCACATGCATGCACCCACAGTCCACACACACAAATCTGATGTGCAGTTGCACACACATATATATGTTTTTTGTGTAAATATATATAATTATATATATTATATATTATATAGTTTATGTATTTGTTTTTCACATATATGATATATATTAATATATAAGCTTATGTTATTTGTTGCTTACTTCTTTTAATTTAGCGAATTTACATGTTTCTTTTTTTAGCTTCTTATCATTTTTTAAAACAATGGAAGGGGCTTCTTCTGCAATTGCTCATTTACTCCTTTGTATGGTTTGGTTATTCAATTTCTCATTTATTCTTAATTTTTTTGAGCAGGTTACTAGTTGCATCATGGTTTGTTTATTTAATTATTCATTTCTTCTCATTTGTCTATTGCATGTATTATGTCTATTGTTGTTGTCAATTTTTTGTATACATGATTTTATTTTTGTATATTGTTCATTCACATTATTAGTTGTATGGT
This sequence comes from Nuphar pumila, assembly GCF_984573655.1. Classification (NCBI taxonomy): domain Eukaryota; kingdom Viridiplantae; phylum Streptophyta; class Magnoliopsida; order Nymphaeales; family Nymphaeaceae; genus Nuphar; species Nuphar pumila. The sequence continues at coordinate 45,145,020 of NC_143251.1, forward strand.
TTGTTTATGCAATTGTTAATTTATTTTTAATTTGTTTGAGCAGGATATGTAATGTAATTGTTTTACAATGTTCGACGACTTATTATTATTTGTCTATGGCTTATTGTTGATTGATTTTATGTTATATACATGTTTGTTATTAATTTTAGTAGTTTGTTTACATATTTTGTATGTTTTTTTTATTTGGGTACCCCTTAGTCCGCCTAGGCTTCACCTAGTCTTTTTAAGGGCTCTCCGCCTAGCGCCTTTGACAACTAAGGCTCCCTTATAGTGAAGGATGATCATCAGCTGTGTCACTAGTGTTGAGAAGTATAATATGCTGATGTATCATATGTATTGTTACTTTTGTGTTAGCATCTTTCAATTGTATATAGATTATTTAATGAGGGGTATTCTCGTACTTTAGTAGGAGGTTAGAGGTTAACTAATTTTGTCATGTAGTGCTGGAGGGGGGTCCACCCTATAAGCATTCTTCTTCTTTTCTTCTTAATGAAGCATTGTTAGTGTTCCGGACCGCCATGTTTTTCACCTTTTTGCTCTGATGTATATACCTCTTTGGCACTCTAGAGTGCCCCACAAGGCCTTACGGCCTAAGAACCCCGTGTATTCGGACCCTTTCTTCCCCTCTTGATGTATTTTGCTTTCAAGTATCTATAAAGAAGTTTTTTGCATCTCTCTCTCTCTCTCTTTGTTCTTGTGCATACGCGTACTCTTGCTTCCGCTCGTGCACGTGTGTTGTGCGTTGCTTGTGCGCTTAAAAGGCCTGCCTTCGATGTGTGTGATTGCCCGAAGCTACGTCACGGGGGCCTTCGCTTCCCAGCCCGTGACAAGTTGGTACCAGAGCCTTGTCGACATTGGGAGTGACAATGGCGCCGAAGAAGATTGTCATGACTCCTTCAAGTAGTGTGGTTCCTGCTGAAGAGGACTTCATGGCCGATGATCGGGTGTCAGCCATCTCGCGCGATGTGGCGGAGCTGACTGGGTCAGTGACCAACATGGAGAAGTTGGTTAATGGAACTTGTGTCGCTTTTAGAGATCTCAATGCAGAGATCAAGACAGCAGTAGAGGGAGTGAAAGACTCGGTGGAAAGTCTTGCCACTAAACTTAACTACTCGGTGGAGGACTTTTCCATCAAATTTGATGATTTGTTGGGTCGGTTCAACATCATGGCTACTGAATTGGATGTTGTTCGACGAAAGAATGAACAGTTAGAGCGACAGTTGAGAACTGCCCCGGCTGGCGGTGTTGCGACATATGTGGATAGACCACGTTACAAGCTACCTGAGCCCGCAAAGTATAAAGGCACGCGGGACTCAAAGGATCTCGAGAATTTTATCTACGAGATGGACCAATTTCTAGAAGCTGCGAGGATAGAGGAGGACGCAGATAGGCTGCGCACCGTAACAATGTACTTTGCGGATGAAGCGACCCTTTGGTGGAGACGTCGCTTAGGTGATGCTCGACGAGGATTGGTTGCTATAGTCTCATGGGAAGACCTCCATAAGGAAATGCGAGACTACTTTCTACCTAAAAATCAAGAGAAAATGGCCCGCAAAAGGTTATTGGCATTGAAACAGACAGGGTCAGTACATGACTATGTCAAGGCATTCTCTTCGATAATGTTGGAAGTTGAGAGAATGGATGATGAGGCTCGGTTGTTTTACTTTGGCAACGGGTTGCAAGGATGGGCAAACCAAGAACTCATTCGGCATAACCCCGCAACACTGGTTGAGGCGCTTGCGGTTGCAGAGAAACTTGCCGAGCTGGATAGGAATGACCCCGCATTTCAAGGCAGACAACAGGAAAATGATCGCAACAATCGAAGGAACGACCAAGGACAAAATGTTGGTCGGGGAAACCAGCAGAATCATGGCCGGCAAGATGGCCAAAAATAATAATCAGAATTAGAATAACTTTCAAGGTGGTAATTATCGTCGTCGTGACTGTCGCATCTGCCATGGGGATCATTGGCAGGATACATGTCCCAATAGAAACCGCGGTCAAGGGAATGGAGATAACCCGCACCCCGAGTTGCGAATGTTGTTCAGGGTGAGGAAGAGGATCAACCTGCAGTGGCGTCAATAGTTGGCGCAATACAGATGATGAATGCAGTAAAGGTCACAACTAGTGTGGAACCGACAGTATGCAAAGAATTGATGTATTTGGAACTTTTGCTCAACGGAAGACTCACCAAAGCATTGGTAGACACAGGTGTCACGCATAACTTCATCTCGCATGAAGAAGCAGAACGGTTGGGATTACAGTGGGAGAAAAAAGAGAGCCGCATGAAAGCGGTTAATTCAGAGGCTAAAGCCATCTACGGTGTCGCTCGGGATGTACCAGTGCGGATCCACAACTGTTCAGGAAGGATCGCGTTATCAGTCGCACCCATGGATGATTTTAAAGTCATCCTCGAGATGGAATTCTTGAAGTAGCAACAAGGCAGTGTCGATGCCCCACCTCAACGTTGTCAGCTTTGAGAGTGAGAGTCAACCCTGCATGGTTACTGCGATGACAGAGAAGCCTTGTGAGCGTTTGGTGTCTGCACTCCAGTTGAAGAGAGGCATGAAAAGTGGTGACGAGATTTTTATTGTCACAATCCGTGCTACAGATGAGGTAGAAAAAGTCGCGGATGTCCCGGAGGCCTTAGCGCCAGTATTGAAGGAGTTCGGTGATGTTATGCCCGCCGAGATGCCGAAGAAGCTACCTCCGAGGCGTGAGGTAGATCATCAGATTGAATTAATACCAGGTGCACGGCCACCCGCAATGGCTCCTTATCGCATGGCAATTCCTGAGCTGCAGGAATTACGCAGACAATTGGACGGTATGCTTTTAGCAGGAATCATCCAACCATCCAAAGCTCCCTTTGGAGTGCCTGTGCTCTTTCAAGCAAAGCACGATGAGTCGAAGCGATTGTGTGTCGACTATAGGGCACTGAACAAAATGACGGTGAAGAACAAGTACCTGCTTCCTTTGATCGCAGACTTGTTCGATCAACTTGGAAAGGCAAAGGTCTTCTCTAAGTTGGATTTGAGATCGGGCTACTGGCAAGATCAGACAGAGTTGGCGAAGGCATATCTAAACAAGGCAACCAAGCGCATGAAGAAATGAGCAGATGAGAAGCGTCGCCCAGCAGAATTTCGAGTTGGAGACAAAGTGTTGGCCAAGCTCTTTTTTGACCGCACAGTTATCTTTCGGGGCCACCACCGAGGCCTTATTCGCAAGTATGATGGCCTCTTCACCATTATCAAACGTGTGGGAAACTTGGCGTACCGGCTGGACTTGCCAGCAAACTTTCAAGTGCACCCGGTATTCCATATATGCAACCTGAAGCCATTCCACGAAGATGAAGGAGATCCTCAACGGAGCATGCCTCAACGTGCTCTGATCCCGCAGCGAGCTCCTTCAACAGTTAGTGTATCAGGCAGAGATCCAGATATCATCCTCAATCATTCCAACAACTATCTAGGGGAAGTCAAAAAGCACTTAGTGCAGTGGAAAGGATTGCCAGAATGTGAAGCCACCTGGGAGAAAGTCAGCAGCATGTTTCAGCATCGACAGCTTGTAGAAGGCTACCATGAACAATTGGCGTCGAGGACGGCGCCAACTTAGGCGGGGGAGCGTGTTCCGGACCGCCATGTTTTTCACCTTTTTGCTCTGATGTATATACCTCTTTGGCACTCTAGAGTGCCCCACAAGGCCTTACTGCCTAAGAACCCCGTGTATTCGGACCCTCTCTTCCCCTCTTGATGTACTTTGCTTTCAAGTATCTATAAAGAAGCTTTTTGCATCTCTCTCTCTTTGTGCTTGTGCATACGCGTACTCTTGCTTTCGCTCGTGCGCGTGTGTTGTGCGTTGCTTGTGCGCTTAAAAGGCCTGCCTTCGGTGTCTGTGATTGCCTGAAGCTACGTCACGGGGGCCTTCGCTTCCCAGCCCGTGACAGTTAGAGTGCCTTCATCTTCATCTTCATCTTCATCTTCATCTTCATCTTCATCTTCATCTTCATCTTCATCTTCATCTTCTTCTTCTTCTTCTTCTTCATCCTTGTGGTTTGCTCTTGTGTGCATCTGATATGGTATCAGAATTCAAATAGCTTCATCTTTGCAGTTGTTCCAGTCTGCCTCGGGCTGCATGCTGATGATGTCAGCATGCCCAAGTGAACCTCTGAGTTAGGGGTTTACTAGAGAATGATTTTAGAAAGCTTCTTAATCAAAAAATTTGTTCGTCATAGCAGTATTTAATTTATTGTAGATTTTCTTTGATTTTTCCTGAAACGGCAGTAAATAGTGTCCTGTTTTGATCTTTGTGCACATTCTGAGCATATTGGTGGATGTGAATGTTTGGGTTGGACATCATTCTGATCATTTTTTAGTATGCCATCTGTTAGAAGTGATTTGGTTTCATTTTGTTCAGTTTTGGAGGAGCTTTATTAAGATTTGAGTTGCTTGTGTGGGACTATAGCCCGGTTATTGTTCATCGTGACTTAGTATAGCTGTGTCAAGCAAGGCTTTACATCAGATTTGTGTGAATTTCAACTGAAATACAATCTTAGATTGTATGAAGGTCAGTCTGTGTGGAGGCGCAGATTGGGTGTTGTGTGGGAAGCTATTTTTTGGGTCTTGGTGACAATAGTTGTTTTTGTGTGTTGAAGTTCATATTGGTTTGTGTGGCTGCATATATTCAGTTTGTATTTGGCTGCTATCTGATTGTTTGTGCAGTAAAACCTGAATTGTAGTTTGGGGGTTCCAGTGAGATATGGAGAAAGCATACAACTTATTCCTGTGAAGTTCAATGGAACAAATTATGCATATTGGCAGACTTTATGACTACTGCAATAGTGGGAAAAAGGTCTTGGAGGATATTTGAATGGTGCAAAGGTGAAACCCAAGCCAATCAATCCTGATCATGACAAGTTGTTCGGTTAAGCAAAGAATAGCAGTGAATCTGTCAAAGTTCCAAGATGCTAAGGATGCTTGGGGTTACTGTAAATTTTTCTTTCGGTTCCTGTATTGAGAAAGAGAAGAGAAATAGAGAGGGAGAGAAAAGGGAGAGATCGACTTCGGCTGTCACGATTTTTGTAATGAAATCGTGACTTAAACTTAGGTATTTAAGTTACATTAAGGTATGGGTTCGGGTCTGGTGTATCCAGACCCGATAAATGAAAAACAAAAATTACATTACATGTTACATGGATCGGGTCAGATCCTATGCACCTTTTTCACCCCCCCTCAAGTTGATCATGGTTTTGGACCATGAACAACTTGCTTTTAAGCATCCAAAAGCAATCATTGGTTAACCCTTTTGTAAATATGTCTGCAACCTGTCTTTCAGTACTGACAAACTCAGGTTCAATCTCTTTTTCTTCAACCTTCTGTCTCACAAAGTGTTGGTCGATCTCAATGTGTTTGGCACGACTGTGATGTACTAGATTGAATGACATATTGATAGCACTTTGATTGTCACAGAGCAAGGCAGTGTGGGAGATCTTTTCTCCTACTTCAGTTAGAAGATGCCTGATCCATGTGACTTCGGCAGTGGCAGCAGCCATGGATCTATATTCAGCCTCAGTGCTGGATCTAGCGATAGCTTTTTGTTTTCTACTGCTCCAAGAGACTAAATTTCTTCCAATGAATGCACAATATCCTGATGTAGATCTTCTTTCGTCGGGATCTCCTGCCCAGTCTGCATCACAATATACAGCAATTTCGTGCTCGTTTTGGCCATGGGACTGTGGTAAATATATCAATCCATCCCCAATAGTCCCTTTCAGATATCTAAGGATCCTCTTGACCGCTTCCATATGTCCAGTACGTGGCGCATGCATAAATTGAGACACTTGATTGACTGAATAAACAATATCAGGTCTAGTGAATGTGAGGTATTGTAACATTCCTATTATGCTGCGATACCTGGTGGGGTCATCACACAGATCTCCATCATGAGCGCTAAGTTTTTGATGAAGTACACTCGGAGTTCCTAGAGGTTTGCAGTCTTTCATGCCTGTCTTGCTGAGAACATCTACGGTGTACTTGTGTTGAGTGAGTGTCAATCCATGAGCCCGGTTGTCAACTTCTACACCAAGGAAATAGCGTAGAACTCCAAGGTCTTTCATTTTGAACCTTTGACCTAATAAGTCTTTTATTTCTTGAATGTGGTCCGCAGAGTTTCCTGTGATGATAATATCATCGACATAAATTAATAATAGAGTGGTCACAGACTGACTTTTAAAGATAAATAATGAGTGGTCCAGCATGGAACGTGAAAATCCATGTTTCTGAATTTCAGATGAGAAGCTATCAAACCAAGAGCGAGATGCTTGCTTCAGGCCGTAGATGGCTCTTTTTAACCTGCATACATGGGTTTTACAATTTTGTTCTTGATATCCAGGGGGTTGTTCCATGTATACCTCCTCCTTCAAATCCCCATGTAAGAATGCATTTTTTACATCAAGCTGACTCAACTTCCATCCATGTTCAACAGCCAGGGAAATGATAATTCGAATCGTTCCCATTCTTACAACCGGACTAAAAGTCTCATCATAGTCTTGCCCTGCTTCTTGAGTGAATCCTTTTGCTACAAGCCTTGCTTTATATCGTTCAATAGTTTCATCTGGCTTGTACTTGATTTTGTAGACCCATTTGCATTCGACAACATTTTTGTCAGGTGGCCTGGGAACAACTTCCCATGTTCCACATTCATGCAAGGCTTGCATTTCATCATTCATGGCTTCTACCCATTTCATAGAAGTTGCTGCCTGATGATACATGATGGGCTCTTCATCCTTATTGATGGCAGTTAAAAACAATTAAAAGTCCAAGGAGAAGTTTTATAACTAACCCACCTGTCAATAGGATGCCGTATGCGGTTTGATTTTCTGACTGCGAGGGTATGAGAAGGAGTAGGATTGGCGGCTGAGACCTGATCTAAAAGGCTTGATGTTGTCGGTCTCTGTCTGGAATAGACAATGCCTTTGTATCTGCCCGGTACTTCCTCTGCATTCTGTGACCCCGACGTCCCAGTGTTCTCAAAAACCTCTTCTTCTTGTCGCACGCAATCTGAGGAACATGTTTCATTGGAGCCAGCAAAAAGTTCTGAGCTTAGCCAAGGATGGTAAATTTCAGTTGGCATACTCGTTGTGTTAGCTCCGTGATCAAAATTTTGTTCATCAAAGACAACATTTCTTGAGGTTCTGATACGTTTGTTGGTGGGATCATAACACCTATACCCTTTGTAGTCATCTGCATATCCTACAAATCTGCACTTTTGGGCTTTGTCTTGAAACTTGTTTCTCAAGGACTGATCGATATGCACATAGCAAACACATCCAAAAACACGCAGATCATAATAACTAGGATAAGTTCCAAAAAGACAGTGATAAGGAGACTTATTTTCCAGAATAACCAAAGGCAGTCTGTTTATCACATGCACGGCAGAATGAAAGGCTTTTGTCCATAAGTTGATGGGAAGATTGCTGTCATGAAGCATACTCATGGCACTTTCAACGATATGCCTGTGTTTTCGTTCAGCAATTCCATTTTGTTGAGGGGTGTGAGGACAAGACACCCTTCTTCCTATTCCATTACTTTGAAGAAAAGAGATAAAATCACGGGATGAGAATTCTCCACCTCCATCACATTGGAAAAATTGAATGGACTCAAAAAATTGATTTTTGACAAGTAAAAGAAAATTTTGAAACAAAGAGAAGACTTCCGACTTATTTTTTTATGAAATATATCCAAGTGTATCGAATATAGCTATCAACAAAGATTAGATAGTATTTGCTCCCAGATCCAGAAACAACTGGGGCTGGTCCCCATACATCAGAACAGATGATCTCAAAAGGTTTTGAAGCTCTCTTATTAATGGAATGAAAAGGCAATACATGACTCTTGCAGGAAAGACAACTGGAACATTTGTGACTGTTCTCATCCCTATTTAAACTTTCTTTTGGAATGAGATTATTAGATACAAGTTTCTCAATGAAATGACCCCCACAATGTCCTAATCGACTATGCCATAAGAATGGCTTATTACATTCAGAAATACTAAAAACATTAGCAGAAGAAGATGAACACGACTCTAATGAAGGCTCTGAATTCAGGTGGACAGGGCGGACAGCATGACAAGGAGCTTCTTCAAAGACATACATATTGCCTCGTCTCTTTCCTTCAGCGAATGTTTCCCTCGTGCGAAGGTCCTTGACCTGCACAGAGAAGGGAGTGAATTCAACTGAAGCATTATTATCATCAATAAGTTTGGAGACAGAGACAATATTTTTCTTAATGTCAGGAGCATGAAGAACGTCAGAAAGAGTAAGAGTGGAATGTGACATGGGAATAACAGTTTTTCCAACATGAGAAACAGGATGGTGGGACCCATCTCCAGTGACAATCTTACTTTTTCCAAAATAAGGAATGGGATTAGAAATCTTACCTGCATCACCTGTTACATGAGTCGTTGCCCCTGAGTCGACAAACCAGGTGCCTTCATCGCTCTGCTTCAATTTCAACTCTGACAAGGCAGATATCAACAAATCTTTAATCTCTCCACTGCTTGAGAACTTCCTTTTGTTTTCTGTCTGTGGACCCTTTTCTTTATTCTCTGGATTATGCCAACAATTCGCCTTGATATGCCCCTTTTTATTACAAAGGAAGCAGATAGGAATGGATCTTGACCCCTGCGCATGAGCTGACATATTTGGAGTGGGAAGTAAACCACGCCCTCCGTGTCCACTTCGTCCTTGTCCTCCTCGTCCGCGTCCTCTACCATAAGACACCCCTGTGGCAAAAACTTCTTGAGAATTTGTGTGAACGTGAGATTCCTCAAAGAACCCTTTCAGAGTCATCTCATACTGAATTAATTTTGCTCGCAACTCATCAAAGGTAGGAAGAGCAGGGAGACATAATAGGGAAGTGACGATCATGTTGTAGTCGGATCCCAATCCACTCAGAGTCTGTTGTACCATATCGCTGTCATTCACCGCGCATCCTATAACTGCAAGTTGATCTGTGATAGTCTTCATCTTGTTCAGATATTCCATGATGGTCATGGAATCTTTTCTCAACATCTGGAATTCCCTCTTGAGAAAAACCATTCTCGCTTGCGAAACTTGTGAATATGTTTGAACCAATTTTTCCCAAAGTTGCAGTGCAGTACAGTTGTCAGGGATGGCAACAAGGACCTCTTGGGACAAGGTGGAAGTGATGTAAGCAACCACTGATTGATCTTTCCTTTCCCATTTGAGGTACTCAACATTCTTGACATACACAAATGAACTTACTCCTTTGTCGTCTTTTTCTTCTCTCGTAACAAATTCGAGTGGGACGGGAGTGGTTCCATCAAGGTAACCTAAGAGACCTTGACTCCTTATAAAAGGAATAATTTGCCTCTTCCAAATCAAGAAGTTTGAGGTAGTTAACGTTTCAGAAACGAGTTGAGTGAGAAAACTTGAGGAAAGATTGGATGAAGAGGAATGAAGATCCATGAAAAGGAGTTTTAACAAGAAAGGGAACCCCCTTTTTTAGAATTGACAGATTGCTCAGTCTGCAGTCAGAGTGGTTTGCTGATGGCCTTTTTTTTTTCTCGGCTGTAGTAACTCAAAGATAGACCGATCAGAAACTGTCAGAAGAAAGCACTGAGTTTTCAATGTGAATCCCACTTGTAACAGTCAAAACAAGAATGATACAAAAAAAAACAAATGAGGGCAAAGGAATGAACAGATTTTCTGTCCCACAGCAGGCTGAACAGCAAAAAAATTTTGTTGGATCATGCGTGAACAGATTAGGGATTCACGTGAGATGTGAATCCACTAAATGAAGAAATCGCAGAAATGAAATTCACGTGAGATTAGGGATTCACGTGGGATTCACTGCGTGAAAAAAATGGGAAAACAGAAAGGGGAAAACGAGAGGTGGATATTAAAATCGTGATAAAAAAAATCAAGATTCACGTGAGATGTGAACTGATTAGGGATTCATGTGAATCCTACGTGAACTGATTAGGGATTCACGTGAGATGTGAATCCACTAAAGGAAGAGATCGTGGAAATGAAATCCACGTGATATTAGGGATTCACTGCGTGAAAAAGGTGTGAAAACAGAAAGAGAAACGAGAAGTGGAGATTGGAATCGTGGTAAAAGAAAAAACTGAAGGAAATGAAGAAAAGAGTAGGCGAAACCTCAAACCTTGATTTTCGGCACCTTCGGAATCCACTTCAACCCTTAGTTGGATCTTGGCTCTGATACCATGTAAATTTTTCTTTTGGTTCCTGTATTGAGAAAGAGAAGAGAAATAGAGAGGGAGAGAAAAGGGAGAGATTGACTTCGGCTGTCACGATTTCTGTAATGAAATCGTGACCTAAACTTAGGTATTTAAGTTACATTAAGGTATGGGTCCGGGTCTGGTGTATCCAGACCCGATAAATGAAAAACAAAAATTACATTACATGTTACATGGATTGGGTACATGGATCGGGTCAGATCCTATGCACCTTTTTCAGTTACCTCAAACAAGTGTACAAGCAAGAAAATTGGGCCAAACAATATTAGCTTGCAAAGAAAGTTAGAGCTTTGAGGTAGGGGAATAAAGTCAGATGAAAAATTTTACTCAGAAATGCATGGGTTATGGGATGCACTTGCTTTAATGGAGGGTCATAATAGATGTAAAAAGTGTGTGAAGCGTAAAAACCCGAAAAAATTTGTTTTGGATCCAGGATCCAACTCCCCCCCCCCCACCCTCGGTGTTTTTATTTAAACACGCAGGGGGTGGGTTTCCCCTTTACGAAAAAGGGAAAACCCTCTCCCCCTGTGCCGCTCTCTCTTTCTCCCCCTTGTTCCTCGCCCTCCAGCGACCCGCGGCCACACTCCACCCGTCGCTCGCTGCCCCTCTCCCATGTGCACTCATCGGTGACCCTCGCCGGAGAACCCACGACGTCGTCCCCCTCTCTCGTCTTCTTCAGTCTCGTCGGGCACTCGACCCCGACCGACACCCCCATCCGGTCATCTCTTTCTCGTTCGCCCTCTTCCTCTCTTCCGCTCGTATTCCGGCCACCCGATGTTGATGTTCTCGCATGCGATGTGACTCCGTCTCCTCTCAGGTAAACTGCCGCCTCTCTCTCCCTTCTTCTACTTCTTCTTCTTCTTCTTCTTCTTCTTCTTCTTCTTCTTCTTCTTCTTCCTCCTCTCTTTTTCCGACAGGCCGGTAGAGGCGACGCCCCTGCCGCCTCTGTATGACTGACCAGCAGGAGCTTTACCCCTGCCTCTTGGTTTTCCGGGAGGCAGGGGTGCCTCCGCCCTTCTTCCGGGAGGCAGGGGCGACACCTTTTTCGACAGGCAGGGGTTTTGCCCCTGCCCCTTCTGTTTTTCTGCCAGGCAAGGGTGAAGCCCCCTGCCTCCCTTCACGTGTTCCGTCAAGCAGGGGCTTTGACCCTGCCGCCGCCTCCCTTTAGACAGGCAAGGGCCTTGCCCCTGCCTCTGTGTTTTTCGACAGGCAGGGGCAAAGCCCCTGCCTCCCTCCTCGTTTTTCCTTGTCGAGCTGAGGTCGGGCTCGGCCTAACAGCCGAGCCCACCCCTCGGCCCTTGCTTTTGCGAGCTAAAGTCGGGATCGGCCTGACCGTCGAGCCTATCCCTCGACCTTTGTTGTTCGATCCAGGGTCGAACTCAGCAAGATAGTCGAGCCCACCCTTGCCCCCTTTTCACCTTTTTGTCAAATCTGCAGGCAGGGGCACAGCCTGTGCCCTTTCCCCTTCACTCTCCATTGTTTGGCGAGCAGGGACGCTATTAGAATGTGGAATATGGATTGGATATGGATCCGATATCGGATCCATATCCATTCACGAGTTTTGCTTTAGTTGTATTATAATGTAACATGTGTTACTTATAAGGGGCACTTTTGTCCTTGTAAAAGATAATTGTAACCCTATATTAATGAAGCACTAGTGCAGCAACCGAGACAGTTTTGGGGTTGCCGATTTCTCAAGAAGAGTTCTCTCTCTCTCTCTCTCTCTCTCTCTCTCTCTCTCTCTCTCTCTCTCTCTCACGTGTTTTCACATGGTATCAGAGCACGCTGTATTTCTGGGCGAAAAAGGACCTTCCTCAGGGACGTGAAAAGCCAAATCCCCTTCCTCGACTTCATTCCACGTGCACTAGCCAAGATCTGTTGCAGCAAAAGCCGAGTTCTCCTCGTTCCTTTCAGAACACGTGAATCTGGTCTTCCTCAGCGACGTGAATCAGGTTGTCTTCCTATTCCCCTATTCCTTTCTGTCAGCGTCGGCTACATGATTTGTCCCCTTCACCTTTTCTTTTCCAGCAACGAATAACTATCTATATTGCAGATTTGCAAGACATTCAGATTTGTTGTCTGTGTTCCAACTGATCTGAAATAGTTTTAGATCTTCACTCGTTTACTGTATTACACTATGTTTTATGCACCATTTTTTTTGTCCACTCAAAAAGGGGGCCGAGTTCTTCTTATTCTGGTCACCAGTTTTGTAATAACCTCAAATTTTGTAATTTATTTATTTAAATTTATTTGAAAATAACGAGTACTTTTCTAATTTTGGGCCTCGGATCCATTACCGGATCCATAAAAAGAACATGTAAATAACCCACAATGGGGTATTAAAAATATACTTATAATAGTTATAAATAATTAATAGTATAAAAGAAAAGAAACGAAAAGAAAAACCGAGTATTTAAGGTTGGATCCGTGTTTGGATCCAAATGGATCCAACATAGGGATCTAAGATCCATAAAAAAATGGTCTTTATATCCATATTCATAATAAAACTAATAATATAATATATGAATAAAATTTAAATTTTTTTATTATCCGAGGATCCGCAGTTGGATCCATTCGGATCCAACTGATGGATCCACATGGTTGGGGGTCGGGTTACGGGCCTCGGGTCCGGACCCGAGCCGCACCCCCTGTGTAACCCTTTTTAAAGAAAGGGGCAACCCGATAAGGGTTGCCCGTTAGGTCTTCAGCAAAACAGGAAAGGGGGGAAGGGGGGGTTACGCAGGGCGTAACCGACCTCCCCCCATCTCGGCGTGAAGGGGGGAGGGGTCTTGCCCGATAAGAGGGAGTGGAGAGGGGACTCTCTTCACTCGCCTCTCTCTCTTTCCCTCATCTCCCTCGTGTCTCTCTCCCTCTACTCTGTCCCCATCTCTCTCCCTCGGTCTGTGTGGGTGCGCCGGAGGCAGGGAGGTCGCCGGCGAGTTTCTTTTGGCCACCAGCCACCCCAGGCCACGGCAAGCAACCTCGGTCACGGCAGCCACGTGGAGCGACACCAGCAACTCGATCTTCGCGTTTCCAGCCTCCGATCGCCGGAAAAGCTCCAAACAGGTACGGTTCTCCTCTGGATCTGGGTGAGGAATCGAACGTGGGTTCGATTCCGTACTTTGATTTGAGATGGGTTCTTGGGAACCCCTTCTTAGGGTTTCTTTTCTCAAGAATCATGGGGGTGAACCGAGTATCACTCCCCTTAGTTTGATTTTCCCGTTTTTTTTTAAAGATGAAAAAAAAAAATTGGGTATGCCAACGAATCCCACTGATTCTTCTTGGTTTAAATCTTGGTTTCTATTTAGAAATTTAATCTGATGTCTTAATTTGTGTTGGGAATTATGTTCTTGGATTTGATCTACACTCAGTTACTGAAAGGGGGGGTTTTCGGTTGCTATGGACTAGAAAAAAAAAATGAAATGAAACCTATGCTATTTTTGGTCACAGACAGACCTGGTATGTGAGTGAATATACATATTATTTAGGACTTAGTCTCTTGCGCAAGTTACTTCAGTAAAGATAGTCATCCAACTGAATATTTACATTGGTTAGTCATCACACCGGTTGTGTGATAAATCCAGGCACATTGAAGTGGGATAAGAGGTTAATGTGTGTTGAATTCAGGCATACAGGGGCTTGTGAAAACTTGCATGCTTTTACCTTCCTAGAGCATGAAATTTCTGAGATAGTTAAATGAGATAGCCAAACATTGAAGGGTACCATTATATTGGTTAAAACTCAAAAACCACTTGATTTTCTAAGCATAAGATAGATCATTCATAATGATGTACATTGTTTGGTTTTTTTTTTTTGTCCTAACCGGATATGAAACCATACATACTATACATTGAAGATGTTCAAAAATTTTAAGTATTTAGTTTGGCCGAATATAAAGCTTTATTATTCAATTGTAACCTGTTTCAACTGCAACCGTTTACTGTCGATATTTCTAAACATGTTACATAAATTGTATTTCCAATGTAACCTATATCTATGGTAGGTTGTACTGTATTCTTTTGATTATTCTGATATTCCTGTACTTGGTTGCTGAACATGTGAAGACTTATCTCATGCACGTGGGGTTCGAGATTAGCAGGCTCTAGTAGGGCTGTAGAGTTCGTTTTCTGTAATACGTCACTAACCGTTTGGGTGGATATGTTCACTGCTCAATCATGTTAACTGAATCCTGCATATTATACTGAAACAGAACCCAGAATGGGGTGAATGAACTGGGCATCAGTGTTGTGTTGTAGAATTAGTAACATGTGAAATATTTGATGTCTATACTAGGATGTTGCTTGTATTTGGGGCCACATTCAGTTACATGTAGTAGCAAGGAGCAACACATATTTGGAAGAGTCAACATTTGGACCGAGAATAGGCCTATGGCCTTTGTAATTACAGTAATGTCCTGTTAAGTATATAACAGAAAATGAAATTCTGTTTTGAATAGTCTGGGTTTATTTATCAAAGGAAACTGTTTAGCTAAGTCTTGGTGAAGGTAGTTGCTTTGGATTCCTGTAATTTGAAATAAATTCCTATATTACCTTTGTTTCAGATTTAATATGTGAGGCTTACTTGTTCCCGTATATGAATTAGCAACAAAATTGATTTCAGTGTTAAGTTCTGTGTTAGTTTTAATTAGTTGTATTGACAGCAACTTATTGGTGTCAAGTTCAAGTACATTTGTTGAGTTTAAGTTACTTATGACTTTAGCAAAATAAATTCTTATTCGAGCTTGCGGTTCAAGAGAACCATGGTGGTGCCATATGAATACGAGTTGTATTCTTATTAGAGAAAATGTGTTGTAATAGAGCAATATATATATATAAATATATATATATAAGTACATTTCCTTTCCATTTGTACAAGATATGTACATATGCGTTTTAAAATTTTTGTCACAGGTTCTCTTAACTTATATACGTAACACTTCCTTTTGGGTAGGCAAGTATTAGCACTCATAATGGTTGGTTCTTTGTTAATCATACTCATCATGATAGGTTGATAGAAATGCTCATGCATGAAAATTTTTGCATGATATTGAAATTGGGTGGTACCCTGCCCAGCCCAGCCGAATGGTGCTGGACTATATTTTTACAAAGGAAAGGATGATAAATGTCATTTCCTTAACTGTCCATGCTTGTGGACAAATGACAGGTCGAGGGAATCCTTGTTCATGTATAGTATAGCTCATATGGAAGCTTAGCTTAGCACTTTAGTTTTTGCAGAATACTAGCTAATCGTGTTAGACCTGGCTATTTGCATACAGGTGGATGGAAATGCTAATATGCTTGATTTGTTGTGCTTGATTTTGGATATCATTGTCTAGTTGTTTTCATGGGCACGAGCAATCATGAAACAAATGCTTTATTACTTGAATTTACATGCATGGGTGTTCACATGATATAATAAAATTTATCAAGAAATGACAACGTACATTTGGTTTAAATATGTGAATCCTTGCGCATGAATCTTTGAAACCGTGCTTGTGAATGTTGTTGTTTTATGTCTATGGTTATATTGGCATATATGGATGTGCATTTGGAAACACTTGTCGTGGAGATTTATGCTTTCACTTGACTATTATGACTATGGTACGCGTGAGTGTGAGCATGATTCAATTATTAGTAAGTCTTGTTGAGCATGTACACTTGATTTATATGTGAAATGGTACATGTACACTCACACACTTAAAGAAACCATGGATTGGTTAAGACCCATATGTGATGTGGGTAACACACACATATTGAAAATGCATATGAATGAATTATGACATGCATATGTTTGGGTTTATATTTGCATGAATATATATGTTGTTTGGCATTTTGGCCTAGTGTTATGAATGAAACACTACTTGGTTTTATTATGTGATGCACCGATGGCCTAATTGGACCATCACCGGCCTGGAGAGCCGTGGGTTTGGTTTTATTTTACATATGTTTTTAAAAGCATCACTTAAACCACATAAGATGGTTTGGCACATTACAACACTGTTCTAATGGTTTATACGGGTTGGAGTCCCGAATGGGTCCCTGCAAGGGAGGATGCGGGGTTTTCACTTTACTTTTGCATATTGTGTTGCAAACTTAAAGAATGAAATTAAATAAAAATATAATGAATAAGAACAGTGTAATATACATTCTGGGATATCTCATCTGGAGTATGAGAATCTTGGATATCCGGTCTTGGGGAGACTGTGAGGATACAAAAACTCCGTGTGCGTTGTTGCCCCTGAACCCGATATTGAGGTTCTTCTCCTGGCCACGGTTTTAGGGAGAGCCCACCACTTTACCCGGGAGTGGTGTGTTAGTCACAGCTGTGAGTTTATGGTACCAAGGAAGTGGCACTTGTGGGCGTGGGGTGTCCCTTGTGTCCCCGACATTAGATGTGGAGGTCTAATGTTCCGATGGATGGTGCTGTTTCCTGATATCGGTCGAGGGCTAAGTTGGAACCCAGTAATAAAATATAAATTGTGTGTTAAGCTACCCTGGGAACCTACTTGACCTCGGGGTTTGTACCCGTTTGGTGTATCCGCGGGCCACGGTAATTAAAAAGAGGAACTTAAAGATGTGTGCATCTAATAGGGCATGCATATGGAAAGATGGAACTTAAATGAAAGATAACAGAAGGAATCATGCATTGCACATAATCATGCATTTTTTTCTGTTATGCATTAGATCATGCATGTTTGAATCATTCTTGATATCATGACATCATTTGGTGGTTGCATACGTTTTACTTTGTGAGATCATGCTGAAAGGTTGGTTATTTAGTTATTGATATGAGACATTGCTGTACTGTTCCTGACTGGTGAGGAAATGCAATTATTGGTAGTTATAGATATTTAAATGTTGCAAATTTTATATCTGCATTCACTCAAATCACTGCATGAAATCTTATTCATGTTCTTTCTCTCACCTGTTTCTTTAGAAGTAGCTGTGCTCAGAATTTCGGTTCTGACACCCTACTTTGTTGGTTTTTCACAGGTAAGGGTGAACAGTGAAGTTGGACATGCATTTGGGGATGGATGAGTTACACTTGGGCTTATCAGCTTCAGTAGAGGATAGATTGGCTCTTTCTTTTGTCTTTCAGTTCTTTTAAATTCTGCAATTGTTATTTTACTTTCAGTTGAAGAAAACTTTGTCTTTGAAATTTTATTACTCATTAATAAAAGAGTTTTAGTTGGTTGATATGGATGATAATTGCAACTTCGTTTGTGGTGTGTGGTTATCCAACTGAAATTGGAACTGTAGGGACCCCAGGTCTCTGGGAAGTTTTCCGCAACTCTTAGAAAAAAAAAATATTCCGCATTTTTAAAAGGGTATGGATTGGGGTCGTTACAAGTTTCTCCCCAGACCTTCTGCCACTTGGGCGAACCCCATGGGTGTCTTCACCTTCTTTTCTTATAGTTCTTCTTATTCCTCGTAACTTCATCTTCTTTTCTTAATTCACACACAGCAACTGTTGTAGTTTTTTTTATTCCTCGTGACTTCATCCTCTTTTCTTAATT
This sequence comes from Nuphar pumila, assembly GCF_984573655.1. Classification (NCBI taxonomy): domain Eukaryota; kingdom Viridiplantae; phylum Streptophyta; class Magnoliopsida; order Nymphaeales; family Nymphaeaceae; genus Nuphar; species Nuphar pumila. The sequence continues at coordinate 45,162,814 of NC_143251.1, forward strand.
CACACACAACAACTGTTGTAGTTTTTCTTATTCTTCATTCATTCACAATTTACACAAAAAGGCTGAGTTCGTTTCTTCTAGTACTAATTTCTGTCATAAGCTGCGTCACTTTATTCTTTGTTTTCAGCCACATTTTTGTCATAAGCCTACAAATGGATTCTTTAGGCAATTCTGGTCTTTCCTCCAATTTCCTGGGGCAGCTGGTTTCGGAAAAACTGAATACAAATAACTATTTGACTTGGAAAAGGCAGATTACCCCTTTTATTCGCAGTCAAGATCTTTCAGGTCACTTGGATGGCTCCACTCAAATCCCTCCGAAATTTGTCACCACCGAAGCAAAAGGGGATGGAGAAATGTCAAGCACTATTCGCAATCCTGTATTTATTGCTTGGATGAAACGTGATCAGGCTCTTGTCGCGTATATCACTTCCACACTGTCGCAAGAAGTTTTGGTTTCTATCCCTGATAATTGCACATCTAAAGTATTGTGGGAAACTTTAGCTCAAACCTACTCTCAGATATCAGAGGCTAAGGTGTTGTTTCTCAAGCGTAAATTTCAGCTTTTAAAGAAGGGAGCAATGACCATTATTGAATTTTTAAATCAAGTCAAAAGCATCACAGATCAATTAGCCATTGTTGGATATCCAGTGTTCGATAAAGAAAAGGTGCAACAAACACTGAATGCCCTGGGATCAGAGTATCATGTACTTGTCACTTCTTTATTATGCTTGCCTTCGTTGCCCAGTTTTGAGGAATTACGTGCTAAACTCTTCCAATACGAGATGTCTTTGAAAAGCATATCTGATGCTTCAGCAGGGCAATCATCTACGCATGAGATTCTTGTCACAGGGACGTTTGTTGATCGTACACGGGGAGGGCGTGGCAGAGGCAAGAAAAATCCAATCCAGGGTGGACGTGGGATACTACCTACACCAAATTCTAATGTCAATTTTTCAAAGAATGTTCCCACATGCTATCAGTGCAACAAGCGAGGTCATATCAAGGCCAACTGCTGTTTCAACCCATAAAATCGGAATAGAATGCAAAACACCAAAAATGTTGGTATAACAGGAACTGCAGGTTCGTTTCGAGTCAGTGAAGATGCTAAGGATCTCCTTCTATTTGCTATGGCCAACTTGATTCTGAAGCAAAATGATGATGGAATATGGTATGTTGACTCTGGGGCAGCAACCCATGTCACTGGTAATGCAGGTAAGTTCTCTACTCTGACTCCCTATTTTGGAAAATCTAATATTGTAACCGGAGATGGGACTCACCACCCTATTTCAAACATAGGCAATATTGTCATTCCTTTGTCTAAGTCATCTATTCCTTTATCTGATGTTGTTCATGCACCAAATATAAAGAAAAATATTGTATCTGTTTCCAAGCTTGTTGATTCTACCAATTCTTCTATGGAATTTACTCCTACTTCTGTCTTTGTCAAGGATCTTCAAACGAAGGAGATGTTTACTAAAGGAGAGCGACGTGGAGACATGTATGTCTTTAATGAAGATCCAGCCTCCAGTGTCCTGAAGCCCCAGTCTGATCTCGTCTCCAAAAGTGTCCTAAGTACATCCAAATGTAATAAGTCAGATCTCTGGCATTCTTGTCTTGGTCATTGTAGTCAAGTCTTTATTGAAAAGTTAGTGTCCAATGGTCTTCTTTCGGAGTCTGTTTCACCTTTATTGAGGAATAAAATATGTCCCAGTTCCAGATGTTTGGGGCCCAGCTCCTAATCCTTCCTCTTCTGGAAGTAAATATTATGTATCCTTTATTGACAGTTTCTCTCGTTTTACCTGAATATTCTTTATGAAACACAAATCAGAGGTCTTTTCCATTTTTTGTCACTTTCATGCCTATGTTAAAAATCAATTCTCTCAAAATATCCAAATTCTCCAATGTGATGGAGGTGGTGAGTATTCCTCCAAAAAAAATTTAGATTTTCTCCAAGATAATGGGATGCATCGTAGAGTTTCTTGCCCGTACACTCCACAACAAAATGGAATTGTTGAACGTAAACACAGACATATTGTAGAAAGTGCAATGAGTATGATGCATGGGAGTAACTTACCCATTAGTCTTTGGTCTGAAGCCTTTCACACTGTCACTCATGTGATAAACCGTCTTCCTATGCCTATTCTTGAAAATCAATCTCCCTATTATGTTCTATTTGGTGCACATCCCGATTATAATGAGTTACGAGTTTTTGGATGCACATGTTATGTTCATATTGACAAATCCATGAGGACTAAATTCCAGGACAAAGCCTCTATATGCCAATTTGTAGGTTATGCAGATGAACACAAGGGTTACAAATGCTATGATCCTGCCAATAAGAAGATTAGAATTTCCAGAAATGTTGTTTTTGATGAAAATAATTTTCTGGGAAAAGAAACAGAGGCCAATCGTGAACCTACTGGTGCAGTTGCTAATTGGTATGATCCATGGCTTAGTGCTAAACTTATTTCACATGCTGTCGAGCATACTATTCTGTCTCCTGAAAGCATACATGGTGAGACAGTTTCAGATAATGCATCACAAGCAGAGTGTCTAAGATACAAAGGAAATGTGTATACTAGGAGATCTAGAGAGCAAACGAATGTACTTGCTGAAGAACACATTGCATTGTCTAATGACAGAGAAGCACCAAGAAGATCAGGCAGGATAAGGCATCATATTGAAAAGTGGGTTAGTTATGACAACTTTTCTATGGACTTTCAGATTTTTCTATCCCAGATTGAAAAACATGATGAACCACTTGGTTTTCATCAAGCTATCCAATCCCACAAATAGATTGAAGCGATGAATGAGGAGATCGAGGCACTTCATGAATGTCGAACATGAGAGATAGTTGGCCGTCCTCCAGACAAAAATGTTGTTGGTTCCAAATGGGTTTATAAAATTAAATATAAACCGGATGGTAGCATTGAACGGTACAAGGCGCGTCTTGTGGCCAAGGGTTTCACTCAAGAATATGGTCAGGATTATGATGAGACATTCAGTCCAGTGGTGAGATTGGGAACTATTCGCATTATACTTGGCCTGGCAATTGAACATGGGTGGATCCTCAGTCAGCTTGATGTTAAGAATGCATTCCTTCATGGGGACTTAAAGGAAGAGGTCTATATGGAGCAGCCTCAAGGTTATGCAGAGGGAAGCCCAAAAGAATATGTATGCAAGTTAACCAGAGCTTTGTATGGATTGAAGCAAGCTTCTAGGTCATGGTTTGAAAGCTTTTCCTTAGAAATCCATAAACATGGTTTCTTTCGTTCCCAACTTGACCATTCTCTGTTCATATATAGGAACGGTACTACTATGGTTTTCTTACTCATATATGTTGATGATATTGTTATCACTGGTAATGCTCCATACCACATTCAGCGAATTAAAGTTCTATTGAGTATGCAGTTCAAAATGAAAGACCTTGGGCAGCTGAGATATTTTCTTGGAGTAGAGGTAGACAGACAAGGTGATAAAATGTCATTAACTCAACATAAATACACTCTTGATCTTCTGGCTAAAGCAGGAATGACAGATTGTAAACCTCCTACCCACACCCAGTGTTGTTAACCAAAGGCTCAGTATTTGTGATGGTGAGTTATATCCTGATGCAGTCAAGTATCGGAGTTTAGTAGGTATGCTACAATACCTTACCTTCACTAGACCAGACATTGTGTATTCCGTCAATCAAGTATCTCAATTCATGCATGAACCAAAGACTGGTTACATGGATGTTGTCAAACGCATCATTCGCTATCTAAAAGGAACGGTGGGTGATGGACTCACATATACTCAATCTTCATGGAAATCACCAAAACATGACATACTGGCCTATACAGATGCAGATTGGGCAGGGGATCCAGATGAGAGAAGGTCTGTTTCAGGATACTGTGTTTTCATTGGGAGAAATCTTGTCTCATGGAGTAGCAGAAAACAGAAGGTTGTGGCAAGATCTAGCACAGAGGCAAAGTATAGATCTATGGCAGCTACCACAGCAGAAGTGACCTGGATTAGGCATCTTCTTACAGAGATGGGAGAGGATATCTCAAATTCGACACTTATGTGTGATAATAGAAGTGCTATACAAATTGCATTCAATCATGTTCATCACAGTCGGACTAAACATATTGAAATCGATCAACATTTCATCAGACAAAAGATAGCCGACAAAGAGATTGAACCAGTTTATGTGCCTTCAGAAGACCAAGTTGCCGATATGTTTACAAAAGGTCTTACAAGTCACCGTTTCTGGTATCTGAAGAACAAGTTGCACATGGTTCAACCCCATGCACAAGTTGCACATGGTTCAACCCCATTCACGAGTTTTGCTTTAGTTGTATTATAATGTAACATGTGTTACTTATAAGGGGCACTTTTGTCCTTGTAAAAGATAATTGTAACCCTATATTAATGAAGCACTAGTGCAGCAACCGAGACAGTTTTGGGGCTGCCGATTTCTCAAGAAGAGTTCTCTCTCTCTCTCTCTCTCTCTCTCTCTCTCTCTCTCTCTCTCTCTCTCTCTCTCTCTCTCTCTCTCTTTCTCACGTGTTTTCACAGACGCAACCCTGCCCTATCTAGGGTCTTGACCCCCTTTTTAATTCCAAGGGTTTGAGATTAGCTTGCATGATTATCACATTTTTTTTTGCAGTTTGCGCAACGGATCCCACTTGCATCCCGCGACCCATGGCGTTTGTCACTTACGCTCAGAGGCATTCGCAACCCTAAGACTACCCAAGGTAGGGGAAAGTTGTGCAAAATGGACAATGGATGAACTAAAATTAAGCAACTAAAAACTATAATAAAAAAGACAAAATTATATATATATACGTACGCTTTTAACTCAAAGATGCAGTTTCGTGACCCTTATCATTTCCTTTATGTCATTTACTGCTTTCTGCTTTTACTTTGCTGACACACTTCAGTGCACAGGCTTCTGCCTTCTGTCATTTACCGCTTTCTGTCTTTACTTTGCCACCGCGCTTTAGTGCACAAGCTTTTGTTTTCACATTTATTGCTTTTGTCTTTACTTTGCCGTCGCGCTTTAGTGCACAGGCTTTTGTTTTCGCACTTACTGTTTCTGGCTTTACTTTGCCGCCACGCTTTAGTGCACAGGCCTTCGCTTTCGCATTTATTGCTTCAGTCTTTACTTTGCCACCACGCTTTAGTGCATAGGCTTTTGCTTTCGCATTTACTGCTTTTGTCTTTACCTTGCCGTTGTGCTGAGTGCATAGGCTTGCATTTTGATACATGTGATTACATAAATGCAACCTAGCAGGGCGCGCAAGAGCATATACCGTCTTCGTTCTTTTTAGAAAAGAAGCAAATTTTTGTATGGATGCTACAGCCTCGAGAAAAGGATTCCTTGCACGGATTTTGGCTTCTCGAATACGCAGTCTTGCAAAGCAAAGCATTAAAAGTATTATGAGTTGCGAAATTTGTAACTAGATTTTCCCAAGACGGTGCATTTGGGAGAAGTGTTTCAGATCCATGGCGATCTTATATCATGCAAGTTATAATTTTGTTTCAAAAGACTAAACATGTCAAAATGAGTTACTTGCATCATGTCCTTGTGAAACTTTGTGTTGGGTTTTCTTTTGAGAAACCCATACCCCTCTCATCGTAGTTGTACCTTTAGATAGGTACGGTATGTTTGTACTACGATGAGTAGGATGAGAGGTTTGTGTAACCTCGAAGCGTGCGAATGGCACATTGTAGAAATCATTTACATAGTGATGTTTTGCCTTCCTAGGCAAGATGCTAGAGTTAGTTTGAAAGACCAGAGCATGTCAAGACAAACTAAATATTTGTTGCATTATTTCTTTCACAATACATTTAAGCTAGGGTTTCTTTTTGAGAAACCCATACCTTTTTCATTGTAGCCATACTTTTAGACAAGTACGGTATGTTTTTACTACGATGATTGGATGAGAGGTTTATGATAACCTCGCAACGTGCAAAGACACAATGATAAAATGAAAATCACATAAATGGTGATAATTCGCCTTCACAAGCAAGATGCTCGAGTGGGTTGAAAGACCAGAGCATGTAAAATGGGTCGTCAGTTAAATAAAACCTGACACACCCACTCGCCCGCTGTTTTCCATTAAGGGAGAGGATGAGATGGTATAAAAACTCTGATGGACAGGTTGTTAACAACCACCCCTCGGGCAAATGACTCGGTGTCCCCAGTCATCGGAGTTAGGGGACGAGACTATCGAAAATTATCTTAGGTAGTAGATCCCATGGACTTCTGCAGAAGTTGGATGAATCCTTTGAACGAGTGGCTTTTGAGAATTCTCTCTCGGTCATTGACCGTCCCCTTAAGAGCGGACTCAGATAGCTATTCGGGGTATTGAAAATACATGGCATAATAAACCCCTGAATTAGTCTCAGTTGCTTCTATATTTCGTGCATGTGCGTACCCGCAGACCAGTTAATATCGAAACAAAATTATTCTGCTCACATTACTTGTTGAGTTGTGCATCTTGAGTTGATGAACTGTTGATTACTTATGCTTATATCTTGTGATGGTTAACTGTTTATCTTGTGATGGTTAACTGCTTATTGGTTGCATAATCAAATGATCATGCTAGTTATAGCTTATTACTTGCTAAAATTGCTTATCATGTTAGAATGAAATTCATATGCTTAATTTTGTTATATATTGTCTTACTTGTGCATCTACCAGTTTTTTATGAAACTGACTCATTTTATGGGTATAGGTGATTATTAGGTTTACAAGACGGGAGATGGCGCGATTGCAAGATGGCTTCAAGATCTCACCGTTTCTGTTGGCATTCCACGTTTAGGATACATTTTGAAGTTTTGCATTTTTTATAAGGGTTTCCTCAGGAAATCTCATTTTGTATAAACTTGGTATTTCCTTTTAATGCATATGGTTTTCTGAATGCTTTGTGAGAATTCAATCTATTGTAAAATGATGATGGTTTTTCGCGCTAACACACCCAAAGTTGTCAACTTGCAGTTCTTTTCAAAAAAACCATTTTCGCTGATTCTTTAAAATAAAAACTCTAAAAAATGAAAGGTTTTCTAGTATTTCCAAAGGTCTACAAGTTTAAAATTTTGAGGCGTTACATGAAGTGTGAGAAGTGAAGTGGTTGTTAGGCCTACATGGAGATGTCTGATAGCTATAAAAAGACAAACAGGATGATAGAGTTTCTTATGGCCCTTCGCCGTGAGTTTGATGGGGTAAGGAGTGTCATACTTCATAGGCCTCTTTTCCCCTAAGTGACTCATGAATTGACATAGTTGATTGATAAAGAGACTAAGATGGAGTCTCTTAGTATATATCTTCCTAGTGATTCAGTTATGGCAGTTCCTCGGTAGTCAAGTGGCAAATTTGATGGTAGAGGTAGTGGAAGAGCTGGAGGTAGAGGTGACTTAAGCTCTATTCAATGTCACTACTATAAGGGCTTTGGTTACATGAAAAACTCTTGTTCAACTCTCAAGAAAAAAAAAGTTGGAGCTTATGCAGTATTCTCTTATGGTAAAGGCATTAAGCCTAGGGATGATCACACTGAGGTTGGTGTTCAATCTATACTGTCTCTTGCTAATCCTCAAAGCAGTCGAGTGGTAGCCAAAGCAGACGAGTGGTAATTAGAGAAGATGCAGCAAATGCAGCGACAGATTCTTCAGTTACAGCTTCTCGCTTAGTCAGCTACTGCCCTCTCTTCCTTAAATCCTCTTCGGGTTGGTTGATAGACTCAGGTACTTCATGTCATATGGCAGCTTATGAGTCCGCCCCAATCAATTGTCAACCCTATAGTGGTGTTTTTCGCACCACAAATGGTTCCTCTATATAGGTTTTAAAAATAGGTTGAATTTTTTCAAATTCTTATTCAAGTTGCAAATTGAACATTTCTTAAGTTTACCATGTTCTTTCGTTAGCCATGAATATCATTTTTGTTGGCCAAATCGCTAAATACAATTATAATATCACATTTTCTCATATCGGCCATGTTGTGCAAGATCAATTATCTGAAAAGATGATTGAAATTAGGCATAGAAGAGCAGACTTGTATTACTTGAATTGGCAAGCAGGAGAGTTTTTTATCCAGTCTGAGTGCAGTTATAATGGATGAGTCAGTTTTGTGGCACCAAAGACGGGCATATTTCTAGCTCTAGGTTGCAACATTTGGTAGCCTCGAGAAGCTTGGGTAAATCAGAGTTAGTAGTGTCTAAGTGTATTCAAAAGTGTGAAATTTGTAGGTTGGCAAAGGGTCATGTCTTGTCATTTGAGGTGAGTAATAGAGAGTCTGATTGTAAAACCCGTAATTTTTAAGGATTATTAATAAATAAAGAACTCATTTTTTTATCTCCAAATTAGAAATGTATTTCTAGATTTTGAATTTTGTTTATTTATTTATTACATATTCATTTGTTCATTCAAGCCAATCAGGGTATAATTTGCATTTGTAGAACCATCTGATAACTTGCCTGAATAAAGTTTTAGGTACATGAGATGAACAAGCTGATAACAAATTAAGTAGAAAAAAAATGGTGCAGAGTGTTGTCATATGAAAAATGGAACCAGAAGCTGCCAGAATGAACTGCCATATGCACATACTTACTGATGATAATAGGCTCAACCAGACACAATGTGCATACAAGAAAAAGAATAAAGTGGACTTGGCAATTGACAGATAAACCTCCAAAAAAGGTTTAGTAGAAAAGTGAGCAAGTACCCTATGAATTTAAGAAATCGCTCCAATTCAGAGGTGTACACATAAACAGCCTGTTCCAAGAGATCGAACTTTTCTCTCTGTCTGTTAGCACAAAATATGCATCAAGCACTATGATCAGTTGATTGTCAGAGAGAGAGAGAGATATCAGCTGAAATATTTTAGCAAAGCAAGAGATCTTACAAATTCCCTGCCTCCAAACGTCCCCACAAAAGAAGCAGAAGTAACCTAACCCAAATCACCATAGCAGTCAGACTGTACAAGTGAGGGCCATACCGTTGCCTTTGCTCCTCCATGGGCCTATATTGCAAAGATTTGTAGTAACGTGTCAAACTATTAACTGCATTTTAGATATATCACAACCATAAAAAAAAGAATGGAATTCTTTGCCATCTTATGAAAACATATCTTACCCCTCATCATCGTTTATCTGCCGTATGAAATCCAGTAAAACCTGTGCCATATGGGAATGCCAAACAATGTAAGTTGTTTACATTAATTAATGAACACAATCAAAGGGAAGCAGGCAAGCTGGTAGCAAGGCTTGACTAATTAAGATGCAAAACCTGCTTCAAAATCTCGATATTATGGTTTTCTTTTTCTTTCTTTTTTAAGCTTTGGTCTTATGATTTATGAGTACATTCTTGTTAAATTGCAGCTGCATCTAAATAAAGCATAATATCATGATACTCAGGATATCACCAGTTGAGTGACAGTCCATATTGTTGCATATCCCAACCAGTATGTTTTATCATGCTTTATATATGAGATACGAGAATCAACTACAAGCCTATACCTGTTAACATATGCAAATGGTAGCCACAAATATCTCCAATATTTTGTGATGTTTGAAGGACTTTTTTTTTTTGGGGGGGGGGGGGGGGTGGCTGAAGGAAAATTGTTATTCCATGTTGTTAAGTCATTGCTAACGTGTAAAACTTCCTGAAATATACAACAACAACAACTACACCTTCATCCCAAAACAATTGGGGTCGGCGATATGAACCAAAAAAGAAAATCATTCTGGGTCTTCCACATGAATCCTTCTCCTCCAATCATTTCTATCCAATGCCATGTCCTCGGTGAGGTTCAAAGCATTCATATCCTTTCCTATCACCTCCATCCATGTCTTCCTAGGCCTACCCCGACCTCTTTTAACTAATATATTTTTCCATTTCTCCATCCTTCTAACTGGAGCATCATTAGGCCTTCGTCGAATATGTCCAAACCACCATAAATGATTCTCTCTCATCTTATTTTCAATGGGTGCAACGCCTACCTTCTTACGTATCTCCTCGTTCCGAATCTTATCTTTTATTGTATTTCCACACATCCAGCTCAGCATACGCATCTCAGCTACACTCATTTTTTGAATATGATGTCTCTTGGCAGCCCAACATTTTGTACCATATAGTAAAGCGGGCCTAATAGTCGTCCTATAAAACTTTCCCTTCAACCGCAATGGCATTCTACGATCGCACAATACTCCAGTTGCACTTTTCCATTTCATCCACCCAACCTTTATCCTATGATTTACATCTCCATCAATTTCTCCATACTTTAAAATATAAAACAGAGAAAATCATTCTTATTATACATCCATGATGTAAATATTTTATGGTGACATTAAGAATAATCTTAATCAGTTGTCTAGTGCTTATGACTTAGATCCTTTAAAATATAAAACAGGTTTTAAAATTGGCATGTTTATCACAAAGTTAAGGATAAAGAAGGCAGGCATCTAATATCATTAGTGAGCCACAAAGTAAATATGTCATGTTTGATGAGCTTGATGTAAATCTCAACCAATAGATGAACGACACCTTGAAGTGCCCTAATAAATTGCTTAGGTAGTCAGAATTACATACAGACTGCAACATCATCATCAACTATTCATGACATGTTTAAGAGATAAGGCCATTAGAATCAGCATTCAACTTTCAATGGCAACATTTCCGTCAGAATCATCCTGCCTGAAGATGAATGACTATTGGGTGTTTCCGAATTGACAGAATTGGTGAAGGTACTGATCAAGGGCTGTTAATCAACTGGGTATCCAATACATCAAGGTGCAACCTAACCTAACCAAATAACAAGTTTCATGTTCAAGTTCAGGTCCAGGTTATGCCGGGATGAGAATATGGAAACCCAAAACCACCCGGCCGCCCCATATAATACAAAGTAATATATATTTACTTAAACGTTCTTAGGCCAAGCTGGATCATGACAGATATCTGACCAAAATCATAACTCAAATGTGACTCATGTATTACTTGGGATGGTTTCAAGTTGACCAGAATAAGTTTTGGGTCTGCATTTTTATGCCCATACTCAGTTATTTACAGTTAGGTCTGGTCAGGTACCCAATACAAACCTGACCTATTGACAGCCCTAACCAATGGCTCACCACATTATAGTTCTCTCAAGGTTTTCTTATCCACCAAAAAAGCAAGCAGCAGGGTACTCCTACTATTCAACTTTCACGGCAGTACTTCACCATGTCACGTTCTATTGATGTTTCTGCACTCTCAAAGCACCTTGTGGGTCCAGGTGCATCACCTGACATTGCTGGATGCAGGTTAACAAGTGCCAAGTGCAGTCAACCCACACCCGACCATTTTGGTCTAATTTTGGATTTGGACAACTTTGGCCAAGTCCAAAATTGTCCAAGTAAAAAAAAAACTTAAAACACCTAAAAAACTTATAACTGTATAATGGCAAATGCATTTTATGGAAAGTGTGTGTGTGTGTGTGTATATGCAACCCTGCACCTATATTTTTTGAAATTTCCATGCTGCATACTTTGCACTGATACCCGCATCTATGTGTCAGGTCACATGCTATTGATTAGGTTGTAAAGCTTGACAGTAAATAACTTGGGATTCGTGGGATAATTCCCTCTCCACTATATCATGGCAAAAAGTATGACATTGCAGCAGTGTAAGATCCACAAGAACCAAACTGTTTTAACATTTACTGCATATTGTTCACACCCCTTTCCTTTATGCCACTGTAGATATACAATTAGTGGAATTCTTCATGATGCCTCAAGAGAGCAGAATTTAGGAACTCTTAAAAATGTCCGAAATCCTGAAAAGCTCCCCAATACATTAAGTTTAAAAGGACATTAAAAGCATGCCAATCTATGCATCAGATAACAAGGAAAATGGAGGCAGATGCTTTAGAAGTAAACAGGACAATGTATACACCAGTCAAAAATGTCTCCAACACAAACAATTGGAAGCATGAATGCATAAACCTGAGGCACTCCAACCAAGTACTTTACAAGTGTCTTATAAACACCTGTAGCCGAACCAAGTTGAGCTAATTGTCTCCTTCTGAAATGACAATAAAAGGAGAAAAAGCAAGAAAACAAGAATTCAGTACTTAATAACTATGAAAATGTGTATCAAGAGGACATCCACAACATGCACAGAAAATAACAAAGTCCCACCTCTCCATTTGTTGCTTCCATAGTAAGACATATCGGTCATGAATGCTTCCACCAGAATTAATTAGATTATCAACCTCAGCTTGTCTATTCCTCTCTGAGCGTTCCCGTTGTTGTCTGATTAGGGTACCTCGAAAATCTTGAGGCATGTAGGTCATAACTGCAAACATATTTACAGATCCCCGGATCAATTATCACCACAGTATCTTAGCAAAAGAATGACGAGATAAATTATTTTAAGTATAAAACTAGGGAAAAGGAAAAGCATATGTCCCTCAGAATTTTCTTCCAAATGGATCCAAGCAAAACATTAGCCCTGGCATAAAAAATTATTTCTAGCAGGTCGAAAACCTAACCTTAAGAAGTGCCCACATAAAACCCCATAATGTCAAACCTCAAACAGTTTATGGAACTATCGCCTCCAAACAAAATAAAAAATCTAAGCTTCCTTTCTGTGCAAATGCTAAGGTCCAGAATCAGTACGCATTTATGGATAAAGAATATTTGTTGCGTAGATGGGCGGACTTCTTACTGGTTACCACTAATCTAGTGAATGTTATGCTACCAAAGAGGATTAGCATGAAATAGAAATAAAGCGTATAGAGGGAAAACCAAAACCTGGCCATATGCAACCATTCTAAGCATCACCAAACACCTTTGTCTGGAGGCCAAAGATAAAGGTCTTAAACCCCACATGCTGAAGGCTTTTTTGGATGACCTTAAGAAGGAAAATAAGGCAGTTGCTTCTTTGTAGATACTATATAGCTTTAGTATTGGTTATGCTATTAATAACAGATCTCCTTTCTAATAAATGTACAATAATTGCTAAAAGGCAATCAGAAAGCACCTCCTTAATGCATATCACTAGTGTAATGAAAATAGCGGAAGCACCAATAATCCAAAGAACTCTTTAAAAGAGTCAAACAAAGAGCCAAGAACACAAGCACTTAAAGTGCACAAATAACCCACCAAGGGGTAAAGTGCCTAAAAGGCAAAAATATAATGAAGAGAGAGATAAAGTGGGCTGAAAAGCCTTACAACATAAGGAGAGCCCTCTTTTTATAGAGGAGAAAAGTAGGAGAGAGAGGGACCACTTGGGGCTCCCTTCTAGTGGTTGGAAGCCCCAACGGTCATATTAATGACCGTTGGGGCCCCAACGACTAGATGGTGGGGCCCCTAGTGGTCCTATTACCAAGTTTAAATAATAAAAAGAAAAAAGAACGATAAAAGAAAATAAAAAAGAAAAACCTAAAAAAGTATAGAATAATTACAAAAATACCCCTATCAGGTATTTGAATGTACAATGAGAAATAAAGAGTATATATGTATATATATATATATACATATTTTAACACGCCTCCTCAAACTTTACGGGGAGAAGACCGAAAGTTTGCCAAGAAGAAACATAAAACGCGAAGTTGGAAGCGCTTTGGTGAAGAAGTCAGCCAACTGATATTCTGAAGTAACATATGGTAGTATGATGGTTCCTCTGAGAAATTCGTCTCGAACATAGTGGCAATCCATTTCAATATGCTTGGTACGCTCGTGGAATGTATGATGGCTTGCGATGTAAATCGTGCAATTATTATCACAACACATCTTGGTGGAAGAAGAAATGAGGATGCCCATGTCACAAATGAGACTTCTAAGCCACACAATTTTCATAGTTGTCATCGCCATGGCCCAATATTCAGCTTCAGTGGATGATAGAGAAACTTTTTACTGCTTCTTACATCTCCACGAAATGGGGGATTCTCCTAAGAAAATGCAAAAACCAGTAGTTGAGATTCGATCATTGGGATTTTCTCCCCAGTCCGCATCAGTAAAAGCAGTTAATTCAAGAGATGAAGAAGAGGATAAAAAAAGCCCTTTGGAGATGGTGTTCTTGATATATCGCACAATTCGCATCACGGCCACCATGTGAACTGTAGTAGGAGCATGCTGAAATTGACTTGCAATATGGACCGCATGAGCAATATCCGGACGGGTGATAGATAGGTAAGTAAGAGATCCAATCAATTGCCGATAGGGGGTAGGATCCTCAAGAAGAACGCCATCCTTAAGTCTCAACTTTTCATTTATAACTTCAGGAGTTTTAACTTTCTTTTCATCTGAAACTCCTGATTTGGTACAGATGTCTGCTGCTAATTTCATTTGAGATAGAATCTATCCTCGAGGAGAATATGCCACTTTAATACCTAAAAAATATCTCAAAAAACCCAAGTCAGACATATCAAAAGTTTTCTTTAACATAGATTTATCATTTACTCCATTTTTGTCACTTTCACTGATGATCATATCATCAAGATACATAAGTAGAATAACAATGGAGTCACATGTTTTTTTAACAAAAAGAGCAGTGTTAGTATAACAAGAAATAAAACCCAAATTGATTAATATATTACTAAACTTGTCATACCAAGCTTTGAGAGCTTGCTTAAGGCATATAATGCCTTTTTTAATTTCAAAATTTTACCATTTAAATTCATGCCAAGAGGTGGTTCCATATAAACTTCTTCACCCAGATCTCCATTTAAAAAGGCATTCTTGACATCAAGTTGAAAAATAAGCCATTTTTTAATAGAGACTATTGCAATAAGGGCTCCAACACTAGTCATTCGAGCAACAGAGGCAAAAGTCTCATCATAATCCACCCCATATTCTTGGGCATATCCTTTGGCTACTAATCGAGCTTTAAATCTTTCTAAAGAACCATCACTTTTAGTTTTTATTTTGAAAACCCATCTACATTCAATGGGTTTCTTGCCATTAGGGGGATCAATGATTTTCCAAGTTTGTGCTTTATTAAGTGCATTAAGTTTAAGTTTCATTGTTTCATTCCAATGGGCATATTGTTTGGCATCATTATAATGGGATGGTTCACGAAAAGAATGAAGAGCTAACAAACAAGCTCGAAAATTTGGAGAAAAAGAATCATAAGATACAAATCTATTAGATATTTTAGAAAAACGATTTGATCTTCTTTGAGAGGATTCTTCTAACGATTCATTTTGAGAGAATTTTTCAAGGGCACAAGGAAGATTATTTTCATTTCTTCTAGTATAAACTTGTGTGTGACTTGTTATATTTTCATTCAGGTTTTCATGTAGATCATGTTGCTCATCATTTTGAGGTTCAATATGATCCTCAATGACAGCTTCAGGAGGTTCAATAGATTCAACATGATTGTCTATGCATTTTTTTTAAGGTAACAAGTCAAACAAAAAAGAATAATCAACATTTTCATTTACGTTATGCGAAAAACCATTTTCTTCTTCTAAAGAAGTGACGTTTTTTGAGATATAAAGTTTGTTATTTAATAGGTCAAAGCAGCGGTAACCTTTTTGTTTTTCGCCATATCCTAAGAAAATACATTCAATTGCCCTTGAAGAAAGTGTATCGTTTTTGTGAGTTAGAACAAAACACTAATATCCAAAAACTCTTAGTCTTTTATAGTCGGGAGACATATTGTAAAGTTTTTCAAACAGAGAAAGATTTTTCAAAGAAGATGAGGGTGTTCTATTAATTAAATATATTGAAGTCAGAACAACTTCGGCCCAAAAGGATTTTGAAATATTTTTGGAAACTAATAGAGTTTGTTGTTCGGAACGCGAGGGATAAGGTATATAAGGAGCTTTATGACAAGTTGGATACCAAAGAGGGTGAGAAGGATATTTATAAGATTGCAAAAATAAGAGATAGGAAATCGAGGGATCTGGGTATGGTTAGATGTATCAAAGATGAAACACAAAGGGTTTTAGTCAAAGATGAGGAGATTAAGGAGAGATGGAAAGATTATTTTGATAAGCTATTTAATGAAAGTCATGCTCAGGATCTTGGAGACTTTTCCATTCCTTTTCATGAGATGAATTGTGACTTCATGCGCAAGATTCAAAAGAAAGAAATTGCAGAGGCTTTGAAGAAAATGAAATCAAGAAGGGCAGTTGGCCCAGATGGTATACCTATCGAGGCTTGGAAATGCTTGGGAGAGAAAGGTTTAGAATGGTTCACAAATCTTTTTAACAAGATTTGGCGGACAAATAAGATGCCTAATGAGTGGAGGAAGAGTACTTTGGTGCCTCTATATAAGAATAAGGGTGATATACAAGATTGCACAAACTATCGTGGTATAAAACTCATGAGTCATACTATAAAACTTTGTGAGAGGGTGATTGAGTCTAGGTTGAAGAAGGTTGTCATGATATCGGAGAATCAATTTGGTTTTATGCCTGGAAGATCTACTATGGAAACTATACATCTTCTTAGACAACTTATTGAGAGAAATAGAGAGAGGAACAAAGATTTGCATATGGTTTTTATTGATTTGGAGAAGGCTTACGATAGAGTACCTAGGGACGTTCTCTGGTGGACAATGATGAAGAAAGGTGTTTCTCTCAAGTACATTAGTATAATTAAAGATATGTATGAAGGAGTAGTAACCAATGTCCGCACTTGTGGAGGGGTGACAACCAATTTTCCTATAACAGTTGGGTTACATCAAGGATCTGCTTTAAGCCCTTTCCTATTTGCTATAGTGATAGATGAGCTTACGAGATCAATTCAAGAAAATGTGTCGTGGTGTATGTTGTTTGTTGATGATATTGTTTTGATTGATGAGTCTAGAGCTGGGGTTAATGCTAAGTTAGAATTATGGAGACAGACATTGGAAGCAAGAGGTTTTAAGTTGAGTAAGAGTAAGACAGAATACATGGAATGTCGATTTAGTAAGCAACGAAATAGAGATGGGGGTGTAGTGAAGCTTGGTGAGCAACAAATACCGGTGGATGATTCTTTCAAATATTTGGGATCTATCATTCAAAAGTATGGAGAAATTGATGGAGATGTAAATCATAGGATAAAGGTTGGGTGGATGAAATGGAAGAGTGCAACTGGAGTATTGTGCGATCGTAGAATGCCATTGCGGTTGAAGGGAAAGTTTTATAGGACGACTATTAGGCCCGCTTTACTATATGGTACGGAATGTTGGGCTGCCAAGAGACATCATATTCAAAAAATGAGTGTAGCAGAGATGAGTATGCTGAGCTGGATGTGTGGAAATACAATAAAAGATAAGATTCGGAACGAGGAGATACGTAAGAAGGTAGGCGTTGCACCCATTGAAAATAAGATGAGAGAGAATCGTTTACGGTGGTTTGGACATATTCGACGAAGGCCTAATGATGCTCCAGTTAGAAGGATGGAGAAATGGGAAAATATATTAGTTAAAAGAGGTCGGGGTAGGCCTAGGAAGACATGGATGGAGGTGATAGGAAAGGATATGAATGATTTGAACCTCACCGAGGACATGGCATTGGATAGAAATGAATGGAGGAGAAGGATTCATGTGGAAGACCCAGAATGATTTTCTTTGTTGGTTCATATCGCTGACCACAATTGTTTTGGGATGAAGGCGTAGTTGTTGTTGTTGTTGTTGTTGTTGTAATAGAGTTTATTATCTCTTATGTATCTATGCTTTCTTTCCGCAAGACCATTTTGTTGCGGAGTGCTTAGACAAGAACGTTGATGAAAAAATCTATTTTCTTTTAAATATCTTTGAAAATCATTGGACATGCACCTCCCGAGTTAGATCTAAGAATGGACATGTTTCCTAAAAAATGATTTTTAACGATTGCATGAAATTCTTTAAAAAAAGAGAAAACCTCATATTTACGATTTAGGAAGTAAATCCATGTAAATCGAGTAAAATCGTCAACAAAGACAACATAATATGAGAAACCTCCTTTGGATACAACAGGAGAGGGACTCCATACATCGGAATGAACAAGTTCGAACGGACGTGTGAGAACATAATTTCTTTAAGGAAATGGAATAGCTTTAGATTTCCCAAAAATACAATCTTTACAAGTCATGTGTTTGTCTTTACAAGTATTGTCCAAAAAAGGAAAAAGAGACATCTTTAAAAAGTTCGTATGACCAAGTCTCTTATGCCAAACTTCAATACTTTTGACATTTACAAAATTACAAAATGACTTACCTAATCCATAAAATAAAGATCGCCCCTCCTATGGCCTTACCTAATCAGCTTCCCTGACTGGAGATTTTGCACGGTGCAATCTTTAGGTGAGAAAGAGACTTGACAACCATGATCGGTAATTTGAGAGACCGAAAAAAGATTTAAGTTAACTTTTGGAACAACTCTTACTTTAGGGACAAAAAAGTTTTGAGAAGATTTCAAGTCAAGTGTAATAACCATAATTTCAGGCATTTATTTTAAATATATTATGATATATGGGTGATTTGGGTCTGGGATCCAGTTTCGGATCCAAGACCCATAAAGGGGTATTTATGCTTAAATAATTGCGTTATATTAAAAATAATTTTAAT
Organism: Nuphar pumila; assembly: GCF_984573655.1. Lineage (NCBI taxonomy): Eukaryota > Viridiplantae > Streptophyta > Magnoliopsida > Nymphaeales > Nymphaeaceae > Nuphar > Nuphar pumila. The sequence continues at coordinate 45,181,315 of NC_143251.1, forward strand.
ATTAGTAATAAAATAGAAATATACATATACATATATATGTATATATATATATTAAGCGAACTCGAGGATCCACAGTTGGATCCACTTGGATCCAACTTGCGGATCCATATTGATGGGGGTTAAATTATATGTATAATGTGAAATTCAAATTAAATAAATAATTAATATTAATTATAAGAAAAAAATAAATAAATAAACAATTGTTGGACCCACAGTTGGACCCGCAAGGATCCAACTGAAGATCCGCTAGCGTTTGGCGACCTGGATCCAGTTGTAGACTGGATTTGGTATCGCGGGTCACAGTCTCGGATCCGGACCCGAGTCCAGCTTTTAACGAAAAGCTTTAAACAGAATCGTGCCGCACGATTCTTGTTTCAAGAATCTGAAAACAGAAAGGGGGGCAGGGGGGTTACGCAGAGCGTAACGACCCCGCGCATCTCGACATGGAGGGGGGGGCGATAAAAGGGAGTGGAGAGGGGTCCCTCTTCACTCGGGTCTCTCTCTCGTCCCTCGTTTCTCTCTCTCTCTCTGTCTGTGTGCGCGCGCCGGTGGATTTGGAAGTCGCCGGTGAACTGCGGCAACCCACAGGCCACGACGAGCTCCCCTGTCACGGCAGCAGCAAGAAGCGACGCCAGTCGGTCCTGTTTCGCGTCCCCAGCCTCCGATCATCGGAAGGATCGCCGGATAAGGTATGGCTCTTCTTGGATTTGGGTGAGGAATCGAACCTGAGTTCGATTTTGGGTAGTGATTTGAGAGGTGGGGTTCGTAACGCCCGAAAAATTATGAGAAATTTGGGGTTTTCGGTAGGGATTTCAGTTTTTTTCTTTTGCTGTATTCAAGCAGTGATGGGGTTTCGGTGAGGCCCTAAATCGATAAAAAAAAAAGGGGGGGTTCCGATTTAGGAAAAAGGGGTTTGCTAACAATGAAAGGGGAATTTGGGGGTTTTCATTGTAGACCTCATCTAGTAAACTCATTGAACGATTTTAGGTCTAAAATTTTTCCTTAAGGGTTCCTAATGTGGGGTTCTTAGTTTTCGATTTTTAAGGGGGAAAAGTTTTGGTAAATCCCACAATGAAAACCCCAAAATCTTTGATTTGGGGTTTCGGTTGTCACGAAGGAGGGATTTGGGGATGATTGACGAAAACCCCAATTTAGCCGATTTGGGTTTTCTTGATTAGGAATCGAGGTATATGCTTATGATAAAAAAAAACTGTCTAATATATACTTGTTTAATATATCTGAGATGCCAGCCATTCTTTGTTATAAGAATACACAGTGTAATGAGTGTAAATTTCAGTATATTAGCATATCTAGATATACTTGTTTATGTCGATAACATGTAATACTTACATTCTCTTGTTCTGAGGAAATGGCATTAGTACCCATTTTGGATTTTTTTTTATTGTTGCATCACAACATTGACGATCAGATGTATGGGTTGTACACAACCTAACGAAGAAAGAGTTCGATGACAGTTAATGGGATTCTGCTCTATGTTTCAGAATACATTGATTATCAGTGTTAAGCATAAAGATGTTCAAAGTAATTACATTTTGTACATTAACTTCTGTTTATAGTTTTAAGTCCATTGATAATGTTTGAATTTTTGGGGTATTAACTAAAATCAATTGTTGCTATATACTCACGGATATGGAGACTTTTCTGTAAGTATATGACAACCAAATTGGGTTTAATAACACAAAATTGTGGCTCGGTATGGAACTTGTACATGGAAAACAGAAAATTTTCCAGTAAGTGTAAATGAAATTGCATATCAGAACTATGTATTGGATATTTTCCTGAAATTTTATTTCCAGATTAAAGCATGAATAGTGTAATACACTGTTGCTAGGTTCATGAACTGTTAAAGTCCGACAGAATCTTGCATGCATTACCTAATGTGGTGTTGTAGGCTGGCTATTGGCATAAGATGGTGCTTGAGTGTGGTTAAGCTCAAAGTTTGTAAGATGTAGCGTGGGATCAATGCAACATAACCCAAAAATTTTCAGTTGTGTATAATAGTGTTCATGTTACACTGTTTAGGGAGGATGGACATATAAAACTGAAATTTTATATGTAATGTATCTTGCTTTGTTGTCTCTAGCTGAACATTATATTTTTGTCTAGAGTCCATGTATTATTTAAAAGCTTGTGTATTGGATTGTATGAAAACACTTGTCGTGGAGGTTTATGCTTTCACTTGACTGTTATGATTATGGTACGCATGAGTGTGAGCATGATTCAATTATTAGTAAGTCTTTTTGAACATGTATGCTTGATTTATATGTGAAATGGTACATGTACACTCACACACTTAAATAAACCATGGATTTGGTTAATGCCCATATGTGATGTAGGTAAAACACACATATTGAAAATGCATATGAATGAATTATGACATTCATATGTTTGGGTTTATGATTTCATAAGTGCACATGCTTTTGGCACTTTGGCCTAGTGTTATGAATGAAACACTAATTTGGTTTTATTATGTGGTGCATTGATGGCCTAAATGGACCATTATCGGCCTGGAGAGCCGTGAGTTTGGTTTCCTTTCACATATGTTTTTAATTGCATCACTTGAACCACATAAGATGGTTTGGCACATTACTACACTGTTCTAGTGGTTTATACGGGCTGGAGTCCCGAATGGGCCCCTGCAAGAGAGGATGCGGAGTTTTCACTTTACTTTTGCATATGGTGTTGCAAACTTAAAGAATTAACTTTAAAAAAAATGAATAAGAACAGTGTAATATACATTCTGGGATATCTCATCTGGAGTATGAGAATCTTGGATATCCAGTCTTGGGGAGACTGTGAGGATACAAAAACTCCATGTGCTGAAAAATTGTCCCCCGAACCCGATATTGAGGTTCTTTCTCCTGGCCACGGTTTTAGGGAGAGTCTGTCACTTTACCCGGGAGTGGTGTGTTTGACACAACTGTTGTTTATGGTACCAAGGAAGTGGCACTCGTGGGCGTGGGGTGTCCCTTGTGTCCCCGACATTAGATGTGGAGGTCTAATGTTCAGATGGATGGTGTTGTTTCCTGATATCGGTCGAGGGCTAAGTTGGAACCCAGTAATAAAATACAAATTGTGTGTTAAGCTACCCTGGGAACCTACTTGACCTCGGGGTTTATACCTGTTTGGTGTATCTGCGGGTAACGGTAATTAAAAAGAGGAACTTAAAGTTGTGTGCATTTAATAGGGCATGCATATGGAAAGATGAAACTTAAATGAAAGATAACAAAAAAAAATCATGCATTGCACATAATCATGCATTTTCCTGTCATGCATTAGATCATGCATGCTTGAATCATTCTTGATATCATGACATGATTTGGTGGTAGCATATGATTTACTTCTTGAAATCATGTTGCAAGGTTTGGCTATTTAGTTCCTGATATATGGTATTGTTTTACTGTTCTTGACTGGTGAGCATATATAATTGTTGGTAGGTATGGATATTTGAATGTTGTAAATTTTACATATGCACTCACTCAAATCACTGCATGAAATTTTATCCATGTTCTTTCTCTCACCTGGTTTCTTTAGAAGTAGTTGTGCTCAGAATTTCGGTTCTGACACCCTACTTTATTGGTTTTTCACAGGACATGGTGAACAGTGAGGCTGGATTGGCTACTAGGGATGGATGAGAGTCATACTTAGGCTTGTCAGCTTCAGCAGAGGACATAGTGGCACTTTCTTTTGTCTTAGTTCTTCTCGCTTCTTTTCAATTGTCGCCTTATTTTCAGTTGGATAAAATCTTGTCTTTAAAATTTACTCTTACTCATAAATAAAGGAATTGGTTTGGTTCTTATGGATGATGATTGCAACTTTGTTTGTGGTGGTTGGGCTATCCAATAGAAAGTGGAACTGTGAGGACCCCAGATCTCTGGGAAGGTTAATATTCTGCACTTTTAAAGGGTATGGATTGGGGTCGTTACATCAAGTGTTCCAATACTTTCAATTTTTAAAGATGCCCCATCGGCCATTGAAACATACGAAGATACAGGGTCGGAAAAAACATTCGAAAGAGAATTTTTATAAGATGTCATATGAAAAGAAGCATCGGAGTCTACTATCCACATACTTGGAGATGATAATGAATAGGCTATGGTGGCTCCAGAAGTTGATGTTGAAGAAGTCTTTAGAAGATGTTGGAGGACTTCAAAAATTTGGCAAAGAGTTTTTTTTATATCTCCTCCATTGATATTTTCTTCTTCCTTCTCTGGAGTGTTTTCTCCAACCGCGGCCACCTTCCCTTTAAGCTTTGGACAAACCGGCTTAATATGCCCCGCTTCATTACAATAGTGACAAATCACCCCCTTTCTATACCCATTATTTTTGGAAAAATAGAGCGGTCTATATGCTTTTACATTTGTTCTCGGCCTAGTAATAGTCAAAATTTCATCATTCTTAAGACTTATGTCAAGACGGGTTTCCTCTTGGCATACTTCAGCAAGAGCATCTTCAATAGGTAAGGCTTTACTTGTAAAACATACGAAATTTAAAAAAAAAAAATTGGACTCGAGTCAGATCCGGACCCGGACTCGTTAACCCATTAGGGTTATAACGTGATACGCAGGGGGCGAGGGTCTTTTAAAACCCTCTTCCTCCCCCGCGTTGCTCTCCCTTTCCCCCTCTGTGAGGAAAAAGGAAACCCTTTGGGGTTTCCTAAATCCCCCCCCCCCCCTCCGTGCCCTTTAAAATCGTGCAGAGGGGAGGGAGGGCTCTCACCCTCCCTGCTCCCTCACTCGTGCGCTCTCCTCCTCTCTGCCTCCCGTCTTTGCCTCCTCCCCTTCCGGTGTGGCCACCGGCGACCAAAGCCATTGGCGATCGTGTCGGCAACCTTCACCCGCGGTAACCCTCACCGGAACCACCGTCGGCCTCACCAACCCTCGTCGCCCTCTTCCTCCCTGTGTCCGACAGACACCCCTGTAGACTTCGCCTCGTTCCCCTCTGCTGAGATCTCGGACAATCGCTTGACACCCCGCGTCGCCCCTTCGTCTCGAGCCTCCGGCCACCGTGGCCCCGGCATCGATAGCCCGTCACTGGTCGTCTTCGCAAGTAACTCCTTTCATGTGCCTTCTGCTCCCGTTTCTTTCCTGTCGACCGGTAGGGGCTAAAGCCCCTGCTTGTCTTTCTTTTTGGCAGCCATGGTCGTCCGGCAAGGGCTTAAAGCCCCTACCAGTTTTTCTGACAAGTCGGCAGGGAGCGACGCCCCTGCCGCCTTGGTGCTTTTAGGAGGTTGGGGAGGGGAGATCTTTTGCTCCCACCTGTTCTTTCTTTTTCGTCAGGGAGGGGTTAAGCTCTCTCCCTGTCTCCCTGTCTCGGCAAGGGAGGGCAAGGCCCTACCTGCTCCCCCTCTCTCGCTTTCAGCGTGTCTGTTGCCCCTGGCTTGCTTACTCACTAGTTCGGCCATTTTACAGGCTAGTGGGTGGACCTTCAGGCATGCTATGCATGCATGGGTGCATAGGTGGTGTCGGCTTCGATGCCTGGCGTCGTCGTGGTTGTGTGTTGTACTATGTTGCCACGAGGTGCCTAGGTACTTGGCTTCTCTGCATGTCCACCGTGCACATGTCTGTGTGCACGGTTGGTGCTTTTCGGGTCTCTGTGTTTGCTTTCCCCTTTGCCGCAGCAAAATCGTGTCCCTACTCGTTGCTGGCAGGGCTCTTTGTGCCTATTGCCAGAAGGCTTGGACATGTGGTTTGTCAGGCCACACTGCAGCATGTTGTAGTGTGTTGTTGTTATTGGTCCCCTTGCCGCTATATAGGCTTTCGAATGTTCGGTGGGTGTTGGCTCATGTAAGGAGTCATACCAGCTCTCCTACCTGCACTGACATTTTCAATGTTTGTATCGGCGAATGACGCTTTGCAGTGGCTTGGCCTTTGGGCCAGTACTGCGACGTTTGCAAGGGATGTTGCCTGGTCGATCCTGCCAGTAGTTGTCTGCTTAAGCCATGCATGTGACAGTATGAACTAATCCAGACTGTGTATCTGCGAGGGGCTCAATAAATCAGTTATAGTTGGTTTGGTGGCCCCTTTTGTTGTTCGAACACACGGAAAGTTGGGCTCCATGCCTCCGTTATTTCATGCCTCTGCCTCCCTTAATGAATGACAGGTTGGGTTCGGCTCGCAGATGAGTCTGCCCGCCCCTCCAGTTTTCTTTCAAATGGTTAATTGATTACCTTTTTTGCAGCTGGCGCAACAGAGCACGCTTTCCCCCGCGTCAATTTTGAAGTACAGGTCTCTTCTTTTAACATAAGTGAGAAATCGAATACTGATTTGATTCTCATGCTATACCATGATCAAAAACCATGGTAAAAGAGTAGATCTATGTGATCACTTTAAGATATACGAAAGAGGATCTATGGATCTCTTTCCATGCATGCGTTTTTTACTCTTTTCATCTTTCAAAAACAAAAATTTTGTACATATTTATTTTTGTGCTAGAACAGAATTTTTAAGTAATGCATATGCACCCGTTTAATGCCTAGTTCTCATGGGAATCGATTCCTATGGGTGAATCATGTCATGGACAAAATAAATGTATGAAACTATATGTTGAAATCGGGGTGTATGCATGGTATTTTTCAGAAGAAAAAAAATGTGTGTAATGATGTGCTTGCTGAAAACATTGAATACATATCCATTGTGGAATAAGCATACACAAGTGGCTTAGTGATTCTGTTAAGACTTATTAACGTGCATATGATTTGTTTTGGATATTGTCATATGTGAATGTAACCATGTTTAATCTCTGCATATTTAAGCCTTAAACCTGTAAAAACATGTATGTGCAACCTTGAGAATAATTACAGTGTGTTCATTATGGAACCTTACATGATACATGTATAGTAGTTTCTGAAAAGAATTCTGTTTTAAATGTTTTGTTGCCTAGGGCAGCCGGCCCTAGCCGACTGGGTCGGCTGGGCTGGAGCCGAGCCCCAGCCGACTGCCGACTACCAGTCGGCTGGGTGGGTGTAAACCTTCTTCACAAAAAAAATCTAGGTATCCAGTTATGCTTTTTACTTTTCTTTCGAACTTGTTAATCAAATTAAAGTTGGCTTGTTGTGTACAAAAGAATGGGGTTTGGTTTCATAATGCTTGGAATTGATACGATATGCATTAGCAATATACTATCTCAAGTGATTCCAAGTGCTCGTGTACATTCAAAAAGAACGAACCTAGTCATGCGATTATTTTTCAGATTTTTGCTATGTATGGTGGACTTAATCAGATGAATGGAGTTCTTCTTCTGCTTTAGCTTGAATTTAGCATGTTGGATATGAATGCATGCCCATTAACATGTTATTGCAAAGCTTGTTTTGCTACAGGTGCATACATGATATGAATGAAAGTGTGCAACTCTGAAATTAAATTTCTAGATCCGGGTTATGTTCATGTGTGTGGATGTTAACACATGTTATGAATAAAAAGTTTCATATGCCTACATTTATGGGGCATGTTTAATTATTGTGCATTTATAGATTTGTTTCAAGTGCATGTGCATACATGAAATCGATGTGTGTTTAGCATGTACAATCCTGCATAAATGTTTTCATGTACTTATGAAATGAATGCATGTGTATTAAGTGATCACAAGAAAATAATTTCACATAGCCGGTGAACATATGCATATGATTATGGTAGCTCGTGCACATTGTTAAATTGGTATGAATGAATGTGCATTTGGAATCATGTGGGTATCATTGCATAAATTGCATATTGTTATGATTTTTGCATACGATGCATCGATGATCGAAACGAATCATCATAGGCCTGGTGGGCCTCGAACGTTGGTTTGCTCTTTCTTTATATATTTTAAATGCATCGTAAAAATCACATTTATTTTTATTACACTATATTGCATTGTTTTATGTGTTTCCACGAGCGGGAGTCCCGTGATGGTTCTCGCAGGGGTAGATGTGAGCTTTTGCCCTTGTTTTTGCATGCTGAATTGCAAAACTTAATAATTGGCATTTAAATGAAAGATAATGAAAAAAGAACAGTGTAATGTATAAACTGAGATCTGCCATCGAAATAATGGGCATCTTAGAGGTTCGGTTTTGAGAGGACCATGAGAATACAAAAACTCGGTGTGCTTTACTTTGACCCATGAATCCGATATTGAGGTTCTTTCTCCTAACCACGGTTTTAGGGAGAGTTCGTCACTTTACCTGGGAATGGTGTGCTCGACATAGCTGTTGTTTTGGTATACCAAAGAAGTGGCACTTGTGGGCGTGGAGTGTCCCTAGTATCCCCGACATTAGATGTGGAGGTCTAATGTTCCAAAGGTGATTCGATCGAGGGCTAAGTTTGGAACCCAGTAATAAAATACAACTTATGTGTTAAGCTACCATGGAAACCTAACTTGAGCTCGAAGAAATTGTACCTACTTGGTGTATCCGCAGGCAATAGTAATTAAAAAAAGAAACTTAAATTATATACATTTAATAGGACATGCATATGGAAAGGAAAGCTTTAATAAAAGATAATAAAGTGTTCATGCATTGCACATAAATCATACATATTTCTGCTATGCATTAGGACATGCATCTTTTATTTGTTTCCTTAACTGTTACATGTTGGTGGATGCATGATGTTTAAGTTCTAATGCATGTTAAATATACTGCTTACTTACATTGTGATTCTTATTCTTGGTTTATATTCTTCATGCTTAATAAATGTTTTATATTACATGAATGCTTAATTGAATTATTTAATTGTCATAATTGCATTCCTCTAAATTATTGCATGAAATCTTATTTGTTTCTTTATACTCAATTATTTCATTAGAGGTATCTGTATGCAGAATTCTTCGGATTTTTGACCTCCTCTTTCTGTGGTTTTTCGCAATCGCAGGTGATCAGTAAAGCGACTGGCTTTTGTGGAAGTTGCGGGTGTCACGCACTTACTAGACAGAGTACAGATAGACAGCGTGACTCAGTCTTCTTTTATTTTTCTTTTCGTTTAATTTATTTGTTATTGCACTTTAAATCCTTCATTTATGCAATTGTCTCTAGACTTATTTATCAGTAGTATAAGCTCTATTATGGTTGGTTGTTTTATCCAGTTGGGAGTGGAACGGTAAAGGCCCCGGGTCTTTGGGAATATTTCCGTAATGGTTTAAAAAAAAATCTGCATTTTCAAGGTGTATGAGTTGGGGTTGTTACAGGTTTCATATCAGAGCAACCACAATATCTTACACTTTTATCATTTTTTAGCATTAAGTTTTTAAATTTTGGTAAGTGAGCCATGTCCTGAAGTGTCAGCAAGTCGTGTCTTGTATTCCAGAGCAGTCTCCTTCATTGATAAGGCTATTTGAAACTTTTATTTAATGCATATGAACTCTTTATGATTGATCGCATTCATAATTTAAATTTTCATTTGGTGTGAATTTAAAGTCTTAGTGTGATTGTATGAAAAAATTCGCTTGTGTATAACTGTTTAGTTATACACTGCCGGTCCCAAGCCCGGATACAGGAGGGTTGCGGTAGGCCTGTGACAGCCAGCATAAAAACTTAGTCATACCCTATGAATATGAACCAATATGAGAATTTCGTTGGGGCGTTCCCTACTGAGCGACGCGTTGTACTCTATAGGCCCGGAGGCAGTGATAAATGGGCAAGGGTTGCTAGGTCGTCGCCCGGAAGCGACGCGTCACACCGGCGCCCGGGTGTGGTGTCAAATAGGCAAGGGTTCCCTCACTTTGTTGGATGGGTGGGGGTAAAGAAGTTAGTCCAATACCATAAAATTAGGTTAGCCACTTGGAACATAGGGTCTTTAACTGGTAAGTTGGTAGAGTTAGTAGATGTTATGTGTAGGAGAAAGATTGATATTTTGTCTACAATAGACCAAATGGGTAGGTGAAAAAGCAAAAGTGATAGAACCTTGGGGATATAAGATTTGGTATACAGGAATAAATAGGAATAGGAATGGAGTAGGGATTGTTATGAGTCGTGAGTTTATAGATAATGTAGTTGAGGTTCGTAGGAAGGGTGATAGGATTTTACTTATTAAATTAGTATTAGGTACGGATATTATTAATATTATTAGTGTTTATGCACCTCAAGTAGGTTTAGATGATTCCACTAAGCGTCAATTTTGGGAAGATTTAGATGGAATAGTACAAGGGATATCTTATGGAGAAAGGCTTTTTATCGGCGATGACCTTAATGGGTATGTAGGCATTAGTAGGGATGGATTTGAGAATATCCATGGAGGCTATGGTATAGGAGAAAGAAACGATAGTGGAGAAAGGATTTTAGATTTTGGTTTGTCCTATGATATGATCTTAGCAAACACTTGGTTTAGGAAGAGGGAGTCTCACCTAGTAACATTTAAAAGTGGGGTTAATACGAGTCAGATAGATTTTTTTCTAATTAGAAAGAGAGATAGGGGTTGTTGCATCGATTGTAAGGTTATACCGGGAGAAAGTGTAGCTACACAACATAGAGTCTTAATTTTAGATCTTAGAATTAGACAATGCCGCAAAAGGGATAGACATAGGATATATCCTAGAATTAAGTGGTGGGCACTGAAAGGAGCTAAACAAGGAATGTTTGTAGAGCGGGTAGTTAAGGAAGTTGATTGGTGTCTCGAGGAGGATTCAGAATCTATGTGGAATAAGATAGCAGGTGGCATGAGAAAGGTGGCTAAGGAGGTATTTGGTGAGTCTAAAGGCGGTGCACCGCTAGGTAAGGATACATCGTGGCAGAACAAGGATCTCAAATTAGCTATTATGGTTAAAAGAGAGTGTTATAGAAATCAAGGTAAAAGTCGTGATAATGAGAATTTGGAGAAGTATATGATAGCAAAGAAGGAAGCTAAAAAAGTAGTTCGGAACGCGAGGGATAAGGTATATAAGGAGCTTTATGACAAGTTGGATACCAAAGAGGGTGAGAAGGATATTTATAAGATTGCAAAAATAAGAGATAGGAAATCGAGGGATCTGGGTATGGTTAGATGTATCAAAGATGAAACACAAAGGGTTTTAGTCAAAGATGAGGAGATTAAGGAGAGATGGAAAGATTATTTTGATAAGCTATTTAATGAAAGTCATGCTCAGGATCTTGGAGACTTTTCCATTCCTTTTCATGAGATGAATTGTGACTTCATGCGCAAGATTCAAAAGAAAGAAATTGCAGAGGCTTTGAAGAAAATGAAATCAAGAAGGGCAGTTGGCCCAGATGGTATACCTATCGAGGCTTGGAAATGCTTGGGAGAGAAAGGTTTAGAATGGTTCACAAATCTTTTTAACAAGATTTGGCGGACAAATAAGATGCCTAATGAGTGGAGGAAGAGTACTTTGGTGCCTCTATATAAGAATAAGGGTGATATACAAGATTGCACAAACTATCGTGGTATAAAACTCATGAGTCATACTATAAAACTTTGTGAGAGGGTGATTGAGTCTAGGTTGAAGAAGGTTGTCATGATATCGGAGAATCAATTTGGTTTTATGCCTGGAAGATCTACTATGGAAACTATACATCTTCTTAGACAACTTATTGAGAGAAATAGAGAGAGGAACAAAGATTTGCATATGGTTTTTATTGATTTGGAGAAGGCTTACGATAGAGTACCTAGGGACGTTCTCTGGTGGACAATGATGAAGAAAGGTGTTTCTCTCAAGTACATTAGTATAATTAAAGATATGTATGAAGAAGTAGTAACCAATGTCCGCACTTGTAGAGGGGTGACAACCAATTTTCCTATAACAGTTGGGTTACATCAAGGATCTGCTTTAAGCCCTTTCCTATTTGCTATAGTGATAGATGAGCTTACGAGATCAATTCAAGAAAATGTGTCGTGGTGTATGTTGTTTGTTGATGATATTGTTTTGATTGATGAGTCTAGAGCTGGGGTTAATGCTAAGTTAGAATTATGGAGACAGACATTGGAAGCAAGAGGTTTTAAGTTGAGTAAGAGTAAGACAGAATACATGGAATGTCGATTTAGTAAGCAACGAAATAGAGATGGGGGTGTAGTGAAGCTTGGTGAGCAACAAATACCGGTGGATGATTCTTTCAAATATTTGGGATCTATCATTCAAAAGTATGGAGAAATTGATGGAGATGTAAATCATAGGATAAAGGTTGGGTGGATGAAATGGAAGAGTGCAACTGGAGTGTTGTGCGATCGTAGAATGCCATTGCGGTTGAAGGGAAAGTTTTATAGGACGACTATTAGGCCCGCTTTACTATATGGTACAAAATGTTGGGCTGCCAAGAGACATCATATTCAAAAAATGAGTGTAGCTGAGATGAGTATGCTGAGTTGGATGTGTGGAAATACAATAAAAGATAAGATTCGGAACGAGGAGATACGTAAGAAGGTAGGCGTTGCACCCATTGAAAATAAGATGAGAGAGAATCGTTTACGGTGGTTTGGACATATTCGACGAAGGCCTAATGATGCTCCAGTTAGAAGGATGGAGAAATGGGAAAATATATTAGTTAAAAGAGGTCGGGGTAGGCCTAGGAAGACATGGATGGAGGTGATAGAAAAGGATATGAAGGATTTGAACCTCACCGAGGACATGGCATTGGATAGAAATGAATGGAGGAGAAGGATTCATGTGGAAGACCCAGAATGATTTTCTTTGTTGGTTCATATCGCCGACCCCAATTGTTTTGGGATGAAGGCGTAGTTGTTGTTGTTTGTTTGTTGTTGTAGTGTGATTGTATGAAAGTAATTTGTCTGGGATCAATCCTAAGAGGGTAGGGATGTAATGTAACGACCCCAACTCATCCCCTTTGAAAATGCGGAATTTTTTTTTTTTTTAAACAGTGCGGAAAACTTCCCAGAGACCCGGGGTCTTCACAGTTCCAATTCCAACTGGATAGCCACAAACCACAAAAGAACTTGCAATTAACATCCATAAACTAACCAATACTTTTATTCATGAATTAAGAACTAATCTCAAAATAAAGTGTTCAGACTCAACAGAAAGTAATGTAACCCCAAATGACAATAAGCAAATAACAAGAACACTAGACTGAAAAACCAAAATAAAGAGCCACTCTGTCCACCAAAAAGACTGTCAAAACTCATTGTGACTCCTGCGCCCTCACAGTAGCTGTCGACTTCATTGATCACCTGTTCCTGCGAAAAACCAATGAAGTAGGGTGTTAGAATCGAAATACTGAGCACAGCTACTTCTTAATGAAACAAGTGAAATAAAGAGTTAAGATGAAATAGCATGCAACAATTGAGGGAAATATATACAAGACAGTTTATAGTATTTGGGAATCTATTCATGCAACAATCATAAATGCTAAACATGCAAAGACAGTAAAGCAGTAGCATGTACTAAAACTTCAGCATGCAACAAGAAATAAACATTCAGTACTTACCATCATGTATTGATTAAGGGAATCATTAAAGTATGCATGATCTAATGCATAACAGAAAAATGCATGTCTTTTGTGCAAGTTTCCTTATGCATGCCCTATTAAATGCATATAGATTTAAGTTTCTCTTTTTAATTACTGTTGCCCGCGGATACACCAAACAGGTACAAACCCCGAGGTCAAGTTAGGTTCTCAGGGTAGCTTAGCACACAATTTGTATTTTATTACTGGGTTCCAAACTTAGCCCTCGACCGAATCACCTTCGGAACATTAGACCTCCGCATCTAATGTCAGGGACACCCCACGCCCACAAGTGTCACTTTCTTGGTACCAAAAACAACAGTTGTGTCAAACACACTACTCCCGGGTAAGGTGGCGGACTCTCCCTAAAACCGTGGCCAGGAGAAGGAACCTCAATATCGGGTTCAGAGGACCAAAATTAAGCACACGGAGTTTTGTATCCTCACAGTCTCCCCAAGACCGGATTTCTAAGATCCCCATTCTCCAGATGGGTGATCCCAGAAGGTGTATTACACTGTGCTTTATTATTACTTTTTATTAAAAATTAATTTTCTTAAGTTTTGCAACATTATATGCAAAAAGAAAGATAAAAGCTCGCATCTACCTCGCGAGAGCCATCACAGGACTCCGGCCTGTGGAAACATATAGAACAGTGCAATAAAGCTGAAATATTAATAAAACATGATCTTTGCAATGCATTGAAATGAGTAAGGGAAACATTTCCACAGCTCGGGTTTACCAAACCCTCGATGATTCATTTTGATCACCGAAGCACTAATGCAAGAATTACAATCATATGTAATGTATGCAGTGGTATTAACATGCCTGCAAGGTATACTCATATATGTACCAAATTAATCGATTGATAATGAACATGAAATATGACATTCCCATATGCAAATTAAACTGCCCATGTTATACCATTTTTCCTGTGCATATGCATGGAATGCGCATGCATGCATCTTTATACAATCATTACCACACATGCTTCTAACCATGATTCGTATGAGATGGACAAAGAAGCATTCATGTATTTATGCATATGTAACATCATACGTCAAGTTCATCAATGTGTAAGCATGTTCCAACAGTCATGTAAACCACCTCAACTCCTAACATAAAGAGAAATAAAACTGTAGGTACATAATTCATGCTCAAGATTTATCATGCATCAAAAGATTAGAATATTAACTTTACCAAGCACATAACCAGGCCCTGTTTTCATATGCTAACAACCTATGTTACTAACATGGCATGATTCCCAGCATAAGAGAAGTTTTGTAATTAACAGCACAGCCCAGCCGACCCTATCGGCTGGGTGTGACAGCATATACACAGGCCCAAAACAGGGACTGTGTATGCTGTCCGGAAACGTATCATAAAAGGGAAGCCATATGCTAACATCCCTGTTTATATATATACATATATATGTATATATATATACATATATATATATATACAGACCTATATATATATATATATATATTTATGTATGTGAAAAGATTAAACCCAGCCCAACCAACCCTATCGGCTGGGTCTGGCAGCATATTCACAGGTCCAGTGTGGACCTGTGTATGCTGTCAAAAACGACAACATAACCTATTTTGAAAACCACCATTTAATTACTTTATATATTTTTTTTTTTCTCGAAAGAAACACACCCAGCCCAGGCGACCCTGTCGGCTGGGTCTGACAGCACATTCACAGGCCCAGTTGGGCCTGTGTAAGCTGTCAAGTAACCCCCACCTATGCAGAAAATACATATATAATTTTTTTTTTCAATGCCCAAGGCTCCAAGTCAGCACCCAATCGACAGAGTCGACTGGGCCTGCCCTGGTTCTTCCAAAACTAGTACCGCACCCAGCCAATCACTTGGCTGGGCCTGTCGGCTCGGCCAGCAGCTGGCAGTCGGCCGAGTGCCACTCGGCTGGCTGCCAACCAACCAACCCATCAGCCGAACCCCAAAAACAAAATAGATTTCAAAAATTTTAAATTTTTTTTTGTTACAACCCTGCCCAGCCCAGCCGACCTTGTTGGCTGGGCTTAACAGCATATACACAGGCCCAGTGTGGGCCTGTGTATGCTGTCAACAACACAGCAAAAAAATTTATTTACGCGAAACTGCCTGCAAATGATATTATATGTTTTTTTTAAAAGAACACACCCCCGCCCCAGCCGACCCTGTCGGCTGGGTTCAACAGCATGTACACAGGTCCAGTTTGGACCTGTGTATGCTGTCAAAAATAGCAGCACCACTGATCACGCAAAACTGATTTTCTTTTTAAAGAAGATACCCAGCCCAGCCGACCCTGTCGGCTGGGTCCAACAGCATGTACACAGGTCCAGTTTGGACCTGTGTAGGCTGTCAAAAACAACAGCACTACAGATTTCAAAGAACTGATTTTTATTAATTCATATACCCTTTTTTTTTTGAAAAGAGAATACCCAGCCCAGCCGACCCTGTCGGCTGGGTCCAAAAGCATGTACACAGGTCCAGTTTGGACCTGTGTATGCTGTCAAGAACAACAACATACCACAGATTTTGCAAAACTGCCCACTATCAATATCAGATATATATATATATATATATATATATATATATATATATATATATATATATATATATATATATATTCTGAAATAATAAAAATACAGCATATGCGAAAAGGGGTAACGGTGGAAATCGAGGGTCCATTGTTCCTCTATGGATTTCCATCAAAAGATGCATGGAAAATCCAATCTTTACCCTATTTCTCATTCGTTTCAAGGAGTACCCGTACCTTTTTGGAAAAAAGAGAAAAGAGGCTGTGGAGGGCGTTTGGGCTGAGCTCTGATGCCTCCCACCTTCTTCTTCTACCTCCTGCACTCCTCATTTCTTTCTCCTCTCTCTCTCTCTTCTTCTCTTCCCTCTTTTTCCTGTTTTTTTTTTCTCTAGCCAAAAGAAAGAGAAAGGGCTCCCGGTCTCCCACATTAGGGAGTTTCCAGATTTTCTTGGACTCCTCTCTAACAAAAATTTTGTTGACTTTTTGACCTACCTTACTAAAAAGGTATGGAAACTTCTAAACCCCTTTTAGTTAGGGAAGAGGGTTAACCCTAAACCCTCTTAACCCAAATCCCGAAATTAATAAAAATCATTAAATTAATAAATTTATTTTTTTGAATTTAATTATTAATAGGTATTCTAAAGTTCCCAAAATTGGTCATGTTGACCATGGGGACTTTTTATATGCTAATAACCCCAATTTAAAGCTTTCAGCTGAATTTAAAGTCATAAAAATGTTAAGCTTGGATTTTGGATTGGATCCGGATCCAAGATCCAAGATCCAAGATCCAAAACCATACTCATACAAAATTTGGATTAGGACTTGTATCAACTCCAGATTTTTATAGTACCTAACTAAGACCCAAATCCATAAAAAATTGGATCCTACACCTTGGATTCAATCCGATCCAATTTCGGATCCGTATCAACAAACTGCTAAAATTTTAGAAAAACGTGATTTCTGGGCCAACCGGAACTCGGATTTGAAAAAGTAAAATACCATTGCGCTCAGAATTTCGAGACGCATCCAACGATATATTACATAAATATCAAATTCCGAATTTCGCCCGAAAATAACCCGAACTTCGCTTGACATTCGCTTGAATTTAAAGGTTGAATTTAAAACTCTTCGCCACACATCGATTGGCTTGTCTAGACCCTGATGATGAGACTTGGGTCAAACCCAAACTCTAAGACCTTGGTCTAAAACTCGAGCCTCAAACGATTTTCTTACCAGACTTAGCCAAATTTCAAAGTTTTCATGAAGCGACTAAGATCTGAAAACACGAGATCTTACATGTAATATCGCGTATTTTCGTACTTAGTCGTTTGGGTATGGGTTTGGATCTTGGATCTGGATCCGGATCCAAATCCAAGCCCAATGTTTTTCTAGCTTTAAATTCAATATAAAGCCTTAATTTGGAGTTTAATAAGGTTGATTGAGATAGCTACTTATGAATTTATAGATTTTGCTTTCTGTTGTAGAATGATTAGAGAATCAGATCTTTATTAATCTTAGATCTTGATATAAGGTTATGCTTGAGTCTTTTGAAGAAAGATGGGGTCATTCTGAGAACGACACCTTAAGCGAAGTCATGACAGTTGGCCGCACAAGGCCTTGAGATATGGGAATAAGTTAAGATTATTTCGGATAAAGAGTCTTTTAAAAATGGCAATGACAACAAACAATAACCTGATTATGATAAAATACAGCGACCCCATTCAAGAAAAAAAGTTTATTAAAAAAATTACGCATATATTTTTTTCAACTGAAACCTTTCTCAAGAACTCATTATGAGTTGTCCTAATCACTCTAAAAGCACACGTGTTTGGGATAACACACATATGTTGTGCATCCTTGTCAATACTGATTAACTCAGACTACGATCTCTTCGAAGAGTCATTCAATAAAATTTTGAGGACGAAATTCTTTTAAGAGGGGTAGGGTAAAACCCACGAAATTTTAAAAAAAAATTTGAACTTGGGTCGCATCCGGATCCGGATCCGGATCTCAACCCGGATTCGTTAACCCATTAGGGTTATAACGTGATACGCAGGGGGGTGAGGGTCTTTTAAAACCCTCTTCCTCCCCCTGCGCTGCTCTCCCTTTCCCCCTCTGTGAGGAAAAAAGAAACCCTTTGGGGTTTCCCGAATCTCCCCCCTCCGTGCCCTTTAAAATCGTGCAGAGGGAAGGGAGGGCTCTCAACCTGCGCCCTCCCTGCTCCCTCACCAGTGCGCTCTCCTCCTCGTTCACTCTCGTTTTCGCCTCCTCCCCTTCCTCTGTGGCCACCGGCGACCAAAGTCGTCGGCGATCGTGTCGGCAACCTTCACCCGGGGTAACCCTCACCGGAACCACCGTCGGCATCACCAACCCTCGTCGCCCTCTTCCTCCTTATGTCTAGCAGACACCCCTGTCGACTTCGCATTGCTTGACACCCTGTGTCGCCCCTTCGTCTCGCACTTCAGGCCACTGTGGCCCCGGCATAGGCAGCCCGTCACTGACCGTCTTCGCAGGTAACTCCTTTCCTGTGTCTTCTTCTCCTTCTGTTTCTTTCTTGTCGACCCGTAGGGGCTAAAACCCCTGCTTGTCTTTCTTTTCGGCAGCCATGGTCGTCCGGCAAGGGCTAAAAGCCCCTGCCAGTTTTTCTGACAAGTCGGTAAGGGTCGACGCCCCTGCTCCCACCTGTTCTTTCTTTTTCGTCAGGGAGGGGTTGAGCTCTCACCCTGTCTCCCTGTCTCGGCAAGGGAGGGCAAGGCCTTACCTGCTCCCCCTCTCTCGCTTTCAGCGTGTCTGTTGCCCCTGGCTTGCTTACTCACTAGTTCGGCCATTTTACAGGCTAGTGGGTGGAGCTTCAGGCATGCTATGCATGCATGGGTGCATAGGTGGTGTTGGCTTCGATGCCCGGCATCGTCGTGGCTGTGTGTTGTACTATGTTGCCACGAGGTGCCTAGGTACTTGGCTTCTCTGCATGTCCACCGTGCAAATGTCTGTGTGCACGGTTGGTGTTTTTCGGGTCTCTGTGTTTGCTTTCCCCTTTGCCGCAGCAAAATCGTGTCCCTACTCGTTGCTGGCAGGGCTCTTTGTGCCTATTGCCAGAAGGCTTGGACATGTTGTTTGCAGTGTGTTGTTGTTATTGCTCCCCTTGCCGCTATATAGGCTTTCGAATGTTCGGTGGGTGTTGACTCAGGTAAGGAGTCATACCAGCTCTCCTACCTGCACTGACATTTTCAATGTTTGTATCGGCGGATGACGCTTTGCAGTGGCTTGGCCTTTGGGCCAGTACTGCAACGTTTGCAAGGGATGTTGCCTGGTCGATCCTGCCAGTAGCTGTCTGCTTAAGCCATGCATGTGACAGTATGAACTAATCCAGACTGTGTATCTGCGAGGGGCTCAATAAATCAGTTAGAGTTGGTTTGGTGGCCCCTGTTGCTGTTCGAACACACGGGAAGTTGGGCTCCCTACCTCCGTTATTTCATGCCTCTGCCTCCCTTAATGAATGCCAGGTTGGGTCCGGCTCGCAGATGAGTCCCCTCGCCCCCACGTCAATTTTGAGGTACGGGTCTCTTCTTTTGACATAAGTGAGAAATCGAATATTGATTCGATTCTCATGCTATACCATGATAAAAACTCATGGTAAAAGAGTAGATCTATGTGATCACTTTAAGATATACGAAAGAGGATCTATGAATCCCTTTCCATGCATGCGTTTTTTACTCTTTTCATCTTTGAAAAACAAAAATTATGTACATATTTATTTTTGTGCTAGAACAGAATTTTTAAGTAATGCATATGCACCCGTTTAATGCCTAGTTCTCATGGGAATCGATTCCTATCGGTGAATAATGTCATGGACTAAATAAATATATGAAACTATATGTTGAAATCGGGGTGTATGCATGGTATTTTTCAGGAAAAAAATGTGTGTAATGATGTGCTTGCTGAAAACATTGAATACATATGCATTGTGGTACACAAGTGGCTTAGTGATTCTGTTAGACTTATGAATCTGCATATGATTTGTTTTGGATATTGTCATATGTGAATGTAACCATGTTTAATCTATGCATATTTAAGCCTTAAATCTGTAAAAACATGTATGTGCAACCTTGAGAATAATTACAGTGTGTTCATTATGGAACCTTGCATGATACATATAACGACCCCAACTCATACCCTCTAAAAATGCAAATTTTTTTTTCAAGAGTTACGGAAAACTTCCCAAAGACCGGGGTCCTTACAGTTCCAATTTCAGTTGGATAACCACACAACACAAACAAACTTACATTTATCATCCATAACCAACCAACTAAATTCTTTTATTAATGAATCAATAAGAGTCTCATACTCAACTTAAAAGTGAAGTAACAATTACAGGAAATAACAAGAACTAAATGAAACAAAAGTAGAGTCACATTGTCCGTAAGTGAAGCAGTCTGAAGTAAATGTGGCCCTCGTATCTCCTCAAAAGCGAGTCGACTTCACTGATCACCTGAGGCTGCGAAAAACCATAAAAGTAGGGTGTCAGAATTCAAAGAATCTTGCGTACAGGTTCGTCT
The DNA here is from genome assembly GCF_984573655.1 of Nuphar pumila. NCBI lineage: Eukaryota > Viridiplantae > Streptophyta > Magnoliopsida > Nymphaeales > Nymphaeaceae > Nuphar > Nuphar pumila. Next base: position 45,201,795 of record NC_143251.1, read on the forward strand.
AGTGAATCAAATAAGAACAAAGAACATAAATATGATCCATGTAATATTTTAGAGGGATACAGTTATAACCAAATCATAAGACAATTAACCATTCATGCAAAATAAAATAAACATTAAGCATGAGGGAACACAAAGTAAGTAACATGGATCATAATTTAATCAATAAGGGCATTTAAATGCAAGAGAGAACAGCATCATGCATTAATCAACATATATCAACCAAGGAAACAAGTAAACATGCATGATCTAATGCATAGCATGAATATGCATGATTTGTGTGCAATGCATGAACCTTTTATTATCTTTCATTTAAGCTTTCCTCTTTCCATATGTATGTTCTATTAAATGCACACAACTTTTAAGTTCCTCTTTTTAATTTTCATTGCCTGCGGATACACCAAACGGGTACAGTCCCCGAGGTCAAGTAAGGTTTCCGGGGTAACTTAGCACACAATTTGTATTTTATTACCGGGTTCCAAACTTAGCCCTCGACCGATATCAGGAAACAGCACCATCCATCGGAACATTGAAAAACATCCAATGTCAGGGACACCATGGAAAACAGCATCTACTAGCGTCACTTTCTTGGTATACCAAAACAACAACAGTTGTGTCAAAACACACCACCCCAGGCAAAGTGGCGGACTCTCCCTAAAACCGTGGCCAGGAGAAGAACCTCAATATCGGGTTCAGGGGCAACAACAACGCACACGGAGTTTTTGTATCCTCACGGTTTCCCCCGAACCGCAATCTCCAAGATTCTCACACTATAAAAGGGACATCAAGGAAACATAAATTATAATGTTATTCATTTTCTTTTATCTTGTTATTAATTCATCTCTTTTCATTTGCAAATCAGCATGCAGAATGAATAACATAAGCTTGCAAATCAGCATGCAAAAATAAGCTCGCAAATCAGCATTCGCAGCTCTTCACAAAACCACAACCCGTGGCAACAGAGAACAATGTAGAAAAATCATAATATCACATTTGACATTTGCAATGCATTAAAACAATTGAAACAGAGAACCTATCATCGAGGCTCACCCCGCCCCCGATGGTCCAATTGGCTACCAATGCCCTCAACAAAAATCATAAAGGGTAGGCCACTTAAGCATTCTTTTCACACGCTTTTCAATGCACATTCATATATGCAAGTTGTGCATGAAACAATAAATGCATGCTTCCATGCTATGCACATACTCATGTCAAATGCAAGAGTTCATTCATGAATCATTCCAATTAAAACATACGAACAACCATGCCATTTTGACCCCGCAAAAGCATCTAAATTGCACAAGTACCCTCGCTTACAACAATGGTTTCGAACAAGAAATACTTGTCAAGTTTTAAGTACATGAGAAAATATCCAACCTTTGTATGCATATGATTAAGTCTAATACACTTGGCCATATTTTATTCCCATAAGCAACAAAAATTTGGACAGATCCACTCCAAATTGCATATTATATATATTTCCCTTTTTGTAAAAGAATCGTTGCTCCCATGACCTATGAAAATAACTAGGCAATGATACCTCAATCAAGCATAACAAATTAAGCTTAAGCATGTTAGCATTTTCATTCACCTGTATGCGAGGAGCCAAGTCTAACACGATTGGCCACTATCCTGAAAAAATAATGTACTAGGCTGAACTTCCATATGAGACATACTATACATGAACAAAGATTCAATCGACCTGACATTTGTCCACAAGCCTGGACAGTCAAGGAAATAGCATTCAGCCTGTTCCCCTTGTAATGTATAGTCCAGACTCTAGCAGCCAGTATCAGCCAACTGGGCTTGGCAGAGCACCAATTCGTCAACTATGTGAGGGAGGACTCACAAAGTGTAAAGCCCATGAATAAAAAAAAATCGCGTCTGACTCGTGTCAAGACACGTGCCCTGCACGTGTCGGACACGTGTCGGGGTCTGGGCTGCTTTGCCGGGTCCGAACTGGACCCGAGCTTAACCCAGACCCGGGTTCTCGAATCCTCGAGAACCTGCGTCTTTTAAAAGACGCAGGTGTCTAGGGCGAGGGGCAGAACCCCTCGCCCTTCTCTCTCATCTTCTCCGCCCCCCTCACGCTGTCGCCGGCGATCGGAGACGCCGGCGAGTGATTCTGTCCGGCTGCCTCCCCTCTGAGATCCGGCGACCAGCGCTCCTCCCTGCGGCCACCGACGTCGGCCACTCGTGGTCGGCCACCTCCTCGCAAAACCCCCCCTTTTTCTGTTGTTTCTCCTTGCAGCTGCTGCCGGGAGGCGCTGTCTCCCCTTCAGTCGTTGGCGACTCGCAGCCAACATCCCCAACCACCAGCGACCTGAGCAGCTGCCGATCGTGCCCCCGAGCTTCGCTCCAGGACTCCCCCTATCTGCTGTCGACTGCGCCGGCCACCGACGACCTCTTAGCTTCGGCTTCCCTGCTTGCCACTCTCCACCTTTCAACCCTCCATGTCTGGCCATTGGCTGTGCCAAGGACCTCGTGCGCCGGCAACCTTCGAGCCCTGCCGGCCATCGACGTTGCTACCCTTGTCGAGGCAGCTCAGCCGACTGTAGCCCTCGACCTTCTAGCCTGACGACTCCCCTCGTTGCGGTCTTCCGAGGTATAAACCTCTTCTCCCCTCTCTTCTTCTGTGTTGGTTTGGTCGTCAGGGGGGTTGAGCCCCTGTCGACACCTCTAGTCAGCCCCTACCTCCTTTTTTTGAAGTCTGTCGGCAGGGGGCTCCACCCCCTGCCTTCTTCTGTCTCGGCAGGGGGCTTTGTCCCCCTGTCCTTGTGCCTGCCGGCAGGGGGCGAGGCCCCCCTGTCGTTGCTCTTGTTTTTCGGCAGGGGGCTTCCCCCCCTGCCTTATGTTGTTTCTCGGTAGGGGGTGGGGTCCCCCTGCCTTTGTGTTGCTTCTCGGCAGGGGGCTAGGCCCCACGTGCCTTCAGTTGTTTCCCCTGCAGGGGGTGGAGCCCCCTGCACCCTCTGTTGTTCCTGGCAGGGGGCGGAGCCCCCCCTGCTCTCTTGTTGCTCCTCGGCAGGGGGTTCTGTCCCCCTCCTCCCGCGTTGTGCCAGCAGGGGGCGAAGCCCCCCTGCTTTCCTATTTTCGAGCAGGGGCTTGCCCCCTGCATCTCTGTGTTTGTTCTCCGGCAAGAGGCTTTGCCTCCTGCCTTGTTGTGGCAGGTGTGGCAGGGAGCCTCTGCTCCCTCCCCTGCCCTTCTTTGTGCCTGGCAAACAAGGAGCTCCTGCTCCCTGCCTCTATTGTTGTTGCCAAGCAGGGCTGAGGCCCCTGCCTCTGGCACCCTTGTCTGCAGGATGCAGAGCTCCTGCCTCTGCCTCCTGCAAACAGGAGGCCTTGGTACCCTGTTGCTTCTCGTTTATTTTGCGACATATTCTAATGATCTAAGCTCTACAGGTTGAACGGTGGATCCAGCTCGCCCTCTGTGGCTCGAGCTCTCGTTTGCCTACGCTGCTTGCGTACGAGGACCCGCAACCCCTTAAGGTAGGGGATTCTTGCGTGAAAGGACAACGAACTGATAAATGTTAAAATAAGAAAGATAACTAAAAGAGGATGATATATGTATACGTATAATATATATACATATGTCTTTACCTTCAAGGACGCGGTTTTGCGATCCTTGTCCTCTTTACTTTCTCGCACTTTCCTTTCTGTCACTGTCGCGCTATATGTGCCTAGGCTTTCCATTCCTGTCTTTACATTTGATGTCTTTTAACTCAAGGACGCGGTTTCGCGATCCTTGTCCTCTTTACTTTCCCGCACTTTATTTTCCTGCTGCCCCGCGCTTTGCGCCCTGGCATTTACTTGCTTAAGTTTGCCTTGTTCTTCAGGATGCCTAGTCCTCCTTTACGTTCTTGCACTCTACTTCTTGCATTTACTTGTTGCCCCGCGCTTTATGCGCCATGGCCTTGCTTCTGCTTTACTTTTCGTGTTTTACCTTCCTGTGCTGTCGTGCTTGCTCTTGCACTTACCTTTTGTATGTGTTCGTCTTTATCTTGTTGCCGCACTTCGTGCATATGCCTTGCTCATGCATGTATTCTATCTTCGTCGTATGCTTCTTCACTTGCTTACGCTTATCGATCTATCGAGGTACAACCCCATGCCTCGTGAGTCATCCTTTACACTTGCGTAGTCAGAATAGGATCTCTTACCTCACGAGTTGCTTACGTAGTTGTTTGCTTGTGTGTTACGATGGTCGAGGTATGATCTCATACCTCGTGTGTAGTTCTAGCGTTCTACCATCGCGGTGCAGCTTCGCCCAACGAGTCTTGCCCCTCGTTTTGCCTTTGTATTAGTATGTGCATGAGTTTGCCTCTTGTCAGCTTGCACTCCCTGAGTGCAGCTTCGAGTGTATAGTATATATCGTTTCACTTGTCTTAAAGGTCACGACACACACTTATGCACTTCGGTTTTTCCAAAGACATCGTCTTAGGTGCAAACCTATTTTCAAGATGTATAGCTTCGTAATGCAGAGATAGCGGTCGGATCTCCCAAATCGATGTATTTGGGATAGGTGTATTACAACCTTAGTTCGCCTATCCGATACGACTCAGATAACCTTGTTTAGGAGCCTGTGCATGAGTAGGGCGGGAATCCTTTCGAGGTACTTGGGTCATCGCTAGATCAGCATTGCATCACTTCTGATGCAAGACCTAGTTCTAGGCTTTCTGGTCAAACCCAGATGGTAGCGTCTTCCTTCCTTTGCGAAGGTATTGTTGGATCTCTTACGAGGGATCCATGTTCCTCCTCTTGTAGTTGTACCCTTAGTCACGTACGATATGTTTGGACTACGAAGAGCAGGACGAAAGGTCTGTAGTAACCTCTAAGCGTGTATTGACACATTAAGCTAATCCTATTATGTTGATTTCGCCTAATAGGCAGATTGCTTGCGATTGTCTAAAAGACCCGAGCACGATCAGTTGGAATTGGAATGAGTTCATTGTAGGCTTCTGTAAAGTAGAAGCATTGGGATTTCCTGCGAGAGATCCGTACCCCTCTCATCGTGGTTGTACTTTTGAACAGGTACGTTGCGTACTACGATGAGTAGGATGAGAGGTCTATGTCTGCCTCGAACATGCAATGGCATGTGTTTGAGATCACAAGAGTAATGTTTTTACCCTCATTATGGTTTGACCACTTTCATCGTGGTTGTACATTTGAATAGGTACGATGCGTACTGCGGTAAGTAAGATGTGAATTGTATGGTTGCCTCGAACGCGCAATGGCGCGTATAACTCACCTAAATAATAATCATGCGCCTTCACAGGCAAGATGCTCGATTGGGTTGAAAGACCAGAGCATGTAGAATGGGACGGCGGTTAAGAAACCCTCCGTCGTGCTCATTCAGGACGGTTCATCAAGAGAGAGGATGGATGGTACAAAACTCCGATGGACAGTCATTAATGGCAATCTCGAGCAAAGATCTGACCTTCCCCAGTCATCGAAGGTTAGGGGAAATCCTTCGGGTCACTTTTGCAGAAGTACGGATGCGCATCCATTGGGCCTTTGTTTGCCTTTGGGGATTTACTCTCTTGGTCACTGGCCGTCCCCTTAGGAAGCGGACTCGGTCAGTCATTCGAGGTATAATAATATACATAGCATAATGGACCCCCGAATCGATCTCGACTGTTTCTACGTTTTGCCTTGTGCGTACCCACAACGGCCTGCTCAATAATGAGACAAGATATAACTTATACACATGATCATGAGATATGCATGGTGTGACGTGCATTGCTTGCTTGCTTGTTAGCTCGGTAGTTCGGTATGCTACTCATTGAGCTATGTACGCCTGTCGAGGCGTTACCCTTGTTGGTTAAACTGCTTACGCAGTTCCTTGCTTGATAATAACTAGCTTCTCATACTAGTTGATTGCTTATCCTGTGTAGCTTATGTATTGCTTGTGATGCAATAGCATGGGCCTTACGATTAATGTCGTTACTTGCCGATGGACTGAGTCATCCAATGGTACTTGTATATGTATTACGAGTGTTGTTATGAATACTTGTCTTATGCAATTGCTTTGCTTGGCTGGTGGATAGAGTTAGTTACTCTTCACCTATAGTATCCGTGGATTTGCTATAGTTGCTTGTTTAGCACTATGATTTTTCCTGCTCTTGTATTTAGTTGTTTGCTTTACTAGAGCTTTGCTTACTCCACAGCACATTTGGTTAGATCTGCTAGTCTTGCTTGTTCCTGCTTGAGCTAGCGTTTATCTTGCTTATTGCCGCCTTTGCTCTTTCTTGTCCTTTGCACCCCTACTAGTCTGTTGTGAGACTGACTCATTTCATGGGCAGGTGGTGAACAGGTTGAGACAGCTTGCGATGGCACGATGACGCAATGCATTCAAGGCAATGCCCTTTCCTGACGTTGCGCTCCTGGGGATACTTTTGATAGATGTGGTATGAAGTTTCTTGAAAACATCTCTTCTGATTTAAACTCTGGATTTCTCAAACTGTATTACCAAAACGTGGTTCTTCTTTTCATTTCAATAAAATATCTACTTGAATTGCAAATTGGTTTATAAGGGACGTCTGTATTTGGTTGTAATGCGCCCAAGGTCTAGGGACTTGCTGTTTTGAACCTGATCTTCCGCTGAACTTCTGTTTTAAACTCTGATAAATGATTGATTTCAAAGCTTTCAACCTTTTCCATAAAAGGTTTCAAGTCCACGATTTTGAGGCGTTACACAAAGGCAATACAGTTGACAGGTCCATACATGCAAATTTCTGGTGTCGACTTGAGTTGCTTGTAAAACTAAGAATAGCCAGAACTGAAGCGTAATAGATCGTGATGCCAAGACCCATAGTTTAACTAAATTAAGTAGTGTTAAATATGAACCATAACCTTACGATGTGCAACTTGCTGTTGTATCTGAAGTTTGCAAAAAGACATAAAAGTGACCAAATATAAATGCAGACCATATGCCTTTATATGGATATAAACTGACATCTTCAAGATTTACAACCTAAGGCAATAATGCATAGATGATGTCTTAATTGTATAAAAGAAACCTGTACTCCCAGTGCAGGAATTTAGCAGGTATTGGGCAACAAGATCTGTGTTTTTCTAATGCAGAGAGAAAAAAAAACATGATATATGTGTACAGTATCTGTACTTTCTACTACAAGAATATGTAATGAGTTATGCATACCAGACCCGTACTTTCTAGTGCATAAAAATAAAAGACAGCATGATATACATACACAGGATCTTCACATGAATTTGCATATACTCACACATGTTTGAATATGTAAGTTCAGAAACATATTTACATGAACATGCAGATAAGATCAATATGTTTATCTTTCAAACTCATGACTAATGAATGCATCAATCCCATATCACACACGCTTTTGCCATAATCAAAAGATTAATTTTACTACACCCATAAACCACCATGAATCTACTGATTTCTCATAAGTCAAGCAAAAAAGAATTCAGATTCTTATGGATTCCTTAAAAACAATACCTAAATCGAATTTAGGTTCTTTTTCATATTCGAGCCAAAAGAAAAACTCGTACCTCTGAACCGGTATTTGGGGTTGCAGCTATTGCGAGAAAGTGATTTTGCTGGCCATCAATCCTCTGTCGTGAAGGGGCGATCGGGAATGCAAGGAAGTCACCGGCTGTTAACAGGAGGGTTTGAGGGTGGTGTTGTCGGCAGCTAGCCGAGAAAACACAGGGGAGAGGGAGAAAGATAGGGTTCCTACCTTTTTCGATGGGAGGAGGAGGTGACTGCCGCGGGTGAAGGGTCGCCGACTCCGGTAATGGTGATGGTGGCTGCTGCAGCGAAGGGTTCGAGAGGGATGGAAAAAAGATGGGAGAGAGCCGGTGTCGCCACTGCCAAGCTCAGGCTGAGAGGGACAGGGAGAGAGGAGGAACAGGGAGGCCGCTTTTGTAGAAGGGGGTCTCTCGAAAAGGAAGGAGCTCCCCTTCCATCATCCGGTGGTTGCGCTCCAGCGCCCCTCCCCTTTGCGATTTCGCCCTGCGGGGGTTAGGGTTCACTTTGAACCCTACCCCTGCCGTTTTTATCAGGCAACCCTTATCGGGTTGCCTCATATGTTTGTTTGTTTTTTGTTTGTTTTTTCGTTACTTACCTGCTACGGGGGGCGTGGCCCGGGTCCGAGACCGAGACCCGGGATCCAGACACAGTCTGGATCCGCGACACCCCATTGTGATGTGGATCGGTGTCTTACCAACAATGTGGATCCACAAGTTGGATCCAAATGGATCCCTGCACTAAATTTTTATATTTATTATTTCTTTATATATATACATGATATTAACTATATATGCCCCCTTATGGGTCATGGATCCGAAATATGAATCCTAGGCCCATTTGCACATTTTGCATTGTTTTATAAAGGAAAATACACGAGAAATTTTCGGCTATTACAATACATGTATAGTTGTTTCTGAAAAGAATTTTGTTTTAAATATTTTGTTACCCGGGGCAGCCGGCCCTAGCCGATTGGGTCGGCTGGGCTGGAGTCGAGCCCCAGCCGACTGGCAGTCGGCTGGGTGGGTGTAAACCTTCTTCAAAAAAAATCTAGGTATCCAGTTATGCTTTTTACTTTTCTTTCGGACTTGTTAATCAAATTAAAGTTGGCTTGTTGTGTACAAAAGAATGGGGTTTGGTTTCATATGCTTGGAATTGATACGATATGCATTAGCAATATACTATCTCAAGTGATTTCAAGTGCTCGTGTACATTGAAAAAGAACGAGCCTAGTCATGTGATTATTTTTCAGATTTTTGCTATGTATGGTGGACTTAATCTGATGAATGGAGTTCTTCTTCTGCTTTAGCTTGAATTTAGCATGTTGGATATGAATGCATGCCTATTAACATGTTATTGTAAAGTTTGTTTTGCTACAGGTGCATACATGATATGAAAATGTGCAGCTCTGAAATTCAATTTCTAGATCCGGGTTATGTTCATGTGTGTGGATGTTAACACATGTTATGAATAAAAAGTTTCATATGCCTACATTTATGGGGCATGTTTAATTATTGTGCATTTATGGATTTGTTTCAAGTGCATGTGCATACATGAAATCGATGTGTGTTTAGCATGTACAATCCTGCATAAATGTTTTCATGTACTTATGAAATGAATGCATATGTATTAAGTGATCAGAAGAAAATAATTTCACATAGCCAGTGAACATATGCATATGATTATGGTAGCTCATGCACATTGTTAAATTGGTATGAATGAATGTGCATTTGGAATCATGTTGGTATCATTGCATAAATTGCATATTGTTATGATTTTTGCATACGATGATCAAAACGAATCATCATGAGCCTGGTGGGCCTCGAACGTTGGTTTGCTCTTTCTTTATATATTATAAATGCATCGTAAAAATCACATTTATTTTGATTGCACTATATTGCATTGTTCTATGTCTTTCTACGAGCGAGAGTCCCGTGATGGTTCTCGCAGGGGTAGATGCGAGTTTTTGCCCTTGTTTTTCATGCTGAATTGCAAAACTTAAAAATTGGCATTTAAATAAAAGATAATGAAAAAGAACAGTCTAATATATAAACTGAGATCTCTCATCGAAAGAATGGGCATCTTAGAGGTTCGGTTTTGGGGGGACTACGAGAATACAATAACTCTGTGTGCTTTACTTTGACCCCTGAACTCGATATTTAAGTTCTTTCTCTTGGCCACGGTTTTAAGGAGAGTCCATCACTTTACCTGGGGGTGGTGTGTTCGACACAGCTGTTGTTTTGGTATACCAAGGAAGTGGCATTTGTAGGCATCGAGTGTCCCTAGTGTCCCCGACATTAGATGTTAGAGGTCTAATGTTCCGAAGGTGATTTGGTCGAGGGTTAAGTTTGGAACCCAGTAATAAAATACAACTTATGTGTTAAGCTACACTAGGAACCTAACTTGACCTTGAGGAAATTGTACCCGCTTGGTGTATCCGCAAGCAACAGTAATTAAAAAGAGAAACTTAAATTGTATGCATTTAATAGGACATGCATATGGAAAGAAAAGTTTTAATAAAAGATAATAAAGTGTTCATGCATTGCACATAAATCATGCATATTCCTGCTATGCATTTGGACATGCATCTTTTATCTGTTCCCTTAACTGTTACATGTTGGTGGATGCATGATGTTTAAGTTCTAATGCATGTTAAATATACTGCTTACTTACATTGTGATTTCTATTCTTGGTTTATGTTCTTCATGCTTAATAAATGTTTTATATTACATGAATGCTTAATTGAATTATGTAATTGTCATAATTGCATTCCTTTTAATTATTGCATGAAATCTTATTTGTGTTCTTTATCCTCATTTATTTCATTAGAGGGATCTGTATGCAGAATTTTTCGGATTTTTGACCTCCTCTTTCTGTGGTTTTTCGCAGCCGCAAGTGATCAGTGAAGTGACTGGTTTTTAAGGAAGTTACGGGTGTCACGCACTTACTAGACAGAGTACAGATGGACAGTGTGGCTCAATCTTCTTTTATTTTCCTTTTCGTTTCATTTATTTGTTATTGCACTCTGAATCCTTCATTTATACAATTGTCTCTAGACTTATTTATCAGTATTTTAATAAATGTTTGGTTTGGTTTTGTATGGATGATAAATATAAGCTTTATTGTGATTGGTTGTTTTATCCAATTGGGAGTGGAACTGTAAAGACCCCAGGTCTCTGGGAATATTTTCGCAATGGTTTAAAAAAAAATTCTCCATTTTCAAGGTGTATGAGTTGAGGTCGTTACAGGTTTGATATTAGAGCAACCACAATATCTTACACTTGTATCATTTTTTTTTAGCATTAAGTTTTTAAATTTTGGTAAGTGAGTCATGTCCTGAAGTGTCAGCAAGTCGTGCCTCGTACTCCAGAGCAGTCTCCTTCATTGGTAAGGCTATTTAATGAATATAAACTCTTTATGATTGATTGTATTCATAGTTTAAATTTTCATTTGGTGTGAATTTAAAAGTCTTAGTGTGATTGTATGAAAGTAATTTGTCTGGGATCAATCCTAAGAGGGTAGGGATGTAATATCGCATATTTCCGTACTTAGTCGTTTTGGGTATGGGTTTAGATCTTGGATCCGGATCCGGATCCAAATCCAAGCTCAATGTTTTTTCAGCTTTAAATTCAATATAAAGCCTTAATTTGGAGTTTAATAAGGTTAATTGAGATAGCTAGTTATGAATTTATAGATTTCGCTTTCTGTTGTAGAATGATTAGAGAATCAGATCTTTATTGATCTTAGATCTTGATATGAGGTTATGCTTGGGTCTTTTGAGGAAAGATGGGGTCATTCTGAGAACTACACCTTAAGCGAAGTCATGACAACTGGCCGCACAAGGCCTTGAGATATGGGAATAAGTTAAGGTTATTTCGAATAAAAAGTCTGTTAGAAATGACAATGACAATAAACGATAACCTGATTATGATAAAATACAGAGACCCCATTCAAGAAACAAAAGTTTATTAAGAAAATTATGCATATATTTTGTTCAACTGAAACCTTTCTCAGGAACTCATTATGAATTGTTTTGATCACTCTAAAAGCATACATGTTTGGGATCACACACATATGTTGTACATCTTTGTCAATACTGATTAACTTAGACTACGATCTCTTTGAAGAGTCATTCAATGAAATTTCGCAGAAGAAATTCTTTTAAGGTGGGTTCAAGAGTGGTGCCCATCATAAAGCCCCACAACTTCTTACCTCTTAGATGATTTTCCATAGTTGATGCCCAAATAAAGATAGTTTGCGCCATTGAGTTCGAAGGAGAGCTCAACTCTTGATTCATGCTTCATTGACGATGGGAAAGATAGAATATGAAGAGCTTCAAAGATCTTTCAAGAATATTGAAAATCCAATGACTCTGATACCATGTAATGAAAATAGCGAAAGCACCAATAATCCAAAGAACTCTTTAAAAGAGTCAAACAAAGAGCTAAGAACACAAGCACGTAAAGTGCACAAATAACCCACTAAGGGGTAAAGTGCTTAAAAGGCAAAAATATATTGAAAAGAGAGATAAAGTAGGCTGAAAAGACTTACAACACAAGAGGGAGAACCCTCTTTTTATAGAGGAGAAAAGTAGGAGAGAGGGACCACTTGGGGCTCCCTTCTAGTCGTTGGGAGCCCCAACGATCATATTAATGATCCTTGGGGCCCCAACGACAAGATGGTGGGGCCCCTAGTGGTCCTATTACAAGGTTTAAATAATAAAAGGATAAAAGAAAATAAAATTAAAAAAAAACCTAAAAAAGTATAGAATAATTACAAAAATACCCCTATCGGGTATTTGAACGTCCAATGAGAAATAAAGAGTATATATATATACACGTATATATATACATATTTTAACAACTAGAACCTTGGCATGTATTTCTCTTTGAAGAAAAGAAAGTTTCACAGTACTAACACGTTCAACTCCTCGGTAAGAAATTTATTTTGATGGAACTCTTAAAAAGTAGCATCAGACCCGTCTTAAAAGAGCTGCAAAAAAATTCTTGGAAGCATTCAGAAGCCTACATATCATGTGTCTCTTCATCAACCATGAGCACATTAGTTCCTTACATGCTTGTCAGAAAGAAATTATTCAGATAGCTGTTTCTGTTCATCTTAGATAACTCGTCATTCTTTATAGACAAGTAAACTTCACTATAGTATGAAGCAGAAGATGAGACGAGTGGTGGCAGGTTAATCAACAAGGAAAATAACAAAAAGCAGTTAAATGAATGCATAATCATGTGCCACATCCAATGGAGTAGGTACCAATCTAAGAGAGGTATTCTGTGGGTTTGAAGAGATTATACCACCAATAATTCCATGGTATAAAACTTTAGGAGGCCGAGTACAATTTTTATGCCCTTCACAAGGTTATTGAAAGCCATCCCACCATCATGGGTGGCCAGACCACCAATGAAACATAGTACGTCCCATCAATTGAGTTGGGTACAACATAAGAAATTGCAGGAAAGAAAGGAGAGGCAAGATGGTCATTCATACACCCAGAAGAGAGGAAAGAAATAAAGAATTATCTATTATCATATAAGCTTTCCCTCTTGTTGATGCTATCTTGCAAAAGCACTCCTTCCCCTTCTCTAAGCTACAGAGACTCCATCAACACTTTATAGACCCTTTCAAGTTATAGTGCATGAACATCTCATTCTTGTTATTGATCACCATGCCCCAAGCCTCAAAAGCATCCTGTCACTCCTTTGAAGTTGGATAAATTCTTCTTTCCAACTGATACATATTGAACAGCATGACCTTTTTACTACTTTGCTTGAGTTTTGTTGTAGCTTTCCAATCTGTGAATATTGCAAAATATCGTTACATCAAGCTTCATCGTCCACTAAATTTCACTGTATCATAAAGATTGGACATTTCCAACAGCTCTCAAAATGGAAGGGCGGCGGGCGCCTAATATTCTCATTTCATTCCACTTGCATGAAATTGCAACCTCATTTGGACTAGGATGAGTGACACGGACGCACTGAGATCATAGTGGTTATAGTATTTTTGAAAAAAAAAAAGATAATAATTGTTGTTCCACTTCCCATTGGTTATTTGATAAGCTTCCATGTCATGGACAGAATGTCATTCTCCTTTAAAACAATTTTCATTTAATTATGGAATTTATATCTCCATTCAAGTGATAAATTATTATTGTTGTTCATAGTTTACAGATATTTGTGTTTCAAGATATCTCCATATCATCATCACAGTCATGAAGTCCCATCTAAAGGCTGTGTTTAGAACTTTAGATGTAGTTATGTTTATTGTTTATAAATAAATCATAGAAAAATGCTCGCAACTATTTAAAAATATTATTGTTTGGATTTTAAACTTTTATAAATAATCATAGAAATTGTCCCGGACTGAGCTTTCAGAATGGGGCATGTGCAGTGCGGAGCTCTACTGAGTGAAAAATGCATCGAGTGTAGGAACGTGCGTGGTATGTGTTGGGCTGATCGGTGACGTGCGGTGGTAGCATAGCGTGCATTAAGCAACGGTATCATCGTTGATGCAATGGTGTGTAGCTGCACAAACGTAGAGCGTTGTTTGGTTAAGCAGTATGCCAGTGGATTAGAGGATGTTGCTTTTGGAGACTTGGTTAAGTACCTCTCGACTTGAATGAGTATATCCCACATGTAGTGTTGGTTGCACGGGGGTGAATGTGAGTTAGGGCTAATTCCTCCAGGGATCACATTAGGTGGTTTCAACCAAGTATAGTGACTAGGGGTTAGGCGAGTGAATGTCTAGGCGTCGGTGAGCAATCCGAGTAGTGTTGCTTACTATGACATATCAGCTATCAATTGGCCGAATGGTTGGGCGGTCTTGGGAATAATCTCCCCCCATCCATTACAGACCCGCTAGGCCTTCGCAAGTAACGCTCTTAGGAGGTCGCGTTGCAGCCTTAGAGGTGCAGCGTTGTTGTTTGGATTGGTTGGTTGTTCGGTTGAGTGTGAGTGTCACCCCTTCCTTGGAACTTGAACTACGACCCCTTTGGTTATTCATCGAAGCACGATAGCGATACGCTAAGGAAATATTCGTGGAGCCAGTGGCTTAGACCAGGTAGCTACGCATAAGGAGATGTACTTGATCAGCTTTCACTTAGGCAGCTATGCACGGGGTGGTATGCAGAGCCAATGTGTTGGTGCGAGGCTTTTGGTCGTTAGGCTGGCCAGACTGGGCAGTCTGGTGCCGCATGGGCTCACAGAAAATTTTATCCCCATGACAGAAACAATGATTGAAAATACTCAAAAATATTTAAACATCACATGAACAAAGCATCAACTCGGTCAGAGATAGCGAAATCTTGTGTCCTTGAGTATAAGATTTTATTAGGGTAGTAATAAAATATATAAACCCACATATCCACCAGTCTGCAAAAAGAGAGCAAAAAAAAGGTTGATCATAAATGCACAAACAGAATTGGTTTTCTTTGTTCTCTTATTTATGGTTTCACAGGGATGTTCATTGGAGATGGTACTAAAACCAGCTGACTGCTAGGGTTGCTCTTCATTCCCAACTGGTCTCATAGAGTTGCAATTAGTCTTGCATTCAGAAAGCCACAGCCTCCATCTTTTCATGTGAAATGGTTTCCCCACCCCTCCCACTAGGGCAGCCATTTTGTATGAAATAGCTGAACCCCACAGGAAAATGCAGGGCTCATATAGGCAGCACGTGGGCCTCACGTTTTCTCGTGGGGCTGTTTGTTTCGGGTAGGCAGGAAAGGCAGCCGTTCTTCATGCGAAAAAAGGTTTCATTTCCCATGAAACAAATGGGCATTAAGAGTATGTTTTGCAAGTTGGATGCAAAGATTCAGACATACGCCCCTACAGGCATATAAACAAGCCAAACAACCTGAGTTTGTGGTGTTCAAGCTTGTCTTGTACTTGTGATGAGCCGAGCTGTGCTCAAGCTCATAATGAGTCTGAGCTCAAGCTGGCTCGTTTACAGAAAAATACCTTTTCTTCAAACCTGGATACAATAGGATTTGAACTTAAGACCAATTGACCCAAACTTAAGCAGGCTCATTTACAAAATAAATACAATGTTTCATGGCTGGAAGGAATAAAATGTGAACTTGTGTTTCAGTCATTTATTCTACACTGCAGTACGCTCTGTCTTTATGTCAAAAATCCATCCATTACTACCTAATGAGCATGCAAGAGCCAAGCTGCGCCGAACATATGTTGTTCATGTTCGGATTGTGGAGCCTATTTTACGAGTTTGAACGAGCTTTTTTATGACTAGAACATGAGCTGAGCCATGAGTTATTCATCTCATTTTCCACAACCATACATGTGTAATGAAACGAAGTGTGCACAAATACAATGCCACTAAAGGGCTACAAGGTGCACAATCACAAAAAGCCACTAATAGGCACACTCACAAAAATACCACAAAGGGCAAACATAATATGTAAAAGTAATAATTTATTGAAACTTCACAAAAATACAAGAAGCATTATTGAATTCAAATGGGAGGGGATCATCCCTATTTATATACAAAGAAAGGGAGAGAAGGAGAGCTCAAAAGAGCTATTGGAGCAAGCTCCAACTGTCACAAAAAGAACCAACCTAGTGTTGACTAGTCAAACTCTTTCAAAAAGTGAACTAGAACAAAGTTCCAGTTCAAAGAGAACTAGATAAAATAAAATAAAAATAAATAAATAAAAAATATATACATCAAAAGAATATATATATATAATTTAACACTCCTCCTCAAACTTACGGTGTAACAACTGAAAGTTTGTCTAAAAGGAAGTAAGACCTGAGAGGTTTGGTGAAGAAATTTGTTAGCCGGTATTCTTAAGTAACATAAGGCAAATCAATAGTCAAATGTAAATACTCCTCTAGAACATAGTGATAATCCATTTCTATGCATTTGGTGCGTTCATGAAAAGTGCAGTTGTTGGCAATGTAAATTGCACTTTTATTGTCACAGCATATGTGTGATGTATTGTCACTTAAACTCCCATATCTGCCAGCAATCTCCTGAGCAACACCACCTTCATCGTGGTGGTTGTCATGGTCCAGTACTCAGCTTCAGTTGACGAAAATGAAACCTTCTGTTGCTTCTTACATTGCTACGAAATCAGAGATACACCTAGAAAAATGCAAAAACCAGTGATTGAGTGTCTGTTATTTGGATCACCTC
This sequence comes from Nuphar pumila, assembly GCF_984573655.1. Taxonomy (NCBI): domain Eukaryota; kingdom Viridiplantae; phylum Streptophyta; class Magnoliopsida; order Nymphaeales; family Nymphaeaceae; genus Nuphar; species Nuphar pumila. The sequence goes on from NC_143251.1 coordinate 45,218,461, forward strand.
CCCCAATCAGCATCAATATAAGTAATTAAATCTAATGTAGAAGAAGCAGACAGAAAAAGGGGTCTTAATATATCTAATAATACGTAAGACTGCTCACATGGGAACAAAAGTGAGAGCGTGTTGAAATTGACTAATTGTTTGTAAAGTGTGTGCTATATCAGGTCTAGTAATTGAATGGTAAGATACAACTCTAATAAGTTGTCTATAAGGAGTAGGATCTTCAAGAGGTTCTCCATCATAAATTTGCATCTTGGTGTTGACAATTTCAGGAGCACTCTTTTGTCAATTTAAAAAAGCGCCCTTCAATTTTAAACTGAGATAACAGATAGCCTCTAGAAGAGTAAGCAACTTCAATTCTTAAGAAATATTTTAAAAACCCTAAATCAGTCATTTCATAATATTTTTTGAGAAGTTTTTTAATATTTTCAACTTCATGTTTTTCTCCTCCGATGATGATCATGTCGTCCACGTAGAGGAGAATGATAATTATACCTGCATTAGACACCTTAACAAACAATGCATTGTCAGCCAAGATCTGAAACCAATATCAAAGCATAACTTGACTAAACCCATCATATCAAGCTTCAGGTACTTGTTTAAGGCCATAAAGGGCTTTATCCAGACGAAGAGCTTTACCCTTAGAGATATTTATACTAGGTGATGCCTCCATATAAACTTCTTCAACTAGGTTTTCATTAAGAAAGACATTTTTAACATCCATTTGAAAGATAGGTCATTTTCTAATTATGGCTAAGGCAACTAGGGTCTTAATTGTGGTCATTCTAGCAACTGGAGCAAAGGTTTCTTTGTAGTTTATATTGTATTCTTGGAAATATCCCTTGGCGACTAATCTGGCTTTATATTTTTCAAGTGTCCAAGTTCTAGCCTTCTCTAAAGCTTTCAATTCCACCTTCATGACTTCAACCCACTCAGAATGTTTTTTGGCTTGAGCATAGGTTGAGAGTTCTAAATATAAATGAATAAATGCAATGAATGTTTTGTATTTGGGAGAAAATGAGTCATAGGACACAAACTTCTAAGGTGGTTTAGAGATCCTAGATGACCTTCTGGTTTGTTCTTTAGACTGATCAGAATATTTTTTCAGTGCACATGGATGATTTGAATCCCTACGCCTAGAGTATTGCAAATAGTTATTGTCCTTATGGGTTTGATCTTCATCAATCACATCATTATGACCATTGTCAAGGTCACCTTCTATTATGTTTTGACCATTATCAATGTCATATTCACGACTATTATCAAGGTCACATTCATAATCATAGTCATTATATTCTGAAACTAAGTCAAATAAAAAGGAATACTCAGTTCCTTAGTATTTTCAAAATCAAAGAATTTTTCATCTTCTAAGAAAGATACATTTCTCGAAACATATAATTTTTTATTTTTAAAATCAAAGCACATATAGCCTTTTTGGTTATCTGCATAACCTGAGAAGCACAAGGGATGACACGAGGAGAAAGTTTATTATTTTTATTAGTAAAAACAAAATATTTGCATCCAAACACTTTTAGTCTAAAATAATCAAGAACCAATTTAAAAAGTTTTTCAATTGGTGTTGTGTTTTGCAAAGAAGAATATGGCATTCTATTAATGAGATATACAACAGTCAATGCAGCTTCAGCCCATAAATCTTTAGGCACTTGATTCACTACTAGCAATGTTCTAGTGGTTTCCATAATGTGTCTGTGTTTTCGTTTAGCTAGACCATTTTTTTGTGGTGTGTGTGTGAACAAGATCTTTGATGTGTGATGTCATGCAAATTTAAATAATCCTTAAATTCCTTTGATAAAAATTATTCACCTGAATCAACACGAAAGTTAGAAATCTCATTTCCAAACTTATTTTTAACTAGGTTATGAAATATTTGAAAATGTGTAAAAACTTCAGATTTATGTTTAAGAAAGTAAATCCAAGTACGCCTAGAGAAATTGTCAACAAAAATCACATAGCATGCATGTTGGGCCCCATATATCGGAATGTATTAACTCAAGCGGTCTAGAAGAAACAAAGGTTCTTTCATGAAATGGTAATCTCTTCATGTTTCCAAGAATACAGTCCTTACAAGTAAAAATTTTAAAATTACAAAATTTTCCCAGAATTAGAAAATATTAGATTTTAGATACATGAGGATGGCCAAATCTTTTATGCCACAAATTCAAATCTAATTTTTGAATATTGTAACAAAAAGTATCCTTGGGTATTTCCAAAAAATCAATATAGTAGAGGCTTCCTTCTCTATGGTCTTCGCCAATCAGCTTACCTGACTGGCAATTCTGCACCCAATAACGATTAGAAGAGGAGACATTACATCCATGGTCATAAATTTGAGAAATTGATAAGAGGTTTAAACTTAATTTAGGAATATATCTAACTTTTGAAATAGTAAAATTTTTGAAATTTTGCAAAAAAAATTCAAAATTTTTTACTCATTTTATTTCATGAGATGTACCATCAACTGTAAAAACATTTAACACATTTGAGTTGCTATGATATTAAGATAAAATATTACTATTGAGGGTCATATGAAAGCAAACACTAGACTCAAGAAGCCAAAGAATTTTACCAGGGTTGGTGAAGGATGAGGTTGCAGCTCCAGTGGATGCCTCATGTGAAGAAGATGCCCCTTTGAGTAGTGGTTAAAGAATTTTCATTAGTTGAGACATAGATACAGGTGCATCATGAGCTTTGTCATTGGATTCTTGAGGAGAGCCAACTAAAGTCACCTTCTTTTCTTCCCTTCTATATTTTGGATATTGAGGTCTAATGTGACCCGGTTCATAGCAATTATGACATAATTTTTTTCTTGATATACTCATTGCTTTGCTTCCAATAAGGCTTATTTTCATACTCATTCACTTGTTTCCATTAAGGTGGTTTATACGTGCGCATGTAATTGCCCGGTCTAGAGGCGGCAAGAACGAAATCATCTTCATTCTTCAAAGGATGCTTTTTAAGCCTATTTTCCTCCATAGTTAACTCTTAAATAATGTCAACAATAGAGAAAATTTTGCCTCCATTTAGGAGTGTCGATTTGGAACTTTCAAATTTCGGTCTCAATCCATTTATGAATTGATAGAAATGTTCTACATCAAGTTGTTTTTTGTGAAGCTCAATGTCTTTCGGGAGAAGGCCACTTAGGCTCAAGAAGAGATAACTCTTCCCAAAGTTCGAATAAGGCATTATATTATTCTCTAATACTCTTGTCTTTTTTAGTCATAGTACGAAATTTGTTTTGTAAATTACACACATGTGCAATATCTTTTAAGGGAATACATATTCTTAAGGTATTCCCAAGCCTTATCGGGATGCTCAAATTTGACAAGGATAGAGCATTTACTAAGATCCACGTTATTGACAAGACAAGCCATAATCTTGGCTAAAGCCTTGGTTTTCTCATCTTCTATGAGAGGTATTTCTTTTTCGCTTTCTATCTTGATGAGAACTAGTTTAGGTTCCGGATCGAAACCATCCACTAGTCCCCACAACCCCTTTCCCTAAAGCTGGTGCTTCACAATTGAAGATCACATTATAAAAATAGTATCATTGAGTTTCATAGGTATGATGGTGACTTTTTCATTGTCATCAATTCTTACAAGGGGTAAAAGAGATAGAAAAACATAGAAAATATGAAAAAAGAGAAGAAAATAGAGGAAAGAAGCAAAAACACGTGCACCACACCACGAAGAAGAATCACGAGCCACTCTTGACTTCAAAAGCATGATCAGACGACGACTTGAATCACCAAAGAGCAAGAGGTACTTTTCTTGTTCTCACAAGCACGAAAAATGAGGCAGCAATCTTCAAGGATTCAAGAGCATCCAAGCTATGATATCATGTAATGAAACGAAATGTGCACAAATACAATGCCACTAAAGGGCTACAAGGTGCACAATCACAAAAGGACACTAATGGGCACACTCACAAATGCCACAAAGGGCAAACACATGTAAAAATAATAATTTATTGAAACCTCACCAAAATGTAAGAAGCATTCTTGAATTCCAATGGGAGGGGATCACCCCTATTTATATACAAAGAAAGCGAGAGAAGGAGAGCTCAAAAGAGTTGCTGGAGCAAGCTCCAACGGTCACAAAAAGAGCCGTTGGAGCTTGCTCCAATAGCTCTTTTGATTAGTCAATACATATATACATGTGTATATATATATATTCTTTTGCTGTATATATTTTTTATTTATTTTATCTAGTTCTCTTTGAACTAGTTCTAGTTCACTTTTTGAACTAGAGTTTGACTAGTCAACAATAGGTTGACTAATCAAAAGAGTTGTTGGAGCAAGCTCCAACGGCTCTTTTTGTGACCGTTGGAGCTTGCTCCAGCAACTCTTTTGAGCTCTCCTTCTCTCACTTTCTTTGTATATAAATAGGGGTGATCCCCTCCCATTGGAATTCAAGAATGCTTCTTACATTTTTGTGAGGTTTCAATAAATTATTATTTTTACATGTGTTTGCCCTTTGTGGCATTTGTGAGTGTGCCCATTAGTGTCCTTTTGTGATTGTGCACCTTGTAGCCCTTTAGTGGCATTGTATTTGTGCACATTTCATTTCATTACATGATATCATAGCTTGGATGCTCTTGAATCCTTGAAGATTGCTGCCTCATTTTTCGTGCTTGTGAGAACAAGAAAAGTACCTCTTGCTCTTTGGTGATTCAAGTCGTCGTCTGATCATGCTTTTGAAGTCAAGATTGGCTCGTGATTCTTCTTCGTGGTGTGGTGCATGTGTTTTTGCTTCTTTCCTCTATTTTCTTCTCTTTTTTCATATTTTCTATGTTTTTCTATCTCTTTTACCCCTTGTAAGAATTGATGACAATGAAAAAGTCACCATCATACCTATGAAACTCAATGATACTATTTTTATAATGTGATCATGTATATATATACACATGTATATACCATACGTATAAATATATAGATATACAATTTAACAGTATGAATGTTATGTAGATGATGAATGTCACCCAATGATGCAAACAATATAAAGTTAACAACTTGCAGATAACGTAGTCATGCATCAGTCAACCAATATCCCACACCTGGATGTTCCTACATATATATGTGTATTGTGTAAAAAGGAAACTAAGATGCAGCAGATACCATATGTGTACCTAAGGAAAAGTTGTTAGCATAGCATCAGCAAGCATCAAGACTCAAGAGTAAAATCAACATATACAAAAGGAAACTCCTTGACACAGTGAAGTCATATCTTTCAAGGAAGCTGCTCCAAACACACAGAAGGAACCACATGCATTTCAACATCTAGTTATTTAGGCATATGAAGAGAGTCTTAATGAGGGTGGTACATGGGTAGACAAGATACTAACCCACTGAAAATACATTATCAGCATTTTTCGTCTGGAAAGACTCCAAGGTCTTCAAAGTTGCCTGTAGTTTGGTTTTAACCTTTTTAATAATGACAATGATTTCAACTTCTTCATGTGTCTCTTGTCGTTGAAGCTGCAATGGCAAGCGTCCAGTAATAAATGAGGCTTAGGCTAAGACTACAACCATGCAAAACTGAAGTTCATTCAACCAGAGTAAAATTTCAATATTTGAGGAAAACCAAAGATCAACATCGACCCTGCTCCGTCTCAATAATAAATGTTAGCAAACAAAACATGCAACATGGAATATGGATTAGAAAAGACCGTGATTTTCTGTGTGGATCAATCAGACTTTAAGCTCATGTGACGCATGGAACAATGTTGTAAGTTCAGAAAACAAAAAATAAGAGCATGGTGGTAATGCATGAACATATTGTAAGTGAGAGATAAAGATAAACATTTAATGCCTTTTTTGGCCAGTTGGATGTCTCCATTAGATGCAGTATTTCTTCCATATGCTCTCTGTTCTTCCACAGGTTCTCGTCCATTTTATGTGGAGGTACCGAATTTGCTTCACGGACAACGGATTCCTCGGCTGAAACGATGCACAAGAACAAAGAGAATGATGAGAAAAATAAAAGCATACTACATTAAGTTCAACAGGGGAAAAAAACTATACGACATGCCTACATAAAAGCTGGAGCAAAAGGTTTCGAAGAAGAAATTGCGCCGCCACAGACAGACGTGGAAGAAACAAATCATCAACAAAATCAATTGAAGATATCCCTCATGGCAAACAAGAGATTGCATGTTCGTGTGCGAATGGTCGATGCCTACACTAAGGAGGTGACGCACAAACGCCCGTAGAAGGAAAATTGAAACAAACATAAAACTAGGAACTCCCCTAAGCCGCCAACACAAACTCACGGATCCATTGACTGCATACGTTCAACTCTGAAGAATGTTAGGAACAGAGATTTCCGTCCCTCAAATCTCTGGCCTTCAACCAGAATTTGATTTTGGAACCCCGTGGTTTTCATGTAATAAAACTACTAAAACCGCTCTCTTTCATTTCCGATTGCCATTCGTCCAAAAGCGATACAGCGAAAAGAAGAAAATGCGGACAATAAAGAGAGAGAGCCAGTCGTCTCTGAGAAACGAAAGCGGGTGGGAAAAAAACGATTCAGAGACGAAGGAAAGAAGGAGAAGAGAGAGCTGGTCGTACCAGGGGAAGCGTGAACCTCGTCCAGCAGAACTGTAGAGCCTTCACGGAGCTCCGCGGACAACCGATGGACGTCGGCAGAGAGTGGGGTAAACTCGTATTTGTCGTAAAATCGAGCCAGATATGACCTAGTAATTGGCACCAGCCCATGGGTAGAAGCCATGGCCGGTGGTGCTGGTGGTAGGTAGTAGGTAGCGGTAGGGTATGTCCCTTGATCTGCTGCGCAAACCAGAAGTTACCGATGTTAACAACAAATAAAAGGCTATGGCGGACCTGCCATGGCGAGAGCAACCGCCCAATTTTTTTTTTCTTTTTAGCAGGTAAGAGAGGTACGGTCCTCCACCCGCCCGCCCACACTTAGACTACACGACATACGGGATTTGAAAAATGAGATCCAAAGGAAAGGAGGGGACAGTTCGAGGGAAAGTGTGGAAAAGGTCCCTCGGAGACTCTCCCCACTCAACTAACACCGGTTGCGAATATCGATTGATATTTGATACCGATCGCAAGTAGCATGGTTAACTCACGTCCTGGTGATGATGTATGAATCTTTTTTGTGTGTGTGTTTTTAAAGGCAAGCTGGGGTTAGGCAGACCCCACCAGTTACTATTCAACGTACCACTGGGGTTTTTTAACCTGCAACGTCCGTTGGTTATGAACATTATGATGTACGAGTTATGGGCTAATTGATTTGCTTCTTAACACAGCATGCTCAAGATTGTCATGCTTTTCCATCTTTATATGGACTTTATTATGGGCACAAAGATGTAAAAAATTGATGCAAAGAGACCCTCCCAAACGAGAGACTTTTTAGCTAAGAGTTTTTCTAAAAATACACTTTTTGATAAGAAACATTTCCATATTTCACCACCACCACCTACTATATCACCATCACCACCCACCTCCTCTCTTTCTTTCTTTTTTCACTATGTTTTTCTCATGCTGCACAAACAAGTGAGTTTTTCTACGAGAGTTTTTCTTTCTTCCAAACATGCCCTATATATGTCTCACTTGGGCCCCCCCTTTACACTAACGAGCTTTTTCCAACAACTCTACTAACATGTCTCCTCTCAGCCAGCTGGCACGTTGTGTATTTGAACGTGTGATGACAAGCAGGTATACTTAGTTTTGTCTTGCTCAAGGGTCGACTTATGCCATACAATAAGTCGATTCTCTGTGTACCATAAGGGTCGACCCTTGTCTACAGGATTCGAACCCTGTTCCTCGTTGTGTTGGGTTTGGCAGAGTCGAGCAGAGGGTCAACCCCTATAGCCCTTACACTTTGGAGGATCGACTCCTGCAAAGAAAGTAGATTCCCAACCTTTGTTAGCTTTTGCAGGTGTTGACCACTAATCTGCAGGTGCCGACTTTTGATTGGCATGTATCGACTTCTGCTCTGCAAGTATTGACCCTTGATTTGTTGCTTTTGACTCTTGCTCTGCAGGTGTTAACCCTTGTTTTGCAGGTTTCAACTCCTGCTCTAGAAGTGAATATAACAAAATACATGTCATATGTCACACACACAAAATGACATTCAATTGACATTACTATGGTTCCTTTGAACCTTGACTTTGTCTTAAGCCGAACATAAATCTGCACATCAAAATTCTCGAGCTTTACATATATATGTATCCATATTACCCTTAGGGTTTCGCGAACCCTAGCTCAATTGTTGATCTTAATTATAAGTGTAAATGATTTCATGCAAACACAGAGTATTATATGAGAATTCATGATTTTATGTAAACTATTGCATATGTGCATTAAGTAAGACATATGAGCCATTATACTTGATTTTTAGAAGAGGGCATGTTGTACGAATATTTCAATTACATAGAGTATGAGTCGACTCTTATCGAACTTAGTTGACTCTTGCTAAACAAAGTGATTTTCCAAGCCAAGAATGGACTTGTGCAGTACAAGAGTCGACTCTCAGGTTTCAGAGGTCGACCCTAACATGTCATAAAGCCAACCCAACTTAACCACAACATGGGTTCACCCTCGCATTGCATTTGATTGAGTAGGGGTTGACTCTTCTTTGCAAAAGTTGACCCTAGCCTGGGTTAGAAAGGTAAACAAGGGTTGACTCTTTCTTTAAGGGTTGACACTTACTGAAATACGTATAGGCTGGGGGTCAACTTTCTCTACAAGAGTCGACCCTCCATAAGGTAGAAAAAATGTAGGGGTCAACACCTGCCAATCAGGAGTCAACACCTGTCGATCAGAGGTCAACATCTGCAGAGAAGGAGTTGACACCTGCAAATCAGGGGTCAAAACCTACTGAGAAGGAGTCAACACATGTTGATCAAGAGTTGAAACCTGCAAATCAAGGGCTAACACTTGCAGAGTAGGAGTCAAAAGCAACAGATCAGGGGTTAATACCTGCAGAGCAGAAGTTGACACATGCTAATCAGAAGTCGACACCTGCAGATCAGTGGTCAACACCTACAAAGCAATAGTCGACGCCTGCAAAAGCTAACAAAGGCTGGGGGTCTACTTTCTTTGCAGGAGTCGATCCTTCAAAGTGTAAGGGCTATAGGGGTCAACCCTCTGCAGAGCAGAGGGTGTAGACAACCAACGCCAGACTTCGATCATTTTGGGTTGGCCATTCTTGGCAACGACCAATGCATGTATAAATCGTCGTACCAGAGCGATGGATGTCTCAATTGGCAACAGAAAAATAAGATTGAATATCTTTAATGCTGTCACAGGACCCACTGGAGATGAGGCTTGCTTCCATATAGATATTGTTCAGAAATTGATAAAAGAAGACTCTAATTTATTGTTGGTTAGAGATCCACTAGAGGCTTATTGTATGTTAGGAGATAGCTCGGATAGAGATTTTGTAGTTGTGTTTTTTATTATGATTAGTACATTTCCTTGGAGAGGAGGATTTGAGCCTCTACCCGCTTTAGCTGAGACACCGACCAAGTCTTCGATTGAGTATCCCACAGAGCTTAAGTTGAAGCCTTTACCGGTTTCACTTAAATATACATATCTTGAAGACAACCACACGTTGCCTGTGATCATCTCTGCTAATCTTACAGAGAAACAAGAGACTATATTGATTATGGTTCTGCAAGAGTACAAGGCAGCAATAGGTTGGGCAATGATAGATCTCAGAGGGATAGATCCCTTCTTTTGCATGCACAAGATCTACTGTGAAGAAGGATTTAAAATTGTGCGAGACATGCAAAGAAGACTGAATCCCAACATAAAGGAAGTGGTCAAGAAAGAGGTGGTCAAGTGGCTAGATGCATGAATAATTTATCCCATCTCGGATAGTCAGTGAGTGAGTCCAGTTCAGGTGATCCCTAAGAAATCTAGACTCACAGTGGTTAAGAATGAAAGGGGGAGAGTATTCCTATGAGGACCACGACAGGGTGGCAAGTCTGCATAGACTATAGGAAGTTGAGCGTAGTAATACAGAATGACTACTTTCCATTGTCATTCATTGACCAGATCCTTAAGAAACTCGTTGGGCATAGCTACTTATGTTTTCTGGATGGTTATTCAGGATACAATCAAGTAGCATTGCACCGTGATGACCAAGAGAAGACAGTATTCACATGTCCTTATGACACTTTTGCTTTCAGGCGTATGTCGTTCGGGTTTTGCAATGCCCCTGCTACATTTCAGCAGTGCATGATGGCAATCTTCTCTGATATGTTGGATAATGCTATGGAGAACTTCATGGATGATTTTTCAGTGTATGGCTCTTCTTTTGATGATTGTCTTCATAAATTGACCAGGGTGCTCAAACATTTTATGGAGATAAACCTTATTCTCAGTTAGAAAAATAGTCACTTTATGGTCCAAGAGGGGATTGTGCTTGAACATATTGTGTCAAAGAGAGGGATTGAGGTAGACCGAGCCAAGGTGGAGTCAATCTCACTACTATTGTCAAGCAGGTGCATTCTTTTTTAGGGCATGCAAGATTTTATCCACGGTTCATTAAAGATTTTAGCAAAATTCCTAGACCGTTGTGTGCTTTATTGGCCAAAGAGTAGCCCTTTAATTTTGATAAGGATTATAGGAAGACATTTGAGACACTCAAAGATGCAATGTCCACTATACCGATTTTGATATCTCCAAATTGGACGCTCCCATTTGAGATCATGTGCGATGTGTCAGATTACACTATAAGAGTCATTTTAAGGCAGAGGATTGATAAGAAGCCCTATGTGATCTACATGGAAGCAAGCCTCATCTCCAGCGGGTCTCATGACAACATTAAAGATATTCAATCTCACTTTTCTGTTGCCAAATAAGACATTCATCGCTCCAGTACGATAATTGATATATGCATTGGTTGTTGCCAAAAATAGTCATCCCAAAATGATCAGAGTCGGGTGTTGGTTGTTTACACCCTCCATATCCAAGATAATGAAGTCGACTGAAAAATATAACTCATCTGCCTTGACTAGCACATCCTCAAGAATTCTTCTTAAAATCTTGATAGAACGATCTACTGGCTCTAAGGTTATAGGAGTCGGCTTCATCTCTCTTAAGCCAAACGAATCATAGAAATACCCTGGCAAGATATTCACACTTGCCCTAAGATCTTACAATGGTCTCTCAATCTAGATATTTTCTATGATGCATGAGATAATAGGAGCACCAGTGTCCTTGAGTTTAGGTGGAATTTGGTGCTGAGCACCGAACTCACCTGCTCCATCAGAAGGACCTTGGTAGGAACCTTGCCTCTTGATTTAAGCTTCTACATGCAAAGTTCCTTCAGAAACTTGGCGTAGGGAGACACTTGCTGAATAGCATCAAGTAAGGAAAGATTGATCTACACATGCTTAAAAATTTCAAGTATCTCTTCCATCTTAACCCATTGTTTGCTAATGCCTCCATGGGGTTCTAGGACTTTAGGATAGGGTGGTTTTGAGACATAAATTGAGGAATTCTCTTCCTTCTGAGGAGACTCACCTCTATCATTGCCTTTATCAGGGGTAGACAACTGAGCAGAAGTAGAAGGCATGGTCTCGCTTGACTCATTTGTTGTCTCTCTCAGAACCGACAGGTACTTCTATCCACTCCTAAGGGTCATAACTACCTTAGCTTATTGCTGATGAGAATCTATCATACACAGGCTAGAAGACATGGGATCCCTGCCCTTGGGGTTTACTATAGGTTGGTTTGGTAAACTACCCTCATTTCTCCTAGTCAATGCCTTTGCTAACTGGAACATCTGTGTTTTTTATTTGGCTATGAACTGTGTGTGGGAGTTTAGCACTTGGTTGCACTTCTCAAAGGCAATTTGGTTGGAGGTTTTCACCCTTTGAAATGCTTGGAGAAGTCTCTCCTCAAAGAAAGACTGATGGGTGATCTCTTGAGGTGTTATTGTGGAAAATATAGGAGAAGGCTGGGGATAGCTTGGACTCTAATAGATATGAGTGAAAGCATTAGGCTTAACCTGTTATGTTGGAGGGACAAAGACTGAAGCTTGTGGATTCTTTCACGAGAAATTAGGATGGTTTTACCAACCCGGATTATAAGTAGGAGAAAATGAGTTGTTCACAAGTTTGGTGAACCCCTAAGCAACCTGAATTTGTTCTTGAACAAATTCAGGATACTGAGATGCCGAATGACATTCAGTAATAACATGTGTCGGGCTAGCGCACAGAGTGCACAACATATGAGTAGGTGATGGGCCAACAAAAAGTTGATCTAGCTTTTGAGTGAGCAAGTCAACTTTGCTCTGCAACTCAGCCATTGTACCAACCTCAAGAGCACCACTTTTCTTCACAATCCCTAGTGAGGCCCTCTCAGCATGTGAGGTAAAGGCATAATTTAATGAGTTCTCACTCAAAGGTATCAAACATACATCATGCCTCATCCTTGCTCTTTAATATAAAAGTACCCCCACACAAATTGTCGATCATCTGACAAATCCGTTCAGATAGCCTGTCATAAAAGCACTAAACCAGTTGTCATTTCGATACTTGGTGGTGGGGACACTTCCTAAAGAGATCCTTTATTTTCTCCCAGTTCTCATAAAACTGCTCACCCTCGAGCTCTGTGAAGCTCGTGATGGCTCGCCTAAACTAATTAGTATGATCTATCGAGAAATACTTCTTGAGAAACTTCTGCAGTTGATCCCAAGGCCCTATCTTTATGGAATCTAAGGATGTTAGCCAATACTTGGCTTTATTCTTCAATGAAAATGGGAACATGGTCAATTTCAAGACATCGTCCCCGAAATTCTGGATCTTGACTGTGGTGCATATCTCAAAGAACTCATCTACTCGTAACTAAGGCCATAAAAAAGGCAACATCTAAATAACGCTGACCCTAATCTCATAATGTGGTGCCCCTACATCACGTCTCTTGATGCATGACGTATGGGTGTATGCTGTGGGTAGAAAGTACTCCCTAAAAGGGTGTGTAGGTCCAGAAGGTTTCATTTGATCATCTATTTTGCTTTGACCTCAAGAAGAATAAAGTAGTTTCTCAGGGTCTTCTATAAAGGAATGCAACGGGAAGCCCAAATATCTATACCATTGCATACACTGACGTCTGTGTCAGGTATGAGTGCACTAACTATTCTAAACAACTAATCTTAAATATGACAAAACAAAAGATCATGTACCTATATTTACTAACTAAGTTAAAGCTTATATTTACTAACTAAATAAAAATATCAATAAAGTGAGTAATGAATTAGACCTTATCTACGTCGTTTCACGATAATGATGCCAAAGAATTGATGTGATTTTGCAAGTGGTTATTTTTAAAACAAGAATTGTATACCAAATAATAAATTTAAAACCAGTCCTTGCACTCGTGTAAGGTGGCAAGTCAGATCGTCTCCTCAGGGAATGAAGAATAAGGAATAATATTTCACTTTAAAACTTTACTTTATTAATATTCCAAAAGAGCATAAAACAATTACACTATCTTTGTAATTACAATGCAATAAAAGTAAACACAAGTAAAATGAAAGCAAATCTTAAACTAAGCTCAGGACTCCCTCTCTTTGGGCTCAAGTAAAGAGGTAATGATAGATATTCTCCTCTCCAAAGAGGCAACCTCTAAGAGAAAATACCTGTAAAATAAAATAACACAACTATACCTATATTAACAAGACTATTATCAAAATAACAAAAAGGGTCGCGGGACTAACAATTAAAAACTCACACAAATTAATTCTAATTAAATTCGAGGACAACTGAAAAAGAATCAGTAACTAATCAAATAAGCAATAATAAATCTATCTAATTGAACAATACTCAAAAACTAAAACGAAAACAATGGGATTATACTAACGGCCAACGTAAAAAAAGAAAAGAAAACTAATGGTCACCACTAAAAAGAGAACTAACTATAAACAATAACAAATCTAATTACTCTAACCTAGAATCGGCAATAAATTAATTCTAAACTAACCTAAACTAGGTTTGAGGACTAGTTTGGTCAAGAACCACCTAATCAACCCTCACAACTAAATAGGTGCTCGCTGTTAGACCTACGATCTTCACCTTAGGTGTCGATTGTGCAAAAAAAATCAAATGCTAAAAAGGAAAACTACAACTAAATAAACCTATTCTGAGATGCCAAATAGAGGAAGACTAATCAAAATTAAAACTAAAACCTAAACTACAATCCAAACAAACAAACTAAAATCCTAAGACTCAATGAAACTATCTAAATCTATGCATAACTACAAGCAGTGGAAGAGAAGACTCACCTCAAGGGTTGTCCGACGATTTCTAGGAAGAAAAAAGTGGTCCGCCTTCCTGGGAACCACATACCCATGTTCTCTTTGTTGTAACTTTGAAGCCCTCTTGCTGAAATACATCCTGGAGTAGAGTTGTCGAAGGAGAAGAACTGTGGAGAAAAAAAGAGATGTTGGCGGTTGCTAGAAGAGGAGTCTCGGTTGCCAACGGTGAAGGTAAGTTGTACAACTTCACCACATCCGAGTTCTTGCTCCAAGACAATGTTCTTGCAGAGAACAACAAAAAGAAAACAGTGATGCACACACCAAATACGAAGAAAAACCAATGGAGGTGGAAGAGACAATGAAGAAGAAAACGATGGAAGGAAGAGAAGGAGAAGAAGAAGAAGAAAAGGAGAAGTGGAAAAGAAGGTAGAAGATAGGGGCAGGTTTCACAAGGATGGTTGGAGGACTGCTAGGGTTTCTGCAGCCCTTCTTTTAAATAAAATCTTTTAAAACAATTCCTAAAACAATTTTATATTAAAACTATTTTCAAAACACCACCTAAACTATAAAATTATTCTAGGCACCACTCTTGAGGGTGGTTTGGTCTTTTTTTTTTTACTTTGGATCTTGGGTTCTTAAGTAGATTTGGACTTGGATCTAATACAAGGTCCTTGGTGAAATATTTGGGTTGGATTTGGATCTGGATCTCATCGAAAACTGATCCAGTTACCTTGAAGTTGCTCTATCTCCCTTGTTTTGACTCAATTTTGCGTGAAATTTGAACCGAAGCCTCTTTGCACCTCAAACCTCATAAACACGGGTACTTAAGCCATAAAATCAAATATAAATGCATGAATTTGTGATAAAATACTATGCATCTCATGCATTATCAACTCGCCTTTTCTCAAAGAAGTTTTGGAACACTTCCATAACTCTAGAGAGTGAGGGCATTAAGGTGTGCATAAAACATGGCAAAGAATGAAGTCCGAGTTATATTAGACTCAAATGAGGAGAAACATAAGAAATTATGTGCGAGAATGCCAAGTTTGTCAAGCAAACAAATACAAAGGTATTCAACCTCTCGGATTGCTCCATCCTTTGTCTATTCCCTCACAAGCTTGGACCGATATAAGCATGGGTTTTATTGAGAAGCTTCCTTCTCCTCAAATAAAAAAAGTAATTTTTGTAGTGGTTAATAGACTTATGAAATTTGCCCACTTTATTGCATTGCCTAGCACCTACTCGGTTCAGTTAGTGGCGTGATCATTCTTGAAAAATGTGTCAAAGTTGTATGGTATGCCAAAGACTATCATATGTGATAGAGACTCGGTCTTCCTTAACAAATTTTGGAAGGAGTACTTCACTTTGATGGGTACTAAGATGTGCTATAGTATGGCTAGCCATCCATAAATCGACTAGCAAACTGAGGTAGTGAATCAAGCACTTGAGACCTACTTGAGATGCTTCACGAGTGAAAAGCAAGAGACTTGGGTTGAGTTCCTTCCTTGGGCAGAATGGTGTCATAACACTTCATTCCATTCTTCTACGAGAATGACATCCTATGAGGCCTTGTATGGTCATACCCCTCTTCAACCTCTCTTCTATGAAGATGGATCGACAAAATCCCCTATGGTTGAGAAGCAATTGAGGCAAAGAGATGAGATTCTAAGAATTTTGAAACAAAACCTTGAATGCACTCAAACTCGAATGAGACAAATATATAATAAGCAAAGAAAGGATAGAGAGTTTCAAGTTGGAGATTGGGTTTGGCTAAAGCATATTACACATGGACATTTTTTTTTGATTTAGACTCCTATCACAAAGCTTATTCCAAGATTCTTTGGTCCTTATCAAATTATCGAGTGAATTGGGGAAGTTGTTTATAAATTGAAGCTAACTCAAGGAGTATATGTGCATCTGATTTTTCATGTTTTCCGATTAAAAGCTTATCATGGACCGACTCCTATTGAAGAAACCGTGACAGTGGTTACAAGACAGCCTACTAAGATTTTGAAAACCTGAAAGGGGATAAAGTGAAATGACGAAGTTAAGAGACATCTAATTGAGTGAGATAATGAGGGTGAGGCCACAACTACTTGAGAATGAGACTTCAACATTTGAAGAAAGTTTTCCAAATTTCTTCCTATATGACTAGGAAATTTTCAAGAGGGAGGAAATGTTGCGGATCCGACTACTAGTCATGCACCAGGGGTCGGCAGCACTAGCGGGCGCACACGACCGCAGACCCACAATATGGGCAGAGTCAGTGCAGGTCAGGATAGCCACCACATGGGCAACGTGGATGCACAGGGAGAGCAGTCAGCCGACCAGATTGCGCACATGTGTGCCAACACCAGGTTTGGTTCCAATGGTGGCGTGGTTTCAACAAACAGAATAGGAACATCTATAGTGAGGTTTGATGCATAGGCCGCCCAAGCTTGGTGTCATTTTAGAAGTTAAACACTATAAATATCATGTGTTTTGTAATTTTCTCATTATGTACTTTAAGAATTTTGGTAGAATAAAATATATTTTTTTTTGCTCCAATTTTGGAGATAGGCCTCCAAGGAGAATTCAGTTGGTTGAGCTATTTTGTATGGCTAACTAGATTATCTTCTTATTTCTTCATATTCTTTATTCTCTCTTTTTTTTTTGGATTATTCATCGGCACTGCCAACGGATTCTAGAGGTTGTGTCATAAAATACTGCACCACTTGATATTTGTCCACAGATCTACTCCTCATCATTTTTAGATGACTTTATCACTCAACGCATGCTACCACAAGCATTCGCTACACAACGTACTACAATCAACGGACTTCATCGTGTGTTCATCTTGTGTGGTGTCGGATGAGCATGTGCTCTCTGCACCTAACTATTGAGCCTAGATAAGTGTATCTGTAAATCTTGCGAGGTGTCAGATGAGCTTATGCTCTCTGCACCTAACTATTGAACCTAGATAAGTGCATTGGTAAATCTGCTATCTTTGATGTTTATTCGCACTTCTTAATATATCTTATGTTGAAAGATTCTCTAGCAGTTAAGAGAAGCTATTCATTGCCTGCTCCTACACAACAATCACATATGTGCACCCTCGCATGTGACACACACTCGTCAGAGATTTCCTATGCATGTGCTCATCATCGAGAGCCCGTGCGCACCTCGATAGCTAGCGCCTGCATGCGCGATCTATTCCCTGTGCATGTGTGCGTGAGTGACAGAGTGCGCTTGTGTGCGCAAACTATTCTTTGTGCCTGAGTGCGTTGTAGCAGCCAATGGCAGTGTGCACGTTGTTTAGTCTAGCAAGGCAGTGTGTGTTCCTAGGGAGTTGTGTAACACATATGTCCCCTAACATCTTCAATTTATAAATCTGGAAAACCTCTTATATTTGTACAGTAGAAAATTTTGTAGTGAAATTGGTTTTTCTGTCAAAAGACATATGCAAAATTCTGCTCTCTTAAGAAGTGATTCAATACCCTATTTGAATGCTTATAATTTTCTCATTTTTTTGGTAATAGCCTTGTTTGTTGCCTTTTAACCGAATACATTCTTGTTGTAAAACTCCTTATTAATATTTTTAAATTTATTTTGAGTCGAGCCCTTCTTAGGGAATTTCACAGGTCCTGATTTTCTATAAATGATAGAATTCCACCGACTTGAATGAAGTTCTGGTACTCACAAGTATTAGAATTTTTTCTTTATTTTTTATGGATTTTATAGATTGTCTTATAACACATATCAAAAAATCATTAAAAAAATCATAAAACAGATTTATTAGATTTTTGTGGTAGGACATACCAGATCCGGTTCTACATACATGCTAAGCTTCCTAGTTCATGGTAAAGAAAAAATAACCCTCAAATGATGGTCATTTTAGCTATTTACTAGGACTTTGTGTATATGTCTACACGACCCACGTAAAAGAATTTTGCCATAATCTAATTCATTTGAGCATTATGATTTTTTTACCGACGTTGTTCAGTTAGGAAAATACCAACAACATATATCCAATTTTTTAAATTAAAGCATAAACATGGAAATACTTATGCAATTAACTCTAATCATGATTTTTTAGGCATGGTACACACATATTCAAACACTCATGATGTTATAATATAGATTAGAAATCAACACAAGCATTAAAGCATAATCAAATTCATGTTTTTACTGAGATCTAAAACATATCTTTGGAAAAATACTTTTTTCATAAACCTACATAAAATGTAATAAGATTAATTTTTTTTAGATCCATTAAAACATCAATTTCAACATCTTAATTTATCCAATCATGCATACAAATCAGTAAACATGCATATTAAAAACCAATTTGCATCCAACTTACAAAACTACATGATTTTTCCCCAAATCTATTTTGGTAAAACCCTGAATCCAATCTCATTTTCAAAAGTTTGATAATTTTGAAACATATCAGCATGAAGTATGTCATATACTAACATTTAAAACCTCTCTAATACAAGATCTATGGTTGATCCATCATGGATCACCATTGATCTTGATTTTACATTATCTACATACTCAAAATCCATTTTCAAGCCTATACGATAGAGGTACCTACCTTGAATGTGAGTTCCAATAGATTAGACGTCTCCTCTACTCTAAGAATCCTTCAATTATAGCTCTAATGGCTGTTAAAACCTCCTTCAAATATTGAAGAAGAAGAAATGAGAAGAGAGAGAGAGAAAGAGAAAGAGAAAGAGAGAGATAGGGTGGAACACCCCCCTCTTCGCTGACCCCTTTTAATGAAGTTTGGGGTTTACTAAAGCAACTCCTTGCCCCCCCCCCCCCCCCTTCCTTGCCTCTTTCCTATTTCCAAAATCTCACACAAACCCTATTTCAAAACTTGGCCATTTACTATTTTTTTTCCTTCCCTTCTATATTTCTTTCTTTCTTTTTTTTCCTTGGACTCCCAAGACGTAGGGACATCCCATGTGGGTCCCTCCTCATCTTGGGTGCCACATGACATCCACATGTTACTCAAGGCTTCTCATACTAAGTCTTGTTTCTTATTTAGTAAGTTTTGACTTTTTATTTTTTTTATTTTTATTACTTTGATAAAATGGAAGAAAATTTAGTTTTTTTTTAACAATTGTTCAGCCATGTGGTTGTGGTCCCACCTAGGGGCGTCTCACCATCCTTGGTTTGATTACTTAACTATCTTTAATTAATTTCATTTATATAATTGTAAAAATATCTAAATTTCTAAATTGGGTCTTGAATCCATATTAAGTACCAAATTTCATGCCAAATCCAAATTTAATAATATTTCAAACATAATTCAGATCCAAACCCACACAGTGAATCCATATTTGAGTGAAATTAATTTCAAACTTATTTAAATTAAATTCTCATTAATTTCTAATTTACTCGATTTTAACTACGGGGTTAAATTCAAATTTCATTTTAACTTTCGATAGAATTCCGATTCTCTTGTAATTACATTTCAAATTTATGTACACAAACCGCTCTAGTTCACATGAACATTTAAATAAATAAAAATTATATTAAATATTAAATTACCTTTATTTATTTAAATAATTACCAAAAATTTTGCAGGTATTATAGTGCATGAGATATTACCAAATAATTACTTAACCCAAATAACCCGCCCGCACAAGACACAAAGTGCAAGAAAAAAAGTCCATTACATACCGAAATAGGTGCATAAATTATTTTTTGTTTTCTTTTTTGCTCTAAGTAAATCATTTAAAAAAAAGACTCGTATTTCTGCTTTTTCTCTATAAATACATAATGATTCATGGCTCACATTTATATTTTTTTTCCCATTTTAGTGTTCATAACAATAAACATTTTATTGCCAATCTCATGTGTCGGTTTTTTCATGTACTACCACCCAACCTGTATGGACAGGCCACTCAACTTGTCTAGTCCACCTAAAGCAAAACTGGAGACTTTGATGGTATAGTTGTCGTATTTATTTATTTTTTTATGACAAGGAACCATCGCCCAAGTGAGAAAAACCTCGGGTGATGCCCCACGAGCCTCGATCACTCTTCCTTTATGTGCTAAGCGGTATAGTTGTCATTTGCACCCCATCTTAATTCTTGGTTTGAGCATGAGCCGTAACTAGGGCTGCCCCACTTTGTCAGTTCGCAAGTGCCATTAATCAATGACACCGACATGCATGTTACAACATGTCCCTTCTTTCATTAATGCAATACAAGAACTAGAAGCTTCATAGGGGGTAATTTTAGATAGGAATCTATAGAATGTTCAATGTATGTCTTGGATCTTAAATATGAAAAAGTACATAATTTCTAATTTTATTTAAACTTGCATGATTGATTTTTTTTATTTCTGGACAAGATCATACATCATTTTTCTATTGGATTTGCATTTGTGTCTGGATCGAACTCCATCGATTTATGGCTTATGCAGGTAGATTGTAAAATAAGCTTGCGGCATGTCAAGTACGTACTGGAGGTTAGTAAAAATTAAAGGTTTACTTAACCTAATAGTCATGGTTAGAAGGATATAGTTTAGTCTTTAGAGGCTTATATCATTAATACCTCTTGAGTTCACTCGAGGCTTAAGCCTCTTTGGTCGGTAAAGGGGCCTCTGCCTTTCACTTAAGGTTAACAGGTTCAAGACTTTAAAACAAAAATAAGTTTCTTACTGAAACTCATGGTAATTCTAGTTACTCTCGAAGTATTGCAAAAATGATTAATAAGATACAAAATATAAAATCATGGGAATAACTAAATGCAAAAACTGTTTAAATAATAAATAACAAAAAGTTCCCTCAAAGCTCTTACACGATTAACCTTGATCTTGCATGATTAACTTTATACATGTGAGAATTCACTAATAATCGGTCAAAGTTCTGTGTAAATTCATCGCAAAATGAATATTAATGCATATTGTATAATTATCAAATCATTATGTTCACATTTATAAGCAATTAAATCTTCTATCACTATCTGATTTTGAGAAACATAATGAATCATATTCTAGTGTGGTTTGCGAGTCAATAAACTATTTATTTATTTTTTGAATATAATTTTTTTAATAATTTAAACTTTTTTAACACTTTTTAACTTAATACCACAAAAGCAATGCTGTCACAGTATCGGTATTGGCCCTGTATCGTTTGGCCAATGATTCAAGAGAATCCGCCGATACCGATACTAAAGTGAATTGTTCTGACAAAAAATACAACAACAACAACAACAACTACGCCTTCATCCCAAAACTTTCTGACAAAAAATAATTAAAAATATTACATGACACATGTTAAAGTCATGAAAATAATAATAAAAAACAAATTTAAGTATTTTTTTATATTTATTAAAAATTAACCGATTCACGAATGAAGCATATCAAATTTATACTGATACGATACATATGCGTGTACGCACGCACCGATACTGACAACATTGCACAAAAGACATGAGGCTATGCCTTGATGTGCGTCAAGGCTAACGTCTTGTATATATTTCTCAAGAACACTTCGTTGCACCTCGTGCATTCTAAAAGGAACCTTGCTAACAGCTGACTAATTAATATGCATAGAATAGAAAATCACAAGGCTAAGGCAACTAAAAATGAATGTCTACATGGGTTCAATTCCACCTAATCCGTATTATTATAATTGTGTAGACTAATTTGAATGTATACTCAAATAATTTATTGAAATTGGTAACAAAATGAACCATATAGTCTAAATATGAAAGTAAAATACATACATTCTTCTTGTACTTATCCAGTAAAAGCTATCTTTTTTCACATTTGTACTCGGTTTCTTTAAAATTTCTACGTAGGCAACCCCTTAACAAGACAATAGAATTCGGCTTTTTTAGTAAAACACTGTCTAAGTAGAGAGTATCCTTTCTCTCTCTCTAATATTCACTAAGAACACTTCCCAAATGTATAGTGTAACTGAAGGTTGTTGGTTTTTGGTTTTCTTTTTCCCAACTTACCGCAAGCTTAGGTGAATAGGATAGTTTACATTTACTAGAACTATAGACGATTTAGGATAGTCACATCGTAGTTTAACCCTTAAAAAGATGGACATTAATTCGTCAAAATACATTTACTGAAAGAAATTTTTAGAATGACTCACGATATCTCATATAAGTTTTTTAAGAAGCTTAAAATACCCATAGTCTATAAATACATTATTGGTGAGAGTATGAGGATATTAATCATATATAATTGAATGTTTCATGTAAATTTTGAAAAAATTATTGTTTTCATGTAACGATCAAAACACCAAACTTAGAATTTTGTATACTAACTATCCTACTTACACAGATTGACTAGGTCTGGTAGTCAAGACATTTAAGTTACTTTATAATAAATGGACTCCTCTGGTCAAAGGATATAATAAACAGTATTTGCACAAGAGCACTAGAATTGTCTTTTGAAGATATTTTCTTGTCTACAATAATGAGTAATACTTTTAGGGCACGTTTGGAAGAGAGAAAAACCATCATAGAAAAAAAAAAATTTGCCAATGAGAGTTTTTAATATGATAAGTTCTTCAAAAGAAAAGTTTTTCACATGTTTGTCTAGAATGAGAAAAATAGAATAGAAAAATGTGAAAAAAATGAGAGATAAGAGAAAGAGAAAGAGGGTGGTGGTGAAATGAATGGTGGGTGGTGGAGAGTGCAAAAATAAATTTTTTCTTGGTAGGAAGTATTTCTCATGTAACGACTCAAACTTATCCTCGTGAAAAGTGATTTTTTTTTAATCAATTGCGAAAACCAAACCCAAGAATTCAAGGTTTCACACATTTAATAATTACTAAACCACAAGAAATAATGCATTGAATCAACGAAGGAATAACCAACTTTATTAACCAATAAAACGAATGTCGTAGAAACATAAATAAATAAATAGCCTGTAACATAGAGTCACATTGTCAAGAACATCATAATTATGCCACACAAACTTGTAGGCTCCATGTAGCAGTCACCCAATCACTGAGCTCTCGGTCTTGAAAAATATTTTTGAAATATAGGGTAAGAACCAGATTTCTTTGTACAAATTCTTCTAAAAAACCAAAACAGAAAGTAAAGAGCATAAACTAAATTTATGCATAAATTCATGAAAATATAACAACAATTTCATAATCAATTTATCATTCAAGTATTTAAAATAAGTATCATGAAATAACATTTTTCATACGAAACAAAATAAGTATGAATGTATGAACTAATGCAGAAGAATAAATATGCATGATTCAATGCACATGCATGTATAACTTATTAAGTTATTATTAGAGTTTCTTTTGTATGCATGTCCCTATCAAATACACACAATTTTAGTTTTATTTTTCATTAAACTCGCAGATACTCAAAACAGGCACAACATTCTCGAAGTCTAGCTTAGGTTCTCAGTTATAGCTTAAGTCATAATTTATATTGTATTACTGAGTTTCACACTTGTTCTTCAACTGATATCAGGAATAAACATCATTCATCAAAATATTAGAAATTAATATCTAATGCTGGGATATTAGAGAAATCAGCATCCGCTGATGCCACTTTTTTGTTATACCAATAATAATAATTGTGTCAACCCACCCTTAGGCAAAAGTGACTGAAATCTTCCTAAAATTGTGACCGGGAGTTGAACCATCACATTGGGTTCAGGGGCACAATCACATACAGAATTTTAGTATCCTCATGAATTTTTCAAAACTGCCATCCAATATTCTCACACTGTGGAAGGGATATCCAAGAAGAATTAATTACATTGTTTGGTCTCTTTTTATCTTTTTAAACAATTTTAAGTACTTAACACAAGAATCGTTTTGCAAATCAACATGCAAAACCCAATTTGGGTCCTTACCCACTACCATTTTTAACAATGCAGTTAAATTGGAAAGCCAATAATTCTAAAATAAATTTTGCAATGCATAAAAATAAATTTTGGAGCAATACATGCTCCGAGTCAAGATGGCATGCAGTGGTTCACAACTGACCACATAAGCGTTTCAAGAGATATATGTATCTTATGCAAAATTCTTAATGAACATGCACACACTTGTTCAAAACATGTTCACAATGCACATTCCATCACAAAACAAGAATGTATACCAAACTAATATGCATACGCATGCGAACAGATGCCTACAACACACATTAACATGATCCGAATAAATAGATAAGCTCTTAAACTTGCACATGATCATATTCATGCAAACATCAAAATAAATTTCATAATTTCCAATGCGTATGACATGAGCATTTACAACACGATAATTAAATGTACAACATGAACAATTTATATTTAACACATGTATATGTATTTAATCTCATCCGGCACCATGACATGTGATCAACATGTCGTTGTTGTACTAAGGCAAGCAACAACATGTTGCCCACATCATGTTATGTTGCGAAAGTGCATATCCAGGTGTTGTGAACAACACCATGTGGCTGCACACAGGGTGCAGCACTGTTGCTCCAAACTGATGCCAAATGCGGCTAAAAACAGGCCACGTCTAGCAGGGTTATAGGCAGCCCAACAAAACAGCATAAGATAGACTTTAATGAGTTGAGTCAATGTTGATGGTGGATAGCCTACAACATAACAAAATATTAAGGATAACAAAATAAATTGTTATATATAACCGCAACACGGTTTGGTATATACAATGACCAAATATTATGATATACAATTTGTAAAACATGTTTTATATAAATAACAACAAAAACAGATTTTTCATGCATGACAACAACACCAATTAATATGCATGACGACAACATTTTGATAAGCAAAAATGGCTAAACAGTATGACATGAAATATGCAAAACATATTTTTATAAAAGCGAAACAAATTAATATACATAACATTAGTAAACAATTTAACAAACAATCAGCATATCAAACTCTTGATATACATAACAACACAAAATGTTTTTGATACACATAATCAGTAAAAAGTTTACATTTACCACATAATGCTAATTTGATCAGCATAGTGGCCGATCATAGTTTTGTCTTGAGCATCACATGATATCATCAAAACCTAGCTTCATAAAGTGAAGCTCAGCTGATGACAGTCGGCCAGACTAAAATCAATCTAATAACAGTCTATGATATGATTAACTAAATCTGAATTTCAAAAAGAAAAATAAACTTTCATGATAGTCCAGAAATAGGTGTTAAAAACAAATTTTATAACCAGAAATTATATTGATAGCAGTCGGCCAGCCATCGGTCACTAGCATGACCAAAAGAAAGATGCTTATGGGTTTTAAATTCTCAATACAGTCTACGACAAGGCATGAAAAAATCTAATTATCACCCCAACCTTAACGAATTTAATAACAGTCCAAGAAGTAGCATGTAAAACTTGATTTTTTTTCAGTTCATCAAATTGAACTCATTAACGGTTCATAAAACAATATGTTAAATCTGATTATCAATCCATTAGATTGAACTCAAGAACAAACCATCTTATAAAAGTCAAACCAGTTTTTTTTTTACGATGAAATGAAAGTGATGCAAATCAGTTTGGACAACAATATACAGAAAAACAAACAACCTATTACACCAGTCAATATCTTTTTTTTTTTAACATGAAGAATAGAAACATAACTATGTCAAAATCGGCAAGGCCAAAGCTTATATATATTCAGCAAAAACACACTCGATAACAATAGATTACAAGCATATTATCATGAACAAAAATATCAAACTCATCTACATGCTTCCTTTATCCATTTTTTTCATGTAAAAATTAAGAATCATAGGTGTCGACAAATCTGAAAATATATTTACATATATTTTCATATTTACACACATAAGAAAGTTGATACATATATAAAAAATGATATGAATACATTATTCTACTAAAATCAACAATACATGTATCAAAATATATGTTGTTTTACAACTAGATTTCTCTTTTCTCCTCAAACCCATACATGAATCAAGTTTGTACATATTCCTTCCCATAAAAACTTAGAGAAAAACTCGTACCTTTGTTTGGAAACGAAAATAGACCAAAAAATCATCGGATATTTGAAGGAAATGATGGATCGATCACCTTTCCTCTCCTCCTCCTTCTTCTTCTTCCTTCATCTTTTTTCCTTCTCTCTTCTTTTTTTTCTCTTTCTTTCTTTTCCCATTTTTCTACTCTCTCTTGCTAGAAAATGAGATCTAGAGAGAGAGAGAGGGACGAGTTAAACCACATATATATAATTTTTATCTTATCTCTAAATGGCTCTCGTAGAGGGTGACTGTAATATCGTGTATTTTTCACACTTAGCTAAATTTGAGATTTTTGAAAATTTGGCTAAGTATAGAAGAAAAATTGGTAGATTCTTGATTTTAGGCCGATGCTTTTGAGTCTAGGCTCAACCTAGGTCTCATTTTCAAGGCCTAAACGAGTCACTTAAAATGTGAGAAAAAGTTTTATTTTTAACCTTTAAATTCAAGCAAAATTCAGGTTATTTTTTAATGAATTTCAGAGGCAAAATTCAAGTTTTATATCGTTGGATGTGTCTCAACATTTTAAGCGTAACGATATTTTATTTTTTTTGAATTCGGGCTACGGTTGGCCCAAAAATCATGTTTTAAAAAAAAAAGCAGTTTATCGGTTTGGGTCCAGATTTGAATTGGACTAGATCCAATGGATTTGATCCAAATTAATATAAATTTGGACTCTATCCAAGACCCATATTAATTAGGATTTGATCCAACCCAAGACCCATTTGGATTTTTGGAGATGGATTTGGATCTTGGATCAAAATCGAAATCCAAATCCATGCCCAACAAAATTCTAACTTTAAATTCACTAGACACCTTTAAATTGAAGTTAATTAATGTTAAGAAGTCTCCTAAGTTAATATGGCAACTTTTGGAAGCTTCTAAAAATTTATTTATTATTTAATATTAAATATATAATTAATAAATTAATTTAAATTAATTTAAATTAATTTAAATTAATTTAAATTAATTTAAATTAATTTAAATTTTTTATTTTTATGGTTGTTTAGGACTTCTTAACAGAGTCCTTATATATGCTTAAAAGACTTAAGAAGGTTTTAGAAAGTCTATTTAAAATAAAGCTTTGAAAAGTCAACTTTAGAGTTTCAAAAATTTTGGAAAGTGAGAGAGTTCCAATTAGAGATTAGTTCCAACCCTCTCTAGAAGGGCTGGATAGATAAAAGGGGGTGTCACCCCCCTTTTCTCTATAAATAGCATCAAAAAGAGAGAGAGAGAAAGAGAAGGAAAAAAAGAGAAAAGAGAGAAAGAGGGAAGAATGAGGAAGAAGAGGAGAAGGAGATCGTTCTTCTTCAATCATCTGACGTTTTCACCGTTGACTTTTATTTTTTTATGTACAATTAAGATACAAGTCTTTCTTTTGTTTCAAATGAGAAAAAAAACCTAAATAAGCTTTGGGCAATGTTTTTATAGGAAACCATGGATTCTATCTTGATTTTTCATGATTTAATGCATGAGAATCGTTGTAGGAAGGCCTAAATGATGTGGTATTTGTTTTCCTATGGTTTTCTGCATGCTTTTATGTTTTTCTCAATATATATATATACACACATGTAGAAGCAAGTATACATGTGCATATATATGTTTTTTCCTTGTATGGACTCCTTGGATAGGTCTAGACATTTTTTGTTCTATGCTTTTAGCGGGCAGATCTGAACAGATCTGGCCATTGTGATAATAGGCAGATCTGGCCAGATTTGAGCTCATATCCTTGCGGTCCATTCTGAACAAATATGTTTTTTGGATAGGTGGGCTATGGTTCTTGAAACTGAACCAGATCTATGGAAATAAAAATATGTGCATATTCAATTAATATGAAAATTTTGGATTTTTGGTGGGTTTTAGTCTGGGACAAGACGGACAGTTGTTCAGTTCTAGCCTGGGCAATTGGCTGGGACAAGACAGTCTGTTGTCAAGTCTCAGACAACTGTTCAGATTGGTGTTGGACCGGTGTTCAAGTGAAAAAAAATATTATTTCTTTATTACACACACACACACATATATATATATATACACATGAAGAGGGCGTGTCCCAGCCGATTCAGTCGGTTGGACTGAATTGGGATAGTTCAGTCCCAACTAACTGTCGGTTGGGGCTAACACGCAGTCAAAACATATATATATATATATATATATATATATATATATATATATATATATATATTTATGCTTAAAAGAATATATAGCTTCCAGTCGAACTCTATTCGGCTAGCTTAGCCTGCCAGGGTCTGACCTTATGGTTCTGCTGGACTGGCTTGCAGCCCAGCCGAACCAGGTTCGGTTGGCTTGCTAGTTCTGGACAGACCTGCAGGTGTTTAAAAAAAACTGTATATTGGTTATAATCTGATTATACATACATAGGTCTAAATATATCTTAATGTGTTGCTGAGCCATAGGGTATATTGGGCATGATTAAAAAAAACATACATAAGCATGAACACGCATTTACTATGACTCACTATTTGATATGTTTTAGAAAAATATTATATACAGTGCATAGTGATTCTATACTGTCATGAAACGTTCATATGCTAATGTCATTGATGACAGACCAACGTATGGGGTTATGTTGGATGTCATTAAGAGTGCATCGATCCACCTTGATGTGGTGTCATCAATGACATTGCGAGCCCTAAAAATGTAAATACTTTTCCTTATGCATGTTGCTTGAGGCAGGCAACAATGTTAATTGATACTTGAAAAATCTGTTTCAAAGAGTATAGAATGTTATAAATCTGACTATCAACATTAAATACCCTGTCTTATGCATGTTTCTTGAGATAGACAGTAATGTTGTTAGCCTTGTGGAAATTCTGTTCAAAGAAGGTGAGATGTTGTAAGTCTAATTATTGTTTGGGAGTTTTATTTTTTTTGGAATTATGATTTCATTATTTAATTAACCACTCATGCCATGTACCCAATTGGTTCTAATATGATCTGAAAACTGTGTGTACCTGCTATGTGTTGTTGGTGTAAGATATATCTATATATATCATGCATGCTGTATTAATCTGTCCTAATATGATCTGGAACTGTGTACAACAATCTGGCGATCATTCCATGTCATTGAACGACAATTTGGTATTGATTTTTTATTTTTGTGAACCACAAAATTAATGATTTAGTACATACCCCTATACAATGGTTTGTGAGTTCATTAAAAAATAGAAAAAGTTTATTTCTTTTTAGTTGGGCTGGTTGGCAGCCCAGCTGAACCACTCTTTTTGAAATATTAAGCTTTCTTGGGTTTTGGGGGGAAGTTTATTACATCATCCTTCATTTTGGAGATGTCCTGGCTTTTCTTTTTTCTTTGAGGAAGGGTACGTCACAAACTCCTTCATCTTGGAGATGCTCCGATCCTTCTTTTTCTCAGGAATTATACTGGTGATATTGGTTTGTTGGTAAAAAATCTCTAGATGATAGCGGCAATCAAATATCTTTTAGGGTTTGTCGAGAGGCTCAACGCAGTCGTCTTCATCTTGACGGTGATCTGAACGTTCCCTGGAAGGATCCGTCACAAACTCCTTCATCTCGGAGATGATCCAAATCTTCTTTGGCCCTGGGGGTCGAACTCACATATTCGTCTTCATCTTGACGACAATTGAGAGATCCCCTTTGCGGATTTTGACCGAAGCTTAAATAAATGAATGATGAGATATGAATTGAGTGGATTCTTTTTATCGCTCAGGGTATTTCCACTGCCTGATTGCCAGAAAATCAACTTAAAACATGTGCCATAGCTATGATCAATATCGATTCGCTCCCAGCTTTTCAACATCATTGAATATTTCTTTTGCTAATCATACCAAGAATATTTCTTACATCCTCTTGGTTGATCAACAGAGAGAAGATTTGAATTTTACTCTTTTTCGCAAGAAGCTTCACCCTTTTGAGAAGAATACTAGAGGTAATCTGAGGTGATTCTTTTATGCAGTAAATATTGGAATCAACACATTTTTAGCAGATTGGCAAAGTTTTCGAGAATCCTTTTGTGAAATAATCACTTGATATAGATTTTGATAGGACTTTTAGCTGAAATTTGGAAGAAATAACATTGAGATATTGGTTTTATCAGACAACATTGGCTCCACAGGGACTCAACCTAAGACCTATAAAGAATATTGGATCCGTAGGGATTCATCCTACAGACTGAATTTTTGAAAAATGAAGTTAATTTAATAGGAATTCAACCTAAGAATTGCAAAAGAATTTTTGACGGATAAGAATTTATCCTACAGACTAAATTTTTGAAAAATGAAGTTGGTTCAAATAGGAATTGAACCTGAGAACCGCAAAAGAATATGGATCAGTAAGAATTCAACCTACAGATTGAATTTTTGAAGAATGAATTTGGTTCGATAGGAGTTCAATCTAAGAACCACAAAAGAATATGAATCAGTAGGAATTCAACCTACATATTGGATCTTTTAAAGAATGAACTTGGTTCAATAGGAATTCAACCTG
This sequence comes from Nuphar pumila, assembly GCF_984573655.1. Taxonomy (NCBI): domain Eukaryota; kingdom Viridiplantae; phylum Streptophyta; class Magnoliopsida; order Nymphaeales; family Nymphaeaceae; genus Nuphar; species Nuphar pumila. The sequence continues at coordinate 45,249,174 of NC_143251.1, forward strand.
AGAACTGCAAAAGACTATGGATCAGTAGGAGTTCAACCTACGGATTGGATTTTTGAAAATGAGATGAGTTCAGAAGGAGTTTGACCTAAAGATCGACTTTTTGAAGAAAAATTGGTCAAAAAAAGGAGTTTAATCTAAGGATCTTGATTAGTAGGAATTTAACCTAAAGAGCGAATCTTTGAAAAATGACATCGGTTCGAAAGGAATTCAACCTAAGAACCTCAAATTAGCAGGAATTTAGACTATAGATTGACTCATGAATGATCTGAAGGGGGTTCAAAATGAGAACTGCGAATCCATAGGAGTTCAACCTAAAGATCGCTTATCAGTAGGAGTTCAACCTAAAGATCGACTAAAGGAAAGGGTCCTAAAGGGGTTCAACCTAAGGACTGCGGATCAACAGAAATTCAACCTAAAGATCACGGATCAGTAGGGGTTCAACCTAAAGATCGATTGAAGGGAAGGGTCCTAAAGGGGTTCAACCTAAGGATTTTGATCAGTAGGAATTCAACCTAAAGATTGTGGATCAGTAGGAGTTTAACCTAAAGATCGACGGAATAAAAGGGGTCTAAAGGGGTTCAACCTAAGGACTGCGGATCAGTAGGAGTTCAACCTAAAGATCGCAGATCAGTAGGAGTTCAACCTAAAGATCGATGGAAGGAAAGGGTCCTAAAGGGGTTCAACCTAAGGACTGCGAATCAGTAGGAGTTCAACCTAAAGATCGCGGATCAGTAGAAGTTCAACCCAAAGATCAATTAAAGGAAAGGGTCCTAGAGGGGTTCAACCTAAGGACTGCGGATCAGTAGGAGTTCAACCTAAAGATTGTGGATTAGTAGGAGTTCAACCTAAAGATCGATGGAAGGAAAGGGTCCTAAAGGGGTTCAACCTAAGGACTGCGGATCAGTAGGAGTTCAACCTAAAGGTCGCGGATCAGTAGGAGTTCAACCTAAAGATCGATGGAAGGAAAGGGTCCTAAAGGGGTTCAACCTAAGGACTGCAGATCAGTAGGAGTTCAACCTAAAGATCGCGGGGTTGAGAAGGAATTTTGGTTCAAGAAGAGATTTAACATGTGAGTTATATTGGCTTGACAGGGGTTCAACCTATGGGTTATTGATTCTATAGGGGTTCAACCTAAAGATCACAATTTAAGAAGGGAGGGTTTAACTCGTGGGCTGGATGACCACCACAATTAGTTGTATGTGGTCCGGTTTTCAGGATTAACCCCTTATCCTGAACGGGGAAGGAAAGGAAAGAAATACCTTGTTAGCAGAAGGGATCAGGTTTATCCCTTAACCTGAACTGGAAAGAAGGAATTTTGGAGAGAATAAACCTGAAACTTTAAAATTTGGAAGGGATCAGTCAGAATGATGAATTTTTGGAAGAAGGTCCCACTTGGTAATTGGGTTCTTTGAAAAAGAAGAGAGTCCGAGTCGAGATTCAGATATTTAAAAAGATGGACGGACTAACCTGAGAGTTGGGTTTTTGAAAAAGAGAAGAGCCCGAGTCGGAACTCAAATATTTAAAATGATGGATAGACCAATTTGAGGGTTGGTTTTTTGAAAAAGAGAAGAGCCCGAGTCGGAACTCGGATATTTAAAAAGGAAGATGGAATATATAAAAAGGAAAAACCTGAGTTGAAACCCGGATCTTCAAGATAAAAGATAAAAGAGAAAATTGAGTTGAAAAACTCGAATTTTTGACGCAACGATTGGTTCCAACACGAGCATTGGATCCAAAAAGAAGTCCAAGTCAGAACTCGAAACTTCAAACTAAAGAAAAGAGGAAAACCCAAGTCAAAACTCGGATCTTTAAAATAAAAAATAAAAGAGAAACCTAAGTTTGAAAAACTCGAATTTCTGAAGAAACAATTGGTTCTAATACGAGCATTGGATCCAAAAGAAAGTCTGAGTCGGAACTCAGAACTTCAAACGAAAGAATAAAGGGGAGAACCCGAGTCGGAACTCGGATCTTAAAAAATAAAAGATAAAAGAGAAATCTGAATTTTTGAAAACTCAGATTTCAGAAGAAATGATTGGCTCCAACACGAGCATTGGATAAAAAAAAAAGAAGTCTGAGTCGTAACTCGGGTTTTTGACAGAAAGTTTTAATCAGAAGATTGAATTTTGAAAATTTGTTAGTGCGAGGACCGGATCTAGGATCGAGAATGACCAGTTCGAAGACTGAATTATTTGACTTGCGATGAAGAAGACCATCATAGTTAATTGTATGTGGTCTGATTTTCAGGATTAACCCCTTATCCTGAATGGGGAGAGAATAAGATTTAAGAAGGACTGATGAAAAGAGATAGAAATTGATGGAAGATTTGATAAAAATGGAGGAAAGTTGATGAAAATTTGTCTTGAAAAAGAATTCTCATAGGTAGCATTATTGCTCCTATGAGAGGTTTCAGAATTATCCCTTATCCTGAATTGGAAGGAATAAAATTTGGCAAAATTGATAAAAGGCTTGATAAAGAATCGAAAGAATCGACAAAATTTGATAAAGAATCAATAAAATTGATAAAAAAAACATTTTGATAAAGAATAAAATTTTGATAAAGATTTGACAGAGATTAATGAAGCTTTAAAAGATGAAAAAAGGCATTCAGGGCTATCCCTTATCCTGAAGAAAGAAGGACCTCATAGGACGAGGTTTCAGGTTTATCCCTTAACTTGAGAGAGAAAAAGAAGGAAAAAAGGAATACCTCATGGGAAAGAGGCATCAGGTTTATCCCTTAACCTGAAAAGGTAAAAGAAGGAAAAAAAGAATGCCTCATGGGAAAGAGGCATCAGGTTTATCCCTTAACCTGAAAGGGTAAAAGAAGGAAAAAAAGGAATGCCTCATGGGAAAGCGGCATCAGGTTTATTCCTTAACCTGAAAGGGTAATTAAAAGAATTGACAAGAAGAATTAATAAAAATGGATGAAAAATCAATAAAATTTGATAAAGACGAATAAAACTGATAAGACTAATAAAGATTGATAAACGAAAAATTGATAAAAGTTGAGAAAAGAGTTTGTTTGATCCTGCTTGCACGTGGGATCTTTAAAGTGAGATGAGAATGTTCATGAGAAAATAGATCAACTGTGAGCTTGATTTTAAGGAATGGTCAACACGAGAGCTGATCTTTGAAGAAGAATCAACACGAGGGTTGATTTTTGAAGAGAGATCAACATGAGGGTCGATTCTTTAAAAACAATGGTTTGAAACCGATTTTGAAAAGGAGGATCAACACGCTAGTTGATTTTGAAAAAGATAGGATCAAAATTTTGAACTTTTGGTGATCATGACGAAGATCTTGCAGAAATTTTTCAGATTTTTGTGATTTTGAAAAACCCTCATAGGTAATATCATTTCTCTCATGGATGATTGTCGGGATTGACCCTCATCCTGAAAAGAATAAGAATTTGATGACAAAAGAATATTTTGAAGTGTAAATGTAATTTTAACAATAAAAGATGCCCCAATATGGCGAAAGAAATAAGAATTGAACATCAAAGATAGGAAGAAAATTGACATTTCATTGATAAGTAATGACTGAAAACAAAACTTGGATATTTACAAGTATGTGAAAAGAGATCACAGAAGACTGGGGCTGACTTTTCCCTACAAGATGACTGCTACGAAAAGGAAAAAAATAGAGAAACTTCGGCATCGTTAGTTCTTGGAGTGGTCCGGGAAAGGCTTGGTTAGGACAGCGGGCTGCTCTTCATCTTCGTCCTCTATCAGGAGGTTTTTATCAATGTAATCCTGAATGATGTTCTTTAGGACAAAGCAGTGCTCTGTGTCATGCCCCACTGCTCGGTGAAACTTGCAGAACTATTCCTTGAATTTGCCCTAAATTACTGGAGGATCGACAACTTTCGGCAGATGAATCATATTCTTTGTGAGCATATATTCCAGAACCTTCTCGAGTGCCTTCTTTAAAGGGGTGAACTCGCGGTTAGGACTCCAGTCCTTGCGCTTTGGTTTTTCCTGATCCTTTTCCCACTGCTGAGGATTGGATTGGGAAGGCTTATTATTGTTGAAAAACCTCCCCTTTTGACCTCTGAATCCTTCTGAATTGTTGACATGATCATCCTTGTTACCCTTGTTATCGGATGAGGAACTAGCAGAAAAAGTGAAATGGGCTTTTTTCTTCGCCTCTTGATTGCCCCTTGCTAGGGTGATACCGTCATAGACTCCATTATCCATTCCCATTTCGAGCCATTCAGCTCGTTCAATTAGTTAAATGGATGATTTTGATGGGAAGGTGGAAATAAGGATCCTAAGAGGTTGGGAGAAGTTGTTCAGGATAACTTGGAGCGCATGCTCCTTTGAGATCGGGGTTCTCATTTTGTTGCAGGTATCTCTCCACCTCCGAATGAAATCTATGACCTTCTTCTTATCCTCTTGCTTCAAATTGTATAAATGACTGAGGGTTGGCAATGCCTCAGTATTAAACATGAATCGCTTCACAAACAGGTTAACAACCTTATCAAAATCTCGCAGCTTAATGGGGTTGATATGTTATGCATACCATTTAGCTGCCACGCCTTCCAAACTACGAGGGAAGCACAAGAAAAGAGCGTGGTTGTCTTCGCTGAATCTGGCATATTCTGCGAAGAACATTGCAAGATGAGCCTTTGGGTTACCAGACTCATCGAACTTAATAAACTTTCGGGGGAGGTCTTCCAAGTTGTTGTCCCCATCTAAACCGAGGTAGAAGTCCTGCCTGGTATACACTTTCTTTCCCTTATCTCGAATCTGCAGATCTTTGACCATCTTAGTCAGTGCTTGAATTGAATCTTCTGTCCGGACCTCATCTCTCAGTTTGTTCACTGATTCAGGCTCTTCTGCCACCTTCTTGGGCTGTCGCAGATGTCTTGGGACGAATACAAACTGTTCTTTTTCGGAATCCTCTTCTGCCGATTCTGTACCTTCAGATGTGTTGTCCTGTTGGATCCTCTTTTTGCTAATCCTGACATGCTTTTTCATTGGCTTTTTCTTGATCTTATTTTTAGAGGATGTTTTCTTTGAACCTGCCCTAGCTTGTTCGGACATCATCTTCGCCATCATTTTTTGAATTATCTTGTACATCGCTGGATCAACATCTTCCTCATCTGAATCATGTTTCCGGGATAATCAGGGAGAGTTTACTTCTTCCACCTCACTGTCATCGTGCTGCTAAGCTGCCCTCCTTCTTTCTCTTGTTTGAACAATAATGAAATGTCTGATGTTTTCTAAAGAATAAAGGAAGGATTCAAACTCAAAGATTTTTTGGGAAAAAAAGAGACGATGAAGGAGATATTAAAATGATTTTGAGAAGAGATCTCTTGATAAAAAGGGATCTTGGATGGGAAGATAGAATTTTAAAGACATATTTTTGAAGATGGATGACAAGACCTGAATATTTTAAAAAATTGCAGGCAGGATAAAAATAAATCAGAAGAAAAGAAAGAAATATGCCTCAATTTTTTGAAAGAAAGGAGAAACTTAAAAGACGTCCAGGGTTTAAGAAATGAAAGAATAAAGAAATGAGAAATATACAATCCTAGATTTTGAGAAAAAATAAAAGACTTTTTATGAAATAAACATCCAAGGTTTTGAAAAATAAGAAATTTTAGGATAATATCCACAAAGAATCAAATCATACAAGCAATGATGCACATAATAGCACTCCCTAAAAGCTGACTCTAAATGCAATATTTGAAATGGCTCATAGGACCTTAATCCTAACTCTAAGGTTCAGATCATCTGATTCCACTCAAGATACGCTGATATACCTAAGCCAAAGCTTGAAGTAAATGGCATAAAAATAATTCTTCGGTTCTAAGGTAATGGCTTCCCAACAACCTTGAGCACCTACTGATATACCTCGGACTATGTCCCTTAGGTACGTGGTAGGGGGGGGCGAACCCAAATAAGTGGTCCAGTTGTGAGGCTCTCTCCCAAACTATGGTTCAGTGAGATAGCCCAACAACGTGAAGACCAGGACAATATAGCTAGGGATGTAATAAAAAATATGTTCAACATGCAAGAAATCAGATGGTTCTAATGCAAGTCCTAAAGAGATAGAATTTAAATGAAGAGAAGCATACACTTGTATACATTATTTGCATTCAATCCCTAGAATTGAGGAGAGTTGTATTTCAGACCTAAGTCTAATGTAAACATGGAATAATCTCCCCAATATGGTCCTACCAAATCATACTTAGATCCTATATGCAATGATGTCAGCTAGGATAGAGTCTAGGATCCTAAGGTTTGCATAAAAATGAAGCTGACATTTGAAGAATAAAGACTTAGATAATATTAAAGCAAAGTAAAAAGGAAAAAATTCGACCGGACAGAGACCGGTCCCATCACGGTCGCCAAAACTATGATCATCGCAAAAAATTTCCTCTTTGTATTCCTTCTCTCTTTTCCTTTTTTTTCCCTTTCCAACCTCTATTTCTCCTTTTTTTGAAGGGAGAAATGAAAAGACAGAAAAGAGGAGAGAAGAGAGAGGAATTCTTCGCGAAGATTTCACTTGACCTTGATTTTTGAAAAGATTTTGAAAAGATTACTCGCCTCCGTTTTTGAAATATTTGCAGGAAAATTGGGAGACAGGGCTCGCTCGTCGGTACGAGGTTCGACCGTTCATGGCGCCTTTACCAGAGGTAATCGAACCAAGGATCGAATTTATGCATTTTGCTTTGCTAAAATATGATTTAAGAATTTATTTTAAGTCTAAATGCATAAATAATCATGCTTGTGCAATGCAAAATGCAAAATGCAGAAATGTATGCTTTTTTAGAAAACACTTTTGGAAATCTGAGATTTTTCAAGTGATTCTGCAGTAATTGTGATGAAGAAATGATTTGAAATAGTTGATTTTAACTTAGAACCTGAGATAGATCAGGAAAGAGATTTGAAGTTCCAAGTCTTTGAAACAATCAAAGTTTTGGGAAAATAAATTTTGACTTTGAAAATAATGATTTGAAAGGGAAATTTGAAGCTGAGATAGAAAAAGAAAATGAAGTTTCAAAGTCAAAATGGACTTTGAATTCGAATTTTTGAATCTGGATTTTGAAGTAGATGATGAAATTTGAAATGGAATTGAATTCCAGATTTAAAGTTTGAAATCAGGATGGAATTTGGATTCGAGAAATCCAAATAGATATTTTGAAAATAGAATTGGATTTAAGAAGTCCAGATGTGATTTGAAAATGGAATTAGTTTTGAAATCTGAAAATCAAGATAGACTTGGATTTGTAATCTGTCATCCTAAATGGGTTTGGACCCGAAGTCTGGGATCCAAAATGGAGTTGAATCCGATATCTGGAATCTGGATCCGAAGTCTAAAAAATGAAGTTGAATTATGGATCTAGAACCCTAAATTGGATTGGATCTGAAGTCTGAAATCCAAAATGAAGTTGAATTCCGGATCTAGAATCCTAAATAGAATTGAATCTGAATTTTCAAAATTGAATTGAACTTTAAATTTGGATTTGAATTTGAATTTTTGAATATAGAAATGAATTTGAGTTTTCAAAGTCAAATGGGACTTTAAAATTTAATCTTTGAATATAAAATGAATCTGAAATTTCAAAGTCAAATTTGACTTTGAAATTGAAGTTTTGAATTTCCGAGGTAAGATAGAATTTTGAGAATAGAAAGGAGATTTTGAATTTATAATTGAAGATTGATCTGAGAGGTGAAGAAGATATTTGAAGAATAAAAGTCACTTGATCTTGGAAAAGAATTTTTTTTTTAAATGTGATATAGTTCTATCCTAAATGATGAAATGAATGAAAGAATTTGAAATTTGGCTTTAAAAAAAATCATATTTCATCCTTTAAATGAATTAAAATAAGATTGAAAATATAATACATCCCTGACTATGGTCATTGAATGTATTATATAGTAATCATATTTAAATTCGAGTGAAGAATAAAATATATTTTGATGCCTTTATAGGGTTTAAAATGAAATTAACTCTCAATATACCTTGACTATGGCCATTGATATACATTTTGAGTAAATTTCAAGTTAAACTCTGATAATATAGGAAAAATTCAGAAAATATGACGATTTTTAGAAGGGGTTCAATGTGGACCCAATGTTATTCCATAAAAGATAAAAATCCTAAGCATTGCCCACATTTTGACTATGGCCATCAATGTGAGTCATTTGCTTAGGATTAATTACCTCTCATTAGAATGGTGCACGTGCCATTCGTGTTTCCATTCATGAAATTTTGGAATAAAAGAGAAAAACATCATGAAACAAGCATTTTAAAAAGATATGCATGCTCATACATTCTAATCTATTGCAGGAAATGAAAATTTTCATTATGATCTAGCTATTACATCATTGAATTGAATTTTAAAGTTTCCTAATGTAAGAAAGAGATTGATCTTTTACATGTATTTCTTACAAAACAGGGTTAGTAAAGCAAGGATATCAAATAAGGAAGAGAGCAAGAGATCTCACGCCAAGTACCTATAACTAATGAAATGATATATGTCTATAAGCCTAAGTGCAACTAGATGTGAATGCCCATTCTAGAAAACATATTGATGTCTAAGGGCTTTATATGAAGTGGAATGTTCACGCATGACTTAAACTGGAGGTATATACAATTTGAGATTCTAAGGCCAATACATAATTGTAGTAAAACTAGGGGTGACAAGATTGAATTATTGCCAAGTGGTATATGAAGATATGCTTATGGAGTTGCAAGATATGACATACAAGAGAGGACTTGAATAGATTGCAGGAGACAGGGGATATAGGTACATGATGCTGGAAACGGGCAACTGGTTTAGTATGACTAACGATGAAGTATGGTTAGGATTACAAATATGCAGAGAATTATTGGTATTGAAAGTGCAGGCAAAGGCATCCAGGTGCTATGAGCAACAATTGTGGGAAATGCTTGGACTTAGATACTGTGAGAAGAGGAGCAGCTACAGGCAATGTTGTGATAGCAGCGGGGTGTGGGGAGTGTTGTATTAAGCTGGATGAGGCTGAAGTGGTGGAAATAATACAGGTGGAGAATGGCAGTGGGATGTAGCTGTTGGGTTATATTAAAGGCAATAAATGCAGCAGGAAAATGGGAACATGGGCAGCTGTTGTAGAGAAGGTGGATATATTGTTGGAAATGAAGGAGTAGGTGCACAGGAAAACAGGTGCTGAAAGGCTGTGAAGGTGCTAGCGGCTGTGATAGGTAGGTAATAGAGAGTTTAAAGAATAGTGAAGGGGTGTTGTGTATTAATTCACGCACCAATGCTGATTCGCCCAATGCTAACACACTGTTGACACAAAGTTACAGGAACACTTATGTTAACAAAGACTGACTCACACACATTATTAATAGAATCTTGATACCATAATTCAAGTCCTGCTAACTTCCAATATGAATCCAATGGTCTTTCACACAACTTTTGGAGATACACAGTGATTTACAACAGGATTTTATTATAAAATCATGACAAGTTTACAATGAAGTTGTGTCCTGGGCATGAGGTGGGGAAAGGTTCTAATGGGAAAGTTACATAACAAGCACTTATGACAACAACCTAGAATTTAACATAAAATGGTCTGAATCACCAGACAATGTAACAACACATTATGAGTACTAAAACCTAATATCGAATGAATATCAATATACGAGAATTCCAATTGATCAATATCATTCGGTTGAAGACTAATCTTTTGCTGGAAATCAGTGATGAGGATTCCAGTTTGATCAATGACATTCAGTTGTTATTTTCTAAGATCCTCAACAACATTCAATAAAAAAAAGCTATAATAATGAAATTTTAATGAAAGAGCAAAATGAAATTTGGTTAAAAGAGCATAGTATGACTCAAATACAAAGCTTAAATGTAAAATATAATGAACAACTACCACAATCCTTAGCATAGATGGGGAGATATAGCTGTAAAACATACCTTATTGGAGAATGATAACACTGATTATCAGATTTACTCAAACTGCTGAGCAATATACAGATAAGAGGATGATGGGTATGACAGTGAGGCTATTCTTGCAAAACCAAAGACGTGTCACTCTCAAATCCGAATGTGAGATTAATCAATGGTTGGTCATGAATCAGCCGCTGATAGACTGGTAAAAGTGGCTGTTGAGGCAATTATCTTGGGACTGCGAAGATTAGCTGATCTGAACTCCACTGGGTACCTCAAACTGACTAGAGGTCTGGATAACCAGATTCAAGGTTTTGCACACAACAACCAATTAAAAGAAAATTTCTGCATCGAGGCATCCCTGAATCCTTGCTCTTACCATCTCTCAGTAGAGTGTGACATCCAGAATATTCCTTTTCGAGAAGCCGACTTGCATACGCAGATAACAACTCATATTGCACTTTCTTTAACAACTTCTGCTCTCTGCTTGCAAGCAAGTAATATGCAACCCTATCTTTCTCTCGTTTCAAGTACTCCTCAGCTTTTAACATGTAATCTGGACAAGAATCTTCCCAAAATCCAATTGGAAACCTTCTGCGAGTAACAAGTAGCAGGACCACTAAGCATGGCATCTTCAAAATCTGTCACATAACAATCTATACGACACATTCCAATTTCTACCAACAATGCTCAACACAAGGCTCTGTCAATTTATTCCCCTTTACGATTTTGATCAATCAAAGTAACTACAACATCACTAAATCTGATGTTCATCTCCTTGTAGACCAAATCACGGAAGCATGTGAGACCAACTTCATTAGGTGTTGGAAGTGTAGAGGCATGTGAGAAAGTGCTGAAAGCATGAATTGAGTGTGTTGGATGTAAAAGGGTAATGTGCAATGAAGCTTAGACAGAAAGAAGAGACTGTTAAGAAGAGGGATAAAGAAAATTATAGGAAGGATTAGAATTGAATTGACTATTACTGTAAAATTTTAGCAAAAGATAGCTATTACCCACAAAAGGAAGATAATCTGGCATTTGGACTAAATGGTGAAAGCTTACAATGGGAAATCTATACCTATATACTTGATGCCAAAAGAAAGGGAAAAAAAAGAAAAGAAAGATATTGCTAAACTGAATAAGGAATCAGAGCAGAGATCTTTAAGTCAGGTCAGAAGAGTCGTTGACAGTTGCACTTACCTTCCACCAACACGAGAGGCAGACTAACTTGTATTGTAAACCTTTGTACATGCGACAATTCCCACACCGTTTTAACTTTCTGTCCAGAACATCTGACATCACCAGGCTGTTAGTGATTCAAATCACTTCTAGCAGTTCATATCTTGTTCCTTCAACGATTCCATGTATCTTCATATAAAGGATTCTTTTTTTTGTGATCACCAGGTGGTCTCCAACCTTCCCTTGTGTCATTAATTCAACTGGGTACCACAAAAACCTCATTATGAACAAGTTTAATCAGCAAAGACTTAAGCAGAGAAAGAAAGTAATCGCTACCATTTGCCAAAAATCCCAGACGTAGCAGAAAAACTTTCTTGGTCTGTTCCACATCATTCCAAGAGTGAGAATTGAGAAAACACACGAATGAGTTTTGATGTCTAAACTTCGAATGCCATCCATTCTGAATGCCAATGAGGATATCATTCTTGTCTTAAATTTATAAGGTGAACTGATGCCCCTTGATAGCTAATGCCTTGCCATAGGGGCTTGGCGATAAGCAAAGCAATATCACCAACAAAGGGGGCCTGGTATTGAATGTAACCTGTATACGAAATGCTATTCAAAGCAAAATTCCAGCACAGGTCTTACAGTATTTTTTCTTCACACCGACAACTCCTTCAAATTTTATGCCTCCAGAATAAAGATCTATATGGTCAAAGGGGGAAGGGGCTTTGAATCCTTTAAGATGGAGTAGCAAGACTGCTCTGGAGATGTCTTGCGTCAAATGCAATGGCAATCCAGTTATATTCATAGAAGGCTTTTTGAATCTCAAGCTAGAAGACCTTGCTATTGACGTTAAATCCTTTGACACACCTTTTTAATGATTCCCATAGATACTGATCTTCTTAGGAACCTGATTTGTACACGACTCTGATTTCCCTTACTAAACTGCCCACGGATGCTTACGTGCGCGCTCCCCTTCCTATTACCTACACTGCTCGTAGGCTTTAGGTGATTCCATCTTCCCCCATTTTCAGGTGATCCGGTGCGTTTGAAGCACTAGGATCGGTCACTCCTTTTCTCAAGGGAACACACCATAGGTTCTTTCCCTCTTTTTTTTAACAACATTTATTCAGTTTTTTTTTAACACTGAGTGTATATCAAAACTTCACCAGGCATGAACAAAGCATTAGGTCTCAAGATAAAAACATGAACAAAAGAACTTTCAGAGAAATATGAATATTGAAAATATCTACAGCATAAATTTTGGAGTGAGCGTTCACTTAATTCATATATATAAACATCAAAAGGATTTTAGATAAAATCGGGAGGAGAGGGACGTTGGAGTAAGTTTGCATAAAACCTTAACAACAAGCTATTAAATAATGAGGAAATACAAGGATGTGCAAAAAGTGGGATGAAACATATGTGGATGTTATGGATAAAGATAAAAACTGAAGAAAATACAGAGGATGAAGAAACTAGTAAAACCACGTGCTGAATGTGCATAATAAAACTACAATGCTGAACGGAAGTGAAGACAGAAGTCATTGATGCGTATGTGCTAGTCGATGAAGGATAAAATCTCAAAAACAAAAGGAAGAGTGAATTCAACCAAAACGCTGGAAACCAAAACAAAAATAATGGAATAGAAAAATATGAGTTGCAACCCGATGAACGACTGCACTCAAACAAATTATCAAAGACTTAAACAAAAAATCAATCAAGAAGATGAAGATAATAAGTGTGCAATTTGTTGTAGCCCCAAATGCAACAAACATTGGAGGCCATATTGTTATAGCAATAAGCATCGTTGAGGCTGCGATAGGCAGACCAACGATGCAGGATTGCATAAAAAAATAATAATAAATAAAATAAGAAGAAGAAAGGAAAAAGAAATCATGAAAAAAAAATAGAGGAGATGCAGCAAGAAAATACAGATGAAAAGAGAGAAAAAAATGAGTTGCTTACCTGATTATTGCAGATATTGGTTGGCTTCCTTTGATCAAAAATAGGAGAAATCAAGGGAATAGGAAGAAGAAGAAGAAATAGGATCGGAGGGAGGAGAAAAGGAAGAAAGTATGAAGATGAAGAATGGTGTAGGGGTGAGAGACAGATGTCTTGATTGGGGAAGAGATGCGATGCTGCTGTGTAAGATTGCAGAGATGTAGCTTGTATTCTGAGATGTAAGCTCCTTCGATCGGATAAAAAAAAGAAAGTGAGAGGAAGAAGGAGAGGAGAAATCTGGAAAAAGGGGGAAGAAGACTGTGAAGAAAGAAGCGTGGGGTGAAAACGGGTGAGGAGGAAGAGACCCCTGTGTGTTCTTTTAAAGAGGGGGAAGGGAGGATCTAGAAGACGATTCGGTTGGAGATGAGCGAAGGAGGAAGAGGGTGCGATGGAGGAGGGCTTCTGAGGGAGAGTATACGAGAGAAAAAGAGAGAGAGAGCCACCCATTTTAGGGTTTTTCTCCTTTTTTCAAAATAGATCCTTCAAATTTAAAAATTTCCAAAACGAGGCTCTTTTATAAGATTTTTTCAAATAGATAGATTTTATCAAAAAGGCGATTTTTCAAAAGGTGGTTTTAAAAGCTTTAATTTTTGTATTTTCTTTTTGTTTTTTGTTTTTTTGATTTTTTTGTATTTTTGACATAAAGGTTTTAAAACTAGGGAAAAATGAGAAATTAAAAACTATTTTTGGAAATTTGAGAAATATTTATAAAATAGAGATTTTTCGAGAATTCAGGCTTTTATTTTTAAAACTTTTCTCAGAAAAGGGGTTTGGATCCGATTCAGATCAAAAACTGGGTTAGAGATAAGACTTTGAGTCCGAATTCTAACGACTCGAAGGAATGTATGGAATTTTTGGTTAAAAATTGACCCGATTACTCAGAAGATGGGCTCAAGGGCAAAAGGGGAAATTTTGGAAATTTTGGGGTGTTCACACATGGTACCTAAAGCTTTTTGTAACTGACACCGAAATTGAGACGTGAAGTGAGGGTCTCGGTCTGACACGATCGAATGTGGCACCCCATAAATTTGAACAATCTCATCCACATACAGATCAGCTAAGCTCTTCAGACTTTGACTGACCTTGATCAGCAGAAAATAGGTACTCTTCATCAACCAATATATAAACACCTAAATGGCATTGTGCTGATGACGGGTTCTCGGCAAACCCATAATGAAATCCATCGATATGTCATCCCACTTTCAGTCTAAAATGTCCAATGGCTGAAGAAGTCCATTTGATCTCTAATGCTTGATCTTCACCTACTAGTTGGTTTTTAGTGTGAGACATCAAGACACAAACTCTGCAATATCTCGCTTTATCTCATTCCACCAATAAGTTCGCTGGAGATCCTTGAACATCTTGGTAGTACCAGGGTGAACAAAATACTTAGACTTGTGGGCCTCACTTATTAGCTCCTTCCATAATGCCTTCTAAGCCCATCATCGGTCTCCAAACATGATAGTCATGTCCTCCTCACAGTGAAATTGCACATGAGGCTTTTGGCTACTCACGCACAACCCCTCAAAGTTTGGATTAGTTGACTAATGCTCCTCAATACAGTTTATGATCTCAGGTCGTGCCTGCATACCAACACAAATGATGCATCTAAAATCATCTGGAAATGAATGCCACCAGACAAACTCCTCAATCAAGTCTCAACTGCGCCCAATGAAGTTGGTTGTCATGATTGAAGTCTTCCTGCTCAGCACGTTTGCCACTACATTTACCTTACCAGGGTGGTAGGCGATGGATAACTTATAGTCCTTGAGGAACTCCAACTACCTACACTACCTTAAATTCAAATCATGCTGCATGAAAATATAATTGAGGCTCTTGTTATTAGAAATGACCTCAAATTATTCTTCATATAAGTAGTGATGACAAATCTTCAGTGTGAAGACAACAACTGCTAACTCTAAGTCATGTGTGGGGAAGTCCTTCTCATGCACCTTCAGTGTAAGCTTTCCTCGCATCGAGGTGACAAAAAAACTTCACCCCCTTCTGCAACAATTGAGTCATAGGAGCAACTAGCTATACATAAGAAGTCATGTATGAATCGACGGTAGTAGCCAACCAATCATTAGAAACTCTTGATCTCTGAAGTTGTCTTTAACTGCTCTCAAGACAACATTGCCTCTACCTTAGTTGGATCAACCTTCATGCCCTTCTCAAAGATCATGTAGTTGAGGAACATCACTTTGTCAAGCCAAAACTCATACTTCAAGAACTTAGTATACAACTTATGTTCTCTCACTGTCTGCAACACGATCCATAGATGCTCTCGGTGTTACTCTATGCTCTCATAATAGATCAAAATGTCTTCGATAAACACAATGACAAACAAATTCAACCACAAATTGAAGACCCAATTCATCAGATCCATAAATGTTGCAAGGGCATTGGTGAGTTCAAAAGACATCACTTAGAACTTGTAGTGTCTGTATCTAGATCTGAATGCAGTCTTTGGAACATACTCTATCTTAATCTACAACTGATGGTACTCAAAATAAAGATTGATCTTGAAGAACACATTTGCTTTCTATAATTGGTCAAACAAATCATCACTCCTAGGAAAAGGATATTTGTTCTTCACGGTTACCTGATTCAACATGTGGTAGTCTATGCAGAGTTGCATGCACTCATACTTCTTCTTGACAAAGAGAACATGTGCACCCCAATGGGACACACTTAGCCTGATAAAATCTTTGTCAAGAAGTTTTTGTAGTTGTTTTTTCAACTCAACCAGCAATGCAGGTGCCATGCAATACAGTGAGTGTGAAACTGGTGTTATGCTAGGCACTAGCTTGATTGCGAACTTAATCTCCCTGTGAGGCGATAAAACCGACAAATCCTCAAGGAAAACATCGAAAAACTCACAAACTACATGCAACTACTCCAAAGGTTTTGTCTGACTGTCCACCATGGATATGCTCGCCAAGAACACCATACAAACCTGCTTGTGGTACTTGGAGATCTTCAAAGTCGAGATGGTCTTCACCTCATTCACATGCCTAGTCGCCTGGAACACTAGTGCATACAAGTCAAAGTGCTTAAACAAAACCTTCTTCTCCCGACATTGAAGGGTAGCATTGTGTATGGACAATCAGTCCATACCCAGAATGACAATATACAAAGTCATGTCTAAAATGACCAGGTTGGTAGACAACTCATGCCCCTCAATGACCACTCAAATTACTAGAAGATACTTCTCATAACGAGTAGACATATCCATCAGAGATATCACATCCAGAGCCTTCTCTAGGATAGACGAAATGAGGTAGAGCAAACCCGCAAAAGAAGACAAGTTAAACGAATGGGTAGTAATCGAATCGAACATCACATGAGCGAGATGGCCAGCGACTATGAATATACCTTTGATCAGGTTGGCCTGATCGCCCTGCTCAATAGTTGTGTCAGTGTACACTCGCTCATTTTTCCTCTATTGTGCCTGCTACTAAGGTCTTTGCTGTTGTTGTCTGCCTTGAGCCGCTGGCTTATTCAAACAATAGGATGCGATGTGTTTGGACTATTGGCACTGGTAAGAGACCCTCTTAAAGAGCAGACAAGAGCCTTGAGGATGATTCATGTTGCACATCTGTCACATGAATTGAGCCTTCCCCTACTGTTACCTCTATTGGGGTCGACTCTACTGGGCTCACTGCTAGTACCTCTACTGGATCTTTTACCACTTCGTCTGCCCCCCCCCCCCCCCTATAGCTTGTCATCCGCATGTGAGTTCTTCTTCTCACCATCACTGTTGTTGCTCCTGTTGCCTTCTATCTTCTACGATCCACCCTTGAACTCCTCTCACTCATTGTTCAGGATGGATGCAGACTCGATCACACCGTTGAATATCGTAGGATGACTCATCATCACATAAACTTGGAGACCATCCTTCAATCTATGCACGTATTTTATCGCCCTCACCTTATCATCAGCAAAAAGGTTTGAGCAGTAACACTCTAAATTTCAGAATTTGGTGGTGTAGTCAACTAAACTCATGTTCCCCTAAAATAACTCAAGAAATTGTTATTACATAAACTCTTGGGCATAAGCAAGAAAATATGCAGTCAAGAACTCCTCCCTGAACTTCTCTTAGGAGATATCCTCCACACTTGCGTACTTCACTTATCATAGGGTGTCTCACCATTTCTTGGCATCGCTCTTCAGCCGGTACGTGCCAAAATTAGTTTGTCTATCCTCAAACACAGGCATAATGCTCTCTCAATCTCCTCAATCCAACTCTCAACTGCCTCTAGGTTGGCCTTCCTTGAGAAGGTCGGTGGATCTAACCTCAAGAACTTCTCGAACATGACTACACTAAGATTCGGAGTAACCACGACAGGATAAATACACATAGTCTGATGCATAGCCTATGCTTGGATGTGCGTAGTCACCGTCACTGCCATGGTGTTGAGGGCATTTGTAAGAAAAACTCTTTGCTCTTGTCAGTCTGTTGGAGCACCAGAAGATGAAGGTCATACACGAGTATACATCTATAACATAAAAAGTTATTAGAAAATTATACCTTGATCAAACCTACTCTCTTAGGATTAATCCACTAAAAAATTACACTCATACAAATACATTACATTTTTAATTCACACATATGAAGTTAAATCAAAGTATCCCTATGGTCAACAACATAGAAATTGAGTAATTTCATAATAGTAAGGATAAATGTACAAAATAACTTTTACGAGTGATGAAGGCTACTTCTAGAGTATGAGTCATGACTTTCTGACAGATCTAAAACAGCTCAAATACCAACTTTGTCTTACACAAATATAGTTTGGCATACCAAAAATGGTTCAATGCCAGATTTTGTGGTTTGGTTCTGATACCAACTCTATAACAACCCAAACTTATCCTCATAAATAGTAGATTTTTTTTAAACAATTATAAAAACCAAACCCAAGTATCTGGGGTCTCACAAATTTAATAATTATCAAAACACAAGAGATAGTGCATTGAATCGATGAAAGAATAACTGACTTTATTAGCCAATCAAATAAATGCCATAGAAATAAAAAGAAATAAATAGTATGTAACATAAAGTCACTCTGTCAAGAACATCATAATCTTGTCACGCAAACTCGCAGGCTCCATGTAGTAGTCACCCCATCACTGAGCCTTCGGTCATAACAAGTATTTTTGAAATACAGGGTAAGAACCAGAGTTCTTTATACAAATTTTTCTAAAAATCTAAAAGAAAAGAAAAGAGCATAAACCAAATTCATGCATAAATTTAGGAGAGTATAACAATAATTTCATGATTAATTTACCATTCAAGAATTTAAAATAAGTACCATGCAATAACAATTTTTATATGAGACAGAATAAGTATGAATACATGAACTAACGTAAAACAATAAAGATGCATTATTCAATGTACATGCATGCATAACTTATTAAGTTATTATCAGAGTTTCTTTTATATGCATGTCCCTATTAAATGCACACAATTTTAGTTTTATGTTTCATTAAACTCGCGGATACTCAGAACATGCACAACATTTTCAAAGTCTAAGTTAGGTTCCCAATTGTAGCTTAAGTCACAATTTATACTTTATTACTCAGTTTCACACTTGTTCCTTGACCGATATTAAGAATCATCACAATTGATCAAAACATTAGAAATCAACATCTAATGTCGACATATTAGAAAAATCAACTTTCATTAATGCAACTTTCTTATTATACCAATATCAAAAATTGTGTCAACAATGCCACCCCCAAGCAAAGTGATTGGGATCTCTCTAAAGTTATGGCCAAAAGGTCAACCACCAACATCGTATTCATGGGCACATTCACACAAAGATTTAGTATCCTCATGGTTTTCCCAAAACTGCCATCCAAGATTCCCACATTGTGAAAAACACAACTAGGAATAATTAATTACATTGTTTGATATCTTTATCTTTTTAAACAATTTCTAATTATTAACACAAGAACTATTTTGTAAATCAACATGCAAAACCCAATGCGAGCCCTAGCTCACTACCATTTTTAACAGTGCAATTAAATTAGAAAGCCAATAATTCCAAAACAAATTTTGCAATGTATAAAAATAAAATTTAGAGCAACACATGCTTCGGGTCTACATGACCTACAGTGGTTTACAACTGACAACATAAGCATTTCAAGTGATATATGCATCTTATGCAAAAATATTAGTGAACATAGACACATATCCATAATACGCATTTCATCACAAAACAAGAATGTACACGGAACTAATATGTATAGGCATGCGAACATATGCCTGCAACACACATTAACATGATCATATTCATGCAAACATCAAAATAAAATTTATAATTTTTATTACATATGACATGAGCATTTGCACCATGATAATTAAATGTACAACATGCAAAATTTATATTCAACACATGTATATGTATTTAATTCCATCTGACACCATTACATGCGATCAAATGCATGCCGTTGTTGTGCTAAGGCAAGCAATAGCATGCTACCTACATCATGTTGTGCTGACAAAGTGCACATCTAAATGTTGTGAACAACACTATATGGTTGCACTGTTGCCCCTAACCACTGCTAAATATAGCTGAAAAATAGGGTTTGGTATACACATGATCATACATAATATTTGTATTTTATTAATCATTATTTATGCATGATCCATGTTAAAATTGCTCTAGAAACCCATTTTTATCGTTCATTTTGAGAAACCGCATTGAATTGAATTTCATCAGAAAATCAGTTTTTTCAAAGCTTTCCCTGCAGTTTTAGTGTTTTTATTAGATTTAGATTTTCTTAATTGTAGTTCAATTAGTTTAGGCTTGTGTTAGCTAAATTTTAATTAGTCTAGTAATTTTTAATTTTTAGAAAAACATGTTTTCCAGAAGAGACCTTGTTTTGGAAATTAGCAAAAATCTTCAGACTCTTTTTGAAAAACTTGTTTTAACCTAATTAGATCATTATAAATAGATCTTTTCCAGCCATGGAGGCTGTTTTTCCAGTAGCCCCTTTGCCTCCCTTGACTTTTGTCTCCATCTTTCCTTCCCCCTTCTTCTTCACCATAGTCGATTTCTTCTTCTTCTCTACTTCTACTTCTACTTCTTCTTCCTCTTCTTATGCTTTATTTCATCAATCTTCTAATCCATGTCTTCATCGGCGCTTCTAATCATCGTCGTTGGGGCAGCGTGGATGCAACTGGATTGACCACCTTCTTCTTCCCAACCCCTCTCTCGGAGGCGAATCACGGTTTGCCTCTTTCTTTGTCTCTTTCACCGTAGTTTAGTTTGCATTGCATGAAGCATAGCATCATTTGATTTCCTTTGTCATGATTCTGCAGATTTAGTTTAGATCTATCATCTGAAAAAAAAATAGTTTAGTTTAGTTCAAGTTCAATCAATATTCTGGTTTATATAGTTTAGTTTTCGTTATAATAAATCTGCATGTTATGTTAGGTTCAACATTTTTTTTACAGCGTGATTCAGAATAATATCAGTGTTTTCTTAATTCAATAACATAGATAGTTTAGTGGATACATGTTTAAGTGCCTTAGCTTTTAATTTCAGAAGTTATATGTTTCAGTCGTTTATTCTTTAACCATCATTTTAAGCAATTGAAGTTAATAGTATTTTATATAGGTGAGGTTATTTGATTTTTACATAAGTTAGTCAATCATACTTTAGGTAGATTCAAGTAACGTTTTTAGGCTTCTTTTTGTTGCTTTCAATTAATGTGTTTTGTTGTTTTTGTTTGTCAACTAGTGTATTGCTTGTAGTTGTAGCTTAGGGTAACTTTATTTAGTTAGTTTATATTACATTGAACTCACGTGATTTGCTTTAGAGGTTAAATTTTTATTGAACATGCATAGATAGTTAAAAATAGGGTAGCCGATTGCTATTTTATCATTGCATTGGAATATGTTTTTAGCATAGTTTAGGTGAGTTATTTTCTTGTTTCTTTAGTTTACATTTGATTCTTGAATTGTTAATTTCTTGAATTTGTTAGCCATTAGTGTGTTGCAAGTTAATTCTTGAATTCTTGTTAGTTAGGTAGTTTTGCTATTTCATCATTTAGTGTAGGTTGTTACAAGTTGATTTCTTGAAATACTTTAGTTCATGTTTAGTTGGTTTAGTCAATTCAACTCTTGTTTTTGCTAAATTCTTTTTATCATTAGTTCATAAAATTGTGTTAGTTGTCTGTGTACTGCTTGTTTTGTGTTTTTGTGTTTTGCAGGGAAACGTTGGAACGTGTGGTAGAGCCCTTTTCATGCCCTAAAAGAGCCCTTTGAGGTCCCTAAAAGGTCTCCTCAAGGGACCCTCAAAAAGACCCTTCAGGGAGCCCTCAAAAAAGCAAAAGTTCAAGCAAACATACATTACCTCAAGAAGGGACAAGAAGACTCAAAGCACTGAAGCCTTTTTTTTTAAATTAGGGTTTTATTTTATTTTATTAATTAGGTTTGTAATAAAACCATTTATTTATTTTGTTTAAGCACTCTGCGTAGGGCCATACTCCCTTACTTAGTTAATTATTGAATTAATTCTTTTTAGTTTGGCAATAAAGAGTAGTTTAGCTTGTGTGTTTGAATACAAGTATTTTCCGTTCCCTGAGATCGACCCGGACTCCATCACTCGTGCAAGCCGGGTTTTTTTATTTGGTGTCTAGCTTTCACACTAGTTTTTATCAAAAATATTGTTTTTAAAATTGTTTTCATAAAACTCACACCAAATTTTGGGCGCTGTTGCCGGGGAACGGTGAAATACTAGTATTCACTTTATTGCCTTTGTTTGTTCTCGTATTTCTAGGTTGCTAGTTGCTTTTTATACTTAGGATAGAACCACGTGTTTGCACAACGTAGAGACTATCTTACTTTTCCTGCACAACCCACCTATAGGATTCCCTTAGAGGTGACTGAGCACGATTGGTACCGTGCTCATAGTTTGCTTTTTGCAAATCCCTGCTTAGTGCAAGTGTGTGGTGTTTGTTACTCGCTTTTTAGTTGTTTTATTGTTTACTCGCTTTGTGGTTTGCGTGGTTTGGCTGCTTAGTGCGTTAGATAGAAAACCCAAAGTTAGGACATGTGCTACACCGGTCTACTCCTAAGTGTACGCAATGGCTGGCGATCATCATTTGATCTGTCTTTTAAGAGAGTACTTCATGCCAAATTTGTATACTTTCGCCTCCTGCATCACGAGACCTGATATAGGAGCAAGCAACTTTGAGATTAAGGCTAGTGTTATTCAAATGCTACCTTTGTTTTATGGCTTTAGTAATGAGGACCCATATCGTCATCTCGACGAATTTCTTGAGATTTGCTCGACAGTGCGAATCAATAACTTTGGAGATGATGTTATGAGGTTGACTTTATTTATGTTCTCTCTCAAGGATAAAGCCAAGCACTGTCTAAAAGCTCTTGAGACAGTTAGTATCACCACTTGGGAATGAATGCAACGCAAATTCCTCAAAAAGTACTTCCCAATTGGTAAAACGAGTCAGTTTCGTAGAGCCATAACCAGTTTTATCAAATTGAGGGAGAACAATTTCATGAGTCTTGGGAGAGAATAAAAAATCTTCTCCGCAGGTGTCCTCACCATCAGGTGCCCCATTGACAACTGGTGCAGTATTTATATGACGGTCTTACTGAGAAGATAGTTAAATGGTTGATTCGTCTTGTGGAGACACTCTTATGCTCAAAAGTGAGGATGAAGCGTGGTCGCTTTTTGAGACATTGAGCAAAAATTTGATGCACCATGCGACAGCTTCACAGCTCAATAGGACTACATCCGTGTCTAGTGGTCCTAGGAAAGTAGGGATTTCCGAAGTAGGGTCTGAGTTAGATTTGCGTACCAAAATTGACCTGTTGTCTAGGAAATTAGATCAATTCCTAGCAAATTCTTCGCGAAGTCCAGTAAGAAGAGTGTGTGAGCTCTGCGCTAGCCCTGCACATTGTGTTTCAAAGTGTTCAGCAGCACCGCTATATCCTAAATTCGTTCAGGAGCAAGTGAAGGTTGCCCAAGGTTTCGCTAGGCCCATGCACGATTCATTTGCACCCTCATATAACCCGTGATGGCGAAACCACCCCATCATTTCACAGGTCCACCCCAAGTATAGTCTGCCTTCTCCTCAGAAGCCCACATCGCGCATATCATTTCAGGAGAAGATGTTAGAGGCATTTTCTGATATTAAGGCCACTCTTTGTTCCCACACGCAGTCAATAACCAAGCTAGAAACTCAAATGGGACAGTTGGCCAAGACCTTTAACAGGCAAAGTGAGGGAAGCCTATCTAGTCATTCCGATGTCATCCTCAAGGAAAAGGATTCCATGTCATTTGACCTGCACCCCACAGATTCACATCTTGCGCAGGTCAAATCTGTTATATTCCTTAGGAATGGGAAGGTGTGTCACCCCATTCAGGAATCGATTCATGAACCCAATGTCATACTCACTGATGAGTCAATCTCCTCCATTAGGCCTCAGGAGAAGGGGCAAGGCCCACAGCTTCTACAGTCATCATATATTCACCGAGCTCCAGTCTCCCAGGCATTCAGACCGCCGATTGCTTTTAGCAAGCAAGAGGTGCAGATGCAAAAGATGCTTGACCTAGTCAAGCAAGATCATGACCACCACTTGTTTGAGGTTGCATATATCGATAGTCGATCGGTCCTAGACTCTCCTTTTAAGAACAGTCTCCCAGAGGAGACTAACCTCTGTTCTTCCTGTAGCGAGAGTCATGATATTATTTTTAGGGGTCAAGTGGGTGAGAATACAATGCGCAGTGTCACAGATGACACTCTTTTTCATAGAGAGCCCGATTGAGCGAGACTTCTTGTTCATTGATCTCATGGACGATGAAGGATTCTTCCAGAGATCCGTCTGGCTGAGGACGTAAAACTTAGCGCTTTATGGGAGGCAACTCATATTTGTGATGTACCATTAGTAGCTTTAGTATTTTTTTAGGTAGTTTTTCTTCATAAGCGTCAAACCTAAATCATGTATGCATTACATTCTTTTGTATATTTCTATAAGTTGTGAACTGTGAGACAGGTGAAACCTATGAAGAGTCATTCACATGTCTTATCAAGTAAGGTTTCACATAGTGGATCAGGTGACTTCTACTCCTTTTTCCCTTATTTATTTTTGTTTTTATTTGCATTCACTTAGTTTCATATAAGCATGGGGGAGTGCCACTGGGACAGTCTTATTCAAGCATGGGAGATGGTGTAGTTTGCACACCTAAACTTTTCATGTCTTTATACTTGCAATTTTTTATGTCAACTCATAAAAAATGGGCTTTTAAGGAATGGGTTTGATCTTATATGAATGCTTTACATAATCTAATATTTTTAGAGATTTTTTAAGCCCCACGAAAAACTTTTTCTGACACGGATCTAGAAAACCATGATTGTTTATGTGGATTTCAAATAAATGATTATAGATGCATGTTAGAGTTTATTTTGAATCACAAGTATGAATATGCACAGTTTTATTTTTGAAAACTAAGCAAATGAACATTGCAAAAGAGCTCAAAAAGTGAAAAAGTGCATACATTTAGTTGTTTGATATCTTCATACTCTCTAGTAGCTGGGCTTAGACACAAGTTGAAGTGTTTGAGTTTCATGTCGAAAAGGTTAACGAAGGAAGTCAATTCTTTGCCTACGTCGATATATGTGGCCTATTTTGTTCGAGCAAGTAGAGCCTGAGGGGTGTTTACACCTGGTGCCCTAAAGCCATCTGGTTTGGGAGCCACCGGTCTGAAAGCTCGTTACACGGACTTTATAGAAAGCCTAATAGATATTGACATTGCACATGATAGAGAAGTGAACTATACGTAAACTATAAAAAAATTTAAGGTCTAGTGACTCGAGCAATTAAGTCTGAGGGTTACTTTGTATCTGGTGCCCTAAGGTTGTCTGGCCTGGGAGTCATTGACCCAAAGCTCGTTACACTGGTCACGAAAACTGGAAACTTGGTATAGTGCTCAAGAAAAAAAATGTGTGAAAATTGAAAATCAAGAAAAAGAAAAGAGCCTAAAAGAGAAAAGTTCACTGCTTAGAAGCAAATATCGAGAAAACCTGTGCAGAACACATATGAGTGAGGATAAGTAAATAATAATATGTATGTATTTGAATTTCTGAGAATGAAACATAAATGATTATGCTATTTAGCAAAGTGAAAGAAAATATTTTATTTTGTGGTGGCAGGTAAAAGACTCTAATCCTGTTTTGATAATGCAATGACATGAAATATTTGTGAAAACAAACTCCTTAACTGCCTAATGCTTTGTGTTTTAAAATTTTTATGCATACATGACAAAGATGTTTGTGGGTAGCATCACTACAAACTCTCACGAGACCTTACTTGTCTATTGTGGTAACCCAGGCGTTGAAAGGGCTTGTTGCATATGCTAAATGCAATCGTGATTCCTACAAAAGTGAGTTAGGTTTTTATTGTGTCTAGTTTAGTATTTTTGTTTTTGCTTCAGTTTGCTCGAGGACTAGCAAACGATAAGTATGGTGGTATTTGATCATACATAATATTTGCATTTTATTAATCATTATTTATGCATGATCTATGTTAAAATCGCTCTAAAAACCCATTTTTATTGTTCATTTTGAGAAATCGCATTGAATTGAATTTTATCAAAAAATCAGGTTTTTCAAAGCTTTCCCTGCAGTTTTAGTGTTTTTATTAGATTTAGATTTTTTTAATTGTAGTTCAATTAGTTTAGGCTTGTATTAGCTAAATTTTAATTAGTTTAGTAAGTTTTGATTTTTAGAAAAACATGTTTTTCAGAAGAGACCTTGTTTTGGAAATTAGCAAAAATCTTCAGACTCTTTTTGAAAAACTTGTTTTAACCTAATTAGATCATTATAAATAGTCGATGTTATAATAAATCTGCATGTTATGTTAGGTTCAACATTTTTTTTACAGCGTGATTCAGAATAATATCAGTGTTTTCTTAATTCAATAACATAGATAGTTTAGTGGATACATGTTTAAGTGCCTTAGCTTTTAATTTCAGAAGTTATATGTTTCAGTCGTTTATTCTTTAACCATCGTTTTAAGCAATTGAAGTTAACAATATTTTATATAGGTGATGTTATTTGATTTATACATAAGTTAGTCAATCATACTTTAGGCAGATTCAAGTAACATTTTTAGGCTTCTTTTTGTTGCTTCCAATTAATGTGTTTTATTTTTTTTGTTTGTCAACTAATGTATTGCTTGTAGTTGTAGCTTAGAGTAGCTTTATTTAGTTAGTTTATAGTATATTGAACTCACGTGATTTGCTTTAGAGGTTAAATTTTTATTGAGCATGCATAGATAGTTAAAAATAGGGTAGTCGATTGCTATTTTATCATTGAATTGGAATATGTTTTTAGCATAGTTTAGGTTAAACATATTTGTATTTTATTTCCAGATTCTGTTAGTTTACACTCATCTTCCGTACAACATCGAAGTTAGGCTAAATTTAGTTTATTTTGTCATTCATTAGTTAGTTAATAATTTTTTTATATTACACATAGTTAACAAGTAGTTTTAATGAATTCAGGATTAGCCGATTAGGGTAGTTTACCTTTAGCTGATTTTCATGGTTTCATGTAGCTAATCTTGTTAGTTCTTGTTCATGGGATTTACTTGTTAATACTAGTTTAGTTAATTAGTTATCATGTTTAGGTGAGTTATTTTCTTGTTTCTTTAGTTTACATTTGATTCTTGAATTGTTAATTTCTTGAATTTGTTAGCCATTAGTGTGTTGCAAGTTAATTCTTGAATTCTTGTTAGTTAGGTAGTTTTGCTATTTCATCATTTAGTGTAGGTTGTTACAAGTTGATTTCTTGAAATACTTTAGTTCATGTTTAGTTGGTTTAGTCAATTCAACTCTTGTTTTTGCTAAATTCTTTTTATCATTAGTTCATAAAATTGTGTTAGTTGTCTGTGTACTGCTTGTTTTGTGTTTTTGTGTTTTGCAGGGAAACGTTGGAACGTGTGGTAGAGCCCTTTTCATGCCCTAAAAGAGCCCTTTGAGGTCCCTAAAAGGTCTCCTCAAGGGACCCTCAAAAAGACCCTTCAGGGAGCCCTCAAAAAAGCAAAAGTTCAAGCAAACATACATTACCTCAAGAAGGGACAAGAAGACACAAAGCACTGAAGCCTTTTTTTTTAAATTAGGGTTTTATTTTATTTTATTAATTAGGTTTGTAATAAAACCATTTATTTATTTTGTTTAAGCACTCTGCGTAGGGCCATACTCCCTTACTTAGTTAATTATTGAATTAATTCATTTTAGTTTGGCAATAAAGAGTAGTTTAGCTTGTGTGTTTGAATACAAGTATTTTCCGTTCCCTGAGATCGACCCAGACTCCATCACTCGTGCAAGCCAGTTTTTTTTATTTGGTGTCTAGCTTTCACACTAGTTTTTATCAAAAATATTGTTTTTAAAATTGTTTTCATAAAACTCACACCAACACAATGCTGAAACATTTTGATATGCAATCTGCAAAACATATTTGCTATAAATAACAAAAAAAGAACAAAATTTTCATGCATGATAGTGACACAAATTGATATGCATGATGACAACAATTTGATAAGCAAAAACAACCAAATAGTATGATGTGAAATCTGCAAAACAATTTTTTATAAATGTAAAACAAATTTTTATAAATGCAAAACAAATGAATATACATAATAACAATAAACAATTTAACAAGCAACCAACATATCTAACTCTTGATATACATTACAACACAAAATGTTTTTGATATATATAATCAGTAAAAAGTTTACATCTACCATATAATGCTTGTAATGTCACATATTTTTCAAACTTAGTTAAATTTGAGATTCTCGAAAATTTGGCTAAGTCTGGGAGAAAAATCATTGGAGCCTCGATTTTAGATCGATGCTTTTGAGTATAGGCTTGGTTCAGGTTTCATCAACTAGGTCTAAATGAGCTCATCAAAATATGCGAAAAAGTTTTATTTTTGACCTTTAAATGTAAACAAAATTTAAGCAAAATTTGGGTTATTTTAAGGCAAAATTCAGAATTTGATATTCATGTAATATGTCGTTGGATGCGTCTCAAAATTCTGAGCGCAACAATATTTTATTTTCCTTGATTCGGGCTATGGTTGAGCTGAAAATTACATTTTTTTAAAAATTGAGCAGTTTGTCGGTTCAGATCCGGTTTTGGATCATACCAGAATTGATGGATTTGATCCAAATCAATATGGATTTGGACTCTATCCAAGACCTATATTAATCTAGATTTGATCCAACTCAAGACTCATTTGGATTTTTTGAGATGGATTTGGATCCAGATCCAAATCCATATCCAACGATTTTCCAACTTTAAATTCATCTAAAACCTATAAATTGAAGTTGGTTTATGTTAAGAAGCCTCCCACATTAATTTGGTAATTTTTGAAAACTTTCATAAATTTATTTGTATACTGGGCTTTTTTTTCATGCATTAGGCAGGCCCAATGTTCTGAAGTTTCTTTTTATTGTGTTTTCGTGGGCTTGCTGTCGACAACATCAACATATATATATATATATATATATATATATGTGTGTGTGTGTGTGTGTGTGTGTGTGTGTGTGTGTGTGTGTGTGTGTGTGTGTGTGTTTTGGGGGGGCTGGCTGTCATACCAGCCAAACCCAGTTTGGCTGGCCTGATAGGCCGATCCTTGTGAGCAATCGAGTAGTCGGCTGTGCATGTTTACAAAAAGAAAGAAAGAAAGAAGAAGTCTAAATTTTTTTATGGCATGTTTGGGCCCAGTCGGCTGAGCCCTGGGGCAGTCAGCCCCAACTGACTGGGTCGACTGGGCAAAGTACCTAACCCAGTCTACTGGGTTGATTGGGTCACGTGTTTTCAAAAAAAAAAAAGAGTTCTATTTATGTGTGGTCTATCTTAAATATTTTGGTATGGCAAATATGTTTTTTTCAAGCAAGTACTGAGAACACATACAATTTTTTTTAAATATGACCTTATGTGCAATGTACACATAAATAAGGGTTAGATTAACATGTGTAAATTTCATTTATCCCTATAAATTTCTAGATTTGCTAGTCATATGATACTCAGGTATGTGCATGTAAAACAACCATGGGTTTCACTTTCCTGTGTTTGTTATATCATGCTTAATCAAAACAATGTAGCAAGGCTGCATCTTATGCATATGCAGACACTAATCTGATGTATTGGCATGTGCACCTTCACTTGAATATTTCCATGCTGATTAAGATGTGTAATTGCATGAATGCATGTATGTCACGTGAACATGTAAGATAAAGCATGTAATTACATGAATTCATGGACTAAATAAAAGTATGCATGGGAATTGAACTTGTGTATGTAATGAAAGCATGAAATTTAAATTGAAGTTGTGAACTCATGCACATGTATATTATTGTTTTATACATATCTTTAAGTTGTCATAAATGAATGTGCATTGAGCAGCATGGAAAAGAATGCATAATGACATGTTATTCATAATTTTTGCATACGAATGCATTGATGATCAAATGGATCATTCTGGGTCGTGTGAGCCTCGAGCATGTGTTGCTCTTGTTTTAGTTGTTCTATGTATTGCAAAAATCAAATGTGATATTATTGTCTTATTTCACTATTCTATATTGCCATGGGTTGTAGTCTCGTGAAGAGCTTCGCATGTTGATTTGCGAGCTTATGTTATTAGTTGTGCATGTTGAATTGCAATTTGAAAATAAATAAATTAATAACAAGATAAAAAAATTTAAAGAACTGTGTAATCTATGTTTTCTTGATGTCTCATCTTTATTGTGAAAATCTTGGATATTGCAGTTTTGAGGAATTGTGATGATACTAAAACTTCGTGTGCATTGTTGTTGCCCCTGAATCCGATATTGAGGTTCTTCTCTTGGCCACAGTTTTAGGGAGAGTCTGCCACTTTGCCTGAGGGTGGTGTGTAGACACAACTGTTGTTTTGATATACCAAGAAAATTGGCATTATGATTGTTGATTTCCATAGTGTTCCGACATTGGTTGTTGATTTTCAATGTTCTAATGGATGATGTTGATTTTCGATATCGGTCGAGGGCTAAGTTTGGAACCTAGTAATAAAATATAATTTGTGTGCTAAGTTTCCTTGAGAACCCTACTTGACCTCAGGAATTTTTACCCGTTTGGAGTATCCGCGGGTAATGGTAATTAAAAAAAGAAACTTAAATTGTGTGCATTTAATAGAGACATACATATGAAAAGAAAATTCTGATAAAAGATAATAATTTATTTATGCATTGCACTGAAATCATGCATATTTCTGATACGCATTAGATGATGCATATTTACTTGTTCCCTTAATTGTGATATATTGGTGAATGCATGATGTTTGTTCTCTAATGCATGTTAAATGTCTTTATTGCTTATTCTGTGGTTTCTGTTGTTTATTAAATATTCTCTCATGCTTAACAATTATTTTATATTGCATGAATGACTAATCAAATTATGAATTTATCATAATTGCATTCTTTTAAAATATTGCGTGAATCTTATTTATGTTATTTGTTCTTATTTGATTCATTAGAGGGACCTGTACGTAGGATTAGTTGGATTCTGATACCCTACTTTTCATGTTTTTCGTAGCCTCAGATGCCTAGTGGGGTGACCTGCTTTGAGGAGAGTCATAAAAAAACTACATGACAGATTTTTGGGACGATACCGCTCTTTCTTTTTGCTTTCTTTGCTTTTATTTACTTATGTTTTAGACTCTATACATTTGAATAAATAAAGTTTGGTTTGATTTGGTTTGGTATGAAAGATGAGTATAAGATCCCTTATGGTGGTGATTGTGTTTAATTGTAAAGGCCTTAGGGCTCTGGGATTGTTTTCGCACTTGAAAAAAAAAATGCCATTTTTTCATGGGTATGAGTTGGGGTCGTTACATATGACATGAGCATTTGCAACATGATAATTAAATGTACAACATGCAAAATTTATATTCAACACATGTATATGTATTTAATTTCATTCGGCACCATGACATGCGATCAAACGCATGTCGTTGTTGTGCTAAGGCAAGCAATAGCATGCTACCTACATCATGCTATGCTGCCAAAGTGCACATCTAGGTGTTGTTAACAACACTATATGGCTGCACTACTGCTCCTAACCGTTGTTAAATGTAGTTGAAAAATAGGGTTTGGTATGAACAATGATGAAACATTTTGATATGCAATTTGCAAAACATATTTGCTATAAATAACAAAAAAAATAAAATTTTCATGCATGACACTAACACAAATTGATATGCATGACGACAACAGTTTGATAAGCAAAAAAAAACAAATAGTATGACGTGAAATCTGCAAAACAATTTTTTATAAATACAAAACAAATGAATATACATAACAACAATAAACAATTTAACAAGCAACCAACATATCTAACTCTTGATATACATTACAACACAAAATGTTTTTGATATATATAATCAATAAAAAGTTTACATCTACCATATAATGCTAATTTGATCATCATAGTGGCCTGTCATGGTTTTGTCTTGACACTCACATGGTATTATCAAAATCGAGTTTCATAAAGAGAAGCTCAGCCAGACAAAAATAATCTAATGATAGTATATTATATAGTTAACAATATTTGAATTTCAAACAAGAAAATAAACTTTCGTGACAATCCACATATAGGTGTTAAAAACAAATTTTATAACCAGAAATCATATTGATAGCAGACGGCCAGTCAACGACCACTAACATGACCAAAAGAAAGATGCACATGGGTTTTAAATGCTCAATACAATCCACAACAAGGCATAGAAAATCTAATTATCAACCCAACCTTAATGAATTTAATAATTGTCCAAGAAGTAGCACGTAAAACCTATTTTTTTTCTTTTTTAGTCCCTCAAATTAAGCTCAATAACAGTCCATAAAACAATATGTTAAATCTGATTACCAATCGATCAGATTGAACTCGATAACAATCCATCTTATAAAAGTCAAACCACATTTTTTCTTTTTCTTTTTCATGTTGAAATCAAACTGATGCAAATCTAGCCAGCATAATTGATGCAATAACTTGACGTGGACTCGGTATGCACCGATCCACGACCCAAGATCCAAACAGATCTTGATACACACAGAAGCTTATACGATAATGAGTCTGAACAAGACTCAAAAGAACAAAATTTTGGGACTCGTGCACTCTGTTTCGATAGATGCATCCCAAATAAAAGTTGTACGTGATTTGCATATCTTTTCAATGAATTCAAAATCACTGGATTCAGATCAACGATGTTCGTTCTACAGACACAAAAATGGGACTTATGAACAAGGCTATGACATACTTTCGGATTCTGTAGACAGTCTGTTCGAAGGGGCTTTTGACCCTTTACAAAGTGGAGTTTGCGAAAACTTCCAACTGAGAAATCGAAGGCCGGATCCAGTCATTTCCAACAAACTAAAATTTGGAATTTTTTGAGTTTCTACAAGGCTCTACAAATTTTTGAATTTTAGAACTGGTATGAGTTATTGATAAAGAACTAAATTTTCTACTATTCAATAACAGTAGCAAAAATTGATATTTTTGAAATATCTAGACAAAGATTCATCGATAACTCAAAACATGAACATTTTAGATCTAGATTCTAGCTTTCCACAAAATCAAACAAAATAATTTTTCAAGTAGGGAATCTCCAGATAATTGAAAAATACTGAACACCACTTGGAGTGTTCTAAAACAAACAAGTGACAGTGGATTCCTGTCAGTTTAAGACTTTGACAACACTTTTCAGGGACTCAAACAGGCGATTCAGAAAATAAACTCAACCACAAAGTTGTAGGAAAATGTCTTAGCTTTCCAAGAAGCTAAAAAACGATGTAAATGAATCAGTATCGAGGTTGATACAAATGTTTCTTTGGAGTTGTTCCAGACAACTCAGGATTTGAGAATCTAGTTTTGACAAGAAACTGGGTTATGTAATATCAAAGATAAATTGAGATATTTCTTGTGAGCAGCAACACCACTTCGTAACATGAAAGATTTCTATTCATTCAATAGAAAAACAACACATAACCTATTGCAACTTACAAGCAATATTTAATGAGAAACATAAATCACATATGATAAAAATAACAAAAATGAAAGACAAGTGAACCAGGGAATATGATATCCAGATGAAGATGACAATGGATGTCGCTGAGAAGCAGCCAACATCGATAAGAAGTCTCTTAAACCTCAGCCAACATGAACCAACAATGCTTACATAGCCACGTCAAGGTCGATCTTCTCAAAGATAAAAAACTCGAGCTTTTCCACCAACCAAAGGGCTTAATGCTGTAAGCAAGAAACATACTAGGGATTTTAGTAGCTTAACTAAGCCAAATCATGAAAAATGATAAACAACAAACTTGTAGGGCAAAATCATAGCTTTTCAACAAGCTATAGATCATGTAATTTGAATTGGTATCTAAAGAGATACAGTCAAAATATTGAGACTGTCTTCACCCTTCAAACACTTCTTCTCCACCGAATTTTCAGTCACCAAAACAGTTTTTTTTTGTCAAAGAAAAGCAGCCCCCTCCCCCCTTGGTCAACCTCCTATCATAAAGGCTCTGGAGCATGAGGAAAAGCCACATTAAAGAGGCAAATGACCATCTCAAGCTATGCTCCAAAAATGATATTGACTTGGGCTATTTTGGCCATGGGCATTAAAAGGATCAACAACCATATTTGACTTGGACAAGTCAAGGCTGAGATTTGAATAAGGATTAAAATGGTCCATTCCCAAATGGCGCCAACTGGGGCTCCTCTTAGAAACGTATCTTGATCCAGATCCAAATATGCAGTGAACTAGATCCTGCATAAAAAATATATTAAAAAAATACAAAATGCGAAGAAAATAAAAACTACTTGCGTTCCCCATACACCCTCAAGTACCACAAAAGAATCCTACAAGGCATCAAAACTATCCGGATCCATAGAATCCATGTGAAACCCACGTTAAAAAAAAAGATATCAGACCCGGGTCAGGTCTGGACTCGACTCGGGCCCGTCCTCGTTAAGATTTTTAAAACCCGACGCAGGAGAAGATTTGTTTAAAAACAAACCCTCTCCCCTGTGCGTCGCGCCTTGCCCATGCCACTCCACCCCTTTGACAAGATAAGGGATACGCTTGAGGGTTTCCTCGATTGTCTCCCCCCCCCTCGATTCCTTTAAGAGTATCACAAGAGGGGAGGGGGATGCGTCTCCCTTCTCTCCTCCTCCTCCCCTCCCCTCCCTCTTGAGTCTCATCGTGCCCTGCGCACGACAGCACCGCCAATGCCTCCTCTCCTCTGATCTGATCGCCGCCGCAGCTGCCACCATCATCGTCGATTCTCTCCCAGGTGGCGGGTTCGTGTTAGAGATCGTCGCAGCCAACCCGAGCCACTTTCGTCGGCGTCCCAACCTCGCAACCCTCGTCTCTCTCTCATTGTGATTTCCAGCAACCCCGACCGACACCTCCCTACGTCGTTGTTCTCCTCCTCTTCCACCTCTCCTCCTTCTTTGCGTGCGGTGGCACTGACGACGTCAACCTCCTTGCATAGGTAAGTCTTCTATTTCTCTTTCTTCTTCTCTCCTCTGTGCCACATAACCCATCTCCCCTTTCGTGCCAACGACCTCCCCTTGCCACTGGTCCTTGCAGCATCGTCGGAGTTGCGACGCCACAATGCCACGATTGACCACCAATGCTACCGCCTTTGCCTCGACTCCTACCTGCTTCCCTCTTCGCAACATTTTTTCGGCAGGCCCTAACGGCAATTTCTGCCAGCGACCCACTGCCATTGTGCAGTCCGGTAACCCCTTGCGAAACTTCCGTAACCCAACCCCTCCCTTCGACTTGTTTGGTAGGCAGGAGCTTTGACCCTTGCCATTTGTCGCTCCCGTCAGGTAGGGGCCAGGGCCTCTGCTGTGCGATTATTCTGATAGGCAGATGCCTCGGTCCCTGCCATTTGGGGATTTTATCAAGCATGGGCCTCGACCCATGCCGTGCATCTTATTCCGGCAGATAGGGGCCTCATCCCCTGCCGTTTGATGTTTCTAGCAAGCAGGG
The DNA here is from genome assembly GCF_984573655.1 of Nuphar pumila. Lineage (NCBI taxonomy): Eukaryota > Viridiplantae > Streptophyta > Magnoliopsida > Nymphaeales > Nymphaeaceae > Nuphar > Nuphar pumila. The sequence goes on from NC_143251.1 coordinate 45,284,329, forward strand.
GCCTCAACCCCTGCCATGCACCTCCTTCCGGCAGTGGGCTTTGCACCTGCCACTAGCTTTCTGGCAAATCGGCAGGGGCTGAGTCCTTTCAGTGGGTCGACAGGGGTTGAGCCCCCTAATGCCTCCTATGATTTCCAACTAGCGGCATGAGCTAAGCTCTGCAGTGTTCTGCCTTTTGGCAGGTGGCAACAACCTAGCCTTTGCCCTTGTCCGCGATATTAGAAGATGGGCGGAGGGCCGAGCCTCTACCACCTTTTGTCACTGCCAAGTGCCCTAGCGGACCGACATCCCTTGTCTAATGTCGGGTTGGATCGGGATCACAGTCGAGTCCACCAAGCCCCTTCTATTTCTTATTTGAGTTGCTATTTATTTGTTCTTCACAGATTGCACGACGGAGTACACTCGCGTCCCACGGCCCGCGGCCCGAAACGTATATTACTACGTTCAACGACGCGTGCAACTCTGAAACCCTCGAGGTAGGGTAAAATCGCACAAAAGGGCAATAAATGAAGCTAATTAAGTTGAAATAATTAAGTTTCCCATGCTAGACATGCTTAGAGTTATATTGTTTCTGCATTGCGTATTTTCTTGTTTGCATGCTCATGGGTTGAGATACAATTTTATTCTTCGATTATTATTTTGCGTAGTTGTTTATGAGTTTGAGGTGGGGTTTCATACTTTTTGAAATACATATGCCCTTGTTTGCTTGCATACATTTTTGCCTGCATGTTTCCTTTGAGTGAGGTACGACTTCGTGTCTCATGTATTACTTATGACCTTATGTGTTTGCCTATCTAAGTGGCCAAGGTATGGTTTTGGTACCTCGTGTATTACTTATGTGCTTTTCCCTCGATGTGCGGCATCGCAAGGCGAGAATTGCTTGTTGTCATGTTATAACCTGCATATGCTCACATTTATGGTAAATATGTACTTACATAAATGTAGTCTTATGCCTATCCAGATTTCACTTGTTTTCAAAACACTAGAAGTTGTGTTTGTGCATTGCACTTCTTTAAAAGAGGGTTTCATTCTGCGAACCCAGTGCTCTTCAAATTGCCCAGCTTTTGCAAAGTTAAGTTTTAAGCCTCGCAGGATTGCGAGGTCACATTTGAGCCCTCCCAAGTCCACACACTTGGGAGAAATGTTTTATAACCTTGATTCGAGTTGCGACCCAATTCGAATAACCCCTATCAGGGGCATGAGCCTATGAGTGAGTGGGGTTCTGTTGAAGGACCCATTCTTCATTTATCATTCTAGTGTTTCATGTCGTGCGAATCATGTCGATACTAAGGTACAAGATCGATAGTGATGTGCCTTGTGTGAATGACTCAATGTAGCATTATGGCTTTTAGGGATGAATTATGCCAAATGAGCACTCCTATATTCTTTGGATCGTTATGAAGTTGTGTATTGAGTGTTCCTTTTGAGAATCCTACGCACCTCCCTTTTTCAGTGCAACATACTTTTAGACATGCACGACATGTTAAGTACTTTATTGATCGGACGAGAGATCTGAGACAACCTTGTATCATGAAATACGCAAAATATTGTTGAAATGAATTCAAGACTTATCTTGCCAAATTGTGTTGTGTTACTTCTTTTGCAGATAATATCTGTTGGGGTTTCTTTGGTGAAACCATATCCCTTTCATCGTAGTCATACTTTTGACAAGTACGTTCGTACTTTTTGACAAGTACGTCTTTTTACATTGCGATGATTGGATGAGTAGGTTGTGGCAACCTCGAAGAGTGCAAATAACAATATGTTGAGATCACCTAAATAGGTGATGATTTCGCCTTCACTGGCAAAATACTCGAGTTGGGTCGAAAGACCAGAGTATGTAGAATGGGTCTTCAGTTAACTACCCCTGAAGTACTCATTTGAACCACTGACTCTTATTAGGAGAGAGGACAAGAAGGTACAAAAACTCTGATGGATAAGCCATTAATGACAGTTACGAGCAAAATACTCGGCTTCCTCAGTCATCGGGGTTAGGGGAAGAGAACTACCATAATTATCCTAGGCGGTAGCCCTCCATGTTCAGGATGCATTTATTGTTTATGCTGTTTTGGGGATTTTCTCTCTTGGTCACTGACTGTCCCCTAAGGTGCGAACTCAGTTAGCTATCCGGATTATCATAAAATACATAGCATAATAAACCCCCGGATCAGTCTAAGCTATTTCTAGAGTTGTGCCTTGTGTGTACCCACTGGGGTACTTAATATCGAAATATAATTTAAATCTGATCACACAATTTGTTGAGTATGTACGTATGAAGGTTGTAGCATGCAACTAGTTTCAATACTTATGGAATTGTGCGTGTGGTTGATGTAGCATGGTATTTTGCTAGTTAAATTGCTTATGCAATTCTTCGTTTGTAATAGTTAGCCTACTTGTGCCAGTGAAATACTTGTAATAATTTTAGCATTGTGCTCATGATAGTTTGTTCCATGACTCTGTTGAAATTAAAGTGCTATTTAATTGTCTGTCTACTGGCCATATTAAATTATTCTGCTTAATTATGTTCTATATCGTCCTGTATGTGCACCTACCAGTTTTTCGTGAAACTAACCCATTTTATGGGTAGGTGATGTATAGGTGATACAGTCTGCGATGACACGATGGCGTAATGAGATCAGGATAGAGCTTTTTCCCAGACGTTTCACTCCTGAGGACATTTTGATAAATTTGGTATAAAGTGTATTTCAAAAATTTTCTTTTAATTAAACCTTGAGTTACTAAAACTGTTTTAGTAAACTCCTTTTTGGTCTCAACAAACATAATGAGTTGTAAGAATCTTATGAACAAATTCTCAATTATTGAAACTGTATTTCGAAACCATTTGAGTTCAATAGTTGTGCGGAATTCGACAAAGGAAAGTTTACGCTTTAATGCGCTCAAGGTCCATTGACTTGTGGTTTTAAAAATATCATTTTCCGCTGAAGTACTATTTAAACTCTGATAATCGTATAATTTCAAAGCTTTCTAAACTATTCTAAAAGTTACAAGTCCTGGATTTTTGGGGCGTTATAATTCAACTCCTAAAAAAATATTTAACACGATTCCTCAAATGCCAAAATAGAATTGAATAGCAAAAATACAATCTCCGAGAAAGTTGCAAAATATCTCATATATTATAGCACGATAATCAAAATGGGTCTGGGTTGGCAGAGATCCAATTGGACCCTGATAGTCCTCCATGATTGGATCTGCTTTGGATCACATCCTGGATTGGATCTTGGGAATTGGATTTGAATCCAATTAGTCTTCAAAGCTCAGATCTTCAGGATGCTCTGCATCAATAATAGCATGACACAACAAATCCGTTTGGGCAACAATATGCAGAAAAATAAACAACATATTACACTAGTCAATATCTTTTTTTTAACATGAAGAATAGAAACATGTCTATGCCAAAATCGGCAAGACCAAAGCTTATTATATATATATATATATATATATATATATATTCAGCAAAAACACACTCAATAACAATAGATTACAAGCATGTTATCATGAACAAAAATATCAAACCTATCTACATGGTTCATTTATTAATTTCTTCATGTAAAAATTAAGAATTATCGGTATCGACAAATCTAAAAATATGTTTTTACATATATTTTAAGACTTGCACACATAAAAAAATTGATACATATATGAAAAATAATATGAATACATTAATCTACTAAAATCAACAATACATATTTCTAAATATATGTTGCTTCACAACCAAATTTATTTTTTTTCCTCAAACCCATACATGAATCAAGTTTTTACCTATTTCTGCCCATAAAAAATTAGAGAAAAACTTGTTCCTTGGTTTGGAAATGAAAATAGATTAAAAAATCATCGGATATTGGGTGAAAATGATAGATTGACCACCTTTCCTGTCCTCCTTCTTATTCCTTCCTCTTTTCCCCTCTCTCTTCTCTTTTTTTCTTTTCTCTTTTTCCTTCTCTCTAGAAAATGAGATCTAGAGAGGGAGCAGAGAGTTAGACCCCTTATAAATTTTTTATTCTTATTTCTAAAAGGCTCTTCTAGAAGGTGACACCCCCTCTAGAGATCTCTATCTTATAGAGGATAGAGTTTCTACTAAATATGAAACTTTATCTCTCTCTAACCTCTCCTTATTATCTTCTTATTATCCTATATATATAAATTAATTAACGAACTTGAAGTCTATGTAGAGGGTGACGCCTTCTCTAGAACACCTTTCTAGGTAGGGTTTTGCTCTATATGGAACTCTACCTTATCTAAATAAATAAAATTTTAAAATTTAATTAATTAATATTTTTTAATTATTTAATATTTAGTTACTAAATATATATATTTTTTAGAATATTTCATATGGTGTCGCCTCCCTCTGAAAGTCCTCTCAAAGCAGTTTCTCTTTTAATTTAACCTTTAGATTGATTTTAAAACTTTAAATGGGTTACTGTTAGATTTCAGATCCATATCCAAGATCCAAATCTATATCCAAAATACATATAGATCCCAACCTGTATCATATCCTAGTTAATATAGGTCTTGGGCTGACTTTAGATTCATATCAACTTGAATCAAATGAAATTCAAGCTAAAAAATGATAAAAATAGAGATCATTTTTTAAAAACGCGATTTTCGGCCCAACTATAACGCGATTTAAAAAAAATAAAATACTAATGTTCTCAGAATTATGACACATTTAACAGTATACTTACCAGATTTTTGCCTTCGATTTTTACCTGAATTTAACCTGAATTTTTGCTCAAATTTAATAGTTAAAAATGAAAATTTTTACAATTAGTAATTGCCTCGTTTTGGTCTTGTCAGTGGGTCCTGGGCCACGCCCAGACCCAGCTGACGCCAACTATAACTAAAGTTATTTTTCATGATTTTTATTAACTTTATAAAACACTTAGCTAAATTTCACAGTTTTTGAATTTAAAAAACCATGGAAAAATACATGATATTACACCTCCGCCCCCTCCTATGGAGGAATGTTTCTTATAAAAAAAGTGCAATTTTAAGAAAATTCCTCTCAGCAAAAAAGTCACTTTTCTTACTTCTTTCTCTCTTCCAAACTTGCTAGAAGTCTCGAGCAAGCACCTATGGATGTAAGCTGGTAAGAAACGTTAATAGTATTCTACGAAGCTAGTTGGTTGGTTCTAAAGAGACCGTGGGAGGGCGGAGTGTGTGAACCTGATTTTCGAGTGTGGTATCGGGTCCGGATCCAGGTCTAATAAGACTACCATAAGAGAAACCATACCAGAACCCAATAAGAACTACATGAACCAAACCCAAACCATATCAGGTAAAATAATAATATTTTATCATTTTTACATTGAAAAATTATGGGTCTTAATGGGTTCTCGGGTCGGGCCCAGGTCTGGTATAAAATTTCCCAAACTATACCCGGAATCACATATTAGTGGGACCCTATAGGGTTTGGTACGGGTAAACCCGACCCGTTGACACTCCTAGTTGTGTGTGGCCACTTGCTGGCCGCTGTTTAGATCTTGGCCCGAGTCAATGGCCTGCGAATCGCACGAAATGACTTTAAATTGTCGCTTCGGTTTTCAAGGCAGGCAGGCTCCATCCGTCCGTTGTTCGTTGTCACCGGTCAGGTCATCATCATCCGACATTCAATAGCGACCGGAGGCAGAGGGGCTGGGCTGTCCGTGCAAGGAGGAGAGAGCTCCTCTTTTTCCTTTCGCCTTTGCGAGTTTGGGTGGAGGGAAGGGAAGGCCCTATCCCCGTCTGATTAATGTTAAAGGACGCCCGAGCGATTTGATTGAACAAGTATTCGTTTTAATTTTTTTTACGGTGGCTTTTGGATCGCACGGTGAGAGTGTGAGAGGATACTAACGGATTATTCTCCCTCCGATTCTCCACCGAGTCTGAGAGTCACTGATCATCCGCTACTTAGCCGGCCGGCCGGGGAGCGAGTTTGGGTGGAATCGCTCGCTCGTGTCCCCATGGGTTCCGATTTCTCTCGCCCCGAGAATCAGGTCAACTCCAGATGGTTAGCTACCGGTCTGATCGGGGGATTCATCCTGACGGCGTCCGCCATAGGCTTCTTCTTGGTCTTACCCAACCCTCCTCTTCTGGGTGGGTGGTGGAGGAAGAGGAGCAAGAAGAAACCCGTCAGAGTGTACATGGACGGCTGCTTCGACATGATGCACTATGGCCACTGCAACGCCCTCCGCCAAGCTCGCGCCCTCGGAGATCAGCTCGTCGTCGGTGTTGTCAGCGACGATGAGATCACCGTCAACAAAGGCCCGCCCGTTACTCCTCTCCACGAAAGGTGGGTTTAAGTGTTTCTCCTCCTCTCTCTTCTTCAAGAAGAAGCCTCTTTGTTTCCATTTTGCCTATCGGTCCTTCACTGATTTCCTTTACTCGGATCCATCGGGTCGTTCCCGATCCACCGCAGGATGATAATGGTAAACGCTTTGAAATGGGTGGATGAGGTAATTCCCAGTGCTCCTTACGCAATAACGGAAGAATTCATGAACAAGCTGTTTGATGAATACAAAATCGACTACATAATTCACGGAGATGATCCCTGCCTCCTTCCCGACGGATCCGATGCGTACGCCCTCGCCAAGAAAGCTGGTCGGTATAAGCAGATCAAGCGGACCGAAGGAGTCTCGAGCACTGACATTGTTGGTATCCTTCGTGTCTCGTCCTCTCCAGCTCCAACATCTCTCTCTCTCTCTCTCTTTCTTTCCTTTCCTTCCTGCATGTTCCAGTTTCTTAATGGTTTCATGGCGAAGGGCTTCTGCTGAACGATGATTTGAGTTATCGATCGTCGAAAATATGCCCATGGCTAGTTTTTTCGGCTTGCAGCGTAGCGTTTGATCCTATGAATGAATTTCGACATCTTGTTCTCTGGACAGGCCGTATGCTTCTTTGTGTGAGGGAGAGATCGACCAGCGATAGTCATAACCATGCGTCCTTGCAACGGCAATTCAGCCATGGGCATAGCCATAAGATTGAAGATGGAGGAGTAACTGCAAGTGCAACTCGAATATCACATTTCCTACCAACATCTCGAAGGATTGTACAATTCTCCAACGGGAAGGTATTTGCTCTGAGTCTTCATATGAAAATTCCAATTCTCATTATGCATTTTAGTTATTTGTTACATGTTGTCTTGTTCTGCAGCTGATAGTCCATGTAAAAATCCTGGCCATCTATATCTGTTTTTTGTGTACAGCGATGACCACGGGGTGGTCTTGACTCTTGACGACGAACTATGTCTGTTAATCTGAGGAAGATAATATATGGAGGAAACAGGAGGCACGGAGAAAGTGATGATCTGAACTATTCATTGACCTTGATAAGCTTCTTGATCTAACTTGATCTGATAATTTTAAACTAGTCCTATGGCCCACATGATTTGTATATTTCTTATTACACTAATCTATAAACAAACACTGGCCCTTTTGTGATCCTTGGAACAACTCTTGTTGATCATAAATAATGGATACATTTTTTATTTATTCTTTAATACTTTTGTAATATTGTTTTCAATAGTTGCATCACAAGCTTGCTATTTGGCATGATTTAAGAGTGACCATTGCTCCATTTTCATAATATATTCCTGTTCTTGCAATTATTAAGCAAAATTGCAGCTCTATTGCAGTGCCTTATACACATAAACATGCATGAGACTAATTCTATATCCAGGATAAGATGAAATTCCTATATCGTCTCTCGCTGGGCCAACAATCAGTACACTTGTTTAGGGGCAAAAGTTTTTTAATGCACAGAGACGTGTATGTAACTATACATGCATTGGTGATCTTTTAGAGACTGCCAAAGGCTGTGGATGCTAAACAACATCATGCATGTGCCTATGCATGCGTGCATGTGCAGATGTGTGTCTTTATGTTGTGTTATCATGGACTTGAACAAGTTCATAAACTTTTATTATCCCTATCAAATTGCAAAATTCTGACACATGCTACTGCTCTCTTTCGAATGACACCGTCAAGGGTATACTTGTAATTTTTCTGACAGATGTAAGCTTTTTATTTAAGATTTCCTGTTTTTGAATTTTGATATCAATAAATGCATTTATACTATATAAAATTGTTATAAGGGTAAACCATACTAATATACCCAGGACAAAGCACTATCATAGAATGGGTGATACAAATTTTTGTATATATATTAGGGATGCAAATGGATCAGATCCGGATCAGCTAAATACTTGAGAGAGTTGGATCCGGATTGGGTTGGAACAGACAACAATCATTAAACCCTCATCCTGGATCCGACCGATTTTCATCCCTAATATATATCTATATATGTGCATTATACATATATATGTACTTGTATATATGTATTATATGCATTCAACATCCATACTTGGGGCTTACTGGCGATGGTAAGGCTGTAATCCAGTGGCAGACAATCCATTTGGTGCACACGGTTTTAGTTTGGTCTGATGCCAAAAATCTGCTGAAGTTTTCTTATGTTGTGAATGCTTTTCAAGCCCATCTGCTCCAATAGTGTTGGTAGTAGTATAATTCAACCCACACAGGCAAATGCTTGAAACATTTTCTGCTTGATATTGCCTTTAGAATCTGATGATGAATTTCCTTCCCTTATGATTCTTTAACTCATTTTTGTCTGTGGATGTAGGGGCCGGGGCCAGATGCACGCATAGTTTACATAGATGGCGCATTTGATCTCTTCCATGCTGGACATGTGGAGGTAGAATTTGCACCTTGCACTTTGAAAGCTTAAGATGTGATCTTGAAATGCAATACCGACGTTGAGAAATTTTGTGTAACAACTGTTACATATGGTGAAGATAGATGTCCAAAGAGTTTTGAGCTATCATATAAGTCTAATCAAAATAATTATGAACTTTGAGGTGCATTTTCAAAACATGGTGTCTCAAACAGTAGTTGCACTTTGCCAATGTATTCTCTTGGTGAACCATGTGCTTCTTTTAGTGATGCTATAAATTCTTCCATTTGTAGGGTTATAAACTTATGCACATAATGACATCTAGATTTTGTTCTATGTGCACTAAGATCTTGTCTTCTGTCAGAAGTGCTCTTAGAAGTACAGGACATTCAAACACAAACTTTTTTTCATAACGTGACTTTGGTCAAATTTCATCCCAATATGTTGGATCTTAAATAACATGGCAGAGTTTGCTTCTTGGATGTGTTTCTTTATATTGCTGATCGAACTATTTCTTGCTTCAAGTAAATGTAGAACTTTGTCATATCCATGTAGTGGTCGTAATTGATGGATTATTTGCTTTCCATTCAGCAGTATATTTTCCTCGATCATTGACAAAGATAGGGATTTCAGATTCAGCTGTTTGGTGTCATTGGATTCCAGTTTCAGTTTCAGTTGCATGTTTATGAATGATACTTGACAGTTGAATGACAGACATTTTTCATCACCTTATCAAAATGCCATGTATCATTTCTTACGTGCAATACCAGTGCACATGCACAAAGGCACTGGGTTGTATGGTGACTATAGAATATCGCTGCAAAGTGTGGGAGGATGACCATATAAATTTTCTATCCTGTTCACAAATGCAATTAATTGAGACCGTTTCCTACTTATGGAGGCATATCAGGAGGTTAACTGTGGTAACCAAATAGCTTCATATTTTTTCCTTTACCCACTTAAATAGTGAAGCAAATACATTTTTTTGTGTTACATAGAAATCAATCTCCTCTATGCATTTTGCTTTTTTTTTTTTTGTTTAATCTTAATTCATTTTTCTCTCTAGTCGTTTTGTTTTTACTTTCCCCCTCCTTTTTAGTGACCAGCTGCCCAAAAGTAGGCTCACTGACAATATTAGGACATCAAACTTGATTTTTGTCATGCCACAAACTAGACCCATTCAATTATGTTTAAGTGTGTGACTATCAGATTGCTCATTTTTTTTTCGGTTCTTTATGAATCAAATAAACTCAACTGGGTTTTGAAGAAAAATTAAGAATATGAACATTATAGGGAATAAGTCATAACATATAACCTATGTCACACGGACTCGGCTAGGGAGGCGCCGCACCCGAGTCGACACGCCCCGACACGGGTGCGGACACGAGTGCGGCTTCGGACTCGGCCTGGACTCGGTCAACGCCGAGTCGGACTCGGTCAACGAGTCGAGGCCGAGTCCGTCCACTTTTGGACTCGGTCAACTTTGACCGAGTCCAAAATTGTCCATTTTTATAGCAAAAAACAAAAAAAATGATCTTTTTATATAGTTTTTAAAATATATATAGCATGAAAAAAGCTAATTATCATTTAATTCTCTCTCTCATAAGCCCCATAAAAAATTATTCTTAAATATTATCATCTAATTCTCTCTCTCAATCTTAAAAGCTAATAAATTCTCATCCACGAGTACCAACACTTTTCATCCACCGAGTTCTATCTCTTATAAAGGCTAATAAATTCTCATCCACCAGTACCAACATTTTTCATCCACCGAGATCATTTAATTCTCTCTCTTTTTCAAATCTAGCTTTGAAAAATTAAAAGCTTTTAATGCTTTTAATTAATGTTATAATTTTAGCAAAAGATGTTTAATGCATTTACCAGAACATGCTTTTAGTTAATGCTTTTAATTAATACCTTGATGATGTTTTATTCCCATGGTAGCTAAGACTCAGCCGAGTCAATGATAAACTCAGCCAAGTTTGGTTCTAACCCAGTTATACTACTATTTTAACTCAGTTAATTCAGGATCTGAGACAACTCGGAAGAGTCACGAGCCGAGTGTCCAAAATTTATATAGATATATGCACACACAGGATATATTATTATATATATATATATATATATATTTAAAAAAAAATATTTATATATATAGCCGAGTCCCCGTGTCCAAATTTTTTAAAATTGTGCCGCACCCGTGTCGCACCCGCACCCGCACCCGCACCCATGTGACATAGCATATAACTATGTTCAATACCTCAACTTTTAATAAAATATTTATAGCAAGTCAAAACTATGACTTTCAAATGATTACAGCACCTTTCAAAAGATAAAACTGACAGTTTGGTAATTGTAGGATATGATGCTTGATTTCTTTGCCAACATCGATGATCCGAAGCACCAATATATCTCAAAATTCATTTGGGATGACAAAAATCCCTCCATTATTGTGCTAGCATCAAATTGCCACCTAAGAATAAACCTAAGTTGATAATATAAACTAGTAAGGAGTTCACATGTAATGATCCAGAATTTCACAGGGAAATCTCGAGAGGCAGATAAAGCCTCCCATCTCTGATAAAGTCATCATCACGGAAGCTTGAACTTTTCTTAGGGGCAACAATAGTCAGTGAACTTGTTAATGTTTGCTGTAGGCTGTGGAGGCCAGCAATTTGTAAATATAGACATATCCTAGGCCGGTTAAGAATTTTAGCATTAATACAAGATAACTTTTTAAGATTTACCATAAGGCATCTCTTTTTGGGGGTGTTTGTTTGTGTATGTGTACGTGTGTGTGCATTATTACACCCACAATTATATACTGATTTTGCAGGTCCTTATAACTCGTTAAACATTGATTTGCGGGGTCTTAGTCCACTGTTTACATCTTGCATCTAATATTCAGGAAGTTTCTTTTTGTCTTTGGTATCATACTCTTCCTGCCCCTGTCCACGTGTCATGCATGTGCTTGTTTGCATGTGTGCATGTGCGGGTGGGGGGGCAGGGGGAAGGGGGGGAGGTGAAGGTTTGAGAGTGCATACCAAAGAAAAAAAAGTTCAGGTTGTAGTTCCATTTTATTAAAAAACCAGAAGGACCTGAACCATCAGTATATAATTTGTGGATATAACAATGTTTGTGGACATGTGTGTGCATGTGCAAACACACACACATATATGTATGCACATGCATGCACACATACATTGTGTTTGTGTGTGCATTCATGTGTTAACATGCCAATTTTTTGTGGTTAGAGCTTGTGCCTTATTATATTGTCATTATAAACGGGTTTTTTCGATTTCATTATGAAAAAGCGGCATCATTATTGCATTTTAGCATGTAAGCACTTGCACCATTTGTGTTAATGGTTTCTTTTCTTTGATTGGACAAGCCCATAGCGTGCAATCATTGTGATCTTATTGATGAGTCTTTAGGTCTGAGCTTGAGGCATGGTTATGTAAAATTTTCTGACATGAAATTTCTTTTGACAAGACTCTCTTGCTATTGTTTCTTGTATTTATTTCAACATTGTTGTCATGTTCTATGTAGATACTGCGGCTTGCTCGTGGTCTTGGAGATTTTTTGCTTGTTGGTATCCACACAGATCAAACAGTCAGGTGAGGAGAAGGCTTTGGATTCCATTGACCATGCAATTGGGTTTCACCTTGTTAAATAACAAAACACCTTTAAATATTTCAAGCCTTTGAAAACCCTGCTGCTTGGAATGTGTGCATGTAACATGGATTAAGTGGACCGATGCTGATAACTTTGGTCTGGTCTTGAATCACATAACATTGACCAATAATTTATGTCTTTCATTTGTTCTTCTCATAGGGTATGTCTATTGTGTTATTATTGGATTTTCATGAGTATTGCTATAAAACTGTCAAACAGGGATGATGATCTATAGGCTGTAGATTACTTTTGAACTTGGAAAATCTTGTACAATTTCCAAATAAATTAGATTACACTAAAAGGAGTAATCATCCAATTCGGTGGACCTAATCTGAAAGTGAAGTGAAGTTTTAAGTTTTTAACATAAATAAAACCTGAATTTCTTTAAACATATTGAGTACTACATCCGGAACATATCAAGTACTACATTTTCACAGAAACACAAAGTGTATTGAAAGTTAAAAGATATTTTGTTCCAATTGTTTTCTGTAATGTCTTGGGGTAATTTTAGTACTTTTAGGTTTTAACGATCTCTATTTCTGTTTACAAGTGCTTAAAAACTCGCCGAGTCAACTTGGTGACTTGTCGACTCAGCCATTCATGTAAAGAGTCTTTCACACAATCAAGTCTACAAACAACTTGACAAAACATACATTCACCCAATATGGTAAACCAAAATAGCATACAAAATGCTCCACAGCACAAACATAAGAATAGTGCATAAATGCACTTGAATCTGAATATGTAAGAGGTAAAACCCTCTACCTTTGTATATGAATTACAATGGGCAGCATGCCCTTATTAAAATAGCTGTTGGGATAGCTGTTGGGCTACTCCCAACAGCTCTAATTAGAGCTGTTGGGAGTAGCCCAACAGCTCTATTCAAACAGTCAACATTTTGACTGTTTGATAGAACCTGACAAAAAGGCTGTTGGCTGTTTTGACAGTCCAACAGCTCTAGTCAATTATGACTGTTTGACAAAAAGACAAAAAATAAGAAAGAAATAAAATTACAAAAATAAATAAATAAAAAAGTATTACAAGAATATAAGTATATACTTTAAATATATAGTTATATACATATATATATACATACTCTTGTATTACGAAAAATATGTATATATATATATTCAAGTATATACATATATATGTCATTTTCTAACAGTCTCCCTCAAACTTATGGTGAAATCACCGAAAGTTTGTCAAGTAAAAAGTTGAATCTTGGTGAGCATAGTGCCTTGGTGAAGAAGTCAGCAAGTTGATATTCTGATGTCACATAGGTAAGATCAATAGTCTTCTTCAAATATTCTTCACGAACAAAATGGCAATCCATCTCTATATGCTTAGTTCTTTCATGAAATGTATGATTTCGAGCAATGTATATCGAACTCTTATTGTCACAACACAATCTTGTAGGATTTTGAAGGTGAATCCCCATATCTGAAATCAGTTGTTTGAGCCACACGACTTCCATAGTAGTAGTTGCCATTGCTCTATATTCAGCTTCTGTAGATGATAATGACACCTTTTGTTGTTTCTTGCACCTCCATGAAATCAAAGATTCACCTAGAAATATACAAAAACTAGTTGTTGAGCGCCTGTTATTTGGATCTCCTCCCCAATCAGCATCAGAATATGCAATAAGATCTAAGGAGGAAGAAGAGGACAGAAAGACTCCCTTATTTATAGTGCCTCTGATGTATTTAATATTTCTCATGACTGCACTCATATGAGCTGATGTTGGAGCATGTTGAAATTGACTGGCTATATGTACAACATGGGTTATGTCTGGTCTTGTAATACTTAAATACATAAGAGATCCCACTAGCTGTCTGAAGGGAGTTGGATTGTCCAAAGGAACTCCATCATCGGCTCGCATTTTCATTCCAACAATCTCTGGAGTATCAACAACTTTATCATCTGAAAGTCTTGACCTGTCAATAATATCTGAAGCAAACTTTGTTTGTGACAATATGTATCCTCGGTTAGAGTATGAAACTTCTATACCAAGAAAGTATGTTAGAAACCCAAGATCTGTCATTTCAAAAGAATTTTTCAAAAATTGTTTTACTTTCTTGATTCCCTTCTTGTCACTACCTGTAATTAACATATCATCAACATATAAAAGTAAAATTATAATACCAGCAGAAGAGTTCTTGATAAACAAAGTTGTATCAGTATAGCATGGTTTAAAACCATACCTTGTAATAACATTGTTAAAAGTATCAAACCAAGCTTTAGGTGCTTGTTTGAGGCCATATAATGCCTTTTTTAATTTAAGCACTTTACCTGAAGGAATTATTAATCCAGGTGGAATATCCATATATACTTCCTCATTGAGATTCCCATTTAAAAATGCATTTTTAACATCCATTTGAAATATATTCCAATTTTTAATAGCTGAAATAGCTACAAGCATTCGAACAATGGTCATCCTGGCAACAGGAGCAAAAGTTTCTTCGTAATCTACTCCGTATTCTTGAGAATATTCTTTGGCAACTAATCTGGCTTTATGCCTTTCCAAGGATCCATCACTTTTGGTTTTTACTTTAAAAACCCATCTACAACCTATTGTCTTTTTTCCTATAGGTAAATCCAGAATTTCCCAAGTATTAGCATCTTTAAGAGCTTCTAATTCTATGTGCATAGCTTTTATCCATTCAGGTAAATTTTTTACTTCATTGTAACATGAGGGTTCAAAATATGAGTGGATAGCTATAAGACATGCTCTATGTTTAGGAGAGAATGAATCATAAGACACAAATTTATTTGGGATTCTTGAGGTTCGTTCTGATCTACGAATAGTGGTTTGTTCTGAAGGAATTTCTGATGCTTCATGATTACTTTGATTTACACCTTCATTGAATGCATTTCGATTTCTTCTAGTGTATACTATTGGTTCAACTATTGTTCTATTTTCAATAAGAGGTTCTATATAAATATTTTCATCGTTAGACAATAGTTTGAACAAGAAAGAATAATCAGAGTTTATGTCTTCCGACATGTTTTCTTCAAATCCACTTTTATTTTCAACAAAATTAACATTCCTTGAAATGAGAAGTTTATCATTTTTGGTATCATAACATTTAAATCCTTTTTGTGTTTCTGAATAACCAATGAACGCACAGGAAATAGCTTTAGAAGATAGTTTATCTCCTTTATCATTCAAAACATAACATTTACAACCAAAGATTCTCAGTCTTTGATAGTCAGGTTGATATTTGAATAATTTTTCAAAAGGAATTTCATTAGATAAAGTTTTGGAAGGCATCCTATTTATAAGATATACTGAGGTTAATGCAGCTTCATCCCAAAGATTTTTTGGAACATTTTTAGCAATAAGAAGAGTTCTTGTAGTTTCCATAATATGTCTGTGTTTTCTTTCTGAAACTCCATTTTGTTGTGAGGTTCTAGGACATGATCTTTGATGTAAAATTCCTTCATTTTCTAAAAATTGTTTAAACTCATTTGACAAGTATTCTTCTCCAGAGTCAGTTCTGAGAATTTTGAGTTTACTTTCAAATTGATTTTTAATCATGTTATGGAATGTTTTGAAGGTTGCAAATACATCTGATTTATACTTAAGAAAGTAAATCCAACAATATCTAGTGAAGTCATCAATAAACACAACATAGTAGGAGAATCCGCCTTTAGAGGCTACAGGAGCAGGACCCCATACATCTGAATGAACTAATTCAAAAGGCATTGAGGAGTAAAAAGTTCTTTGACCGTAAGGCAAGACTGTCATTTTACCAAGTAAACATTCTTTGCATTCAAAATTATCTTTACAAAGATTCTTGGTAATAGGTACAAAATTTAATTTTCTTATATTTGGATGCCCAAGTCTATGATGCCAAGTCCGTATGTCTTTTGTTTGGGCAGTGTTGCAAAATGATTCCTTTGGAATACAAAGGAAATCCATATAATAGAGATCTCCTTGCCTAGAACCTTCCCCAATCAATTTCCCGGACTGGCGATTCTGCACCCAACATTTACTTGATGAGAAAATGACATCACATCCATGATCCGAGATTTGAGAAACAGAAAGTAGATTAAGATGAAGTTTTGGTATAAGTCTTATTTTCGGAATATAAAAGTTGTTATGTTTTGACAAATCATTTTTAAAAATTTCAACACCCTCTATTTCCAAGGCAGTACCATCGGCAATAGAAACAAATGATGCATTTGAATTAGGTTGACATTCGGATAGTATAGATCTATGTGGGGTCATATGAAAAGAAGCTCCTGAATCAAGAAGCCAAGAGCACATACCAGGAGTAGAAGAGGTTGCAATGGCCGTTCCTGAGGTAGATCCTTTAAGCAGTGGTTGTAATGCCTCCGTCAGTTGAGATAATGATTTGGTGAGGTCTTTGAGATTCAAAGTATCTTCATCTTGTTTTGATGGTGCAGCCGCAACACGCTTTTCTTGAGGCCTATATTTGTATCTAGGACATTGAGGCCTAATATGACCGGGCTCATTACAATTATGGCAAATGATTTTTGATTCTCCTCGATTCTTATTAAAATGAGGAGGTTTATATGGCTTGATATAGTGTCCTGGTTTTGATGCGGCAAGTGCGCAATACTCTTCTTGACCATTGCTAGAAGTAGCAAGCACACTAACATTTTTACTCATGTTTAGCCTAGTCTCTTCTCCACTAAGTTTAGTGAGAATCTCATGAATAGGAGGAGGTGATGAAGATGATAGCAAGGAGGCCCTTGTTTGTTCAAACTCGGGTCTCAAACCATAGAGAAAAGCGAAAAGTCTTTCTTCTTCAACTTGAACTCTCCGCATTTCTATACACTTTCCTTCCCATTTGGGTTCAAATTGGGCAAGTTGGGTCCAAATGGAAGATAACTCCATAAAATAATCTCTTATATTCTTATCTCCTTGTTTAATGTTTCTAACTTTTTCTTGGAGATAATACTTGTGAGCCATATCTTTTTCGGTAAACATACCTCTAAGATATTCCCATGCTTCATTTGCCTTTTTGTAACACAAAAGGTTTGAGGCAATTTTTGTCTCAACTCCACTAAGCATCCATGAAAGAATTTTGACATTTTTCATTTCCCATTCATCTAATTTTTTGTAGTATTCTTTCATGGTTTTATTTTTTTCTTCAAGACTAGTCTCAACGTCATTTTCACCTAATGTAATTTTGGGAGTGGGTTCAAGAATAGTACCTCTTACAAATCCCCACAAACCTTGACCCTTGATGAATGTCTCCAAGTGTCCCGCCCAAATGTTATAGTTGCTTCCTTCAAGTTTGAATGGCGGAATGAAGTTGGAGTTGCTTGTATTGTGCGGAAAAAATTCATCCATGATGAATCCAAAGAAAAAAAGGAACCACCAATCACGAAAGAAGGCACGCTTTACGAGACAGCTCACCAATGCACGGTTGATCATACACCAAGCTTTGATACCATGTAAAGAGTCTTTCACACAATCAAGTCTACAAACAACTTGACAAAACATACATTCACCCAATATGGTAAACCAAAATAGCATACAAAATGCTCCACAGCACAAACATAAGAATAGTGCATAAATGCACTTGAATCTGAATATGTAAGAGGTAAAACCCTCTACCTTTGTATATGAATTACAATGGGCAGCATGCCCTTATTTATAGAGAGGTTACATGAGAGGAGCTATTAAAATAGCTGTTGGGATAGCTGTTGGGCTACTCCCAACAGCTCTAATTAGAGCCGTTGGGAGTAGCCCAACAGCTCTATTCAAACAGTCAACATTTTGACTGTTTGACAGAACCTGACAAAAAAGCTGTTGGCTGTTTTGACAGCCCAACAGCTCTAGTCAATTATGACTGTTTGACAAAAAGACAAAAAATAAGAAAGAAATAAAATTACAAAAATAAATAAATAAAAAAGTATTACAAGAATATAAGTATATACTTTAAATATATAGTTATATACATATATATATACATATACATACTCTTGTATTACGAAAAGTATGTATATATATATATATTCAAGTATATACATATATATGTCATTTTCTAACAATTCACTGGGTCAACTCAGTGAACAACTTGACGTCACTCAATATTGGTCTTGTCAGCCAACATTTTATATGACTTGGGCATTACTCGGTTGGATCAACTTATGACTTAGCGAGTCATATTATTTATGTATGTGTGATGTACATCTTTTAAGTAATATATATGTATGTACATCAGTGTTTAAAAATTCTAGTCAACCCGGTGACTTGGTTGGCTTAGCATGAACGGACATTCACTGGGTCAAGCCAGTGAATGACATCATTGACATGGCATTGCACAAGACTTGGCCAAGTCAGCTGAGTTTTCATATGACTTGGCCATGAGTCTGTTGGGTCCACTTATGTCTTTGAGTCATATACTATATTATATAATTTATTTATTTACTTACTTGAAAATACAGTGTAGGAAGGGGGTATGGACATGGTCCGTCCCCTAGGGTTTCCTCCCTCCTTTGCATGTGGGTTCTGATAAAATACATGTGTATATATATATACCCAATAGGGGTATGTTAGTCCTTTTACATAGAAACAACTATTTGTTAATTAGGCTAGTTTATTATTTGTAATATTTTTCTTTTTTCTTTTTTTATTCATTTTATTTCATGCAAAACGGGGCCTCACATAGAGCCGTTGAGACCCCCAACGGTCACAAATGTGACTGTTGGGGGCTCCCAACGTCTCTATGGGGAGCTCCCAATGGCCTTCTTTTTGCTATTTCATTTTGTGTATAAATAGGGGTGAATCCCCCTTGTTTTCTTTAAGCCTTAGAGCTCCTCTCTAATAAATCTCTTATTATTTTTTATGTGTTGCCTTTTAAAGGCTTGTGGTATTGTCCCATAGTGGACTTCTCTCTCTTGTATTTGTCCATTGTAGGACATTGTGAATGCTTTGAGCATTCTTTGTATTTTTGTATACTTCATTACATGGTATCAAAGCTATATGATTCTTGAAAGTTGAAAGCACGACATTCCTCTCCATTCTTCCTCTCATACTTTGCTGGTACAATAGAATCCAAAATCGACCTATCCTTCAAGCTCAATGGCAAGAACTACATGATTTGGGCATCCACAATGGAGAATAATCTCAAAGGTAAGAAACTATGAGGTTATATAATGGGTTCTATTCTGGAACCCCAACTAAAGCTCACTAAGATCGAAGGAGATCAATAAAAAGCTCTTGAGGAAGATGTTCGCCTCAAAGCAATTGAAGAACATCAAAGAAAGGTGGAGGATTGGGAGAGCAATCATGCAAAAATCCTTGCGTGGTTTATTAATAACGTTGAACTCAAGTATGCACAAATATATCTAAATTTCGTCGAGCCAGTGAGGCTTGATTCTTTATGAAGAGTTTATATACCCAAAAAGACCTTGCAAAAGCCTACTTCTTGCAAGAAAAAGTAAGAACCTCTAAGTAAGGGGATTTGAACATTTAAGACTATTATAGTGCTCTAAACCCTTTATGGGATAAATTGGATCTTTTGGAGCTTAAGTGGGTGGCTATGAAAGATGTTGAACTTAGACAAAAGCAAATAGAACAAAAAAGATTGTTTCAATTTTTATTTGGGCTTCAACCCAGATTTGAACAAGTAAGATCCTCACTCCTTCATAGATCCATTCTTCCTCTTTGGAAGATGCCATTGCCGAAATTACTTAAGAAGAAACACAACTTGGCATGAGTAAAAGTGTAGATGAAGTCCTTGTCGTGTCTAAACCCGGTAACAATGTTAAAACATACAAACCACCACATTTTGTAAAACAAGAAAACTATAATGGAGTTAGAAAGATGATTGTGTGTTATCATTGCTATGAGCCGGGTCATATTAAATCCGCTTGCTCAAAATTAAGTGAAACTTTCAAGCCTAAGGTAGCTTCCGTTGAAGAATCTATCATTAAAAAGGAAGATGAAGGCAAGAGCGGGAATCTTAAAGAAGCTCTTAGACAAATATCTATGGCTTTTCAACAAATATTCAAGGTTACCTCCTTTGCATTGGGTGCCGCCATTGCCTCTACATCACCACTCGGTACGTATTCTTGGATTCTAGATTCCGGATCATCTTTTCATATAACCCGGCTGATGGAACCTTTTTAAAAATAAAAAGTATAGGAACACTAGATTCTAAAAATTCTTAAACCTTTTGTGTTTCAAAAGTAAGAATGGTTTCAAAATTAAACCTAAATCTTTTTTCGGTCTCCCAAATTGCCGACCATGGATGTGAAATTTCTTTCTCATCTAAGGGTTGTTTTATACAGGATCTTCAGTCCGGGAAGTGGATTGGGCAAGGCCATAGGAAGGGAGACCTCTACTATATGGAGGGATGGCAGTGGACCGGGGCGGGGGACAAGGTCTCCACCCCCGCCCTGTTTCAAAATCTGAACCTCCACCCCGGCCTCCATCCTTGCACGGGGATGAATTTTAACCTCCACCCCCGCCTCCATCCCCGTTTCATGTCCTCCATCCCCGATCCAAACGGGGGGCGAGGCGGGCCCCCGTTTCCCCTTAGTCTATAGTCATTCCTTAAATGATTGGGGATGAGGTGGGGCGGGGCGAGGCTAGGCAGGGATTGAGACGGGGACGGGGCGAAGCGGGGAAAACCGTAAGTCCATCCCCGCACAGGGATAAATTTTAACCTTCATCCTCGCTTCCATCCCCGTTACATGCCCTTCATCCCTGGTCCAAACGGGGCGAGGCAGGGCGGAACCCCGTTGTCCCCCAGTCCATTGCCATCCCTAACTATATGGATCATTTGACTATTCCAACAAACTCTTGTTGTACTTATGTCAAAGTTAAAAGTATTGAAACTTGTCATAAAAGACTTGGACATCCAAGTTACTCGAAAATGTATCTTTTTCCTTTTGAAAACAAATTTTGTAATGAAAAAGATATAAATTGCAAAGATTGCATTTTTGGAAAAATGAAGTCTATTCCATTTCTAACTAGAACTTCTATCTCAACAAGCCCTTATGAATTGGTGCACTCGGATGCTTGGGGTCCATCTCCGGTTATATATAAAGGTGGTTGTTCATATTACGTAACATTCATTGATAACTTTACTAGATATGCATGGAGTTATTTCCTTAATCTTAAATCAGAAGTTTTTTCTTTCTTTAAAGAATTTTGTATGAAAGTTAAAAACCAATTTCAAAGTAGCATATCCATTTTTAGATCCGATTCGGGTGGAGAATACCTATCCAATGATTTTCAAGATTACTTAAAGCAAAATGAAATCTGTCATCAAAGATCATGTCCTAGAACTCCATAACAAAACGGACTAGCGGAAAGAAAATGTAGGCATATTATAGAAACCGCTAGAACTTTGCTTATTTCTAAAAATATTCCTAAGAATTTTTGAGCTGAAGTCGTTTTAACTTCCACACATTTAATAAATCGTATGCTATCATCGAATTTGAAAAATATATTCCACACATTTAATAAATCGTATGCTATCATCGAATTTGAAAAATATCTTTACTTATGAAAAACTTTTTAAATTTACACCCGATTTCAATCGCGTTCGTATTTTTGGTTGCAAGTGCTTTGTCCTCTTGTATAAAAGAGATAAGTTGTCTTCAAAAGCGATTGAATGCGTTTTTCTTGAATATGGTGAAAATAAAAAGGATATAGATGCTTTGATTATAAAAATAATAAACTTTATGTTTCAAAAGATGTGTTAAAATGTAAATTGTAATATATATATATATTATTTAATATTATTATATTTTCTTTTATTATTTTATTTTTCTATTTTTCTTTATTTTCTTTTTTAGCATCTAGTTCAATAGAAACTAGATATTTGATCCAGTCAAGTTCCTGTTGGAACTTGACTGTGCAAATAGTTGTTGGACTGTAGTCCAACAGCTATAATAAATGCTGTTGGACTATAGTCCAATAGCTATAATAATAAATGCTGACTATATTAAGAGACGTTGGAATCCAACGTCTCTTTTGGAGTGCTCAAAATGAGCTCTCCTCTCTCTTCCACTTTTTTGTATATATAGGGGTGAACCCCTTCAATGTAAAGGACAATGCTTCTTAAGCATTTTGTTCATGAATAAAGTATTATTTATTTTTCAAGTGTTCTTCCTTTTATACCCTTTCAAGGGTCATGCTTGTAGTGTCTCCAATAGACACTTGTTTGCGAGTTATTTGTGCATTTGTTGAAGACCACCATTTCATTACATGGTATCAGAGCTACAAAATCCTTAGATCTTGAAGTGCTTCTGCCTTGATTTCCGTGCCACATTTACAAAAGGTGTTTCATCACCTTGTTCTTGGCTCAAGAAGATTTGTTTGAAGAAAGGCGAACTTGTGCTACAAAAATTTTTGGTTTTGTATCCTCTCTTATTCCTTTGTCTACTCTTTTTCTTTTCTTTTTATTTTTCTCTGTCTCTCTCCTATTTATTCCTCTCTTACCCTTGTAAAAGATGGATGACAATGATAAGATCACCATCATTCCTATGAAGCTAAATGATACTAACTATGTAATGTGGGCTTCGATTATGAAGCACCACATTTGGGGAAAAGGTTTATGGGGTATAGTGGATGGTTCCGATTTGGAACCTAAACTATCTCTTACCAAGAAAGAGGGTGATAAAGAGGTTCCTCTAACGGAAGAAGAGAAGAGTAAGGCGTTAGCCACTTATGAAAAGAAATGGAAAGAATGGAGGATAGGGCATGCAAAAATTATGTCATGACTCATCAATAGCATAGACATTAAAAAATGCTCTAGTCTAGCTAAGTTTGAGCATGTCGATAAGGCTTGGGAATACCTCAAAAACATGTATTCCCTTAAAGATATTGCACATGTATGCAATTTACAAGATAAAGTTCGGACAATGACTCAAAAAGATAAAACTATTCGAGAATATTATAATGAGTTGTCCGAACTTTGGGAAGAGTTGGCTCTTCTTGAGCCCAAATGGCATTGTGTCGAAGACATCGAGCTTCGCCAAAAGCAACTCGATATGGAACATTTCTATCAATTTGTGAATGGTCTAAGGCCGGAGTTTGAATCCACCAAATCGGCCCTTTTACATCGTGGAAAAATTCCTTCTATTGTTGATATTATAGAAGAGCTCACTATGGAGGAAAATAGACTTAGAAAAAGTACTCCAAAAGTTGATGATGACTCCGTTTTAGCTGTATCTAGACCGGGGAAGCATACTCGTACTTACAAGTCGCCTCATTTTGGAAGGCAAAACGACGACTTTGATAAAAGAAAAGTTATTTGTCATCATTGTCATGAACCGGGGCACTATAGGCCTCAATGTCCAAAGTTAAAAAGAAGAGAAGAAAAAAGAGTTGCATCTGAGTCAAAATATCAAGATGCACCTGTGTCTATGGCTCAACTGATGTAAATCCTTCAACCTCTTCTCAAAGGGGTATCCTCCTCAACCGAAGCCTCAATTGGAGCGGCAATTGCATCTTTCTCCGGTCCAGGTAACTTTCCTTGGCTTTTAGATTCTGGTGCTTCTTTTCATATGACCCCAAATGTTAATAGTCTATCCGAATGTCTTAAAAATAACTCAAGTGTGTCAAAGGTTTTTACAGCCGATGGCACATCTCTTGAAGTAAAAGGAATAGGATGTTTTGAAAATCTTCAAAAATCCAAAAGATTTTTTATCCCAGAAGTTAGATATATCCCTAAACTTAATTTGAATCTCTTATCTGTCTCGCAAATATCTGATTATGGATGTAATATCTCCTTCTCTTCTCATGGTTGTTGGGTACATGATCGCCAGTCAGGGAAGCTGATTGGGGAAGGCCATAGAGAAGGAGGACTTTATTACATGGACTTTTTGGAATTACCCAAGAATGCATTTTGTTATAATATTCAGAAATTAGAATTGGATTTATGGCACAAAAGGCTTGGCCATCCTCATATGTCTAAAATTCAATATTTTCCAAGTTTGGAAAAATTTTGTAATTCTGAAAATTTTTCTTGTAAAGACTGCATTCTTGGCAAAATGAAAAGGTTACCATTTCTTAGTAAAGCTTTTGTTTCCTCACGACCACTTGAGTTAATACATTCGGATGTTTGGGGCCCCGCACTAGTTATTTTCAAAGGTGGTTATACATATTATGTCATTTTTGTTGATGACTTTTCTAGACATACTTGGATTTATTTTCTTAAACATAAATCTGATGTCTTTGCTAACTTCCAAATATTTCATAAAATGGTTAAAAATAAGTTTCAAAATGATATTTCTGTTTTTCGCACTTATTCAGGGGGAGAATTTATGTCCAACGAATTCAAAGACTATCTCAATTTACATGGTATTACACATCAAAGATCAAGTCCACACACTCCACAATAGAATGGCCTAGCCGAACGCAAACATCGGCACATTATGGAAACTACTAGGACATTGCTAATTGCAAATCAAGTTCCAAAAAGTTTTTGGGCTGAAGCGGTCCTAACTGCCACCTACCTCATTAATAGGATGCCATCTTCCTCATTAAAGAATACAACTCCAATAAAAAAACTTGTTAATTTAACTCCAGATTATTCTAGATTAAGAGTCTTTGGATGCAAATGTTTTGTTTTCACCAACAGAAATGACAAACTCTCTCCTCGTGCAATCCCATGTGCCTTTTTAGGATATGCTGATAATAAAAAAAGCTACAGGCGTTTCGATTTTCAAAATGACAAATTATATGTGTCAAGAAATGTATCTTTTTTGGAAAAAGAAAGCTTCTTTGAATTTGAAAAATCCAAGGATGTCACTGAATACTCGTTTTTAATTGATCCAACTTCAAAATCCAATGAATGTGATGTTGGATGTGACCTTGACAATGATCAAAGTCCTATTGTTGTTGAAAATGATGATAACGAAGATTAAATCCATAGGGATGTTAGTCTACAATATTCAAGACGTAGAGAGCAAAATTTTCCATGTGCATTACAAAAATACTCTGAAGTCTTACCTAGAAGAACGTCTAGAATCTCTAAACCTCTAGAAAAATTTGTCTTATGAATCTTTTTCACCCATGTATAGGGCCGCCATTGCATTAATACAATCATATGTTGAACCATCATCCTATTCTCAAGCAAAAAATCATATAGAATGGATAGAAGCCATGAAAATAGAATTGGATGCACTAGAAAAGGCCAATACTTGGACGATACAAGATATTCCTCCGGGTAAGAAACCTATAGGTTGTAGGTGGATATACAAAGTCAAAACCAAAAGTGATGGGACCCTGGAAAGATATAAGGCCCGTTTAGTAGCAAAAGGATATGCCCAAGAGTATGACATCGATTATGAAAAAACATTTGCTCCTGTGGCCCGTATGACCACTGTTAGAACTTTAATAGCCTTGGCCTCCATTAGAACATGACCTATCTTTCAATTAGATGTCAAAAATGCTTTTCTGAATGGGAATCTCGTTGAAGAAGTATACATGGAAGCCCCACCTGGTATTAGTATCCCTAAGGGTAAAACTCTTCGTCTAGAAAAAACTCTTTATGGTCTTAAACAGGCTCCAAAAGCCTGGTATGACCGATTTAGTCATGTTATGCTTGATATTGGTTTTCAACCTTGTTTAACTGACACTGCTTTGTTTGTTAAGAAATCTGATGCAGGCATCATTATTCTTCTTCTCTATGTGGACGATATGATCATCACTGGAGGCGACAAACAAGGAGTTGCAAATATCAAATCTCTTCTTAAAACTCACTTTGAAATGACTGACTTAGGTTTATTAAGATATTTTTTAGGCATTGAAGTTGCTTATTCCCCTCGGGGGGTATTTGATATCTCAATCTAAATTTGCTCTTGATATCGTTTCCAGGTTTGGCATTACAGATGATAAGAAAGTAGACACTCCAGAAGTTGTCAATGTTAAAATGAAAATTGATGATGGAGAACTTCTTGATGATCCTACTCCTTATAGACAGCTTGTTGGAGCTCTTTCTTATTTTTCCATTACTAGGCCAGATATAACTCATGCGGTTCATACAGTCAGTCAGTTTCAGCATGCTCCCACCTCCGGGCACATGGGAGCGATTTTGCGTATTATTAGATACTTAAAATCCTCTCTTTCACGAGGACTCTTTTTGTCTGCTTCATCTTCATTAAATTTAATTGCATATACTGATGCTGACTGGGGAGGTGATCCCAATAATAGACACTCAACTACTGGTTTTTGTGTTTTCCTAGGTGAAACCTTAATTTCGTGGAGGTGCAAGAAGCAACAAAAAGTCTCTCTTTCCTCCACCGAAGCTGAATACAGAGCCATGGCAACCACCACTATGGAGGTTGTTTGGCTCAGACGATTGCTAGCGGATATGGGAGCTAAAGCAACGCAAGCTTCAAAGATGTGTTGTGACAACAAAAGTGCGATCTACATTGCAAGCAACCGGACATTCCATGAGCGTACTAAACACATTGAGATGGACTGTCACTATGTCAGAGAGGAATACTTACATGGAACCATTGATCTGCCATATGTTACATCAGAATATCAATTAGCAGACTTCTTCACCAAGCCTCTCGCTGCTCCCAGATTTCACTTCCTCTTAGACAAACTTTCGCTCATTGTACCGTAAGTTTGAGGGGGAGTGTTAAAATGTAAATTGTAATATATATATTATTTAATATTATTATATTTTCTTTTATTATTTTATTTTTCTATTTTTCTTTATTTTCTTTTTTAGCATCTAGTTCAATAGAAACTAGATATTTGATCCAGTCAAGTTCCTGTTGGAACTTGACTGTGCAAATAGTTGTTGGACTGTAGTCCAACAACTATAATAAATGCTGTTGGACTATAGTCCAACAGCTATAATAATAAATGCTGTTGGACTGTAGTCCAACAACTATATTAAGAGACGTTGGAATCCAACGTCTCTTTTGGAGAACTCAAAATGAGCTCTCCTCTCTCTTCCACTTTTTTGTATATATAGGGGTGAACCCCTTCAATGTAAAGGACAATGCTTCTTAAGCATTTTGTTCATGAATAAAGTATTATTTATTTTTCAAGTGTTCTTCCTTTTATACCCTTTCAAGGGTCATGCTTGTAGTGTCTCCAATAGACACTTGTTTGCGAGTTATTTGTGCATTTGTTGAAGACCACCATTTCATTACAGTGACCTTCTTAGAAGATGAAAATGGTTTTGAAAAACTTGATAAGTGTTGACGACCTGTAAGCAAATGCAGAGAGAGAGAGAGAGAGAGAGAGAGAGAGAGAGAGAGAGAGAGAGAGAGAGAGACGGCTGTAGGAAACAATAGAACTTATCTTTTGATTAGGGCTCCTCTCTATGTTAAATAGAGAGAGAGGCCAAAGAAGTGAAATTACACGTAAGTCCCTCATTAGAATAAAAATTCAAATAGCCTCTAGTTTAGGAAAACTTAACCATAAAACCTCTTAATCTCAACACTCCCCCTCAAGCTGGAGCATAGATATCGATCATGCTCAGCTTGTCACAACAATGGGAGAAACTAGGCCTCGCAAGGGCCTTGGTAAAGACATCAACAACTTGATCTTCGGAAGATACATGATCTGTGCAAATATAACCAGCCTGGATCAAGTCACGTACATAGTGACAGTCAACTTCAATATGTTTAGTCCTTTCATGAAAGACTGGGTTGTTGGCAATATATGTAGCAGCCCTATTGTCACACACCATCACTATAGGTAGGGATACGTTCACCTGAAGTTCGGTCAAAACTGATTTTACCCACATGATCTCAGCTGCGGTCTGAGCCATAGCTCGGTATTCTGATTCGGCACTAGACTTGGCTACAACAGTTTGTTTCTTACTTCTCCAGGTAACAAGATTTCCTCCCACAAAAAACACAGAATCCTGTTGTTGACTTTCTGTCTTCGATAGACCCCGCATAATCTGCGTCAGTGTAAGCAACAACGTCCAAGGAAGGATTTTGTTTAAATAACAGTCCTTTACCAGGAGATGACTTTAAGTACCTGAGAACCATCATAGCTGCATCCCAGTGAACTTTGGTAGGTTTATCCATGAATTGACTAATTTTACTCACGGCTAATGAAATGTCTGGTCTAGTAACGGTCACATATAACAACTTACCCACCAAGGATCTAAAACTGGTACTATCCACATATTCAGATTTTTGATCGAACATATGAGTTTTGGGATCCATAGGAATGTTAGCTGGCTTCGCTCCTAGCATTCCAGTCTCTTTTAATAAGTCCATCACATACTTTCTTTGTGACAAAACTAAGCCCTCTTTGTTTCTTGCAGCCTCAATACCCAAAAAATATCGAAGGGAACCAAGATCTTTAGTAACAAAATGTTCCTGAAGATGATCCTTTGTTGCGGAAATATCTTGGGCACTGCTTCCTGTTAATATGATGTCATCGACATATACCACCATAATCACAATTCCAGAACTAGTTTTCTTGATAAACAAGGAGTGGTCTGAGGCTGACCTGACAAATCCAAAATTCGACATTACCTCAAATAATTTTTGAAACCATGCCCGAGGACTCTGCTTCAAGCCATAAATAGCCTTATTCAGCTTGCACACTTTCTGACACTCCCCCTGAACCTCAAAGTCTGGGGGTTGTTGCATATAGACTGTTTCATGTAAATCTCCATACAAAAAGGCATTCTTGACATCCAACTGAGACAAGGGCCATCCATAGTGCACTGCAACAGAGAGAACGAGACGAATAGTGCCAAGACGAGCGACTGGGGAAAAAGTTTCAAAAAAGTCAACACCATAAGTCTGAGTATAGCCTTTTGCAACCAACCGGGCTTTGTACCGTTCAATTGACCCATCCGAGTTATATTTAATGGTATATACCCATTTGCAGCCAACAATATCTGCATCAGTTGGAGGATCAACCAAGTCCCAAGTGCCCCTAGAGCATAGGGCATCCATCTCATCCTGCATAGCCTGCATCCATTTGGGGTCGAAGAGAGCCTGACTGTGATGAAGCGGAACAGAGGAGGCAGACAAAGCCGAGATAAAATTCTTCATAGATGCCCCAAGATTAACTTCAGAAACAAACTGAGAAATGGGATGAAGAGTGCACTGTCTTTTCCCTTTTCGCAGAGCAATAGGAAGATCCTCATCAAGAGCAGAAGCTTCAATATGCTCAGAGATACTTACCTCAGGAGAAGGAGATAATGAGGGCATGGAGGTAGGTGGTAACCTGTGAGTATACACTATAGGAGGGTTTCTATATCGAGACTCCCCAGAGGATGGAGCCACTTGCTGTGGAGTGAACGACTCTAAAGGAAAAGGAGGAATTGGCAGATGAAAGACATCACCCTGATTCTCTTGTAACCTTGGAGTAGTACTCGTGAAATATGGGGTAGACTCCAAGAAGGAAACATCCGCACTGACATACTCTTTATGGGATATAGGATCATAATAACGATATCCTTTTTGATTCTTAGGATACCCAAGGAAAACACATTTAATAGACTGTGAAGCAAGTTTATCTCGTTCAGGACCCAGCTTATGCACAAAGCACACACATCCAAAAACTTTAGGGGGGATAGGAAAAAGAGGAGCCTCAGGACGGAGAATTTGGATTGGGATCTGTTCTTCTACAGAACTTGAAGGCATGCGGTTTATAAGAAAACCAGCAGTCAAAACTGCATCTCCCCAGTATGACGCAGGCATATTGGATTGAATCATAAGGCATCGAGTGACATTTAGAATTTGTCTATGTTTTCTCTCAGCCACACCATTTTGTTGGGATGTATGAGAACATGTAAATTGAGGTTGAATCCCTTTCTCAGAATAGAAATGAAGCAAGTCTTTGGATTTGAACTCAAGAGCATTATCAGTGCGAACAATTTTAACACACACGTCAAATTGAGTTTTTATTTCAACAATCAAAGATTTAAGAATGACAGGGCCTTGAGACCGATCTTTTAACAAGAACACCCACGATAACCTTGAGAAGTCATCAACAATGACCAAATAATAACGACACTGAGACCTACTAGGAATCCTACTAGGACCCCATACATCGACATGAAGGAGGTCAAACAATCTTTGACTCGATGGACTTTGACTAGAGGGAAAAGAGCTTCGACAATGTTTTCCCAATTGACATGTTTCACACTGAAGAGAAACTGAGGGAGGTATATGAGGAATGACACGACGAAGTTTTATCACTGGAAGGTGACCCAAACGATGATGCCACAAAAGAGGACTTGAGGATGATGTAACAGCAGAATTGGCCGAAACCTCTGGTTGGTGTAGGTAATACAACCCACCTTCCTCATAGCCACCACCAATCCTTCTCCCCGTCAGCAAGTCTTGAAAGATGCATCCCATAGGATCAAAAATCACTCTACAGTTCCACTCTTTTGTCAATCGACTGACCGATAATAAATTCTGTGGAAACGAAGGAGCATGAAGAACATGTGACAATTGAAGAGTAGGGGTAATAGACATGTTTCCTTGCCCTACAATTGGGGAAGAGCTACCATCAGCAAGACGTATCCCTTTTTGACCTGTCACAGGTTTTAAAGTCACAAAGTTGCTCGAGTTTCCGCACAAGTGACCAGAGGCTCCAGAATCAATGACCCACCTACCACCTTGGCCAAGAAGGCCATCTCTTGCAGAGCCTGCAACCTCTGCACCAGGAGGCTTCGAAGCGGATGAACATAAGGCAAGGAGCTCATCATATTCAGCCCTGCTAAGAGTTACAGAGTCATTGGAATAATTTTCACCTGGTTTAGCCCCTTGAGCCATAAGATAAAATGATGGGCTTGATTAAAAAATTTACAACCACACGCTCACCCAGTTTGCTGAAAATCCAAATCTGATTCACAACCAGCTATACAACTGGCTATATCTAGTTTTAATTTCACAGATAAATCCTGAGATTCATGACCACGGACTGTAATATGACGACTATTCAGACCCAATATATCACAACCACCTTAACAATGAACTGCTATAGGCAGCATATCACACCACTACCAGAGATAGCACTAAAGACCTGCTCCACACTCCGCAGATCAACGACAACTGATGGCCTTCACCAAAATACCTTGAAGCTTCAGCACAACTTTCTTCCAGACTTGACGTCAAACCTAATTCCAGATCAACGTCAAAAAAAACTTTCAGCAATCCAGATCTCCACCTGATCTGGTTCCACGATCATTAGATTTTTCTCTACCTTCACGCGACTTCAACCTTCACGCTATCTCCTGGTTGGGTCTTCAAGCAGTTTCCAGATCTGGCAGCAGACAACTTCAACTGTTTCCACCTCTTTCAGTAAATTTTTTTTTTGTTGAGTAGGTCGATCACGCTCCCGGGATCTACCGCTTTGATACCATGTTGACGACCTGTAAGCAAATGCAGAGACCGAGGCAGGCAGAGAGAGAGAGAGAGAGAGAGAGAGAGAGAGAGAGAGAGAGAGAGAGAGAGACGACTGTAGGAAACAATAGAACTTATCTTTTGATTAGGGCTCCTCTCTATGTTAAATAGCGAGAGAGGCCAAAGAAGTGAAATTACACGTAAGTCCCTCATTAGAATAAAAATTCAAATAGCCTCTAGTTTAGGAAAACTTAACCATAAAACCTCTTAATCTCAACAATAAGAAAGATGAAATTGATTATATGTTTTTGTATGATCTTTCTCCAACAAAAGATATGTATGATGATTCTTTGAATCATTTTGAAATTATAGATGATACACATCATGGAGTATCTAATATTGAAACATCACCAAGTAGTGATGACATCATTGATAAAAATCTCCATGTTTATACCCAGCGTGAACAAGATAAACCTATTGGTGCTCTAGAACTCATTGGATTGAAGCCATGAAAAATTAAACTACATGCTCTCAAGAAGGCTAACACTTGAGAAATAGTTAAACTTTCTTCAAACAAAAAACCTATTGGATGCCCGTGGGTTTTTAAAGTTAAAACTAAGAGTGATGGATTTTTAAAACGATAAAAAGCAAGATTAGTTGCTAAAGGATATTCACAAGAATATGATATTAATTATGAGAAAATCTTTGCGCCTGTAGCAAGAATGACTAGTGTTAGAACCTTAATAGTTGTAGCATCAACTAAAAAATGGCCTATATATCAATTAGATGTGAAAAATATTTTTTTAATGGAAAACTAAACAAAGAAGTATATATGGATCCTCCGTCGGGGTTTAACATTGGATAAGATCATACTCTTAAACTTTTAAAAGCATTATATGGTCTTAAGCAAGCTCCCAAGGCTTGGTATGATAGATTTAGTGATGTCATGATTAAACTGGGTTTTTGTTCATGCTATACTAACACTGCTCTCTTTGTGAAAAGTGAAGGCACTAGTATTGTTGTCCTTTTGCTTTATGTCAATGATATGATTATTATATAAAATGATCAAGTTGGTATTTGTAATGTTAAAAATATGTTAAAAGATAACTTTGATATGTCTGATTTAGGATTTCTAAGATACTTCCTAGGAATTGAAGTTGCATATTTTCCTCGAGGATATATACTTTCGCAAATGAAGCTTGCTGCATATATATGTTCCAAATCTAGAATTTCAGATGACAAGAAGGTGAAGACTCATGAAGTGATTAATGCAAAATTAAGACTGGAGGATGGGGTTCTTGTAGAAGATCCTACACCCTACAAACAACTTATTAGTTCTCTCACTTATCTGTCCATTACCAGACCAAATATTGCACATGCTGTTCACTCTGTTAGCCAATTTCAACATGCTCCTACAACTGTGCATATGAGTGCTATGCTATGGATCGTCAGATGCATAAAAAATACCATCACTAAAGGGTTATTTCTATCATCATCTTCATTAAATTTACTTGCTTATACTGATGCTGATTGGGGAGGTAACCCTAATGATAGAATCTCAACTACTAGTTTTTATGTCTTTTTAGGAGATTCCTTAATTGCATGGAGATGCAAGAAGCAACATAAAGTTTCACTGTCTTCTACTGAAGCTGAATACAGGGCTATAACAACTACTATAATGGAACTCGTTTGGATACGAAGCGATGTAGACATTTCTGGTCCTTCGAAGCTATGTTGCAACAACAAAAGTGTAATTTATATTGCCAGCAATCACACCTTCTATGAGTGCACCAAGCATATCGAGATAGACGGTCACTATGTTTGTGATGAATATTTGAGAAGCACAATTACCCTACCATATATCACATCAGAATATAAGTTGGCGCACTTCTTCACTAAAGCTCTCCTTGCTCCCCATTTTATTTTTCTACTTAGCAAACTTTTGGTCATCTCATAAAGTTTGAGGGGGGTGTTAAAAAAAATATCTAT
The DNA here is from genome assembly GCF_984573655.1 of Nuphar pumila. Classification (NCBI taxonomy): domain Eukaryota; kingdom Viridiplantae; phylum Streptophyta; class Magnoliopsida; order Nymphaeales; family Nymphaeaceae; genus Nuphar; species Nuphar pumila. The sequence continues at coordinate 45,317,959 of NC_143251.1, forward strand.
ATATATACCCAATAGGGGTATTTTAATCCTTTTATATAGTTGTTTCTAAAAAAACTATTTCTTAATTAGGCTAGTTTATTATTTGTAATATTTTTATTTTTTTCCTTTTTTAATCCATTTTATTTCACGCAAAAGGGGGCCCCACATAGAGTCGTTGGGACCCCAACCATTGGGGGCTCCCAACGTCTCTATGGGGAGGCCCCCAATGGCCCTCCTTTTGCTTTTTCATTTTGTGTATAAATAGGGGTGAATCCCCCTTGTATTTCTTAAGCCTTAGGGCTCCTCTCTAATAAATCTCTTATTATTTTTTATGTGTTGCCTTTTAAAGGCTTGTGGTATTGTCCCATAGTGGACTTGTCTCTTATTCTTTCTCTTGTATTTATCCATTGTAAGACATTGTGAATGCTTTAAGCATTCTTTGTATTTCCGCATACTTCATTACAGGTTCTACCGGATCTAGAAGCGCATCAACTCACTTTTGGTGTTTTAGAGATCGCTAGATCTGGAGAGAGAGAGGCCATGTGGAGGCATCTGTTCATGCTAGGTCGTGGGCTCATGTTGCTGGAGGTACTCCCTCTGCATCTTCTCCTTTGAGAGACCTCCTTGATAGGTTTGATGATTGATCGCAGTTTCAAGGAAGATGGTGGAAGTAGAGTTCATAGCTGGGCTGATATTGTTGGTGTGTCACCTTTAACTCCTCCAACCCTAATCTGCCTCTGCCTATGGAGGAAGATGATGGAAGTAAGTCTATTCACTTTTCCCAAGCGTATTATGAAGAGAGGAAAAATAACTTTTCTTTTTCATTACTTTGCAAATGGGATGGGAAATCTATGTAACATGCTTTTTACAAGTACGAACTCTTGAAGCTTTGGAAGTTTCAGAACAATCCCAGAATTCGTGCACTTCCAAAAAGTGAGTTTCTCATTGTCTTTAATAATTAAAAAGACATGAATATTGTTCTTCATGGAGGACCTTGGTCTTTAGCAGGTAGAACTCTTATGATGGAAACATGGGACGGTTAAGGAATACCATCTTTTAATGGCCTGCGTTCTCTATCAAGTTGGGTTCACGTTACATGGTTGCCTACGGTTATGTGGTGTTCAGATACTTACTGGATGATGATAGCTAAGGCCTTGAGGGTAAAATCATAGCTGTAGATCCTAAAATTAGTACCTTGGAGCATTTTCATTATGCTCGAATTTTATTGGAGTTCCCAGTTAATGCTGATTTACATGATAATATTTCTATTTCATTGGAAGATGAGTATAATGATGTTTTGAACCTTGAGTTTGAGTCTTCATCGAAGATTCTCTATTGATGCTGATCTAGATTCCATGCTGATGATCGCTGCCCGCATAATGTTAGCTGGAAGCAGATGCTTAATGGTGGTTGGTTTTCAATTTTTTAATATGGCAGGAAAGGATGTGCTGTCTGATTTGGGAGGTTCAGAGGTTTCTGACCTAATGAGAATTGTGATCAGATGGTGAATGAGGGTCCTCAAGGTAATCTTAATGAGAAACCTCTTAATTTGGATAGGACAACACAAATGGATGGAGGAGTTAAGACTTTATTTGGTCATGAGGATTCTTTGTTATCTAAAAGATCCAGAGTGGGAAGGCATTCTCAAATTTAAGAAGAGGATCCCACAGCTGATGGGGCACCTAATGATGAGATGAATCCATTTGAGAAAGAGGAGATGGATTCCTTTAACGAGGAATCTAATAAGGAAACATCTTTTAAAATTGGTGGCAAAGTTTCCATGCTGAAGAAAGGTTTCTTATCTCCCACTCCTAAACAAGTGGCTCGTCCAAGGAAAGTTGAAACTTTAGAGAGTTTAATTGGGAAACCTGTCATAGGTCTTGGGTCTCTTGATCTTAGATCTAAAGCTATTAATAAAAATCAAGGTCCATTGTAAGAAAGTATTATTAGATTTGGGTCTTGGATTTTCATTTTGGGGTTTATCTCTTGAGAATGATGCCGTCTATTCTGTGGATTAGCTTCCTTACAGGAAGATATTTGTAATAGATTTTTTTTATTAATGAACCAGTAGGGGTCTGGCTAACCCCAGCTTGCCTATAAAAAATATATATTTATTTACCTATGTATTTATGTATCTGTGTGATATATGTATTTTATGTAATATATATGTATATACGCTTACCTAATTGCGTACAGTATATATATATATATCTATGTATGTGTGTGTATAATTATCTATATATCTATGCATTTAAAAGTTATCATGACTTGGCCCAATTCCAAGTTGACCCGGCCGACGGGTCGAGTTATGAATCAAGCATTGCTGAGTTGATTCCGACTCACTGCTTTTAAAACATTGCTATTTATCATTTTATCTTTTTATTTATTCTATAAATTTGTAGTATATGTAAGAAAATAGCTTAGTGGGGAACAGGTTTTTGCCTCTTAGCAATCCTGAACGTAGTGTTTAGGGAGGTAAGCAAATTCATGACCTGGTTCTGGGAAAGGGAAAAAGTGCTAACAATGGACATCTTGAAGTGGAAGTCTGTTGGATTCATGTGAAGGTATTTGTGTAAACTGTTTCCTGTATGAGTTAGTCAACTGGAAACTTCCTATCAAAATCTCTAGGGACAATAAGCTGATAATCCATACCGCATCAATCCCATGTTGCATGAAAGAACAGAGCTTAGTGAGTGATTTTCTCTGATCAGTGCAAGTAGCTGATGATATTTCTCATGCTGAGTGACTAGAGTAACACAAATGGAATTTGTAACTTGAGGATTTGTGATACTAACTCCAAGTGGTGAGCATGTTGAATATCTATTCATCAATGTGATAGGGAACATTGAACACCAGATGATATCTTGGTTTAATTGTATGTTGTTTTCAAAGGATTTCTCTGTATACCTGTCAGGCTTGTAACCTTATAAATATCTTACAGCATTAATTAAGCTGGATACTCTTCTGGTAGGTGTGACCCATGAATGTCACCAAGTTGAGGCGATGTTACAAGTTTGAAACTGACAGGTGTGTGTCCCTTGTCACAAGGCCAAAACTGGGTGTACCCCTTGTGGGCAAGGGGGACCTGGGGTTTTTACACCAATGTGCTCATGAATGAGTGAGGTGGTTTATGCCGGTCATCCAAAAAAAAAAAAGCCAAACGCAAAATGAGGAAAAACTGCCTAAGGAAATACTAGATATGTTGGTCTTTCAACTTGTGCGTTTCCTTAATCTAAGAAAATTGCTATATTAAATTTAGGAGCCCAATTGCCTGAGAAGAGAAAACAATGGATGGAGAACAAAGTGGTCACCAGTTTTTGTTTTATTATTTAAGTAAGATAGGTTTACCTTTATACCTACCCATTGGAGCTGCATGGTATTATTACCATTGCTTGAAAAGTCGTCTCATGCCTTGGCGTCATTCGGTCCCAACCCAGGACTCAGCTGAGTCAACTTAGTTAGATGTTATGTAAACTTTCATTTTTATATAATTAAACCCTGCATACAATGGCAGAAATTTCTCTGACATCAAAATATTAACATCTAAGTAGTACTTGACTAACATTTAGTGATGAAAAACACTACCTAAATATTAAAAAATATGAATTGTTTCTTCAACAAAAAATATGAATTGTTTCTTCAACAAAAAATATGAATTATAGAATGTAGGTTGATCCTATGAATAGTGACTAAACTAGTATATCAATCATCACAACCAAAAAATGCAGAAACTATCCAATCCTACAATCAACTATCTTGAAATGAAAGGTAGGTTTTGGGCTTATGATAAAGAAGAAACTTAGATTTGCAGGAGATGATGGAAGCACAGGTTCATTTTCATATAAAAATTTATGAATCTGTTTGAAAGTTGAAACACTTCTCAAGTCACTGTTTTATGTCTTTGAACCCCATTGTCCCTTTGATTGGATTTTGATGGAAATCTGAATTCATCCTTTGTTTCTCTTCATAAAGCCTTGGGAGTCATCCATTCTGCTTTCTCTTAAGTGAGCTATTTCAAGTCCAAATACTTGTTTCTCTTCTATTGCTAATTTCTGTATTGCTTTATTTTTTTGTTCATGTAATGTTGATTCATTGTTTATTGTGACAATGAGAATGTGATATCTTCTTATTCTGTTGTTTTCTTTCCCTAATAGTGATGGATGTGATAGTTTCTATTAGCTAACTTCTTGCCTTTGATTCCATGGTGATTATTGCAGTACTAACAGAGGGGCACATCGCCCGATCATGAATCTGCATGAAAGAAGCTTAAGTGTTTTGGCTTGTCGATATGTTGATGAGGTGATAATTGGCGCTCCTTGGGAGGTGTCCAAAGATATGGTTGGTCCCTGTTTATATTTTCTGTCTTTTTTGAAGTTGCCCTTTTTTTTTCCTTTATTGAAAATCACCTTGTTTGTTATTTTTCCGTTTGGAAAGCTTTCCTGCATTACTTGATTATAGCATATGGTTTTAAAAGCATGCCTTATTTTCATTGCTGCAGATCACTACGTTTAACATTTCCTTGGTTGTCCATGGGACAGTTGCTGAGAACAATGATTATAAGGTCGGTTGTAAATTGTTGTTTATTGTTTTTGTGGATTGAAATAATATTATGCTACTACCCTTTTGCATTTAAAACTTATTTTTCATGTATTCCATTTAATTAACAATAAAATCAGTGTGAGGTTGTGCTGACAGCTGTTGATATGACATAACTCGTGAGCAGGGAAACTGTAATCCATATGCTATCCCAATTAGCATGGGTATCTTCAAGCAGTTAGAAAGTCCTTTGAACATCACAACTACTACAATCATCAAAAGGATTGTTGCCAATCATGAGGCCTACCAGGTTTTCCTTTTCCCCTCACTTCACCTTTTCTATTTTATTATAAATTCTATGTAAAAGCATTGTGATACTTTGTGTTGTGTTCTGAAACTGTTTTTTTCTCCCCATGATATGAGATTATCACAACAAATAATAGTACCAGTGATGGATTTGGAATGTATCTGCTTTGCTTAGAGTAAGCTTGCTAGGAAGGACAATAAAAAAATTGTCAAATTTCTTTGGTTTCAAGATTCTCGTTCTTCCAGTTCCTGTTATGCATCATTATTGAAAGATTGAGATGACTTGTGTGATGGGAGCTAGGGCACTGTAATGCCAGTGTGTTGATGATTTTTGACACTGTAGATAGAATAATCTATTACTTTCTAGAAATGTATTTGCTTATTGAGAAATAGCTCAAATAACGAAGGGATGCTTTATGACAAGAATTCTCAGTTCATGGAAACTTACTCCATGTTTTCTTTGCTTGACCTTAACCTGAAAAGGGATCATTAGTAGTTCATGGATACCCTTTGATTTTTAGAAAAATTGTGATATCTGCTTGTATTTTAGGTATAGACCATAAGTAGTGTTAAATTTTTCATATCGTACAAACACTCCATTTATTTTATGGAAAATTAAGCAGATCTCTCTAATTTTGGTGGACTGGTAAACATTCCTTTTATTTAAAGTACATTTTTGTCTCTCAGTAGCTTAGGAATAGTGATGGCAGTGGACCGGGGCGGGGGACAAGGTCCTCCACTCCTGCCCCGTCTCAAAATTTTGCCTTCTATCTCCAAGGCAGGCGGTGGGGGTGGGGTGGGGTGGGGTGGGGTGGGGGGGTAGACTTTGGACGTCCACCCCCGCCCGGTCTCAAAATAACCGCCCCCGTCCCAGTAGGGATGACATAGGGCAATTACTTAGTGTAATTACCAATGGGTTTTGTCATAAAATGCTTGGAAAAGTCATACTAAATGAAGGGTTCACAGAAAACAAACATCTTTGTGGTAGATTTGAAGGTTGAGCAATAAAATTTGTTGAGTTTTTAAGAAGAATAAGACGAAAATAAGGCGACGAAGGAGAGATGAGAGGAGTTTAAGGTCAGGAATATATATAGGATTTTATAATATATATAAGAGTATATTAATAATTTCATTAACGGGGATGGGGCGGGAGCAAGAGTAAGTCCATCCCCACATGGGTTTTGATTTTCATCTTCATCCCTGGTCCATTCCCCATTTTATGTCCTCCATCCCCGGTCCAAACGGGGCGGGTTCGGATGGATCCCCGTTTCCCCGATCCACTTGCATCCCTATTTAGGATTGTGGTTGTGCATATCATCAGCATTGTCATTGTTGTCATCATCGTCATTATCAGGCCTTGGCCTGTTTGCATGAAGTTGGCTTTGTGAGTTACACATTGTTATCATTCTTGTATATTTGTAGACACCAAATTGGTCTAGTATCTGCATCTCCACCTAGTATATTCCTTCAAGGTTTTAAAACGAGATTACTGCATCTTTGATCTTATTAGATGCTTGTCATATAGCCTTTTGATTTTCTGTTTTCTGGATGTGAATTATTAGTTTTATTTTCTTCTCAATGCTTGGAACTTGAAGCTTGCAAAGCTAACAGTACTTATCAAACTCTATCGATATGTGCAGAAGCGGAATGAGAAGAAATCAGAAAGTGAGAAGAGGTACTATGAGGAAAAGACCTATGTTGGTGGTGACTAACTTTAGCAAGATAATTGGAGAGGAAACTCGTTTTTTTGGGGCTCCGGGGAAGCCCTTGTATCTCCCTCATGTGGAGAGGAGCTTACCGCTTGTCAGATATTTGTGGGAGCTCAGTCTGGCAGTCTGCCCTTCTATATTTTAAGGTGCCTTGCAGACTTACAGCAGGTTGCCGAGCTAATGTTTAGGCCTTTATACCAGCGTTGCTTGCTTATGACGGGGATATGGATATCACCTTTACCATGGTTTTCTTTCATTCTTTCCCCCCCCCCTCTAATTTAACCTTTTTGTGAGTTTTAGGGTAGTTACTAATCCTTATTCTGTAGACCACTGTACGTGTTTTAGAAGACATTGGAAGCCGGAGATGTGCTTCCCGGGGATATTACTTTTGAAAAAAAATATTACTTTGCGTTGGATGTGTGAGGTATATATTATCTGATCTTTGATTTCAGGAAGATGGTCATGGTCACCTGGGCGATATTTGGTCAGTTTTGAATTGAAACCCTGGTCTCTTCTGTCATGCTTGGGCTGATCGTTGGTTCATTGTCTAGTAATTTGGTTGAGATTTGAGATTGCAGACTAGTGAAAAAATGCATACAGTACATCAAATTCTTATACTTCGCTTTCTGAGCATTTATTGCATCGGAGCAACTTGCATTCTTGAGCATTTTTTTTTCTTTTTTCAAAGCTTGGCTTTTACTGTTCATAAATAAATCTTCTTCGAAACCAGCTCATGGAACATATATCATATTTGGAAGAGATTGTTAAACAACGCGAGCTTCAAATACCCCTGCTCCATAAAATAAGAAAAGTGGTGCTTAATATGATATGCATTTATTTATTTCTGCGGGCCCGATGAACTATTGTCAACTCTAACTTATGCTGGATGTTCTCTAAGTGGCATTCTCTCTCTCTCTCTCTCGTTTTGTCTGGTAAGGGATGCATCCCTGATCCCTTTTTCATGGTGGTGGTGCCATATCTTGGCCCACATGACCTTTCTCTACTGTTGATTTCATAGAGACGATGGTCGAGATTAGATTATGCCACAAGATGTCCTTTCGTGGGGTCCTTTAAAACCGCGTGGCCTTGAGTTGAATGATTCATTCATCCATGTTGTGAAAGAGTTGGTTCTCAAGTGAATAGTAGAATAAAAGAAGGTAGACATGGTGGACAAACTTTAGTAGCCCTTGGGGCAGGGACCACATGTGATCTTGTTCTTTTTTCTTCTTTTACATGCATCATATTTTGTTGAATTGCTACGTTTTTCCAACTCCTCTGAGCCTCATTTAGGTATTGAATTTTAAAATGGTACATTGCCCTAAAATTGGGTTGAGAAGCCTAACCGAACTAGTCGTTACGAGTTTAGGATGATCTCGGTTACCGTTTTCTTATCCTTCTTGTTGCTTGCGGTAAAGGTTTGTTCGTCATTTTAAGGAGTCGAAGGTTAATAAATGGATAAAAAACAAAATAAAAATAGTGGGTTTGGACCCTTGGGGGAGTTGGGTTTTGGTAAACAGGATTGTCTTTGACACGGCTCACAAGCACAAACCGAGTGGAAGGAAAAAAAGAAGCCGTTTAATGGTGATGGTGGGTGGTAGTAGTAACCATACCAGAGAGGTGGGTAAGGGGTTGGGTGTGGGGATGAAATGTGAATACGGGTGGATGATGATGAGGGTCCATTGGAATCCAGGAACCGACACTTGCATGTTTGTTGCGTACCCATGCGCACACGCGTGCAACGCAACCACGTGCTAACAATATATCTTCGTTTCTCTTCAATCTTCTTTATTACCAACTTTTGACCGGCCCCAGCACAGCACCACCCTCTTCCTTTTCCCCCTGCTTTTTCTCTCTTCCTTCTTTCTTTCCCTCCTTTTTATGTTTAGTCACTCCCATAGTTATTCAAAGTAGGGGAGGGGTAACTTATTTTCCATCGTCACAAAAAAACCTCGGAAGGCAAGGCTTTCAGGGAACCGGCCGTCTCCTTTTTTTTTTTTTTCCGACAGAGAAAGCTGGGGTTAAGCAGTACCACTGGAATTCGAACGTTCAACGTCCCAACACAAGGTGACGTGCACTAACTGCTCATACCAAACAGGCTGAGCCCCCGTTGGTAAAAGTGTGGATGAAAGTAAACCAATAGTGAGCATTGTGAGACCGGATGGCGCAAGGTTAGGTGGCTTGAGGAAAGGTAGAACGTGGAAGCACAGCATATAAAAACCATTGAAAACTGTCAAGTTACTATAAAACCTTCTTGCTTGCGTCAACTGTCATTTCCTCCGGTAAACCTCGTCTTGACTATTATTTTAGGAGATAATGACGAGGACTATGGAGATAATTAAATCAAGAGAAGAGAAGAGAAGGGAACTCTCTCATTTATTTATTAGGGGGATGAAATTTGAGGAAGGGCCGTGTTGAGCAGCACATGTAGCTTGTCCCTGTTGGGTGGCCCCAGTGATTTGAGAGGGGCTTCGGAAAGCCCACACAAGGCTCCTTCAAAGGAATACATTATTATTATATATTTTATATTTACGAGTACATCAGATACAAAAGGAAAGTGACAAGCTAACTAATTCCTGTCCGTAATTTATGTTTTCAGGGGCGTTTTGGTATACTAGCAATGGTTTTGTGGGGGCAGCAGATGACAGAAATGACTGCTTCAGTAATAATATAATAAAAATATAATATAATATAGTAAAATGGAAAAATAAAAACGAAAAGGGGTTTAGACTTTAGAGGGTAACGGTGGTGGTGGTGGTGGTGGGGGGTGGGGAAATCCAATTAGTCCGGTACCATTCCTGTTTCTATTACGACCTCACCCAATCACAGCGCCGTGAGCCGTGTCCCGGCCAACCCCACGCACAGAGAGAGAGAGAGAGTCCTTGCCTTTTTTCTCTCAACTACGCCCCTCCCAATAAAGAGAAAAAAGAAAGGAAATTAGCACAGGTGAAGGGAAAAGGAAGAAGGAAAAAGGAGAGTGGATTCTTCTTGTTTGGTTTTGGCTCACTTCAACAAACAACCTGAAACGAGTGAAAACGGGATTGAGTTGAGTGAAATTGAAATAGGGTTGAAGTGAGTGTGGCAGCCACATCTCCCGATTCTTAAAATCTCTCTTTCAGGAACAAAACCAGCAGCTGCTCAGCCTCTGGAAGGATCTCCCTCCCGGATCGCCGTCGCCTGTGGATGTGTTCCGGTCTAATTATTTGGAGCGTGACGCTGTGGTATTGTTGGGGACGAGTAGGATACGGAGGAACCAAAGTTCTACAACAAGTATGAGAGTGAGATGGGGAACTGTGGAACCAGAGAAGAATCGGCAGTCGTTACCCATGCCCAAGGTAACCCCACCATCCGCATAATGTGTGAAATTAAATCCAATCCCATCTTCTTCCCTTCTCCCCCAACTGGGCTTTACTTCAATTCCCTTCATCTCATGATGCTTCGACACCCCACCCCATTCCTCTAACAAAACCACCCTCTTTGTTGCCCCCCTTCTTTTTTGTAATTTTCGATGGGAACCATGAAAAAAAGAAAACCCGTTTGTTTTCTTTTGATTGGGGGCTTTACTATGTAATTCTTGTGATCCTATTTGTGTTCCTTTTTGTATGGAAGAATTCTAGAAGCAAGCTGCTCTCCTATGGAAATGGGATTGGGAACTCCATGTGTTTCTGCCTTTCCTAAAATGGGGTTCTCGTGACTCTCTCTCTCTCTCTCTGAGGGCGGCTATTTTATCCGTAAATTCAAGTTTTCTCTTTCTTCCTTATGCTATAAAACCCTTTCATTTTCATCATCCTTCTCATTACCAACAAAAAAAATTGAAAAGTTGCTTTCTTGATTGATATCTTCCGTTTAAAAAGAGACCCTTTTTTTTTCCTGCGTATTTCCAAATTTTGTCATTTCCTTTTTCTGTTTGGTCTTCATAATCGTTCGGAGGGCGCATTCTGTTAGTTCGTAGAAGCCCATTTTGTCTCCTCGATTACCTAACACTCTTCTCTTTTTTGTTCTTTAACAAGCAGTTCAACAACTCCAGATGTTTCAATTACCGGCCAAAACTGCTCCTTCTGAGAAGAGACATAAACGCTGTTTGTCGGAATTGAGCGACTCTTCAACACCAAGAAATGCAGATGATCCAAGGCACAATGTGGCGTCGGCCAAAGTCATTGCCTTCACGCTGTTTGAGTTGGAAACGATCACTAAAAGCTTCCGTTCTGATTACATCCTTGGCGAAGGAGGGTTTGGGACGGTGTATAAAGGATACATTGATGAGAATGTAAGGGTCGGTCTGAAATCCCTGCCTGTTGCTGTTAAGGTCCTTAACAAGGAGGGTCTTCAAGGCCACAGAGAATGGCTCGTAAGTGTGATTCATTCTTGGGCTTTTGGCTTTCCGCTTCATTGGCAGTCAATGATGCAGCAATGTTTCGCTGCTGCTTGTTTCGGATGACTCACAGAGTGTACCTTGTGGTTGATGCTTGATGCTTGCAGACGGAGGTCAATTTCCTGGGGCAGCTCAGGCACCCCAATTTGGTGAAGCTGATTGGATATTGCTGTGAGGACGATCACAGGTTGCTTGTCTATGAGTTCATGTTTCGGGGTAGCCTTGAGAACCATTTATTCCGAAGTATGTTTTTCTCTCCCCCTCTGTATATTTTCACTGCCCTCTATGTGCTATATAGTCTTCTATATGCACGAGTACTCTGTTTCAACCACATAAACAATCTTAGTTGTTGCTGTTTCTATGTTCTGGAATCTTTAAGCTTGGAGGTTCACTTCTATTAGCAGGCTATGTCCTTTGTCATCAACGTTAAATCAGTCTCCAACTTGGTTTCCTTTGGAAGCCAATAAGTGATATGCTACTCTTTGGTTATTTTATTCATGGCGGAGCAGATGGAGAAAGAAATGTTGCAGCTATTAGATAAAACCAAAATAGAATACCATCATATCTGTTTTCTGGCAAACGGCTCTGCTTTTCTTGTCATCATCTACTCTTGGCCCAGTTCTGTTCATTTGTCAAGCTTAACATGCCGTAAATTCTGTCTGTTTGTCGAACCTCGAAACATCTGAAAAGGTATTGTTTTTAATCAGACATTTCCTGTGCCCTTGCCTTGTATGCCCATGAACAACTTGTGCATTTGGGTAAAATTAATTAGAATATCTTATTTTTTCGATTGGCAGAGTGTTTATCTTTTCTTTGGGAATTTGAGAGTGCTCTATTCAATAGTTGAGATATTTGGGCTTGCAGTTGGTTTCTTTTGTGTCATACATGAAAGTAGATAGCGGGTTTGGGCAATGCTCCATGTTGGACAACTAGTCAAAATTTCAATTCTGTGCACCTGGATATATAGCCTAACAAGAATTTCAGAGGACCCTGCAGGCTTCCATTTACCATGTTGTGGAACCTTTTCGAAAATGATGAATAGACCTCCTTGTGCCATTTTATTGTAACCTTGTTGCTGTTGGATGCATCTGCAGATATAGCCTTCTGCTTTTTCCTTGTGGCTTGCTATCCAAGAACGGAGGATATCTTCATACTACTTAATTATGTTTGTACAGCTGCATCTGTTTTTCATTATCTTTTCTCCCTCTTTTCAATCTTATGCTAGTTCGTTGCATTCAGATATTCTGATGCATTTACTTTGAATTGATTTGCATCTCTTTCTTGAGACTTGCAGAGGCATCTGTTCCATTGTCTTGGGCAACAAGAATGATGATCGCACTTGGGGCTGCCAAAGGGCTTGCTTTCCTGCATAATGCTGAAAAGCCAGTCATCTACCGGGACTTCAAAACTTCAAATATATTATTGGACTCTGTTAGTAGTGCTTCTTAGAACAACATATGCTAGATATCCTTATTCCATGGAATTATTTTCCACAGCCAACTAGGGTGTCAAACTAACATTTTACTTTTGCCTTCTTTTTGCCATCCCGTGCAGGATTATACAGCTAAGCTTTCTGATTTTGGACTCGCCAAAGCAGGTCCACAGGGGGACCAGACGCATGTTTCCACACGTGTGATGGGTACCTATGGATACGCAGCTCCTGAGTATGTCATGACTGGTGGGTTTTCTCCTAGTGTTTGCTTTTTTAGCCAGTTGACCTTGTTACATGCGTTGCATTCCATCCAGTAGCTCTAGTAGTTTGCTGTTCAGTCATATCTTAGATTATAATCGGGAGAATTACAAGTTACCTTCAGTTTTAGAAAATGCAAGTAGCACCATCTGTGCTTTCGCTGCATCCTAACGTTGCATTGTTTTTCGGACGGGCAAAGATATCAGGGTTTTCTAAAATAAGAATAAATGCAAGCCTTGACTTGCCTGTAATTATTTGTGCCGTGCACAGACAAATACTTTACAAGCCTGGGTACTCCACCCACCAAAAGGACATCAGAGATCGTATGGTCAGTTACAACATGATGTCGTTTCCCACATTGCAGTTGAATGGTGATGGGCCCTGATTACCGATTATGGTCTTGCTATTTGGCATGTTTCTTCCGATGATTAAATCATGATAACTATATATGACATGCAAATGGGTGACTTGGCCTGAGTTTCCCATGGCGCCGCCAAACACAAAGATGTTCCTGTCAATGCACAGTCAAGAGCAGAGTTGTAAGTATCGTACCGTATCATACTTCGATACATATCATTACTTTGGAGAAAAACAATATGATACATACCCATATCTCAATACGAGTGTGTATCATAATTGTATCAGATATATCGTACGACGCGGTACGATACAATATTTTTTTTAATCTTTAGCTTGATAAGGAAATTTTGAGTCATGGGTATATTTCGTAAACTTGGTTATTTTGTTTATGTTTGTGTAATATGAAAGTATGAGTCTTGTGGCATTATTCGTAATTAAAAAGTATGAGTTTTTTTAATCTATGGTTTTATATTAGTTGATGTTTGATGGTGTCTTATGTAGCTCATAGAGACATAAATGTGATTTTATGTTGTATTTTGTGCAATTCATTATTGTTTCACGTGTTATGATTTTTTTTAGAATTTTTGTTATTCTTTTCTGATTTTTTAGGTTTTTTAATTTTTTTAATAAGAATTTATGATACATTTATGATACGATATTACTTTGGGCCCGACTGATACGGGTAGCGATACTATACTTACAACAGAGTGCTTAGCTCTGTCAGTTGAGGTCAACATGGGGCACAAAGTTTGAACCGAGCCATGTGACCTGAGGCTTAGTCCAAACCCATGAAGGTGGGCATTAAAGGATTAATTTAATTAAGGGGATGATATTTGATTATAATGACTATTGCACCGTGGTGGTTATCACACAGATCTGATCTACTCCGGCGATCGAGCAAGTGTCCAAACAATTAGACCATCACTTGTCTTAGGATTTGTGGAACTGTGGTATCATGCTGAAAATCAGTGTCCTTGTGTTAAGACGGAGGAGGGATCTTTCCTTCTACTGGTGTTTCTTTATCTTGTTTCAATTGTCCTCAAGTTTTGTCTTATTTGGAAAATCAGAATCGTGCTCTGGTGGGTTTCTGTCTTTGGAGTTCACAATTTATGCGTGTGGTAACGATTGTCTACCTTGCATATTTAGCAAGCATCTGATTAACATGTCTGCTTGTAACCTACTTGAGTTGCAATTGATTTTTTAAGCTAAGCCGTTTAGGCAGATGTAAGGTGATTTCTTTTTTTTTTTACTGTTTTTTTGGTTGGCACCTTGGTATCAGGTCACTTGACAGCCAGAAGTGATGTGTACAGCTTCGGAGTGGTGCTGCTGGAGTTGCTCACGGGAAGGTGGTCTGTCGACAAGACACGGCCTCCCAAAGAGCAAAGCTTGGTCGACTGGGCTCGCCCTAAGTTGAATGACAAGAGGAAACTTCTGCAGATAATCGACCCTCGGCTGGAGAATCAGTACTCTGTGAGGGCTGCACAGAAGGCGTGCAGTTTGGCCTATTACTGCTTGAGCCAGAACCCGAAAGCCAGGCCCCTCATGAGCGATGTTGTGGAAACCCTTGAGCCGCTCCAGAGCACTGGTACAGAAGAAGCAACGGCTATGCTGGGTTCGATGCAGGGCGTCGAGTACCGCATGAGGCATGCATATGCTAGCCCTGGTGGTGGCCTTAACACCTGCAGGTCTCCTCATGGCAGTAACCCACCCGGAGGGCCTCCTGCATGTAGGGTCAGATGAAGGGAGCCAGGCGAGCTCCTGTACTACACCACCGGCCCCATGATGTTACAAACTTACATCAACCAGTTTTGATGCTTGTTTTCTGTTTTTTCTTTTTCGTGTCTCCCTCCATCCATGAAGGTGTGCATCATACACAAGGTGGCTTGCTTCCCCTACTCTTGACTCTCGACTCTTGAGAGAGAACACGTTTCTTTTTTCTTTGTTCTTTTTGTTGTTTCCATGTGAGCTTTCGGGTGTCATATGCCTATGTAATATACATGCCCAATAACATGCACTAGCATGTGCATATTAATGTCGTGTGTTTTTAGAGATGGTTGTTTTTTCAAGAGTTCCCTACGTTGGCCTTATAAGTTCCTCTCCCCTTGTGGGCATGCTGAAACAAAATAAACGTAGTGCACCAGAACGTCCTTTTTTCTTATTGGTTCTAATTTTAATTTCATTAAGCACCGAGTCTCCACTCACGAGCACAAACCAGCTGACTTGTGCTTGGCTTACAAGCTAATCCAAAGTTCTGAGTTGGCTAGGTTGCTAGGGACCGGTGGCTGGCCTTGTAATCCCAAACAAGTCTCTCAACTTGTTCTCAGGATGATTCACTTGAATCTCAAACTTAACAATCTTTACCCAAGTTCAAAACAACAAAATATTATATTTTGGTGTACTAGAGTCGACTTTCCTGAGTACAGGAGACTTACATACATGCCAAACAGAATATAAACCATACTCAAGAGTCAACTCTAAGTAAAACAATTCACAAGAATTAAGTATTTGGTTTCGAGAGTCAACTCTTTCACTGCAAAGGTCAATTCTTTATATGCAGGAGTCAACTCTGTAGAGAACAAGAGTCTACTCTTTTGAAAAGAGTTTGCTCAACAGAAATAAGGGTCAACTCTTCTTTGAAAAGAGTCGACTCTTCCAAAACAATGAGTTAACTCTTCCTAACAAAGGTCAACTCTTTTAAAACGAGTCAACTCTTCAAAAATAAGAGTAAACTCTTTCAAAACAGGAGTCAACCCTGTCAAGATAGGGAGAGGAGTAGACTCCCAAAAAGCAAGGTTCGACCCTCGAGTTTGCCAAAACTCTACATAGCAGCAGGGGTCAACTCCTACACTTTGCAGATTCGGATAGCTTCACATAACACTCATATGAACTGCGATACTCCACCAAACGATACTCAACTCCATCAAACTCCATTCTAACTTACTCATGTTGAGAAATAACAACCCAACATACATGATTCATGAATTCTCAAGCATAGACCAATATTTTATGCTCCCATGGCCATAAATACAAATTTGGGTTACACAACTAGAACATATACATATTTCAACCAAAGATTCATCTCTAACGAATTCTCAAATATAGATTTCAATATCATAACTTTACTCACTCATTCTAACATAGCTTTTACCCCAAAAACCAAAACATCAATACAATTGGAAGCATGTAAATCCAAACAACATGCTAAATCATTCATTCTTCACTTAGAATGCTAAATCATTCATTCTTCACTTAGAATCTGCTGCACATACAGTTTCTGAAAATACTTTTCTTTGAAACATGATTTTACTCAAAATTAACAAATTAGATTTTAAAGAAACACATTTAAAAATATTTCACATGCTAAGACAAATTTCAAGTTTATATAACAAGTACACAAATCAAAATTTTAAACCCTTTTATACGAATGAAAAACTACATAAATTTCAACTCCTTTATTAGGTACAAAAGATCATATTTTAACACATGAACTCAGAGATTTCAGTTTGGATAATTAGGTACTAAAATCATATCATCAACACACTTTTGTAACAAGAAAGGGCTATAAAAAATAATACAGATTTGCATTACCCATGATTTTCAATAACAACAAAAACATATTTTGTTCTTAAAGCTTAATTTGAGAAGAACGCAATCAAATGCATATGGTTTTATTGAAATTTTTTGAAAATATGAGTGCAGAACAAAAGAGCAACAACATTGATCCAACCAACTAATGCACAACTACTTCAGGCTGGTTCCACCAAAACCTAAGCCAAACACTCCACAATCACACATAAGTTCTCAATATCCATTGCTTAATATACTCAGGACTCGACTCCCTTGAACACAAAAGGCGACTCTTGAGCTAAACAGAATATAAGCAATGCTCAGAAGTCGACCCTCGAGCTTAACGACACTTTAAACAACATAAAGGAGTCAACTTTCCTCTTTTAGGAGTTGACTCTTCACTTCAAGAGTCAAAGCACTGCATGCAGGAGTTAGCTCTCAAACAAAATAAGTCAAATCTTACACAAAAGGGAGTTGACTCCTACACCAAAGGAGTTGACTCACAACCTCTTTAGAACATCGTACAAAGTACAATATGGAGGAGTCAACCCTCAGATCAACCAAAACATAAAAATACACAGGAGTCGATCCCTAAGACATTTTTAGTCG
This sequence comes from Nuphar pumila, assembly GCF_984573655.1. NCBI lineage: Eukaryota > Viridiplantae > Streptophyta > Magnoliopsida > Nymphaeales > Nymphaeaceae > Nuphar > Nuphar pumila. The sequence goes on from NC_143251.1 coordinate 45,335,084, forward strand.
ATCCCTAAGACATTTTTAGTTCGGTTTCATACTTTTGAAACTCTGAAAACTCAGGATTTGAAGCACCCAACTCCAACAAAACTCAGCCCTAACACATCTAGGGGTGTTTCAAATCAATTTACACATCAACAAACACCATAATCACCAAAAATCGATGCTTCTAACATATGAGAACACTCTAAGCATGTTTTTCACAAAAACCATACTATATGTAGTCCTAACATGCTCACTACCTATGAGAACAAAAATTGAGCACCTACTTTGAATTGTTTATCCGACATAAATATGTTCACTAAACACACTATGCACAACTCACATACACGAGCTCAGACTCTCAGCTACCACACACGCACAAGAGAGTTGTCCACACCAAAACACAACTCAAACATGAATGGGGGCACCTCCACTCTACGTTCTCGTTGCAGCACAACTCCAACAAGGGTGCAACTCACCACGAGAGAGTAGTGGACAAGGGAGGGAGAAGGTGAGAGTGAGAGAGTTCAACAAGAGAGAGAAAAAAAAGGAATTCGTGGCCTTAGAGGGGTTCTTATATGGTACCAAAAAAAAGTTTGGATTTGTCTCCAAATGGGTTTCGGCTGGGTATAGGTAAAAAAGATCTAGATCTAGTTGGGTTTGAAACAGATTCAAATCGGCTAGGGCATGGGTCTTTAGTTAGCCCACTATTGGGTTAACTAGGTCTCAACCTAGTTGGCCTACCCAAACCAAAGCCAGCCAAAAAAGGGAACCCAACTGGCCTTAGCAGGTCTAACCTGTTGGGGTTGGCTGAGCTGCTGCCCCAGTTGAAAAGACCCAATATACTCTTCAAAAAGAAAACTTGGCCAAATGAGCCAAATAAGCCCAATTCTATATTTTTTTCAAAACAAAACTACAAGAATGCCATTCAATCAATTCAAATAATTATTGATATATCCTCCCACTCAGTTGATAGGTCTGGTCAACTTTGAGTTGGATGACTGTCCTTCAGGATGAAATACCCTCAAAATAACCTAGAATTGACTAAAATGTCCCGCAAAACTTGTCAGGAGTGCTCCAAACTCGTTATAACTTTGTTTTTGACGAAATAAAGACCGTTCTTCTCAAAAAATTTACAGGAACGTAACTAGACATGTCAATTGCATGAAAAATCCATCTATATTGCTATTTTTTTAGAAATTACAAAATCATGAAAATACTACATATTACATCATGGACCCTTTAAGCACCCATAATTTAAAAAGAAACCAAATAATAACTTTGGCAAATTTAATAAAAATGGTCCAATATTCTATAAGTCGCAAGTATCCTCTACTCATATCAAGTGCTATAAATGTGGCAAACCTGGACACATCAAAAAGAATTATCACACCCACAAAAATAGATTCAATAACAACAACGACAAGGAAAATAATGAGAGTAATGAGGATAAAGATGTCATCAGTGTGATATCAGAATGCCTGTTCGCTAATCAAGAACTAACTAGATGGTGAGTGGACTTGGAAGCAAGGCATATTGCAAAAAGCAAGGAAGGGGCAATCAAGCTAAAAAATGGTTAGACCCAGATTATTACTAAATTTTAATAAAAAGATATTTAATAAATGTGAGTCTTGTATATATGAAAAATAACTCGAAAACATTTTCCTAAAGAAGTCATTAGGACATCAAAACTACTAAAAATAGTTAATTTAAACATTTATGAACCTTTTAGGGTTCAGACCCATAGAGAAATGCTACACTTCATTACTTTTATAGATGTCTTCTCAAGATTTGGATATACTTGATGTCTCATAAGTCTGAGGCATTGAATAAATTTAAAGAATACATAAAAAAGTTGAAAAAAAACTTGAACATAATATTAAGATTTTAAAAACTAATCGAGGTGGTGAATATATGTCAAATAAATTTAAAGAATATTGTCAAGGACATGGGTTTCTTCAAAATACTTTAATGCCTCGAACAACACAACAAAATGGTGTCCGATCAATGTTATTTAATGCATCTATACCCAAAGTGTTCCGGAGAGAAGCAGTGTGCACAATTGTGTACATCCTATTAGAATTTCCTGTAAAGTTGTAATCTCAACTCTATATAAACTTTGGTTTGGTAGAAAACCAAATAAGCCATCTTCGAAGGTGAGGTTCTGTAGTACATGTGAAAATCCTTGATCAATCAAGAGGCAAGTTGGATACTAGGCATATTAAATTTATACTCATTGGATATCCACCTAGATCAAAAGACTATAAGTTTTATGATTCAAGTGTTGATTTAATTAAAAGTTTTTTGAAAAATCAAAATGCCAATAGTTATGCTTTCATGGATGTTGACAATGATCTTTATGATCTTATTAATATTGATGATCATGTCGATCAATTAAATAATGAATCAACTAAGCAAGATACTTTTGACCATCCAAGGGATGATACACCTTCAGATATAACTCCATCTTCATGTCAGGCGTTAAGTAGTCATAAAAGGCCAATAACTCCTCCATCATACTTAGATGATTACTATGTATACTTAGTTAAGGAGATATGCTACTCGATAGATTTGGATTAGCTGACTAATAATTTAACATATAGTGAAGCAATTGTTTCACATGAATTATCAGACTTGGTAGAGGCCATTGATGAAGAAATTGAATCCATTGAGAAAAACCATGTTTGAGAATTATCATATTTACTTGAAAGAAAACCCATTGTGTGTAAATAGGTTTTAAGAAAAAAATGTAAGTGATAGAAACATTGATAAATTCAAAACTGGTTTAGGGAAGAAGTGGATTATAAAGATACATATTTCCCAATTGCAAAGTTTGCATCCATAAGAATAATTTTGGTTATTGTAGCATATTATGATCTAGATCTATATCAGAAGGATGTCAAAACTGCATTCTTGAATGATGACATGAATGAAACCATTTTTATGGTACAACAAAAAGACTATGTTATTAAGGGTCACGAAGATAAAGTATATAAGTTAAAAGTTTCTTATACGGTCTTAAACAATCACCACATCAATGATATTTGAAATTTCAAAAAGCCATATGTGATACTGGATATGTGGTGAATGCTCTTGACTATTGTGTATATCTATGGAAAAGTGAGAGAAATTTTGCTATTTTATCTCTTTATGTTGATGATATACTCCTCGCTGAAAATGACAATTATATGATTGTCAGAACTAAGATGTGGTTAAGTACTCAATTTAAAATGAAAGACATGGGTGAGGCATCTTATGTTCTTAGAATAAATTTTTTTTGAGACAAGAATTCTAGACTTTTATGTTTAAGTAATGAGAGATATATTGACCATCTACTTAGAAAGTTTAAAATGCATGATTGTAAGTCAACTGAAACTCTTGTGGCTAAAGAGGTCAAGTTAAGCAAGAATGGTTGTCCTAGTGAAGGACAAGCGAAATGGAACGTCCCTTATGTTACGACAATGAAGCCATACATGATACTTCAAGTACAAGGTTTTGATGATGAGCAAGTAGAATCAACTGCATTTCAGCTAAGGCTATGAAGAAATTGAAGAATTCGGTGAAGAATCCTTGAAGACTAGTGTGCAAATGTTTAATTCATTAAAAGTCTTAGATTCTTGTAAGAGCCTTACTTAGAGTGCATATTTAGGTTGCATTTCACCTTAAAAGTCTTTAGAAAAACTTTTCTAAAAGAAACTCTTTTGAAAATCTTTTTAGAAAACTCTTTTCTTAAATTTTCATGTTTATTAGTCGACCAATAGACTTATCAGTCGACTAATCCTTTCGCGCCATATTTTCTAAAAAGTCATTCTTGTCAAATTAGTCGACCGAAGATTTTATCAGTTGACTGGACAGAATGTCTGTTTTCTGAAAAATTAGCAGCAGTCGACTAATGGTTTTTCAGTCGACTGAACAGAACATATGTTTTCTGAAAAATTTAGCAGCAGTCGACTAATGTTTTTTATCAGTCGACCGAACAGAATGTTTGTTTTTCAGAAGTTTTTAGCAGCAGTCGACTAAAAGGTTTTTCAGTCTACTGATGATATTATCAGTCGACTAACTTTTCTCAAGTCGACTAAGTTTCAAAAGTTCAGATTTTCAAACGGCTCGATTAACAGATCAGTCGATCGACGAGAACTGTCAGTCTACTAATAACTAACTATTAGTCGACTAACTGATGTTTCAGTAGACTAATTTTGCCATTTTCCTGAAACTTCAAAAAGGCATGTCTTTTCATTTTTCAAACGTTTTGATCGTTCGAAATGGACCGTTTTGACACCCTTTCATACTCTCAACGTATGGAATCTTTTAACTATAAATATGAGTGCATTTTACACTCAAAAACAATAATTCAATCAATTTGAATCTTGCTTTTCACTCCTATTCATTCAAGTATTTGTTTTCTCACTCACGTGATATTTTCACTTCAGTTTTTCACTCAAATCACTTTGAGAGATAGTGAATTCGTGAGTAGAGTGTTTCAACAACCTCAAAAGCCAATTGCATCTCATTTGCATTCAAAAGGAAGGCTCATAGGTTGTATTGTAAGTTATTATTTCTTTTGTGTAAAAAGAAGGACTCCTTGGTGTAAAGGAGTTGTTTGCTTTCAGTGGGATTGTTACTGAAAGTGGGACCGGTTATGGTCTGTGTGATCTTGTAGTTTACAAGGTTGATAGTGGAAAATCTCAAGCGGGTTTTGCTTGGGGACTGGATGTAGGTCGGGTTTGACCGTACAAAGATAAAATCTTGTGTTCTTTGTGTGTTTGCTTTGAGATTTGCAAAATCCTTCAATATTCCGCAGAAAGTTTTAAAAGCACTATTCACCCCCCTCTAGTGCTCGTTGCCTCGATCCTAGTACACTTTCATTTGGTATCAGAGCTCAGGTTTGCTATTACTTTGATTTGACCATCATCTAGCATGACAACTACAACATCTCAGCACAAAGAAGGAAGTTCCTCTGTTCGTCCTCCTCTCTTCGATGGAACAAACTATGGATACTGGAAAGTAAGAATGACAATATTCCTGCAATCCATGGATCTCGATATTTGGAGAGTTGTTTCAGAAAAGTACCAAACTTCATCAACTGATTTCAGCCGATGGACCGATGATGAAAAGAAGACTGCTTCACTTAATGCCAAAGCCATGAATGCATTATATTGTGGCGTTGACAAGGTAGAGTTCAATCGCATCTCTCAATGCTCTACAACAAATGAAATCTGGCATACTCTTCTCGTGACTCACGAAGGTACGTCAAAGGTAGAAGAATCTAATGAAGAAGTCGCCAACATGTGTTTTGTAGCACAAGAAGATTCAGTAAGTCAATTTGACTATGATGAGTTATTTGAAGCATTTAATGATTTATATGCTAAATTTAAGAGTCTTAGTTCTAAAAATAAAGAGTTAAAAACTGAAAATTTAACTCTTGACTCTCAAAATAAAGTGTTACTTCAAGAAATAGAAGATCTCAAGAAGGAAAATTCTTGCCAAGCAATTGAGATAAAAGAAATTGGAGTTACAACCAATCTCTTACAAAAGGAAATATCTAGTCTTAAAGAAAAGTCAAATGATCTTCTTTCTATAGTGACCAAATTCACAAATGGTCAAGAGAATCTAGAAAAACTTCTTGGTTCTCAAAGATGCTCGGTTAATAAAACCGGATTGGGATATAGCTTCTTTGATACTCAAAATAGACCAAACTATATGGTGAAAAATCAAAGACATTATTCTCAACCTTTCGTTTATAAAACTAAATTTTCTAGTTCTAATAGAAATGCATCTAGAAATGTTTATTCTAAATCCTTTTATAGAAAGAATATTTATTATCAAAGGAAACCAAAATCCAAATGGATATGGGTTCCTAAGACTAACTCTCATGGACCCGAAAATAGAAAGGGGTCAAATGCTCTGTTTTCTGATTTTGTTGTAGGTACACAACATAAGGAGCAAATGGATATTGGACAGCGGCTGTTCCAAACATATGACTGGAAGGCCGGAGTTATTTTCCACCCTCCAAAATAAGGATGGAGGAACCGTCACCTTTGGTGACAATAACAAGGGAAAAGTGATAGGTATTGGTAATATTGGTAATCCAAAATTTCCCTTGATAGAAAATGTTCTTTTAGTAGATGGTTTAATGCATAATTTAATATCTATTAGTCAATTATGTGATAAAGGTTTTCATGTTTCTTTTGAAAATGATTTATGCTTAATTTCTGATTTTCAATCTAAAAAGATCATTTTAAAGGTAAAAGAAGAAACAATGTGTATGAACTATATCTAGATGAATTACCCTCTTTTAATGAAAAATGTCTTATTGTTTCAAATGAAATTCAATGGTTATGGCACAAGAGACTTGGACATGTTAACTTTAAAATTATTTCAAAATTATCCAAGAATGATCTTGTAAGAGGCCTACCTAGAATACCATATAAAAAGGATCACTTATGTGATGCTTGTCAAAGGGGTAAACAAATCAAGAGTTCTTTTAAAGCTAAAGATATAGTTTAAAAAAAACGTCATCTTGAACTTTTACATTTAGATCTATTTGGACCATCTAGAATTCAAAGTTTGAATGGTAGCAAGTATGCTTTTGTTATAGTAGATGATTATTCTCGGTTTACATGGGTGATTTTTCTAAAAAGCAAAAATGATGCTTTTTCAGAATTTTCTAAACTTTGTAGAAGAATTACAAATGAAAAATCTACATCTATTATTAAAATTCGTAGTGATCATGGTGGTGAATTTGAAAATGAATCTTTTCTAAAGTTTTGTGATTTACATGGTATATCTCACAACTTTGCTTTTCCTAGAGCAGCTCCACAAAATGGAGTTGTTGAAAGAAAGAATAGAACTTTGCAAGAATGTGCTAGAACCATGCTTCAAGATAAAAATTTACCAAAATATTTTTGGGCCGAAGCAATTAATACAACATGTTATGTCTTAAATCGTGTTCTTATTTGACCAATTTTACATAAAACATGTTTTGAATTGTATTATGATCGTATACCAAAGATCTCATATTTCAAAATTTTTGGTAGTAAATGTTTCTTGTTAAATACCAAAGATAATCTTGATAAGTTTGATTCAAAATCAGATGAATCAATATTTCTTGGATATTCTTCTAGAAGTAAAGCATATCGTATTTTCAATAAAAGAACATCTTGTATTGAAGAATCTCTACATGTTGCATTTGATGAGAATTGTGAGCAGGTTATTCCTCTAAGCGAAGAAGAAGAAGCAACACTTCAAGAACCCTTGATAGAGAGTACTTCTCAAGAAAATATTCCTCTTCAACCGGTTTGGAAAGAAGTTCCTAATCATCCACATGAACAAGTTATTGGTGAAATAAAGAGTGGTGTCCAAACTAGAAGGCAGTTAGAAAAATATATTGCAAATGTTGCTTTCATATCTAAATTAGAACCAAAGAATATCAATGAGGCATGTGATGATGAATTTTGGCTTTTAGCCATGTCTGAAGAACTTAACCAATTTACTAGGAATGATGTTTGGGATCTAGTTGATAGACCAAAGGATCATCCAGTAATTGGAACAAGATGGGTCTTCCGAAATAAGCTGGATGAAAATGGTGAAGTCATTCGTAACAAAGCAAGGCTAGTGGCACAAGGCTATAATCAAGAAGAAGGCATAGATTTTGATGAAACCTATGCACCAGTGGCTCGATTAGAGTCAATTCGTATGATGCTTGCTTTTGCTAGTTACATGAACTTCAAGTTATATCAAATTGATGTTAAGAGTGCATTCTTAAATGGACACATCAATGAAGAAGTTTATGTAGAGCAACCCCCAGGCTTTGAAAATGAAAAATATCCAGAAAAGGTCTACAAATTGAAAAGAGCTTTGTATGGACTCAAACAAGCACCAAGAGCGTGGTATGAAAGACTACAAAATTTTTTAGAACAATCTGGTTTTTCCATTGGTCGGGTAGACTCCACTTTATTTATTAAACATTTTAATTCAGATATTCTTATTGTGCAAATTTATGTTGATGACATAATATTTGGTTCTACTAATGATTCTCTTTGTAAAGAATTTGCTAAGGCTATGCAGGAAGAGTTTGAAATGAGCTTGATGGGCGAATTAAACTACTTCCTTGGACTTCAAATAAAGCAAACTGACGAAGGAATCTTCATCAATCAGGCTAAGTATACAAAAGAACTTCTCAAGAGATTTGGGATGGACTCATCGAAATCAAGAAGGAATCCTATGAGTACAACTACTTCTCTTGATAAAGATGAAAATGGTAAAAGTGTAGATACTAAGCTCTACAGAGGTATGATCGGATCTCTATTATACTTAACTGCTAGTCGACCTGATATTATGTTTAGTATTTGTATGTGTGCAAGATTTCAAGCTAATCCAAAGGAATCTCATTTAACTGCAGTAAAACAAATTCTTCGTTATTTGAAAGATACTTCAGATTTTGGTTTGTTTTACCCAAAATCATCTTCCTTTGATTTAGTCTCATATAGTGATGCAGATTTTGCAGGAAGTAAATCTGATCGCAAGAGTACTAGTGGAACTTGTCATTTCTTGGGAAATTCCTTAGTCTCTTGGTTTAGTAAAAAGCAAAATTCAGTATCACTCTCAACAACTGAAGCTGAATATATAGCGGCTAGTTTAGCATGTTCACAAGTACTTTGGATGAAACAGACCTTAAAAGATTTTGGTTTGAACTACTCCACAACAACTATTTATTGTGATAACACTAGCGCTATAAATCTTTCGAAAAATCCTATTCAGCACTCAAGAACTAAGCATATTGAAGTTAGACATCATTTTTTAAGAGATCATGTGTTAAAAGGAGATATTTCGTTAAATTTTATTTCCACTAAAGAACAACATGCCAATATCTTCACTAAACCTCTTAAAAATGAAGATTTTATGAGAATTAGGAGAGAACTAGGTATTTGCTCGTTTTTGGATTTATAAAAATGCTGATTTTTGAACAAAATCTCAAAATCGCACTATATTAGTCGACCGATAAAATTCTAGTCGACTGATGTTTTATATTTTGGAAAGTATCGCACCATATTAGTCGACCGATATATTTCTAGTCGACTGATGATATTTTTAGAATTAGTCGCATTATTAGTCGACCGATAAAGTTTTAGTCGACTAATTTTTTTTTAAAATCTTAAATGAAGGGACCCGACACCCCTTGGATTTGTTTTAAAACCCGTTTTTTTTTAAAAAAAAGGGCATCGTTTCACTTCGTACCTTTTCATTTTTTTTTAAAAACGAAACCCTTAAACCTTAAACCCCTCTTTCTCTCTTGCCTCTCTCACTTCCGAAAAACCCTCGGAGTACCGTTCGACTCCATCATCGCCGGGATTTTCTTACCATAACAGGGAGACGCCGGAATCTTCTGGCCGTGATCTTCAAACGCCGAAATCCTCTTGCAGCGACTGGCGCATCTTCAAAACACTCCGGAACTCTCTTGCCGTGACAGTGCATTGCCGGAATCCCCTTTTGGCCGACCTCTCCTCACCGTTAGCCACCACATTGTCCTTCGTTTTTGATCGCCGGAAAGCTTTTTCCCTTTGCCGGACGTCATTTGGAAGCCGACATTTTGGTAACCATGTCTCGCACAAAGTCTACATCTGCAAAAGGTTTAGGTTCTCCTCCTCCTACACCTACTTCAAGACATGGTTTTTCACTAAAATTACTTCGCAACCCTCTTCTCTATGACACTTTTGTATCAATTTCTGCACTACCTATTTTAACAGGCCGAAATATTCTATTTCACTTGTTTTCTCGTTACAAAATAAGAGAATTATTTCCTGGTATTTCACATCTTTTTGATGCGTGTGCAGATACCCTTCACTATCCTTTTCTCATTCACTTGTTTTACACAAATTTACAAATGAATCATGAAACTGAAATTTTGTCTTCTCTTGTTCGTGATGTTGAAATCGAGTTTGATTCGAAATTACTTGGAGAAATTCTTGAAATTCCATCTTCAGACACTCTTTTCAACACTATTGAAATGAATGATGAAAGAGTTTTTGAACAAATTCTTCTTCCAGAAGCACCTCACTGCCTTCCTTTCAAAAATACTAATCTTCAAACTCGTGCACGCATTGCTGGACGAATCCTTGCCCACAATGTTCTACCCAAAACTGGTTCTTTTGATTATTATTCCACAGATCTATCTACGGCTCTTTATGTTTTATTTGGAAATATTTCTGTCAACTGGGCCAATGTGTATTTTACAAACTTGTGGAAATAAAAACCATTTCTTCCTTATGGTTGTCTTTTAACCCGTATTTTTAGACATTTTAAAGTTCCTTTAACAAATAAAAAGAACATTGAGCAAAAAGTGTTCTTTGATCAAACAATTTTTAAAAGAATGAAAATTAAATATCTGCCTCCCTTAAATGTTGATCAAACTGAACCATCTGATCCTAATGAACCATCTATTTCTGAACCTTCACCTTCTGCGAAACCTTCATCTCATGCAAAAAGAAAGAAATTTTCGACAAATCAAGACCATGATGAAGTTATGCAGAGACTGGAAGCGTTGGAGCTGCATCAACACACCTTTTGTGAAGATGTGACTCAACAACTTGCTTCAATTCAGAAGGATGTAACTGCAATTAAGGATTTGCTAAACTCTCTTTTCTGATCTTTGATCTTTGAAAAACATACTTTATGGGTTGTAATATTTTAAACTTATCTCTATTTCTGCTTATGCTATTTTTGCCCTTACTCTTTTTGATTCTGACAAAGGGGGAGAAAAAGATAAAGATAGCATTACTTTGAAATTGCAGGGAGATCTTGAGAAAAAGATGATAGCAATTACATTACAGGAGATCTTGCATGAGAAATGCAAAATTAAGAGAAAAAGAAAGCTTTGAATGAATGTATTTCTAAATACATGAAGAAATGATGAATGGAAATGCAAACCAATCAATATGCGATATATGTGCTTTAAATGTGCTAACTTTTAATGTTTTGTAGCATATTGATAGGGGGAGTAAAATCTCCATCTATGCATCTAAATGCTTCATCTTTGATTAAGTTTGTCATCATAAAAAAGGAGGAGATTGTTACGACAATGAAGCCATACATGATACTTCAAGTACAAGGTTTTGATGATGAGCAAGTAGAATCAACTGCATTTCAGCTAAGGCTATAAAGAAATTGAAGATTTCGGTGAAGAATCCTTGAAGACTAGTGTGCAAATGTTTAATTCATTAAAAGTCTTAGATTCTTGTAAGAGCCTTACTTAGAGTGCATATTTAGGTTGCATTTCACCTTAAAAGTCTTTAGAAAAACTTTTCTAAAAGAAACTCTTTTGAAAATCTTTTTAGAAAACTCTTTTATTAAATTTTCATGTTTATTAGTCGACCAATAGACTTATCAGTCGACTAATCCTTTCGCGCCATATTTTCTAAAAAGTCATTCTTGTCAAATTAGTCGACCGAAGATTTTATCAGTCGACTGGACAGAATGTCTGTTTTCTGGAAAATTAGCAGCAGTCGACTAATGGTTTTTCAGTCGACTGAACAAAACATATGTTTTCTGAAAAATTTAGCAGCAGTCGACTAATGCTTTTTATCAGTCGACCGAACAGAATGTTTGTTTTTCAAAAGTTTTTAGCAGCAGTCGACTAAAAGGTTTTTCAGTCTACTGATGATATTATCAATCAACTAACTTTTCTCAAGTCGACTAAGTTTCAAAAGTTCAGATTTTTAAACGGCTCGATTAACAGATCAGTCGACCGACGATAACTGTCAGTCTACTAATAACTAACTATTAGTCGACTAACTGATGTTTCAGTCGACTAATTTTGCCGTTTTCCTGAAACTTCAAAAAGGCGTGTCTTTTCATTTTTCAAACGTTTTGATCGTTCGAAATGGACCGTTTTGACACCCTTTCATACTCTCAACGTATGGAATCTTTTAACTATAAATATGAGTGCATTTTACACTCAAAAACAACAATTCAATCAATTTGAATCTTGCTTTTCACTTCTATTCATTCAAGTATTTGTTTTCTCACTCACGTGATATTTTCACTTCAGTTTTTCACTCAAATCACTTTGAGAGATAGTGAATTCGTGAGTAGAGTGTTTCAACAACCTCAAAAGCCAATTGCATCTCATTTGCATTCAAAAGGAAGGCTCATAGGTTGTATTGTAAGTTGTTATTTCTTTTGTGTAAAAAGAAGGACTCCTTGGTGTAAAGGAGTTGTTTGCTTTCAGTGGGATTGTTACTGAAAGTGGGACCGGTTATGGTCTGTGTGATCTTGTAGTTTACAAGGTTGATAGTGGAAAATCTCAAGCGGGTTTTGCTTGGGGACTGGATGTAGGTCGGGTTTGACCGAACCAGGATAAAATCTTGTGTTCTTTGTGTGTTTGCTTTGAGATTTGCAAAATCCTTCAATATTCCGCAGAAAGTTTTAAAAGCACTATTCACCCCCCTCTAGTGCTCGTTGCCTCGATCCTAGTGCACTTTCACCTTATGCTTAAGCTGCTTGATGTATGACATGTTATATACTAGACCAAACATTAGCTTTATTGCGAGTCTCATAAGCCGATATCAAAGTAACCCTAAATGGTCTCATTGACAAGCTGCAAAAAGAATATTTAGATATTTGAAAGAGATCAAAAACATAAAATTAAGTTATCGTGTAGTCAATTTAGAACTAATAAAATATTTTGATGCTGATTTTGCTGGAAGTAGGAATGACAACAACTCTATTTCATGCTATATTTTCTTATTTGGATGTGGTGGTATTTTTTGGTCCTACAAGAAACACGATTGTGTAGCTCTGCATACACAAAAAACAAAATATATAACATATAACATGGCTACTACAATACTACTTTTGTTGTCTGAATAAGCCGCTTTATAAAAGACTTGAAGCTGAAGATAGTCGATGAGTCTGTATGGATATACTAAGATATTCAATATGCTATTAACCTGATAAAAAGTGTTCTAGATAGCTTCAAAAGTAAACATATGATTATAAAGTATCATTATATTCATGCTAATGATTGAAAAAAATGAGATTACAATCAATTATCTGTCAACTATTGATATGGTTGCTGACCCTTGACAAATGGCATATCTTAAATTATTTTCTAAACATGCTTCATCCATGAGTTTAAGATATGTCTAAAATCAAATTAAAAGTACATACTATATTTGAATGCACATGAAAACCTCTGTATAAAGGAAGGTAAATCATTGCATCATTTTTGTTCAACTCGTATGGCCAAGTGGGATATGTTGGCCCACATTAGTGGGTTGTAGCCATGGTGCCTTCTCAATGGGGCCCATGGATTTGAGGTGAGTAGGGTCCACTCATCTTAAACACATGGATATAATAACCTTGTGTTATCTTTATCCAAACTACTCTTTTTTTGTTTTTATCTATAAAACTGTTTTTTTTTTTTTATATTTTATAGATAAACCCCACTAGAGATGAGCTTTTTGGTGAAAGGGTCGATTATCCTGGGCAATAGGAAACAACAGGAGGTTAAACTATTTATTGTCCAAGGTTCTACCAAAAAGGTGTTTTTCTGGTAGAATAACCTTTGAGCTCTCTCGAAGCAAGGCTTCTATTTTCTCTCTCTATCTCTACATCACAGATATGTTGAATCTTCACTCTGCTGGCCTACACATGTTGCCCCATGTTTGAAGTTGATGAAGAGAAAACTCATTTAACAATATGGATGAATTCAAGTTTCTTCTCACCCTAATCTATCCTAATTTTTTTGGACGAAAATTATGTTAGAAAAACAATATCATGGAAGATTTAAAGCACATTTGAAAGTGAGAAAGATGTAGGAAAAGTAATGCAAAATGAAAATCCGTACAAAGATTTTGACCCCAAACTTTTTCTTTGAGAGAGTTTTTTCAAAAAAAAAAATACAATTTTTAATAGAAAACATTCCTCCACGGAGGTGGAGAAATGTTTCTTACCAAGAGAAAATTTATTTTTACACTCCCCACCACCACCCATCTAACCACCACCATAGATCAATCATGGGCTGCCTCATGGATTTGGGAATGCACCTTCTCGATCTCAATGTTTATCCCCATCTGCGTCATGATGCAGATGCAACTTCCATTGATGACAGTGGTGTTGGAGAAGACCATGATCTCCTTGCCCTGGAAGGTAGACTTCTCTTCGATGTGGCTGTGCATATTGTTCACGGTGATGCTCTTGCTGGTGAGCGACCCCTGCTCCACCTGGACCGTCGAGCTGATCAAGCGCAAGATCCTCATGTCTACCAGGACCTTATCTCTAATGCGAAGCTCAAAGATATTTGTAATGACCCAATCCAAGGCCTCTCAAGCCCGGGTTTGTGAACGTTAGGTCCCAGAGAAAAAAATACTTAATAATCTAAAAAAAACTCAAAACCATGCCGAATTTTTTTATCCATTTAATAATTGAAGGTTCATACATTCAGTTACAATATCATAACCATCCAAAGACAAAAGCAAAATAAAAAGTAAAGGTGAACCATACTTCTAATGTGGTAGAGTCGCAGTCCGAAACTAGGTCCTATGAGTGACAACAATCCTTGAACCTAAAGTTGTAACCAAAAGAAGGGAGTGAGTTTACAACCTAGTAAGATTCTATTTACAAATAGACACGATCGTTACAACTTCAGTGAGCTCTAAGCACCTAGTCTTAGTTTAGTTTTCTACTTATGCACACATGTTATTTATGAATTGTACCATCTTTTTATCATATATCTATTATTATTCTCAAACATATCTTCTACTCTAATCAGCTACTACGGACATAGCCTTCTCAGGCATAGCAACCTATATAGACAACTCAGAGTCTACGTTGTTGGCTAAACATATGAACCACTTACAACAATGTAGTCCAAACTAGCCCAGACTACGGACACAGGTGCTGCAATAGCTCATTAGTTGCAAGTTGAGAGTGAAGGAGCTCAATTGGTAGCTAGCTGAAGTGCCAGGGTGGATATACCTGCCCCAAGGTGTCTCAAGGAGCTATACCTGCCCCAAGGTGTCTCAAGGAGCTATACCTGCCTCAAGGTGTCACAAAGAGCTATACTTGCCCCCAAGGTTTTGTGGTTCATGCTACATCTTACATGTGTCTAGTGGGCAATATTTTTAACCCCTAAGGGTCACCTAGGAACGCATGCGATATTTCCAAGTTACTCATGAGACACACACCTCAACATTGCCCTAGACCATGCCTCCAAGTAAATCTTCACATCATGTTCTGTGTGGTCATCCTATACACAACTTTATCTCAATATTCACATCTTGAAGTCAGTGCGTTATACAATCATCAATGTATATCCATTAACTACTTTTTAACACATGTTCACGTGTCTGAATTATTAAGGATAATAACCCACCACAGATTAATTCATGACACTTATAATGCTCCACTCAAGGCATAAGCATGGTATTTCCCAAGGTAAAACCTACTCTGAGACTCTGAAACTCTACCCTCATTTGTACATCACACATCAATCTCATACATGTAATCATGTTATGCCACATTTATTTTATCACTTAGAAAATATGCATGATCAGGTTCAAGCATCACACTTAAACTTTATAGATTCCTAAGCATGCAAAACAATGTCTATTTACAATAAACCAAACTAGCATACTTAAAGTATTTGGAATCATATTGAAGAATGCTTAAACTAGCTAGCATGCATTTTAATTAACTAAGGAGGAATTTGCAAATGTTCACTTACCTGGAACACTTAAATTCTAATTCTTAATCTCACACAACGTTTGATCTGAAATCAACAAATACCTCATATTATCATCAAATTTTTTAAATACCCTTGAACTTAAATGTCAAACTCTGACTCCATTCTTTCAGAGTTTTTCCTCACATCCCCTACTAATGGATTATACTCAAGTAGTAGAATCCATGGATTCAATAATCACTTGAATCCTACTTCGGGGTACCAAGTTATGTCATGTTTATCATTTAGGCATACTAAAAGCAAAAAGATCTTTTTGCTCTTTTGACCAATCATAACGACCTCTATGTCACCTTGGTGCTATGTCACTTTAAGATTCACATCCAAATTCTGATTGGGACCCTGGATTCGATATGCCTGATCCAAACCCGTTTGTGATGGTTTGGCATAAGCATAGCATCAATGCTGGGAATTCTTGGATTTTGGACTAATTTCACTACGTTCACTTATTTTTGGATCTATTTGGGTATCCGCGATCCAACTTGCATTTTGCATCCAACTTGGTTTTGGTGCGTATTGAAAAAATTGAGGTCTTTACTGTCTCGATTTTTCTACTGCACTCGCTCACTCATGCACACCCACATTTATATATCCACATATATATCAAAATCTAATTTTGATTTTGACCCACATCACGACCTAACTTGGTCTAGACCGAGTCGGTCTGCCCTTAATACCATTTGGGCTCGTTCTGTCCGAACCGAGTTATCAAGAAAATAGACCTGACTCATCTATCTAGACCGAGTCGGTTTGCTATGGCCAAATAGACTTGAATCGGTCCTAACAGACCAAGTCAGTCTGTCACAGTATATAGACCCGACTTGGTCCGTTAAGATCGAGTCAGTCTGTCAGAGCACTCAAACCTTGGCTCGGTTTGCGCTGACCTGGCTTGGTCCAAGTCATGCCCAAACTGAGCAGTGTGGTTGACTTGGTCTGCAGAAAATGCAGACCGAGTTTGCTTTGCACTTTTTCTGCAACAATTCTGGCAACACCATTATTGCCAAACTATTGCAGTTTTTGCAAATGGGGTGGTGCCACTGGTGATTATCGATCACCTGCGGCTACCATCCCTTTTTTTCTGGTGCTTGCGGCAATGAGGGTAGCGGCCGAACCTCCTGCCTCCTTGCGACAATCAGTCCTTCCTTTCCATTTTCGTCACCATCAGGTGGAAATAAGAGAAGGAAAACCCCTTAGTTGCCCCCTTTCTTTGCCTACAATGCAGAGACAAGGTTTTCTCTGTCCTTGTTTTGCTGCAACTCACAGACAACCGTGAGGTTGTTGGCAACCTATGTATTAAAAACAATGAGAGGGAGATGGGGCTTACCTAATGGTGACTGGCGGTAGGTCATCTCCCGCTCTCTCTCTGCTCCTCTGGTGTGAGTAGGGAATGGGGAGGAGGCCCACCCATGGCTTTTATAGCCACGGGGGTCGGTTACCCCTCCCTTCTATATTAATTGGGGAACCCCCTCTTCCTCTCCCACGATCAGATTCGTGGGAGAGGAAGGGGAGGCGGTTCCCCATCCTCCCGTAACCACCCTGCGATGGGAGACACGTTACAATTTCACCCTTCTTACAAAAAGATTCATCTTGAATCTTTCTAAAAAATAACAGAAAACTGTGCGCGCATATCTGTCTCATATTCTCATGTAGCCTCATCCTTACTGTGATGCTTCCATCTCACTAGAACCATTAAAACAACCTTGTTTCTGAGCTTGTGCTTATGAAATTCAAATATATCAATTGGTTCCTCTCGAATACTTAAATCTTCTTGGATGTCCAATACCGAATCCACTATGTCTAGTGTATGTGAAGAATCTGGCATATATTTTCTTAACATGGATACATGAAATATATTATGTATCCTGGAGAGCGATGAGGATAATGCCAATTGATAGGCTGTAGTCCCTATCCTTTTTAAAATCTTGAATGGCTCGATATATCTTGGACTTAGTTTGCCTTTCATTTCGAACCTCATTACCCCTTTAAACAATAATATCTTTAAGAAGACATGATCACCTAACTTGAACTCCAACTCACGTCGCCTCTTATCTATATAACTTTTCTTATGACTCTAAGCTGCTTGAAGTCTTTCACGAATGAATCTGATATGCTCCTCCATTTGTCGCACCAACTCAAGTCCTAAGGTTTTTCTTTCACCTACTTGGTCTCAACATAGAGGCATTCTATAACGGCTCCCATATAAGGCTTCATAGAGAGTCATCCTAATACTGGCTTGGAAGCTGTTGTTATAGACAAATTTAATTAGGGACATAATTTTGTACCATGAGGCCAGTGTACAGACTCGTAACATATCCTCTAGTGTCTGAATGGTTCTTTGTGACTGCCTATTTGTCGGAGGGTGAAAAGCAGTGCTTCTTTTCAACAGAGTTCTCATTGCTTCTTGAAAGCTTTGCCAAAACTTGGAGGTGAATTTCAAATCTCTATTAGAAAAAATAGAGTCTGACACTCCATGTAATCTCACTACCTCTTTTATAAAAAGATGAGCCAACTGTTCAAAGAAACACATTATCTTGCACACGAGAAAATGCGCAAACTTGGTCAATCTATCAATAATTACCCAAATCATGTTTAATTCTTCTCTTATCTTAGGAAATCCTATGACAAAATCCATTGTGATATCTGCCCATTTTCATACAGGGATAGGTAGTGGTTGTAATAGTCTACCCGACCTCTGATGTTCAATCTTTACTTGCTAATATATTAGGCACCTACTAACAAACTCAACAACATCCTTCTTCATTCTATTCCACCATAAATTATTCTTCAAATCTCTATACATCTTTGTGCATCTAGGGTGAATGAAATACCTAGAATGATGTGCCTCAACAAGTAATTGTTTTTTAAGTTCCTCATCCTTAGGAATACATACACGATCCTAAAATCTTAGCATATCTTGGTCATCTACTTTAAAATTTGAATCTTCACCATTAATTGTTGTTGACCAGATTTCTTTTAACTCTTGATCTAAGAGTTGTTTTTCTTTGATTTTGTTCTAAATTTCTGACCCTAAAGTCATCTGCACAAACATCAGTCGATCTGGCAGACATTTCACCTCTGCCTTTTGTTCTACAATGCTCACCAACAGATTTGATATGCATAGTCTTGTGATTGATTCTGCTTTTCGACTGAGTGTGTCAGCTACTACATTAGCTTTTCCTGGGTGATACTTTAGTTAAAAGTCATAATCTTTCAGTAGTTCCAGCCATCATCTCTGTCTCATATTTAATTCCTTTTGAGAGAACAAATATTTTAAACTTTGATGGTTAGTGAATACCTCAAATTGTTCTCCATATAAGTAGTGTTGCCATATTTTGAGTGCGAACACTATTGCAGCCAATTCTAGGTCATAAGTTAGATAATTTATCTCATGCACCTTTAGTTGTCTTGAGGCATATGCAATAACCCCGCCGTATTGCATCAAGATGCAACCCAATCCTTTATGTGACACATCGCTATAAACAGTAAAACCCCAAATGCTAGAAGACAAAACTAACATTATGCAATGGTTAATCGCTTCTTGATCTCTTGAAAGCTTTTCTCGCACTTTTCATTATATTCAAACTGCATATCTTTCTTTGTCAGCTTAGTCATGGGAGCTGCCAATATTGAAAATTCTTACACAAAGCCTCTGTAATAACCAACTAACCCCAAGAAACTTTGAAATTCTGTGGCATTCTTGGGTGTAGGTCAGTTGGTTACCGCTTCAACTTTTGCTAGATCCACCATCACTCCTTCTTTACTAAAGATATGTCCCAAAAATGAGACTTGATCAAGCCAGAATGCACACTTAGAGAACTTAGCATATAGCTTATGTAAACACCCCAAAATTTTCTCGTTCACTTCCAGACACCCCCTGTCATAGATACCAAACCTGTAGGTCAGTGTAGGAGTCTAACCCTAGGTCTGTCCCCTTTTAGGTGTCATTTCACCCCCATTCTGTCAGTAAAAATCCTATTTTACCCCTAGGTTTGTCTCCTTTTATGTGTTAGAGTCAACCAAGCTCATTTTTAAGCTCAAGACAGTTAGAATGTTAGTCATTTCTAGCTCACTTGAGCTCATAATGAGTAGACCATGTTCATTTCTGACCATTATTGCCAAAATGGGTTCATTTTTTGAGAAATGAGCTCATTTCTAACCTAAATCACAATCAATTATTCTCAGGTAAGTCAAATCCAATTGACCTTATTCTTTTGAGTCTAAGCTGAGCTCACCAGGAGTTCAAGTAGCGCGATTATAGTTCAAATCTGTTTCCCACAGTCTATGAGTCCATTTTAGCTCATTTCAGCTGAAATTGAGCTAAGTCCAGTCAGTTAAGCTAGTGTTTGAACTTCAATTTTAGTTCATCTCAGTATTACTGATCTTTGTTCTAGCTCAAACCTAGTTCTTGTTCATAACTCACTTCACTCCAGTGATCATTTCTCAACATTTCTCTAAGAAATGATATCATTTCTCAATTGTTCAGTCTAGGAGTTTAGTTGAGCCAGTGTCTTGTCAGTTTATTTGAGTTATGAAACCCTAGAATTCAGTTCATTCTAGTTCAAACCAGTTAAAACCCCAGTTTTAAGTGTCACTCTTGGCCCTGCAGAGACAAAAACCATTTCTTGAATCATTTTGTTCATTTTTATCACTTTTTAAACTGATACAACTGTCGATCGGGGTCCAATACCTGAAATCCTTTATCTAGGGTTTGCATTTCACATGGCATTCCATGTCATATCTTATCATTTCTCATCATTTTGTATCATTTTATTGCATTTCATCTCATTTTCGAGATCCAACACTAATTTTTCTAAAACATCTAATCCAGATTTGATTTTAAAGCCTTTCTTTTGAAAACAATTTCAAAATCTGGGTTTTTTTAAACTGACATTTGCCATATGGCTAACCCCCAGAGCTTCATTTCAAAAGCATTTCTTCATAAAAACAATCTGGATTCATTCCAAACTAATTTTCAATCTATTTTAAACCTTAGATGAGACCCGTCTAGGTGGTGTCACTTCTGAATAAATGATTTCCTTCAAAATTTGCATAATTCCAATTATCTCAGAATTCTAGTTGAACTAGGACTTTGTCATTTTACATTTTAAGCTCTTTCAATCTTTCATTTATTGATTCTGAGTTAAAAGTAGGTCTGTACCTTGTTTACTCCCCTTATTTGGTCTTTTTCTTAGAGTTCCAGTCGAATTAGGACTCTTCCCTAGAGTCCTATACGAATCAGGACACTACCTGATTTCATTTTCACCTGTTTTCAAAAGTCCTTTTTAAAACCCTCTCATTTGTTTTCTAGAAAACCCTAAATTTTAAGAGTTTTAGTCGAATTAAGACTTTGTCCCAAAGTCCCAGTTGGATCAGGACTCTAATTCTGATTTCAGTTTTCACCTTGTTTTCATCTATTTTTGTGAAAAAACTTCTAAAGCCTCCTTGTTTGTTTAAAATTCTAAGAGTTTTAGTCAAATTAGGACACTGTCCCAGAGTCCCAGTTTGATCAGGACTCTGACCCTAACTTCATTTTTCAGCTCATTTTATCAAATTCTGAGAAAACCTTTTAAAACTCCTTTATTTATCTTTCAAAAATATCAAAATTCTAGAGTTTTAGTCGAATTAGGACTCTGTCCCCAGAGTTCCGGTCAGGTCAGAACTCTATTCTGATTTCACTGCTTCTTGCTATTTTCACTTGTTTTAAAAAATTCGTTCATCTGTTTTCCAAAAGAAGCAAAATTCTAGAGTTTTAGTCAAATCAGGACTCTGTCCCAGGGACTTAATTGGTTCAGAACTCTACCATGATTTCATCTGTTACCTTTATTTTACTTGTTTTTCGAAAACAAAACCAAAATTTTAGAGTTTCAGTTAAACTAGGACTCTGTCTTAGAGTTTCAATTGGATTAGAACTCTAATCCCGATTTCAAATTTCATCCTATTTTCACCTGTTTTCTAAAAACTCTCTCAATTATTGTCAGAAAAACTAAAAATTCTAGAGTTTTAGTTCGATCAGGACTTTGTCCCAGAGTCCTAATCCGGTTAAAACTCCATTTTGATTTCTGTTTCTACTTTCATTTTCATTCTCTTCACTTGGTTTTTCAAAAATTAGTACATTTTGCAGAGTTCCAGTTTATTCAGGACTCTATTTTAGAGTTTCGGTTGAGTTAGGACTCTAACCCTTGCTGTTTTTTCTGACTTATTTTCACTCATTTTGAGAAAATATTTCAAAAACCTCTTCATTTGGTTTTCAAAAACCTAAATTTTAAGAGTTTTAGTTGGTTTAGGACTCTAGTCTGGAGTTTCAGTTTGCTTAAGACTCTATTTTTTTAAAAACTTTTGATTTTCATTCATTGATTTTTACTTTGTTTTGAAACCAAATTATTAGTTAAAAGAGGTTAAAGTAGGCCTAAGAAGACTTGTATGGAGATGATAGGAAAGTATATGAATGCTTTAAACCTCACAGAGGACATGGCATTAGATAGAAATGATTGGAGGAGAAGGATTCATATAGAAGACCCATAATGATTTTCTTTTTTGGTTCATATCGCAGACCCCAATTGTTTTGGGATGAAGGCGTAGTAGTAGTTGTTGTTGTTGTTTGAAACCAGTTTCAGTCTTTATTTTAACTTTTTCAAAACCCTGATGTGGAGCCCACTCAGTTGATTCCACATCTAGAAGAGTTCTGATCCAATCAAAACTTAATTTGGTTTAAAAACTTTCAATTTCAATTCCAAATTCTAAACCTCTTTTTAAAAAATTTCATTTTCAAGTTTTAAAAATCGCTTTTGAAAAATCAAGTGAGGCCCACTCAGGGTGGCACCACATTTGAAAGAGTCAGGGTTAGATTAGGGTTAGTTAGTGTCCTAATTAGGTTAGAAGTTTGAAAATGTCTACATTGATTTTAAAACTTCATTTTACTTTAGTATTTTCAAAACACATTTTTAACTTTTAAATTTAAGCCTTTAAAAACCAAACGTGGGCCCATAGGGGTTGGTGCCACATTTGGATTGGTTTTAGGGTTTTATTAGGTCTTAAGTAGATTAGTTAGTGTTAGGATTAGGTTAGGAGTCTTAAAATGTTTTCCCCATATGGCTTATCCAAACCCATTTAGGAAGTTTTTTTTCTTTCTAAAAATAGCATCTTAAAAATCTATAAAAGGGGACCCCATAGGGGGTCGGCCCCTATGCTCTCTCTCTACCATTCTTGCTGCTTCTCTCTCCTTCTAGCATCCTATTCTTCCTCCATTGGAGCTGCAACCTCCAAGGTAAGCTTTGTTTATTTTATTTTATACTTTTTACTAGTTTTATTACTTGTTTTAGCCATTTTAGCTATTTACGCTCCTTTAGTTGTGAGTTCCAAGCTTAGCTTTCATTCAAGAACCTTAAAATCGATTCAAGAAAGCGATATAACACTGTTTGAGGGCATTTTTCATGATTTCAATCCGTCAAAATAGTTGGAAATATCATTTTTTATATTTAAGCCAAATAAAAGATGAGATTTGCCCGTTCAATGGGTCAAATCCCTCTTTTCAAAGGCTAAATCAAATTCTAACCGTGTATTCCCTGATTTTTTTATTTTTTTATCATATTAATGTTTATTTTACTCACTAAAGCATCAAATCTAAATTTGTGATATTATTTGCATGTTTTTCTTCTTATTATTCATGTTTAAATTAGGGTTTTTCATGTTTTATAGATAATATATGGATTTTGATCTCGGGCACGCAAGTACCACGTTATTTTATGTTCAAGTTTATGTCAAAAAAATCTATTTTTTTAAGGTTGAACCATGAATATGTCAGTAATTTTCTCTAACAAAATCAGATTATTTTGGGTTATGTAACCCTATCAAAAAAATAGAAAACTGAATCTTACTTTTTAAACCATGAAATCACTATGTGGATTCGAGAACGACTTGCCGAGGTGATATCTCCCTTGCTGAAGATTCGATCCACAATCCGTAAGCTGAAATGTTTTTGTTATTTTGTCTTGTATTTCTTGTAAATTTTTTAGATTTTTATATATCTGTTTGCTATTTTTTCTCTGTCAGAAATCAGAATCGGTTTTACAGAGCCTGTTATACCTTGTTTAAACTCTAGATCAACTTGTGTCAATCGTATCTCCCTCACCGAAGATCCGATTGATGATCCGTAAAAAAGTATTTTCATATGTGTATCCACTATCAACTTCTAAAATTTTATAAATTTTGAATTGATCTACCATATTTTCCCGTACCCGAACCGGATGTATTTATTTCAACTCGTTATATATTCATCGAAATCAAGAGTATATTATTGAAATGATATCTCCCTAATCGAAGATGATTTTTCTGATATGTAAAAAAGTAAATCTCTGTTTGTCTATCTAATATCTCTCTATAAATGTTTATGAATTTTCATGGTGATTTGATACCTGATTTGGGTCTGACACTGTGACAGATACGTGCCCACGAGCAAAATCATGTATTTAGGGTTTTATTCAATTTTCATGTTAAACTAATGTCAAAAATATTTTTTTTTATTGAAGTTGAATTTTAGGGTTATCAGAACTATCTATGTTGATTTTTACAGATTTTTGAATTAATTTGATAGATTATTTGATTAAATCATGAAAATAGGGTGCCTGCGAAGTCCTGATTTGAGTAAAACACTGGCGAAAATCACTATTTTTGTGATACTTCAAAAATTTTATATAAAGTTTCATGTTTTTAATGTTTGATTATGTTTATAATCATGCTAGAGAGCTTCACACCCAATTTGGTGTTTATTTGAATCCATTTGAGCCCTAAATCCAAAGTTTTACCAAAATCTTTTCTGAAAACACTGATTTCAAGGCCATAGTCTTGTTTTTAGGGTATTTTTGCCATTTTATCCAAATTCTGAGTTTCAAAGTTGTTTATTTTTATTATTTCTTTTATTTTACATCATCTTTTAATATGTTTATCTTAGGAAAACTTGGAAAAAGGCTTATATTTGGATAAATCTAGTAATTTCTAGATATTATTAGATAAATCCAGAAAAGCCGACATATTTTCACTAACAAGCTTTCTAGTTTTGCTGAGACATTCAGGAGTGTATTTTATTTAATTTTTTTTGTATAAATTATAATTATAAATAATTTAGAATAAGAATTTACTTTTTCTGCTTAGAATATGACTGCATTGCATATAGTTTATTCTTTTATAATATGGTTCGTGTGATGGATGATGATTCATGCGTATTCAAAATCACCATGGTCTACACGAATGGCACGTGCACTAGCTTCTAAGGAGTTGATAAACTTATTGAGTTTCATATTTGTGGCCATAGTCAGAATACGAACAAAACCTAGATTTATCATCTTTTTCTAAGCCACAAATGACTTACACTCTTAGGCATTTTCAGAAATCGTTACATATTTCAAAGCTTTTTTCAAATATTTACCTCTTTTAGAATCAAATGAACTGTATTCAATACATATTTATGGCCATAGTCAGGGATATGTAAAGAATCTATTTCATCTAAGTTCTATAAGGCACAAAAATTCTTTTTCTCAAAGATTTTCCTCAAATTCTTCAGAAACTACTTTTGAAAATTGCATTCATTCATTCATCTAAGTTAGAATGCATCATAAAAAAAAATTCATAGGGCCACACGCCCATCCCTTTTTCCAATTCTATTTCAAAAAAATCATTTTTCTCAAAAATTACCCAAGTTTCTTTGAGAAATCGATTATCTCAAAACATCAAAATTCCTCAGAAATCAAATTTACTTTTCTTCAAAAATATTTTTCAAATGCAATTGACGATTTCCAATCATCCATTTTCCAAATATTTCAAAGTATTTCAAGCATACAACATGTTTTTCAAGCAAAAACCTTTCTAAGTCATAGCACATGCCTGATTCTTTGTGCATTTAGGAAATAGAACATTGATTTAGACAAGTTGAGCAAAGCAAAGCAAAGCAAAGCATAAGATTGATACTTGGTTTGATGACTCCTAGTTATGGTTCCAGAAATGGTTGAACCTCGTACCGACAGACGAGTCCCATTCTTCAGAATTATCTTGCATTTTAAAACGGAGGCGAGTTATTTTCAAATTCTTTTCCAAAGGTCAGTTTGACTTGCAAAAGTAAAATTTTGCAATGATAACAGGTTTGGCGACCGAGATGGGACCTGTCATCATATGATCAATCTTGTGCTTTGTTCTATTCAAATTGTCAAAATCGTGTTGTACAATGTCTGCTTTATATCTTGTGAACCTAGGAGCCCAGAATCAAACCCAATTGATATGGATTTCATATAGACTTAGGCATGGTTTGGTAGGACTGATTGATGAGACATTATTCATGTTCACATAGACTCAGAACAAATACAACCCTCCTCAATCTAAGATCTGATAGAAAATAATGTTTGTTTCTCAAAAAATTTCAAAAATCTACTTCTTTAGGCCATTAGAGCCTTCTGTTTTCTTGCATGCTGATCATTTTTCAAAAACAACTCCACCTACTTTTACCTAGCTACCACGTGTGATCATCGCAAAATTTTTCCTCTCGTAATATTCTCTCTCTTCCTTCTCTTTTCCTTTCCAACCTCTTATTTTCCTCCTTTTTGAAGGGAGAAAAGATAAAAGAACGGAAAAGAAAGAGAGAAGAGAAAAGAAAGAAGAGAAGAGAAGATGAACTCTTTTGCGGGTCTCACTTGACCTTAATTTTAAAAATATTTGAAATAACTCGCCTCCGTTTTTGAAATATTTGCGGGAAAACTGGGAGACGGGATCCGCTCGTCGGTACGAGGTTCGATCGTTCCTGGCGCCTTTACCAGGGGTAATCGAACCAAGGGTCGAATTAATGCCTTTTGCTTTGCTAAGAAATTATCTAAGTATTTATCCTAGGTCTAAAAATGCACAATGAATCATGCTTGTGCAAATGCAAAGATGTATGCTCTTTTTGAAAATATTTTGAAGAAATCCCAAGTGAATCCGATAAAGTGAAGAAATGTTTTCTAACTTAGAACTTAAGATTAAAGTTCTAAGTTTTTTTAGAATAATCGGGAGCTTGGGAAAATAAATCTGGCATTTGGAAATTGATCTTGAAGTCTTGAAATAAAAAGAGAATGAAGGAAATTTTCAAAGTCATAAATAGACTTTGAATTTAGAATTTTGAACTTGGATGAATATTTGGAATGGAATTGAATTCCACTTTTGAAGTTTTGATTTTAGAAGGGAATATGGGAAATCTAAAGGAATTGAGAAATGAGATTTGTAAAAGTTGGATTTTCAAGATGAAATCCGAATCCAAATTCTGGATTCTGAATAGAGTTTTGAGTTGATTTTTAGGATCCGAAATAGGGACTTGGTTTGAATGAAATGGAATTGGCTTCAAGAATTGGAATTTAAGTGGAATTTTGGATTTGAAATTTTGAAGGGAATTGGATTTAAGACTTGGAATACGAGATGGTATTTGGATTCTGAAATCTGAGATCCAAAATAAGGTTGGACTCTGGATTCTAAGATGGAATTGGATCTGAAATCTGAGATCCAAAATAGAATTGGGTTCTGGATCCTAGAATGGATTTGGATCTGAAGTCTGAGATCCAATGTAGGATTGGATTCTAGATCCTAAGAATTGGATTTTGGATCTGAATCTGAGACCCAAAGTAGGGTTGGATTCTGGATCCTAAGAATTGGAATTTGAATCTGAATATGAGATCCAATGGTAGAATGAGGATCTGGATCCTAAATAAAATTTGGATCTGTGATTGGAGATCCAAAGTGAAATAAGGGTTTGGACCCTAAATGGAATTTGGATCTGTGATGGAAGATCCAAAGTAGAATAAGGATTTGAATCCTAAATGGAATTTGGATCCGTGATTGGAGATCCAAAGTGGAATGGAGTCCTATACTTGGAAATCTGGATCTAAGTTGAGACTAAGATTTGATTTTGGATTTGGGTTTTGAGAAGTCCAAAATAGGACTTTTAAAGATGATCTGGGTTTTTGAAGATCCAGATTTGAACTTGAAAAGGTTTGGGTTTTTGAGATTCAAAGTCAATCTTAACTTTGATTTAAAACTTTGAAGAAAAACTGGATTTAGAATCAGAAGATGAATTTAGAAACTTCAAAGTTAAATTGAACTTTGAAATCGAGTTTTGAATCGAGTTTGAAAATTTGAAGTTTGAATATGAAATAATTTTGAAATTTCAAAGTCAAATTGGACTTTGAAATTGAGATAGGTTTGGAAAATAGAAAAGATGTTCAAAATCACTTGGGTTTTTGAAAGAATTTTGAAAAATATGATGCAATTCTACCCTATATGATGAATGAATTTGAATAAGTTTGAAATTGGACTTTGAAAAACTATTTCATTCTTTAAATGAATTAAAATAAGATTGAAAATATAATACATCCTTGACTATGGTCATTGAATGTATTATATGATAATCTATATTTAAATTCAAAAGAAGAATAAAATACTTTTTTAGTGCTTTTATAGAATTTAAAATGAAATCAACCCTCAATATACCCTGACTATGGCCATTGGTATATATTTTGAGTTAATCCTAAGTTAAATTCTGATAAAAGAAAACAATATTTTGAGAAAATATGATGGATTTTGAAAGTGGATCCAGTGTGGATCCAATGTTATTTCGTAAAAGATAAGAATTCTAAGTTTTGTTCACACCCCGACTATGGCCGTTGATGTAAATCGTCAACTTAGAATTAACTTACCTCTTACGAAATGGTGCACGTGCCATTCGTGTTTCACCATTGAGAGATTTTGAGAAATAAAGAAAAAAAAATGCATGAAGAACAAATAATTCATGATATTTACAATGCTCATTCATTCTATCTAAAGCAGGAAATGTAAATTCTCATTCAGCTCTAGCTATTACAATATACAAAATCAAATTTACAACCCCAAGTAATGATATCTTCCACATATTTCCTGCAAAAGACTTGATTAGTAGAAGAAGATAAAGGGAATTTGTATATATCACATAGATGTCCAAAGTGTTCATGCATGATGAAAAAGATGGGAAATGATATATATATACATCTATATACATGCATATATATGTATATGGGTATATATATATATATATATACATATACATATAGGTATATATATATCAATAACTTGGGAAAATATAGGGGTATACATGGATATATATGTATACACATGTGGATACGGACATATACATGTGTATTTATACATGAATATAGAACATCAAGTGAGAAACTACTTATGAAAGTGACATTCAGAATTTTTGCCTTGGAGTAAATGGGAGAATGTCTTTTTACACAGTTTACTTACTGTGTAGTGAATGGTATACCATGCACACACACAGTGATTGTGAGAAATTAGCAGATATACCAGCATTAGAGAAGAGGCCTGGGCCTCGGTGCATGAATCATAGCAGTGCCTGGGCACTGCTATGGATGTGAAAGTGGTTACAGCAGTGCTAGGCACTGCTGTAAATACGTGGCAGGTGTAACAGCTGAGGGTCAAAATATCATCCTGGTGATATTTGGAGGGTAATGTAAGACTAATGTGAAGCTGTAATGAGAGAAAAAGTGGAAATTGCAGCACTGTGATGGTGCTGCTGCTACAGCGGATAGATGCTGCAAACAAATGCCTTAACAGTGAGGGAAACATTATGAAGTGATGGTACCGCAACACATACACGGTTTCAGCCGGTGGCTTTTTAAGATGTCTTGCAGCAAAGTGTTCCTGCAACTCCAAGAAGTAGGTAAATGACATACACCAGCTGTGTGCAGGATGGAAGACGCCAAAGGAAATGGGTAAGTGATTAATTTTATTTGTAGGTAAAATATGACTGAAGGTGGAATGTAGGATAATGACAGTGGAATTGAAGCTGGAACTGAAGCATGTGCAGGGTGTGGATGGAGCAGAAAGCAATGATGTTTAGCCTTATCTGTAACGACAGTGTTGCCAAGCTCCACAATGCACAAACATTCAGTCATTCCTCTTTATCAAGGCATAAATATAAAACACATGCATACTGTAATATTAACATTAGAAGAGGCCAGCAAATTAGAACCTTGGACTAAGCTGAACTCCCTTGTTTCGTGGCTGCCACATGTCGTGCCAGCCTTGAAACCAAAAAGAATAAAAGGACCAACCCAAAAGCGACACAGGATAATGCTTATAAATCTGAAAGAACTGAGCTAAAGACGACCCTACAACAGCTTTGGCAAATTTAATTTGGAATTAGAACTGAAAGGTTATACTTCATAAAAAGAAATCGCCAACGTGGACACTGAACAATAATTCTCCAGAAGTTTCTAAAAAGTAATAGAGAATAATGCATGGTAGAGGAAAATTTATGTTAAAAGTCTATACATCCTTTAGCAGTTCATTCACAGGAAACACAATATTTCTGCATAAAATCTCCAAACGAGATATTAAGATTGAGGATATAATAGCAAAAAAACCCAGCCTGGTGACCTTCCAGGAACAAGAAAACAGATGATAAATTGCGTTCCAAATATATCAAGCATGTTTCAACATTCCTTTGACAAGAGATACAAAATGTTTGACAGCGTCAAAGTTCAAGACCTCTAAGATATAAACCCCAAAATGAGATAGAGGATGCATAAGCTCTTGTAACGTGGTGCACCTTATCCCTACCTGCACAACATATGCGCACACGCACATTCATGAACATGGGCCTGTTGATATCAAAATTTTCTGAATGGTGAAATGTTATAAAATCATATATCTAAAGACCCCTCAAACCGGATGCACATTGTAGCCTCAAAGTTGTAGTGAAGTAAGATCCAAAGAGGGAAAAGAAATGGTTTGAACTTCTTTCAGGACAGATCTCATCTAACTAGGTTGAGCCTAACAGAATTAGGACAGATCTCAACCTGGATAGAGAGGCCCTGTTCTGCAAATTTACACAGATATATACACACATATATATATATACATACATATATAAATATATATTTTAGCACCATAATGTCTAATGTGCATAACAAACATGAATGTGCCCAGTAGTGTTATAGGCAATCAATTGTCTTGACATATTTTCATAAGAGGAGTTTGTAGATGGACAACTTTGGGGTGGTAATAAAAAAAAAAAGGAAAACGCTAAGATCAGGAAGATACTTTTCCCCAAACGCAGTTCACAACCAGAATTATGAGCCACGCTGTAACAGAGGTCACACTCACGAAAGTCACTATGAAAAGGACCAAGAGAATCCAATTTATTTCTGAGATATAAATTTGCCTGTATGTTCATCTTGAAGCATGGGCAACCTTCTGCTAGCCTTAGGATCCTTCCTGCAAGGGTTTTATTCAGACACTAGACATATGCTAAAACAGAACTTCATTCCCCTGGCCAGTGAGATACCGAAGGGGATATGTCCGACAATATTTGTTGAAATATCAATAAGGAATACAGCAATAGCAATCAAATAATTGATGTTATGATCCAAACTAATAGAACACAAAATTAAATTTAATAAACTATAAAGGAATCTCAGAATTTTACACAAAACAAAGTGTTACAAGGTGGTATTAATAACGCAACAAGAATAAAGGGAATCTTAACAGTCGCAGAGCATTGCGAGAGTCCATGCTGGGTGTTGTGCTGTTGTTACTGTAACAGGCCCACTGATCATTATGCAAAATTACACAAATGACAGGATTGTAAGTTGTGGAAAAGAAAAAAGACGACCTATACAGGGGAATTCCTTAATGAAATGAGAAAAGTTTCACTATGAATCGTGCATAGGGTATATTCCGTATCAAGCACATGCCTTCCATTTTCATAAGTCTTTCTCAAAGGAGTTCCCAGCATAACAGAAGCATGGGTTGTGATGGCGAGAGGAACCAATTCCTGACTGTCATATGGTATTGACATGTATCCTCAAAACAAGGGAGACATCATTGATGAAGCCAGTTAAGCAGGCCCCATATCACGCTAGATGTTGTGACTTTGTAAGATGTGGACATTCCACTTCTTCCTTTGAATCAAATCTGGTTTGCTTACTGGATTTTGATCGATGCATAGGGGAAAGATGATGATGCTACTGAATTCAGGGGACTCAAGATGTATGAACACAGATGGCACACAAGGGAATACAAAGTATAAGAAGATTCTAAAATGTCCATCAATTACCGCCAATCATGGGGGACTTTTGGGAGGTTGAAGACATGAAAACGCGATTATAACGCAGATCTGAAGCTAGACAGCTTGCAGATCTACAGTTTTGATGATAATGCTAAATCTAAAAAAAAAAAAAATCATGATGCCAACCGAGTGGAATGATCAATAAAAAAAAGCAAAGATTAAATCAAGGCAGAGATCTACCATATGAACAAAAATAATCACAATGCATTGCTAAACCCATAATCAGAACAATAATAGGTTGCAAGATAACAAAGGAAATGAAAACAAAAACGTAAGCAAGATGTTGGAATCTAGAGATTCCTATTGATGTTGCACAGGGATGGATTGACGTTGCACAGGCAACTCAATACCACCGATAGTGCGTAACGAAGTTCTAAATGGGGAAAACCAGAATAAACTGGAAATAATCGAAGGGAGAGAAAAGCACTTACTGAATTGCTTCGCAATAAAAGGGGCTGGAGGAAGTGAGGCTTCTGATTTGCTCGTTTTGCCAAAACTGAGAGTCCCTCGATCGAAAAAGAGAAAAATGCTCGATAATGGGATGGATGCCTCAGAAGAAAAAAGAAGGAATAACCGATGTTCGTTAGCAAAAGGGTGAATGGTGATCGTAGATGAAATTGATCGATTGCAGCCGATGGAATTCGATGATTGGTAAGATGATGGATCTGAAAGAAGGGAGAGTCGACCTCCAGAAAGTTAATGGATGATCCCTTAGATGGAGTCGATGCCTCCTTTTAAAGAGAGAATGGAGAGTTCCAGAAGAAGTGCGCCGCAGATGGAAGGTGAAGAACCATGGTGGCTGTTGAAGATCGACGATGGTGAATCAAGAGAGAGCATGCGGGAGGAGTCCGTTGCAACTTTTCGATATTTCAAAAAGGTGGTTCCCCCCTTTTTTTTTTTAAAAATTTTTATAAAATGGTTTTGAAAATGAGGTTTTTGGTAGAAATGGCTTTAAAAGCTTGAAAATCATCCTTAGCTTTTTTCATTTTTTTGGTTTTTTATGTTATATATTTTTTTTGTATTTTTAGAATAAAATTCTAAGGCTTTACAAGAAATCAAAGATTGAAACTAATTTTTTTGATGTTTTTGTAAAATATTTACAAAAGGAGTTTTTATGAGAATTTTAGAAACTATTTTGAGAAAATTTCTTCAGAAATGGGTTTATGTCCGAATTTTTGAGAAATATTCAAGGTTTACAACCTCGGATTGAGAAATATAGGGTCGAGGATCCAACAGAGTGCCGGATGAGCCGCCCGAGCCTTTCAAAATCATTTTTTTGGTGTTTTTGTGCTTTTATTTTGGAAATCGGACAACAGGGCTCAGATTTGGATTTAAAATACTGAGTTCAGACCCGTAGTTGAATTTGAATATGTCAATGTGGAATCTAATCCAGAAATCTGAAGAAATAACTTGATTTTCTCAGAAAACGGGGTTAGGGGCAAAAGGGTCATTTTGTAAATCTTTGAAAAATTTGGGGTGTTCACAGATGCCCCTCTTTGCTACTAAGCCGGTTGAAAGCCGAGCTTAGTGGCAAAGATAACACTCCAAATTTTGAAAATGCCTCAGTCAGCAGATCTGAACTGGGTGTGGAAGAATTTATTTGAGGAACATGGCTTCTCAGGCTTTGAAACCTTATCCTGAATGGTTTTAGGGAGACGAAATCCTCGAAAATGATGTAATCAAATAATATAAATGAGGAAATCGTGATGGGACTTTTGAGTGAAAATTCTGAAATGGTGGGAAATGAGGATTTTGATCAGGTCTCATGGGTAAATCCAGATACTCTCATCGGAATGATTCAGGTTTAGCCCTTAACCTGGATGGGGCGAAAGTATATCAAGATGAATTTTGAAATGAGGAAAGGAATACATGAGGACCTTGATGGGACATTTTGGAGAATGCCTTGTGAAATGAAGCTCAAGTAGGAATCCTATCCTGGATGGATATATAAAGCATGGATTCCTTGATGGGAAGAGCCATAATGAGACTGGGAGAAATCATCTCGTTAAAACGAGGAACTTTGTAGGAACAAGACTCAGGTTTAACCCAAACCTGCAAGGAAGATACCTCGCGAAGCGAGGTTCCGGGTTAACTCTTAACCTGGACAGGAAATCTACCATATGGGTTTCTCAAACGGAGAAACCATAATGGGACCTTCGGAACTTGGACGAACAAAATCCGAAAGGGATTTGCGAAAGGAGAAATATGGGGTTCTTAAAGCTTGGAAAAAGGAATGATTTTGGGTGTCTCATTTGCTGAGACTGAAATAGCTTTTTGAAATCAAATGGCCTCTCGCAGAAAATTTCAGGTTTTAACCCTTAACCTGAGTGAGAACACCATACGGAATCCTTGACTGAAGAAACAGTGATGGGACAGGAAGAGATACTTCAACTGGATGAGGCAACTCTTTTGGAAGATATAAACAACGCTAGGTTGCATCAGAATAGATATCAGATGTTTATTTCACTTTTGGAATAGCTAGAAAATTTTGCCAATAAGATAAAAATTATAGCTGATTCAAATGCTTGAAAATGTGCACGTATGTGCAAAAGATATTCCCTCTTTTACCTGGGGTATTTCCTCCAATGAGGTTAACTCCTTAGTTCTAAGAGTCAAATTCAAAATTTTAGCACTGATGATCTTCTTCAAGGAAGCTATCCATTTCCCTGATATGAGAATAGAAGAAATATTCTCAATTTCATAATAGCAAGTAATGAAAAGATATTGATAAAAGAATTTTGCATGAGAAAAGATGACTTTTGGCAACTTCGGCAGTTTGATATCTGGGTGTTTTCCCATGATGATCTTTTTGCACTCTTTTTGAGTCATTGGGCTTTCTCGGGTTTTTCTCATCATCCTTCATTTGGATGTCCTGACTTTTTTTTTTCTCTTTTTCAGGGAAGGGTACGCCACAAACTCCTTCATCTCGGAGATGCTCCAATCCTTCTTTCTCTCAAGGATTATATATGATATTGGCTCAAAAAAGGTCTTTAGATGATAGCTGGAATCAAATATCTTTTAGGGTTTGTCGGTAGGCCCATCACATCCGTCTTCATCTCGACGGTGATCCGAACTTTCTCTGAAAGGATCCGTCACAAACTCCGTCATCTTGGAGATGTTTCAAATCTTCTTTGGCCCCGGGGGTCTACTCGCTTAATTCGCCTTCATCTTGACGACAATCGAGAGATCTCTTTTGCGGATATTTGATTGAAGCTTTTTAAATGAAAATGAGGAGATATGGGTTGAGTGGATTCTTTTTATAGCTCCAGATATTTCCATTGCCTGATTGCCAGAAAGTCATTTTTAAAACATGCACCATAGCCAAGATCAATATCAATTCGCTTCTGGCTTTTCAATATCATTGAAGATTTCTTTCATTGATCATATCGAGGACATTTCTTATATCCTTTTTGTTGATCAACAGGAAAAGATTTGAATTTTATCTCACTTTTCGCAAAAAATTTCACCTTTTGGAAGGAAATACAAGAGATAATCTAAGAAAATTCTTTTTGTGCAGTAAGAATATTTAGAATCAACAAATGCTTTTAGCAAATTGGCAATGTTTTCATGAATTCTTTGTGAAATAATCACTCAATATAGATCTTGATGAGACCTTGAGTTGCAATCTTCGATTCCGGAAATACATGACCAGCAAAAAGCTGGGACTTTTTGAAATACATGACCAGCGAAAGCTGGAACCTTTGAAATACGTGACCAGCGGAAGCTGGAACCTTTTCGAGATACATGACCAGCGAAGCTGGAACCTTTTGGAATACATGACAAGTAGATGTTGAGATCTTTTTGAAATACCTGCCTAGCGAAAACTGAAACTTTTGAAATACGTGACCAGCAAGAAACTGGAACCTTTTGAAATACTTGACCAGTAAAACTGGAACGTTTAAAATACATGACCAGTAATAATGCTGGAACATTTTGGAAAATACATGACCAACGAGTGTTGGGTCTTTTGGGAAATACACGAATGGTTATGAAAAACTGAGTTTTAATAAAAGGGTTGAGAGTGATAGAAATTGGGAGATTATAACCCGAGGGTTGAGAAAATGGTGAATTTTTTGAAAACATTGTATCCAGATGTTTGGAGAATTGATAGAATTGAGAGATCTAGAGATATGAAGATTTTGGAAATGATAGATTTGAGAGATTGAGACCCGAAGGTTTGAAAATAAGAGAATGGGGAGATCACAACCTAAAGGTTTTGATTTATGGAATTAGGTTGATTTTGGGAGCTCAAAGATTGTGAGCTAGAACTTTTTGAAATATATGACCAGCGAGAGCTGGGCCTTTTGAAAATACACGACCAAAAGCTGAGTTCTTTTTTTTGGGAATATATGACCAGCAAAGCTGGAACGTTTGAAATGTGTGACCAGCGAAAAGCTGGAACGTTTGAAATACCTGACCAGCGAAAAAAAGCTGGAATGTTTGAAATACATGACCAACGAGTGTTGGATCTTTTTTTGGAAATACCTGACCAGTGAAAGCTGGGACGTTTGAAATACTTGACCAGCAAGAAACTGGAACGTTTGAAACAAATGCCCAACGAGTGTTGGATTTTTTTGAAATACCTGACCAGCAAAAGCTGGGACGTTTGAAATACTTGACCAGCGAGAAGCTAAAACTTTTAAAATACATAACCAACGAGTGTTGGGTCTGACCAGCAAAAAGCTGGAACGTTTGAAATACCTGACCAGCGAGAAGCTGAAACGTTTGAAATACATGCCCAACGAGTGTTGGATCTTTTGAAATATATGACCAGCAAAAGCTGGGACATTTGAAATACCTGACCAACGAGAAGCTGGAACTTTTTGAAATACATAACCAACGAGTGTTGGGTCTGACCAGCAAAAAGCTGGAACGTTTGAAATACCTGACCAGCAAGAAGCTGGAACGTTTGAAATACATGCCCAACGAGTGTTGGATCTTTTGAAATACATGACCAGCAAAAGCTGGGACGTTTGAAATACCTGACCAGCGAGAAGCTGAAACGTTTGAAATATATAACCAACAGGTTGTTGGATCTTTTTGGAAACACCTGACCAGTAAAAACTGGGACGTTTGAAATACCTGACCAGTAAAACTGGGACATTTTTGGAATACATCA
This sequence comes from Nuphar pumila, assembly GCF_984573655.1. Taxonomy (NCBI): domain Eukaryota; kingdom Viridiplantae; phylum Streptophyta; class Magnoliopsida; order Nymphaeales; family Nymphaeaceae; genus Nuphar; species Nuphar pumila. The sequence goes on from NC_143251.1 coordinate 45,372,053, forward strand.
GCTTTTGGGAGATTTTAAATCAGAACTTGAATTTTGTAGAAGAAAGGATTTTGATCAAAAGATTGAATGTAGAGAGTTATTGGTGTGAGGATCGGATCCTCCAAATGAGCTCAAATGGATGATTGAAGATTTTTGGGAAATACCCTAGTGCGAGGACTGGGTTGTAAAAGATGAGCTAAACAAAGTGAAATTTTTAGAGAATAAGATTCTTTGGTAAAATTTAATGGACCATCATAGTTTAATTGCATGTGGTCGACTTTCAGGATTTTGTTCCCTTGTCCTGAACGGGGGGAATAATAAAAGAATACCTCATTGAAAGGAGGCATCAGGTTTATCCCTTAACCTGAAGGGATATATTTTAAAGGTAAAGGTAGATGAAAATTTTAATAAGATTGACAGAAATTTGTTTAAAACTTGACATAAATGAGCAATAGCTTGAAGAAGATCTGCTCAAACCAAAAAGTAAATCAAATGTAATAAAAATAAAGATCATAAGATGAGAATTAACAAAATTCGAGGAAAAGAGCTTTTGTCTAATCCTGCCTGCATATGATGAAAGAAGATGATTATAGATCAAAAATAAAAATGCCCCAGTATCATGGAGGAGAATGTAAGAATTGATAGAAGATCCTTATTTTATTGAAATGGCTCTTTGAAGAGTACAAAGGCTTTAGAATGAACATTCTAAGTATAAAATTTCTTCAGATGCAGAGCGTTGATGGGGTCTGGCATTTCTACTCCATCTGCGTTGATTAGACGATATGAATTGCGAGGTAATGCTTCCTTAACAACATAAGGGCCTTCCCAATTGGGTGACCACTTGCCCCATGGTCGATGCTTGAGATGAGCTGTCGATCTGAGCACCAAATTGTTAACTCGAAATTTTCTCTCAATGACAGACTTGGCATAATGTCGAGCTATCCTCTGCCGATAAGCTTGAGCGTGCTCTGCTGCTTTGAGCCTCTTTTCATCCAGTAAATCTAGCTGCACCAATCTCTGCTGCTGATACTGATCAAGTGGCAATTCTATGAGAGAAGCGAATTTGAGAGCGGGCTTTTGGACATGGAGAGGCAATACTACTTCAGTTCCGTAACAAGTTCTGAAGGAGTGGCATTAGTCGGAGTTCGAATGGTGGTCTGATATGCCCAAAGTGCGTCATGAATTTTCTCATGCCAATCTCGGCCTGTCTTCACAGTCCTTTCCAAAATACGAATCAAGATCTTATTGGTAGCCTCTGCTTGGCCGTTCCCTTGAGGATAATAGGGAGCTGAGAAATGATGGGAAATTCTGAATTTAGAACAGAAGGTTTTCATTCTCTCATTTTTGAAATGGGTTCCATTGTCTGAGACAATATCATGTGGTATGCCGAAGCGGCAAAGGATGTTCTTATGAATGAAAGAAACCACATGGCGGCCTTCTACTGTGCGTAGAGTAACAGCTTCAACCCATTTCGTGAAATACTCTGTTGCGGCCAGGAAGTATTTATGGCCGTTAGAAGCAGAAGGGGTAATTGGGCCTACAACGTCGAATGCCCACATAGAAAATGGCCAAGGAGAAACAACTGATTGTAGATATGCGGCCGGAGCATGAATGTAAGGTGCGTGCAATTGGCACTTGACGCACTTCTTCACAAATCTATGACAGTCCTGCTGCATGGTATTCCAATAGTACCCTGCTCGAACGATCTGCTTGACGAGAGTCTGATAGCCGACATGGCCACCACAAATCCCTTCATGCGCCTCTTGGATAACTTCTATAGCCTCTTCTTTGTCTAAGCATCTTGAATACTCAGAATTGAATCCACGACGGTAGAGGATATTGGCAAGAATGAAATATCGGGTAGACATACGCTGAATTGCACGTTGCTCCATTTTTGGCATCTCTGGTGGAAATTCACCAGTCTCAATGAAATTCTTGATATCTTGATACCAAGGTTTCTCCTTTTGATTAACCTGATTTATTTGCATAATTGAATCGAAAGCAGGTTGTTCAAGTCTGCCAACTTCGAAGGAGCGACACGACTCACTATCTTTGAAGGATAGAATGGAGCCCAGACTGGCTAAACCGTCGGCTATCTGATTATGCTCTCTTCTGATATGACTGAGCTGAAATTCTTCGAAGCTGTCCACAAGAGCTAAGACAATCTTCTGATACAGAATCAATTTGGAATCTTTCACTTGCCATTCAGTGTTAACTTGACTGACAACAAGTAGAGAGTCGCCAAAGGCATGCACTCTTTTGACATTGAAATTTTGCAGAATTTTGAGGCCTTGTATTAAAGCTTCATACTCGGCCATGTTATGAGTGCATTGGAAACCAAGCTTGAGAGAATAAGGGATCATTTCTTTTTTCGGAGTGATTAACAAGACTCCAATCCCGATGCCAGACATGTTTTTAGAGCCATCGAAGAACATATTCCAAACTGGGGGCTGTTGGATATTACAGATGTGCTCATCAGGAAAATCATCCTCTGCTTTAATCTCTTCTGTCAAAGGAAAATCCGCCAACTGATCTGCGATCGCTTGGCCTTTAATTGACTTTTGAGAGACGTACTCTAAGTCATATTGCATCAGAAGGACTTGCCACTTCGCAATTCGTCCAGTGAGAAATGGTTGTTCTAAAATATATCTGAGAGGATTGAGCTTCGATAGGAACTTGATTTCAGAAGCCAACAAGTAATGTCTTAACTTCTGGTACATCCAAACTAGAGCCAGACAAGTTTTCTCCATCTGAGAATACTTCTTTTCATAATCAATAAATGTTTTGCTAACATAGTAGATGGCGTGCTCTATCAGGCTTCCCTCTTCATATTGAGCGAGGAATCCACCACAGGCATTCTGATTGACAGAAATGTATAGTAAGAGAGGCTTTCCCAGCTTTGGCGGCTTCAAAACTGGTGGATTAAGGAGATACTGCTTGATGCGCTCAAACGAGAGTTGGCATTCTGATCCCCATTCGAATTTAACTCCTTTTCTCAACAAGTGGTTAAAAGGCTCGCATCTCATAGCTAAATTAGAGATGAATCTGCAAATAGACTGAATACGCCCTTGCAGGCTTCACAGTTCCCTGAGATTAGTTGGAGGCGGCATGTCAATAATGGCTTTTGCCTTGGCCGGATCCACTTCGATCCCTTTTTTGCTGATAATAAAACCGAGTAATTTGCCGGACTCCACTCCAAAAACACATTTCTGAGGGTTAAGTCTTAATTTGTAAAGAATGAGTCTTTCAAAAACTTGACTAAGAGCATCAAGGTGATCCTCTTCTTCTTTAGACTTAACCAAAATGTCATCCACATATGCATCCATATTCTTGTGCATTTGATCATGGAAAATGACGGCCATCGCCCTTTGATAGGTTGCTCCGGCATTTTTGAGCCCAAATGGCATCACCGTATAGCAGAAGGTTCCCCATGGGGTAGTAAATGAAGTCTTGGACTGATCACGAACGGCCAACTTGATCTGATTATAACCTGAATATCCGTCCATGAAAGAAAACATGGCATGACCTGCTGTGCTATCGATCAACATGTCAATATTAGGAAGTGGATAATCATCTTTCGGGGTGGCTCTATTGAGATCTCTGAAATCAATGCATATCCAAACTTTTCCGTTCTTTTTGGGGACTGCCACGATATTTGCTAGCCAATCTGGGTAATCAATAGCCCAAATGAAACCTGCCTTCAGTAAATCTTCAAGTCCTTCCTTGACCTGTTGCTCAATTCGAGGGTCTAATTTCCTCAATTTCTGCTTGATTGGTCTGGCCTCTGGTTTCAACTTGAGTCTATGCTCAACCAGCTTGATATCCAATCCTGACATATCTTCGTAAGTCCAGGCGAATACTTCTTGATGCTTTTTGAGGAATTGGATGAGTCTAGCTTTCTTAATTTCACTTAGACTTGACCCGATTTTGAGAATTTTCAGATCATCTTCCGATCCAATGTTGACATCCTCAGTTGGATCTTGAACCAAAGATGATGGTTCATCCTGCTTCTGAATGTGAGCAAATTCTGGCAAATCCTGAATAGTGGAATCAAATTCAGCTGGCTCTTCAGTCTGCTCTGTTGCCTGACTGACCTCCGCTCTGTCTTTCATCTCAGGGAACCTTGCCAATTTCAGATATTTGGGATTGATAACGAATCTTGTCATCGATTCAGGAGTTAATGGTCCTGAAAATGTAAGAAAGGTTTTTATTTAAGAGAAAGTACGAGCCAAATCAATTTTTTGTATAAGTAAAGAACAATGACATAGACAAAGTATAAGAAGGAAATGATGGATATCCAGAGAGAAAATTTTGATCTTTCATTGATTGAAGTAAAGTATTTACAAGACTTTAACAAAAGATGGGACTGTATTGTCCCTACAAGATAAAAGAGAAGAAAAAGAAAGCAGGAAAACTAAGGCATCATCTTCAGTTGTTTCCTCTGACGAAAACTGTCCTTTTGCTGGAATCCTGGCCGGTGAATCCCAACCCTGAACTGTCTGAATGCTGAGTAGGAACGATTGGCTTCACTATACCATCTTCATTCTTTCCTATGCCCCGGAATGGCTGATATTCATGTTTTATCAGCAGATCAAATCCCTTTCTGGCTTTAGAGAACTGAGGGAATAAAGGGTGATCTTTGAAGGAGGCGTAATCAATGCGTCCTGCTAGCTTGAAGTAACAAGGTCCCTGCCATTGGACCGTAGCTGCAACATTTTCCTCTTCCATGACATCTTTCAGTTTCATCATCTCTAGACTGTCACTGAGATTGATCTCATCCGCTTCTCGGATGCTTGGAATATCAGCTGTGAATGTTGGACGAGGAATCATAGGCTGTGGCAGCCTCTCTTCAGGATCTTCGCCCAAAATAGTGGTGATCATTCCACCTTTGGACCACTTTATGCATTGGTGGAGAGTTAATGAAACTGCATTGGCGTTGTGGATCCATGTTCGTCCTAACAACAGGTTGTAAGTTGGCGGCACGTTGACGACATGGAATAACACCGTATGCACTGAGTAGTTAATAAAAATTTCCAGGAAGATCTTGCCCTTGGAAGTCTGCCCGTGATTATCAAAGCCGTAGATGGTGATGGGATCAGGCACGTATTCTTCTTCCTTCAACCCCAAGGCTTTCACTGTCATTTCTGGGCAAATATTCAAGCTGCTGCCCCCATCAACAAGAACATGTGGGACAGTCATGCCTCTGGTCCTGACCACAATGTACAACGCATTGTTATGAAATGAATGAGGCTTTGGCAGGTCCTCATCAGAGAAAGTAATAGGCGCATTTGTCATCGCCTGATTTACTATTTTTGCCATGTCCTCGGGCGTGGTGCCCGGTTTCACCTTGATCTTTCTTAATAGATCATCCAACTTTTCCTGGTGCTTGGGAGAATCATGAGTTAATTCGAAGATGGAAATGTTGGAGAGTGCCGTAACTGGCTTCTGGAAATCATCAGCCTGTTCCTCTGCTGCTTTAGAGGTTTCTGCTTTCTCTGCGCAGGCTTCTTTCTTAAGAAAGCTCTTGGGGAAGATTTGAATTCTTTCATTCTTGACTGACACACTAGCTTGGTCAAGAAGCGAGAGGATATCTATTTTCTGATACACAGGCTGATCCTAATGTAGAACCATTACCTGATGCTGGAGTTTTAGCTCTTCACTAGAGCATGGGTGGATATGACTCTGTGGAAGGAAAGGGTGTTCAGAGATGGTCGATGCTGAATGCTTCGGAAATGGAGCAGATAAAATCTCCATCTTGCCCTCCTCTTCATCTTCTACGAGGATACTTTTGTCGATACAGTCTTGGACCAAATGCTTCAAGACGAAGCAGTGTTCTGTATCATGCCCCATGGCTCTATGGAATTTGCAATATTGCTCTCTGTACTTTCCCATGAATACCGGAGGATCCGCAATTTTGGGTAATTTCACCATCCCGTGGGACAACAGATATTCCAGCACTTTTTCCAGAGGCTGGTCTAAAGGAGTGAATTTTCTGTCCTTGCTCCAATTGATGTGTTTTGGTTTTTCTTGAAAGTCCCCTTTTTGTTGAGGACCGGTTGGGAGAGATTTGTCATTGCTCTTGAAGAATTTGCCCTTTCTTCCCCTGTTCTGCTCAGGTTTCGACCCGCTGCCACTGTCATTGCTGCTGCTGCTGCCCGGATGGTCTTCGGAGATATAAGCCGAGTAGGTAAAATGAGCCTTCTTCTTTGGGTCCAAGATGTTCTTTGCCGAAGAGACACCTTCGTACATCCCATTTTCTACCCCCATTTCGAGCCATTCAGCTCGCTCCGTTAGCTCGATGAAGGACTTGGAGGGATATGGGAAGAGGAGGCTTTTCAGGGGCTGACAGAAATTGTTGAGGATGACCTGGAGGGCATGCTCCTCAGAAATGGGATTCCTCATCTTATTGCAAATACTTCTCCACTTATGGATAAAATCCCTGGCCTTTTCATTGGGCTCTTGCTTGAGGTTGTACAAGTAGTTTAGGGTAGGTAGGGCTTCTGTGTTGAACAGAAAGCGTTCAACAAACATATTAACAACTTTATCAAAATCCCTCAATTCGATGGGATTAACATGTTCAGCGTACCACTTGGCCGCTATCCCGTTCAAGCTGCGGGGAAAACAGAGAAAAAGGGCGCGGTTATCCTCACTGAACCAGGCACATTCTGCGAAGAACATTGCTAAATGGGCTTTTGGATCGCCGGTTCCGTCAAACTTAGTGAACTTCCGGGGGAGGTTCTCCAGATCCTTGTCCCCTTCTAAACCGAGATAGAAGTCCTGCCTGGTGTACGACCTCTTTCCTTTGTCACGGATTTGCAGGTCCTTGACTATCTTGGTTAAAGCTTGAATTGAGTCCTCTGCGGAGGCCCCATACTTGGGCTTGTTTACTGATACTGGCTCTTCCACTGGCCTCTTGGACTGCCGCAGGTGCTTTGGAATGTAGATCAACTGTTCTTCTTCTTCAGAGACTTCTCCTGCTGACCCGGAATCTTCAGAAGTACTGTCACGCTGCTTTTTCTGCTTGCTGATCTTGACTGGCTTCTTCATGGGCTTTTTCTTCGCTTTGCTCTTAGAAGCTGCCTTCTTGGGGGCAGCTTTGGCCTGCTCAGCCATCATCTTAGTCATCATTTTTTGGAAGATCCGATACATGACCGGATCAACGTCGCTTTCATCTCCGGAGTTATTCTTCTTAGATAATCTAGGAGAATTCATCTCCTCTGACTCGCTGTCACTGCGCTGTTGAGCAACCCGTTTGTCAGCCCTTGTCTGGACCATTGTTCAGATGCCTAAGCTTTCCTGCAGAATATGGGAATGGTTAGAGTATGGAGAAGTTTTTTTGAAAATCACAATTTCTTTGAGAAAAGCAAGAAATGAGGGGATTTGGTAGACAATTTCAAGAGATTATCCCATTACCCGGGATTGGGTCATCACACGATTTGTGATAATTGTGTTACCATTTGATGATAACAGAGAAATGTGCCTTGTTACCTAGGCGAGGTCGTCAACCATGATAAGACATATTGAAGAAATGCGGAAAGAATATCCCTTTTACCCGGGATTTAGGTCGTCATCCAAAATTTGTGACTTTTATTTGCGCTATAAACAAAATACAGAAAACAACATTTTGGCCAAAAAGTAAAAATTTTATTGATATTTTTAACATTCAAAGACAGAGAGAAGGTGGGTAGACAGTTTGCCACCACTCTTGATATTCAGATGATACATTTGGCCCAGGAAATATAGACAGAGAAATAAAGGAGTTCCAGGTATATTTAGCGACATGATATGCCCCAGACCACTGATCCGACTGCAGGTTGAATTCTGACACGTTGCCTGTCGAGAAACGGGTGTTAGCACGGACCTGCCGCTGTGAACACTGCCTCAGACATCGTTCCGGCTGATAATCAACACAAAAAAAAGGGCCCATCAACTTGTAGCGCTTGTCACGGGCATAAGTGTATCGAGGAACAGTCTCTCTTCTGTCAAAGAAATCCCAGGTGATCTCCTCCTGATGCAGCTTCTCGATCAGAGCTCGACATTGGATGACTGTCTTCGGCTGCTTACTGTTGAACCTGAAAGAACTGGCCTTCGAAGGAACGTGTCGCAGGAACCACGACTGCAAGGCGTAAGTGCATCCTTCTACCAGAATAGTCTCCCCAAGAGCAAATCGAGCCAAGCCTCTGTAAAGAAAGGCTAATGCGGCCATGAAGACTGAAAGTTGGCGGGTCTGCTTATTTCCCCATCTTCGAAAGAGCTGAGCGACTCTGATATCTATGAAATTCTGACCATCTTGGAAGAAAGCTAACCCCACTGTACACAGAATCATGGCATGCTGAATTCTGTCCTTCGCTGCTCGAGACAGAGTGTCAACCTCTTTGTAGGCTCCATATTTTTGATATAGTTCAAATAGGTTGATGAACTGATTTCCACCAATCTCAGTGAGGGGCCAGGATCTGCTCCCTGTTGCTCTTGCTAAGGCTTCTCGAACGTCCACTCCTTTGATGTTGATCAAAAACTGCTGCTCGACAGGATCATCTGGCTGACCAGCTGGTTCGGGCAATCCCATGATATCATTAAACTCATCCATCAGTAGCGTCATTTCCCCCCAAGGAAACCAGAATGTGCAGGTACGTGGATTCCACCGTTCTGCCATGGCTTGAATCAAAGCTCCATTGATGGTTCGCTTGCCTACCGCTGATGCCATTTCCAACCCACAGTCATCCAAGTGGTCTGGGAACATACGTGAGAAGGTGGCGAACCAAGAATAATACCACCGAGGGAAGAAAGGACGAGATTGGATGACCCGCAGATCCGGGGATCCATCCTGAATATGATAGAAGACATGATCTCGGGGAAAGACAGCATCGAGGGAATTTGACGCCATTGAAGTGATACTGGGGCAAAAGAAGATAAGGGGAATTAGATAGAATGCAGGACTTATGGATAAACTCTTTAAATAATCAAACCTAGAAATTTTGAAAAGGTTGATGAAATTTTTAAAGGAATTTTCCAGGGTTTTGAAGAAAATTTGATCTAAAAGAGAAAAAGAAATGTAGGTAGATAGAAATATATACCTGGGGTTTTTGAAAATAAGGGTAAGTTTTGAATAATACACCTAGGGTTTTTGAAAAGGGTCTGATACATATATATGAGAGAATAAGAGAAATATCACACAACCAAAGCTGCACAAACAAGGATGCACATACAGCACTCCCTAAAGGCTGACTCTAAATGCAATAGTTGAAATGGCTTGTAGGACCTTAATCCTAACTCTAGGGTTCAGATCATCTGATTCCAATCAAGATACACCGATATACCCAAGCCGAAGCTCGAAGTACGTGGCATAGAAATATTTCTCCGGTTCTAAGGAAATGGCTTCCCAACATCCTTGAGCACCTACCGATATACCTCGGACTATGGCCCTTAGGTACGTGGTAGGGGGGCACGAACCCAAATAAGTGGTCCAGTTGTGAGGCTCTCTCCCAAACTATGGTTCAGTGAGACAGCCCAGCAACGTGAAGACCGGGACAATATAGGTAGGGGATATTTTTGAAAACATGTTCAACATGCAAAATAAATCAGATGGCTCTAATGCAAGTCCTAAAAAGATAGATTAGAAATGAAGAGAAGCATACACTTGCATACATTGTTTTGCATTCAATCCCTAAAAATTAAGGAGAGTTGTATTTTAGACCTAAGTCTAATGTGAGCATGGAATAATCTCCTCAATATGGTGCTATCAAACCATACTTAAATCCTATATGCAATGATGTCAGCTTAGGACAAGATCTAGGCTCCTAAGGTTTGCATGGAAATGAAGCTGACATATGAAGAATAAAGACTTAGATAATGTCATAGCAAAAGAAAAGGCATTAAATTCGACCGGACGAAGACGAGTCCCATCACGGTCGCCAAACCTGTGATCATCGCAAAATTTTTCCTCTCGTAATATTCTCTCTCTTCCTTCTCTTTTCCTTTCCAACCTCTTATTTTCCTCCTTTTTGAAGGGAGAAAAGATAAAAGAACGAAAAAGAAAGAGAGAAGAGAAAAGAAAGAAGAGAAGAGAAGAGGAACTCTTTTGCGGGTCTCACTTGACCTTAATTTTAAAAATATTTAAAATAACTCGCCTCCGTTTTTGAAATATTTGCGGGAAAACTGGGAGACAGGATCCGCTCGTCGGTACAAGGTTCGATCGTTCCTGGCACCTTTACCAAGGGTAATCGAACCAAGGGTCGAATTAATGCCTTTTGCTTTGCTAAGAAATTATCTAAGTATTTATCCTAGGTCTAAAAATGCACAATGAATCATGCTTGTGCAAATGCAAAGATGTATGCTCTTTTTGAAAATATTTTGAAGAAATCCCAAGTGAATCCGATAAAGTGAAGAAATGTTTTCTAACTTAGAACTTAAGATTAAAGTTCTAAGTTTTTTTAGAATAATCGGGAGCTTGGGAAAATAAATCTGGCATTTGGAAATTGATCTTGAAGTCTTGAAATAAAAAGAGAATGAAGGAAATTTTCAAAGTCATAAATGGACTTTGAATTTAGAATTTTGAACTTGGATGAATATTTGGAATGGAATTGAATTCCACTTTTGAAGTTTTGATTTTAGAAGGGAATATGGGAAATCTAAAGGAATTGAGAAATGAGATTTGTAAAAGTTGGATTTTCAAGATGAAATCCGAATCCAAATTCTGTATTCTGAATAGAGTTTTGAGTTTATTTTTAGGATCCAAAATAGGGACTTGGTTTGAATGAAATGGAATTGGCTTTAAGAATTGGAATTTAAGTGGAATTTTGGATTTGGAATTTTGAAGGGAATTGGATTTAAGACTTGGAATACGAGATGGTATTTGGATTCTGAAATCTGAGATCCAAAATAAGGTTGGACTCTGGATTCTAAGATGGAATTGGATCTGAAATCTGAGATCCAAAATAGAATTGGGTTCTGGATCCTAGAATGGATTTGGATCTGAAGTCTGAGATCCAATGTAGGATTGGATTCTAGATCCTAAGAATTGGATTTTGGATCTGAATCTGAGACCCAAAGTAGGGTTGGATTCTAGATCCTAAGAATTGGAATTTGAATCTGAATCTGAGATCCAATGGTAGAATGAGGATCTGGATCCTAAATGAAATTTGGATCTGTGATTGGAGATCCAAAGTGAAATAAGGGTTTGGACCCTAAATGGAATTTGGATCTGTGATGGGAGATCCAGAGTAGAATAAGGATTTGAATCCTAAATGGAATTTGGATCCGTGATTGGAGATCCAAAGTGGAATGGAGTCCTATACTTGGAAATCTGTATCCAAGTTGAGACTAAGATTTGGGTTTTGAGAAGTCCAAAATAGGACTTTTAAAGATGATCTGGGTTTTTGAAGATCCAGATTTGAACTTGAGAAGGTTTGGGTTTTTGAGATTCAAAGTCAATCTTAACTTTGATTTAAAACTTTGAAGAAAAACTGGATTTAGAATCAGAAGATGAATTTAGAAACTTCAAAGTTAAATTGAACTTTGAAATCGAGTTTGGAAATTTGAAGTTTGAATATGAAATAATTTTGAAATTTCAAAGTCAAATTGGACTTTGAAATTGAGATAGGTTTGGAAAATAGAAAAGATGTTCAAAATCACTTGGGTTTTTGAAAGAATTTTGAAAAATATGATGCAATTCTACCCTATATGATGAATGAATTTGAATAAGTTTGAAATTGGACTTTGAAAAACTATTTCATTCTTTAAATGAATTAAAATAAGATTGAAAATATAATACATCCTTGACTATGGTCATTGAATGTATTATATGATAATCTATATTTAAATTCAAAAGAAGAATAAAATACTTTTTTAGTGCTTTTATAGAATTTAAAATGAAATCAACCCTCAATATACCCTGACTATGGCCATTGGTATATATTTTGAGTTAATCCTAAGTTAAATTCTGATAAAAGAAAAAAATATTTTGAGAAAATATGATGGATTTTGAAAGTGGATCCAGTGTGGATCTATTGTTATTTCGTAAAAGATAAGAATTCTAAGTTTTGTTCACACCCCGACTATGGCCGTTGATGTAAATCGTCAACTTAGAATTAACTTACCTCTTACGAAATGGTGCACGTGCCATTCGTGTTTCACCATTGAGAGATTTTGAGAAATAAAGAAAAAAAATGCATGAAGAACAAATAATTCATGATATTTACAATGCTCATTCATTCTATCTAAAGCAGGAAATGTAAATTCTCATTCAGCTCTAGCTATTACAATATACAAAATCAAATTTACAACCCCAAGTAATGATATCTTCCACATATTTCCTGCAAAAGACTTGATTAGTAGAAGAAGATAAAGGGAATTTGTATATATCACATAGATGTCCAAAGTGTTCATGCATGATGAAAAAGACGGGAAATGATATATATATACATCTATATACATGCATATATATGTATATGGGTATATATATATATATACATATACATATAGGTATATATATATCAATAACTTGGGAAAATATAGGGGTATACATGGATATATATGTATACGCATGTGGATACGGACATATACATGTGTATTTATACATGAATATAGAACATCAAGTGAGAAACTACTTATGAAAGAGACATTCAGAATTTTTGCCTTGGAGTAAATGGGAGAATGTCTTTTTACACAGTTTACTTACTGTGTAGTGAATGGTATACCATGCACACACACAGTGATTGTGAGAAATTAGCAGATATACCAGCATTAGAGAAGAGGCCTGGGCCTCGGTGCATGAATCATAGCAGTGCCTGGGCACTGCTATGGATGTGAAAGTGGTTACAGCAGTGCTAGGCACTGCTGTAAATACGTGGCAGGTGTAACAGCTGAGGGTCAAAATATCATCCTGGTGATATTTAGAGGGTAATGTAAGACTAAGGGGAAGCTGTAATGAGAGAAAAAGTGGAAATTGCAGCACTGTGATGGTGCTGCTGCTACAACGGATAGATGCTGCAAACAGATGCCTTAACAGTGAGGGAAACATTATGAAGTGATGGCACCGCAACACATACACGGTTTCAGCCAGTGGCTTTTTAAGATGTCTTGCAGCAGAGTGTTGCTGCAACTCCAAGAAGTAGGTAAATGACATACACCAGCTGTGTGCAGGATGGAAGACGCCAAAGGCAATGGGTAAGTGATTAATTTTATTTGTAGGTAAAGTATGACTGAAGGTGGAATGTAGGATAATGACAGTGGAATTGAAGCTGGAACTGAAGCATGTGAAGGGTGTGGATGGAGCAGAAAGCAATGATGTTTAGCCTTACCTGTAACGACAGTGTTGCCAAGCTCCACAATGCACAAACATTCAGTCATTCCTCTTTATCAAGGCATAAATATAAAACACATGCATACTGTAATATTAACATTAGAAGAGCCCAGCAAATTAGAACCTTCGACTAAGCTGGACTCCCTTGTTTCGTGGCTGCCACATGCCGTGCCTGCCTTGAAACCAAAAAGAATAAAAGGACCAACCCAAAAGCGACACAGGATAATGCTTATAAATCTGAAAGAACTGAGCTAAAGACCACCCTACAGCAGCTTTGGCAAATTTAATTTGGAATTAGAACTGAAAGGTTATACTTCATAAAAAGAAATCGCCAACGTGGACAGTGAACAATAATTCTCCAGAAGTTTCTAAAAAGTAATAGAGAATAATGCATGGTAGAGGAAAATTTATGTTAAAAATCTATACATCCTTTAGCAGTTTATTCACAGGAAACACAATATTTCTGCATAAAATCTCTAAACGAGATATTAAGATTGAGGATATAATAGCAAAAAAACCCAGCCTGGTGACCTTCCAGGAACAAGAAAACAGATGATAAATTGCGTTCCAAATATATCAAGCGTGTTTCAACATTCCTTTGACAAGAGATACAAAATGTTTGACAACGTCAAAGTTCAAGGCCTCTAAGATATAAACCCCAAAATGAGATAGAGGATGCATAAGCTCTTATAACGTGGTGCACCTTATCCCTACCTGCACAACATATGCGCACACGCACATTCATGAACATGGGCCTGTTGATATCAGAATTTTCTGAATGGTGAAATGTTATAAAATCATATATCTAAAGACCCCTCAAACCGGATGCACATTGTAGCCTCAAAGTTGTAGTGAAGTAAGATCCAAAGAGGGAAAAGAAATGGTTTGAACTTCTTTCAGGACAGATCTCATCTAACTAGGTTGAGCCTAACAGAATTAGGACAGATCTCGACCTGGATAGAGAGGCCCTGTTCTGCAAATTTACACAGATATATACATATATATATATATATATATATATATATATATATATATATATATATATATATATATATATATATATATATATATATATATACATACATATATAAATATATATTTTAGCACCATAATGTCTAATGTGCATAACAAACATGAATGTGCCCAGTAGTGTTATAGGCAATCAATTGTCTTGACATATTTTCATAAGAGGAGTTTGTAGATGGACAACTTTGGGGTGGTAATAAAAAAAAAAAAGGAAAACGCTAAGATGAGGAAGATACTTTTCCCCCAACGCAGTTCACAACCAGAATTATGAGCCACGCTGTAACAGAGGTCACACTCACGAAAGTCACTATGAAAAGGACCAAGAGAATCCAATTTATTTCTGAGATATAAATTTGCCTGTATGTTCATCTTGAAGAATGGGCAACCTTCTGCTAGCCTTAGGATCCTTCCTGCAAGGGTTTTATTCAGACACTCGACATATGCTAAAACAGAACTTCATACCCCTGGCCAGTGAGATACCGAAGGGGATATGTCCGACAATATTTGTTGAAATATCAATAAGGAATACAACAATAGCAATCAAATAATTGATGTTATGATCCAAACTAATAGAACACAAAATTAAATTTAATAAACTATAAAGGAATCTCAGAATTTTGCACGAAACAAAGTGTTACAAGGTGGTATTAATAACGCAACAAGAATAAAGGGAATCTTAACAGTCGCAGAGCATTGCGAGAGTCCATGCTGGGTGTTGTGCTGTTGTTACTGTAACAGGCCCACTGATCATTATGCAAAATTACACAAATGACAGGATTGTAAGTTGTGGAAAAGAAAAAAGATGACCTATACAGGGGAATTCCTTAATGAAATGAGAAAAGTTTCACTATGAATCGTGCATAGGGTATATTCCGTATCAAGCACATGCCTTCCATTTTCATAAGTCTTTCTCAAAGGAGTTCCCAGCATAACAGAAGCATGGGTTGTGATGGATGGGATGGCGAGAGGAACCAATTCCTGACTGTCATATGGTATTGACATGTATCCTCAAAACAAGGGAGCCATCATTGATGAAGCCAGTTAAGCAGGCCCCATATCACGCTAGATGTTGTGACTTTGTAAGATGTGGACATTCCACTTCTTCCTTTGAATCAAATCCGGTTTGCTTACTGGATTTTGATCGATGCATAGGGGAAAGATGATGATGCTACTGAATTCAGGGGACTCAAGATGTATGAACACAGATGGCACACAAGGGAATACAAAGTATAAGAAGATTCTAAAATGTCCGTCAATTACCGCCAATCATGGGGGACTTTTGGGAGGTTGAAGACATGAAAACGCGATTATAACGCAGATCTGAAGCTAGACAGCTTGCAGATCTACAGTTTTGATGATAATGCTAAATCTAAAAAAAAAAAAAAAAATCATGATGCCAACCGAGTGGAATGATCAATAAAAAAAAGCAAAGATTAAATCAAGGCAGAGATCTACCATATGAACAAAAATAATCACAATGCATTGCTAAACCCATAATCAGAACAATAATAGGTTGCAAGATAACAAAGGAAATGAAAACAAAAACATAAGCAAGATGTTGGAATCTAGAGATTCCTATTGATGTTGCACAGGGATGGATTGACGTTGCACAGGCAACTCAATACCACCGATAGTGCGTAACGAAGTTCTAAATGGGGAAAACCAGAATAAACTGGAAATAATCGAAGGGAGAGAAAATCACTTACTGAATTGCTTCACACCAAAAGGGGCCGGAGGAAGTGAGGCTTCTGATTTGCTCGTTTTGCCAAAACTGAGAGTCCCTCGATCGAAAAAGAGAAAAATGCTCGATAATGGGATGGATGCCTCAGAAGAAAAAAGAAGAAGGAATAACCGATGTTCGTTAGCAAAAGGGTGAATGGTGATCGTAGATGAAATTGATCGATTGCAGCTGATGGAATTCGATGATTGGTAAGATGATGGATCTGAAAGAAGGGAGAGTCGATGTGAACACCCCAAATTTTTCAGAGTTTTGTAAATATGACCCCTTTTGCCCCTAACCCCGTTTTCTGAGAAAATCAAAGAAGTTTCAAAGCTCATTCCTTAGATTCTCTGAATTAAATTCCATATTGGTATGTTCAAAGTTAATTTCGGATCCGAATCCAGGACTTTGAATCCATAATTCCTCAAAAACAGGATCAAAACCCATTTCTGAAGAAATTTTCTCAAAATAGCTTTTAAATTCTCAAAAAAAAAAAAATCCCTTTTGTAAATATTTTACAAAAACACATTTTTTTTTTTTTTTTAGTTTTAAATCTTTGATTTCTCGTAAAGCTTTAGGATTTTATTCTAAAAATACAAAAAAATTGAAAAATAAATTAAAAAACCAAAAAAAAAAAATTTGGGAAAAGCTACAAAGAAAACGGATGATTTTCAAGCCTTTAAAGCCATTTTTACCAAAAACCTCATTCCTTAAACATTTTTCAGAAAATTCTTAAAAGGGGAACCACCTCTTGGAAAAATGGGAAAAATTTCCAACAAACTCTTCCCGCGCCTCTTTTCTTCTTCTCTCATCACCGTCCGATCTGCAACAACCCACCTTCATCTCCACCTTCAATCCTCAACGGGTTTTCCCCTCTCGAAGCTTCCATCTCCTCTTTAAGAAGAGGCCAGCTCCTGTCTTCTGGCATCCATTTTTTTTCACC
Source organism: Nuphar pumila (assembly GCF_984573655.1). Lineage (NCBI taxonomy): Eukaryota > Viridiplantae > Streptophyta > Magnoliopsida > Nymphaeales > Nymphaeaceae > Nuphar > Nuphar pumila. The sequence goes on from NC_143251.1 coordinate 45,389,021, forward strand.
GGCATCCATTATCAAGAGCTTTTTATCCCAATCATCGCGTTCTCTGCCAATCCATCTTCAAACTTCCTCTTTCGATCCATTGTCGACATCCATCCTCCACCCCACTTGATCAAGGTTCCTTTTAAATCCGTGATCGACGACATCCATTCTCTTCTCTGGTCATTTACTTCCTCACCTCACACAACCAACTTTGCTTCTGGAGGATCGACTATCATTAAGCATCATCGGTATTTTTAAGCATCGATCTTCCTTCAGCGGCCATCAATCCACAACAATCCCATTTCTTCCCTTTTCCCCTTCTGGTGGACTCCAATTAAACACAAAGATCGTCTACCTTTCAAAAGCTCTGCCTCATAGCAGAATCAAGACCGAAGAAGGTTCGACCGTCACAACAGTATTTAAAGGTAAACACCTTGCTTCCTTCCTCATTCTCTTTTACTCTTTTCCTTCTGTCGTCCTTACTGCACTTCCGTAATTTTCTTTTCTTCTTTTCGTTTTGCTATTTCTCAAAAAAAAAAAAAAAGGGGGAAAACGAAAGCAACTTTGTATCACGAATCTGCTCATTACAGTCTCGGTGATACTCACTGCTATAGCAATACGGCCTAGATTTTGAACATTCGACGCATTCTGAGGCAACAATGGAGGGTGTGGTTTATTCTTTCATTTGACATTTTTTTTTATTACTATTCATCTTATCTCTAGTTTCCTGTTTAAGAAAGGATCCTTTGTTCTTCAACTTTGATAGCTTGTTTGTGATTCTATTTCTTGGTTCATCACAGTTTTTTTTTTGATTGTATTAAATTCCCAAACCATAGATGACCTCTTGTTCTAAATATATTATACTTTTCTTTTCTTCTTCATAAAATTCTGGTTGAAATGGTCTGATCTGATTCACCCCCCCCCCCTTTTGAACCAAGCCTGGAGCAGCAGAGTTGGACTTACTAAATCTCCTCTGTATGAGTATAACAGAGACCGACCTGTTATGGAGTTTGATCAAGCCTCGTCCTAGATTCGCTGCGGTGTTACTAACTCACAAAATTTCATTATGTAGGTCTATTAGTCGTCCACCTATACATGCCATACTTTTCATTTTTTTTTTTGCTCTGACCTTGTCTGTAGCCATTGACATTTACAATCCCATATAGCTTGCCGCCATATGTACAGGATCATTAATTTTTTTTTTAGTATGGCATCAGACGTCATAAGGGTAAATAACACTTAGCCTCATATTAGATGTTGAATTCTGTGTATTGCATTCTCTTGATATATATATATCACATGTCTGTGGGTCAAGGTATTCAAAAGCTCATTAGACACAAGCTATGACTGCTTTAGTCACAGTGACAAGAGAAAATCATTGGTTGATACTTATGTCTGGTATGCTGTATTATGACTCATAGCTGAGAAATCACCATTGCATGGATGGTGACATTTGGGTTGAGTATAAAACCTTCTGCTAGGTATTGCTGATCTCTCGCGTAAGTCATTACATCTAAGGCACTCAGTGCATCCTTTTGAAGACAATTCCTGGATGGGATGTCACAGCTTAACATGTCTCTCAGCCTCCTATGGTGCCACGCTAAAGGTGCTTGGAAGTTCTGGTCAAGAGCCTTTTGAGGTACATAATGTAGCTTCCCTGCCTCCTGCTAATCAAAAGCTCAGGGTCTATCTGAGTTTTCTTGAATTGATAGTCGCTAACAATCTGTAAAGATGGTGATTTCCAGTAGATTGAGATTCCAGCAGTTTGTCGAGTTTCACTACCAATATCGAGTTCCATGGGATTTTGTTTGTTCATCACTATTGTGTTTTATTATTGCTAATTGGGTTTTGTTATAGAACCTAATTATGTTAACTAAGTGTCATCTGAATTCAAAGACATTATCAGCAAGCTTTCTTGCTGAAGTTGACAAGGTCATAGATCCTTTCCAAAGTCTGCCATGGATTTTCAAGTCATATGCTAAGCACAGAATTCTTTATTCAGTCTAATTGAAGTTACATTCATGATATGTCTGATTTAATCCGTGTTAGACAGAGCATCACATTTTGCTTTGTGGTCCATTCAAATTGAGGCGGATAGGGTTATTTTAGCCATGGAGAATCTAGTAGACAATGCTCATCGTGGGACAATGCAAATAAGTTCTAATATTATCTTCAGGTTGGTCTGTGTGTTATTTTCTGCAAAATTTGGTTTGGTCAGTCACCTGTTACAATGCACTTCTGTTACATTTATTCCATAGCCCTTGTTGCAATACCACAATTCACTAGCTACATTCGCCACACTGTGCATGTGCATCCTTTAGCATCACATCTCCATGTAATTCTTCACCTCCCAACACCTTCCTACACTCACATAAACTCATTTAGCATCACCTTCTTCAGCACCCAATTTCACTTCCTTACACTTTTCATCATACTGCTGCCACTACAGTAATTTCTCTGCATCTTCACTTTGCCCGTGCGATATTACTCAGCACCTTGTTCACTTACGGTCGTCACTAGCTGCAGTAATCTCTCCACAACACCACGTATAAACCCACCCTGTGTGCTCACAACAATGATGAATATTGTTGCGATCCCCTGTGCACAACCAATGGGACTTGCAATTATTATATTGCAGTCACCACCTCCCCACAAATTCCTGTGTTTTCACTACTTTTGCCTTTTTTTTTTTACTGTCTCAAATATTCCGTTATGCACAGTCGCTTCCATCAGCTGGATGTGATCAACACCTATCCCCATTCCTTCACCCAAGAAAACAATCCTCACAGGGTCTACCCAAAGTTTCATACAAAAATGACAAAAGGCAACATATGGATTCCTGGACCTCCAGTGGCAGAACTTTGAGCCACAACAGAAGATTTTTTTAGCTCTGTTAGGTTGTAAGAATGTTGTCCAAGTTCTTGGGAGTATGGGAAGTCATTTTCTGTATATCATTCTACCCTTCTCACCATTAGACATAACCTCCCATTCAGCACAGTCATGGTCTTGACTGCTGCAAACATCCCTAGCGATGTTTACAGCTGCCCAGCAGCCCATTATATGTGGCCATTCCTTGCTACAAACCATCAATCATCACTAGCTACAACAGTGTCACCTCAATGCCCTGCATCATCGCATCTTCATTATCAATATAGCGCCACTACCCCTCCACGGTTGCTGCAGAAATAACCTACCCTGTTCTGGATTTACAACAATGTTTTGTTGTAAGACACCCTCACAGCCACATGCATTTCACCAATGTACAACATCTGTGCATTCCCACTTCAGCACCATTTCTGCATATATCTTCAGCACAGTTTACACTCATTCATCACACTTATGTTTTTTTTTTTTATACCACCCTGCTGCATCTGTGATTAACATCTATACCTTCATTCAAACAGCATTTCATAACATAGGTCATATGTTACATGCACTGCCATCATTCTCCACACCTTTCCATGATCTTTGCACATCATGTTAGCATGTTCCATCTATCTTGAATTTTCTTCCTATACTCTCTCATCAACATTGAGGGATCATCACATGCATTGTAATTCTAATATAACCTCTTGGTTTTTCCTCCCATTTCCTACTTGACTTCATACTAACTTTATCTTTTTGCAGGAAATATAGGAAAAGGGTTATTTTCTGTTTGGCTTAGGGAATTGTAATTTTTTATTTCAATTTCAAGACTGTAATAGTTAGATATAATGAGAATTTACATTTTCCAATCTTAGATAGAATGAATGAGCATTTCATGAATTGCCTGTCTTCATACATTTTTCCTTTATTTCTCAAAATTCTCACAATGGTGAAACACGAATGGCACGTGCACCATTTCGTAAGAGGTAATTGATACTAAGTTGATGATCCACATCAATGGCCATAGTCAGGGTGTGGACAAAACTTAGCATTTTTATCTTTTACAAAATAACACTGGATCCGCACTGGATCCATTTTCAAAATTCATCATATTTTCTTAAATATTTTCTTTTTTTTTATCAGAATTTAACTTAGGATTAACTCAAAACATATACCAATGGCCATAGTCAGGGTATATTGAGAGTTAATTTCATTTTAAGTTCTATAAAAGCACTAAAATGTATTTTATTCTTCTTTTGAATTTAAATATAGATTATCATATAATACATTCAATGGCCATAGTCAAGGATGTATTATATTTTTAATCTTATTTTAATTCATTCAAAGAATGGAATAGCTTTTCAAAATTCCAATTTCAAACTTATCCAAATTCATTCATCATATAGGATAGAATTGCATCATATTTTTAAAACTTCTTTTAAAATCCCAAGTGTTTCTTCTTCTTCATCAGATCTTATTCAAATCCAATTCTATCTCATTTCAAGATTCAAAATTTCAATTTCAAAGTTCAATTTGACTTTGAAGCTCCAAAAACCATTTTATATTCAAAACTTCAAATTTCCAACTCAATTCAAAATCCAATTTCAAAGTTCGATCTAACTTTGAAGTTTATGATTCATCTTCTGATTCAAAAATCAAAGTTTTCTTCAAATTTTAAATCAAAGTTGAGATTGACTCTGAATCTCAAAATCCAAACCTTCCTAAAGTTCAATCTGGGTTTTCAAAACCCAGATCCATCTTCAAAAGTCCCATTTGGACTTTCAAAACCCAAAATACAAAGTTAATCTCAACTTAGACCCAGATTTCCAAGTGTAAAACTCTATTCCATTTTGGATCACCCGTCACAGATCCAAATTCCATTTAGGATCCAAATCCTTATTCTACTTTGGATCTCCAATCACAGATCCAAACTTCATTTAGAATCCAGACCCTCATTCTACCATTGGATCTCAGATTCAGATTCAAATTCCAATTCTTAGGATCCAGAATCCAACTCTACTTTGGATCTCAGACTTCAGATCCAAAATCCATTCTTTAGGATCTAGAACCCAATTCACCTCGTATCTCGGATTTCAGATCCAAGTCCAATTTAGGATCTAGAATCCAATTCTACTTTGGATCTCAAACTTCAGATCCAATTCCATCTTAGGATCCAGAGTCCAACCCTATCTCGAATCTCAGATTTCAGATCCAAATACCATCTTGGATTCCAAATCTTGAATCCAATTCCATTCAAAATTCCAAGTCCAAATTCCACTTTAAATTCCAATTCTCAAAGCCAGTCCCATTTTTTCAAATCAAAGTTCCTATTTCAGATCCTAAATCCAAAAACCAACTCAAAACTCTATTCAGAATTCAGAATTTGGATTCGGATTTTATCTTGAAATTCCAACTGTTCCAAATCCCATTCCTCAATTCCTTTAGATCCCCCACATTTCCTTCTAACTTCAAAACTTCAAAGTTAGAATTCAATTCCATTCCAAATATTCATCCAAGTTCAAACTTCGAAATTCAAATTCCATTTATGACTTTGAAAATTTTCTTTCTTTCAGTTTCAAGATCATTTCTCTCAAAGATCCAAATTCATTTTCCTAAGCTCTGATTATTCTAAAAACTTAGAACTTCAAATCTTAAGTTCTAAGTTAGAAAACATTTCTTCACTTTATCTGATTCACTTGGAAATCCTTCAAATTTTTTTCAAAAAGAGCATACATCTTTGCATTTGCACAAGCATGATTCATTGTGCATTTTAGACTTAGGATAAATACTTAGATAAATTCATTGCGAAGCAAAAGGCATTAATTCGACCCTTGATTCGATTACCCCTGGTAAAGGTGCCAGGAACGGTCGAACCTCGTACCGACGAACGGATCCCGTCTCCCAATTTTCCCGCAAATATTTCAAATACGGAGGCGAGTTATTTCAAAATATTTTTCAAAATCAAGGTCAAGTGAGACCCGCGAAAGAATTTCTCTTCTCTTCTCTTCTCTCTTTCTTTCTGTCTTTTATCTTTCTCCCTTCAAAAAGGAGGAAAATAAGAGGTTGGAAAGAAAAAGAGAAGGAAGAGAGATAATATTACGAGAGGAAAAATTTTGCGATGATCACAGGTTTGGCGATCGTGATGGGACTCGTCTTCGTCCGGTTGAATCTATGCCTTTTCTTTTGCTTTGATATTATCTAAGTCTTTATTCTACATATGTCAGCTACATTTTCATGCAAACCTTAGGAGCCTAGACTCTGTCCTAAAGCTGACATCATTGCATATAGGACTTAAGTATGGTTTGGTAGGACCATATTGAGGAGATTATTCCATGCTCACATTAGACTTAGGTTTTAAATACAACTCTCCTCAAATTTTAGGGATTGAATGTAAACAATGTATGCAAGTGTATGCTTCCTTTTATTTAAATCTATCTCTTTAGGACTTGCATTAGAGCCATCTGATTTTTGCATGTTGAACATGTTTTCAAAAACATCCCTTACCTATATTGACCCAGTCTTCACGTTGCTGGGCTGTCTCACTGAACCATAGTTCGGGAAAGAGCCTCACAACTGGACCACTTATTTGAGTTTGCGCCCCCCTACCACGTACCTAAGGGCCATAGTCCGAGGTATATCGGTAGGTGCTCAAGGATGTTGTGTAAAACACCATTTAAAAAAAAAAATAATATCGGTTTGGACCCGGGCCGGGTCGGGTCCGGACCCGACCTGGGCCCCTTTTTATTTTAGGGTTTTAAGTAACCCGACGCAAGGTCCCGAGCGCCGCACCCCCCCCCTCTTCTTCCCCTTCGTTTTCGGGTCGATTGGGGAAACCCACCGAGGTTTCCCCTTTCATCTCCCCCCCCCCCCCGAGCTCTTTATGAGGAGTGCTGGAGGGCGAGGGGAGGCACGCCTCCCCTCTCGAGCTTCCTCCCCCGCGCCGGTCTCCTTCCCTGCTGCGCCCGCCGCCGACGCCGGGAACCCCCCCCAGGTACGCCGTTCTTCTCTTCTCCTCCCTCTTCTCCTCCTCACCCCCTCCCTGTCACCTCGCTGGGAGGCCGGCAGGTAGCTCACAGCCACTGCCGCGGCCTCCCACCGCCTCTCAGTGTCGCCAGGGCCCTGACAGGTGGCCTACGCGGCCCCTGTCATCCCCGTCTCCCTCTGCAATTCGCCAGAGTGCCGGCAGGGGACCGGTGGCCCCTGCGGCACCCCTTTTTGCTGCCACCTCGTGGCTTTCGGCAGGGGCTGGCCCTTTGCCGTCTGGTGCTGTCGGCAGGGGTGGCCCCTTGCCGACCTGTGTTGTCGGCAGGGGCTCAGCCCCAGCCACATCGTGCTGTCGGCAGGGGTTGGCCCCTGCCGACCTGTGTTGTCGGCAGGGGCTCAGCCCTTGCCACATCGTGCTGTCGGCAGGGGTTGGCCCCTGCCGACCTGTGCTTTCGGCAGGGGCTGGCCCCCCTGCCGTCTGGTGCTGTCGGCAGGGGTGGCCCTTGCCGACCTGTGTTGTCGGCAGGGGCTCAGCCCCTGCCACTTCGTGCTGGCGGCAGGGGTTGGCCCCTGCCGACCTGTGCTTTCGGCAGGGGCTGGCCCCCTGCCACCCATGTGCTTCCGGCAGGGGCTGCCCCCCTGCCATCCTTATGCTTCCGGCAGGGGCTGGCCCCCTGCCATCCATTGCTTCCGGCAGGGGCTGGCCCCCTGCCATCCATTGCTTCCGGCAGGGGCTGGCCCCCTGCCATCCATTGCTTCCGGCAGGGGCTGGCCCCCTGCCATCCATTGCTTCCGGCAGGGGCTGGCCCCCTGCCATCCTTATGCTTCCGGCAGGGGCTGGCCCCCTGCCATCCATTGCTGTCGGCAGGGGCTCAGCCCCTGCCACTGTGTGCCGTTGACAGGGGCTCAGCCCCTGCCACTTGGTGGCTGTCGGCAGGGGTTGGCCCCCTGCCGCTACGCTATGTTTAGGCAGGGGCTTGTTCCCCCGCCGCTTGTCTGTTTTCGGCCAACAGGGGCACACCTCTGCTGCCTCTCTTTTCCTATAGGCAGGTTTGTCTTTCTTTTTGCTCCGCATGATAATTAACGTAGCACTGTTGCAGACCTCGCATCGGACCCCTCGCTCTGGCTCCGCGGCCCGAGCCTCGTATCATCTACACGCGTAGACGCACGCAGCTGCACGACATCCCGAGGTAGGGGAAAGTCACACGAATAGTGTGTATAAACAAAATGAAATAAGACTTCTGAGATAGCATAATTATTTTGCATATTTGCGACTCTGAAGAAATATTTGTTGATCCATGTTTTACTCTTTGTGATTCTTTTATTTCATAATATAAATCCTCTAGGTAGACTCATTCTAGAAAAAATCAAGTAGTTTACTTGTCATGCCTGTTTACGTGTACGAGTGCTTAACTCATAATTGTCTATTATGCATGCTTATTCCTTTGAAACTGCATACTTGAGATAGACTTTGTGAAGAGATTCAAAACCACTGCAATTGCCATTATAACCGAACCTTAAGGCAAGTACAATATGAATTTTATGTAAGATCATGGAGGGTATTGAAGGGTGAAATCTATATTTTACCGTATTTAATAATATCGGCCTCCACAAGCCAATTGCTCAGAAAAGCAAAACATGTCATGTAGGAAACAAAAGAATCATAAACCATTATGTTGCCCTCTCATCGTAGTTGTACCTCTAGGAAGGTACGATCGTACTTTTGGACAAGTACGTCCCATGTGGGTTACAATGGTGGGATGATGAGGTGGTGGCAACCTCGATGAATGTTATTAGCAAAATGCTGAGATCACATAAAATGATGACCACTTCGCCTTCACAGGCAAGATGCTCGAGTGGGTCTAATGGACCAGAGCATGTAGGATGGGACGGCGGTTAAGAAACCCCCGTCGTACCCATCCGATCTTCACGGTTCATCAAGGGAGAGGATGGATGGTACAAAGACTCCGATGGACAGGTTGTTAACAACCACCCCACGAGCAAAAGACTCGGTTTTCCCCAGTCATCGGAGTTAGGGGAATTGGGATTACCATAAATTATTCTAGGTGGTAATTCCCAGGCACTTCTGCAGAAGTTGGATGCATCCATGGGCCACGAATGCCTTTGGGGATTTACTCTCTTGGTCACTGACCGTCCCCTTAGGAGCGGACTCAGTCAGCCATCCGGGTTAATGAAAACACCTGACATAATAAACCCCCGGATCGGTCTCGGCTGTTTCTACGTTTCGCGTCTGTGCGTACCCACATGCCAGTTAATATCAGAACTTAAAGAATATATTCAGGAATAGATATAGATGACTGAGACTTACACTGCTTCTCTTTGCACTTATTACATTTGCTAGAATAGACTACAACTGCTTTAATTGCTTAAATATCATAACTGCTTATCTCATGAATGTCCTGTTTTATTTTCATTCTACTTATCTGTTCGTGCACCTACTAGTTTGTTATGAAACTGACCCATTTCATGGGCAGGTGAGGAGTAGGACTTCACTGGCGGCCGATGGCGTGGTGCAACGTGGATCAAGATTCATTTTCTTTCTGCTGGCGGCTTGGCTCTGGGACTTTTTGGAGTTTTTCTTAGATTTATGGAACTTTGGAATAAAAGGCTCATTTTGTAATAAACTGCATATTGTAATCGATTGCCTTATTTCTTAAATTTCTTTAAGATGTTGTACATGTGAATGATGGTTTTTCAGCTAACGTACCCAGGATTGTTGACTTGTGTTCCTTTCTAAATGTCTTCCGCTGTTGTTTTTAAATATTAAACTTTAAATCTTTGAAAGGTTTTTCGATAAGGTTTTCGAAATCACAAGTCAAAATTTTGGGGCGTTACAACTTGGTATCAGAGCCAGATCAGAAAGAAGTGAATCTTGACTATTGAGCATCCCATCGCGCTGTAAGTAAGTCTTTGATATTTCATAGCATGTTTAGACTAAATTATATTTTTGTTTTATTCGTAGTACCGTTGGATATATGGATCCGGTTACTGGTTCTAATGGTAGTCGTGGTAGGAGCACGCATAGTGTACATGGCCGTTCCGTAAGGGGGAGGGGCGGACGTGAGATGTTCGGGGCTGGTTACTGGGCTAACCGCCCTCCTCTACCCATTTTTACGGATGAGCAAAACTTCGCACTACCGATCGCCTACCAGATACCCTTGGCAGCAGCGTGGGCTGAAGTGCATGCTCGAGAAGGTGGTTTCGCGCCTTCACACATTCGGGTGCACCATCAGACACCACAGGAGTCATCGGGAGATTTTGTTCCCCCTGAGTTAGCAGAGGAGTGCGGTTTCTGCAGAGAAATTGGGCACACCGTGGATGCTTGCCTCCACAAGGTCAAGCATGACGACAAGATCGCAATTTCGACTGCCGGCGAGCAACCGCCACCTTCGGCAGACACAGTGGGCGGTGTATCACCCACATATACATCTGCGACGGATTCTTCAGATTATAGTCTTGGCTCACCGGAATATACTCCGGCGACGCCCCTTTACGGGCAGGAGCCCTCCTACGATGAGCCACTTCCCTTCACCCCTAAGCGCAGAGTCAGGCGCATAGGCAATAAAAGGGAATATCTTAGGAAGTATTCTAGTCGTCCCTAAGGGGAGGTAGCACGCACCCAGTTTTGTTGGAGTCTGTGAACTCATTTATAACTGCGGAATATAACTTTTGCTTATGTACCAGCACAGCTGGATTCTAAATATTTGACTCTCGGAATAAAGATTTATGTTCTTGCCTTTGTTTCTATACTTATGCCTACTGGTACGTCTTCAGTGTTTTTGATTTTTATCTTGGTTGCTTTTTAAGGATGGCGGAAAACTCAAGCCACAGCATGGCCGATGAGTTGCGTGAACAGAGGGGATTCATGATGGATACCCTCAACTCCTTAGCTGAGGCGATTCGTAACCAGGGTCGCCCCCATCAGGATCCAGGTTCCCTTGTTGGGAATGCACCAAACGCCACATATGAAAAATTTCTGAAGCTGGACCCTCCTACTTTCTCGGGCAAGGTTGATCCTGACTTGGCGGAGAGTTGGGTTAAAGAGGTGGAACGGGTGTTCCAAGTGTTGTCCGTTCCTGAGGATAAGAAGACAATGTTCGGGTCCTTTCGTTTGAAGGACGACGCTCGCGAATGGTGGGACACTACGCGGGAGGTGCAGTTTCCGGGTGCTGAGGCGATTTCGTGGGAGGCCTTCCGAAGGGTTTTTCTCGGAAACTATTTCCCTCCTCATGCGAGGGAAAAGAAGAAGGTGGAATTTCTGGAGCTGTGCAAGGCAGCTTAAGTTTGAACGAATATATCGCCAAATTTCAACGGTTGGAGCGCTATTGTCCTCACCTATTCGAGGATGATCATGAGCGGGCCGGGAAGTTTGTTCGCGGACTGAAGGAAGGACTCAGGCATAGGGTTCTCACCAGCATGCCCGCGACTTTTTCGGCGGCAGTAGCAGCAGCCACCCTACTGAACGAGGATTGGGAGCGTTCAAAAAGTGTGCAAGCCAAGAAGTCAACCGCGTCAGGTGGTGAGCAGAAGAAGACATTTTCCGGCGGCCCAGGGCAACGACCACCTTTTCCAGTGAAGACTGAAGCAGGGAAGAAACAATTTCCTCCAGCAAAATGCCAGCGACAACAGGGCCCTCCACCACCCAGGCAAATGTCGAGTGATAACTGCCCCAGGTGCAAGAGGCCTCATGTGGGACAATCTTGTCCGCGGGACACTGGCGGATGCCTGTACTGTGGCAAGATGGGCCATTTCATACGCGACTGCCGGAAGAAAGCAGCAGATGACCTCAAGTGAACCGGCAACGTATCTCAGCCTCCTCGACCACCTCATCAGCAACAACAGCGAGCACAACCAAGCAGTGGCAGAGAGCCGGGTCGAGTTTATGCAGCCACGGTCGATCAATTGACCAAAGGGGATCTCGTTCAAGGTACCATTCTTGTTGCTGATCAAGCAACTTTTGCAATCTTTGATTGTGGTGCCACACATTCGTTTGTTTCAGAAAAATTCGTAAAACAATTGCATATAACGGTAAAAACGCTTGATAATGCATTAGACGTGTATAACCCCGTTGGGAAGAACACGATTTGCACCACTTTCATACCTGAATTGGACGTAGTTGTGGCAGAGCGGCACTTGCCTGCTTGTGCTATCCTGCTGGAGATGACTGAATTTGACGTCATTCTAGGCATGGATTGGTTGCACAAGTATCATGCCAAGATCTTTTGCCGTGATGGCAAGATCGTTTTATCCTCTCCAGGCTCTTCGAGAGTAGAATTCAGAATCCCCAGACATGTTCGAGCAAGCCGGATGATCTCGGCGCTTAAGGCACACAACTTCTTGCGGAAGGGATGCACTGCCTTTTTGGTTAGTGTTATCCAGTCAGATCCAATGCCTATTCCCATCGGTGAGCTGGATGTTGTTCACGATTATCCCGATGGTTGATATTTTGGAATGCTCTTTTTAAAACAAGTATTTTCAATAAGACTTTGGAAAATCGTCAACCAAAAATTTTAAAACCGACTTTCCACAAAGTGGTAAGTACGGGTCGAATCCACAGGGAACAGGAATTAACCACAATATTTCTATAAATTTCAATTTATTAATGACAAATGTCAACCTACAATTATAAAGTTAATACAACTGCAAATAATCACTAAAAGAAAAGTAATCAAGCAATCAGTCTTCTGCTCCACGCCAAGGGTATTTCAGTCTTTTCGCCACGTAGAGAATCTTCTCACTTGGATAATAACCCTGGACAATAAATATACTTCTCAACCTAAAAATGCAGAAAAATACAAAGTTAGTTTTCTACTCTAACAATGAAAACAATAACTAAACTATTTCTAATTGTACGAAAATTACAAAACAAATGCTATTTATCAAACAAAAATTAAATAAAATACTAAATTAATTCTAAAATTAACCAATTTCACTCTACTAATGCTGTATGATGATGATGCAAATCCTAAAATGCAGAAATTATGGAAAACAAGTCTAATTTACCGAAACTACGAAAATTACGAAACTGCCCCTAACTAGTGTAAAATAGCATGCTGACAGGTTATCGGAAAACCACTGTTTGACAGGGCAAACGAAATCCGATTTTTCCGAAATTTGTTCTGTTCTGCAACTGACAGATTAAACAATCTGACAGTTTTTACAGAATTGAAAAACAGTATCTGGAACTCCAGATATAAGCGTTTCAAATCTGGGAAAAATGAGGATATCAAAGGTCCTGTAATTTAAAAACCAGAAAAAACGGTTTTCACAAAACGCTTAAAAATCAGACCAAACCAACTCAGATTGAGCTGAAATTGGGTCTGCATACAGTTAATACACTAATAAAGTGAATAGAAAAATAATATTTTGAAAACTCGAAATTGTTGCACATGAAATGGTGATAGTGCGTCGAGACAAAAATCGGGTTTCGGATTCAATGCACTATTCACTTTATAAAGCTATTTTAAACACTTAAAAATGCAATCTAACCCTAATGCAATCCTAAATGGTACTGAATGACACTTTATATGCTGATGTTAAATGCAATGATGTTAAATGAGAGGTAAATGAAATATGATATGCACTTTATGACTAAGAATTGAATGAACTAATAATGCAATGCAATTAATATACTTAAAAATACACTTAACTATACGAATGAATGACTGCAATGAATACCAACTAATTGCAACTAAGCTAATTGAATTACTAAAAATAGTTAGCAAACACCTTAGACAAACAATGAAAAATCTATTAGATCGACTAAATGAAAACCTATACTAACTTACACTGAGATTAATCTAACTTGAAAATAAATTGTACTAATTCACTAAATACCAAAGAGTGATGGTTTGAATATAGAACTAAGCTCACACCACACTTGGTTGGAGTGACTGGGTTCACTAGGTGTACTCAACTTAGACTATGGACACGACGAACCTAACTGGGTTGACTAGATTGACTAGGTTAGGTTAGGTTGACTAAATTAGACATTGGCTAATTTAAACACTTAAAATTAAGACTTAATTAATTAAGACTCACACTAATTATATACCTAAAAGAATCAAGTAAACTCTAATTAACTCAATCTAACTAAAATAATTAATAACTAAGGTTAATTCTATTAACTAAAATAATTAAACATACTTTATGCTAAAGTACTATGGACGATTAGAGAAATATGAAATAGTAAATGTCAAAGATAATATTGGAAAGTGATAATTCTCAGAATCGTCCAACTAGAGGGGAGTTACAATCTTTGATTAAATCAACTTTGATATTTTGGTAAAGTAGAAACCATCCCAACCAAGAGGAGTTATTGTCTTTCCTTAAATGCTTTGCAAAATAAATTTGGAAATCATTAAAAATCGCCCAGCTCACAAAGACTACCCGTTTTGAACTTTCTCAGAATAATTGGAAGATAATTAACTTCTCTTTCTCAAAACCGTTGAAACCCCTTTTGGCAACTTAATTGGATTTCAAACTAAATTTCCAAAACTAAATATGTAACTCCCTTCTACCTTGGCTCATTCAAAATGTAAAGATTTTTTTTAGACAAACCACACGATTCTAGAAGATCCCTACTTACCAAATTATTTTGACTCTCTACACTAAGGGCGACAACACCTAATTCAAACTTACTAAGTACTAAAAGAAAACGTCTAAATATACTAAATCCTAATACAATGTAGCTAGACACTTTGAAATACTTACTAAAAAGCTAACAAGCTACCAAAAGCAGCCTAGAGCTCGAATTGAGCTCTAATGGCTACCGCCCCTCCTTGGGGAAGACAGCTACCTAATTAAAAATCGACCTTTCAAAACATAAAAATTCAAAACTAAAATAATACTATGCTACGGATCTTAATCAATATAACTACACTAATGACAATCACTTTAATGAAATATGATACTGGAAGTAGACATTACATAGAACATGAACAACACCCTAACTACACGCCTAACACAAAACATCACAAAGTGAAGATTCTTACCACTACAATTACCACAAAATAAAAATCGACTTTAACTAAATATTAATCAACAAAGTACTACTGTAACAACTAGACTAAATGAACATTAAACGACAGTCGACTGGACACTATAATCAAGAACACACGAAAACTTCATTTTTTTTTTGGTATTTTTCTCAAAAATAACGAAACACTAATAACACTAAAACATCAAAAACAATATTTAGAACAAAACTAATACTATGAACTTTGAATTAAACAATCTCACAAGACTGTTATCTACCACACAAACAGCTAACTACACGGATTACTCGATCTAAACACACACACTTAACAAAAATGCACTTCTAATTCAAAGAATGTTGAAAAACAAATCCCACGACACCATATACTCAACTCAACATGGAACTTCAGCAACCTCAACTTGAATATGCTCTAAATGCGGTCTGCTAACCCAGTTTTTTCTGCAAAAACCGATCAAAGGCTCAAACTCAAAACGAACCAAGATCGGCTAGAATGGATCTAGCCGATTTATTGGTTTTCAATAAAAACGTTCTTTGATCTAGTCCCAACGCCCAGAATAAATCAAAATAAATTTTTTAAAACAAGTTTTCTGTAAAAAACATTGTAGAACACGCTGTAAACAAAAATAAACAAATCGGCTAAAAGAACCTCTAGCCGATTTACACGTTTTGCATAAAAACAATAAAAATCGATCCTTGAATCATGAAACAATGAAACAACACCTAGATCTAACGTGCTGGTCGGTGCACGAATGCTATACTAAGGTTGAAACACGAAAAATACAGCAAACACACAGAAAAGAAAACACGAAAACAAGCACACACGATTTGGGTTTTAGCTAGAAGAAAAGGGAGAAGAAGATCTACCTCTAGGGCGATCCGACGATCGTGGGGAAGAAGAGAGCGGACAATGGCCTTGGATTGACGTCCCGAATGGTTCGAGAATGCTGGAATGTCACCACGAACAGGATATCTACAGCTGCAACACGTTGGAGATCCACCGAAGATGGAACGGGTGCCGATTCGCGATCGGAGGGCTTAGAAAACCGGATGGAGGTAGGGCCGGCTCATCTTGTTGGGGTGTTTCGCACTTCCAAGCAAGATTAATGGTCTCCACCTCTGCTACACCTGCAAAAACACAGCAAATGGTGAGAAAACGCAGCAAGGATACTAAAGAAACGAAAAAGAATGGAAAGAGAGATAGAGTAATGCTTGATTTCCAAGCAAAAACCCAATTTTCGATGGAAATGAAGTGGGGTGAGAGGTTGGAAGGTGCTGGAGCTAGAATCACTGTAGGAGGCGCCAATCCCAATGCCAAAGACGCCTAGGGTTTGCTGGAAATTATAATTTATACTTTTGATAGTTTTCAGAAACAGGGTTATAAAAATATATTTTACTAGGCGCCACTTTCTGAGGGGTTTTCTGCAAAACTTTTTGAAATGGGTATGGATATGTGTGTGGTTGGATTTTAGGCTTTTTAAGAGTTGATCCAATGTCCAAGTGACCTAATTGGGTCAGATATGGATCTGATCCACCTCGAAATCCGTGCCCAAACACTGAAATAGCCATAACTCTCTCATTTTAACTCCGATTTTTCTGAAATTCAAACCATAGCCCCTTACTATCAAAACACATCTAAACATGGGTTTAAAACCTTAAACTTGATACAAAATGCATGAAAAACTTGTTTACATGATGTGCATTTCATGCATCATCAAATACCCCCATGCTTGAATGTTTGTTAGTCCCTTAACAAACCCTAATTATGATATGCAACGAAGACAAGAAATGCTAAGTATGAATGCATAATACTAACTCACTTTCGTAGGAATCACGGTTGCATTTAGCGTATGCAACAAGCCCTTTAAACCCCTAGCTTACACTAGTGGACGAGTAAGGTCTCGTGAGGGTTTGCAGTGATGCTACCCACAAACATCAATGAAATGCGAGGATGATCTTTCAAAAATATTAGGCTCTTAAGAATACAATTGTAATACATATTTCATGTAATTGACATTCTCAAAACAAGTTTAAAAATGTCATGCCACCACAGTAAAAATTCTTTTCCTTCACTTTTCTAATATTATAGCTAGTTCATGATTCTTCTCCGAAAGTCAAGTATTCTCATGTTTTACTCATTTATTCTCACTTGTATATTTTCTGCACAGTAATACACATTTATGCTTAAGCAATGAAAAATTTCTTATTTAGCTCATTCTTTTCTTTCATTTTCCCTCTTTTTCTTCCACTTTTGAGCTCTTGCGCATTCTTCTCATATGAGCACTATTTCGAATAGTCAGTTTTCGTGACCCGTGTAGCGAGCTTTGGGTCAGTGACTCCCAAGCCGGCCGGCCTTAGGGCACTAGATACAGAGTATCCCTCGGACTTAATTGCTCGAGTCACTAGACCTTCTATTCTAATAATTTACGTATAGTCTTCCTCTTGTCATGTGCAATGTCTCTATCTCTTAGGCTTTCTATGCAGTCCATGTAACAAGCTTTCGAACCGGTGGCTCCCAAACCAGTTAGCTTTGGGGCACCAGGTGTAAAACACCCTTCAGATTCTACTTACTCGAACTACAAAGGCCACAGATATCGACTTAGACACGAAGATGATCTCCTTCGTTACCCGTTTCGTTCAGATACTCAAACACTTCATCTCGTGTCTGAGTTCCACTACTAGGATTCACGAAGACATCAACAACTAAACGTAGCTCTATTCTTTTAAACTCATTTTTCAAACACATCTTTCCATTGCTTATTTCTTTCAGAAAACATACTGTGCATACTTATACTAAAGTGATTCAAAATTTTCTAACAATCAAATACTCTCTTTTCTTTGAATTTTCTCATGAATAACTACTCTATTTGACTCAGTTTCGAAAATAAAAATTTTTATGGGGCTTAAAAATTTACAAACTGTTAGATTATGCCAAAAACAATCATATATGCTACACTTTGTTCTCAAATGCCTACTTTGATTACCAGTCATACAAAAATAAAAAAATTTGACATTTTTGTGTGCATGCATCTAAACCACCCCCCCATGCTTGAATGACACTGTCCCTAGTGGCATACGAAATGAATAAAATGTAAAGCAAATGCACACTAAGAGACACTAACAAAAATATGGGAGAAAGTATAGATACAACCTGATTTGTTCTAAGCTTCTGAAGTTGATTTTCATCTGATCCTTGAATTCTTTGAAAACTCTTCTCTGTACTTGGTAATTGATACACTAAATGTTAAATTCATCCTGCATACATCAAAACACAAGTTAGCACATGTGAAATGAAATACTGAATAAAGAAAAACACTACAATGAAAAATATATTAATGTACATATGATACATCCCTCTGGTCGACTCCTCATGCCTTCGTGAGATGCACTATCTCACACTCACCATCCTGCAAGGCATCTGAAATGAAGGGCTTCAGTCTTTGCCCATTTACCTTGAATGTACCTTGGGTCATAGGATCAAATAATGTCACTGCTTCATGTGGAAATACTTCTTTCACAATGTACGGACCTGTCCATCTCGATCTTAACTTCCCTGGGAATAAATGTAAACGAGAATTGTATAGCCATACTTTCTGATTTGGCTCAAACACTTTTCTGACAATATGCTTATCATGAAATGCTTTTGTGCGAGCTTTGTATAATTTGGCATTCTCATATGCATCATTCCTGAGTTCCTCTAATTCTGAGAGCTGCAGTGCTCTCTCTTTGCCAGCCTGGGTGAGGTCAAAATTCAATTTCTTGATAGCCCAATATGCTCTATGCTCTAGCTCGACAGGAAGATGGCATGCTTTCCCGAATACAAGGCGATACGGGGACATGCCAATGGGAGTCTTAAATGCAGTTCTATATGCCCAAAGTGCATCATCTAAGCGCTGGGACCAATCCTTGCGGTCCGGACGAACTGTCTTTTCTAAAATTCGCTTAATCTCCCTATTGGACACTTCAACCTGTCCACTAGTCTGCGGATGATATGGAGTGGTGAATCTATGATTGACAGAATATCTTCTCAACAGAGAAGCTATCTGAACATTCCTAAAATGCTTGCCACCATCGCTAATCATCGCACGTGGCACTCCAAAACGACTGAAAATGTTGTGCTTAATGAACTTAAGCACTACTCTGTGATCATTGGTCTTGGTGGCCACAGCCTCGACCCACTTGGACACATAATCAACCGTCACCAGAATGTATAAATTTCCGAATGAAGGCGGAAATGGTCCCATGAAATCAATGCCCCAAACATCAAAAATCTCGACTATCAAAATCGGAAGCAAGGGCATCATGTCCCTCTTGGACATGTTCCCAATCTGCTGACATCGCAGGCATCGCCTACAGAACTCATGAGCATCCCTGTGGAGTGTAGGCCAATAAAATCCTGACTGCAAAACCTTTGCAGCCGTCTTCCTACTACTAAAATGCCCTCCACAGGCTAACGAATGGGAAAAATTCAAAATGGACTGGTATTCCTCCTCCGGAACACATCTCCTAATGATCTGATCTGCACAGTATTTGAACAATTCCGGTTCATCCCAATAATAGTGCCTCACCTGAGATAGGAACCTATCACGCTCATTCTTGTTCCAATGCTCAGGTATCTGCCTCGAAACCAGATAGTTCACAATATCTGCAAACCAGGGTAACTGCGATGTATTGACTGACATGATCTGCTCGTCGGGGAAAGAATCACTGATCGGTCTTTGATTCTGCGTGGTCTCCACGATCAGTCTGGAAAGATGGTCTGCTACTACATTCTCGCTTCCTTTCTTATCTCGAATCTCGAGATCAAACTCCTGTACTAGTAGGACCCAACGAATCAACCTCGGTTTGGTGTCTTTTTTATTCAACAAATATTTCAATGCAGAATGGTCAGAATAGACAACCACCTTCGAACCGAGTAAATAGGACCTAAATTTATCCAATGCGAAAACTACCGCAAGTAGTTCCTTCTCTGTCGTAGTATAATTCATCTGGGCATCAGACAGAGTTCTACTCGCATAGTAGATCACATAGGGCTTCCTATCAATGCGTTGTCCTAAAATGGCCCCCATAGCATAATCAGATGCATCACACATAATCTCAAATGGGAGAGTCCAATCTGGAGGTCTCAAAATAGGTGCAGAAATCAAGGCCTCTTTGAGAATCTCAAAGGCCTTCATACAATCCTCACTGAAAACAAAGGGCTGGTCTTTCTCCAATAACGTGCAAAGCGGTCGAGAGATTTTGCTGAAATCTTTTATGAACCGTCTGTAAAATCCCGCATGCCCTAAAAATGATCGAATCTGCCTCACAGAGGTGGGTGGAGTCAAACGAGAAATAGATTCCACCTTAGCTCTGTCAACCTCAATACCACGCTTGGACACAATGTGTCCTAGCACAATCCCCTCCTGGACCATAAAATGGCTCTTTTCCCAACTCAAGACGAGATTGGTCTCCGCACACCTACTCAGTACTCGAGCAAGTTTTTGGAGGCAATCTTCAAAAGAGGAGCCGTACACTGAAAAGTCATCCATAAAAACTTCCATCACATCATCAATCATGTCCGAGAAAATAGCAAGCATGCACCTCTGAAAAGTAGCCGGGGCATTACAGAGCCCAAAAGGCATACATCTAAACGCGAAGGTGCCATAAGGACATGTAAACGTGGTCTTCTCCTGGTCATCAGGATGGACAACTACCTGATTGTATCCTGAATATCCATCTAGAAAGCAGTAGTAGCTCTGTCCTGCAAGTCTCTCTAAGATCAGATCAATGAATGACAATGGGAAATGATCTTTCCTAGTTGCCACATTCAGCTTCCTATAATCGATGCAGACTCGCCATCCTGTAGTGGTCCTCATCGGAATTCTCTCACCCTTCTCATTCTCAACCACAGTGAGTCCTGACTTCTTCGGCACAACTTGAATCGGACTGACCCACTGGCTATCAAAAATAGGGTAAATGATTCCGGCATCCAACCACTTCACCACCTCTTTGTTCACCACTTCCTTCATGTTGGGATTTAGCCTTCTCTGCATATCCCTAAATGGCTTGACTTCCTCATTACAATGGATCCTATGCATGCAGAATAAAGGATCAATCCCCTTTAGATCAGCAACTCCCCATCCAATCGCTGCCTTATGCTCTCGAAGAATAGTCAGCAATTTCTGTTCCTGCTCCTCAGTGAGCAAAGACGAGATGATCACAGGCAGAGTCTCATCATCTCCGAGGTATGCATACTTGAGTGAATCCGGTAAGGGTTTCAGCTCAAGTTTCGGAGGTGACTCGATCGAAGACTTGGCGGGGGTCTCAGCAAGTGGTGGAAGAGGCTCCCTGACCGCTCCCCAAGGTGGTCTTTCTGACGACACTCTAGACACATCTACACTATCTACACCGCTATTCTTCTCTATATGGTACAAATCTAAAGAATCCTCAGTAATGTACAACTCGGGCTGCTCCTCCACTAACTCCTGTGCAATGTCTACATGAAAGCAGTCCATGTCTCCTGCTGGTCCCATTGCGGCATTGAAAATATTCAGCTTTACCTTCCTATTGCCGAATGAGAGATCCATGGCTCCGGTCCTAAAGTTGATGCATGCATTGACAGTCGCCAAGAATGGTCTGCCTAAAATAATCGGAGTCTGGTGTTGGCTATCTACACCTTCCATATCAAGAATAATGAAATCGACTGGAAAATAAAAGTCATCCACCTTAACTAGCATGTCCTCCAAGACACCTCTCGGTACCTTGACGGAACAATCTGCCAGCTGCAGTGTAATCGGAGTCGATCTCATCTCTCCTAGCCTGAAAGAATCAAAGAAATATCCGGGCAGAATGTTCACGCTTGCTCCAAGATCGAGTAATGCGCGTTCTATCCGGATGTTCCCTATGGTACACGCAATGATAGGGGCTCCAGGGTCCTTGAGCTTTGGTGGTGTCTGATGCTGAAGTACTGAACTCACCTGCTCAGTCAGATGGACCTTGTTAGGAACTCGCTCTCTAGATTTACGCTTTTGCGTACATAGTTCCTTCAGGAATTTGGCATATGCCGACACCTGCTGAATAGCATCGAGCAAAGGTAGGTTGATCTGCACATGCTTGAAGATGTCAAGCATGTCCTGGATCTTCGCCCCTTGCTTCCCTCTATAACCAGGAGACTCTAATGCTTTGGGCTAGGGTGGTGGGGGAATATACTCTGCTGGCTCCTCCTCTCTGTGAGAAGGCTCACTCCTATCCTTCTTCTTCTTCTCTGAGGATGAAGATGAAGATGATGGTGAAGGGGATGATGGGGATGGGGATGATGATGATTGAGCCGACGAGGGTGAAACAATGGTCTCTGGCTCCTGTATCCTCTCTCTACTCTCTCGCTCTCTGCTCTCGACATGATACTCACGTCCACTCCTCAGGGCCATAACCGATTTGGCCTGCTGCTGTGTCTCGGTATGAAATAGGCCTCCAGTCATCTGGTCCTTACCCTTCGGGTTCATGACAACCTGACTCGGCAATGTACCCTCGGGTGTCCTACTAATAGCCTCAGCTAACTGTCCCATTTGCGACTCTAACTTCGCAATGGACTGCGTATGTGAGCTCAAAATCTGGCTACACTTCTCGAAGGCGTTCTGATTAGAGGTTTTCACCTCTTGGAATGCCTGGAAAAGTCTTTCCTCAAAAGATGTCTGCGGGGCAGACTCATGCTGAATCGGGGAAGGAACTGAAGAAGAAGAAGACTGAGAATAGTTTGGTCTTTGAAATGGCTGAGTAAAAGATGGCTGCCGAACTGGCTGAGAGGAAGTAGGCATCTGCATGAAAGACTGTGGATTCTTCCATGAAAAATTGGGATGGTTACGCCAACCCGGATTATATGTCGATGAAAATGGGTTATTCGGCGGTCTGACGTAACCCTGAGCTGCCTGAACTTGTTCTTGAACAAATTCAGGGTACTGAGCTGCCGAAGGGCACTCAGTGATCTCGTGTGCCGGACTGGCACAAAGAGTACACACCTGCTGTGTAGTGGATGGTCCTGAGAGAAGCTGGTCTAGTTTCTGAGCAATCATGTCTACCTTGCACTGTAGTTCAGTAGATGGACCAACTTCAAGAACACCAGCTTTCTTTTGAATGCTAGGTGTGGCTCTATCAGAATGAGAGCTCGAAGCATGGTGGAGAGAATTCTCGGCCAATGTATCAAATAACCTCCATGCTTCATCCTCGCTCTTTAGCATGAATGTCCCTCCACATGAAGAGTCGATCATCTGACGATTCTTGTCAGACAATCCATCGTAGAAGCTCTGCACCAGTTGCCATTTCGGCACCTGATGATGGGGACATTTCCTGAGGAGATCCTTCATTCTCTCCCAGGTCTCATGAAAGCGCTCACCCTCTAGCTCTGAAAAGCTAGTGATGGCTCTACGATATTGGTTCGTACGACCAATGGGAAAATATTTTCGAAGAAACTCCTGTTGCAATTGATCCCATGACTCTATTTCTACAGAATCTAAGGACTTCAGCCAATACTTGGCTTTGTCCTTCAATGAAAAGGAGAATAGAGTCAACCTTAAAGCATCATCATCGAAATTCTGTATCTTAACAGTAGAACAAATTTCGAGGAATTCATCTAAGTGTCGGTAGGGATCCTCATGACTAAGACCATAAAAGGATGGAAGCATCTGAATAATGCTGGCCTTAATCTCATAATGCGACGCTCCTACATCGGGTCTCCGAATGCAGGATGCCTGAACATAGTCTGTGGGAATGAAGTATTCCCGCAGCAGGCGTGAAAGAACTGGGGGTGGAGGTGGAGGATCCATGTCAGCCATTGTTGCCGAACTTCGATGAGAATGTAAAATTCTCTCTGGGTTGTCAACAAATGGGTGTAATGGGGTTCCTAGACCTCGTCGCCCCTGCATACACTGGTATTAAAACCAGATGTAAGCAAACGACCTAAATCTAAAAAAAAATAAAAATAATAATAATAATAATAACTAACACAGGTACTAAAATGTAAATAAACAAATAACCATACTAAAAACAAACAGATATGCTATCTAGCTATGTCAGAATTCTATACTAAATGATTAAGTAACAAAGTAAACTATTCTAAAATGCTAAAACAAATAAATACAGGAAATCACAAACTATGTTTTTCTAAAACCCACCTGTCTAATCGCTCCTTGCAGAATGATAATGAAGTGAATCCTAAAAAGAACAATATGTGAATCCTATATTTACTAACTATGTTAATCCTATATTCACTTACTAATCCTACTGACTAAAAAGAAAACAACTAATTAACTAAATAAAACAAATTAATAAATTAAACTCTAAGAAATAAAGTAATTAATTCGCCGTTCCCCGGCAACGGCGCCAAAATTTGGTTGATATTTTGGAATGCTCTTTTTAAAACAAGTATTTTCAATAAGACTTTGGAAAATCGTCAACCAAAAATTTTAAAACCGACTTTCCACAAAGTGGTAAGTACGGGTCGAATCCACAGGGAACAGGAATTAACCACAATATTTCTATAAATTTCAATTTATTAATGACAAATGTCAACCTACAATTATAAAGTTAATACAACTGCAAATAATCACTAAAAGAAAAGTAATCAAGCAATCAGTCTTCTGCTCCACGCCAAGGGTATTTCAGTCTTTTCGCCACGTAGAGAATCTTCTCACTTGGATAATAACCCTGGACAATAAATATACTTCTCAACCTAAAAATGCAGAAAAATACAAAGTTAGTTTTCTACTCTAACAATGAAAACAATAACTAAACTATTTCTAATTGTACGAAAATTACAAAACAAATGCTATTTATCAAACAAAAATTAAATAAAATACTAAATTAATTCTAAAATTAACCAATTTCACTCTACTAATGCTGTATGATGATGATGCAAATCCTAAAATGCAGAAATTATGGAAAACAAGTCTAATTTACCGAAACTACGAAAATTACGAAACTGCCCCTAATTAGTGTAAAATAGCATGCTGACAGGTTATCGGAAAACCACTGTTTGACAGGGCAAACGAAATCCGATTTTTCCGAAATTTGTTCTGTTCTGCAACTGACAGATTAAACAATCTGACAGTTTTTACAGAATTGAAAAACAGTATCTGGAACTCCAGATATAAGCGTTTCAAATCTGGGAAAAATCAGAATATCAAAGGTCCTGTAATTTAAAAACCAGAAAAAACGGTTTTCACAAAACGCTTAAAAATCAGACCAAACCAACTCGGATTGAGCTGAAATTGGGTCTGCATACAGTTAATACACCAATAAAGTGAATAGAAAAATAATATTTTGAAAACTCGAAATTGTTGCACATGAAATGGTGATAGTGCGTCGAGACAAAAATCGGGTTTCGGATTCAATGCACTATTCACTTTATAAAGCTATTTTAAACACTTAAAAATGCAATCTAACCCTAATGCAATCCTAAATGGTACTGAATGACACTTTATATGCTGATGTTAAATGCAATGATGTTAAATGAGAGGTAAATGAAATATGATATGCACTTTATGACTAAGAATTGAATGAACTAATAATGCAATACAATTAATATACTTAAAAATACACTTAACTATACGAATGAATGGCTGCAATGAATACCAACTAATTGCAACTAAGCTAATTGAATTACTAAAAATAGTTAGCAAACACCTTAGACAAACAATGAAAAATCTATTAGATCGACTAAATGAAAACCTATACTAACTTACACTGAGATTAATCTAACTTGAAAATAAATTGTACTAATTCACTAAATACCAAAGAGTGATGGTTTGAATATAGAACTAAGCTCACACCACACTTGGTTAGAGTGACTGGGTTCACTAGGTGTACTCAACTGAGACTATGGACACGACGAACCTAACTGGGTTGACTAGATTGACTAGGTTAGGTTAGGTTGACTAAATTAGACATTGGCTAATTTAAACACTTAAAATTAAGACTTAATTAATTAAGACTCACACTAATTATATACCTAAAAGAATCAAGTAAACTCTAATTAACTCAATCTAACTAAAATAATTAATAACTAAGGTTAATTCTATTAACTAAAATAATTAAACATACTTTATGCTAAAGTACTATGGACGATTAGAGAAATATGAAATAGTAAATGTCAAAGATAATATTGGAAAGTGATAATTCTCAGAATCGTCCAACTAGAGGGGAGTTACAATCTTTGATTAAATCAACTTTGATATTTTGGTAAAGTAGAAACCATCCCAACCAAGAGGAGTTATTGTCTTTCCTTAAATGCTTTGCAAAATAAATTTGGAAATCATTAAAAATCGCCCAGCTCACAAAGACTACCCGTTTTGAACTTTCTCAGAATAATTGGAAGATAATTAACTTCTCTTTCTCAAAACCGTTGAAACCCCTTTTGGCAACTTAATTGGATTTCAAACTAAATTTCCAAAACTAAATATGTAACTCCCTTCTACCTTGGCTCATTCAAAATGTAAAGATTTTTTTTAGACAAACCACACGATTCTAGAAGATCCCTACTTACCAAATTATTTTGACTCTCTACACTAAGGGCGACAACACCTAATTCAAACTTACTAAGTACTAAAAGAAAACGTCTAAATATACTAAATCCTAATACAATGTAGCTAGACACTTTGAAATACTTACTAAAAAGCTAACAAGCTACCAAAAGCAGCCTAGAGCTCGAATTGAGCTCTAATGGCTACCGCCCCTCCTTGGGGAAGACAGCTACCTAATTAAAAATCGACCTTTCAAAACATAAAAATTCAAAACTAAAATAATACTATGCTACGGATCTTAATCAATATAACTACACTAATGACAATCACTTTAATGAAATATGATACTGGAAGTAGACATTACATAGAACATGAACAACACCCTAACTACACGCCTAACACAAAACATCACAAAGTGAAGATTCTTACCACTACAATTACCACAAAATAAAAATCGACTTTAACTAAATATTAATCAACAAAGTACTACTGTAACAACTAGACTAAATGAACATTAAACGACAGTCGACTGGACACTATAATCAAGAACACACGAAAACTTAATTTTTTTTTTGGTATTTTTCTCAAAAATAACGAAACACTAATAACACTAAAACATCAAAAACAATATTTAGAACAAAACTAATACTATGAACTTTGAATTAAACAATCTCACAAGACTGTTATCTACCACACAAACAGCTAACTACACGGATTACTCGATCTAAACACACACACTTAACAAAAATGCACTTCTAATTCAAAGAATGTTGAAAAACAAATCCCACGACACCATATACTCAACTCAACATGGAACTTCAGCAACCTCAACTTGAATATGATCTAAATGCGGTCTGCTAACCCAGTTTTTTCTGCAAAAACCGATCAAAGGCTCAAACTCAAAACGAACCAAGATCGGCTAGAATGGATCTAGCCGATTTATTGGTTTTCAATAAAAACGTTCTTTGATCCAGTCCCAACGCCCAGAATAAATCAAAATAAATTTTTTAAAACAAGTTTTCTGTAAAAAACATTGTAGAACACGCTGTAAACAAAAATAAACAAATCGGCTAAAAGAACCTCTAGCCGATTTACACGTTTTGCATAAAAACAATAAAAATCGATCCTTGAATCATGAAACAATGAAACAACACCTAGATCTAACGTGCTGGTCGGTGCACGAATGCTATACTAAGGTTGAAACACGAAAAATACAGCAAACACACAGAAAAGAAAACACGAAAACAAGCACACACGATTTGGGTTTTAGCTAGAAGAAAAGGGAGAAGAAGATCTACCTCTAGGGCGATCCGACGATCGTGGGGAAGAAGAGAGCGGACAATGGCCTTGGATTGACGTCCCGAATGATTCGAGAATGCTGGAATGTCACCACGAACAGGATATCTACAGCTGCAACACGTTGGAAATCCACCGAAGATGGAACGGGTGCCGATTCGCGATCGGAGGGCTTAGAAAACCGGATGGAGGTAGGGCCGGCTCATCTTGTTGGGGTGTTTCGCACTTCCAAGCAAGATTAATGGTCTCCACCTCTGCTACACCTGCAAAAACACAGCAAATGGTGAGAAAACGCAGCAAGGATACTAAAGAAACGAAAAAGAATGGAAAGAGAGATAGAGTAATGCTTGATTTCCAAGCAAAAACCCAATTTTCGATGGAAATGAAGTGGGGTGAGAGGTTGGAAGGTGCTGGAGCTAGAATCACTGTAGGAGGCGCCAATCCCAATGCCAAAGACGCCTAGGGTTTGCTGGAAATTATAATTTATACTTTTGATAGTTTTCAGAAACAGGGTTATAAAAATATATTTTACTAGGCGCCACTTTCTGAGGGGTTTTCTGCAAAACTTTTTGAAATGGGTATGGATATGTGTGTGGTTGGATTTTAGGCTTTTTAAGAGTTGATCCAATGTCCAAGTGACCTAATTGGGTCAGATATGGATCTGATCCACCTCGAAATCCGTGCCCAAACACTGAAATAGCCATAACTCTCTCATTTTAACTCCGATTTTTCTGAAATTCAAACCATAGCCCCTTACTATCAAAACACATCTAAACATGGGTTTAAAACCTTAAACTTGATACAAAATGCATGAAAAACTTGTTTACATGATGTGCATTTCATGCATCATCAAATACCCCCATGCTTGAATGTTTGTTAGTCCCTTAACAAACCCTAATTATGATATGCAACGAAGACAAGAAATGCTAAGTATGAATGCATAATACTAACTCACTTTCGTAGGAATCACGGTTGCATTTAGCGTATGCAACAAGCCCTTTAAACCCCTAGCTTACACTAGTGGACGAGTAAGGTCTCGTGAGGGTTTGCAGTGATGCTACCCACAAACATCAATGAAATGCGAGGATGATCTTTCAAAAATATTAGGCTCTTAAGAATACAATTGTAATACATATTTCATGTAATTGACATTCTCAAAACAAGTTTAAAAATGTCATGCCACCACAGTAAAAATTCTTTTCCTTCACTTTTCTAATATTATAGCTAGTTCATGATTCTTCTCCGAAAGTCAAGTATTCTCATGTTTTACTCATTTATTCTCACTTGTATATTTTCTGCACAGTAATACACATTTATGCTTAAGCAATGAAAAATTTCTTATTTAGCTCATTCTTTTCTTTCATTTTCCCTCTTTTTCTTCCACTTTTGAGCTCTTGCGCATTCTTCTCATATGAGCACTATTTCGAATAGTCAGTTTTCGTGACCCGTGTAGCGAGCTTTGGGTCAGTGACTCCCAAGCCGGCCGGCCTTAGGGCACTAGATACAGAGTATCCCTCGGACTTAATTGCTCGAGTCACTAGACCTTCTATTCTAATAATTTACGTATAGTCTTCCTCTTGTCATGTGCAATGTCTCTATCTCTTAGGCTTTCTATGCAGTCCATGTAACAAGCTTTCGAACCGGTGGCTCCCAAACCAGTTAGCTTTGGGGCACCAGGTGTAAAACACCCTTCAGATTCTACTTACTCGAACTACAAAGGCCACAGATATCGACTTAGACACGAAGATGATCTCCTTCGTTACCCGTTTCGTTCAGATACTCAAACACTTCATCTCGTGTCTGAGTTCCACTACTAGGATTCACGAAGACATCAACAACTAAACGTAGCTCTATTCTTTTAAACTCATTTTTCAAACACATCTTTCCATTGCTTATTTCTTTCAGAAAACATACTGTGCATACTTATACTAAAGTGATTCAAAATTTTCTAACAATCAAATACTCTCTTTTCTTTGAATTTTCTCATGAATAACTACTCTATTTGACTCAGTTTCGAAAATAAAAATTTTTATGGGGCTTAAAAATTTACAAACTGTTAGATTATGCCAAAAACAATCATATATGCTACACTTTGTTCTCAAATGCCTACTTTGATTACCAGTCATACAAAAATAAAAAAATTTGACATTTTTGTGTGCATGCATCTAAACCACCCCCCCATGCTTGAATGACACTGTCCCTAGTGGCATACGAAATGAATAAAATGTAAAGCAAATGCACACTAAGAGACACTAACAAAAATATGGGAGAAAGTATAGATACAACCTGATTTGTTCTAAGCTTCTGAAGTTGATTTTCATCTGATCCTTGAATTCTTTGAAAACTCTTCTCTGTACTTGGTAATTGATACACTAAATGTTAAATTCATCCTGCATACATCAAAACACAAGTTAGCACATGTGAAATGAAATACTGAATAAAGAAAAACACTACAATGAAAAATATATTAATGTACATATGATACATCCCTCTGGTCGACTCCTCATGCCTTCGTGAGATGCACTATCTCACACTCACCATCCTGCAAGGCATCTGAAATGAAGGGCTTCAGTCTTTGCCCATTTACCTTGAATGTACCTTGGGTCATAGGATCAAATAATGTCACTGCTCCATGTGAAAATACTTCTTTCACAATGTACGGACCTGTCCATCTCGATCTTAACTTCCCTGGGAATAAATGTAAACGAGAATTGTATAGCCATACTTTCTGATTTGGCTCAAACACTTTTCTGACAATATGCTTATCATGAAATGCTTTTGTGCGAGCTTTGTATAATTTGGCATTCTCATATGCATCATTCCTGAGTTCCTCTAATTCTGAGAGCTGCAGTGCTCTCTCTTTGCCAGCCTGGGTGAGGTCAAAATTCAATTTCTTGATAGCCCAATACGCTCTATGCTCTAGCTCGACAGGAAGATGGCATGCTTTCCCGAATACAAGGCGATACGGGGACATGCCAATGGGAGTCTTAAATGCAGTTCTATATGCCCAAAGTGCATCATCTAAGCGCTGGGACCAATCCTTGCGGTCCGGACGAACTGTCTTTTCTAAAATTCGCTTAATCTCCCTATTGGACACTTCAACCTGTCCACTAGTCTGCGGATGATATGGAGTGGTGAATCTATGATTGACAGAATATCTTCTCAACAGAGAAGCTATCTGAACATTCCTAAAATGCTTGCCACCATCGCTAATCATCGCACGTGGCACTCCAAAACGACTGAAAATGTTGTGCTTAATGAACTTAAGCACTACTCTGTGATCATTGGTCTTGGTGGCCACAGCCTCGACCCACTTGGACACATAATCAACCGTCACCAGAATGTATAAATTTCCGAATGAAGGCGGAAATGGTCCCATGAAATCAATGCCCCAAACATCAAAAATCTCGACTATCAAAATCGGAAGCAAGGGCATCATGTCCCTCTTGGACATGTTCCCAATCTGCTGACATCGCAGGCATCGCCTACAGAACTCATGAGCATCCCTGTGGAGTGTAGGCCAATAAAATCCTGACTGCAAAACCTTTGCAGCCGTCTTCCTACTACTAAAATGCCCTCCACAGGCTAACGAATGGGAAAAATTCAAAATGGACTGGTATTCCTCCTCCGAAACACATCTCCTAATGATCT
The DNA here is from genome assembly GCF_984573655.1 of Nuphar pumila. Taxonomy (NCBI): domain Eukaryota; kingdom Viridiplantae; phylum Streptophyta; class Magnoliopsida; order Nymphaeales; family Nymphaeaceae; genus Nuphar; species Nuphar pumila. The sequence goes on from NC_143251.1 coordinate 45,420,308, forward strand.
GATCTGCACAGTATTTGAACAATTCCGGTTCATCCCAATAATAGTGCCTCACCTGAGATAGGAACCTATCACGCTCATTCTTGTTCCAATGCTCAGGTATCTGCCTCGAAACCAGATAGTTCACAATATCTGCAAACCAGGGTAACTGCGATGTATTGACTGACATGATCTGCTCGTCGGGGAAAGAATCACTGATCGGTCTTTGATTCTGCGTGGTCTCCACGATCAGTCTGGAAAGATGGTCTGCTACTACATTCTCGCTTCCTTTCTTATCTCGAATCTCGAGATCAAACTCCTGTAGTAGTAGGACCCAACGAATCAACCTCGGTTTGGTGTCTTTCTTATTCAACAAATATTTCAATGCAGAATGGTCAGAATAGACAACCACCTTCGAACCGAGTAAATAGGACCTAAATTTATCCAATGCGAAAACTACCGCAAGTAGTTCCTTCTCTGTCGTAGTATAATTCATCTGGGCATCAGACAGAGTTCTACTCGCATAGTAGATCACATAGGGCTTCCTATCAATGCGTTGTCCTAAAATGGCCCCCATAGCATAATCAGATGCATCACACATAATCTCAAATGGGAGAGTCCAATCTGGAGGTCTCAAAATAGGTGCAGAAATCAAGGCCTCTTTGAGAATCTCAAAGGCCTTCATACAATCCTCACTGAAAACAAAGGGCTGGTCTTTCTCCAATAACGTGCAAAGCGGTCGAGAGATTTTGCTGAAATCTTTTATGAACCGTCTGTAAAATCCCGCATGCCCTAAAAATGATCGAATCTGCCTCACAGAGGTGGGTGGAGTCAAACGAGAAATAGATTCCACCTTAGCTCTGTCAACCTCAATACCACGCTTGGACACAATGTGTCCTAGCACAATCCCCTCCTGGACCATAAAATGGCTCTTTTCCCAACTCAAGACGAGATTGGTCTCCGCACACCTACTCAGTACTCGAGCAAGTTTTTGGAGGCAATCTTCAAAAGAGGAGCCGTACACTGAAAAGTCATCCATAAAAACTTCCATCACATCATCAATCATGTCCGAGAAAATAGCAAGCATGCACCTCTGAAAAGTAGCCGGGGCATTACAGAGCCCAAAAGGCATACGTCTAAACGCGAAGGTGCCATAAGGACATGTAGACGTGGTCTTCTCCTGGTCATCAGGATGGACAACTACCTGATTGTATCCTGAATATCCATCTAGAAAGCAGTAGTAGCTCTGTCCTGCAAGTCTCTCTAAGATCAGATCAATGAATGACAATGGGAAATGATCTTTCCTAGTTGCCACATTCAGCTTCCTATAATCGATGCAGACTCGCCATCCTGTAGTGGTCCTCATCGGAATTCTCTCACCCTTCTCATTCTCAACCACAGTGAGTCCTGACTTCTTCGGCACAACTTGAATCGGACTGACCCACTGGCTATCAGAAATAGGGTAAATGATTCCGGCATCCAACCACTTCACCACCTCTTTCTTCACCACTTCCTTCATGTTGGGATTTAGCCTTCTCTGCATATCCCTAAATGGCTTGACTTCCTCATTACAATGGATCCTATGCATGCAGAATAAAGGATCAATCCCCTTTAGATCAGCAACTCCCCATCCAATCGCTGCCTTATGCTCTCGAAGAATAGTCAGCAATTTCTGTTCCTGCTCCTCAGTGAGCAAAGACGAGATGATCACAGGCAGAGTCTCATCATCTCCGAGGTATGCATACTTGAGTGAATCCGGTAAGGGTTTCAGCTCAAGTTTCGGAGGTGACTCGATCGAAGACTTGGCGGGGGTCTCAGCAAGTGGTGGAAGAGGCTCCCTGACCGCTCCCCAAGGTGGTCTTTCTGACGACACTCTAGACACATCTACACTATCTACACCGCTATTCTTCTCTATATGGTACAAATCTAAAGAATCCTCAGTAATGTACAACTCGGGCTGCTCCTCCACTAACTCCTGTGCAATGTCTACATGAAAGCAGTCCATGTCTCCTGCTGGTCCCATTGCGGCATTGAAAATATTCAGCTTTACCTTCCTATTGCCGAATGAGAGATCCATGGCTCCGGTCCTAAAGTTGATGCATGCATTGGCAGTCGCCAAGAATGGTCTGCCTAAAATAATCGGAGTCTGGTGTTGGCTATCTACACCTTCCATATCAAGAATAATGAAATCGACTGGAAAATAAAAGTCATCCACCTTAACTAGCATGTCCTCCAAGACACCTCTCGGTACCTTGACGGAACAATCTGCCAGCTGCAGTGTAATCGGAGTCGATCTCATCTCTCCTAGCCTGAAAGAATCAAAGAAATATCCGGGCAGAATGTTCACGCTTGCTCCAAGATCGAGTAATGCGCGTTCTATCCGGATGTTCCCTATGGTACACGCAATGATAGGGGCTCCAGGGTCCTTGAGCTTTGGTGGTGTCTGATGCTGAAGTACTGAACTCACCTGCTCAGTCAGATGGACCTTGTTAGGAACTCGCTCTCTAGATTTACGCTTTTGCGTACATAGTTCCTTCAGGAATTTGGCATATGCCGACACCTGCTGAATAGCATCGAGCAAAGGTAGGTTGATCTGCACATGCTTGAAGATGTCAAGCATGTCCTGGATCTTCGCCCCTTGCTTCCCTCTATAACCAGGAGACTCTAATGCTTTGGGCTAGGGTGGTGGGGGAATATACTCTGCTGGCTCCTCCTCTCTGTGAGAAGGCTCACTCCTATCCTTCTTCTTCTTCTCTGAGGATGAAGATGAAGATGATGGTGAAGGGGATGATGGGGATGGGGATGATGATGATTGAGCCGACGAGGGTGAAACAATGGTCTCTGGCTCCTGTATCCTCTCTCTACTCTCTCGCTCTCTGCTCTCGACATGATACTCACGTCCACTCCTCAGGGCCATAACCGATTTGGCCTGCTGCTGTGTCTCGGTATGAAATAGGCCTCCAGTCATCTGGTCCTTACCCTTCGGGTTCATGACAACCTGACTCGGCAATGTACCCTCGGGTGTCCTACTAATAGCCTCAGCTAACTGTCCCATTTGCGACTCTAACTTCGCAATGGACTGCGTATGTGAGCTCAAAATCTGGCTACACTTCTCGAAGGCGTTCTGATTAGAGGTTTTCACCTCTTGGAATGCCTGGAAAAGTCTTTCCTCAAAAGATGTCTGCGGGGCAGACTCATGCTGAATCGGGGAAGGAACTGAAGAAGAAGAAGACTGAGAATAGTTTGGTCTTTGAAATGGCTGAGTAAAAGATGGCTGCCGAACTGGCTGAGAGGAAGTAGGCATCTGCATGAAAGACTGTGGATTCTTCCATGAAAAATTGGGATGGTTACGCCAACCCGGATTATATGTCGATGAAAATGGGTTATTCGGCGGTCTGACGTAACCCTGAGCTGCCTGAACTTGTTCTTGAACAAATTCAGGGTACTGAGCTGCCGAAGGGCACTCAGTGATCTCGTGTGCCGGACTGGCACAAAGAGTACACACCTGTTGTGTAGTGGATGGTCCTGAGAGAAGCTGGTCTAGTTTCTGAGCAATCATGTCTACCTTGCACTGTAGTTCAGTAGATGGACCAACTTCAAGAACACCAGCTTTCTTTTGAATGCTAGGTGTGGCTCTATCAGAATGAGAGCTCGAAGCATGGTGGAGAGAATTCTCGGCCAATGTATCAAATAACCTCCATGCTTCATCCTCGCTCTTTAGCATGAATGTCCCTCCACATGAAGAGTCGATCATCTGACGATTCTTGTCAGACAATCCATCGTAGAAGCTCTGCACCAGTTGCCATTTCGGCACCTGATGATGGGGACATTTCCTGAGGAGATCCTTCATTCTCTCCCAGGTCTCATGAAAGCGCTCACCCTCTAGCTCTGAAAAGCTAGTGATGGCTCTACGATATTGGTTCGTACGACCAATGGGAAAATATTTTCGAAGAAACTCCTGTTGCAATTGATCCCATGACTCTATTTCTACAGAATCTAAGGACTTCAGCCAATACTTGGCTTTGTCCTTCAATGAAAAGGAGAATAGAGTCAACCTTAAAGCATCATCATCGAAATTCTGTATCTTAACAGTAGAACAGATTTCGAGGAATTCATCTAAGTGTCGGTAGGGATCCTCATGACTAAGACCATAAAAGGATGGAAGCATCTGAATAATGCTGGCCTTAATCTCATAATGCGACGCTCCTACATCGGGTCTCCGAATGCAGGATGCCTGAACATAGTCTGTGGGAATGAAGTATTCCCGCAGCAGGCGTGAAAGAACTGGGGGTGGAGGTGGAGGATCCATGTCAGCCATTGTTGCCGAACTTCGATGAGAATGTAAAATTCTCTCTGGGTTGTCAACAAATGGGTGTAATGGGGTTCCTAGACCTCGTCGCCCCTGCATACACTGGTATTAAAACCAGATGTAAGCAAACGACCTAAATCTAAAAAAAAATAAAAATAATAATAATAATAATAACTAACACAGGTACTAAAATGTAAATAAACAAATAACCATACTAAAAACAAACAGATATGCTATCTAGCTATGTCAGAATTCTATACTAAATGATTAAGTAACAAAGTAAACTATTCTAAAATGCTAAAACAAATAAATACAGGAAATCACAAACTATGTTTTTCTAAAACCCACCTGTCTAATCGCTCCTTGCAGAATGATAATGAAGTGAATCCTAAAAAGAACAATATGTGAATCCTATATTTACTAACTATGTTAATCCTATATTCACTTACTAATCCTACTGACTAAAAAGAAAACAACTAATTAACTAAATAAAACAAATTAATAAATTAAACTCTAAGAAATAAAGTAATTAATTCGCCGTTCCCCGGCAACGGCGCCAAAATTTGGTTGATATTTTGGAATGCTCTTTTTAAAACAAGTATTTTCAATAAGACTTTGGAAAATCGTCAACCAAAAATTTTAAAACCGACTTTCCACAAAGTGGTAAGTACGGGTTGAATCCACAGGGAACAGGAATTAACCACAATATTTCTATAAATTTCAATTTATTAATGACAAATGTCAACCTACAATTATAAAGTTAATACAACTGCAAATAATCACTAAAAGAAAAGTAATCAAGCAATCAGTCTTCTGCTCCACGCCAAGGGTATTTCAGTCTTTTCGCCACGTAGAGAATCTTCTCACTTGGATAATAACCCTGGACAATAAATATACTTCTCAACCTAAAAATGCAAAAAAATACAAAGTTAGTTTTCTACTCTAACAATGAAAACAATAACTAAACTATTTCTAATTGTACGAAAATTACAAAACAAATGCTATTTATCAAACAAAAATTAAATAAAATACTAAATTAATTCTAAAATTAACCAATTTCACTCTACTAATGCTGTATGATGATGATGCAAATCCTAAAATGCAGAAATTATGGAAAACAAGTCTAATTTACCGAAACTACGAAAATTACGAAACTGCCCCTAACTAGTGTAAAATAGCATGCTGACAGGTTATCGGAAAATCACTGTTTGACAGGGCAAACGAAATCCGATTTTTCCGAAGTTTGTTCTGTTCTGCAACTGACAGATTAAACAATCTGACAGTTTTTACAGAATTGAAAAACAATATCTGGAACTCCAGATATAAGCGTTTCAAATCTGGGAAAAATCAGAATATCAAAGGTCCTGTAATTTAAAAACCAGAAAAAACGGTTTTCACAAAACGCTTAAAAATCAGACCAAACCAACTCGGATTGAGCTGAAATTGGGTCTGCATACAGTTAATACACCAATAAAGTGAATAGAAAAATAATATTTTGAAAACTCGAAATTGTTGCACATGAAATGGTGATAGTGCGTCGAGACAAAAATCGGGTTTCGGATTCAATGCACTATTCACTTTATAAAGCTATTTTAAACACTTAAAAATGCAATCTAACCCTAATGCAATCCTAAATGGTACTGAATGACACTTTATATGCTGATGTTAAATGCAATGATGTTAAATGAGAGGTAAATGAAATATGATATGCACTTTATGACTAAGAATTGAATGAACTAATAATGCAATACAATTAATATACTTAAAAATACACTTAACTATACGAATGAATGGCTGCAATGAATACCAACTAATTGCAACTAAGCTAATTGAATTACTAAAAATAGTTAGCAAACACCTTAGACAAACAATGAAAAATCTATTAGATCGACTAAATGAAAACCTATACTAACTTACACTGAGATTAATCTAACTTGAAAATAAATTGTACTAATTCACTAAATACCAAAGAGTGATGGTTTGAATATAGAACTAAGCTCACACCACACTTGGTTAGAGTGACTGGGTTCACTAGGTGTACTCAACTGAGACTATGGACACGACGAACCTAACTGGGTTGACTAGATTGACTAGGTTAGGTTAGGTTGACTAAATTAGACATTGGCTAATTTAAACACTTAAAATTAAGACTTAATTAATTAAGACTCACACTAATTATATACCTAAAAGAATCAAGTAAACTCTAATTAACTCAATCTAACTAAAATAATTAATAACTAAGGTTAATTCTATTAACTAAAATAATTAAACATACTTTATGCTAAAGTACTATGGACGATTAGAGAAATATGAAATAGTAAATGTCAAAGATAATATTGGAAAGTGATAATTCTCAGAATCGTCCAACTAGAGGGGAGTTACAATCTTTGATTAAATCAACTTTGATATTTTGGTAAAGTAGAAACCATCCCAACCAAGAGGAGTTATTGTCTTTCCTTAAATGCTTTGCAAAATAAATTTGGAAATCATTAAAAATCGCCCAGCTCACAAAGACTACCCGTTTTGAACTTTCTCAGAATAATTGGAAGATAATTAACTTCTCTTTCTCAAAACCGTTGAAACCCCTTTTGGCAACTTAATTGGATTTCAAACTAAATTTCCAAAACTAAATATGTAACTCCCTTCTACCTTGGCTCATTCAAAATGTAAAGATTTTTTTTAGACAAACCACACGATTCTAGAAGATCCCTACTTACCAAATTATTTTGACTCTCTACACTAAGGGCGACAACACCTAATTCAAACTTACTAAGTACTAAAAGAAAACGTCTAAATATACTAAATCCTAATACAATGTAGCTAGACACTTTGAAATACTTACTAAAAAGCTAACAAGCTACCAAAAGCAGCCTAGAGCTCGAATTGAGCTCTAATGGCTACCGCCCCTCCTTGGGGAAGACAGCTACCTAATTAAAAATCGACCTTTCAAAACATAAAAATTCAAAACTAAAATAATACTATGCTACGGATCTTAATCAATATAACTACACTAATGACAATCACTTTAATGAAATATGATACTGGAAGTAGACATTACATAGAACATGAACAACACCCTAACTACACGCCTAACACAAAACATCACAAAGTGAAGATTCTTACCACTACAATTACCACAAAATAAAAATCGACTTTAACTAAATATTAATCAACAAAGTACTACTGTAACAACTAGACTAAATGAACATTAAACGACAGTCGACTGGACACTATAATCAAGAACACACGAAAACTTAATTTTTTTTTTGGTATTTTTCTCAAAAATAACGAAACACTAATAACACTAAAACATCAAAAACAATATTTAGAACAAAACTAATACTATGAACTTTGAATTAAACAATCTCACAAGACTGTTATCTACCACACAAACAGCTAACTACACGGATTACTCGATCTAAACACACACACTTAACAAAAATGCACTTCTAATTCAAAGAATGTTGAAAAACAAATCCCACGACACCATATACTCAACTCAACATGGAACTTCAGCAACCTCAACTTGAATATGATCTAAATGCGGTCTGCTAACCCAGTTTTTTCTGCAAAAACCGATCAAAGGCTCAAACTCAAAACGAACCAAGATCGGCTAGAATGGATCTAGCCGATTTATTGGTTTTCAATAAAAACGTTCTTTGATCCAGTCCCAACGCCCAGAATAAATCAAAATAAATTTTTTAAAACAAGTTTTCTGTAAAAAACATTGTAGAACACGCTGTAAACAAAAATAAACAAATCGGCTAAAAGAACCTCTAGCCGATTTACACGTTTTGCATAAAAACAATAAAAATCGATCCTTGAATCATGAAACAATGAAACAACACCTAGATCTAACGTGCTGGTCGGTGCACGAATGCTATACTAAGGTTGAAACACGAAAAATACAGCAAACACACAGAAAAGAAAACACGAAAACAAGCACACACGATTTGGGTTTTAGCTAGAAGAAAAGGGAGAAGAAGATCTACCTCTAGGGCGATCCGACGATCGTGGGGAAGAAGAGAGCGGACAATGGCCTTGGATTGACGTCCCGAATGATTCGAGAATGCTGGAATGTCACCACGAACAGGATATCTACAGCTGCAACACGTTGGAAATCCACCGAAGATGGAACGGGTGCCGATTCGCGATCGGAGGGCTTAGAAAACCGGATGGAGGTAGGGCCGGCTCATCTTGTTGGGGTGTTTCGCACTTCCAAGCAAGATTAATGGTCTCCACCTCTGCTACACCTGCAAAAACACAGCAAATGGTGAGAAAACGCAGCAAGGATACTAAAGAAACGAAAAAGAATGGAAAGAGAGATAGAGTAATGCTTGATTTCCAAGCAAAAACCCAATTTTCGATGGAAATGAAGTGGGGTGAGAGGTTGGAAGGTGCTGGAGCTAGAATCACTGTAGGAGGCGCCAATCCCAATGCCAAAGACGCCTAGGGTTTGCTGGAAATTATAATTTATACTTTTGATAGTTTTCAGAAACAGGGTTATAAAAATATATTTTACTAGGCGCCACTTTCTGAGGGGTTTTCTGCAAAACTTTTTGAAATGGGTATGGATATGTGTGTGGTTGGATTTTAGGCTTTTTAAGAGTTGATCCAATGTCCAAGTGACCTAATTGGGTCAGATATGGATCTGATCCACCTCGAAATCCGTGCCCAAACACTGAAATAGCCATAACTCTCTCATTTTAACTCCGATTTTTCTGAAATTCAAACCATAGCCCCTTACTATCAAAACACATCTAAACATGGGTTTAAAACCTTAAACTTGATACAAAATGCATGAAAAACTTGTTTACATGATGTGCATTTCATGCATCATCAAATACCCCCATGCTTGAATGTTTGTTAGTCCCTTAACAAACCCTAATTATGATATGCAACGAAGACAAGAAATGCTAAGTATGAATGCATAATACTAACTCACTTTCGTAGGAATCACGGTTGCATTTAGCGTATGCAACAAGCCCTTTAAACCCCTAGCTTACACTAGTGGACGAGTAAGGTCTCGTGAGGGTTTGCAGTGATGCTACCCACAAACATCAATGAAATGCGAGGATGATCTTTCAAAAATATTAGGCTCTTAAGAATACAATTGTAATACATATTTCATGTAATTGACATTCTCAAAACAAGTTTAAAAATGTCATGCCACCACAGTAAAAATTCTTTTCCTTCACTTTTCTAATATTATAGCTAGTTCATGATTCTTCTCCGAAAGTCAAGTATTCTCATGTTTTACTCATTTATTCTCACTTGTATATTTTCTGCACAGTAATACACATTTATGCTTAAGCAATGAAAAATTTCTTATTTAGCTCATTCTTTTCTTTCATTTTCCCTCTTTTTCTTCCACTTTTGAGCTCTTGCGCATTCTTCTCATATGAGCACTATTTCGAATAGTCAGTTTTCGTGACCCGTGTAGCGAGCTTTGGGTCAGTGACTCCCAAGCCGGCCGGCCTTAGGGCACTAGATACAGAGTATCCCTCGGACTTAATTGCTCGAGTCACTAGACCTTCTATTCTAATAATTTACGTATAGTCTTCCTCTTGTCATGTGCAATGTCTCTATCTCTTAGGCTTTCTATGCAGTCCATGTAACAAGCTTTCGAACCGGTGGCTCCCAAACCAGTTAGCTTTGGGGCACCAGGTGTAAAACACCCTTCAGATTCTACTTACTCGAACTACAAAGGCCACAGATATCGACTTAGACACGAAGATGATCTCCTTCGTTACCCGTTTCGTTCAGATACTCAAACACTTCATCTCGTGTCTGAGTTCCACTACTAGGATTCACGAAGACATCAACAACTAAACGTAGCTCTATTCTTTTAAACTCATTTTTCAAACACATCTTTCCATTGCTTATTTCTTTCAGAAAACATACTGTGCATACTTATACTAAAGTGATTCAAAATTTTCTAACAATCAAATACTCTCTTTTCTTTGAATTTTCTCATGAATAACTACTCTATTTGACTCAGTTTCGAAAATAAAAATTTTTATGGGGCTTAAAAATTTACAAACTGTTAGATTATGCCAAAAACAATCATATATGCTACACTTTGTTCTCAAATGCCTACTTTGATTACCAGTCATACAAAAATAAAAAAATTTGACATTTTTGTGTGCATGCATCTAAACCACCCCCCCATGCTTGAATGACACTGTCCCTAGTAGCATACGAAATGAATAAAATGTAAAGCAAATGCACACTAAGAGACACTAACAAAAATATGGGAGAAAGTATAGATACAACCTGATTTGTTCTAAGCTTCTGAAGTTGATTTTCATCTGATCCTTGAATTCTTTGAAAACTCTTCTCTGTACTTGGTAATTGATACACTAAATGTTAAATTCATCCTGCATACATCAAAACACAAGTTAGCACATGTGAAATGAAATACTGAATAAAGAAAAACACTACAATGAAAAATATATTAATGTACATATGATACATCCCTCTGGTCGACTCCTCATGCCTTCGTGAGATGCACTATCTCACACTCACCATCCTGCAAGGCATCTGAAATGAAGGGCTTCAGTCTTTGCCCATTTACCTTGAATGTACCTTGGGTCATAGGATCAAATAATGTCACTGCTCCATGTGGAAATACTTCTTTCACAATGTACGGACCTGTCCATCTCGATCTTAACTTCCCTGGGAATAAATGTAAACGAGAATTGTATAGCCATACTTTCTGATTTGGCTCAAACACTTTTCTGACAATATGCTTATCATGAAATGCTTTTGTGCGAGCTTTGTATAATTTGGCATTCTCATATGCATCATTCCTGAGTTCCTCTAATTCTGAGAGCTGTAGTGCTCTCTCTTTGCCAGCCTGGGTGAGGTCAAAATTCAATTTCTTGATAGCCCAATACGCTCTATGCTCTAGCTCGACAGGAAGATGGCATGCTTTCCCGAATACAAGGCGATACGGGGACATGCCAATGGGAGTCTTAAATGCAGTTCTATATGCCCAAAGTGCATCATCTAAGCGCTGGGACCAATCCTTGCGGTCCGGACGAACTGTCTTTTCTAAAATTCGCTTAATCTCCCTATTGGACACTTCAACCTGTCCACTAGTCTGCGGATGATATGGAGTGGTGAATCTATGATTGACAGAATATCTTCTCAACAGAGAAGCTATCTGAACATTCCTAAAATGCTTGCCACCATCGCTAATCATCGCACGTGGCACTCCAAAACGACTGAAAATGTTGTGCTTAATGAACTTAAGCACTACTCTGTGATCATTGGTCTTGGTGGCCACAGCCTCGACCCACTTGGACACATAATCAACCGTCACCAGAATGTATAAATTTCCGAATGAAGGCGGAAATGGTCCCATGAAATCAATGCCCCAAACATCAAAAATCTCGACTATCAAAATCGGAAGCAAGGGCATCATGTCCCTCTTGGACATGTTCCCAATCTGCTGACATCGCAGGCATCGCCTACAGAACTCATGAGCATCCCTGTGGAGTGTAGGCCAATAAAATCCTGACTGCAAAACCTTTGCAGCCGTCTTCCTACTACTAAAATGCCCTCCACAGGCTAACGAATGGGAAAAATTCAAAATGGACTGGTATTCCTCCTCCGGAACACATCTCCTAATGATCTGATCTGCACAGTATTTGAACAATTCCGGTTCATCCCAATAATAGTGCCTCACCTGAGATAGGAACCTATCACGCTCATTCTTGTTCCAATGCTCAGGTATCTGCCTCGAAACCAGATAGTTCACAATATCTGCAAACCAGGGTAACTGCGATGTATTGACTGACATGATCTGCTCGTCGGGGAAAGAATCACTGATCGGTCTTTGATTCTGCGTGGTCTCCACGATCAGTCTGGAAAGATGGTCTGCTACTACATTCTCGCTTCCTTTCTTATCTCGAATCTCGAGATCAAACTCCTGTAGTAGTAGGACCCAACGAATCAACCTCGGTTTGGTGTCTTTCTTATTCAACAAATATTTCAATGCAGAATGGTCAGAATAGACAACCACCTTCGAACCGAGTAAATAGGACCTAAATTTATCCAATGCGAAAACTAACGCAAGTAGTTCCTTCTCTGTCGTAGTATAATTCATCTGGGCATCAGACAGAGTTCTACTCGCATAGTAGATCACATAGGGCTTCCTATCAATGCGTTGTCCTAAAATGGCCCCCATAGCATAATCAGATGCATCACACATAATCTCAAATGGGAGAGTCCAATCTGGAGGTCTCAAAATAGGTGCAGAAATCAAGGCCTCTTTGAGAATCTCAAAGGCCTTCATACAATCCTCACTGAAAACAAAGGGCTGGTCTTTCTCCAATAACGTGCAAAGCGGTCGAGAGATTTTGCTGAAATCTTTTATGAACCGTCTGTAAAATCCCGCATGCCCTAAAAATGATCGAATCTGCCTCACAGAGGTGGGTGGAGTCAAACGAGAAATAGATTCCACCTTAGCTCTGTCAACCTCAATACCACGCTTGGACACAATGTGTCCTAGCACAATCCCCTCCTGGACCATAAAATGGCTCTTTTCCCAACTCAAGACGAGATTGGTCTCCGCACACCTACTCAGTACTCGAGCAAGTTTTTGGAGGCAATCTTCAAAAGAGGAGCCGTACACTGAAAAGTCATCCATAAAAACTTCCATCACATCATCAATCATGTCCGAGAAAATAGCAAGCATGCACCTCTGAAAAGTAGCCGGGGCATTACAGAGCCCAAAAGGCATACGTCTAAACGCGAAGGTGCCATAAGGACATGTAGACGTGGTCTTCTCCTGGTCATCAGGATGGACAACTACCTGATTGTATCCTGAATATCCATCTAGAAAGCAGTAGTAGCTCTGTCCTGCAAGTCTCTCTAAGATCAGATCAATGAATGACAATGGGAAATGATCTTTCCTAGTTGCCACATTCAGCTTCCTATAATCGATGCAGACTCGCCATCCTGTAGTGGTCCTCATCGGAATTCTCTCACCCTTCTCATTCTCAACCACAGTGAGTCCTGACTTCTTCGGCACAACTTGAATCGGACTGACCCACTGGCTATCAGAAATAGGGTAAATGATTCCGGCATCCAACCACTTCACCACCTCTTTCTTCACCACTTCCTTCATGTTGGGATTTAGCCTTCTCTGCATATCCCTAAATGGCTTGACTTCCTCATTACAATGGATCCTATGCATGCAGAATAAAGGATCAATCCCCTTTAGATCAGCAACTCCCCATCCAATCGCTGCCTTATGCTCTCGAAGAATAGTCAGCAATTTCTGTTCCTGCTCCTCAGTGAGCAAAGACGAGATGATCACAGGCAGAGTCTCATCATCTCCGAGGTATGCATACTTGAGTGAATCCGGTAAGGGTTTCAGCTCAAGTTTCGGAGGTGACTCGATCGAAGACTTGGCGGGGGTCTCAGCAAGTGGTGGAAGAGGCTCCCTGACCGCTCCCCAAGGTGGTCTTTCTGACGACACTCTAGACACATCTACACTATCTACACCGCTATTCTTCTCTATATGGTACAAATCTAAAGAATCCTCAGTAATGTACAACTCGGGCTGCTCCTCCACTAACTCCTGTGCAATGTCTAAATGAAAGCAGTCCATGTCTCCTGCTGGTCCCATTGCGGCATTGAAAATATTCAGCTTTACCTTCCTATTGCCGAATGAGAGATCCATGGCTCCGGTCCTAAAGTTGATGCATGCATTGGCAGTCGCCAAGAATGGTCTGCCTAAAATAATCGGAGTCTGGTGTTGGCTATCTACACCTTCCATATCAAGAATAATGAAATCGACTGGAAAATAAAAGTCATCCACCTTAACTAGCATGTCCTCCAAGACACCTCTCGGTACCTTGACGGAACAATCTGCCAGCTGCAGTGTAATCGGAGTCGATCTCATCTCTCCTAGCCTGAAAGAATCAAAGAAATATCCGGGCAGAATGTTCACGCTTGCTCCAAGATCGAGTAATGCGCGTTCTATCCGGATGTTCCCTATGGTACACGCAATGATAGGGGCTCCAGGGTCCTTGAGCTTTGGTGGTGTCTGATGCTGAAGTACTGAACTCACCTGCTCAGTCAGATGGACCTTGTTAGGAACTCGCTCTCTAGATTTACGCTTTTGCGTACATAGTTCCTTCAGGAATTTGGCATATGCCGACACCTGCTGAATAGCATCGAGCAAAGGTAGGTTGATCTGCACATGCTTGAAGATGTCAAGCATGTCCTGGATCTTCGCCCCTTGCTTCCCTCTATAACCAGGAGACTCTAATGCTTTGGGCTAGGGTGGTGGGGGAATATACTCTGCTGGCTCCTCCTCTCTGTGAGAAGGCTCACTCCTATCCTTCTTCTTCTTCTCTGAGGATGAAGATGAAGATGATGGTGAAGGGGATGATGGGGATGGGGATGATGATGATTGAGCCGACGAGGGTGAAACAATGGTCTCTGGCTCCTGTATCCTCTCTCTACTCTCTCGCTCTCTGCTCTCGACATGATACTCACGTCCACTCCTCAGGGCCATAACCGATTTGGCCTGCTGCTGTGTCTCGGTATGAAATAGGCCTCCAGTCATCTGGTCCTTACCCTTCGGGTTCATGACAACCTGACTCGGCAATGTACCCTCGGGTGTCCTACTAATAGCCTCAGCTAACTGTCCCATTTGCGACTCTAACTTCGCAATGGACTGCGTATGTGAGCTCAAAATCTGGCTACACTTCTCGAAGGCGTTCTGATTAGAGGTTTTCACCTCTTGGAATGCCTGGAAAAGTCTTTTCTCAAAAGATGTCTGCGGGGCAGACTCATGCTGAATCGGGGAAGGAACTGAAGAAGAAGAAGACTGAGAATAGTTTGGTCTTTGAAATGGCTGAGTAAAAGATGGCTGCCGAACTGGCTGAGAGGAAGTAGGCATCTGCATGAAAGACTGTGGATTCTTCCATGAAAAATTGGGATGGTTACGCCAACCCGGATTATATGTCGATGAAAATGGGTTATTCGGCGGTCTGACGTAACCCTGAGCTGCCTGAACTTGTTCTTGAACAAATTCAGGGTACTGAGCTGCCGAAGGGCACTCAGTGATCTCGTGTGCCGGACTGGCACAAAGAGTACACACCTGCTGTGTAGTGGATGGTCCTGAGAGAAGCTGGTCTAGTTTCTGAGCAATCATGTCTACCTTGCACTGTAGTTCAGTAGATGGACCAACTTCAAGAACACCAGCTTTCTTTTGAATGCTAGGTGTGGCTCTATCAGAATGAGAGCTCGAAGCATGGTGGAGAGAATTCTCGGCCAATGTATCAAATAACCTCCATGCTTCATCCTCGCTCTTTAGCATGAATGTCCCTCCACATGAAGAGTCGATCATCTGACGATTCTTGTCAGACAATCCATCGTAGAAGCTCTGCACCAGTTGCCATTTCGGCACCTGATGATGGGGACATTTCCTGAGGAGATCCTTCATTCTCTCCCAGGTCTCATGAAAGCGCTCACCCTCTAGCTCTGAAAAGCTAGTGATGGCTCTACGATATTGGTTCGTACGACCAATGGGAAAATATTTTCGAAGAAACTCCTGTTGCAATTGATCCCATGACTCTATTTCTACAGAATCTAAGGACTTCAGCCAATACTTGGCTTTGTCCTTCAATGAAAAGGAGAATAGAGTCAACCTTAAAGCATCATCATCGAAATTCTGTATCTTAACAGTAGAACAGATTTCGAGGAATTCATCTAAGTGTCGGTAGGGATCCTCATGACTAAGACCATAAAAGGATGGAAGCATCTGAATAATGCTGGCCTTAATCTCATAATGCGACGCTCCTACATCGGGTCTCCGAATGCAGGATGCCTGAACATAGTCTGTGGGAATGAAGTATTCCCGCAGCAGGCGTGAAAGAACTGGGGGTGGAGGTGGAGGATCCATGTCAGCCATTGTTGCCGAACTTCGATGAGAATGTAAAATTCTCTCTGGGTTGTCAACAAATGGGTGTAATGGGGTTCCTAGACCTCGTCGCCCCTGCATACACTGGTATTAAAACCAGATGTAAGCAAACGACCTAAATCTAAAAAAAAATAAAAATAATAATAATAATAATAACTAACACAGGTACTAAAATGTAAATAAACAAATAACCATACTAAAAACAAACAGATATGCTATCTAGCTATGTCAGAATTCTATACTAAATGATTAAGTAACAAAGTAAACTATTCTAAAATGCTAAAACAAATAAATACAGGAAATCACAAACTATGTTTTTCTAAAACCCACCTGTCTAATCGCTCCTTGCAGAATGATAATGAAGTGAATCCTAAAAAGAACAATATGTGAATCCTATATTTACTAACTATGTTAATCCTATATTCACTTACTAATCCTACTGACTAAAAAGAAAACAACTAATTAACTAAATAAAACAAATTAATAAATTAAACTCTAAGAAATAAAGTAATTAATTCGCCGTTCCCCGGCAACGGCGCCAAAATTTGGTTGATATTTTGGAATGCTCTTTTTAAAACAAGTATTTTCAATAAGACTTTGGAAAATCGTCAACCAAAAATTTTAAAACCGACTTTCCACAAAGTGGTAAGTACGGGTCGAATCCACAGGGAACAGGAATTAACCACAATATTTCTATAAATTTCAATTTATTAATGACAAATGTCAACCTACAATTATAAAGTTAATACAACTGCAAATAATCACTAAAAGAAAAGTAATCAAGCAATCAGTCTTCTGCTCCACGCCAAGGGTATTTCAGTCTTTTCGCCACGTAGAGAATCTTCTCACTTGGATAATAACCCTGGACAATAAATATACTTCTCAACCTAAAAATGCAGAAAAATACAAAGTTAGTTTTCTACTCTAACAATGAAAACAATAACTAAACTATTTCTAATTGTACGAAAATTACAAAACAAATGCTATTTATCAAACAAAAATTAAATAAAATACTAAATTAATTCTAAAATTAACCAATTTCACTCTACTAATGCTGTATGATGATGATGCAAATCCTAAAATGCAGAAATTATGGAAAACAAGTCTAATTTACCGAAACTACGAAAATTACGAAACTGCCCCTAACTAGTGTAAAATAGCATGCTGACAGGTTATCGGAAAACCACTGTTTGACAGGGCAAACGAAATCCGATTTTTCCGAAATTTGTTCTGTTCTGCAACTGACAGATTAAACAATCTGACAGTTTTTACAGAATTGAAAAACAGTATCTGGAACTCCAGATATAAGCGTTTCAAATCTGGGAAAAATCAGGATATCAAAGGTCCTGTAATTTAAAAACCAGAAAAAACGGTTTTCACAAAACGCTTAAAAATCAGACCAAACCAACTCGGATTGAGCTGAAATTGGGTCTGCATACAGTTAATACACCAATAAAGTGAATAGAAAAATAATATTTTGAAAACTCGAAATTGTTGCACATGAAATGGTGATAGTGCGTCGAGACAAAAATCGGGTTTCGGATTCAATGCACTATTCACTTTATAAAGCTATTTTAAACACTTAAAAATGCAATCTAACCCTAATGCAATCCTAAATGGTACTGAATGACACTTTATATGCTGATGTTAAATGCAATGATGTTAAATGAGAGGTAAATGAAATATGATATGCACTTTATGACTAAGAATTGAATGAACTAATAATGCAATGCAATTAATATACTTAAAAATACACTTAACTATACGAATGAATGGCTGCAATGAATACCAACTAATTGCAACTAAGCTAATTGAATTACTAAAAATAGTTAGCAAACACCTTAGACAAACAATGAAAAATCTATTAGATCGACTAAATGAAAACCTATACTAACTTACACTGAGATTAATCTAACTTGAAAATAAATTGTACTAATTCACTAAATACCAAAGAGTGATGGTTTGAATATAGAACTAAGCTCACACCACACTTGGTTAGAGTGACTGGGTTCACTAGGTGTACTCAACTGAGACTATGGACACGACGAACCTAACTGGGTTGACTAGATTGACTAGGTTAGGTTAGGTTGACTAAATTAGACATTGGCTAATTTAAACACTTAAAATTAAGACTTAATTAATTAAGACTCACACTAATTATATACCTAAAAGAATCAAGTAAACTCTAATTAACTCAATCTAACTAAAATAATTAATAACTAAGGTTAATTCTATTAACTAAAATAATTAAACATACTTTATGCTAAAGTACTATGGACGATTAGAGAAATATGAAATAGTAAATGTCAAAGATAATATTGGAAAGTGATAATTCTCGGAATCGTCCAACTAGAGGGGAGTTACAATCTTTGATTAAATCAACTTTGATATTTTGGTAAAGTAGAAACCATCCCAACCAAGAGGAGTTATTGTCTTTCCTTAAATGCTTTGCAAAATAAATTTGGAAATCATTAAAAATCGCCCAGCTCACAAAGACTACCCGTTTTGAACTTTCTCAGAATAATTGGAAGATAATTAACTTCTCTTTCTCAAAACCGTTGAAACCCCTTTTGGCAACTTAATTGGATTTCAAACTAAATTTCCAAAACTAAATATGTAACTCCCTTCTACCTTGGCTCATTCAAAATGTAAAGATTTTTTTTAGACAAACCACACGATTCTAGAAGATCCCTACTTACCAAATTATTTTGACTCTCTACACTAAGGGCGACAACACCTAATTCAAACTTACTAAGTACTAAAAGAAAACGTCTAAATATACTAAATCCTAATAGAATGTAGCTAGACACTTTGAAATACTTACTAAAAAGCTAACAAGCTACCAAAAGCAGCCTAGAGCTCGAATTGAGCTCTAATGGCTACCGCCCCTCCTTGGGGAAGACAGCTACCTAATTAAAAATCGACCTTTCAAAACATAAAAATTCAAAACTAAAATAATACTATGCTACGGATCTTAATCAATATAACTACACTAATGACAATCACTTTAATGAAATATGATACTGGAAGTAGACATTACATAGAACATGAACAACACCCTAACTACACGCCTAACACAAAACATCACAAAGTGAAGATTCTTACCACTACAATTACCACAAAATAAAAATCGACTTTAACTAAATATTAATCAACAAAGTACTACTGTAACAACTAGACTAAATGAACATTAAACGACAGTCGACTGGACACTATAATCAAGAACACACGAAAACTTAATTTTTTTTTTGGTATTTTTCTCAAAAATAACGAAACACTAATAACACTAAAACATCAAAAACAATATTTAGAACAAAACTAATACTATGAACTTTGAATTAAACAATCTCACAAGACTGTTATCTACCACACAAACAGCTAACTACACGGATTACTCGATCTAAACACACACACTTAACAAAAATGCACTTCTAATTCAAAGAATGTTGAAAAACAAATCCCACGACACCATATACTCAACTCAACATGGAACTTCAGCAACCTCAACTTGAATATGATCTAAATGCGGTCTGCTAACCCAGTTTTTTCTGCAAAAACCGATCAAAGGCTCAAACTCAAAACGAACCAAGATCGGCTAGAATGGATCTAGCCGATTTATTGGTTTTCAATAAAAACGTTCTTTGATCCAGTCCCAACGCCCAGAATAAATCAAAATAAATTTTTTAAAACAAGTTTTCTGTAAAAAACATTGTAGAACACGCTGTAAACAAAAATAAACAAATCGGCTAAAAGAACCTCTAGCCGATTTACACGTTTTGCATAAAAACAATAAAAATCGATCCTTGAATCATGAAACAATGAAACAACACCTAGATCTAACGTGCTGGTCGGTGCACGAATGCTATACTAAGGTTGAAACACGAAAAATACAGCAAACACACAGAAAAGAAAACACGAAAACAAGCACACACGATTTGGGTTTTAGCTAGAAGAAAAGGGAGAAGAAGATCTACCTCTAGGGCGATCCGACGATCGTGGGGAAGAAGAGAGCGGACAATGGCCTTGGATTGACGTCCCGAATGATTCGAGAATGCTGGAATGTCACCACGAACAGGATATCTACAGCTGCAACACGTTGGAAATCCACCGAAGATGGAACGGGTGCCGATTCGCGATCGGAGGGCTTAGAAAACCGGATGGAGGTAGGGCCGGCTCATCTTGTTGGGGTGTTTCGCACTTCCAAGCAAGATTAATGGTCTCCACCTCTGCTACACCTGCAAAAACACAGCAAATGGTGAGAAAACGCAGCAAGGATACTAAAGAAACGAAAAAGAATGGAAAGAGAGATAGAGTAATGCTTGATTTCCAAGCAAAAACCCAATTTTCGATGGAAATGAAGTGGGGTGAGAGGTTGGAAGGTGCTGGAGCTAGAATCACTGTAGGAGGCGCCAATCCCAATGCCAAAGACGCCTAGGGTTTGCTGGAAATTATAATTTATACTTTTGATAGTTTTCAGAAACAGGGTTATAAAAATATATTTTACTAGGCGCCACTTTCTGAGGGGTTTTCTGCAAAACTTTTTGAAATGGGTATGGATATGTGTGTGGTTGGATTTTAGGCTTTTTAAGAGTTGATCCAATGTCCAAGTGACCTAATTGGGTCAGATATGGATCTGATCCACCTCGAAATCCGTGCCCAAACACTGAAATAGCCATAACTCTCTCATTTTAACTCCGATTTTTCTGAAATTCAAACCATAGCCCCTTACTATCAAAACACATCTAAACATGGGTTTAAAACCTTAAACTTGATACAAAATGCATGAAAAACTTGTTTACATGATGTGCATTTCATGCATCATCAAATACCCCCATGCTTGAATGTTTGTTAGTCCCTTAACAAACCCTAATTATGATATGCAACGAAGACAAGAAATGCTAAGTATGAATGCATAATACTAACTCACTTTCGTAGGAATCACGGTTGCATTTAGCGTATGCAACAAGCCCTTTAAACCCCTAGCTTACACTAGTGGACGAGTAAGGTCTCGTGAGGGTTTGCAGTGATGCTACCCACAAACATCAATGAAATGCGAGGATGATCTTTCAAAAATATTAGGCTCTTAAGAATACAATTGTAATACATATTTCATGTAATTGACATTCTCAAAACAAGTTTAAAAATGTCATGCCACCACAGTAAAAATTCTTTTCCTTCACTTTTCTAATATTATAGCTAGTTCATGATTCTTCTCCGAAAGTCAAGTATTCTCATGTTTTACTCATTTATTCTCACTTGTATATTTTCTGCACAGTAATACACATTTATGCTTAAGCAATGAAAAATTTCTTATTTAGCTCATTCTTTTCTTTCATTTTCCCTCTTTTTCTTCCACTTTTGAGCTCTTGCGCATTCTTCTCATATGAGCACTATTTCGAATAGTCAGTTTTCGTGACCCGTGTAGCGAGCTTTGGGTCAGTGACTCCCAAGCCGGCCGGCCTTAGGGCACTAGATACAGAGTATCCCTCGGACTTAATTGCTCGAGTCACTAGACCTTCTATTCTAATAATTTACGTATAGTCTTCCTCTTGTCATGTGCAATGTCTCTATCTCTTAGGCTTTCTATGCAGTCCATGTAACAAGCTTTCGAACCGGTGGCTCCCAAACCAGTTAGCTTTGGGGCACCAGGTGTAAAACACCCTTCAGATTCTACTTACTCGAACTACAAAGGCCACAGATATCGACTTAGACACGAAGATGATCTCCTTCGTTACCCGTTTCGTTCAGATACTCAAACACTTCATCTCGTGTCTGAGTTCCACTACTAGGATTCACGAAGACATCAACAACTAAACGTAGCTCTATTCTTTTAAACTCATTTTTCAAACACATCTTTCCATTGCTTATTTCTTTCAGAAAACATACTGTGCATACTTATACTAAAGTGATTCAAAATTTTCTAACAATCAAATACTCTCTTTTCTTTGAATTTTCTCATGAATAACTACTCTATTTGACTCAGTTTCAAAAATAAAAATTTTTATGGGGCTTAAAAATTTACAAACTGTTAGATTATGCCAAAAACAATCATATATGCTACACTTTGTTCTCAAATGC
This sequence comes from Nuphar pumila, assembly GCF_984573655.1. Lineage (NCBI taxonomy): Eukaryota > Viridiplantae > Streptophyta > Magnoliopsida > Nymphaeales > Nymphaeaceae > Nuphar > Nuphar pumila. Next base: position 45,442,615 of record NC_143251.1, read on the forward strand.
CTACTTTGATTACCAGTCATACAAAAATAAAAAAATTTGACATTTTTGTGTGCATGCATCTAAACCACCCCCCCATGCTTGAATGACACTGTCCCTAGTGGCATACGAAATGAATAAAATGTAAAGCAAATGCACACTAAGAGACACTAACAAAAATATGGGAGAAAGTATAGATACAACCTGATTTGTTCTAAGCTTCTGAAGTTGATTTTCATCTGATCCTTGAATTCTTTGAAAACTCTTCTCTGTACTTGGTAATTGATACACTAAATGTTAAATTCATCCTGCATACATCAAAACACAAGTTAGCACATGTGAAATGAAATACTGAATAAAGAAAAACACTACAATGAAAAATATATTAATGTACATATGATACATCCCTCTGGTCGACTCCTCATGCCTTCGTGAGATGCACTATCTCACACTCACCATCCTGCAAGGCATCTGAAATGAAGGGCTTCAGTCTTTGCCCATTTACCTTGAATGTACCTTGGGTCATAGGATCAAATAATGTCACTGCTTCATGTGGAAATACTTCTTTCACAATGTACGGACCTGTCCATCTCGATCTTAACTTCCCTGGGAATAAATGTAAACGAGAATTGTATAGCCATACTTTCTGATTTGGCTCAAACACTTTTCTGACAATATGCTTATCATGAAATGCTTTTGTGCGAGCTTTGTATAATTTGGCATTCTCATATGCATCATTCCTGAGTTCCTCTAATTCTGAGAGCTGCAGTGCTCTCTCTTTGCCAGCCTGGGTGAGGTCAAAATTCAATTTCTTGATAGCCCAATACGCTCTATGCTCTAGCTCGACAGGAAGATGGCATGCTTTCCCGAATACAAGGCGATACGGGGACATGCCAATGGGAGTCTTAAATGCAGTTCTATATGCCCAAAGTGCATCATCTAAGCGCTGGGACCAATCCTTGCGGTCCGGACGAACTGTCTTTTCTAAAATTCGCTTAATCTCCCTATTGGACACTTCAACCTGTCCACTAGTCTGCGGATGATATGGAGTGGTGAATCTATGATTGACAGAATATCTTCTCAACAGAGAAGCTATCTGAACATTCCTAAAATGCTTGCCACCATCGCTAATCATCGCACGTGGCACTCCAAAACGACTGAAAATGTTGTGCTTAATGAACTTAAGCACTACTCTGTGATCATTGGTCTTGGTGGCCACAGCCTCGACCCACTTGGACACATAATCAACCGTCACCAGAATGTATAAATTTCCGAATGAAGGCGGAAATGGTCCCATGAAATCAATGCCCCAAACATCAAAAATCTCGACTATCAAAATCGGAAGCAAGGGCATCATGTCCCTCTTGGACATGTTCCCAATCTGCTGACATCGCAGGCATCGCCTACAGAACTCATGAGCATCCCTGTGGAGTGTAGGCCAATAAAATCCTGACTGCAAAACCTTTGCAGCCGTCTTCCTACTACTAAAATGCCCTCCACAGGCTAACGAATGGGAAAAATTCAAAATGGACTGGTATTCCTCCTCCGGAACACATCTCCTAATGATCTGATCTGCACAGTATTTGAACAATTCCGGTTCATCCCAATAATAGTGCCTCACCTGAGATAGGAACCTATCACGCTCATTCTTGTTCCAATGCTCAGGTATCTGCCTCGAAACCAGATAGTTCACAATATCTGCAAACCAGGGTAACTGCGATGTATTGACTGACATGATCTGCTCGTCGGGGAAAGAATCACTGATCGGTCTTTGATTCTGCGTGGTCTCCACGATCAGTCTGGAAAGATGGTCTGCTACTACATTCTCGCTTCCTTTCTTATCTCGAATCTCGAGATCAAACTCCTGTAGTAGTAGGACCCAACGAATCAACCTCGGTTTGGTGTCTTTCTTATTCAACAAATATTTCAATGCAGAATGGTCAGAATAGACAACCACCTTCGAACCGAGTAAATAGGACCTAAATTTATCCAATGCGAAAACTACCGCAAGTAGTTCCTTCTCTGTCGTAGTATAATTCATCTGGGCATCAGACAGAGTTCTACTCGCATAGTAGATCACATAGGGCTTCCTATCAATGCGTTGTCCTAAAATGGCCCCCATAGCATAATCAGATGCATCACACATAATCTCAAATGGGAGAGTCCAATCTGGAGGTCTCAAAATAGGTGCAGAAATCAAGGCCTCTTTGAGAATCTCAAAGGCCTTCATACAATCCTCACTGAAAACAAAGGGCTGGTCTTTCTCCAATAACGTGCAAAGCGGTCGAGAGATTTTGCTGAAATCTTTTATGAACCGTCTGTAAAATCCCGCATGCCCTAAAAATGATCGAATCTGCCTCACAGAGGTGGATGGAGTCAAACGAGAAATAGATTCCACCTTAGCTCTGTCAACCTCAATACCACGCTTGGACACAATGTGTCCTAGCACAATCCCCTCCTGGACCATAAAATGGCTCTTTTCCCAACTCAAGACGAGATTGGTCTCCGCACACCTACTCAGTACTCGAGCAAGTTTTTGGAGGCAATCTTCAAAAGAGGAGCCGTACACTGAAAAGTCATCCATAAAAACTTCCATCACATCATCAATCATGTCCGAGAAAATAGCAAGCATGCACCTCTGAAAAGTAGCCGGGGCATTACAGAGCCCAAAAGGCATACGTCTAAACGCGAAGGTGCCATAAGGACATGTAAACGTGGTCTTCTCCTGGTCATCAGGATGGACAACTACCTGATTGTATCCTGAATATCCATCTAGAAGGCAGTAGTAGCTCTGTCCTGCAAGTCTCTCTAAGATCAGATCAATGAATGGCAATGGGAAATGATCTTTCCTAGTTGCCACATTCAGCTTCCTATAATCGATGCAGACTCGCCATCCTGTAGTGGTCCTCATCGGAATTCTCTCACCCTTCTCATTCTCAACCACAGTGAGTCCTGACTTCTTCGGCACAACTTGAATCGGACTGACCCACTGGCTATCAGAAATAGGGTAAATGATTCCGGCATCCAACCACTTCACCACCTCTTTCTTCACCACTTCCTTCATGTTGGGATTTAGCCTTCTCTGCATATCCCTAAATGGCTTGACTTCCTCATTACAATGGATCCTATGCATGCAGAATAAAGGATCAATCCCCTTTAGATCAGCAACTCCCCATCCAATCGCTGCCTTATGCTCTCGAAGAATAGTCAGCAATTTCTGTTCCTGCTCCTCAGTGAGCAAAGACGAGATGATCACAGGCAGAGTCTCATCATCTCCGAGGTATGCATACTTGAGTGAATCCGGTAAGGGTTTCAGCTCAAGTTTCGAAGGTGACTCGATCGAAGACTTGGCGGGGGTCTCAGCAAGTGGTGGAAGAGGCTCCCTGACCGCTCCCCAAGGTGGTCTTTCTGACGACACTTTAGACACATCTACACTATCTACACCGCTATTCTTCTCTATATGGTACAAATCTAAAGAATCCTCAGTAATGTACAACTCGGGCTGCTCCTCCACTAACTCCTGTGCAATGTCTACATGAAAGCAGTCCATGTCTCCTGCTGGTCCCATTGCGGCATTGAAAATATTCAGCTTTACCTTCCTATTGCCGAATGAGAGATCCATGGCTCCGGTCCTAAAGTTGATGCATGCATTGGCAGTCGCCAAGAATGGTCTGCCTAAAATAATCGGAGTCTGGTGTTGGCTATCTACACCTTCCATATCAAGAATAATGAAATCGACTGGAAAATAAAAGTCATCCACCTTAACTAGCATGTCCTCCAAGACACCTCTCGGTACCTTGACGGAACAATCTGCCAGCTGCAGTGTAATCGGAGTCGATCTCATCTCTCCTAGCCTGAAAGAATGAAAGAAATATCCGGGCAGAATGTTCACGCTTGCTCCAAGATCGAGTAATGCGTGTTCTATCCGGATGTTCCCTATGGTACACGCAATGATAGGGGCTCCAGGGTCCTTGAGCTTTGGTGGTGTCTGATGCTGAAGTACTGAACTCACCTGCTCAGTCAGATGGACCTTGTTAGGAACTCGCTCTCTAGATTTACGCTTTTGCGTACATAGTTCCTTCAGGAATTTGGCATATGCCGACACCTGCTGAATAGCATCGAGCAAAGGTAGGTTGATCTGCACATGCTTGAAGATGTCAAGCATGTCCTGGATCTTCGCCCCTTGCTTCCCTCTATAACCAGGAGACTCTAATGCTTTGGGATAGGGTGGTGGGGGAATATACTCTGCTGGCTCCTCCTCTCTGTGAGAAGGCTCACTCCTATCCTTCTTCTTCTTCTCTGAGGATGAAGATGAAGATGATGGTGAAGGGGATGATGGGGATGGGGATGATGATGATTGAGCCGACGAGGGTGAAACAATGGTCTCTGGCTCCTGTATCCTCTCTCTACTCTCTCGCTCTCTGCTCTCGACATGATACTCACGTCCACTCCTCAGGGCCATAACCGATTTGGCCTGCTGCTGTGTCTCGGTATGAAATAGGCCTCCAGTCATCTGGTCCTTACCCTTCGGGTTCATGACAACCTGACTCGGCAATGTACCCTCGGGTGTCCTACTAATAGCCTCAGCTAACTGTCCCATTTGCGACTCTAACTTCGCAATGGACTGCGTATGTGAGCTCAAAATCTGGCTACACTTCTCGAAGGCGTTCTGATTAGAGGTTTTCACCTCTTGGAATGTCTGGAGAAGTCTTTCCTCAAAAGATGTCTGCGGGGCAGACTCATGCTGAATCGGGGAAGGAACTGAAGAAGAAGAAGACTGAGAATAGTTTGGTCTTTGAAATGGCTGAGTAAAAGATGGCTGCCGAACTGGCTGAGAGGAAGTAGGCATCTGCATGAAAGACTGTGGATTCTTCCATGAAAAATTGGGATGGTTACGCCAACCCGGATTATATGTCGATGAAAATGGGTTATTCGGCGGTCTGACGTAACCCTGAGCTGCCTGAACTTGTTCTTGAACAAATTCAGGGTACTGAGCTGCCGAAGGGCACTCAGTGATCTCGTGTGCCGGACTGGCACAAAGAGTACACACCTGCTGTGTAGTGGATGGTCCTGAGAGAAGCTGGTCTAGTTTCTGAGCAATCATGTCTACCTTGCACTGTAGTTCAGTAGATGGACCAACTTCAAGAACACCAGCTTTCTTTTGAATGCTAGGTGTGGCTCTATCAGAATGAGAGCTCGAAGCATGGTGGAGAGAATTCTCGGCCAATGTATCAAATAACCTCCATGCTTCATCCTCACTCTTTAGCATGAATGTCCCTCCACATGAAGAGTCTATCATCTGACGATTCTTGTCAGACAATCCATCGTAGAAGCTCTGCACCAGTTGCCATTTCGGCACCTGATGATGGGGACATTTCCTGAGGAGATCCTTCATTCTCTCCCAGGTCTCATGAAAGCGCTCACCCTCTAGCTCTGAAAAGCTAGTGATGGCTCTACGATATTGGTTCGTACGACCAATGGGAAAATATTTTCGAAGAAACTCCTGTTGCAATTGATCCCATGACTCTATTTCTACAGAATCTAAGGACTTCAGCCAATACTTGGCTTTGTCCTTCAATGAAAAGGAGAATAGAGTCAACCTTAAAGCATCATCATCGAAATTCTGTATCTTAACAGTAGAACAGATTTCGAGGAATTCATCTAAGTGTCGGTAGGGATCCTCATGACTAAGACCATAAAAGGATGGAAGCATCTGAATAATGCTGGCCTTAATCTCATAATGCGACGCTCCTACATCGGGTCTCCGAATGCAGGATGCCTGAACATAGTCTGTGGGAATGAAGTATTCCCGCAGCAGGCGTGAAAGAACTGGGGGTGGAGGTGGAGGATCCATGTCAGCCATTGTTGCCGAACTTCGATGAGAATGTAAAATTCTCTCTGGGTTGTCAACAAATGGGTGTAATGGGGTTCCTAGACCTCGTCGCCCCTGCATACACTGGTATTAAAACCAGATGTAAGCAAACGACCTAAATCTAAAAAAAAATAAAAACAATAATAATAATAATAACTAACACAGGTACTAAAATGTAAATAAACAAATAACCATACTAAAAACAAACAGATATGCTATCTAGCTATGTCAGAATTCTATACTAAATGATTAAGTAACAAAGTAAACTATTCTAAAATGCTAAAACAAATAAATACAGGAAATCACAAACTATGTTTTTCTAAAACCCACCTGTCTAATCGCTCCTTGCAGAATGATAATGAAGTGAATCCTAAAAAGAACAATATGTGAATCCTATATTTACTAACTATGTTAATCCTATATTCACTTACTAATCCTACTGACTAAAAAGAAAACAACTAATTAACTAAATAAAACAAATTAATAAATTAAACTCTAAGAAATAAAGTAATTAATTCGCCGTTCCCCGGCAACGGCGCCAAAATTTGGTTGATATTTTGGAATGCTCTTTTTAAAACAAGTATTTTCAATAAGACTTTGGAAAATCGTCAACCAAAAATTTTAAAACCGACTTTCCACAAAGTGGTAAGTACGGGTCGAATCCACAGGGAACAGGAATTAACCACAATATTTCTATAAATTTCAATTTATTAATGACAAATGTCAACCTACAATTATAAAGTTAATACAACTGCAAATAATCACTAAAAGAAAAGTAATCAAGCAATCAGTCTTCTGCTCCACGCCAAGGGTATTTCAGTCTTTTCGCCACGTAGAGAATCTTCTCACTTGGATAATAACCCTGGACAATAAATATACTTCTCAACCTAAAAATGCAGAAAAATACAAAGTTAGTTTTCTACTCTAACAATGAAAACAATAACTAAACTATTTCTAATTGTACGAAAATTACAAAACAAATGCTATTTATCAAACAAAAATTAAATAAAATACTAAATTAATTCTAAAATTAACCAATTTCACTCTACTAATGCTGTATGATGATGATGCAAATCCTAAAATGCAGAAATTATGGAAAACAAGTCTAATTTACCGAAACTACGAAAATTACGAAACTGCCCCTAACTAGTGTAAAATAGCATGCTGACAGGTTATCGGAAAACCACTGTTTGACAGGGCAAACGAAATCCGATTTTTCCGAAATTTGTTCTGTTCTGCAACTGACAGATTAAACAATCTGACAGTTTTTACAGAATTGAAAAACAGTATCTGGAACTCCAGATATAAGCGTTTCAAATCTGGGAAAAATCAGGATATCAAAGGTCCTGTAATTTAAAAACCAGAAAAAACGGTTTTCACAAAACGCTTAAAAATCAGACCAAACCAACTCGGATTGAGCTGAAATTGGGTCTGCATACAGTTAATACACCAATAAAGTGAATAGAAAAATAATATTTTGAAAACTCGAAATTGTTGCACATGAAATGGTGATAGTGCGTCGAGACAAAAATCGGGTTTCGGATTCAATGCACTATTCACTTTATAAAGCTATTTTAAACACTTAAAAATGCAATCTAACCCTAATGCAATCCTAAATGGTACTGAATGACACTTTATATGCTGATGTTAAATGCAATGATGTTAAATGAGAGGTAAATGAAATATGATATGCACTTTATGACTAAGAATTGAATGAACTAATAATGCAATGCAATTAATATACTTAAAAATACACTTAACTATACGAATGAATGGCTGCAATGAATACCAACTAATTGCAACTAAGCTAATTGAATTACTAAAAATAGTTAGCAAACACCTTAGACAAACAATGAAAAATCTATTAGATCGACTAAATGAAAACCTATACTAACTTACACTGAGATTAATCTAACTTGAAAATAAATTGTACTAATTCACTAAATACCAAAGAGTGATGGTTTGAATATAGAACTAAGCTCACACCACACTTGGTTAGAGTGACTGGGTTCACTAGGTGTACTCAACTGAGACTATGGACACGACGAACCTAACTGGGTTGACTAGATTGACTAGGTTAGGTTAGGTTGACTAAATTAGACATTGGCTAATTTAAACACTTAAAATTAAGACTTAATTAATTAAGACTCACACTAATTATATACCTAAAAGAATCAAGTAAACTCTAATTAACTCAATCTAACTAAAATAATTAATAACTAAGGTTAATTCTATTAACTAAAATAATTAAACATACTTTATGCTAAAGTACTATGGACGATTAGAGAAATATGAAATAGTAAATGTCAAAGATAATATTGGAAAGTGATAATTCTCGGAATCGTCCAACTAGAGGGGAGTTACAATCTTTGATTAAATCAACTTTGATATTTTGGTAAAGTAGAAACCATCCCAACCAAGAGGAGTTATTGTCTTTCCTTAAATGCTTTGCAAAATAAATTTGGAAATCATTAAAAATCGCCCAGCTCACAAAGACTACCCGTTTTGAACTTTCTCAGAATAATTGGAAGATAATTAACTTCTCTTTCTCAAAACCGTTGAAACCCCTTTTGGCAACTTAATTGGATTTCAAACTAAATTTCCAAAACTAAATATGTAACTCCCTTCTACCTTGGCTCATTCAAAATGTAAAGATTTTTTTTAGACAAACCACACGATTCTAGAAGATCCCTACTTACCAAATTATTTTGACTCTCTACACTAAGGGCGACAACACCTAATTCAAACTTACTAAGTACTAAAAGAAAACGTCTAAATATACTAAATCCTAATAGAATGTAGCTAGACACTTTGAAATACTTACTAAAAAGCTAACAAGCTACCAAAAGCAGCCTAGAGCTCGAATTGAGCTCTAATGGCTACCGCCCCTCCTTGGGGAAGACAGCTACCTAATTAAAAATCGACCTTTCAAAACATAAAAATTCAAAACTAAAATAATACTATGCTACGGATCTTAATCAATATAACTACACTAATGACAATCACTTTAATGAAATATGATACTGGAAGTAGACATTACATAGAACATGAACAACACCCTAACTACACGCCTAACACAAAACATCACAAAGTGAAGATTCTTACCACTACAATTACCACAAAATAAAAATCGACTTTAACTAAATATTAATCAACAAAGTACTACTGTAACAACTAGACTAAATGAACATTAAACGACAGTCGACTGGACACTATAATCAAGAACACACGAAAACTTAATTTTTTTTTTGGTATTTTTCTCAAAAATAACGAAACACTAATAACACTAAAACATCAAAAACAATATTTAGAACAAAACTAATACTATGAACTTTGAATTAAACAATCTCACAAGACTGTTATCTACCACACAAACAGCTAACTACACGGATTACTCGATCTAAACACACACACTTAACAAAAATGCACTTCTAATTCAAAGAATGTTGAAAAACAAATCCCACGACACCATATACTCAACTCAACATGGAACTTCAGCAACCTCAACTTGAATATGATCTAAATGCGGTCTGCTAACCCAGTTTTTTCTGCAAAAACCGATCAAAGGCTCAAACTCAAAACGAACCAAGATCGGCTAGAATGGATCTAGCCGATTTATTGGTTTTCAATAAAAACGTTCTTTGATCCAGTCCCAACGCCCAGAATAAATCAAAATAAATTTTTTAAAACAAGTTTTCTGTAAAAAACATTGTAGAACACGCTGTAAACAAAAATAAACAAATCGGCTAAAAGAACCTCTAGCCGATTTACACGTTTTGCATAAAAACAATAAAAATCGATCCTTGAATCATGAAACAATGAAACAACACCTAGATCTAACGTGCTGGTCGGTGCACGAATGCTATACTAAGGTTGAAACACGAAAAATACAGCAAACACACAGAAAAGAAAACACGAAAACAAGCACACACGATTTGGGTTTTAGCTAGAAGAAAAGGGAGAAGAAGATCTACCTCTAGGGCGATCCGACGATCGTGGGGAAGAAGAGAGCGGACAATGGCCTTGGATTGACGTCCCGAATGATTCGAGAATGCTGGAATGTCACCACGAATAGGATATCTACAGCTGCAACACGTTGGAAATCCACCGAAGATGGAACGGGTGCCGATTCGCGATCGGAGGGCTTAGAAAACCGGATGGAGGTAGGGCCGGCTCATCTTGTTGGGGTGTTTCGCACTTCCAAGCAAGATTAATGGTCTCCACCTCTGCTACACCTGCAAAAACACAGCAAATGGTGAGAAAACGCAGCAAGGATACTAAAGAAACGAAAAAGAATGGAAAGAGAGATAGAGTAATGCTTGATTTCCAAGCAAAAACCCAATTTTCGATGGAAATGAAGTGGGGTGAGAGGTTGGAAGGTGCTGGAGCTAGAATCACTGTAGGAGGCGCCAATCCCAATGCCAAAGACGCCTAGGGTTTGCTGGAAATTATAATTTATACTTTTGATAGTTTTCAGAAACAGGGTTATAAAAATATATTTTACTAGGCGCCACTTTCTGAGGGGTTTTCTGCAAAACTTTTTGAAATGGGTATGGATATGTGTGTGGTTGGATTTTAGGCTTTTTAAGAGTTGATCCAATGTCCAAGTGACCTAATTGGGTCAGATATGGATCTGATCCACCTCGAAATCCGTGCCCAAACACTGAAATAGCCATAACTCTCTCATTTTAACTCCGATTTTTCTGAAATTCAAACCATAGCCCCTTACTATCAAAACACATCTAAACATGGGTTTAAAACCTTAAACTTGATACAAAATGCATGAAAAACTTGTTTACATGATGTGCATTTCATGCATCATCAAATACCCCCATGCTTGAATGTTTGTTAGTCCCTTAACAAACCCTAATTATGATATGCAACGAAGACAAGAAATGCTAAGTATGAATGCATAATACTAACTCACTTTCGTAGGAATCACGGTTGCATTTAGCGTATGCAACAAGCCCTTTAAACCCCTAGCTTACACTAGTGGACGAGTAAGGTCTCGTGAGGGTTTGCAGTGATGCTACCCACAAACATCAATGAAATGCGAGGATGATCTTTCAAAAATATTAGGCTCTTAAGAATACAATTGTAATACATATTTCATGTAATTGACATTCTCAAAACAAGTTTAAAAATGTCATGCCACCACAGTAAAAATTCTTTTCCTTCACTTTTCTAATATTATAGCTAGTTCATGATTCTTCTCCGAAAGTCAAGTATTCTCATGTTTTACTCATTTATTCTCACTTGTATATTTTCTGCACAGTAATACACATTTATGCTTAAGCAATGAAAAATTTCTTATTTAGCTCATTCTTTTCTTTCATTTTCCCTCTTTTTCTTCCACTTTTGAGCTCTTGCGCATTCTTCTCATATGAGCACTATTTCGAATAGTCAGTTTTCGTGACCCGTGTAGCGAGCTTTGGGTCAGTGACTCCCAAGCCGGCCGGCCTTAGGGCACTAGATACAGAGTATCCCTCGGACTTAATTGCTCGAGTCACTAGACCTTCTATTCTAATAATTTACGTATAGTCTTCCTCTTGTCATGTGCAATGTCTCTATCTCTTAGGCTTTCTATGCAGTCCATGTAACAAGCTTTCGAACCGGTGGCTCCCAAACCAGTTAGCTTTGGGGCACCAGGTGTAAAACACCCTTCAGATTCTACTTACTCGAACTACAAAGGCCACAGATATCGACTTAGACACGAAGATGATCTCCTTCGTTACCCGTTTCGTTCAGATACTCAAACACTTCATCTCGTGTCTGAGTTCCACTACTAGGATTCACGAAGACATCAACAACTAAACGTAGCTCTATTCTTTTAAACTCATTTTTCAAACACATCTTTCCATTGCTTATTTCTTTCAGAAAACATACTGTGCATACTTATACTAAAGTGATTCAAAATTTTCTAACAATCAAATACTCTCTTTTCTTTGAATTTTCTCATGAATAACTACTCTATTTGACTCAGTTTCGAAAATAAAAATTTTTATGGGGCTTAAAAATTTACAAACTGTTAGATTATGCCAAAAACAATCATATATGCTACACTTTGTTCTCAAATGCCTACTTTGATTACCAGTCATACAAAAATAAAAAAATTTGACATTTTTGTGTGCATGCATCTAAACCACCCCCCCATGCTTGAATGACACTGTCCCTAGTGGCATACGAAATGAATAAAATGTAAAGCAAATGCACACTAAGAGACACTAACAAAAATATGGGAGAAAGTATAGATACAACCTGATTTGTTCTAAGCTTCTGAAGTTGATTTTCATCTGATCCTTGAATTCTTTGAAAACTCTTCTCTGTACTTGGTAATTGATACACTAAATGTTAAATTCATCCTGCATACATCAAAACACAAGTTAGCACATGTGAAATGAAATACTGAATAAAGAAAAACACTACAATGAAAAATATATTAATGTACATATGATACATCCCTCTGGTCGACTCCTCATGCCTTCGTGAGATGCACTATCTCACACTCACCATCCTGCAAGGCATCTGAAATGAAGGGCTTCAGTCTTTGCCCATTTACCTTGAATGTACCTTGGGTCATAGGATCAAATAATGTCACTGCTTCATGTGGAAATACTTCTTTCACAATGTACGGACCTGTCCATCTCGATCTTAACTTCCCTGGGAATAAATGTAAACGAGAATTGTATAGCCATACTTTCTGATTTGGCTCAAACACTTTTCTGACAATATGCTTATCATGAAATGCTTTTGTGCGAGCTTTGTATAATTTGGCATTCTCATATGCATCATTCCTGAGTTCCTCTAATTCTGAGAGCTGTAGTGCTCTCTCTTTGCCAGCCTGGGTGAGGTCAAAATTCAATTTCTTGATAGCCCAATACGCTCTATGCTCTAGCTCGACAGGAAGATGGCATGCTTTCCCGAATACAAGGCGATACGGGGACATGCCAATGGGAGTCTTAAATGCAGTTCTATATGCCCAAAGTGCATCATCTAAGCGCTGGGACCAATCCTTGCGGTCCGGACGAACTGTCTTTTCTAAAATTCGCTTAATCTCCCTATTGGACACTTCAACCTGTCCACTAGTCTGCGGATGATATGGAGTGGTGAATCTATGATTGACAGAATATCTTCTCAACAGAGAAGCTATCTGAACATTCCTAAAATGCTTGCCACCATCGCTAATCATCGCACGTGGCACTCCAAAACGACTGAAAATGTTGTGCTTAATGAACTTAAGCACTACTCTGTGATCATTGGTCTTGGTGGCCACAGCCTCGACCCACTTGGACACATAATCAACCGTCACCAGAATGTATAAATTTCCGAATGAAGGCGGAAATGGTCCCATGAAATCAATGCCCCAAACATCAAAAATCTCGACTATCAAAATCGGAAGCAAGGGCATCATGTCCCTCTTGGACATGTTCCCAATCTGCTGACATCGCAGGCATCGCCTACAGAACTCATGAGCATCCCTGTGGAGTGTAGGCCAATAAAATCCTGACTGCAAAACCTTTGCAGCCGTCTTCCTACTACTAAAATGCCCTCCACAGGCTAACGAATGGGAAAAATTCAAAATGGACTGGTATTCCTCCTCCGGAACACATCTCCTAATGATCTGATCTGCACAGTATTTGAACAATTCCGGTTCATCCCAATAATAGTGCCTCACCTGAGATAGGAACCTATCACGCTCATTCTTGTTCCAATGCTCAGGTATCTGCCTCGAAACCAGATAGTTCACAATATCTGCAAACCAGGGTAACTGCGATGTATTGACTGACATGATCTGCTCGTCGGGGAAAGAATCACTGATCGGTCTTTGATTCTGCGTGGTCTCCACGATCAGTCTGGAAAGATGGTCTGCTACTACATTCTCGCTTCCTTTCTTATCTCGAATCTCGAGATCAAACTCCTGTAGTATTAGGACCCAACGAATCAACCTCGGTTTGGTGTCTTTCTTATTCAACAAATATTTCAATGCAGAATGGTCAGAATAGACAACCACCTTCGAACCGAGTAAATAGGACCTAAATTTATCCAATGCGAAAACTACCGCAAGTAGTTCCTTCTCTGTCGTAGTATAATTCATCTGGGCATCAGACAGAGTTCTACTCGCATAGTAGATCACATAGGGCTTCCTATTAATGCGTTGTCCTAAAATGGCCCCCATAGCATAATCAGATGCATCACACATAATCTCAAATGGGAGAGTCCAATCTGGAGGTCTCAAAATAGGTGCAGAAATCAAGGCCTCTTTGAGAATCTCAAAGGCCTTCATACAATCCTCACTGAAAACAAATGGCTGGTCTTTCTCCAATAACGTGCAAAGCGGTCGAGAGATTTTGCTGAAATCTTTTATGAACCGTCTGTAAAATCCCGCATGCCCTAAAAATGATCGAATCTGCCTCACAGAGGTGGGTGGAGTCAAACGAGAAATAGATTCCACCTTAGCTCTGTCAACCTCAATACCACGCTTGGACACAATGTGTCCTAGCACAATCCCCTCCTGGACCATAAAATGGCTCTTTTCCCAACTCAAGACGAGATTGGTCTCCGCACACCTACTCAGTACTCGAGCAAGTTTTTGGAGGCAATCTTCAAAAGAGGAGCCGTACACTGAAAAGTCATCCATAAAAACTTCCATCACATCATCAATCATGTCCGAGAAAATAGCAAGCATGCACCTCTGAAAAGTAGCCGGGGCATTACAGAGCCCAAAAGGCATACGTCTAAACGCGAAGGTGCCATAAGGACATGTAAACGTGGTCTTCTCCTGGTCATCAGGATGGACAACTACCTGATTGTATCCTGAATATCCATCTAGAAAGCAGTAGTAGCTCTGTCCTGCAAGTCTCGAATAAAGCAGAGAGATCACGAGTCGGAACCCGGATCAACAAAGGAAAATGAAGAGTTTGAGTCGAGGCTCGAATAAAGTAGAGAGATCACGAGTCGGAACCCGGATCAACAAAGGAAAATGAAGAAATCGAGTCAAGGCTCGAATAAAGCAGAGAGATCACGAGTCGGAACCCGGATCAACAAAGGAAAATGAAGAGTTCGAGTCGAGGCTCGAATAAAGTAGAGAGATCACGAGTCGAAACCCGGATCAACAAAGGAAAATGAAGAAATCGAGTCAAGGCTCGAATAAAGTAGAGAGATCACGAGTCGGAACCCGGATCAACAAAGGAAAATGAAGAGTTCGAGTCGAGGCTCGAATAAAGTAGAGAGATCACGAGTCGGAACCCGGATCAACAAAGGAAAATGATTTGAATAAAAACACGAGTCGGAACTCGGTTTTCCAAAAAGTTGAAAATGTACCAGCTTGAATACTGGATTTTGAAATAATACCAGTTTGAGTGCTGGGTTTTGGTTCAGTATTGGCGATGATCTTTGGATCATTAGGAATTATGATGGGACTGTTTGTTGAAATCCCAATACCGACCGGATTGTTATTAATGCAATTGAATGCAAATGAATATGAGTTGATGCATATGAATGCACATGTGCATGAAATGAGAAATTTGTTTATCCTGCCTGCATATAGAACAAAATTTTAAAATGCCCCAGTGTAACTGGGAAAGAAAGTTGGATCATTATCTGCGAAAAAAATAGGAAGGATTACAAGAGGAAAATGTCTCAAGTATAGAATTTTTTCAAGTGTCGAGCATTAATAGGATCTGGCAATTCTACTCCATCGGCATTGATGAGCCGATATGAGTTGCGGGGTAATGCTTCTTTAACAACATAGGGGCCTTCCCAATTTGGCGACCATTTGCCGCCGGGACGATGCTTGAGATAAGCTGTGGATCGAAGTACTAAATCATTGACTTTGAATCTTCTTTCGATGATAGATTTCGCATATTGCCTGGCTACTCTCTGGCGATAGGATTGAGCATGCTCTGCTGCCTTTAGTCTTCTCTCGTCGAGTAGGTCTAGCTGTACTAGTCGCTGCTGCTGGTATTGATCAAGAGGTAATTGCAGAAGTGAAGCAAATTTCAAGGCGGGTTTCTGAATATGTAGCGGCAATACTACTTCTGTCCCATAGACCAGCTCTGATGGAGTAGCATTCGTTGGTGTACGAATGGTGGTCCGATAGGCCCACAATGCATCGTGGATCTTCTCATGCCAGTCACGGCCTGTTTCCACAGTTCGCTCCAAAATACGAATTAAAATCTTGTTGGTGGCCTCTGCCTGACCATTCCCTTGAGGATAATATGGAGCGGAGAAATGATGATAGATCTTGAATTTTGAGCAGAATGTCTTCATTCTTTCATTCTTGAAATGACTGCCATTGTCTGACACAATGTCATGTGGGATGCCGAAACGGCAAAGGATGTTCTTGTGAATAAAAGAGACCACATGACGGCCTTCTACTATGCGAAGAGTGATGGCTTCTACCCACTTGGTGAAATATTCTGTTGCGGCAAGGAAGTATTTGTGGCCATTTGAAGCTGAAGGAGTGATGGGACCTACGACATCGAAGGCCCACATGGAGAATGGCCATGGGGAGACAACAGATTGTAAATAAGTTGCCGGAGCATGAATAGAAGGTGCGTGTATCTGGCATTGCACACACTTCTTCACATAATGATAGCAGTCTTGTTGCATAGTCTTCCAGTAGTAACCTGCTCTGATGATTTGCTTGACAAGGGTTTGGTAACCGACGTGGCCACCACAAATGCCTTCGTGTGCTTCCCGCACGACTTCTTTGGCTTCGTCTTCATCTAAACATCTGGAATACTCTGAACTGAATCCACGACGATAGAGGACATTGGCCAAAATGAAGTATCGAGTAGACATACGCTGGATTGCTCGTTGCTCTTTCTTTGAGAGTTCTGGAGGAAATTCACCAGTTTCTATGAAAGTTTTGATGTTGTAATACCAAGGCTTCTTCCTTTGCTCAGCTTGTTTTACTCGTTCCGATGGAAGGAAAGCAGGTTGGTCAAGTCTGCCAATTTCAAAAGAGCGACAAGATTCTCCATTCTTGAATGCCATAATGGAGCCTAAACTGGCTAGACTATCAGCCACTTGATTAAAATCTCTCTTGACGTGAAAGAGCTGGAATTCTTCAAACTTGCTGACGAGAGCTGAAACAATTTTCTGATAGGGAAATAACTTCTGATCTTTGACCTGCCATTCGGCTCGAACTTGATTGACAACAAGTAATGAGTCACCGTAGGCATGTACTCTCTTGACATTGAAGTCTGATAGAATCTTTAGACCTTGAATCAGGGCTTCATATTCAGCCATATTATGAGTACATTGAAAGTCTAACTTGAGAGAAAATGGAATCATCTCCTTCTCGGGAGTGATTAATAAAATTCCGATGCCTATTCCCGCCATATTCTTAGAACCATCGAAAAATAAATTCCAGACTGGAGATTGCTGGATATTGCAAATTTGCTCATCAGGGAAGTCGTCTTCGGCTTTTACTTCTTCGGCCAGGGGGAAATCCGCCAATTGATCTGCAATTGCTTGGCCTTTGATTGATTGCTGCGAGACATATTCTAAGTCATACTGCATCAGTAAGACTTGCCATTTCGCGACTTGTCCGCTGAGGAAAGGTTGTTCTAAGATATACTTGAGGGGATTGAGTTTAGACAAAATTTTGATCTCTGATGCTAACAGGTAGTGTCTTAGCTTCTGACACATCCATACCAGAGCTAGGCAGGTTTTCTCTATTTGAGAGTATCTCTTCTCATAATCTATGAAAGTCTTACTCACATAATAAATGGCGTGTTCTATCAGGCTGCCTTCTTTGTATTGTGCCAAGAATCCACCGCATGCGACTTGATTGACTGAGATGTATAATAAAAGAGGTTTTCCCAATTCTGGCGGCTTCAGGATGGGAGGATTAAGAAGATACTTCTTGATTCGATCAAATGATTGCTGGCACTCTGGTCCCCATTCGAACTTCACTCCTTTTCTGAGTAAGTGGTTGAAGGGCTCACATCTCCTCGCCAAGTTGGAAATGAATCGTCGGATTGACTGCATACGTCCTTGAAGGCTACGTAGTTCTTTGAGATTCTTCGGGGGTGGCATATCAATAATAGCCTTTGCTTTGGCTGGGTCAACTTCAATTCCCTTTTTGCTGACCAGAAAACCCAACAGTTTGCCTGATTCGACTCCAAAGACACACTTTTGCGGGTTAAGCCTTAACTTGTAAAGGATGAGTCGCTTAAAGACTTGGTCAAGAGCTTCAAGGTGATCTTCTTCCTCTTTAGATTTCACGAGAATGTCGTCAACATACGCATCCATGATTTTGCGCATTTGATCGTGAAAGATAACAGCCATTGCTCTTTGATATGTTGCTCCAGCATTCTTGAGCCCAAAAGGCATAACTGTATAACAAAAAGTGCCCCAAGGCGTAGTGAAGGAAGTTTTTGATTGGTCGCGGGCGGCCAACTTAATCTGATTGTAGCCGGAATATCCGTCCATGAAAGAGAACATGGCATGTCCTGCCGTGCTATCGACTAGAAGATCGATGCTTGGAAGTGGATAGTCATCCTTCGGAGTAGCCTTATTGAGGTCTCTGAAGTCTATGCAGATCCTTACTTTGCCGCTTTTCTTTGGGACAACGACGATATTGGCTAACCAATCTGGGTAGTCAATAGCTCGAATAAATCCTGCTTTGAGCAGATCTTCAAGTCCTTCCTTGACTTGTTGTTCAATTCTGGGATCCATTTTTCTCAGCTTCTGCTTGACTGGCTTAGCATCCGGCTTCAAGACGAGTCGGTGTTCAACCAATTTGGGGTCTAAGCCCGGCATGTCTTCATATGTCCACGCGAACACTTCTTCATGCTGCTTGAGAAAATCTGTAAGCCTTTTCTTTTCTTCCGGATTCAGACTGGTTCCGATCTGGAGAATTTTTGGATCTTCCTCTGAACCGATATTGACACTTTCAGTTGGATCTTGTACTAGAGGAGATGGTTCGTCCTGCTTCTGAACTGCGGCGAACTCCGGTAATTCCTGAAGAGACTGATCGTGTTCTGCACAATCATCAGACTGCTTTGCACTCTTGTCATTTCCGGTGCTTGCTTTGATTCTGTGAATTGCTGTTGACTTCTGAAAGGCCTTGGGATTGAGAACGAGCTTCTTGATTGTCCGAGAAGTCATTCTGAAATTTTGGAGAAGAAATTTTGGTTCAGACAAATTGGCCTATAGTAAGACAAGCAATCATTTGAAGAGAACCATACATAAAATGGCATTGAATTATAAAATGATGAGACAGAGAGAAAGGGAGTAGATGGTATCCGGATAGACAAAGAAACTTGGAATTTTATTGATTGAATTGATCAATGACATTGGTAAAATGAGACATTTATTTGGAAAAGAATAGAAAGAAAATGACAAATGGTCTTCATTGTGCCCCCTTGACAAAAACAGTCTTCTTTGATGAGCTTCCTCCGGAGAACCCCAATCCTGCTCTGTGGGGACGATGCTTCTGAATCATTGGCTCGATGCGGCCGTCCTCGTTCTTGCCGAGTCCCTTGAAGGGTTGATAACCATGTTTTAGAAGCAAATCAAATCCCTTTCTTGACTTCATGAATTGCGGAAACAAAGGATGATCCTTAATGGTGCCGTAGTCGATTCGACCTCCAACCTTGAAGAATTGAGGACCTTTCCATCGGGTCATGGCTACTGTGTGCAGAGATGGCTCTGAGGATGCCTGAAGTATTTCTCGATTCTCTCCGAGATTGATCTCTTTACTTTCCCTGATGCTGGGAATATCTGCATTGAATGATGGCCGAGGAATCATGGGCTGCGGGAGCCTTTCTTCTGGGTCTTCTCCCAGTATTGTGGTTATCATTCCACCCTTTGACCACTTCACACATTGATGGAGGGTGGAAGGCACTGCATTAGCATTATGAATCCACGTCCTTCCGAGCAGCAAGTTGTAGGTTGGTGGTACATTAACCACATGGAAAAGGACAGAGTGCACCGAATAGTTGATAAACACCTCCAGGAATATCTTGCCCTTGGCCGTTTGACCATGATTGTCAAACCCATAGATAGTGATGGGATCCGGAATATATTCTTCGTCCTTGATCCCTAATGCCTTTGCGGTCATTTCGGGACATATGTTGAGGCTACTGCCTCCATCGACCAGCACATGTGGAACCGTCAATCCTCTGACCCGAACGACGATGTAAAGAGCATTATTGTGAAAGGAATGAGGCTTTGGAAGGTCCTCATCCGAGAAGGTAATTGGTGCATTGGTCATGGCGGAGTTCACAATCTGTGCCATGTCTTCAGGAGTGGTACTGGGTTTAACTTTGATTTTCCTGAGTAAATCATCCAGTACTTGCTGGTGCTTTCTAGAATTCTTGGCCAAGTCAAGGATGGAGACATTGGATAAAGCAGTCAGAGGCTTATGACTTGAATTCTCTGGCCTTGGTCTAACGATTTGCTTGAAGAAGTCAGGAGTTCCTTTTGATTTGGGAACTGACTTCACCGGTGCTTCTGCAACTTTCATTTTACTGAATGCTGAAATTAAGTCCATCTTCTTAGAATCTGGAGCCGCTTGTCGTAGCACCGTCACCTGATGCTGAACTTGGAGATCTTGCGCAGAACATGGCTTGATATGTTCATGCGGTAGAAATGGTTGTGCAGACACTACTGCTGTGGTGTGTGAAGGGAAGGGGTGATTGAGAATGTCCATTTTCTCTTCTTCTTCTCCTTCCACCAATAAATTCTTTTCAATGAGATCTTGCACGATGTTTTTGAGAACAAAGCAGTTCTCGGTGTTGTGTCCCACTGTCCTGTGGAACTTGCAGAACTGATCTTTCCATTTCCCCATGGGCACAGGGGGATCGGCCAATCTGGGCAATTTGACCATCTCTTTTGATAGCATGTACTCGAGCACATCCTCGAGTGATTGGTCAAGAGGAGTAAATTTTCTGTCGTAACTCCATCCTTCATGTTTGGTCTTCTCACGTAGTTTCGGCCCTTGATCCTGCTGAGGAGGCTTGTTGAACTGAGGAGCAGGCTTTGCTTTCTGATCTTTGTGGTTCGAACTGCCTGAGCTGTAACAGTAATCTTTCTTCTGCCCTTTGTATCGTTTTTGGCCTTTGTTGCTGTTGTTGGCAGAATAAGTAAAGTGAGCTTTCTTCTTCTGCTCACCATGGGAGTTGTTCTTGGAAAAGGTGAAGCCTTCATAGACTCCATTTTCCACACTCAGCTCGAGCCATTCGGCTCGTTCAGTCAGCTCAATGAAGGTCCTGGACGGCGCTGTGGAAATTAATCCTCTTAACGGCTGCGAGAAATTGTTGAGGATTAAGGACAATGCATGCCTTTCCGAGATAGGATCTCTCATCTTATTACAGGCTGATCTCCACCTGTGAATGAAGTCCCGTGCTTTTTCATTCTCGTTCTGTCTCAAATTGCAGAGATGACTTAATGTAGGCAGCGCTTCTGTGTTGAACAAGAAGCGTTCAATGAATAGATTTACAACTTTGTCGAACTCCTTGAGCTCGATGGGGTTGATATGCTCAGCATACCACTTGGCTGCAACTCCTTCCAAGCTGCGGGGGAAGCATAGAAACAATGCTCGGTTATCCTTTCTGAACCTCGAGCATTCTGCGAAGAAGGTGGCGAGATGAGCTTTTGGGTCGCCGGAACCATCGAACTTGATGAATTTACGGGGGAGATTATCTAGATCGTCATCTCCTTCTAAGCCGTCATAAAAGTCCTCGCTGGTGAAGACTTTCTTGCCCTTGTCGCGGGCTTGCAGATCCTTGACAACTCGGGCCATTTCCTTAAACTGCACTTGCAAAGGCTCTTCTTTATCTCTGCTTTTTGACCTGCGGCTCTTACTTTGGCCATGCTTCTGAAATGCCGGAGGCACCTCATATTCTTCATCTGTGGTTGAATCTGATTCATCTGAAATCTCTTCTGGCTGGATTTGCTTCTTGGGAGCCTTCTTATCCCTGCGACCATGGAACCTTTCTCTGAATGGATTTCTTTCTGAGCTGGTCCCGGGCTGCTCATTCATCATTTTGTTCATCATTTTTCTGAACATGGCATACATTTGAGGGTCTATGCCATCGTCTTCTTGCTGCTGCTCTCGACTCTTATCAGATCGAGGGGAACCCATGTCTTCTTCTGAGGCTGATGAGTACTGGGATGCCGTGGTTCTTTTGCCTGATCTTGTCTCAACCATCAAATGATATGGATGCTTTCTGCAGGGTAAAAGACCTGATTAGATTTTGAAGGAATTAGCTTTTGGAAGAAATATTTGTTGAAAATATGGTAGACAATTTGGAAAAGATGTCCCATTACTAGGGACTGAGTCGTCGTGGGAATCACGACAATTGTGTTGTCATTTCTTCTACAAAAAAAGAAATAAACAACGAAAATGTGCCTTGTTACCTAGGCGAGGTCGTCAAACCATAATGGAAGGAAATAGAATTTTATTAAAATGAGAAGAATAAGATTTTATTGATCTTGACAAAGAGGTGGAGGACAGACGATTTGCCACCATTCATGATAGTCGGCAGACACTCTAGGACCTGGAAAGATTTTAAGAGAGACAAAGGAATCCCAGCCGTAGCGGGCAGAATGATATGCTCCGGACCATTGTGCGGAGGTGAGATCGAACTCTGCCATAGTTCCTGATAACAGTCGGGCTTCGACATACTGCTGCCTCTGGGAGAACTGTCGAACACATCTCTCTGGTTGGTAGTAAGTGCAAAAGAATGGTCCTAGCAACTCGAACCGCTTGCCATAAGCGTAGGTATATCTGGGGGGAGATATTTGCCGATCAAAATAGTCCCAAACAACGTCATCCTCTTGAATGTTGTTGATCATAGACCGGTACTGCGCCACTGGAAGGAGTTCTTGACCATTGTATCTGAAAGAGCTTGCTCGGGCTGGAACGTGCTGGAAAAACCAGGACTGAAGTGCGTAGATGCATCCTTCAACTAAAATGGACTCTCCAAGTGAGAATCGAGTCAGACCTCGATAAAGGAAGGCGAGCGCTGCCATGGCTATGGAGAGGCGATTGGTTTGCCGACTTCCCCATCTTCTCATAAGCTGGATTATCCTGATGTCCATGTAGTTCTGTCCATCTGGGAAAAGGGACAGTCCTACAGTGCATAGAACCATTGCATTCTGAATCTTTTCTTTAGCTGTTCTTGAAAGCGAGCTGACTTCAATGAAGGTCCCGTACTGACGGTACAACTCAAGTAGGTCAACATATTCATCTCCTTCTAGCTGGATCAGGGGCCAAGATCGGCGGCCTGTCATACGAGCTAAGGAGTCTCGGGGGTCCAAACCCTTGACATTGATAAGGAATTGATGCTCTAATGGGTCGCTTGGTCGACCAGCCGGTTCTGGCAACCCCATGATTTCTGAAAATTCATCCATTAAAACAGTCATCTCTCCCCACGGGAACCAGAAGGTACACGTCCGAGGATTCCATCGCTCCGCCATTGCATGGATCAGGTTGCCATTGATGGTCTGCTTTCCGACTGCTGATGCCAGCTCTAATCCGCACGCACTCAAATGGTCCGGGAACATTCGGGAAAAGCTCTTTAACCAGGAATAATACCACCGGGGAATGAAAGTTCCGGTGCTAAGAGCTCGATGTTCAGGACGACCTTGTCGCACCTCGAAGGAGATGTGACCTTCAGGAAAGATGGGGTCGACTTGACTGGATGCCATTGAACTGAAACAGAGAAAGACTCAGAATGAGACTTAGGAAAATGTGAGAAATTTTGAAAAATTTTGCAGGCAGGATAAAAATGCAGCTAGAAATTCGAGATCCAATAGAAAGGTAGAATGTAAAATCGCCTGGAGTTTTGAAAGAAATTTGATATTTGAGGAAATCATCCAGGGTTTGAGAAAAGATCTCGTGGGAAAATAAAGATGTTTTGAAAAAGGCCTAAGAAGTTGGAAAAAAATATTGGAAAATATAAAGAATTGAGGAAATAACACACATACAATCACATCCTGCACAAACATTTATGCGCATACAGCACTCCCTAAAAGGCTGACTCTAGATGCATCAATTTGAAAATAGTTGTAGGACCTTAATCCTAACTCTAAGTTCAGATCATTTTTGTCCAATCCAGTTATGCCGATATACCCGAACCAAAATCCGAGGTACGTGGCATAGAATTTCAACTCCGGTTCTAAGGTAAGGTTTTCCAACATCCTTGAGCGCCTACCGATATACTTCGGACTGTGGCCCGCGGTACGTGGTAGGGGGGGGTTAACCCAAATAGGTGGCCCAGTTGTGAGGCTCTGTCCCGAACTATGGTTCTGGAAGAGAGCCCAGCAACGTGAAGACCGGGACAATATAGGTAAGGGAGGTTTTGAAAAATGATCACATGCAAGAAATAGATGGCTCTAAGTCCTAGAGAGATAGACTTTTGAAAATCTTTGAAGAAGCATACATTGTTTGCATTCAGATCCTAAATTGAGGAGAGTTGTATTTAGACCTAAGTCTATGTGAGCATGAAAATTTCTCCTCAATCTGGTCCTACCAAACCATGCCTAGTCTATATGCAGTCAATGTCAGCTAGGTCAGAATCTAGGCTCCTAGGTTCGCATGATATCAAAAGTAAAGAGCTGACATTTTGTGAACACAATTTTGATAATTGAACTAAGTCAAGCATAATTTAGGTCAGACAAGGACAGGTCCCATCACGGTCGCCAAACTTGTTCTCGTCGCGAAATTTTTCCCCCGCCTTCCCTTCCTTGTAGAAGAGAAAAAGAGAGAAACGCTTTCGCGATTCAAACTTTGACCGAATTTTGGAAATTGTTTTGAAATACTCGCCTCCGTTTTTGAAAATTGCGGGAAAATCCATGGGATGGGGCTCGACCTGTCGGTACGAGGTTCGACCGTTCCTGCCGCCTTTAACAGGGGTAATCGAACCAAGGACCAAAACTATGCTTGACTTAGTTAAATTATCAAAGTTATGTTCTATCCTAAATGCACAGAGAATTCAGGCATGTGCTATGAGATTTTGGAAAATGCAGCTTGGGAAAACATGATGTATGCTTGGAAAATATTTGGAGTTGAAAAGATTCTCTCAGGAAAAAGCTGAAAGTCAATTTCTCAGGAAACTCAGATGGAAAAGATTTGAAATCTCAGGAAAGTTCATAAAGACTTGGGAAAATTATGAATGGTTGAAAATCCTGGGAAAATGGAAGTGATTCTTGAGAAAAGATGAACCTTTTGAAAAGGGAAACACTTCTTAGGAAAACTTGGACTTTGAGAGTTTTCTTAGGAAAATGATGGAAGATTTATAGGAAAACTCATTGGAGAAGGAAATTCAAAACTTCGAAATCCTGGGAATTTTACCTTTTTAAATACTTGGAAATCGATTTTGGATCTTGAAGAAAGATTGGAAAACTTTTTTGAATATCTTAAGAAAATATCCTTTTCTTGGGAAAACTGTGGAAAAACTTGTCTTGGAAAAACCGATTTTGAAAAATCCTTAGAATTTCTTGAGAAATCGATTTCTTGAGAATGAAGTTTTCTTGAGAAAATCAATGATTTCATGATGCAAATGACATGAGTGAATGAATGCACTTTGAGAAGATTTTCTGAGGAATTGGTTGGAAAATGTGCATTAAGTCAAGATAAATCCTTCACATATTCTGACTGTGGCCATGAATGTGTTCAGAACTTAGTTGATTTGATGCACATGATTTTGAAAACTTTGGAAATATGATGTGCATTTTAAGATAGCCTAAGAGTGTAGGCTCAATGTGACTAGTAGAAAGATGATGGATCTGGGTCTCGTCCATATTCCGACTAGGGCCGTAAATATGGATCCCACCGAGTCCATCAACTCCCTAAGAGTTGGTGCACGTGCCATTCGTGAACATCCATAGTGCTTTTGAAATAAAATGCATGAATCATAGAAACAGGATATTGCATAAAATCAAACTATATGATATGCATCCTAGTCTAAGCAGGAAATTAAATCTCTTATTCCAAAATTTACATTATTACATCATTAAATAAAGGAAATAAAAGAAATTTGCAGACTTCAGCTCCTTCTTTTGAATGTCCCTGCCAAACTTGAAATAAGGTTAGCTCAAATATGTGGGTTTTTCCAAGATTTTCCAATAATATTATGAAATTATTGGATTTAATTGGATATAAACCCTAACCTCATGCTTCCTTGATATTTTGAAATGATGCAAATGTAAGAAATTCAGTAGAAAACAATTTGAAATTCGGAATTGGGGTCAAAATGACCAAAATACCCCTAAAATTAAAGTTACACCTTTAAAATCAGGGTTTTTTTTGAAGAAAAACTTGGTGAAATTGAGATTTTGAAATTCAAATTGAATCAAATGATGATGAAATTCAGTAAGAGACATGATGACATGCTGCTAGACACATTAAGACTGTAAAATCAGAATTTGGTATTTTGCAATTTATCAAAAATAACGATTTTCGCTTGTTTTTCGCTTGGATCCGGGTCCTGCGGGACCCTGTTTTGGTATTATGGATGATCCGAACCTCAAATGGATTCCAAATTGCACCAAATTCGGTATGAAGCATCTAAACACTCTGATAAACAACCTAGAATGCTAAAAATCACAAAATGATATGATTTAAATGCTAAAATTTAAAGAAAGTCCTAAAATGGTGGATTTTGCCTATGGATCCGAACCAAATGCAATGCCTAATATGATAATGCAAGATTTACACCATGGAAACTTCTGATATTTTGCAGACTGCTAAAAGACCCGAAATGGAACATTTTTGGTTTTTATAGTCTCGAGATTTGAGCCATGGTGAGTTCAGAAACAGGGATTTAATTTTAACAGAGGTAAAAATCACACTAATCTGATGAAAAATGCTAAATAAATACAAAAGGGCCATGGAAATTTATTAAATTAATCAGAGTTATGAACGACACCTACATGAACAACTTTCATGTTTATGACTTCGGCATTTGATCAACAGAAACACAGATAAAAATATAACTATTTCTGCCTAAACTAACAGGACTGACAAATGTAGCAAAACAGGAGGCTGACAAGAAAAATCCAAAGCAGGGGTCAACACTATTCTAAAAATTACATGCTTTTAGATGCAAACAGAGGACACCACGGACATAACTTTCACTTTTTACAGTTTTGGATTTGGAGCAACACACAAAGAGAAACCATAGCCCTAAGTCGATCCAAGATCTCCGAGGACCAAATTAGGCTCTAACACGTGTCCCGAACTCTCGGATTTTTGTCAGACACAAAAAAAATCAGAAAAATCTGAAAAAATCATATTAAAAACTAGACATTCTCCCGAGTTCAGGGCATTTTTCGAATCGAAAATCGGATCTCCCAGGAGGGATAACTTGATTTTACACGTCGGAAAATGGTTTTCAAAACGCATCCCGGGTTACAAAACCCGACTTACCATTTTGGACGTTTATCGCAGTAAACAAATTCAAATGGCTTCGAATTTTTGGAAAAATTTCAGGGACACCTAAGGGCGCATTCCGTGATTTTGTTGGGATTTTTAATAAAAAATAAATGCATGAAATGACGTGTGGACTGACTGACAAAAACAGAGACCTACTGAAAATAAGCAGAATTGAAAAAAAAGCTAAATTAATCCTAATTAATTCATGAAATATACTAAATGAATGAAATAAAATGCAAATTAAACCTAGCTAACTACATGCATGTTAAAATCATCAAGGAAGCATAACAAGACATTTTTATATATGTCGTTTTATGAGAATAGCTCAATCCATCCCTCGGATGAGCTCTTTCTTCAAACGACTCCCTATTCGGATTATAGCATCACATCACGGGGAAAAGAAGTGCACCTTGTTTCGTTACGCAGCGTAGGTGCTCTTTAAAGGGGCAGCTACCACGAGCTTCCTTCGTTCTTCACTCCGGGCTTCGGATGGTCCACCAAAATCGAGCTCCGTTGGAATTGGACTGGCCACAGCATGAGCTCTACTCCACCTTCTTCAATGCGCCAAAGGGGGCACGATTTCCAAGGTTCAAAATCAGATGTTAGGAAGGCTAGGTTGGATTTTCCAAGTTCCCAAGAGCTAAAAAATGATCTCCCAAGGCTGGGCGTGAACCCTTGTTTTTATAATTTTTCTGAAAATTTTTGAAATTCAAACAGGCTGGATCTGAGCCCTCCATGTGGCGCCATCTCAGGGGGTGCCATCTGGGGGTTTTGAAATTCGAATTTGCCTTTTGCAGGGAGCCCTCAGATGGCGCCACCTCAAAAGGCTATTTTGATTTTTTTGAGAAAATAAAAATGGAAATTTTTGTGGGTGAGACACCTCAGCAGGGGGAATTTGGAATTTTTCAAAAGTTTGCTTGATTCTCTCTGCAGGGAACTCCCAGAAGGCGCCACCTCAGAGGGTGCTCTCTTGGAATTTGAAATTCAAACTCACCTTTTGTAGGGAGTCCTCAGGTGGCGCCACCTCATGGTGGGCTACCTTTATTAAAAATAAAATAAAAATAAAAATGGAGCCAAGTGGAGTCCTGGAATGGTGCCACCTCAAAAGGTGATCTGAGGTGTAAAGTTGGAACAGTAGGGGCATGCCATGTGGCGCCACCTCTGGGGAGTTCAAATGTTTGAAATTTTGCTTTTCTGCAGGAAAGGAGGGGCTGACATGTGGCATTTCCTCAGAGTGGCTCCTACGATGCCATGTGGCAGGAGAACATGAAAGGAGGAAGCAAAATGCGCCACCTCATGGGGGGAGTTTGAAATTCAAATGGAGGTTGGCCCTGGAGGAATGGAGGGTGGACATGTGGCACCACCTCAGGGGAGAATTTGAAATTCAAATGGAGGTTGGCCCTGGAGGAATGGAGGATGGACATGTGGCGCCACCTCAGGGTGGCTCCTACAATGCCATGTGGCAAGAGGGAGGAAAAGGAGGGAAAGGGACATGTGTCTCCTACTTTTCTGAAAAAAAATAGGGAGAGGACATGTGTCCTCTACTTTTTCTGAAGGAGTGAGAAGGAGACATGTGTCACCCTCTTTTTCTGAAAGAAGCAGAAGATGACACGTGGCAGAGGGATGAGAAGGTGGGCCAAGCCATGTGGCGCCATCTCAGACAGGATGAAAAAGGTAAGAGTTCTTGATTTTTGCCACCTATGGGAATTTTTGAATATTTGAATTCTAGCTTTTCTGAAGAAAGCAGGAAATGACACATGGCACTTGCCTTTTTCTGAGGAAATGAGGACTTGCCACGTGTCCTCTGCAGGAAACACTTCAGATGGCGCCACCTCTGAGGAGACAAGCCTACCTTTTTTTGTAGGAATTCAGAAGTGACACATGTCTCCTACTTTTCTGAGGAAAGTAGGAAGAGACATGTGTCAGGCTACTTTTCCAGAAGGAAGGAGGGGTTGACACCTGTCCCCTGCAGGAGACACTCTAGATGGCGCCACCTCAGAGGAGACAACTCCACTTTTTCTAGACAGGACAACCTATGACACTTGGCATCTCCTGGTAGTCTTTGAAATGACACATGGCGCAGGATGGATAGGGTGACACATGGCAGATAAAGGGGATGACATGTGGCGGCTTCTGAAGGTAGCCCCACACTGACACTTGGCATGGAAATGGGAGGAGAGAGAAATGACAAGTGGCGCCAATCCAGGGGACAAGGCTCCTATATTTTTGGGTTTTTCAAAATTCAAATTTTCAGAAGGGGAGCTTGTGTGACACCACCTCAGTGTGGGTCCCACATTGCTTCTTTATTGAAATAAGGATAAAACAACAACTTCTTTTTGGAATTTTCATAAAAATTTGGACTAATGGGAAAAACAGGAATTTTGGAAAGAGTTGACCCTTGTATGGCGATTTTGTAAAAAAAGATATTTGAAATTGTCAAAAAGGGCAAAATCTGAGGTGAAGTGACTGAAATCCATATTGAAAACTATCCCGATGGTTTTCCTGAGGAAATATTTTGAAATTCAGAGTCCTGGGGGTAAAATGGGAAAAATTGATAATTTTGAAGACCCAGGGTTTTGAAATCAATTTTGAAAAGAGTTGAAATTCTAATCTGGATTGAAAATTTTGAAATCAAGAGTTCTGGACCTCGAAATGACATGCTGTGCAGTGCAGTGATTTGAAATGCTCATGCAATGATATGCAATGTCATGTCTTATGAAACGCAATCTTGAACCAAGACTCTGGAGATGTCTGTCTCCTGTCAGGTGTAAAATCTTGAACATCTGAGATAAAAATAGAGAAAATTTGAGAGTTTCAGATGAAATTTGGACTGTTGCAAGGTTCGGGCTCAGAAAATGACCATTTTGCCCTCCAGCGATTTCAGAGGCTGAATGTTGATGATTAGTGGAAATGTCGGGGGAGTGAGTGAAAATTTGGGGTGTTTACAGGTGTGAAGAAATTAGCCCGAGGAGGATGGTAGATATGAAGTGAAGAATGGAGAGAAAAGATTCACTCTATGAGAGTGAAGTTCAGGTTTACGCCCTTAACCTGGATGGGACAGAAATACCTCGCATGGAACGAAGCTCAGGTTTTAACCCTTGACCTGATTGGGGGATGGAATATCTCATTGAAATGAGACTCAGGTTTGTACCCTTAACCTGATCGGGCGGAAGATGAAATACCTCTTTGATTGAGGCTCAGGTTTGTACCCTTATCCTGATCGGGCGGAAAATGGAATACCTCTTTGATCGAGGCTCAGGTTTATACCCTTATCCTGATCGGGCGGAAAATGAAATACCTCATCGACGGAGGCTCAGGTTTGTACCCTTATCCTGATCGGGCGTTGAAATGGAATACCTCATCAAAGGAGGCTCAGGTTTGTACCCTTATCCTGATCGGGTGAAAAATGAAATACCTCTTTGATCGAGGCTCAGGTTTGTACCCTTATCCTGATCGGGTGTAAAATGAAATACCTCTTTGATCGAGGCTCAGGTTTGTACCCTTATCCTGATCGGGCGGAAAATGAAATACCTCTTTGGATGATGCTCAGGTTTGTACCCTTATCCTGATCGGGTGGAAAATGAAATACCTCTTTGAATGAGGCTCAGGTTTGTACCCTTAACCTGATCGGGCGGAAAATGAAATACCTCTTTGAATGAGGCTCAGGTTTGTACCCTTAACCTGATTGGGCGGAAAATGGAATACCTCTTTGATCGAGGCTCAGGTTTGTACCCTTATCCTGATCGGGCGGAAAATGAAATACCTCTTTGAATGAGGCTCAGGTTTGTACCCTTATCCTGATCGGGTGGAAAATGAAATACCTCTTTGGATGAGGCTCAAGTTTGTACCCTTATCCTGATCGGGCGGAAAATGAAATACCTCTTTGAATGAGGCTCAGGTTTGTACCCTTATCCTGATCGGGCAGAAAATGAAATACCTCTTTGATTGAGGCTCAGGTTTATACCCTTATCCTGATCGTGCGGACAATGGAATACCTCTTTGATTGAGGCTCAGGTTTGTACCCTTATCCTGATCGGGCGGAAAATGAAATACCTCTTTGCTTGAGGCTCAGGTTTGTACCCTTATCCTGATCGGGCGGAAAATGAAATACCTCTTTGAATGGGGCTCAGGTTTGTACCCTTATCCTGATCGGGTGGAAAATGGATGGAATCCTCGAAGGAAGAGACCATGATGGAACCTTTGGATTTTGCACAATAAATCCAATAGGGTTTTTGCAAAAGGAAGGAAAATGGGGTCCCTAAAGCTTGAAAAGGGATTGGTTTTGGGCGTCTCATTGCTGAGACTAAAATCAGCTTTTGAAATTGCCTTTTGCGGGAAATGATTGGTGGTTCGACCTCGAACCGAAATGGGACTGTCTATGGTGGGACAGTGGGGACACAGGGAAGTGTGCAAATTTGAGAGTTCATGCTCTCAAAGAAGGGAAGGAATCAAGTCCTTAGGAGGGATTTAAAATTGGTGTCAGGATGCATCGAAAACGGATATCGAGCTCTCACTTCATGTCAGGATAGCTAGAAAATATTGTCAAAATGTTGGAAATTTTGCTGTTGATTCAAAATATTTGAAAATGTTGCACATTGTTGCAAAGATATTCCTTCTTTTCTACCTAAAGCATTACCTCCAAACAAGGTTCACTTTGTAGAATCGAGACTTGAAATCCAAATTGCTTGCAATTGACTTTCTTCAAGGAAGTTATCAATTTCCTTGATATGAGCAGGAAAGAGAATTTGATATTATGAAAGCAATTGATGAAAGAATATTGATAATAGAATTTCACAAAGTTAAAGAGGATTCTTGATAGATCTGGCAGTTTGATATCCTGAGAGCTTCTCTCTTGATAATCTTTCTGCACTCTTTTTGGCTCTCTGGGTTTTTGCTACATTCTCCTTCATTTTGGAGATGTTCTGACTTTTTCTCTCTTTCTTTTTCCTCTCTTTCTCTCTTTTGGGAAGGATACGTCACAAACTCCTTCAACTTGGAGATGTTTCGATCCTTCTTGGATGATGGGTTTGGAGATCTTTGGGCGATAGCTGAAATTAAATATCTTTTAGGGATTGTCGAGAGGTTCATCGCATCTGCCTTCATCTCGACAGTGCTTTGGACTTTCCCTGGAAGGATCCGTCACAAACTCCGTCATCTTGGAGATGTTTCGAATCTTCTTTGGCCCCGGGGGTCTACTCGCCTAATTCGCCTTCATCTTGACGACAGGTGAGAGATCCCTTTTGCGGATATTTAATTGCAGCTTAGGTGATTCTGAGGAGACAGGGTTTGGGTGAATTCTCTCTTTTCTAGCACTCAGGATATTTCCACTGTCTCGTCCTTACAAGAATAGCCTTTAACGATGCGCCATTGACTGCGATCAATATCAATCATCTACGGCTTTTCAATAACCTTGAATCTTCTTTTCTGGCCATATCGAGGATTTATCCTTCATCCTTTTGGTTGGCCAATAGAAAGAATTTGAATTTTGAATCCCTTTTCGCAAAAGCTTCGCTCTTTTGGAAGTGATGCTGAGGGTAAACTGACTAGTGCAATAAAGATTCTGAAATCAGCAAATAATTTGACAAATTGACAAAATTTTCTTGAAATCCTTAGTGAAAGTGAGTATTTGAAATCCGACTCAACGCATCCGTGACGAAAATTCTCCTCTCTTTTTCCCCAAAAAGAGAGACTCAGGCTTAGCCCTTACCTGAATGGGAAATGGGAAATACTCCTCTCTTCCCTAAAGAGGAGGTGTTTGCAAAATGAACTTTCGAAGAGAAATTGAGCTTTCGTCAAAGCTCCCTAATATTAGGCTTCTCTTATGGAAAGGGGGCCGATAATAGTGAGGTCTGAAAATTGGGTCATGAAAGGAACGAGTCCATCACACTCTCCCTGCAAAGAGGGTCTTTTCATGACGAAAAATGGCCTAGTATGAAATTGGGGGGGGGGGGGTCACAAGGAAACGAGTCTCCGTCGAGTCTCTCCCTTAAAAAGGGTTTCTTGTGTGAAATTGGAAATTGTTTTGCAAACGGTTCACAAAGACGCGAGTCCCTTCAAACTCTCCCTGAAAAGGGGCTAAGTGAACGAATTGGATAGCATGCGAAAAGAACGAGCTCCCTCGAACTCTCCCTAAAAGGGTCTCTCGCAAGAGAAAATGATTGAAATTGAATATTGAGATTGATTGACCCAAAGGTCGAAATGGAAAATTGGAAAATTGGTTGCTGGAAATTGAATGACCCGAAGGTCGAAATTGGATGACCTGATGGTCGGAATTGAGAATTGATTTGACCACAAAGGTCGAAATTGAGAAGTGGTTGACCTAAAGGTCGAAATTTGGAAATTGATTGACCCGAAGGTCGAAATTGTGTGACCCGAAGGTCGAAATTGAGAATTGATTTGACCAGAGGTCGAAATTTGGAAATTGATTGACCCGAAGGTCGAAAATTGGAAATTGGTTGACCCGCAGGTCGGGAATTGGAAATTGATTGACCCGAAGGTCGAGAATTGGAAATTGGTTGACCCGAAGGTCGAAAATTGGAAATTGAAGGTCGAGAATTGGAAATTGATAGACCCGAAGGTCGAGAATTGGAAATTGATTGACCCGAAGGTCGAGAATTGAGATTGGTAATTGAAATTGAGAATTGAAAATTGGGTGACCCAGAGGTCGAAATTGGAGAATTGCCTGATTTGAGGACTTAAATTGAAATTTGGAGGGCAAAATATCAAATTTGAGCAATTGACAGACCCTGAAATGACTTGGATCAATAAAAGAGAATGATGAGTTCGAGTCAGAGCTCGAATAAAATATAGAGATCACGAGTCGGAACCCGAATCAACAGAGGAAAATGGAAGGCTCGAATCAGAGCTCAAATAAGATAATGAGATCACGAGTCGGAACCCGGATCAAGAAAGGAAAATGAAGGACTTGAATTAGAGCTTGGATAAGATAAGGAGATCTCGAGTCGGAACCCGGATCAACAAAAGAAAATGAAGAACTCGATTCAGGGTTCGAGTAAGGTAATGAGATCACGAGTCGGAACCCGGATCAACAAAAGAGAATGACAAGCTCGAAAAGATCTCGAGTCGGAACCCGGATCAACAAAGGAAAATGATTTGTTCGAGTCAAGGCTCGAGTAAAGTAGAGAGATCACGAGTCGGAACCCGGATCAACAAAGGAAAATGAAGAGTTCGAGTCAAGGCTCGAGTAAAGTAGAGAGATCACGAGTCGGAACCCGGATCAACAAAGGAAAATGAAGAGTTCGAGTCAAGGCTCGAGTAAAGTAGAGAGATCACGAGTCGGAACCCGGATCAACAAAGGAAAATGAAGAAATCGAGTCAAGGCTCGAGTAAAGTAGAGAGATCACGAGTCGGGACCCGGATCAACAAAGGAAAATGATTTGTTCGAGTCAAGGCTCGAGTAAAGTAGAGAGATCACGAGTCGGAACCCAGATCAACAAAGGAAAATGAAGAGTTCGAGTCAAGGCTCGAGTAAAGTAGAGAGATCACGAGTCGGGACCCGGATCAACAAAGGAAAATGAAGAGTTCGAGTCAAGGCTCGAGTAAAGAAGAGAGATCACGAGTCGGAACCCGGATCAACAAAGGAAAATGAAGAGTTCGAATCTGAGCTCGAATGAATAAAGAGATCTCGAGTCGGAACTCGGATCAACAAATGAAAATGATTTGAATAAAAACCCGAGTCGGAACTCGGTTTTCTGAAAAATTGGGATTTTGAAAATGTGCCAGTTTGAGTACTGGATTTTGAAATAATACCAGTCCGAGCGCTGGGTTTTGGTTCGGTATTGGTGATGACCTTTCGATTTTGAATCATTTAGGAATCGTGATGGGACTGTTTGTTGAAATCCCAATACTGACCGGATTGTTATTAATGCAATTGAATGCAAATGAATATGGGTTGATGCATATGAATGCACATGTGCATGAAATGAGGAATTTGTTTATCCTGCCTGCATATAGAACAAAATTTTAAAATGCCCCAGTGTAACTGGGAAAGAAAGTTGGATCATTATTTGAAGGAAACAGGAAGGATTACAAGAGGAGAATAAATGTTTCAAGTATAAAACTTTTTCAAGTGTCGAGCATTGATAGGATCTGGCAATTCTACCCCATCGGCATTGATGAGCCGATATGAGTTGCTGGGTAATGCTTCTTTGACAACATAGGGACCTTCCCAATTTGGCGACCATTTGCCGCCAGGACGATGCTTGAGATAAGCTGTGGATCGAAGTACTAAATCATTGACTTTGAATCTTCTTTCGATGATAGACTTCGCATATTGCCTGGCTACTCTCTGGCGATAGGATTGAGCATGCTCTGCTGCTTTTAGCCTTCTCTCGTCGAGTAAGTCTAGTTGCACTAGTCGCTGCTGCTGGTATTGATCAAGAGGTAATTGCAGAAGTGAAGCAAATTTCAAAGCGGGCTTCTGAACATGTAGCGGCAATACTACTTCTGTTCCATAGGCCAGTTCTGATGGAGTAGCATTCGTTGCTGTACGAATGGTGGTCCGATAGGCCCACAGTGCATCGTGGATCTTCTCATGCCAGTCACGGCCTGTTTCCACAGTTCGCTCCAAAATACGAATTAAAATCTTGTTGGTGGCCTCTGCCTGACCATTCCCTTGAGGATAATATGGAGCGGAAAAATGGTGATAGATCTTGAATTTTGAGTAGAATGTCTTCATCTTTTCATTCTTAAAATGACTGCCGTTGTCTGACACAATATCATGCGGGATGCCGAAACGGCAAAGGATGTTCTTGTGAATGAAAGAGACCACGTGTCGGCCTTCTACCGTGCGGAGACTGATGGCTTCTACCCACTTGGTGAAATATTCTGTTGCGGCAAGGAAGTATTTGTGGCCATTTGAAGCTGAAGGAGTGATGGGACCTACAACATCGAAGGCCCACATAGAAAATGGCCATGGAGAGACAACATACTGTAAATAAGTTGCCGGAGCATGGATAGAAGGTGCGTGTATCTGGCATTGCACACACTTCTTCACATAATGATAACAGTCTTGTTGCATAGTCTTCCAGTAGTACCCTGCTCTGATGATTTGCTTGACAAGGGTTTGGTAACCGGTGTGGCCACCACAAATACCTTCGTGTGCTTCTCGCACGACTTCTTTGGCTTCGTTTTCATCTAAGCATCTGGAATACTCTGAACTGAATCCACGACGATAGAGGACATTGGCCAAAATGAAGTATCGAGTAGACATACGCTGGACTGCTCGCTGCTCTTTCTTTGAGAGTTCTGGAGGAAATTCGCCAGTTTCTATGAAAGTTTTGATGTTGTAATACCAGGGCTTCTTCCTTTGCTCAGCCTGGTTTACCTGTTCCGCTGGAATGAAAGCAGGTTGGTCAAGTCTGCCAATTTCAAAAGAGCGACAAGATTCTCCATTCTTGAATGCCATAATGGAGCCTAAACTGGCTAGGCTATCGGCCACTTGATTAAAATCTCTCTTGATGTGAAATAACTGAAATTCTTCGAACTTGCTGACGAGAGCTGAAACAATTTTCTGATAGGGAAATAACTTCTGATCTTTGACTTGCCATTCGGCTCGAACTTGATTGACAACAAGTAATGAGTCACCGTAGGCATGCACTCTCTTGACATTGAAGTCTAGCAGAATCTTTAGACCTTGAATCAGGGCTTCATATTCAGCCATGTTGTGAGTGCATTGAAAATCTAACTTGAGAGAAAATGGAATCATCTCCTTCTCAGGAGTGATTAGTAAGATTTCGATGCCTATTCCGGCCATGTTCTTAGAACCATCGAAAAACAAATTCCAGACTGGAAATTGCTAGATATTGCAAATTTGCTCATCAGGGAAGTCATCTTCGGCTCTCTCCTCTTCAGCCAAAGGAAAATCCGCCAATTGATCTGCAATTGCTTGGCCTTTGATTGATTGCTGCGAGACATATTCTAAGTCATACTGCATCAGTAAGACTTGCCATTTTGCGACTCGTCCGCTGAGAAAAGGTTGCTCTAAGATATACTTGAGGGGATTGAGTTTAGACAAGATTTTGATTTCTGATGCTAGCAGGTAGTGTCTTAGCTTCTGACACATCCATACCAGAGCTAGGCAGGTCTTCTCTATTTGAGAGTATCTCTTTTCATAATCTATGAAAGTCTTGCTCACGTAGTAGATGGCGTGCTCTATCAGGCTGCCTTCTTTGTATTGCGCCAAGAATCCACCGCATGCAACTTGATTAACTGAGATGTATAATAAAAGAGGTTTTCCCAATTCTGGCGGCTTCAGGATGGGAGGATTAAGAAGATACTTCTTGATCCGATCGAACGATTGCTGACACTCTGGTCCCCATTTGAACTTCACTCCTTTTCTGAGCAAGTGGTTGAAAGGCTCGCATCTCATTGCCAAATTGGAAATGAATCGCCGGATTGACTGCATACGTACTTGAAGGCTACGTAGTTCTTTGAGATTCTTTGGGGGAGGCATATCAATGATAGCCTTTGCTTTGGCTGGGTCAACTTCAAATCCCTTTTTGCTGACCAGAAAACCCAACAGTTTGCCTGATTCGACTCCAAAGACACACTTTTGCGGGTTAAGCCTTAACTTGTAAAGAATGAGTCTCTTAAAGACTTGCTCAAGTGCTTCGAGGTGATCTTCTTCCTCTTTAGATTTCACGAGAATATCATCAACATACGCATCCATGATTTTGCGCATCTGATCATGAAAGATGACAGCCATTGCCCGTTGATACGTTGCTCCAGCATTCTTGAGCCCAAAAGGCATAACTGTATAGCAGAAAGTGCCCCAAGGCGTAGTAAAAGAAGTTTTCGATTGGTCGCGGGCGGCCAACTTAATCTGATTGTAGCCGGAATATCCGTCCATGAAAGAGAACATGGCATGTCCTGCCGTGCTATCGACTAGAAGATCGATGCTTGGAAGTGGATAGTCATCCTTCGGAGTTGCCTTATTGAGGTCTCTGAAGTCTATGCAGATCCTTACTTTGCCACTTTTCTTTGGGACGACGACGATATTGGCTAACCAATCTGGGTAGTCAATAGCTCGAATAAATCCTGCTTTGAGCAGATCTTCAAGTCCTTCTTTGACTTGTTGTTCTATTCTAGGATCCATTTTTCTCAGCTTCTGCTTGACTGGCTTAGCGTCCGGCTTTAAGACAAGACGGTGTTCGACCAATTTGGGGTCTAAGCCCGGCATGTCTTCATACGTCCATGCGAACACTTCTTCATGCCGCTTGAGAAAATCTGTAAGTCTTTTCTTTTCTTCCGGATTCAGACTGGTTCCGATCTGGAGAATTTTTGGATCTTCCTCTGAACCGATATTGACACCTTCAGTTGGATCTTGTACTAGAGGAGATGGTTTGTCCTGCTTCTGAACTGCGGCAAACTCCGGTAATTCCTGAAGAGACTGATCATATTCTGCACGATCATCTGACTGCTTTGCAATCTTATCATTTCCGGTGCTTGCTTTGATTCTGTGAATTGCTGTCGGCTTTTGAAAGGCCTTGGGATTGAGAACGAGCTTCTTGATTGTCCGAGTAGTCATTCCGAAATTTTGGAGAAGAAATCTGGTTCAGACAAATTGGCCTATAGTAAGACAAGCAATCATTTGAAGAGAACCATACATAAAATGGCATTGAATTATAAAATGATGAGACAGACAAAAAAAGGGAGTAGATGGCATCCGGATAGACAAAGAAACTTGGAATTTTATTGATTGAATTGATCAATGACATTGGTAAAATGAGACATTTATTTGGAAAAGAATAGAAAGGAAATAACGAATGGTCTTCATTGTGCCCCTTTGACAAAAACAGTCTTTCTTGATGAGCTTCCTCCGGAGAACCCCAATCCTGCCCTGTGGGGACGATGTTTCTGGATCATTGGCTCGATGCGGCCATCTTCATTCTTGCCGAGTCCCTTGAAGGGTTGATAGCCATGCTTCAGGAGTAAATCAAATCCCTTTCTTGACTTCATGAATTGAGGAAACAAGGGATGATCCTTAATGGTGCTGTAGTAGATTCGACCTCCAACCTTGAAGAATTGAGGACCTTTCCATCGTGTCGTGGCTACTGTGTGCAGAGATGGTGCCCGAAGTATTTCTCGATTCTCCCCGAGATTGATCTCTTCACTTTCCCTGATGCTGGGAATATCTGCATTGAATGATGGCCGAGGAATCATGGGCTGCGGGAGCCTTTCTTCTGGGTCTTCTCCCAGTATTGTGGTAATCATTCCACCTTTTGACCACTTTACACATTGATGGAGGGTAGAAGGCACTGCATTAGCATTGTGAATCCACGTCCTACCGAGCAGCAAGTTGTAGGTTGGTGGTACATTAACCACGTGGAAAAGGACGGAGTGCATCGAATAGTTGATGAACACTTCCAAGAATATCTTGCCCTTGGCCGTTTGACCATGATTGTCAAACCCATAGATAGTGATGGGATCTGGAATGTATTCTTCATCCTTGATCCCTAATGCCTTTGCGGTCATTTCAGGACATATGTTGAGGCTACTGCCTCCATCGACCAGCACATGGGGAACCGTCATTCCTCTGACTCGAACGACAATGTAAAGAGCATTATTGTGAAAGGAATGAGGCTTTGGAAGGTCCTCATCTGAGAAGGTGATTGGTGCATTGGTCATGGCGGAGTTCACGATCTGTGCCATGTCTTCAGGAGTGGTACTGGGCTTAACTTTGATTTTCCTGAGCAGATCATCCAGTACTTGTCGGTGCTTGCTAGAATTCTTGGCCAAGTCAAGGATGGAGACATTGGATAAAGCAGTCAGAGGCTTCTGACTTGACTTCTCTGGCCTTGGTCTAACGATTTGTTTGAAGAAGTCAGGAGTTCCTTTTGATTTGGGAATTGACTTCACAGGTGCTTCCGCAACTCTCATTTTACTGAATGCTGAAATTAAGTCTATCTTCTTAGAATCTGGAGCTGCTTGTCGTAGCACCGTCACCTGATGTTGAACTTGGAGATCTTGCGCAGAACATGGCTTGATATGCTCATGCGGTAGAAATGGTTGTGCAGACACTACCGCTGTGGTGTGCGAAGGGAAGGGGTGGTTGAGAATGTCCATTTTCTCTTCTTCTTCTCCTTCTACCAATAGATTCTTTTCAATGAGATCTTGCACGATGTTTTTGAGAACAAAGCAGTTCTCGGTGTTGTGTCCCACTGTCCTGTGGAACTTGCAGAACTGATCTTTCCATTTCCCCATGGGCACAGGGGGATCGGCCAATCTGGGCAATTTGACCATCTCTTTCGATAGCATGTACTCGAGCACATCCTCGAGTGATTGGTCAAGAGGAGTAAACTTTCTGTCGTAACTCCATCCTTCATGTTTGGTCTTCTCACGTAGTTTCGGCCCTTGATCCTGCTGAGGAGGCTTGCTGTACTGAGGAGCAGGCTTTGCTTTCTGATCCTTGTTGTTCGAACTGCCGGAGCTGTAGCAGTAATCTTTCTTCTGCCCTTTGTGTTGATTTCGGCCTTTGCTGTTGTTGTTGGCAGAATAAGTGAAGTGAGCTTTCTTCTTCTGCTCACCATGGGAGTTGTTCTTGGAAAAGGTGAAGCCTTCATAGACTCCATTTTCCACACTTAGTTTGAGCCATTCGGCTCGTTCAGTCAGCTCAATGAAGGTCCTGGACGGCGCTGTGGAGATTAATCCTCTTAACGGCTGCGAGAAATTGTTGAGGATTAAGGACAATGCATGCCTTTCCGAGATAGGATCTCTCATCTTATTACAGGCTGATCTCCACCTGTGAATGAAGTCCCGTGCTTTTTCATTCTCGTTCTGTCTCAAATTGCAGAGATGACTTAATGTAGGCAGCGCTTCTGTATTGAACAAGAAGCGTTCAATAAAGAGATTTACAACTTTATCGAACTCCTTGAGCTCAATGGGGTTGATATGCTCAGCATACCATTTGGCGGCAACTCCTTCCAAGCTGCGGGGGAAGCATAGAAACAATGCTCGGTTATCCTTTCTGAACCTCGAGCCTTCTGCGAAGAAGGTGGCGAGATGAGCTTTTGGGTCGCCAGAACCATCGAATTTGATGAATTTTCGGGGGAGATTCTCCAGATCATCATCCCCTTCTAATCCGTCATAGAAGTCCTCACTGGTGAAGACTTTCTTGCCCTTGTCGCGGGCTTGCAGATCCTTGACAACTCGGGCCATTTCTTTAAATTGCGCTTGCAAAGGCTCTTCTTTATCTCTGCTTTTTGACCTGCGGCTCTTACTTTGGCCACACTTCTGAAATGCCGGAGGCACCTCATATTCTTCATCTGTGTTTTCAGTGGAATCTGATTCATCTGAAATCTCTTCTGGCTGGATCTGCTTCTTGGGAGCCTTCTTACTCCTGCGACCATGGAACCTTTCTCTGAATGGGTTTCTTTCTGAGCTGGTCCCGGGCTGCTCACTCATCATTTTGTTCATCATTTTTCTGAACATGGCATACATTTGAGGGTCTATGCCGTCATCTTCTTGCTGCTGCTCTCGACTCTTCTCAGATCGAGGGGAACTCATCTCTTCTTCCGAGGGTGACGAGTACTGGGATGCCGTGGTTCTTTTGCCTGACCTTGTCTCAACCATCAAATGGTATGGATGCTCTCTGCAGGGCAAAGACC
The DNA here is from genome assembly GCF_984573655.1 of Nuphar pumila. Lineage (NCBI taxonomy): Eukaryota > Viridiplantae > Streptophyta > Magnoliopsida > Nymphaeales > Nymphaeaceae > Nuphar > Nuphar pumila. Next base: position 45,484,484 of record NC_143251.1, read on the forward strand.
TGATTAGATTATGAAGGAATTAGCTTTTGGAAGAAATATTTGCTGAAAATATGGTAGACAATTTGGAAAAGATGTCCCATTACTAGGGACTGAGTCGTCGTGGGAATCACGACAATTGTGTTGTCATTCCTTCTGCAAAAGAAATAAACAACGAAAATGTGCCTTGTTACCTAGGCGAGGTCGTCAAATCACAATGGAAGGAAATAGAATTTTATTAAAATGAGAAGAATAAGATTTTATTGATCTTGACAAAGAGGTGGAGGACAGACGATTTGCCACCATTCATGATAGTCGGCAGACACTCTAGGACCTGGAAAGATTTTGAGAGAGACAAAGGAATCCCAGCCGTAGCGGGCAGAATGATATGCCCCGGACCATTGTGCGGAAGTGAGATCAAACTCTGCCATAGCTCCTGATAACAAGCGGGCTTCGACGTACTGCTGCCTTTGAGAAAATTGCCGAACACATCTCTCTGGTTGGTAGTAAGTGCAGAAGAATGGTCCCAGCAACTTGAACCGCTTGCCATAAGCGTAGGTATATCTGGGAGGAGATATTTGCCGATCAAAATAGTCCCAAACAACGTCATCCTCTTGAATGTTGTTGATCATAGACCGGTACTGCGCCACTGGAAGGAGTTCTTGACCATTGTATCTGAAAGAGCTTGCTCGGGCTGGAACGTGCTGGAAAAACCAGGACTGAAGTGCGTAGATGCATCCTTCAACTAAAATGGACTCTCCGAGTGAGAATCGAGTCAGACCTCGATAAAGGAGGGCGAGCGCTGCCATGGCTATGGAGAGGCGATTGGTTTGCCGACTTCCCCATCTTCTCATAAGTTGGATTATCCTGATGTCCATGTAATTCTATCCATCTGGGAAAAGGGACAGTCCTACAGTGCATAGAACCATTGCATTCTGAATCTTTTCTTTGGCTGTTCTTGAAAGCGAGCTGACTTCGACGAAGGTCCCGTACTGACGGTACAACTCAAGTAGGTCAACATATTCATTTCCTTCTAACTGGATCAGAGGCCAAGATCGGCGGCCTGTCATACGAGCTAAGGAGTCTCGGGGGTCCAAACCCTTGACATTGATAAGGAATTGATGCTCTAATGGGTCGCTTGGTCGACCAGCTGGTTCTGGCAACCCCATGATTTCTGAAAATTCATCCATTAAGACGGTCATTTCTCCCCACGGGAACCAGAAGGTACACGTTCGAGGATTCCATCGCTCCGCCATTGCATGGATCAGGTTGCCATTGATGGTCTGCTTTCCGACTGCTGATGCCAGCTCTAATCCGCACTCGCTCAAATGGTCCGGGAACATTCGGGAAAAGCTCTTTAGCCAGGAATAATACCACCGGGGAATGAAAGTTCCGGTGCTAAGGGCTCGATGTTCAGGACGACCTTGTCGCACCTCGAAGGAGATGTGACCTTCAGGAAAGATAGGATCGACTTGACTGGATGCCATCGAACTGAAAACAGAGAAAGACTCAGAATGAGACTTAGGAAAATGTGAGAAATTTTAAAAAATTTTGCAGGCAGGATGAAAATGCAGCTACAAATTCGAGATCCAGTAGAATGGTAGAATGTAAAATCGCCTGGAGTTTTGAAAGAAATGGGATATTTGAAAAAATCATCCAGGGTTTGAGAAAAGATCTCGTGGAAAATAAGGATATTTGGAAAAGACCTAATGAGTTGAAAAACATTGGGAAATATAAAGAATTGAGAAAATCATACATACAATCACATCCTGCACAAACATTTATGCACATTCAGCACTCCCTAAAAGGCTGACTCTAAATGCATCAATTTGAAAACAGCTGTAGGACCTTAATCCTAACTCTAGGTTCAGATCATCTTTGTCCAATCCAGTTATGCCGATATACCCGAATTGAAATCCGAGGTACGTGGCATAGAATTCAACTCCGGTTCTAAGGTAAGGTTTTCCAACATCCTTGAGCGCCTACCGATATACTTTGGACTGTGGCCCGCGGTACGTGGTAGGGGGGTGTTAACCCAAATAGTTGGTCCAGTTGTGAGGCTCTGTCCCGAACTATGGTTCTGGAAGAGAGTCCAGCAACGTGAAGACCGGGTAATGATAGGTAATGGAGATTTGAAAAAATGATCACATGCAAGAAATAGAGGGCTCTAAGTCCTAGAGAGATAGATTTTGAAAATTTTGAAGAAGCATACATTGTTTGCATTCAGATCCTAAATTGAGGAGGGTTGTGTTTAGACCTAAGTCTATGTGAGCATGAAAGCTTCTCCTCAATATGGTCCTACCAAACCATGCCTAAACTATATGTAATCAATGTCAGCTAGGTCAGAATCTAGGCTCCTAGGTTCACATGATATTGAAAGTAAAAGAGCTGACATTTTATGAACATAATTTTGATAATTGAACTAAGTCAAGCATAATTTAGGTCAGACAAGGACAGGTCCCATCACGGTCGCCAAACCTGTTATTGTCGCGAAATTTTTCCCCCGCCTTCCCTTCCTTGCGGAAGAGAAAAAGAGAGAAACGCTTTCGCGATTCAAACTTTGACCGGATTTTGGAAATTGTTTTGAATTACTCGCCTCCATTTTTGAAAATTGCGGGAAAATCCATGGGATGGGGCTCGACCTGTCGGTACGAGGTTCGACCGTTCCTGCCGCCTTTAACAGGGGTAATCGGACCAAGGACCAAAATTGTGCTTGACTTAGTTAAATCATCAAAGTTATATTCTATCCTAAATGCATAGAGAATTCAGGCATGTGCTATGAGAATTTTGTAAAATGCATCTTGGAAAAACATGATGTATGCTTGGAAAATATTTGGAGTTGAAAAGAATCTCTCAGGAAAGAGTTCAATTTCTCAGGAAACTCAGATAAAAAAGGGTTTTTTGAAAACATGAGAAAGCTTATAAAGATGTGAGAAAATCAGGAATAGTTGAAAATCCTGGGAAAATGGAAGTGATTCTTGAAAAAAAGTGAACCTTTGAAAAGGGAAATACTTCTTAGGAAAACTTGGACTTTGAGAGTTTTCTTAGGAAAATGATGGAAAATTTATAGGAAAACTCATTGGAGAAGGAAATTCAAAACTTGGGGAATCGAAATCCTGGGAATTTTACCTTTTTAAATACTTGGAAATCGATTTTGGATCTTGAAGAAAGATTGGAAAACTCTTTTGAATATCTTAAGAAAATATCATTTTCCAGGGAAAACTGTGGAAAACTTTGTCTTTGAAAACCGATTTTTGAAAAATCCTTAGAGTTTCTTGAGAAATCGATTTCTTGAGAATGAAGTTTTCTTGAGAAAATCTTGAGAAAATCAATGATTTTATGATGCAAATGACATAAGTGAATGAATGCACTTTGAAAAGATTTTCTAAGAGATTTGTTGGAAAAATATGCATTAAGTCAAGATAAATCCTTCACATATCCTGACTGTGGCCATGAATATGTTCAGAATTTAGTTGATTTGATGCACATGATTTTGAAAACTTTGGAAATATGATGTGCATTTTAAGATAGCCTAAGAGTGTAGGCTCAATGTGACTAGTAGAAAGATGATGGATCTGGGTCTCGTCCATATTCCGACTAGGGCCGTAAATATGGATCCCACCGAGTCCATCAACTCCCTAAGAGTTGGTGCATGTGCCATTCGTGAACATCCATAGTGCTTTTGAAATAAAATGCATGAATCATAGAAGCAGGATATTGCATAAATTTTAAACTATATGATATGCATCCTAGTCTAAGCAGGAAATTAACTCTCTTATTCCAAAATTTACATTATTACATCACTAAATAAAGGAAATAAAAGAAATTTGCAGACTTCAGCTCCTTCTTTTGAATGTCCCTGCCAAGCTTGAAATAAAGTTAGCTCAAATATGTGGGTTTTTCCAAGATTTTCCAATAATATTATGAAATTATTGGATTTAATTGGATATAAACCCTATTCTCATGCTTCCTTGATGTTTTGAAATGATGTAAATGCAGGAAATTCAGTGGAAAACAGTTTGAAATTCGGAATTGGGGTCAAAATGACCAAAATACCCCTAAAATTAAAGTTACACCTTTAAAATCAGGTTTTTTTTTTTGAAGGAAAACTTAGTAAAATTGGGATTTCGAAATTCAAATTGAATTCAATGATGATGAAATGCAATATGACATGCTTCTAAACACATTAGGACTGTAAAATCAGAATTTGACATTTTGCAATTTATCAAAAATAACGAATTTCGCTTGTTTTTCGCTTGGATCGGGGTCCTGCGGGACCCTGTTTTGGTATTATGGATGATCCGAACCTCAAATGGATTCAAAACTGCACCAAATTCGGTATGAAGCATCTAAACACTCTGATAAACAACCTAGAATGCTAAAAATCACGAAATGATATGATTTAAATGCTAAAATTCAAGGAAAGTCCTAAAATGGTGGATTTTGCCTATGGATCCGAACCAAATGCAATGCCTAATATGATAATGCAAGATTTACACCATGGAAACTTCTGATATTTTGCAGACTGCTAAAAGACCTGAAATGGAACATTTTTGGTTTTTACAGCCTCGGGATTTGAGCCATGGTGAGTTCAATAACAGGGATTTAGTTCAGACAGAGGTAAAAATCACACTAATCGGATGTAAAATGCTAAAAAAATACAAAACGGCCATGGAAATTTATGAAATTAATCAGAGCTATGCAAGACACCTACATGAACAACTTTCATGTTTATGACTTAAGCATTTGATCAACATAAACACCGATAAAAATATAACTATTCCTGCCTAAACTAACAGAACAGACAAATGTAGCAAAACAGGGGGCTGAAAAGCAAAATCCGAAGCAGGGGCCAATACTGTTCTAAAAATTACAGGCTTTCAGATTCAAACAGAGGACACCACGAACATAACTTTCACTTTTTACAGTTTTGGATTTGGAGCAACACACAAAGAGAAACCATAGCCCTAAGTCGATCCAAGATCTCAGAGGCCCAAATTAGGCTCTGACACGTGTACCGACATCTCGGATTTTGTTTTAGACATAAAAAAAAATCATAAAAATCTGATAAAATCATATTAAAAACTAGACATTCTCCCGAGTTCAAAACATCTTTCGAATCGAAAATCGGATCTTCCATGAGGGATATCTCGATTTTACAATTCGGAAAATGATTTTCAAAACGTATCCCGGGTAACAAAACCCGACTTGCCATTTTGAATGTTTACCGCAGTAAACAAATTCAAATGCCTCCGAATTTTTTGCAAAATTTCAGGGACACCTAAGGGCGCATTCCGTGATTTTGTTAGGATTTTTAATAAAAAAACAAATGCATGAAATGACGTGTGGACTGACTGACAAAAGCAGAGACCTACTGAAAATAAGCAGAATTGAAATAAAGGCTAAATTAATCCTAATTAATTCATGAAATGTACTAAATGAATGAAATAAAATGCAAATTAAACCTAGCTAACTATATGAATGTTAAAAATCATCAAGGAAGCATAACAAAACATTTTTATATATGTCGTTTTATGAGAATAGCTCAATCCATCCCTCGGATGAGCTCTTTCTTCAAACGACTCCCGATTCGAATTATAGAATCACATCAAGGGGAAAAGAAGTGCACCTTGCTTTGTTACGCAGCGTAGGAGCTCTTGAAAGGAGCAGCTATCACGAGCTTCCTTCGTCCTTCGCTCCGAGCTTCGGATGGTCCACCAAAATCGACCTCTGTTGGAATTGAATTGGCCACAGCACGAGCTCTACTCCACCTTCTTCAATGCGCCAAAGGGGGCACGATTTCCACAGTTCAAAATCTGATTCTAGGAAGGCTAGGTCGGATTTTCCAAGTTCACCAGAGCTAAAAAATGATCTCCTTTAGGCTGGGCGTGAACCCTTGTTTTTATAAATTTTCTGAAAATTTTTGAAATTCAAACAGGCTCAATCTGAGCCCTCCATGTGGCGCCATCTCAGGGGGTGTCATCTGAGGGGTTTGAAATTCGAATTTGTCTTCTGCAGGGAGCCCTCAAGTGGCGCCACCTCAAAAGGCTATTTTGATTTTTTGAGAAAAATAAAAAATGGAAATTTTGTGGGTCAGACACCTCAGCAGGGGGAATTTGGAATTTTTCAAAAGTTTGCTTGATTCTCTCTGCAGGGAGCTCCCAGAAGGCGCCACCTCAGAGGGTGCTCTCTTGGAGTTTGAAATTCAAATTCACTTTTTGTAGGGAGTCCTCAGGTGGCGCCACCTCATGGTGGGCTACCTTTATTAAAACTAAAATAAAAAATGAAAATGGAGCCAAGTGGAGTCCTGGAATGGTGCCACCTCAAAAGGTGTTTGACACATGTCAGAAGGACAGAGCAGTGGGCTCAGAAGGCGCCACCTCAGAGGAATTTGAATTTTGCTTTTTCTGGTGAAAGGAGATCTGGACATGTGGCAGTCCAGGATGGTTCCAAGTGTCAGCCTGCTGGAGAGGCTTTCTCAAATGGCGCCACCTCAGGGGGGAGTTTGAAATTCAAATGGAGGTTGGCCCTGGAGGAATGGAGGGTGGACATGTGGCGCCACCTCAGGGTGGCTCCTACAATGCCATGTGGCAAGAGGGAGGAAAAGGAGGGAAAGGGACATGTGGTGCTCTCATAGGCCATCTGGGAAATCAGAGCTCCGGATTTTTGCCACCTAGTGCCTTGTTTGAATTTTAAATGGTTTGCTTTTTCTGAAGAAGGCCAGGAGTGACATGTGTCTCCTACTTTTCTGAAAGAAGTAGGGAGAAGACATGTGTCCTCTACTTTTTCTGAAAGAAGCAGAGAATGACACGTGGCAGAGGGGAGAGAAGGTGGGCCAAGCCATGTGGCGCCATCTCAGACAGGATGAAAAAGGTAGGAGTTCTTGATTTTCGCCACCTATGGGGATTTTTGAATATTTGAATTCTAGTTTTTCAGAGGAAAGCAGAAAATGACACATGGCACTTGCTTTTTCTGAGGAAATGAGAGCTTGCCATGTGTCCTCTACAGGAGACACTCCAGATGGCGCCACCTCAGAGGAGACAAGCCTACCTTTTCTGTAGGAATTTAGGAGTGACACATGTTTCCTACTTTTCTGAAAAAAATAGGGAGAGGACATGTGTCAGGCTACTTTTCGAGAAGGAAGGAGGGGTTGACACGTGTCCTCTGCAGGAGACACACTTCAAGTGGCGCCACCTCAGAGGAGACAAACTCCACTTTTTCTAGACAGGACAACCTATGACACTTGGCATCTTCTGGTAGTCTTTGAAATGACACATGGCGCAGGATGGATAGGGTGACACATGACAGATAAAATGGGATGACATGTGGCAGCTTCTTAAGGTAGCCCCACACTGACACGTGGCAGAAGAGGGAACGTGACATGTGGCACCAACTCTAGGTGAATCCTATGCTGACACATGGCATGTAAATGGGAGGAGAGAGAAAGGACAAGTGGCACCAATCCAGGGGACAAGGCTCCTATATTTTTGGGTTTTTCAAAATTCAAATTTTCAAAAGAAAAGCTTGTGTGACACCACCTCAGTGTGGGTCCCACATTGCTTCTTTATTGAAATAAGGATAAAACAACAACTTCTTTTTGGAATTTTCATAAAAATTTGGACTAATGGGCAAAACAGGAATTTTGGAAAGAGTTGGCCCTTGTAGGGCGATTTTGTAAAAGAAAGATATTTAAAATTGTCAAAAAGGGCAAAATCTAAGGTGAAGTGACTGAAATCCATATTGAAAACTATCCAGATGGTTTTCCTGAAGAAATATTTTGATATTCAGAGTCCTGGGGGTAAAATGGGAAAAATTGATAATTTTGAAGACCCAGGGTTTTGAAATCAATTTTAAAAAGAGTTGAAATTCTAATCTGGATTGAAAATTTTGAAATCAAGAGTTCTGGACCTCGAAATGACATGCTGTGCAGTGCAGTGATTTGAAATGCTCATGCAATGATATGCAATGTCATGTCTTATGAAATGCAATCTTGAATCAAGACTTGGAGATGTCTGTCTCCTGTCAGGAATAAAATTTTGAACATCTGAGTTAAAATTAGAGAAATTTTGAGAGTTGCAGATGAAATTTGGACTTTTGCAAGGTCCGGCTCAGAAAATGACCATTTTGCCCTCCAGCGATTTCAGAGGCTGGATGTTGATGCTTGGTGGAGATGTAGGGGAGGTGAGTGAAAATTTGGGGTGTTTACACCTATCCGTCTCAACCAATCGTTAGATAGTCTCGTTGATCTCTATGTTAGAGAGATTGTGAGATTGCACGGTGTTCCGGTCTCGATTATCTCCGATCGTGATCCTAGATTCACTTCAAGGTTTTGGGGACAACTTCAGTTGGCGTTGGGCACAAAGTTAAAGTTTAGTACTGCGTTTCACCCTCAGACGGACGGGCAGTCGGAGCGTACGATTCAAACCTTGGAAGACATGCTTCGAGCCTGTATGATGGACTGGAAGGGAGAGTGGGACTCCCACATCAGTTTGGCGGAGTTCGCGTATAACAACAGCTATCATGCGAGCATCGGGATGGCCCCATACGAAGCTTTGTATGGGAGGCCATGTCGATCACCTGTTTACTGGGACGAGGTTGGCGAGCAAAAATTGGAGGCACCTATAGTCTTGCAACACTATACTCAACAAGTGCAGATGATTCGGGAACGACTCCGTACCGCCCAGAGTCGGCACAAGAGCTATGCAGATAGACGCCGACGAGAGCTTACCTTAGATATTGGTGAGATGGTTTTTGTTAAGGTATCTCCGACGAAGAGCGTATTTCGGTTCGGGAAGAAGGGAAAGCTGAGTCCTAGATACGTGGGACCGTTCGAAATCCTGGAGCGAATTGGAGAAGCAGCTTATCGCGTGGCGTTACCTCCGCAGTATGCTCAGATCCATAATGTTTTTCACGTATCCATGTTGAGGAAGTATGTTCACGATCCATCGCACATCATTCATTATGATGATGTGGACATTAGAGGGGACTTGACTTTCGAAGAAAGACCAGTGAAGATCATCGACCGTCGTGACCAAGTGCTTAGATCAAAGACCATTTCCTTTGTAAAGGTTCGGTGGCAACATCATGGGATTGACGAATGTACTTGGGAACGTGAGAACGATATCAGGGAAAAATATCCTGACCTGTATTTTGATTCTTCAAGGTAATAGATATTTCGCGGACGAAATTCTTTTAAGAGGGGTAGGATGTAAAACCCCATTTAAAAAAAAAATAATAATAATAATATCGGTTTGGACCCGAACCGGGTCGGGTCCGGACCCGACCCGGGCCCCTTTTTATTTTAGGGTTTTAAGTAACCCGACGCAGGGTCCCGAGCGCCGCACCCCCCCCCCCCCCCTCTTCTTCCCCTTCGTTTTCGGGTCGATTGGGGAAACCCACTGAGGTTTCCCCTTTCATCTTCCCCCCCGAGCTCTTTATGAGGAGTGCTGGAGGGCGAGGGGAGGCACGCCTCCCCTCTCGAGCTTCCTCCCCCGCGCCGGTCTCCTTCCCTGCTGCGCCTGTCGCCGACGCCGGGAACCCCCCCAGGTACGCCGTTCTTCTCTTCTCCTCCTCACCCCCTCCCTGTCACCTCGCCGGGAGGCCGGCAGGTGGCTCACAACCACTGCCGCGGCCTCCCACCGCCTCTCGGTGTCGCCAGGGCCCCGACAGGTGGCCTACGCGGCCCCTGTCGTCCCCGTCTCCCTCTGCAATTCGCCGGAGTGCCGGCAGGGGACCGGTGGCCCCTGCGGCACCCCTTTTTGCTGCCACCTCGTGGCTTTCGGCAGGGGCTGGCCCTCTGCCGTCTGGTGCTGTCGGCAGGGGTGGCCCCTTGCCGACCTGTGTTGTCGGCAGGGGCTCAGCCCCAGCCACATCGTGCTGTCGGCAGGGGTTGGCCCCTGCCGACCTGTGTTGTCGGCAGGGGCTCAGCCCCTGCCACATCGTGCTGTCGACAGAGGTTGGCCCCTGCTGACCTATGCTTTCGGCAGGGGCTGGGCCCCCTGCCGTCTGGTGCTGTCGGCAGGGGTGGCCCTTGCCGACCTGTGTTGTCGGCAAGGGCTCAGCCCCTGCCACTTCGTGCTGGCGGCAGGGGTTGGCCCCTGCCGACCTGTGCTTTCGGCAGGGGCTGGCCCCCTGCCACCCATGTGCTTCCGGTAGGGGCTGGCCCCCTGCCATCCTTATGCTTCCGGCAGGGGCTGCCCCCCTGCCATCCATTGCTTCCGGCAGGGGCTGGCCCCCTGCCATCCATTGCTTCCGGCAGAGGCTGGCCCCCTGCCATCCATTGCTTCCGGCAGGGGCTGCCCTCTGCCATCCTTATGCTTCCGGCAGGGGCTGGCCCCCTGCCATCCATTGCTGTCGGCAGGGGCTCAGCCCCTGCCACTGTGTGCCGTTGACAGGGGCTCAGCCCCTGCCACTTGGTGGCTGTCGGCAGGGGTTGGCCCCCTGCCGCTACGCTATGTTTAGGCAGGGGCTTGTTCCCCCGCCGCTTGTCTGTTTTCGGCCAACAGGGGCACACCTCTGCTGCCTCTCTTTTCCTATAGGCAAGTTTGTCTTTCTTTTTGCTCCGCATGATAATTAACGTAGCACTGTTGCAGACCTCGCATCGGACCCCTCGCTCTGGCTCCGCGGCCCGAGCCTCGTATCATCTACACGCGTAGACGCACGCAACTGCACGATATCCCGAGGTAGGGGAAAGTCGCACGAATAGTGTGTATAAACAAAATGAAATAAGACTTCTGAGATAGCATAATTATTTTGCATATTTGCGACTCTGAAGAAATATTTGTTGATCCATGTTTTACTCTTTGTGATTCTTTTATTTCATAATATAAATCCTCTAGGTAGACTCATTCTAGAAAGAATCAAGTAGTTTACTTGTCATGCCTGTTTACGTGTACGAGTGCTTAACTCATAATTGTCTATTATGCATGCTTATTCCTTTGAAACTACATACTTGAGATAGACTTTGTGAAGAGATTCAAAACCACTGCAATTGCCATTATAACCGAACCTTAAGGCAGGTACAATATGAATTTTATGTAAGATCATGGAGGGTATTGAACGGTGAAATCTATATTTTACCGAATTTAATAATATCGGCCTCCACAAGCCAATTGCTCAGAAAAGCAAAACATGTCATGTAGGAAACAAAAGAATCATAAACTATTATGTTGCCCTCTCATCGTAGTTGTACCTCTAGGAAGGTACGATCGTACTTTTGGACAAGTACGTCCCATGTGGGTTACGATGGTGGGATGATGAGGTGGTGGCAACCTCGATGAATGCTATTAGCAAAATGCTGAGATCACATAAAATGATGACCATTTCGCCTTCACAGGCAAGATGCTCGAGTGGGTCTAATGGACCAGAGCATGTAGGATGGGACGGCGGTTAAGAAACCCCCGTCGTACCCATCCGATCTTCACGGTTCATCAAGGGAGAGGATGGATGGTACAAAGACTCCGATGGACAAGTTGTTAACAATCACCCCACGAGCAAAAGACTCGGTTTTCCCCAGTCATCGGAGTTAGGGGAATTGGGATTACCATAAATTATCCTAGGTGGTAATTCCCAGGCACTTCTGCAGAAGTTGGATGCATCCATGGGCCACGAATGCCTTTGGGGATTTACTCTCTTGGTCACTGACCGTCCCCTTAGGAGCGGACTCAGTCAGCCATCCGGGTTAATGAAAACACCTGACATAATAAACCCCCGGATCGGTCTCGGCTGTTTCTACGTTTCGCGTCTGTGCGTACCCACATGCCAGTTAATATCAGAACTTAAAGAATACATTCAGGAATAGATATAGATGACTGAGACTTACACTGCTTCTCTTTGCACTTATTACATTTGCTAGAATAGACTACAACTGCTTTAATTGCTTAAATATCATAACTGCTTATCTCATGAATGTCCTGTTTTATTTTCATTCTACTTATCTGTTCGTGCACCTACTAGTTTGTTATGAAACTGACCCATTTCATGGGCAGGTGAGGAGTAGGACTTCACTGGCGGCCGATGGCGTGGTGCAACGTGGATCAAGATTCATTTTCTTTCTGCTGGCGGCTTGGCTCTGGGATTTTTGGAGTTTTTCTTAGATTTATGGAACTTTGGAATAAAAGGCTCATTTTGTAATAAACTGCAGATTGTAATCGATTGCCTTATTTCTTAAATTTCTTTAAGATGTTGTACATGTGAATGATGGTTTTTCAGCTAACGTACCCAGGATTGTTGACTTGTGTTCCTTTCTAAATGTCTTCCGCTGTTGTTTTTAAATATTAAACTTTAAATCTTTGAAAGGTTTTTCGATAAGGTTTTCGAAATCACAAGTCAAAATTTTGGGGCGTTACATGTTGGGAAGCCATTACCTTAGAACCGAAGAAATATTTTTATGCCACGTACTTCGAGCTTCGGCTTGGGTATATCGGCGTATCTTGATCGGAATCAGATAATTTGAACCTTAGAGTTAGATTTAAGGTCCTACAAGCCATTTCAACTATTGCATTTAGAGTCAGTCTTTAGGGAGTGTTGTGTGCGCATCCTTGTTTGTGCAGCTTTAGTTGTATGATAAATTTTCTTATTCTCTCATATATGTATCAAACCTTTTTCAAAAAACCCTGGGTGTATTATTCAAAACTTACCCTTATTTCCAAAAACCCCACGTGTATATTTTTCTCTACCTACATTTTCTTTTTCTCTTTTAGATCAAATTTTCTTCAAAACCCTGGAAAATTCTTTTAAAATCCCCTCAATCTTTCAAAATTTCCAGGTTTGATTCTTTAAAAAGTCTATCCGTAAGTCCTGCATTCTATCTGACTCGCTTCCTCTTTTTACCTCAGTATCACTCCGATGGCATCTGAATCTCCCGATACTATCTTTCCTTGGGATCATGTCTTCTATCAAATAAGGGATGGAACCCCAGATCTGCGGGTCATCCAGTCTCGTACTTTCTTCCCACGATGGTATTATTCTTGGTTTGCCACCTTCTCACGTATGTTCCCAGACCACTTGGATGACTGCGGGTTGGAGATGGCATCAGCGGTAGGCAAGCGAGTCATCAATGGAGCGTTGATTTAGGCCATGGCAGAACGGTGGAATCCACGTACCTGCACATTCTGGTTTCCTTGGGGGGAAATGACTCTACTGATGGATGAGTTCAATGATATTATGGGATTGCCCGAACCAGCTGGTCAGCCAGATGATTCTGTCGAGCAACAGTTTTTGATCAACATCAAAGGGGTAAATGTTCGAGAAGCCTTGGCCAGAGCAACGGAGAGCAGATCCTGGCCTCTCATCGAGATTAGTGGGAATCAGTTCATTGACCTGTTCGAGCTATATCAAAAGTACGGAGCCTACAAAGAGGTCGACACTCTCTCTCGAGCAGCGAAAGACAGAATTCAGCATGCCATGATCCTGTGCACAGTGGGGTTAGCCTTCTTCCAAGATGGTCAGAATTTTATAGACATCAGAGTTGCTCAGCTCTTTCGGAGATGGGGAAGCAAGCAGACCCGTCAGCTCTCAGTCTCCATGGCTGCATTAGCCTTCCTTTACAGAGGCTTGGCTTGATTTACTCTTGGGGAGACCATTCTAGTAGAAGGATGCACTTACGCCTTACAGTCATGGTTCCTGCGACACGTTCCTTCGAAGGCCAGTTCTTTCAGGTTCAACAGTAAGCAGCCGAAGACAGTCATCAAATGCCGAGCTCTGATCGAGAAGCTGCATCAGGAGGAGATCACCTGGGATTTCTTTGATAGAAGAGAAACTATTCCTCGATACACTTATGCCCGTGACAAGCGCTACAAGTTGATGGGCCCTTTCTTTTGTGTTGATTATCAGCCGGAACGATGTCTGAGGCAGTTTTTGCAGCGGCAAGTTCGTGCCAACACCCGTTTCCCGACAGGCAACGTGACAGAATTCAACCTGCAGTCGGATCAGTGGTCTGGGGCATATCATGTCGCTAAATATACCTGGAACTCCTTTATTTCTCTGTCTATTTTTCCTGGGCCAAATGTATCATCTGAATATCAAGAGTGGTGGCAAACTGTCTGCCCACCCTCTCTTTGTCTTTGAAAATTAAAGATATCAATAAAAATTTACTTTTTGGCCAAAAATGTTGCTTTCTGTATTTTGTTTGTAGCGCAAATAAAAGTCACAAAAACTTGAGTGATGACCTAAATCCCGGGTAAAAGGGATATTCCTTCCGCATTTCTTCAAATCTTATCATGGTTGACGACTTCGCCTAGGTAACAAGGCACATTTCTCTGTTATCATCAAATGGTAATACAATTATCACAAATCGTGTGATGACCCAATCCCGGGTAATGGGATAATCTCTTGAAATTGTCTATCAAAACCCTTCATTTCTTGCTTTCTCTCAAAGAAATTATGATTTTCAAAAAAAAAAAAAAACTTCTCCATACTCTAACCATTCCCATATTCTGCAGGAAAGCTTTGGCATCTGAAAATGGTTCAGACAAGGGCTGATAAGAGGGCCGCTCAACAGCATAGTGACAGCGAGCTAGAGGAAATGAATTCTCCCCGATTATCCAAAAATCATGACTCCGGAGATGAGAGTGATGTTGATCCAGCCATGTATCGGGTTTTTCAGAAAATGATGACCAAGATGATGGCTTAGCAGGCCAAAGTCGCTCCCAAAAAGGCAGCTTCCAAGAGCAAAGCGAAAAAAAAGCCCATGAAGAAGCTCGTCAAAATCAACAAGCAAAAGGTACAGCGTGACAGTACCTCTGAAGATTCTGAGTCAGCGGAAGAAAATTCTGAAGAAGAGCAGTTGATCTACATCCCGAAACATCTGCGGCAGTCCAAGAGGCTGGTAGAGGATCCAGTGTCAGTGAACAAGCCCAAGCATGAGGCCCCCGCAGAGGACTCAATCCAGGCCTTGACCAAAATAGTCAAAGACCTGCAAGTCCGAGATAAAGGAAAAAGGTCATACACCAGGCAGGATTTCTACCTTGGTTTGGAAGGAGACATCAATTTGGAGAATCTCCCCCGAAAATTCATTAAATTCGATGGATCCGGAGACCCCAAGGCCCACCTTGCCATGTTCTTCGCGGAATGCGCCCGATTCAGCGAAGACAACCGTGCCCTCTTCCTCTGTTTCCCCCGCAGTTTGGAGGGAATAGCCGCCAAATGGTATGCCGAGCATGTCAATCCCATTGAACTAAGGGATTTTGACAAAGTCGTCAATATGTTTGTTGAACGCTTTCTGTTCAACACAGAAGCTCTGCCCACCCTAAACCACCTGTGCAACTTGAAACAGGAGCCCAATGAAAAGGCCAGGGACTTCATTCATAAGTGGAGAAGCCTTTGCAATAAAATGAGGAACCCTATTTCTGAGGAGCATGCCCTCCAAGTCATCCTCAATAATTTCTCCCAACCCCTTAAAAGTCTCCTCTTCCCATATCCCTCCAAATCATTTATTGAACTGACGGAGCGAGCAGAATGGCTCAAGATGGGGGTAGAGAACGGGATGTATGAAGGTGTCGCCTTAGCCAAAAATGTGCAAGACCCAAAGAAGAAGGCACACTTCACCTACTCTGCCGAGGTTCCAGGGGATGATCAGGGCAGTAGCAGCAAGCAGGGCAGTGGCAGTGGCGCAAAGCCCGAACAGAACAGGGGAAGAAAGGGCAAATTCTTCAAGAACAATGACAAGCCTCTCTCGACCGGTCCTCAACAAAAGGGGGACCTTCAAGAAAAGCCCAAACATATAAACTGGAGTAGGGATCAGAAGTTCACTCCCCTCGAGCAGCCTTTGGAGAAAATTTTGGAATACTTGTTGTCTCATGGGATGGTGAAACTTCCCAAGGTTGCAGATCCGCCAGTGCTCATGGGAAGATTTAAGGAACAATACTGCAAGTTCCACAGAGCGATGGGCCACGACATTGAGTATTGCTTCGTCCTGAAGCATCTGATTCAGGATTGTATTGATAAAAGCATCCTCATCGAGGATGAAGAAGAGGGCAAAATGGATATCTTGTCCGCCCCATTTCCGAAGCACTCGACATCAACCATTTCAGAAGATTCTTTTCTCCCACAGAGTCACATACATCCTTGCTCCAGCGAAGAAATAAGTTTGCAGCATCAGGTGATGGTTCTACATCAGAATCAACCTGCATTTCAGAGAGGGGATATCCTCTCATTTTTAAATATTAGAAACATGTCAGTTGAGAGTGGAAAAATCCAAGTTTTTCCAAAAAGATTTGTGAAAAGGGAAGCCTGCACAGAGGAAGCAGAAACCTCAGAAGCAGCAGAAGAGCGGGCGAAAAGCCTTCAGAAGCCTATCACAACACTCTCCAACATCTCCATCTTTGAGTTGACTCACGACTCTCCCCAGCATAAAGAAAAACTAGATGATCTACTAAGAAAGATCAAAGTAAAGCCGGGCACCACGCCCGAAGACATGGCGCAGATTGTAAATCAAGCAATGACAAACGCGCCTATTACCTTTTCAGATGAGGATTTACCTAAGCCTCATTCATTTCATAACAACGCGCTATATATCGTAGTCAGGACCAGGGGCATGACGGTCCCACATGTACTTGTTGATGGGGGTAGCAGTCTGAATATTTGCCCAGAAATGACAGCGAAAGCATTGGGATAAAAGAGGAAGAATATGTGCGTGATCCCATCACCATCTATGGCTTCGATAATCATGGGCAAACTGCCAAAGGCAAAGTCTTTTTGGAGATCTTCATCAATTACTCCATGCACACGGTACTATTCCATGTTGTCAATGTGCCACCGACTTACAATATGTTGTTGGGAGGAACATGGATCCACAATGCCAATGCAGTTCCGTCAACCCTCCACCAATGCATAAAGTGGTCTAAGGGCGGAATGATTACCACTGTTTTGGGCGAAGACCCTGAAGAAAGGCTGCCACAGCCTATGATTCCTCGTCCCACATTTACAGCAGATATCCCCAGCATTCGGGAGGCAGAGGAAATTAATCTCAGTGACAGTCTAAAGATGCTGAAGCTAAAAGATGTCATGGAAGAGGAAAATGTCGCAGCCACGGTCCAATGGCAGGGACCTTGTTTCTTCAAGCTAGGAGGACGCATCAATTACACCTCCTTCAAAGATCATCCCTTATTTCCTCAGTTTTCTAAAGCAAGAAAGGGATTCGATCTGTTGATAAAACATGGATACCAGTCATTCCGAGGCATGGGGAAAGATGAAGACGGCATGATAGAGCCCATCATTCCAGTTCGGCATGCGGACAATTCAGGGTTGGGGTTCACCGGCCAAGATTCCAGCAAAAGGACAGTTTTTGTCAAAGGAAGACAATGAAGAGATGATGCCTTAGTTTTCCTGCTTTCTTTTCTTATCTTTTGTTAAATCTTGTAGGGACAACACGATCCCATCTTTTGTCAATGTCTTGTAAATACTTCATTTTCAATCAATGAAAGATCAACTTTCTCTTCACATTTTGAGCATCTATCATTTATTCTTATATTTTGTCTATGTCATTGTTCTTTACTTATACAAAAAATTTTGATTTGGCTCGTACTTTCTCTTAAAAACAACCTCTTTTTGGCGTTTTCAGGACCATTAACTCCCGAATCAATGACAAGATTTGTTATCAATCCCAAGTATTTAAAATTGGCAAGGTTTCTTGAGATGAAAGACAGAGCAGAAGTCAGTCAGGCAGCAGAACAGACTGAAGAGCCAGCTGAATTTGATTCCACCATTCAGGAATTGCTAGAATTTGCTCACATTCAGAAGCAGGATGAACCATCAGCTTTGGTTCAAGATCCAACCGAGGATATCAACATTGGGTCGGAAGATGATCCGAAAATTCTCAAAATCGGGTCGAGTCTAAGCAAAATTGAAAAGGCTAGACTCATCCAATTCCTCAAAAGGCATCAGGAAGTATTTGCCTGGACTTATGAAGATATGCCAGGATTGGATATCAAGCTGGTTGAGCATCGACTCAAGTTGAAACCAGAAGCCAGACCAATCAAGCAGAAACTGAGGAAGTTAGACCCTCAAATTGAACAACAAGTCAAAGAAGGACTTGAAGATTTGTTAAAGGCAGGCTTCATCCGGGCCATTGATTATCCAGATTGGTTGGCAAATATCGTAGCAGTCCCTAAAAAGAACGGAAAAGTTCAGATCTGCATTGATTTCAGGGATCTCAATAAAGCCACCCCGAAAGATGATTATCCACTTCCTAATATTGATCTGTTGATCGATAGCACAGCGGGTCATGCCATGTTTTCTTTCATGGACGGATATTCAGGTTATAATCAGATTAAGTTGGCCGTTCGTGATCAGTCAAAGACTTCATTTACTACCCCATGGGGAACCTTCTGCTATACAGTGATGCCATTTGGGCTCAAGAATGCCGGGGCCACCTATCAAAGGGCGATGGCCGTTATTTTCCACGATCAAATGCACAAGAATATGGATGCATATGTGGATGACATTTTGGTTAAGTCTAAAGAAGAAGAGGATCACCTCGATGCTCTTAGTCAAGTTTTTGAAAGACTTATTCTTTACAAATTGAGACTTAACCCTCAGAAATGTGTTTTTGGAGTAGAGTCCGGCAAACTGCTCGGCTTTGTTATCAGCAAGAAAGGGATCGAGGTGGATCCGGCTAAAGCAAAAGCCATTATTGACATGCCGCCTCCAACTAATCTTAGAGAACTGCGAAGCCTTCAAGGGCGTATTCAGTCTATTCGCAGGTTCATCTCCAATTTGGCAATGAGATGCGAGCCTTTTAACCACTTGCTAAGAAAAGGAGTTAAATTTGAATGGGGGTCGGAATCTCAGCTCTCGTTTGAGCGCATCAAGCAATATCTCCTCAATCCACCAGTATTGAAGCCACCGAAGCTGGGGAAACCTCTCTTGCTATACATTTCTGTCAATCAGAATGCCAGTGGTGGATTCCTCGCTCAATATGAAGAAGGCAGTCTGATAGAGCACGCCATCTACTACGTGAGCAAAACATTCATTGATTATGAAAAGAAGTATTCTCAGATGGAGAAAACTTGTCTGGCTCTAGTTTGGATGTGTCAGAAGTTAAGACATTACTTGTTGGCTTCCGAAATCAAGTTCCTATCGAAACTCAATCCTCTCAGATACATTTTGGAACAACCATTTCTCACTGGACGAATTGCAAAATGGCAAGTCCTGCTGATGCAATATGACTTAGAGTATGTCTCTCAAAAGTCGATTAAAGGCCAAGCGATCACAGATCAGTTGGCGGACTTCCCTCTGACTGAAGAGATTAAAACAGAAGATGATTTTCCTGATGAGCACATCTGTAATATCCAACAGCCCCCAGTTTGGAATATGTTCTTCGATGGCTCTAAAAATATGTCTGGCATCGGGATTGAAGTCTTGTTGATCACTCCAGAAAAAGAAATGATCCCTTATTCTCTTAAGCTTGGTTTCCAATGCACTCATAATATGGCAGAGTATGAAGCTCTAATACAAGGCCTCAAAATCTTGCAAAATTTCGATGTCAAAAGAGTACATGCCTTTGGTGATTCCCTACTTGTTGTCAGTCAAGTTAACACTGAATGGCAAGTAAAGGATCCAAAATTGATTCCGTATCAGAAGATCGTCTTAGCTCTTGTGGACAGCTTCGAAGAATTTCAGCTCAGTCACATCAGAAGAGAGCATAATCAGATAGCTGATGGTTTAGCCAGTCTGGGCTCCATTCTATCCTTCAAAAGTGGTGAGTTATGTCGTTCTTTTGAAGTTGGCAGACTCGAGCAACCCGCTTTCGATTCAAATATGCAAGTAAACCAGGTTAATCAGAAGGAAAAACCTTGGTATCAAAATATCAAAAATTTCATTGAGACTGGTAAATTTCCACCAGAAATGCCTAAAAGGGAGCAACGTGCGATTCAACGCATGTCTACCAGATATTTCATTCTTGCCAATGTCCTTTACCGCCGTGGGTTCAGTTCTAAATATGCCAGATGTTTAGACAAAGAAGAAGCTATGGAAGTTATTCAAGAGGCACATGAAGGGATTTGTGGTGGTCATGTCGGCTATCAGACTCTCGTCAAACAGATCGTTCGAGCAGGGTACTATTGGAATACCATGCAGCAGGATTGTCATAGATTTGTGAAGAAGTGCGTCAAGTGCCAGTTGCACGCACCTTACATTCATGCTCCGGCCGCATATCTACAATCAGTTGTTTCTCCTTGGCCATTTTCTATGTGGGCTTTTGACGTCGTCGGCCCAATTACCCCTTCTGCTTCCAACGACCACAAGTATTTTCTGGCTGCGACAGAATACTTCACGAAATGGGTTGAAGCTGTTACTCTACGCACTGTAGAAGGCCGCCATGTGGTTTCTTTCATTCATAAGAACATCCTTTGCCGCTTCAGCATACCACATGATATTGTCTCAGACAATGGAACCCATTTCAAAAATGAGAGAATGAAAACCTTCTGTTCTAAATTCAGAATTTCCCATCATTTCTCAGCTCCTTATTATCCTCAAGGGAATGGCCAAGCAGAGGCCACCAATAAAGTTTTGATCCGTATTTTGGAAAGGACTGTGAAGACAGGCCGAGACTGGCATGAGAAAATTCATGACGCACTTTGGGCATATCGGATCACCATTCAGACTCCGACTAATGCCACTCCTTCAGAACTTGTTTACGGGACTGAAGTGGTGTTACCTCTCCATATCCAAAAGCCCGCTCTCAAATTTGCTTCACTTATAGAATTGCCACTTGATCAGTATCAGCAGCAGAGATTGGTGCAGCTGGATCTGCTAGATGAAAAAAAGGCTCAAGGCAGCAGAGCATGCTCAAGCTTATCGACAGAGGATAGCTCGACACTATGCCAAGTCCGTCATTGAGAGAAAATTTCGAGTTAATGATTTGGTGCTTAGATCGACAGCTCATCTCAAGCATCGACCACGGGGCAAGTGGTCACCCAATTGGGAAGGCCCCTATGTGGTTAACGAAGCTTTGCCTCGCAATTCGTATCGCCTAATCAACGCAGATGGAGTGGAGATGCCAGATCCCATCAATGCTCTGCATTTGAAGAAATTTTATACTTAGAATTTTCATTCAAAAACCTTTTGTACTATTCAAAAAAGCCATTTCAATAAAATAATGATCTTCTATCAATTCTTACATTCTTCTCCATGATACTGGGGCATTTTATTTTGATCTATAATCATCTCCTTCCATCATATGCAGGCAGGATTAGACGAAAAGCTCTTCTCCTCAAATTTTGTCAGTTCTTAATTTGTCTTGTGATCTTTATTTTTCATTTTCATTTGATTCATTTTGCTTTGATCAAATTTACATCAAGCTAATGCTCGTTTATGTCAAGTTTTCAAAAATTTTTTTTCAATCTTAATTACAATTCCAACTACTTTTATCTTTGAAAATACCCCTTCAGGTTAAGGGATAAACCTGATGCCTCCTTTCAATGAGGTATTCTCTTTATTATTTCCCCTGTTCAGGATAAGGGGATAAATCCTGAATTATCTTCTAAAAACCAGTTCTCACACTGCTTATTTCTCAAACTTTTTCAATCATATATTGAGCTCATTTGAAAAACCCGGTTCTCACACCGGTAACCTTTTAAAATCAGTCTTCTGACCAAAGATCTTTCTCCTTCTAAATTCAAGTTCTGACTTAAATCTCTCAAAACTTCATGTATTTTCAAAAGGATCCAGCATCTCGCTGGTCATGTATTTTCAAAAGGATCCAACACTCATTGGTCGTGTATTTCCAAAGGATCCAGCATCTCGCTGGTCATGTATTTCCAAAAAGATCCAGTATCTCGCTGGTCATATATTTCCAAAGGATCCAGCATCTCGTTGGTCCTATGTTTCAAAAGATCCAGCTCCCGCTGGTCGTATATTCCAAAAGATCAAACCCTTAGGGTGCGACTCCTCAATTCTATCATTTCCAAGATCTTCAATCTTTCAAATTCTATCAGTTTCCCAACCTTTGGTTGCAATATCTTCAAAATCTCATCATTTTCTCAACCCTCGGGTTATAACCTCCAAAATTCAATCACTTTCAAACAATCAGATTAAATCCTTCATTTTCGAAATCCAGTTTTCATAACTGGTCGGGATTTGAAATCCAGTTTTCATAACTGGTCGGGATTTGAAATCCAGTTTTCATAACTGGTCGGGATTTGAAATCCAGTGTTTTCACTGGTCGGGATTTGAAATCCAGCTTTCATAACTGGTCGGGATTTGAAATCCAGCTTTCATAACTGGTCGGGATTTGAAATCCAGTTTTCTTAACTGGTCGGGATTTGAAATCCAGTATTTTTTCACTGGTCGAGATTTGAAATCCAGTGTTTTCACTGGTCGGGATTTGAAATCCAGCTTTCATAACTGGTCGGGATTTGAAATCCAGCTTTCATAACTGGTCGAGATTTGAAATCCAGTTTTCTTAACTGGTCGGGATTTGAAATCCAGTATTTTTTCACTGGTCGGGATTTGAAATCCAGTGTTTTCACTGGTCGGGATTTGAAATCCAGCTTTCATAACTGGTCGGGATTTGAAATCCAGCTTTCATAACTGGTCGGGATTTGAAATCCAGCTTTCATAACTGGTCGGGATTTGAAATCCAGCTTTCATAACTGGTCGGCATTTGAAATCCAGTTTTCTTAACTGGTCGGGATTTGAAATCCAGTATTTTTCACTGGTCAGGATTTGAAATCCAGTGTTTTCACTGGTCGGGATTATCAAAAATCCAGTTTCTCATAAACTGGTCGGGATTTCCAAAACCTAATGTATTTCATCAGTCCAGTTTTTCTAAAGTCTGATTTCTCACACCATTTCTTTAAATTACAGCTAAGTGTCTCATCAAAATCTATATTGAGTGATTATTTCACAAGAAGTTCGTGAAAACTTTGCCAATTTGCTAAAAGCATTAGCTGATTCTAAAAGTCTGACTACACAAAAGGAATTTCCTCAGATTACCTCTATTATTTCCTTCCAAAAGGTGAAACTTTTTTTGCGAAAAAGAGGTAAAATTCAAATCTTTTTCCTGTTGATCAACCAAAAGGATGTAAGAAATGTCCTCGATATGATCAATGAAAGAAATCTTTAATGATGTTGAAAAGCCAGAAGCGAATTGATATTGATCTTGGCTATGGCGCGTGTTTTAAAATGACTTTCTGGCAATCAGGCAGTGGAAATATCTTGAGCTATAAAAAGAATCCACTCAAACCCATATCTTCTCATTTTCGTTTAAAAAGTTGCAATCAAATATCCGCAAAAGGGATCTCTCAATTGTCGTCAAGATGAAGGCGAATTAAGCGAGTAGACCCCCGGGGCTAAAGAAGATTTGAAACATCTCCAAGATGACGGAGTTTGTGACGGATTCTTCCAGGGAAAGTTCAGATCACCGTCGAGATGAAGGCGAGTGTGATGAACCTACCGACAAACCCTAAAAGGTATTTGATTTCTGCTATCATCTAAAGACCTTTTGAGACCAGTGAGATCAACAGAATCCCTGAAATAAAAGAAGGAGCGGAGCATCTCCAAGATGAAGGAGTTTGTGACGTGCCCTTCCCTGAAAAAAAGAGAAAAAAAGTCAGGACATCCAAATGAAGGATGATGAGAAAAACCCGAGAAAGCCCAATGACTCAAAAAGAGTGCAAAGAGATCATCGTGGGAAAACACCCAGATATCAAACTGCCAAAGTTGCCAGAAGTCATCTTTTCTCATGCAAAATTCTTTTATCAATATCTTTTCATTACTTGCTTTTATGAAATTAAGAATATTTCTTCTATTCTCATATCAGGAAAATGGATAACTTCCTTGAAGAAGATCATCAGCGCTAAAATTTTGAATCTGACTCTTAGAACTGAGGAGTTAACCTCATTGGAGGAAATACTCTAGGTAAAAGAGAAAATATCTTTGCACATACATGCACATTTTCAAACATTTGAATCAGCTACGATTTTATCTTATTGGCAAAACTTTCTAGCTATTCCAAGAATTAAATAAACATTCAATATTCATTTTGATGCAACCTAGCGTTGTTTGTATTTCCCAAAAAGAGTTGCCTCAGAAGAAGTATCTCCTCCTGTCCCATCACGGTTTTCTCATTAACGAAATCCGTATGGATGACCCACTCAGGATAAGGGTCAAACCTGAACCATTTGCGAAAGATCATTTAATTTCAAAAGCTATTTCAGTCTCAGCAAAGAGACGCCCAATTTCTTCCCCTTTTCAAAGCTTTAGGGACCCTATATTTCCTCCTTTCGCAAAAACCCCTCTCAGATTTGTTCGTCCAAATTCCGAAGGTCCCATCGTGCTTTCTCCGTTCTTGAGAAACCCGTATGGTAGATTTTCTATCCAGATTAAGAGTTAACCCGGAACCTCGCTTCGCGAGGTATCTTCCTTGCAGGTTTGGGTTAAACCTGAGTCACATTCCAATGAGATTCCTCGTTTTGACGAGATGTTTTCTTCCAATCCCATCATGGTTCTTCCCATCAAAGAACCCATACTTCATACATTCATCCAAAGAAAGGATCATACTCGGGCTTCATTTCACAAGGCGTTTTCCAAAATGTCCCATCAAGGTCCCCGTGTATCCCTTTCCTCAATTCAAATTCATCTTGATATATCTTCGTCTCATCCAGGTTAAGGGCTAAAACCTGAATCATTCCAATAATAGTATCTTGTCTCACCTGCGAGACCTGATCAAAATTTTCATTTCCCACCATTTCAAAATTTCCATCTAAAGTCCCGTCACGATTTCCTCATTTTCTACTCAATCATATCATCTTCGAGGATTTCGTCTCCCCAAAACCATTCAGGATAAGGTTTCAAGCCTGAAAAATCATATTTTCAAAATAATTCTTCCACACCCAGTTCAGATTTGCTGACTGGGGCATTTTCAAAATTTGGAGTGTTGTCTTTGCCACTAAGCTCGGCTTTCAACCGGCTTATTAGCAAAGAGGGGCATCTGTGAACACCCCAAATTTTTCAGAGTTTTGTAAATATGACCCCTTTTGCCCCTAACCCCGTTTTCTGAGAAAATCAAAGAAGTTTCAAAGCTCATTCCTTAGATTCTCTGAATTAAATTCCATATTGGTATGTTCAAAGTTAATTTCGGATCCGAATCCAGGACTTTGAATCCATAATTCCTCAAAAACCGGATCAAAACCCATTTCTGAAGAAATTTTCTCAAAATAGCTTTTAAATTCTCAAAAAAAAAAATCCCTTTTGTAAATATTTTACAAAAACACACAAAATTTTTTTTTTTAGTTTTAAATCTTTGATTTCTCGTAAAGCTTTAGGATTTTATTCTAAAAATACAAAAAAATTGAAAAATAAATTAAAAAACCAAAAAAAAAAAATTTGGGAAAAGCTACAAAGAAAACGGATGATTTTCAAGCCTTTAAAGCCATTTTTACTAAAAACCTCATTCCTTAAACATTTTTCAGAAAATTCTTAAAAGGGGAACCACCTCTTGGAAAAATGGGAAAAATTTCCAACAAACTCTTCCCGCGCCTCTTTTCTTCTTCTCTCATCACCGTCCGATCTGCAACAACCCACCTTCATCTCCACCTTCAATCCTCAACGGGTTTTCCCCTCTCGAAGCTTCCATCTCCTCTTTAAGAAGAGGCCAGCTCCTGTCTTCTGGCATCCATTTTTTTTCACCGGCATCCATTATCAAGAGCTTTTTATCCCAATCATCGCGTTCTCTGCCAATCCATCTTCAAACTTCCTCTTTCGATCCATTGTCGACATCCATCCTCCACCCCACTTGATCAAGGTTCCTTTTAAATCCGTGATCGACGACATCCATTCTCTTCTCTGGTCATTTACTTCCTCACCTCACACAACCAACTTTGCTTCTGGAGGATCGACTATCATTAAGCATCATCGGTATTTTTAAGCATCGATCTTCCTTCAGCGGCCATCAATCCACAACAATCCCATTTCTTCCCTTTTTCCCTTCTGGTGGACTCCAATTAAACACAAAGATCGTCTACCTTTCAAAAGCTCTGCCTCATAGCAGAATCAAGACCGAAGAAGGTTCGACCATCACAACAGTATTTAAAGGTAAACACCTTGCTTCCTTCCTCATTCTCTTTTACTCTTTTCCTTCTGTCGTCCTTACTGCACTTCCGTAATTTTCTTTTCTTCTTTTCGTTTTGCTATTTCTCAAAAAAAAAAAGAAGGGGGAAAACGAAAGCAACTTTGTATCACGGATCTGCTCATTGCAGTCTCGGTGATACTCACTGCTATAGCAATACGGCCTAGATTTTGAACATTCGATGCATTCTGAGGCAACAATGGAGGGTGTGGTTTATTCTTTCATTTGACATTTTTTTTTATTACTATTCATCTTATCTCTAGTTTCCTGTTTAAGAAAGGATCCTCTGTTCTTCAACTTTGATAGCTTGTTTGTGATTCTATTTCTTGGTTCATCACAGTTTTTTTTTTTATTGTATTAAATTCCCAAACCATAGATGACCTCTTGTTCTAAATATATTATACTTTTCTTTTCTTCTTCATAAAATTCTGGTTGAAATGGTCTGATCTGATTCACCCCCCCCCCCCCTTTTTGAACCAAGCCTGGAGCAGCAGAGTTGGACTTACTAAATCTCCTTTGTATGAGTATAACAGAGACCGACCTGTTATGGAGTTTGATCAAGCCTCGTCCTAGATTCGTTGCGGTGTTACTAACTCACAAAATTTCATTATGTAGGTCTATTAGTCGTCCACCTATACATGCCATACTTTTCATTTTTTTTTTTGCTCTGACCTTGTCTGTAGCCATTAACATTTACAATCCCATATAGCCTGCCGCCATATGTACAGGATCATTAATTTTTTTTTTAGTATGGCATCAGACGTCATAAGGGTAAATAACACTTAGCCTCATATTAGATGTTGAATTCTGTGTATTGCATTCACTTGATATATATATATCACATGTCTGTGGGTCAAGGTATTCAAAAGCTCATTAGACACAAGCTATGACTGCTTTAGTCACAGTGACAAGAGAAAATCATTGGTTGATACTTATGTCTGGTATGCTGTATTATGACTCATAGCTGAGAAATCACCATTGCATGGATGGTGACATTTGGGTTGAGTATAAAACCTTCTGCTAGGTATTGCTGATCTCTCGCGTAAGTCATTACATCTAAGGCACTCAGTGCATCCTTTTGAAGACAATTCCTGGATGGGATGTCACAGCTTAACATGTCTCTCAGCCTCCTATGGTACCACGCTAAAGGTGCTTGGAAGTTCTGGTCAAGAGCCTTTTGAGGTACATAATGTAGCTTCCCTGCCTCCTGCTAATCAAAAGCTCAGGGTCTATCTGAGTTTTCTTGAATTGGTAGTCGCTAACAATCTGTAAAGATGGTGATTTCCAGTAGATTGAGATTCCAGCAGTTTGCCGAGTTTCACTACCAATATCGAGTTCCATGGGATTTTGTTTGTTCATCACTATTGTGTTTTATTATTGCTAATTGGGTTTTGTTATAGAACCTAATTATGTTAACTAAGTGTCATCTGAATTCAAAGACATTATCAGCAAGATTTGTTGCTGAAGTTGACAAGGTCATAGATCCTTTCCAAAGTCTGCCATGGATTTTCAAGTCATATGCTAAGCACAAAATTCTTTATTCAGTCTAATTGAAGTTACATTCATGATATGTCTGATTTAATCCGTGTTAGACAGAGCATCACATTTTGCTTTGTGGTCCATTCAAATTGAGGCGGATAGGGTTATTTTAGCCATGGAGAATCTAGTAGACAGTGCTCATCGTGGGACAATGCAAATAAGTTCTAATATTATCTTCAGGTTGGTCTGTGTGTTATTTTCTGCAAAATTTGGTTTGGTCAGTCACCTGTTACAATGCACTTCTGTTACATTTATTCCATAGCCCTTGTTGCAATACCACTATTCACTAGCTACATTCGCCACACTGTGCATGTGCATCCTTTAGCATCACATCTCCATGTAATTCTTCACCTCCCAACACCTTCCTGCACTCACATAAACTCATTTAGCATCACCTTCTTCAGCACCCGATTTCACTTCCTTACACTTTTCATCATACTGCTGCCACTACAGTAATTTCTCTGCATCTTCACTTTGCCCGTGCGATATTACTCAGCACCTTGTTCACTTACGGTCGTCACTAGCTGCAGTAATCTCTCCACAACACCACGTATAAACCCACCCTGTGTGCTCACAACAATGATGAATATTGTTGCGATCCTCTGTGCACAACCAATGGGACTTGCAATTATTATATTGCAGTCACCACCTCCCCACAAATTCCTGTGTTTTCACTACTTTTGCCTTTTTTTTTTACTGTCTCAAATATTCCGTTATGCACAGTCGCTTCCATCAGCTGGATGTGATCAACACCTATCTGTAAACACCCCAAATTTTCACTCACCTCCCCGACATTTCCACCTCCCATCATCCAGCCTCTGAAATCGCTGGAGGGCAAAATGGTCATTTTCTGAGCCCGGACCTTGCAAAAGTCCAAATTTCATCTGAAACTCTCAAAATTTCTCTAATTTTAACTCAGATGTTCAAAAAAAATTTATTCCTGACAGGAGACAGACAGCTCCAAGTCTTGGTTCAAGATTGCATTTCATAAGACATGACATTGCATATCATTGCATGAGCATTTCAAATCACTGCACTGCACAACATGTCATTTCGAGGTCCAGAACTCTTGATTTCAAAAAATTTCAATCCAGATTAGAATTTCAATTCTTTTCAAAATTGATTTCAAAACCCTGGGTCTTCAAAATTATCAATTCTTCCCATTTTACCCCCAGGACTCTGAATGTCAAAATATTTTCTCAGGAAAACGATCTAGATAGTTTTTAATATGGATTTCAGTCACTTCACCTCAGATTTTGCCCTTTTTGACAATTTCAAATATCTTTCTTTTACAAAATCGCCCTACAAGGGCCAACTCTTTCCAAAATTCTTGTTTTGCCCATTAGTCCAGATTTTATGAAAATTCCAAAAAGAAGTTGTTGTTTTATCCTTATTTCAGTAAATAAACAATGTGGGACCCACACGGAGGTGGTGTCACACAAGCTTTTCTTTTGAAAACCTGAACTTTGAAAAACCAAAAAAAATAGGAACCTTGTCCCCTAGATTGGTGCCACTTGTCCTTTCTCTCTCCTCCCATTTACCTGCCATGTGTCAGCATAGGGTTCACCTAGAGTTGGTGCCACATGTCACCTTCTCTCTTCTGCCACCCTTTGACACGTGTCAGTGTGGGACCACATTAAGATGCCGCCACATGTCATTAGTCATCCTCTTTATTTTATGCCATGTGTCAATGTCTACCATCTTCACCCTGTGCCAAGTGTCATTCCAAGGTCACCATGAGATGCCACGTGTCATGTGTTGTCCTGTTCAGAAAAAGTAGAACTTGTCTCCCCTGAGGTGGCACCATTTGAATTATGTCTCCTGCAAGTGACACATGTCACTCTCTCCTTTCCTCAGGAAAAGCAAGCGACACGTGTCAATCTCTGCTCCTTTCAGAAAAAGCAGAGGACACATGTCTCCCTCCTATTTTTCTCAGAAAAGTAGATGACACATGTCATCTCCAGCTTCCTTTAGAAAAAGTAGAAGACACATGTCACTCCCTGCTTTTCTCAGAAAAAGCAAGTGACACACGTCACCCTTTGCTCTTCTCAGAAAAAGCAAGGGACACGTGTCTCTCTCTGCTTTCTTCAGAAAAAGCAAGTGACACATGTCACTTTCTGCCTCCTTCAGAGAAAGCTAGAATTCAAATGTTCAAACTCCAGTCTGAGGTGGCGCAAATCCTGAACTTCACCTTTTCTATTTTGTGTGAGATGGTGCCACGTGTCCCTTTTCCTCCCTCTTGCCACATGTCATTGTAGGAGCCACCCTGAGGTGGTGCCACATGTCAGTCTCTCCTTTCATCAGAAAAAGTAGAATTCAAACCCCTCTGAGGTGGCGTCTTCTGCTTCCTCTGCTCCTACCTTCTGACACATGGCAATGTGGATGCTCTGAGATGGCGCCACATGGAAGTCTCTCCTCCTTCCAGAATAAAGCAGAATTTGAATTTCAAACTCCAAGACAACACCCTCTGAGATGGCGCCACATGGAGGGCTCAGATTAAGCTTCTTTGAATTTCAAAATTTTCCAAAAATCTCTATAAATACAAGGCCCCATGCCCAGCCTAGGGGGGCTTTTTTTGGATTTAGCATTTTCACTCTGAGAGCCCTGTTTGAGAATTGAACTTCAGAATTGCATTTTCATTCTTTCTTGGTTTCCTCTGGATTCACGCCCCTCTGGAGCCCATTATCAAGGTAGCCACTCATTTTGGGAGTTCCAAAACCGCTGGAGAACACAAGGTAAGCCTCCATTCCTATTGATTTCACTATGATAATTCTTTTGGTTTGATTCGTGTTTTCGTTTGAAGAAAGAGCTCATCCGAGGGATGGATTGAGCTATTCTCATAAAACGACATATATAAAAATACATAATTATACTTCCTTGATGATTTTTAACATGCATGTAGTTAGCTAGATTTAATTTGCATTTTATTTCATTCATTTAGTACATTTCATGAATTAATTAGGATTAATTTAGCATTTATTTCAATTCTGCTTATTTTCAGTAGGTCTCTGTTTTTGTCAGTCAGTCCACACGTCATTTCATGCATTTATTTTTTATTAAAAATCCCAAAAAAATCACGTAATGCGCCCTAAGGTGTCCCTGAAATTTTGCCAAAAATTCGGAGGCATTTGAATTTGTTTACTGCGGTAAACATTCAAAATGGCAAGTCGGGTTTTTTTTACCCGGGATGCGTTTTGAAAATCATTTGCCGACGTTTAAAATCGAGATATCCCTCATGGGAGATCCGATTTTCGATCCAAAAAATGTTATGAATTCGGGAGAATGTCTAGTTTTTAATATGAGTTTTTAAGATTTTTCTGATTTTTTTTAATGTCTGAAAAAAATCCGAGATTTCGGGACACGTGTCAGAGCCTAATTTGGGCCTCTGAGATCTTGGATCGACTTAGAGCTATGGTTTCTCTTTGTGTGTTGCTCCAAATCCAAAACTGTAAAAAGTGAAAGTGGTGTACGAGATGTCCTCTATTTGAATCTAAAAGCCTGTAAGTTTTAGAACAGTGTTGACCCCTGATTCTGATTTTTCTTGTCATCCCCCTGTTTTGCTACATTTGTCTGTTATGTTAGTTTAGGCAGAAATAGTTATATTTTTATATGTGTTTCCGTTGATCAAATTCCGAAGTCATAAACATAAAAGTTGTTCATATATATGTCGCATAACTCTGATTAATTTCATAAATTTCCATGGCCTTTTTGTATTTCTTTAGCATTTTTCATCAGATTAGTGTGATTTTTACCTCTGTCAGAACTAAATCTCTGTTATTGAACTCACCATGGCTCAAATCCCGAGGCTGTAAAAACCAAAAATGTTCCATTTCGGGTCTTTTAGCAGTCTGCAAAATATCAGAAGTTTTCATGGTGTAAATCTTGCATTATCATATTAGGCATTGCATTTGGTTCGGATCCATAGGCAAAATCCATCATTTTTAGGACTTTCCTTGAATTTTAGCATTTAAATCATATCATTTCGTGATTTTTAACATTCTAGGTTGTTTATCAGAGTGTTTAGATGCTTCATACCGAATTTGGTGCAATTTGGAATCTATTTAAGGTTCGGATCATCCATAATACCAAAACAGGGTCCCGCAGGACCCGGATCCAAGCGAAAAACAAGCGAAAATTGTTATTTTTGATAAATTGCAAAATACCAAATTCTGATTTTACAGTCTTAATGTGTCTAGCAGCATGTCATCATATCTCTTACTGCATTTTATCATCATTTGATTCAATTTGAACTTCAAAATCTCAATTTTACCAAGTTTTCCTTCAAAGAACCCTGATTTTAAAGGTGTAACTTTAATTTTAGGGGTATTTTGGTCATTTTAACCTCAATTCCGAATTTCAAATTATTTTCTACTGAATTTCTAGCATTTTCATCATTTCAAAATATCAAGGAAGCATGAGAATAGGGTTTATATCCAATTAAGTCCAATAATTTCATAATATTATTGGAAAATCTTGGAAAAACCCACATATTTGAGCTAACCTTATTTCAAGTTTGGCAGAGACATTCAAAAGAAGGAGCTGAAGTCTGCAAATTTCTTTTATTTCCTTTATTTAGTGATGTAATAATGTAAATTTTGGAATAAGAGAGTTAATTTCCTGCTTAGACTAGGATGCATATCATATAGTTTGAATTTATGCAAATATCCTGCTTATGTGATGCATACATCTTATTTCAAAAGCACTATGGATGTTCACGAATGGCACGTGCACCAACTCTTAGGGAGTTGACGGACTCGGTGGGATCCATATTTACGGCCCTAGTCGGAATATGGACGAGACCCAGATCCCTCATCTTTCTACTAGTCACATTGAGCCTACACTCTTAGGCTATCTTAAAATGCACATCATATTTCTGAAGTTTTCAAAATCATGTGCATCAAATCAACTAAGTTCTGAACATATTCATGGCCACAGTCAGAATATGTAAAGGATTTATTTGGACTTAATGCACATTTTCCAACCAATTCCTCAGAAAATCTTCTCAAAGTGCATTCATTCACTCATGTCATTTGCATCATGAAATCATTGATTTTCTCAAGATTTTCTCAAGAAAACTTCATTCTCAAGAAATCGATTTCTCAAGAAATTCTAAGGATTTTTCAAAATCGGTTTTCCAAAGACAAGTTTCTCCACAGTTTTCCCTGGAAAATGATATTTTCTTAAGAGATTCAAAAGAGTTTTCCAATCTTTCTCCAAGATCCAAAATCGATTTCCAAGTATTTCAAAAGGTAAAATTCCCAAGATTTCGATTCCCCAAGTTTTGAATTTCCTTCTCCAATGAGTTTTCCTATAAATTTTCCATTATTTTCCTAAGAAAACTCTCAAAGTCCAAGTTTTCCTAAGAAGTATTTCCCTTTTCAAAAGGTTCATCTTTTCTCAAGAATCACTTCCATTTTCCCAGGATTTTCAACCATTCATAATTTTCCCAAGTCTTTATGAACTTTCCTGAGATTTCAAATCTTTTTCATCTGAGTTTCCTGAGAAATTGACTTTCAGCTTTTTCCTGAGAGAATCTTTTCAACTCCAAATATTCTCCAAGCATACATCATGTTTTCCCAACTTGCATTTTCCAAAATCTCATAGCACATGCCTGAATTCTCTGTGCATTTAGGATAGAACATAACTTCGATAATTTAACTAAGTCAAGCATAGTTTTGGTCCTTGGTTCGATTACCCCTGTTAAAGGTGGCAGGAACGGTCGAACCTCGTACTGACAGGTCGAGTCCCATCCCATGGATTTTCCCGCAATTTTCAAAACGGAAGCGAGTATTTCAAAACATTTTCCAAAATCCGGTCAAGTTTGAAGCGCGAAAGCGTTTCCTCTTTCTCTCTTCCGCAAGGAAGGGAAGACAGGGGGAAAAATTTTGCGACGATAACACTATCCCCATTCCTTCACCCAAGAAAACAATCCTCACAGGGTCTACCCAAAGTTTCATACAAAAATGACAAAAGGCAACATATGGATTCTTGGACCTCCAGTGGCAGAACTTTGAGCCACAACAGAAGATTTTTTTAGCTCTGTTAGGTTGTAAGAATGTTGTCCAAGTTCTTGGGAGTATGGGAAGTCATTTTCTGTATAACATTCTACCCTTCTCACCATTAGACATAACCTCCCATTCAGCACAGTCATGGTCTTGACTGCTGCAAACATCCCTAGCGATGTTTACAGCTGCCCAGCAACCCATTATATGTGGCCATTCCTTGCTACAAACCATCAATCATCACTAGCTACAACAGTGTCACCTCAATGCCCTGCATCATCGCATCTTCATTATCAATATAGCGCCACTACCCCTCCACGGTTGCTGCAGAAATAACCTACCCTGTTCTGGATTTACAACAATGTTTTGTTGTAAGACACCCTCACAGCCACATGCATTTCACCAATGTACAACATCTGTGCATTCCCACTTCAGCACCATTTCTGCATATATCTTCAGCACGGTTTACACTCATTCATCACACTTATGTTTTTTTTTTTTATACCACCCTGCTGCATCTGTGATTAACATCTATACCTTCATTCAAACAACATTTCATAACATAGGTCATATGTTACATGCACTGCCATCATTCTCCACACCTTTCCATGATCTTTGCACATCATGTTAGCATGTTCCATCTATCTTGAATTTTCTTCCTATACTCTCTCATCAACATTGAGGGATCATCACATGCATTGTAATTCTAATATAACCTCTTGGTTTTTCCTCCCATTTCCTACTTGGCTTCATACTAACTTTATCTTTTTGCAGGAAATATAGGAAAAGGGTTATTTTCTGTTTGGCTTAGGGAATTGTATTTTTTTATTTCAATTTCAAGACTGTAATACTTAGATATAATGAGAATTTACATTTTTCAATCTTAGATAGAATGAATGAGCATTTCATGAATTGCCTGTCTTCATACATTTTTCCTTTATTTCTCGAAATTCTCACAATGGTGAAACACGAATGGCACGTGCACCATTTCGTAAGAGGTAATTGATACTAAGTTGATGATCCACATCAATGGCCATAGTCAGGGTGTGGACAAAACTTAGCATTTTTATCTTTTACAAAATAACACTGGATCCGCACTGGATCCATTTTCAAAATTCATCATATTTTCTTAAATATTTTCTTTTTTTTTATCAGAATTTAACTTAGGATTAACTCAAAACATATACCAATGGCCATAGTCAGGGTATATTGAGAGTTAATTTCATTTTAAGTTCTATAAAAGCACTAAAATGTATTTTATTCTTCTTTTGAATTTAAATATAGATTATCATATAATACATTCAATGACCATAGTCAAGGATGTATTATATTTTTAATCTTATTTTAATTCATTCAAAGAATGGAATAGCTTTTCAAAATTCCAATTTCAAACTTATCCAAATTCATTCATCATATATGATAGAATTGCATCATATTTTTAAAACTTCTTTTAAAATCCCAAGTGTTTCTTCTTCTTCATCAGATCTTATTCAAATCCAATTCTATCTCATTTCAAGATTCAAAATTTCAATTTCAAAGTTCAATTTGACTTTGAAGCTCCAAAAACCATTTTATATTCAAAACTTCAAATTTCCAACTCAATTCAAAATCCAATTTCAAAGTTCGATCTAACTTTGAAGTTTATGATTCATCTTCTGATTCAAAAATCAAAGTTTTCTTCAAATTTTAAATCAAAGTTGAGATTGACTCTGAATCTCAAAATCCAAACCTTCCTAAAGTTCAATCTGGGTTTTCAAAACCCAGATCCATCTTCAAAAGTCCCATTTGGACTTTCAAAACCCAAAATACAAAGTTAATCTCAACTTGGACCCAGATTTCCAAGTGTAAAACTCTATTCCATTTTGGATCTCTCGTCACAGATCCAAATTCCATTTAGGATCCAAATCCTTATTCTACTTTGGATCTCCAATCACAGATCCAAACTTCATTTAGAATCCAGACCCTCATTCTACCATTGGATCTCAGATTCAGATCCAAATTCCAATTCTTAAGATCCAGAATCCAACTCTACTTTGGATCTCAGACTTCAGATCCAAAATCCATTCTTTAGGATCTAGAACCCAATTCACCTCGGATCTCGGATTTCAGATCTAAGTCCAGTTTAGGATCCAGAATTCAATTCTACTTTTGATCTCAAACTTCAGATCCAATTCCATCTTAGGATCCAGAGTCCAACCCTATCTCGAATCTCAGATTTCAGATCCAAATACCATCTTGGATTTCAAATCTTGAATCCAATTCCATTCAAAATTCCAAGTCCAAATTCCACTTTAAATTCCAATTCTCAAAGCCAGTCCCATTTTTTCAAATCAAAGTTCCTATTTCAGATCCTAAATCCAAAAACCAACTCAAAACTCTATTCAGAATCCAGAATTTGGATTCGGATTTTATCTTGAAATTTCAACTGTTCCAAATCCCATTCCTTAATTCCTTTAGATCCCCCACATTTCCTTCTAACTTCAAAACTTCAAAGTTAGAATTCAATTCCATTCCAAATATTCATCCAAGTTCAAACTTCGAAATTCAAATTCCATTTATGACTTTGAAATTTTTCTTTCTTTCAGTTTCAAGATCATTTCTCTCAAAGATCCAAATTCATTTTCCTAAGCTCTGATTATTCTAAAAACTTAGAACTTCAAATCTTAAGTTCTAAGTTAGAAAACATTTCTTCACTTTATCTGATTCACTTGGAAATCCTTCAAAATATTTTCAAAAAGAGCATACATCTTTGCATTTGCACAAGCATGATTCATTGTGCATTTTAGACTTAGGATAAATACTTAGATAAATTCATTGCGAAGCAAAAGGCATTAATTCGACCCTTGGTTCGATTACCCCTGGTAAAGGCGCCAGGAACGGTCGAACCTCGTACCAACGAACAGATCCCGTCTCCCAATTTTCCCGCAAATATTTCAAATATGGAGGCGAGTTATTTCAAAATATTTTTCAAAATCAAGGTCAAGTGAGACCCGCGAAAGAATTCCTCTTCTCTTCTCTTCTTTTCTCTTCTCTCTTTCTTTCTGTCTTTTATCTTTCTCCCTTCAAAAAGGAGGAAAATAAGAGGTTGGAAAGAAAAAGAGAAGGAAGAGAGAGAATATTACGAGAGGAAAAATTTTGCGATGATCACAGTCGACCTCCAGGAAGTTAATGGATGATCCCTTAGATGGAGTCGATGCCTCCTTTTAAAGAGAGAATGGAGAGTTCCAGAAGAAGTGCGCCGCGGATGGAAGGTGAAGAACCATGGTGGTTGTTGAAGATCGACGGTGGTGAATCAAGAGAGAGCATGCGGGAGGAGTCCGTTGCAACTTTTCGATATTTCAAAAAGGTGGTTCCCCCTTTTTTGTTTTAAAAAAAAAATTTATAAAATGGTTTTGAAAATGAGGTTTTTGGTAGAAATGGCTTTAAAAGCTTGAAAATCATCCGTAGCTTTTCTCAATTTTTTGGTTTTTTATGTTATATATTTTTTTTGTATTTTTAGAATAAAATTCTAAAGCTTTATAAGAAATCAAAGATTGAAACTAATTTTTTTGATGTTTTTGTAAAATATTTACAAAAGGAGTTTTTCTGAGAATTTTAGAAACTATTTTGAGAAAATTTCTTCATAAATGGGTTTATGTCCGAATTTTTGAGAAATATTCGAGGTTTACAACCTCGGATTGAGAAATATAGGGTCGAGGATCCAACAGAGTGCCGGATGAGCCGCCCGAGCCTTTCAAAATCATTTTTTTGGTGTTTTTGTGCTTTTATTTTGGAAATCGGACAACAGGGCTCAGATTTGGATTTAAAATACTGAGTTCAGACCCGGAGTTGAATTTGAATATGTCAATGTGGAATCTAATCCAGAAATCTGAAGAAATAACTTGATTTTCTCAGAAAACGGGGTTAGGGGCAAAAGGGTCATTTTGTAAATCTTTGAAAAATTTGGGGTGTTCACACCATGTTGCTGGGCTTTCTTCCAGAACTATAGTTCGGGACAAAACCTCACAATTGGGCCACCTATTTGGGTTGATCCCCCTCTGCCACGTACCGAGGGCCATAGTCCAAAGTATATCGACAGACGCTCAAGGATGTTGGAAAACATGAGCCTAGAACCAGATAAATTGATTTTATGCCACATACATCGGGCTTCGGCTCGAGTATATCGACATAACATGATTGGACACAGATGATCTAAGCTTTAGAATTAGGATTAGGGTCCTACAACTATTTCAAAATTTGTGCATCTAAAGTCAGCCTTTAGGGAATGTTGTATGTGTATATCTGTTTGTACATGATGCGATTGAATGTACTTTGGTTATTTCCTTTTATTCTCTTTATTTTCTCATATCTTCCATAATTTTTCTAAAAATACTTAACAATTTTTAAAATACCCTATTTTCCATTTATTTTCATACATTCCCTTTTTATTTTCTCAAACCCTAGACATTTTTTCCAAATCCTCTATTTTTTCACAAAACTCCAAGCGATTTTCCATCCTTCTTTTCCTCTAGATCTTGAATTTTCAGCTTTATTTTGATCCTGCCTGCTATTTCTCTCAAGAAAAATCATGTGTTTTTCTCATAGATTTCAATCATGTTTTCAAAAATCTCTTCACCTTATTTTTTTTAGTGAATTCTATGATCATGACAGTGAAAAATTATCTGCCCACCTTCCCTTATGGTTTACCTTAGTTGCATACTTTTTTTGTCGAAGTAACAACGCAATTGTCGCAATTCCAGCGATGACCTAATCCTGGGTAATGAGATATCCTTTCAAAATTGCCAACCTAATCTCATCAGATTTTCCTCTTATCCTTTTCATTCAAATTGTTGTCCTCAAATTTTTTTCCATCCTGACCATCCCCTTTGTCCTACAGAGAGTATCAAAATTATTGAATGGTTCAGACCAAATCAGGCAAGAAGACTGCACCATATCAGCGCATCAGCGATATTAGCAGTGAGCAAGAAAGGATGAGTTCCCCAAGTTCGGCCAGAGGACAGGGTCAATAAGGTGGCGATGACATCAATCCCGTCATGTATACTTTATTCCAGAAAATGATGGCCAAGATGCAATCAGAGCAAGCTGAGGCTAGCTCAGGAAAGGCGCCATCCAAGAAGAAAACTAATGGCAAAACCATCAGAAAACACATCAAAATCACCCGAAAGAAGGTTCAGCAAGACAATGAGTCTGAAGGTCCAGATTCAGCAGAAGAAGATTCTGGAGAAGAACAAGAGTTGTTTATTCAAGAGCCCAAATCTATTAACCAGTCGAAGAAGCAGACCCTAGAAGTCGATGATCCAATCCAGCTTCAGTTGAAGGAAGTGACCAAGATGGTCAAGGACCTACAGGCCCGAGATAAAAGCTCTAGTTTCTGGTTGGGTCGGTTCCATGGCTCTATACGAATTAGCTGTTTTTGATCCCTCTGATCCCGTTCTTGATCCAATGTGGCAACCAGGATCATTCAATACGACAGTATGAATACGATACCAAGGCAAACCCATGGAAATACCCCTTTATCAAAGAAAAATAGACACTATGTAACTTTATCACATTGGAAAAGACTATGCTATACTAGTGAGGACTTCTATGATGGTCTTATAAGGGACGGCAATCTGGAAGATCTCTTTCATAAATTTGTCAAATTCGATGGAACTGGTGATCCCAAGGCTCACCTGGCCATGTTCTTTGCAGAATGCAATCGATTTAAGAGAGATAATTGGGCTTTGTTTAGATGCTTTTCGCGCAGCCTAGAGGGCACAACAACCAAGTGGTATCCAAGCATATTAATCCAATCGAGTTGCGAGAGTTTGATAAGGTGGTCAACCTTTTTATCGAACAATTCCTATTCAATACTGAGGTCATGCCCACATTGAATCATCTTTGTAGCCTGAGACAAAAAGATGGTGAAAAGGCCAGAGACTTCATTCACAAATGGAGATCCACTTGCAATTGAATGAGGGATCCGATATCAGAAGGGCATGCATTGTCAGTAATCCTAAAAAAATTCTCCCAACCTTTGAGGGGTTTGATCTCTACCTCTCCGGTGTGATCCTTTATTGAATTAATAGAATGAGCCGAATGACTCAAAATGGGGATAGAAAATGGTGTATATGAGAGCCTCACGCTCTCGAAGAATAGCTTAGACATCTAATGAAAAGTGTGAGCCACTTGCGCAACCAATACCATGGGCCAAAACAATAGCAGCGATATAAAAAGCAAAAAGGGTAATGCCCTCAAGCATGATAACAAGTCTTCTAGCTCTCCACAGAAACCAATTACTCGAGAGAAGATAAAGCGCGATGGTTGGGGTTACGACCGTGAGTTCACTCCTTTAGATTAACCGCTCAAGAAAATTCTTGAATACCTACTCGAAAAAGATATGATCAAACTTTCAAGGGTTGCCGATCCTCCAGTCACCCTAGGGAAAGGAAAAGATTGTTTCTGCAAGTTTCACCGAGCAATAAGGCATGATACTGAACGCTGCTTCGTCCTCAAGAACACCATTCAAGACTACATCGACAAAAAGCTTCTTGTGGTAGATGAAGAAGAAGATCAACCGACAGTCTTGACCAAGCCTTTCCT
This sequence comes from Nuphar pumila, assembly GCF_984573655.1. Classification (NCBI taxonomy): domain Eukaryota; kingdom Viridiplantae; phylum Streptophyta; class Magnoliopsida; order Nymphaeales; family Nymphaeaceae; genus Nuphar; species Nuphar pumila. The sequence goes on from NC_143251.1 coordinate 45,524,651, forward strand.
TGATCATTTAATAAAGTGACAATGCCAATGCCCTCCCATCTTGCTTTTGTCATTTTAAAGGGATGATGTAGTCTCATTTCTTTCCTTGATTTGTCATTCTTTCTTTAATGCATCAATAAAATTATCTATTTTTTTTTCTCATAACCTGACGCCATCTTTTTTTTGCAAAATATCTTCTTGCGAGGAGTGACCTCTTTTAGAGTGCCTCTCGAATCAACCAAGAAGCGTATTGCCAATTTGTCGCCTTGTTATCTTCAGAGAGTGTTCGTCAATTGTCTATCCTTTTGTCCAACATCTTACTCCCCAGTTACACGGGTATTTTTTTGAAAATTTATCTCTACTTCAAAACATCCTGTATGCAGGCAGGATCAAACAAAATCTTTTATCGTTCATTTGCATCTATTTGCATTCATCTATATTTTGCATTTATTTGCATTCATTTGCATCTATTTGCATCCATCTATATTTTGCATTCATTTGCATCCATTTACATTTGCATCAAATTTTTACCTATTCAAGATAAGGGATAAACCTGAGACTTTCGGCAGTTGTCCAAGTAATCGTGAGGCTGAAGATTGAAAATCTCTCATCACAATCAACAAGCACTTTTCAAAACACCAATCTTTTTCAAATTTGTCCTTCGGGTCGAGTCTTTTATCAAAACCATTTTCAATGGTCTTGCCAAAATCAACTTTTGGGTTAAACCTTTTTCTAAATCCGGTTCTTACTGGTCAAACTCTCTAAATCCAATTTTTATTGGTCAATGTTTTAAAACTCATTCCACACTGGTCTAGTTTTCCTTTGAAGATTCAAGTTCTGACACTAATTTTTTTCCTTCAAATTCTAGAATTGGTCTAGAAAATTCGAGTTTCGACTCGAAATTCCTTCCAAATCTGGTTTAGCATCGGTCCTTCCATAAAATCCAATTTTCAAGTTGGTCCTTACAAATCCAGTTTAGCACTGGTCCTTCCAAATCCAGTTTATCACTGGTCCTTCCAAATCCAGTTTAGCATCGATCCTTTTATAAAATCCAATTTTTGAGTTGGTCCTTACAAATCCAGTTTAGCACTGGTCCTTCCATAAAAATCCAATTTTCGAGTTGGTCCTTACAAATCTAGTTTAGCACTGGTCCTTCTAAATTCGGTTTAGCATCGGTTCTTCCATAAAATCCAATTTTTGAGTTGGTCCTTACAAATCTAGTTTAACACTGGTCCTTCTAAATCCGGTTTAGCATTGGTCCTTCCATAAAATCCAAATTTTGAGTTGGTCCTTACAAATCTAGTTTAGCATTGGTCCTTCCAAATCTGGTTCAACATCGGACCTTCCATAAAAATCTAATTTTTGAGTTGGTCCTTCCAAATCCGGTTTAACATCGGTCCTTTCATAAAAATCAATTTTTCGAGTTGGTCCTTATACATCCAGTTTAGAACTGGTCCTTCGAAATCCGGTTTAGCATCAGTCCTTCCATAAAATCCAATTTTCGAGTTGGTCCTTACAAATCCAATTTAGCACTGGTCATTTCAAATCTAGTTTAACACTGGTCCTTCCAAATCTGGTTTAGCATCGGTCCTTCCATAAAATTCAATTTTGGAGTTGGTCCTTACAAATCCAGTTTAGCACTGGTCGTTCCAAATCCGGTTCAACATCGGTCCTTCCATAAAAATCAAATTTTTGAGTTGGTCCTTCAAAATCCGGTTCAGCATCGGTCCTTCCATAAAAATCCAATTTTCGAGTTCGTCCTTACAAATCCAGTTTAGCACTGGTCCTTACAAATCTGGTTTAGCATCGGTCCTTCCATAAAATCCAATTTTCGAGTTGGTCCTTACAAATCCAGTTTAGCACTGGTCCTTCCAAATTCGGTTTAGCATCGGTCCTTCCATAAAATGCAATTTCCGAGTTGGTACTTACAAATCCAGTTTAGCACTGGTCCTTCCAAATCCGTTTAGCATCGATCCTTCCATAAAATCCAATTTTTAAGTTGGTCCTTACAAATCTAGTTTAGAATTGGTTCTTCCAAATCCGGTTTAGCATCGGTCCTTCCATAAAATCCAATTATCGAGTTGGTCCTTACAAATCTCATTTAGCATCGATCATTTTACTAAATCCAGCTTTGCATTGGTCCTTTTACAGAATCCAACTTTGCGTTGGTCCTTTTACAAAATCCATCTTTGCGTTGGTCCTTTTACAAAATCCAGTTTTGTATTGGTGCTTTCACCAAAATCCAGCTTTGCGTTGGTCCTTTTACAAAATCCAGCTCTATGTTGGTCCTTTTACAAAACACAAACCTCTCGTTGGTTCTTTTATCAAATCCAGTTTTGTGTTGGTCCTCTCATCAAAATCCAGTTTTCATATTGGTCGCTCTCCCAAAATTCAACTTTCAAGTTGATTTTTTATTAATACCATGCCTTTTTCAAGGTTCACTATTTAGTCACGGATGTGTCAATTGGATGTCAAGCAATTTCTTTCACTAAGGATTTCAGGAATATTTTTGCCAATTTATCATAAAAAATAGTTGTTAATCTCTAAATATTTATTGCACAAAATTTCACCTCATATTACCTTTAATATTCCCTCCAAAAGGACAAAGTTTTTGTGAAGAAAGAATAAAATTCAAGCTATTTTGTTGGTCAACCAAAAGGACAAAGAAAAATCCTCGATATGACCGACAAACGAAAAATTCAATGATGTTGAAAAGCCGTAAGTGAACTGATATTGATCATAACTATGGCACATTTCTAAAGACTATTCTTCTGGTAATAAGGCAGTGAAAATATCCTGAACGATATAAAAAAATTCACTCAATCTCAACTTCAATATCTCTTCAATCAATCAAGCTATAATCAATTATTTACAAAAGGGATCTCTCAATCATCGTCAAGATGAAGATAGATGGATGAGTTAGACCCCCGAGGCCAAAGGAGACTCGGATCATCTCCAAGTTGAAGGAGTATGTGACGTGTCCTTCCAGAGAAAGTTTAAATCATCGTCAAGTTGAAGGCTGATGCGATGAACCTCTCGACAATCCCTTAAAGATATTTGATCACTGTTATCATAAAGCAATTTTCAATCCAATGAGACAATTTTATCAATATAATTCTTGGGACTAAAGAAGACTCGAATCATTTCCGAGTTGAAGGAGTATGTGACATGCTCTTTCAGAGAAAATCAGAACATCACCAAGTTAAAGGCTGATGTGATGAAATTCTCGCCAAATCCCAAGAGAGTTCACTTTTCATGTCTCAAAAGAGTGCAAAATATTATCAAGAGATTTTAATTAAAGAGACAACATCATTAATTCAATTCTTGAAACCAAAGAAGACTCAAATCATCTCCAAGTTGAAGGAGCATGTGACGTGTCTGTCCAGGGAAAATCAAAACATCACTGAGTTGAAGGCTGGTGTGATGAAATTCTTGCCAAATCTCAAAAAAACTCATTCTCTATGTCTCAAAAGAGTGCAAAAAGATCATGGGTAAACCTCAAATATCAAACTGCCGAAACTGCCAAGAATCCTCTTTATTTATGTGAAATTCTTTATCAATATCCTTTTTATCAATTGCTTTTATGATACTGAGAACAAATTCCTTTCTTTTCATATCAAGAAAATGGATAGCTTCCTTGAAGAAACTCAACAACAATAATTTGATTTTGATTCTGGATTCTACAGAGTTAGCTCTGTTGGAGGTCATACTCTAGGTAGAAAAGGGAATATCTTTCAAACAAATGTGCTTACATTTCAATTATTTTGAATCAAATACAACTTTTATCTTATGGGCAATCTTTTCAAGTTATCCCAACATGAAGAGAGAGCTTGATGTCTATTTTGATATATCCTAGCATTGTTTTTATCTCTCTTTAGGACTTGATAACGCAAGTTTTCAAAATCCTTCCCTTCTGTTTTAATTTGAGCGTCTGAGCTCTCAGATTTGCACACTTCCCTGTGTTCTCCACTATCCCACCATAGACAGTTCCCTTTCAGGGTAAGGGTTAAACCTGAATTGTTTCTGTAAAAGGTCATCTGTTTTAAAAGCCATTCAGTCTCTACAACTTCCATGAGGTATGTTTCGTTCCATCCAGGTTAAGGGCTACGCCTGAGCCTCATTCTGATGAGGTGTTTTTTTTTTTATTCTTCATTCCATACCTACCATAATCACTAGAGCCAATTCTTTCACACTCAGTCAGATTCTTCTAACTGAGGCATTTTTATAGTCCAAATTTGGTGTGTGTTTCTTTGCCATTAAGCTCAGCTTTCAACCGGCTTAGTAGCAAAGATGGGCATCTGTAAACACCCTAATTTTTTATCGTTCACTTCCAGACACCCCCTTGCCATAGATGCCAAACCTGTAGGTCAGTGTAGGAGTCTAACCCTAGGCCTGTTCCCTTTTAGGTGTCATTTCACCCCCATTTTGTTAGTAAAATTCTTATTTTACCCCTAGGTCACCTTAGATCCTTGTTAGTCAGAGTCAACCAAGCTCATTTTTAAGCTCATAACAATTATAATGTTAGTCATTTCTAGCTCACTTGAGCTCACGATGAGCAGATCATGTTCATTTTTTATCATTCCTGCCAAAATGGGTTTATTTTCTGAGAAATAAGCTTATTTCTAACCTGAATCCTAGTCAATTATTCTTGGGTCAGTCAAATCCAGTCCACCCTATTCAGTTGAGTCTAACCTGAGCTCACTAGGAGTTCAAGTAGCACGGTTCCAATTCAAATCCATTTTTCACAGTCTAGGAGTCCATTTCAGCTTATTTCAGCTGAAATTGAGTTAAGTTCAGTCAGTTAAGCTAGTGTTTGAGCTTCAGTTTTAGTTCATCTTAGTATTACTGATCTTTGTTCCATCTCAAACCCAGTTCTTGTTCATAATTCACTTCACTCCAGTGATCATTTCTCACCATTTCTCTAAGAAATGATATCATTTCTCAATCGTTCAGTCTAGGAGTTTAGTTGAGCCAGTGTCTTGTCAGTTCATTTGAGTTCTAAAACCCTAGAACTCAGTTCATTCCAGTTTAAACCAGTTAAAACCCTAATTTTTAGTTTCACTCTCGGCCCTGCAGGGACAAAAACCATTTCTTGAATAATTTTGTTCATTTTTATCAATTTTATCACTTTTTAAACTGGTACAACTGTTGATCGGGGTCCAATACCTAAAATCCTTTATCCAGAGTTTGCATTTCACATGGCATTCCATGTCATATCTCATCATTTCTTATCATTTTTCATCATTTCATATCATTTCATCTCATTTTCGAGATCCAACACTCTGTTTTTTCTAAAACATCAAATCCAAATTCGATTTTAAAGCCTTTCTTTTGAAAGCACTTTCAAATTTTGGGTTTTTTAAACTGACATTTGCCATATGGCTATCCCCCAGAGCTTTATTTTAAAAGCATTTCTTTAGAAAAACAATATGGATTCATTCCAAACTAATTTTCAATCTATTTTAAACCTCAGATGAGACCCGTCTAGATGGTGTCACTTCTGAATCAATGATTTCTTTCAAAATTTGCATAATTCCAATTATCTCAGAATTCTAGTTGAACTAGGACTCTGTTATTTTATATTTTAAGCTCTTTCAATCTTCCATTTATTGATTATGAGTTAGAAGTGGGTCCATACCTTGTTTACTCCCCTTATTTGGTCTTTTTCTCAGAGTTCCAGTCGAATTAGGACTCTCCCCTAGAGTCCTAATCGAATCAGGACTCTATCCTGATTTTATTTTCTTATTTCATTTTCACTTGTTTTCAAAAGTCCTTTTTAAAACCCTCTCATTTGTTTTCTAGAAAACCCTAAATTTTAAGAGTTTTAGTCAAATTAGGAATATGTCACAGAGTCCTAGTTGGATCAGAACTCTAATTTTGATTTCAGTTTTCACCTTGTTTTCATCTATTTTCGCGAAAAAGCTTCTAAAGCCTCCTTGTTTGTTTAAAATTTTGAGAGTTTTAGTCAAATTAGGACTCTGTCCCAGAGTCCCAGTTTGATCAGCACTCTGACCCTAACTTCATTTTTCAGCTCATTTTATCAAATTTTGAGAAAACCTTTTAAAACTTCTTTATTTATCTTTCAAAAATGTCAAAATGCTAGAGTTTTAGTCGAATTAGGACTCTGCCTCAGAGTTCCGATCAGGTCAGAACTCTATTCTGATTTCACTGCTTGTTGCTATTTTCACTTGTTTTAAAAATTTCTTTCATCCGTTTTCCAAAAGAAGCAAAATTCTAGAGTTTTAGTCAAATCAGGACTCTGTCCCAAGGACTCAATCGGTTCAGAACTCTACCATGATTTTATCTGTTACTTTTATTTTAATTGTTTTTCGAAAACAAAATCAAAATTTTAGAGTTTCAGTTAAACTAGGACTCTGTCTTAGAGTTTCAATTGGATTAGAACTCTAATCCTGATTTCAAATTTCATCCTATTTTCACCTGTTTTCTAAAAACTCTCTCAATTATTGTCAGAAAAACTAAAAATTCTAGAGTTTTAGTTCGATCAGGACTTTGTCCCAGAGTCCTAATCCGGTTAAAACTCCATTTTGATTTCTGTTTCTACTTTCATTTTCATTTTCTTCACTTGTTTTTCAAAAATTAATACATTTTGCAGAGTTCCAGTTTATTCAGGACTCTATTTTAGAGTTTCGGTTGAGTTAGGACTCTAACCCTTGCTGTTTTTTTTGACTTATTTTCACTCATTTTGAGAAAATATTTCAAAAACCTCTTCATTTGGTTTTCAAAAACCTAAATTTTAAGAGTTTTAGTTGGTTTAAGACTAGTATGGAGTTTCAGTTCGCTTAGGACTCTATTTAAAAAAAAAAACTTCTAATTTTCATTCGATGATTTTTACTCTGTTTTGAAACCAATTTCAGTCTTTATTTTAACTTTTTCAAAACCCAGATGTGGGGCCCACTCAGTTTATGCTACATCTATAAGAGTTTTGATCCAGTCAGAACTCTATTTGGTTCAAAAACTTTCAATTTGAATTCCAAATTCTAAACCTCTTTTTGAAAATTTTCATTTTCGAGTTTTAAAAATCGCTTTTGAAAAATCAAGTGGGGCCCACTCTGGGTGGAACCACATTTGAAAGAGTCAGGGTTAGATTAGGGTTTATCAGTGTCCTAATTAGGTTAGGAGTTTAAAAAGGCCCAAATTGATTTTAAAACTTTATTTTACTTTAGTATTTTCAAAACACATTTTTAAGTTTTAAATTTAAGCCTTTAAAAACCAAATGTGGGCCACATTTGGATTGGTTTTAGGGTTTTATTAGGTCTTAGGTAGATTAGTTAGAGTTAGGATTAGGTTAGGAGTCTTAAAAAAATTGCCCCATATGGCTTATCCAAACCCATTTAGGAAGTTTTTTTTTCTTTCTAAAAATAGCATCTTAAAAATCTATGAAAGGGGACCCCATAGGGGGTCGACCCCTATGCTCTCTCTCTCCCTTTCTTGCTGATTCTCTCTCCTCCCAGAATCCTATTCTTCCTCCATTGAAGATGCAACCTCCAAGGTAAGCTTTGTTTATTTTATTTTATACTTTTTACTAGTTTTATTACTTGTTTTAGCCATTTTAGCTATTTACGCCCCTTTGGTTGTGAGTTTCAAGCTTAGCTTTTGTTCAAGAACCTTAAAATCAATTTAAGAAAGCGATCTAATGCTGTTTTAGGGTGTTTTTCATGATTCCAATCCAATAAAATCTTTGGAAATATCAATTTTTATATTTAAGCCAAATAAAAGATGAGATTCGCCCATTCAATGGGTCAAATCTCTATTTTCGAAGGCTAAATCAAATTCCAACTGTGTATTCCCAGATTTTTTTTATTTTTTCATCATATTAATGTTTATTTTACTCATTCAAGCATCAAATCTAAATTCATGATATTATTTGCATGTTTTTCTTATTATTTTTCATGTTTAGATTAGGGTTTTTCATGTTTTAGCGATAATATATGGATTTCGATCTCGGGCACGCGGGAACCATGTTATTTTATATTGAATTTTCTGTCAAAAAAATCTATTTTTTTTAGGGTTGAATCGTGAATATGTTAGTGATTTTTTATAAAAAATTTGAATTATTTTGGATTCTGTAACCATGTCAAAAAAATAGAAAATTGAATCTTACTTTTTAAACCATGAAATCACTATGTGGATTTGGGAACAACTTGCCGAGGTGATATCTCCCTCATCAAAGATCCAATCGATGATCTGTAAGTTGAAATATTTTTGTTATTCTGTCTTGTATTTCTTTAAAATTTTCAGATTTTTGTATATTTGTTTGCTATTTTTCCTCTGTCAGAAATCATAATCGGTTTTACAGAGCCTATTATACCTTGTTTAAACCCTAGATCAACTTGTGTCAATCGTATCTGCCTCACCAAAGATCCGATTGATGATCCGTAAAAATGAGTATTTTTATATTTGTATCCACTAATCAACTGCTAAAATTTTATAAATTTTGAAATGATTTTCTATATTTTCCTGTACCCGAAACCGGATGTATTTATTTTAACTCGTTATATATTCGTCGAAATCAAGCGTATATTGCCGAAATAATATCTCCCTAACTGGAGATGATTTTTCTAATCTCTAAAAAGGTAAATCTTTGTTTGACTATCTAATATCTATTTGTAAATTTTTATGAATTTTTATTGTGATTTGATACCTGATTCGGGTCTGACACTGTGACAGGTTTGTGCCTATAGGCAAAATAATGTATTTTAGGGTTTTATTCAATTTTCATGTTAAAATAATTTCAAAAATATATTTTTTTGATTGAAGTTTAATTTTAGAGTTATCAGAACTATGCATGCCAATTTTTATAGATTTTTGAATTCATTTGATAGATTATTTGATTAAATCATGAAAATAGGGTGCCCGCGGAGTCCTGATTCGAGTAAAACACTGGCAAAAATCACTATTTTTATGATATTTTAATTTTTTATATAAAGTTTCATGTTTTTAATGTTTTAATATGTTTATAATCATTCTAGAAAGCTTCACACCCGATTTGGTATTTATTTGAATCCATTTGAGCCCTAAATCCAAAGTTTTACTAAAATCTTTTCTGAAAACCCTGATTTCAAGGTCATAGTCTTGTTTTAGGGGTATTTTTGTCATTTTTCTCCAAATTATGAATTTCAAAGTTATTTGTTTTTATTATTTTTTCAATTTTATATCATCTTTTATTATGTTTATCTCTGAGAAACATGGAAAAAGACTTATATCAGGATAAATCAAGTCATTTCTAGATATTATTAGATAAATCCAAAAAAGCTGTCATATTTTAGTAACAAGCTTTCTAGTTTTGCAGGGACATTCAGGAGTGTGTTTTTTTTTATTTCTTTTCCTTTTTTATGTAAATTATAATTATAAATATAAATATTTCCGGCAATTGCAATGGCTTCTTTATTTCTCTATGTTCAAAAAAAAAATTTGTCTAGATGTGATGGGACCCAATCTCATCAAATTTTTTCAATATTTGGATCATAATACATATTTTCATTTCATTTAATGGGAATGGTACGACATGCGGCTTCAGACACAATTGGAAATAGATGATCATATGGATATATGAAACCTTTCCATTTCTTTGGAAGGAAGGTGGAATCCTAATAAGATATATGAAACAGAGGAAATCCGGCTGAATGGAAAGGAAAAGGATGAATTCGGCTTTAAAGAGAAAGAAAAGAATGAACTCTTTAGAATAAGAATTTACTTTTCCTGCTTATAATAGGACTGCATTGCATATAGTTTATTCTTTTATAATATGATTCGTGTGATGGATGATGATTCATGCATATTCAAACTCACCATGGTCTACACGAATGGCATGCACACTAGCTTCTAAGGAGTTGATAAACTCGGTAGGTTTCGTATTTGTGACCATAGTCAGAATACGAAAAAACCCTAGATTTATCATCTTTTTCTAAGCTACAAATGGCCTACACTCTTAGGCATTTTCAGAAATCATTGCATATTTCAAAGTTTTTTCAAATATTTACCAATTTTAAAATCAAATGAACTATATTCAATACATATTCATGGCCATAGTCAAAGACATGTAAAGAATCTATTTCATCTAAGTTCTATATGGCACAAAAATTCTTTTTCTCAAAGATTTTCCTCAAATTCTTCAGAAAATACTTTTGCAAATTGCATTCATTCATTCATCTAAGTTAGAATGCATCATAAAAAGAATTTCATAGGGACACATGCCCATCCCTTTTTCCAATTCCATTTTAAAAAAAATGATTTTCTAAAAAATTACCCAAGTTTCTTTCAGAAATCAATTTTACTTTTCTTCAGAAATATTTTCCAAATTCAATTCGTGATTTCCAATCATCCATTTTCTAAATATTTTAAAGTATTTCAAGCATACATCATGTTTTTCAAGTCAAAACCTTTCTAAGTCATAGCACATGCCTGATTCTTTGTGCATTTAGGAAATAGAACATCGATTTAGACAAGTTGAGCAAAGCATAAGATTGATCCTTGGTTTGATTACTCCTAGTTATGGTGTTAGGAACGGTTGAACCTTGTACCGATAGGTGAGTCTCATTCTTCAGAATTATCCTGCATTTTAAAACAGAGGTGAGTTATTTTCAAAATCTTTTTCAAAGGTCAGTTTGACTTACAAAAGTAAAATTTTGCAATGATAACAGCTTGTGATCTCTAAGTATTTGCAAAACGATTCTCAAGTGTTCTGGGTGTTGTTCCTTACTGGTTGAATACATGAGGATGCCATCCATGAATACCACCACGAACTTATGTAAGTGTGGTTTGAACACTCATTTCATTAAATCCATGAATGCAGCTGGGGCATTCGTCAGCCCAAAGGGCATCACCAAAAACTCTTAATGACCATATCTTGGGTGAAACGTTGTCTTGGTAACATCATTTTCCTGAATCTTTAACTGATGATACCTAGAATGTAGATCCTACTTAGAAAAATAAGTTGCACCTTGAAGTTGATCAAATAAATCATCAATCATTGGCAAATAATACTTGTTTTTTATTGTCACTGCATTTAATTTCCTGTAATCGATGCACATATGCAATGACCCATCTTTCTTTTTTATGAACAAGATCGGTGTGCCCCAAGGTGGTACTAATGATCGGATAAATCCGATATCTAGCAACTCCTACAACTAATCCTTGAGTTCTTTGAGCTCAACAAGTCTTATCCTATATGGAGGAATAGAAATGAGTGTTGTACCTAGAGATAGATCTATCTGGAATTCGACTTCCCTATCCGGTGGAAGTCCTGAAAGTTCTTCAGAAAAAACATCTATGAATTCTCGTACAATCTCTACCTCTATGACTGAAAGTTTATCATCGACTTTAGTCTTCATATAAGCCAAATATCCTATACAACCCTTATGTAGATACCGGTTGGCTTGAAGACATGAGATGATTGTCGATTTTGCAAGTTTTTTAATACCCTGAAAGGCAAAAGTAGGGGTTCTAGGGTGTTGAAAACTGACATTTTTTCTTCGATAATCAATCATCGCATAATGGTTAGATAACCAATACATGCTTAAGATAACGGTCACTCCCTTAAAGTCCAATATTAGGAGGTCTATCAACAATAGACGTTCTTCGACATGTACCATACATCCGTGATGACTTTATCTACATACACTGACTTTCCTACTGGTATCTCTACTTGATATTTTATTTCTAGAGATATAGGTGAAACATGTAATAGTGCAACAAAAGTAGGGGCGATGAAACTATATGTAGCATCCGAATCAAAGAGAACATATGCACTAATACCAAAAATTTGGAGTGTACCTTCCTCTATGTCCGGGCTAGCCAAGGCTTCCTGCAGAGTCACTGCATAAACTCAGCCTGGAGCAATTGGTTTCTCCCTGGATTTTGCTCCTTCTCCCTGTACTAGCTGGGGACATTTTCTTGCAATGTGTTCCATTTGATCGCAATTACAACATTTGATATTCTTTTCACCTCCATGACCTTCATGCCGAAAGCCATAAGTCCTATAACTATTGTTGCCCTTGAAAGGTGGTCCTCAGTATCAAGGTTTCTTAGCTTCTGGTTGTTCAGGCTTCTTCCTCTGCTACTTATTGTTGTTTTCTGCACTGCTTCCCTCTTCTTAAAAAATCTCCGAGATGACAAACTAGTTTGTCCCTATTGTACTTGCTTAGGTTTCTCCTGTGCCTTTGGTTTTCCTATTCGGGCATCCCAAAACTCGTAACGAGATGCCATCTCTACCTACCTGTCAAACCTCCAAATTTGCAGAGGTCCCACCATCCTCAAAATTTCAGGCTTTAGTCCATGCTCGTATAACTTGTATTTTTGCTTTTCAGTAGATACTAAAGCCTTCACAAATCTGGATAGTGAATTGAACTTGGTGGTGTAAGCCGCTACACTTGTGTTTCCCTGTTTGAGCTTTCTAAATTTTTCTTCTTTCTCCATCCTCTTGATCTTGGGGAAGAATTGTCTGTAGAACTTGTTCTTGAAGGTGATCCAGGGAACAAACTCTCCATTTTCCAGGACATCTCTGATGAATCGCCACCAGTACTCATCATCCCCAATTAAGTTGGATGTCGCGATCTATGCTTTCTAGTCTTCTAGGCACTGTATTGCATCCAATGCTTTTTTTGCTTGCATCATCCATTTTTCTGCTGCTACTCCTTCAGGAGTTTCATCGAATGTGGACACTCTCATATTCTTGAACTTCTCAGCCCAAGAGCTGCTTCCTGACGCTACTTGGTTTTAACTTTGATGCAATAAATTTTGTAACAGCTCATACAAAATTCTTTCTATGGTATAGCCGGAAGGCACATCACTACCAACTGTAGCACGTTTATGCCGAGGTGAAACTGGTAAAACACCTCGACTTTCTACTCCCATGCTCCTTTAAGGTAGGCTGCCTGATGCCTGTGGGGACACAGGACCAATGGGGCTTGCAACACTTCTCTTTATAGAACCCTCATTCACATGCCTCGCTTGCGAAGGGCCTGCTTGTCTCCTACTTATTTGACAACCTCTTGACTGGTACAATGTTTCCTAATGAGTCTTCATACTGCAACATGAGTAGATTGATTACTAAAAGATTACATTTACACACTCATTCACATTCTCATGGGTTTGAACATTTGTAGTAAGAAACTTACCATTTATTAAGAAAAACAACATTTTTATAACTTTTTATGGGTTTTTTTGTAATACAACCCTTTATTTACTACGAATACTAGACAACTATTGGCCTTTATTACAAGACTTTAATAAAAAGCATAAAAAACTAAGGTGTAGGGGTACTAGTGGTGTAAATAGGGTCTTCTTCTTCCTCAGAGTCTGAAGGAACCTTAACTAGTGCTCTCACTCCCATGTTGTTAAAAGTATATAGGTATGCATGCCTATTCACATGCCCCTACCTCTCCTCAGTAAGGCCATTCTTCGAAGATGTGTAGATTCTCTTATTTGTTCTTCTTCTATGACATTAGTATCCCTGCCTTGTTGCATCATCGACCTTTGAATTCCCTCGTAATAGGATATACGGGGTTGCTCTTGACTTCTTCTGCTACTGGTAGGTGTAGCATTTCTTGTCCCTTCCCTGTTTTGGTCGAAGCGAGGCCTGCCGCAACCGGAACAACATACTGTAGCTCTCCTACCACCTCGATTTGCCAGTGAATCTCTCATGACGTGCCTGTATGGAGGACATCTTCGTGACCTTGGCGATTCTCCAACGGGTGGTTGGGGTGCTGCGGCCCCCTTCCTCTCGTTCATTATGTCTCCAGTTGTTCATTATGACTGAAACTGAGGCTGGAGAAGGTACAAGAGGTATCATACTCTCTATTGCCCTAGAGACGTCTAGTATGCCCATCACGAAGAGCGAAAGGACAATGATCATCTGATTCGTCTAGATTACTTTGGGATGCCTTTGCCTTCTTGAGCTCATACTGCGTCTACGATCGCTATCATTGCTACTATTGCTATTAGCATTCATTTCTGCTAACAAGAGGCAGTCACAAGTTCAGGACCTACGTGGACCTTCCTATGACTCTTTTGCCACATAATCATTTGAATGGTTGCAATTATCGTTCTTTTAAGATCTTCAAATTATTTTAAATCCAAAAAAAAATCTTCTTTCAAAATTCAACATTTTTTAAGAAAACCTGGCTTTGATACCACTTGTAATGACCTGATCCGGGGCCTCTCAAGCTCGGGTTCGTGGATGTTAATTCTCAGAGAAAAATTACTCAATAATCTCAAAAACAACTTAAAACCATGCCAGATTTTTTTATTTATTTAATAATTGAAGGTCCATACATCCAATTACAATATCATAACCATCGAAAGACAAAAGCAGAATAAAAAGTAAAGTCAAACCATAATTCTAATGTGGCAGAGTCGCAGTCCGAAACTAGGTCATGTGAGTGACAACAGTCCCTGAACCTACAGTTGTAACCAAAATAAGGGGGTGAGTCTACAACTCAGTAAGATTTCATTTACAAATCGACATGTCCATTACAACTGTAGTGAGCTCTAAACTCTTAGTCTTAGTTTAGTTTGCTACTTATGCACACATGTTATTTTTGAGTTTTACCCTCTTTTTATCGTATCTCTAATATCATTTTCAAACACATCTTCTACTCTAATCGACTACTGCGGACATAGCCTTCTCGAGCGTAGCAACCTATGTAGACCACTCAAAGTCTATGATGTTGGCCAAACATATAAACCACTCACAACAACGTAGTCCAAACCAGCCCAGACTAGGGACATAGGTACTGCAGTAGTTCACTGGTTGCAAACCAGGAGCGAAGGAGCTCAATCTGCAGCTAGCCGAAGAGTCAGAGTGGCTATACCTTCCCCCAAGGTGTCTCAAAAAGCTATATTTGTCCCCAAGGTGTCACAAGGAGCTATATCTGCCCCCAAGGTTTTATGGTTCATGCTATATCCTATATGTGTCAAGTGGGCAATATTTTTAACCCCTAAGGGTCACCTAGGAACGTCTAAGATATTCTCAAGTTACTCACGAGACACACACCTCAACATTGCCTTTGACCATGCCTCCAAGTAGAGCTCCCTATCATGTTCTGTGTGGTCACCCTATACACAACTTTATCTTAATATTCACATCTTGAAGTCAGTACGCTATACAATCATCAATGTATATCCATTAACTACTTTTTCAAACATGTTTACATGTCTGAATTATTAAGGATGACAACCCACCATAGATTAATTCACGACACTTACAATGCCCCTCCCAAGGCATAAGCATGACATTTCTCAAGGTAATACCTACCGTGAGACTTTGGAACTCTACCCTCATTTCCACATAACACATCAATCTCATACATGCAATCATGTCATGCCACATTTATTTCATCACTCAGAAAATATACATGATCATGTTTAAGCATTACACTTGAACTTTATAGATTCCTAAGCATGCAAAATAATGTTTATTCACAATAAACCAAACTAGCATACTTGAAGCATTTGGAATCATATTGAAAAATGCCTAAACTAACTAGCATGCATTTTAATTAACTAAGGAGGAATTTGTAAATGTTTACTTACTTGGAATGCTTAAATTTCAATTCTTAATTTCACACAACCTTTGATCTAAAATCAATAAATACCTCATATTATCATCAAAATTATTAAAATACCCTTAAACTTAAATGTCAAACTCTGACATCATTCTTTCAAAGTTTGTTCTCACATCCCCTACTAATGGATTCTATTAAGGTTGTAGAATCCATAGATTCAATAATCACTTGAATCCTACTTCAGGGTACCAAGTTATGGCGTGTTTATCATTTAGTTATACTAAGGGCAAAGTAGTCTTTTTGCTCTTTCAACCAATCATAATGACCTCTAAGTCACTTTGGTGCTATGTCACTTTAAGATTCACATTCAAATTCTGATTGGGACCCTCGATTTGATATGCCTGATCCAAACCTGTTTGTGATGGTTTGGCATAAGCATAGCGTCCGTGCTTGGCATTCTTGGATTTTGGACTAACTTCACTATGTTCACTTATTTTTGGATCTATTTAGTTATCCACGATCCAACTTGAATTTTGCATCCAACTTGGTTTTGGTGCATATTAAAAAAATCGAGGTCTTTACTATCTCAATTTTTCCACTATACTCGCCCACTTATGAGCACCCTCCCCCCATATATATATATATATATATATATATATATATATATATATATATATATATATATATCAAAATCTAATTTCAATTTTGACCCACATCGCGGCTCAATGTGGTCTAGACCAAGTCTATCTACCCTTAATACCATTCAGGCTCAGTCTGTTCGAACCAAGTTATCAAGAAAACAGACCCTGACACGTATGTCCAGACCGAGGCAGTCTGCTATGGCCAAATAGACCTGAATCGGTCCTAACAGACTGAGTTAGTCTGTCATGGTATACAAACCCGACTTGATCCGTTAAGATTGAGTCGGTTTGTCAGAGCACTCAGACCTTGGCTTGGTTTACGCTGACCTAGATTGGTCTGAGTCATGCCCAAACCGAGCAGTGTGGCCGACTTGGTCTGCAGAAAACGCATATCGAGTCTGCTCTACACTTTTTCTGCAACAGTTTTGACAACACCATTATTGCCGAACTGCTGCAGTTTTTGCAGATGAGGCAGTGCTGCTGGTGATTGTTGATTGCCTGCGGCTACTGTCCCTTTTTTCCTGGTGCCTGCAGCGATGAGGGCAACAATCAGACTTTCTGCCTCCTCACGACAGTCAGTCCTCCCTTCCCATTTTTGTCACCAGCAGGTGACAATAACAGAGGGAAAGCCCCTCTGTTGCCCCCTTTCTTCGATTGCAATGCAGGAACAGAGTTTTCTATGTCCTTGTTTTGCTGGAACTCACCGACAACCATGAGGTTGCCGACGACCTCTGTATTAAAACAATGAGAGGGAGAGGAGGCTTACGCTCCTCTGGTGTGAGTAGGGAATGGAGAGGAGGCCCACCAATGACTTTTATAGCCATGGGGGGTTGGTTACCCCTCCCTCCCGTATTAATTGGGGAACCCCCTCTTCCTCTCCGACGATCTGATTCGTGGGAGTGGAAGGGGCGGTGGTTCCCCCTCCTCTCGTAACCGCCCCACGATATGGTGGTGGTGGTGGTGGAGTGTGTGTGTGTGGGGGGGGGGGGGTACAATATTGACGAGGTCAAAGGCAGGGAGGTTGGGGATGAAGTCTCCCTCACACCTTGCAACGCCGGTCTTTGACTGAATGCCCATCAATTAGGGCAAGGCTGCAACAACCAATCCCTAACGGTGACCCTCAATTGACAATGAATTGATCTAAGGCAAAAGAGAGAGAGAAGTGGTGGAGAAACTCTACCACCACCACCACCCACCTCCTCTCTCTCTCATTTTTTCATGATTTGCCACTTTGTTTTTCTCATGCTACACCAACAAGCAAAAAAAATTCTTTTGAAAAACTTCTCATATCAAAACTTTTTTTAACTATGAGACATTTTCTCACTTCCAAACGTGCCCTTAGATGCTCATTTATCACCCATGTATCATGTAAGCCATAACTAGCATGAGGGAAAAATGATATAAAATGCTTTGTTTTCAATTATTTTATTTTTGCTGATATTTTTTTGTAATAAAAACACAAAAAATATTGTATCTTGTAATTTTACTTTAATAAATCTTGATCTAAAATGACCAATTATGTTATGTGTAGGATTTGTTATAAAAATTAAGTCTTTCAAAGAAAATATAATTCTACTAACGTGAGTCAAAAAGAAAGAAAAGACATCAACCGAGGTTTAATTTGAAAATGGGGAAAGTGTACCTTCCTATAAAAGTTCTAGAAGCATGAAACAAGCACATGGTTTCACTCCTCAAGTGAGTTTCCAAGGATTCTAGAAGATTCCAGTAACTATGGTTGAGAGTGTGATTCCAAATGTTGCTAAGCACTTCCAGTATCTATGACACAAACACACATAAACATGAGATTGACATTCTTATTTGTAATTTATAATTATGACAAATCCCCTTTACACACAAAACAAATAGCATAAATCAAATGAAACAAAACAAATTCTATTGGCAATTCATGATTGGCATTGTAACAAAATTCAAATGTTTTCACATGTTTCCTCTGTTGGACATAACAGATTTGGGTCCAACCCATTGGGTGACCCAGTTTGACACCATTAATGGACCACGTAATGAGGAGTTAGTGGGTGGGAGTTACATGAATGTGGAGAGCCTACATTCACGTGACTGCTTCTTTCCCCCATTATATAAAGGGCGTAGGATGCCATGAAAATGATGAGAGATTCGTAGCAATTAGCTTACCACAAATACCATGTAAGGTTTACGTGGTATAGGGTCCTGCTCATCGTCGACCTAAGGCTTGGGCTCATCGTGAGCGTTGACCGACTGAGGAGAACGCCAAATACCTTGCACGTGCACTCTATGGCAATTATAGGTATGCTGCTTCTGTGTTTGATTTTACAAGAAATGTCAACATCCTCACATTCTAAGCAATGAAAAGTGATGAGAGACAATAACATGTATCCAAAATTATCATGATTGAAAGTCTGGAACATATAAACTTCAAAAAGAAACAAATAGTGTGCAATAACACAATACTATACTGTTGGAACAATTACTTCAGGGTAATAAAAACCTGGTTTTCTTTGATGCTATACTGCTTCAGAAGTTTTCCCTTCTCATTTGTAGTCAATATCTCATACTTGGCATCAAAATGTGATCCGTAGGATTAGATAACAAATCAACCATCTGGTTAGAAAACAAGAACACAATAAGCATGTTATTGAAACCAATAATCAACTGCATACTGAGGCTGACTATGGAGTTTAATCAATTGCATTTCTTAAGCCTAAGAGCAGTGCCTCATGTCTAAATATGTCTTTATAGACCAGCTACTTATATTACAGGAGTTAGCCGATCATACTGATTTGGGCAACTACCCATGTGTTCAGATGATACCTGTCCAAAACTAGACCAAGACATTAGTAGCCACAACTAAGATCAAGAGCCGAAGAATGAGAGTAAGGTGGCAAAATGCAAAAAAAAGTCTTGAGAAAACCAGTAAAAAAATGTAACCATGATATGGGCAAAACAAATTATAATTTAGATTAAACATCAAAACAACTCTTTCTCACACACATGCACAAAAACAGTGCTGCATGGGATGTGGAGGGGTTTTGATTCATCCATCAATTGGGAAGAGATGATGGAAGTGAAGATTGACATGTGAATGCACACATGAATGGATGCAAGCACACATACCACACTAGACAATAAATAGATGATGGATAAGCAGGTGAAACATGTAGGGATTTACTACGCACGGATGCATAATTTGCAGTAGGATGAAGACTTTGCAGTTATGCTCAAAATTGCTAGGGAGTCCAAACTCTCAACTCATTTACACGACCAAAATATTTTATCAATATAACCGTGAATGCTTGTATGATTTCTCGTATTTTCATACATTGTTAATCATACCCTTTTCACTGTATTTTATATTTTATGAAGAGTTCTAGTTTTGAGACATAACCCAGTGAAAAATCCCTTCATCCTTCGAGAGACACGTCTCTTGCATTTGAATATCGTGATTGTTGGAATGACTTCAACAACCACCTTATGGCCATATGGCCTTACATCTCTCATTTGGCCAAAAGAGATTTCTTGTGTTTATATGCTTGTTCTTAATCGAAACCTTGCATACACATTTCTCAAGTAATCTTTACTCACCTTGTGTTTATATGCTTGTTCTCGATTGGAACCTTGCATACATACTTTCTGAGTAATCTTTACTTATTTATCACTTAGACGTATTTGAGTCCCATCTGACTCACTTATCTAGTGAAAACATCCTTAGTGACTGTCTTGGTTAGCAGATCTGCTACCATGTCACTTGAAGGAATATAGTCCACTACTATTTCATTTTTCACAAGCATATCATGAATATATTGATATTTAACTTCAATATGCTTACTTGTAGAGCTATCAACTTCTGTTTGTATTAGTCTTATAACAACTTTATTATCACAATATAGTTGAACTGGATTTTTTGGAATGTCCAATTGGAACTCATTTAGAAAATAATTTATTCACACACTAAATGTAGCTATCATATTACATGCAATATACTTAGCTTCCTGGGTATACTTTGCCACACACTCTTGTTTCTTGCATGACTATGCAATTGCTTAACATAAATACATAACCAGTGGTGGACTTTGCTTCATCTCTATTGTCAGTAAAGTTAGCATCTGAATAGCCTACAAGATTTAAACTATCTGACAGATAGCACAACTTAAGTTTCTTAGTTTTCTTTAGATATCAAAAAATTATCTCCACTGCTTCTCAGCGAGAGAACCCAGGATTACTTTGATATCTACTTACTAGACTTACAACAAAACTTACATCTGGTCTAGTACAAAGCATTGTATACATCGAGCTTCTGATTTCCTGAGCATAGGAAACATTAATTTTTCTTGTCCATCTTTTGAATAATCATTCTTAGCTTTTGGCATTTTACTACAAGAGTACCCTTTGCCTTGGTACTTTTCTTTATAATGTGAATTTTAATTTCATGGATATATGAAGCTTCACCCATATCTTTTATTTCAAATCGAGAACTTAATCATGATGTAGTCATATTTATTATGTCTATGTTATTTTTTATAATTAATATATCATCAACATAGAGGGATAACACAATAAACTTATTCTTGTTACGACAATGAAGCCATACATGATACTTCAAGTACAAGGTTTTGATGATGAGCAAGTGGAATCAACTGCATTTCAGCTAAGGCTATGAAGAAATTGAAGAATTCAGTGAAGAATCCTTGAAGACTAGTGTGCAAATGTTTAATTCATTAAAAGTCTTAGATTCTTGTAAGAGCCTTACTTAGAGTGCATATTTAGGTTGCATTTCACCTTAAAAGTCTTTAGAAAAACTTTTCTAAAAGAAACTCTTTTGAAACTCTTTTTAGAAAACTCTTTTCTTAAATGTTCATGTTTATTAGTCGACCAATAGACTTATCAGTCGACTAATCCTTTCGCGCCATATTTTCCCAAAAAATCATTTTTGTCAAATTAGTCGACCGAAGGTTTTATCAGTCGGCCGGACAGAATGTCTGTTTTCTGGAAAATTAGCAGCAGTCGACTAATGGTTTTTCAGTCGACTGAACAGAACATGTGTTTTCTGAAAATTTAGCAGCAGTCGACTAATGCTTTTTATCAGTCGACCGAACAGAATGTTTGTTTTTCAGAAGTTTTTAGCAGCAGTCGACTAAAAGGTTTTTCAGTCTACTGATGATATTATCAGTCGACTAACTTTTCTTAAGTCGACTAAGTTTCAAAAGTTCAGATTTTCAAACGGCTCGATTAACAGATCAGTCGATCGACAATAATTGTCAGTCTACTAATAACTAACTATTAGTCGACTAACTGATGTTTCAGTCGACTAATTTTGTCGTTTTCCTGAAACTTCAAAAAGGCGTGTCTTTTCATTTTTCAAACGTTTTGATCGTTCGAAATGGACCATTTTGACACCCTTTCATACTCTCAACGTATGAAATCTTTTAACTATAAATATGAGTGCATTTTACACTCAAAAACAACAATTCAATCGATTTGAATCTTGCTTTTCACTCTTATTCAGTCAAGTATTGATTTTCTCACTCACGTGATATTTTCACTTCAGTTTTTCACTCAAATCACTTTGAGAGATAGTGAATTCATGAGTAGAGTGTTTCAACAACCTCAAAAGCCAATTGCATCTCATTTGCATTCAAAAGGAAGGCTCATAGGTTGTATTGTAAGTTGTTATTTCTTTTGTGTAAAAAGAAGGACTCCTTGGTGTAAAGGAGTTGTTTGCTTTCAGTGGGATTGTTACTGAAAGTGGGACCGGTTATGGTCTGTGTGATCTTGTAGTTTACAAGGTTGATAGTGGAAAATCTCAAGCGGGTTTTGCTTGGGGACTGGATGTAGGTCGGGTTTGACCGAACCAGGATAAAATCTTGTGTTCTTTGTGTGTTTGCTTTGATATTTGCAAAATCCTTCAATATTCCGCAGAAAGTTTTAAAAGCACTATTCACCCCCCCTCTAGTGCTCGTTGCCTCGATCCTAGTGCACTTTCATTTGGTATCAAAGCAAGGTTTGCTATTACTTTGATTTGACCATCATCTAGCATGGCAACTACAACATCTCAGCACAAAGAAGGAAGCTCCTCTGTTCGTCCTCCTCTCTTTGATGGAACAAACTATGGATACTGGAAAGTAAGAATGACAATATTCCTGCAATCCATGGATCTTGATATCTGGAGAGTTGTTTCAGAAAAGTACCAAACTCCATCAACTGATTTCAGCTGATGGACCGATGATGAAAAGAAGACTGCTTCACTTAATGCCAAGGCAATGAATGCCTTATATTGTGGCGTTGACAAGGTAGAGGTCAATCGCATCTCTCAATGCTCTACAACTAATGAAATCTGGCATACTTTTCTCGTAACACACGAAGGTACGTCAAAGGTAAAGGAATCTAAAATTGCTTCTTTAGTTCATAAATTTGAATTGTTCAAAATGAAGCAAAATGAATCTATATCAGACATGGTAACTAGAATGACCGATATAACTAACACTTTGAAATCCCTTGGAAAAGAATATTCACAAGTGGATTTAGTCAGAAAAATTCTAAGGTGTTTAACTCCTGAATGGGAGAGAAAAACCACTGCTATTGAAGAAGCAAATGATCTCAATACTCTCACTCTTGAAGACTTAGTTGGTAACCTAATGACATATGAGGTCCAACTTCAAGACAGACAAGAAGAAGAGCCTAAAAAGAAATCTCTTGCTTTTAAGGCTACTTCTGACTCAGAAGATTCTGAAGAAGATGAAGATGAAGATATTGCCCTCATCACAAGGCAATTCAGAAGATTCATCAAAAAGGGAATATTTCAAAGAAAGGCAAAGAAAGCAGATTCTTCCATTCCCAATGAAGTAAAGTGCTTTAACTGCAAAAAGGCAGGACATATCAAGAAAGATTGTCCTCTTCTCAAATTCAAGCCCAAGGACCAATTCAAGAAGAAAAAGACATTCCAAGCCTGTTGGGATGATAGTGACTCCTCTTCCGATGAAGAATCAAATGAAGAAGTCGCCAACATGTGTTTTGTAGCACAAGAAGATTCGGTAAGTCAATTTGACTATGATGAGTTATTTGAAGCATTTAATGATTTATATGCTAAATTTAAGAGTCTTAGTTCTAAAAATAAAGAGTTAAAAACTGAAAATTTAACTTTTGACTCTCAAAATAAAGTGTTACTTCAAGAAATAGAAGATCTCAAGAAGGAAAATTCTTGCCAAGCACTTGAGATAAAAGAAATTGGAGTTAGAACCAATCTCTTACAAAAAGAAATATCTAGTCTTAAAGAAAAGTCAAATGATCTTCTTTCTATAGTGACCAAATTTACAAATGGTCAAGAGAATCTAGAAAAACTTCTTGGTTCTCAAAGATGCTCGGTTAATAAAACCGGATTGGGATATAGCTTCTTTGATACTCAAAATAGACCAAACTATGTGGTGAAAAATCAAAGACATTATTCTCAACCTTTTATTCATAAAACTAAACTTTCTAGTTCTAATAGAAATGCATCTAGAAATGATTATTCTAGAAATGTTTATTCTAAATTCTTTTATAGAAAAAATATTTATTATCAAAAGAAACCAAAATCCAAATGGATATGGGTTCCTAAGACTAACTCTCATGGACCCGAAAATAGAAAGGGGTCAAATGCTCTGTTTTCTGATTTTGTTGTAGGTACACAACATAAGGAGCAAATGGATATTGGACAGCGGTTGTTCCAAACATATGACTGGAAGGCCGGAGTTATTTTCCACCCTCCAAAATAAGGATGGAGGAACCGTCACCTTTGGTGACAATAACAAGGGAAAAGTGATAGGTATTGGTAATATTGGTAATCCAAAATTTCCCTTGATAGAAAATGTTCTTTTAGTGGATGGTTTAATGCATAATTTAATATCTATTAGTCAATTATGTGATAAAGGTTTTCATGTTTCTTTTGAAAATGATTTATGCTTAATTTCTGATTTTCAATCTAAAAAGATCATTTTTAAAGGTAAAAGAAGAAACAATGTGTATGAACTATATCTAGATGAATTACTCTCTTTTAATGAAAAATGTCTTATTGTTTCAAATGAAATTCAATGGTTATGGCACAAAAGACTTGGACATGTTAATTTTAAAAATATTTCAAAATTATCCAAGAATGATCTTGTAAGAGGCCTACCTAGAATACCATATAAAAAGGATCACTTATGTGATGCTTGTCAAATGGGTAAACAAATTAAGAGTTCTTTTAAAGCTAAAGATATAGTTTCAACAAAACGTCCTCTTGAACTTTTACATTTAGATCTATTTGGACCATCTAGAATTCAAAGTTTGAATGGTAGCAAGTATGCTTTTGTTATAGTAGATGATTATTCTTGGTTTACATGGGTGATTTTTCTAAAAAGCAAAAATGATGCTTTTTCAGAATTTTCTAAACTTTGTAGAAGAATTACAAATGAAAAATCTACATCTATTATTAAAATTCGTAGTGATCATGGTGGTGAATTTGAAAATGAATCTTTTCTAAAGTTTTGTGATTTACATGGTATCTCTCACAACTTTGCTTTTCCTAGAGCGGCTCCACAAAATGGAGTTGTTGAAAGAAAGAATAGAACTTTGCAAGAATGTGCTAAAACCATGCTTCAAGATAAAAATTTACCAAAATATTTTTGGGCTGAAGCAATTAATACAGCATGTTATGTCTTAAATCGTGTTCTTATTCGACCAATTTTACATAAAACATGTTTTGAATTGTATTATGATCGTATACCAAAGATCTCATATTTCAAAATTTTTGGTAGTAAATGTTTCTTGTTAAATACCAAAGATAATCTTGATAAGTTTGATTCAAAATCAGATGAATCAATATTTCTTGGATATTCTTCTAGAAGTAAAGCATATCGTATTTTCAATAAAAGAACATCTTGTATTGAAGAATCTTTACATGTTGCATTTGATGAGAATTGTGAGCAGGTTATTCCTCTAAGCGAAGAAGAAGAAGCAATACTTCAAGAAGAACCCTTGATAGAGAGTACTTCTCAAGAAAATATTCCTCTTCAACCGGTTTGGAAAGAAGTTCCTAATCATCCACATGAACAAGTTATTGGTGAAATAAAGAGTGGTGTCCAAACTAGAAGACAGTTAGAAAAATATATTGCAAATGTTGCTTTCATATCTAAATTAGAACCAAAGAATATCAATGAGGCATGTGATGATGAATTTTGGCTTTTATCCATGTCTGAAGAACTTAACCAATTTACTAGGAATGATGTTTGGGATCTAGTTGATAGACCAAAGGATCATCCAGTAATTGGAACAAGATGGGTCTTCCGAAATAAGCTGGATGAAAATGGTGAAGTCATTCGTAACAAAGCAAGGCTAGTGGCACAAGGCTATAATCAAGAAGAAGGCATAGATTTTGATGAAACCTATGCACCAGTGGCTCGATTAGAGTCAATTCGTATGATGCTTGCTTTTGCTAGTTACATGAACTTCAAATTATATCAAATTGATGTTAAGAGTGCATTTTTAAATGGACACATCAATGAAGAAGTTTATGTAGAGCAACCCCCAGACTTTGAAAATGAGAAATATCCAGAAAAGGTCTACAAATTGAAAAGATCTCTGTATGGACTCAAACAAGCACCAAGAGCGTGGTATGAAAGACTAAGATATTTTCTAGAACAATCTGGTTTTTCCATTGGTCGGGTAGACTCCACTTTATTTATTAAACATTTTAATTCAGATATTCTTATTGTGCAAATTTATGTTGATGACATGATATTTGGTTCTACTAATGATTCTCTTTGTAAAGAGTTTGCTAAGGCTATGCAGGAAGAGTTTGAAATGAGCTTGATGGGCGAATTAAACTACTTCCTTGGACTTCAAATAAAGCAAACTAAAGAAGGAATCTTCATCAATCAGGCTAAGTATACAAAAGAACTTCTTAAGAGATTTGGGATGGACTCATCGAAATCAAGAAGGAATCCTATGAGTACAACTACTTCTCTTGATAAAGATGAAAATGGTAAAAGTGTAGATACTAAGCTCTACAGAGGTATGATCGGATCTCTATTATACTTAACTGCTAGTCGACCTGATATTATGTTTAGTGTTTGTATGTGTGCAAGATTTCAAGCCAATCCAAAGGAATCTCATTTAACTGCAGTAAAACAAATTCTTCGTTATTTGAAAGATACTTCAGATTTCAGTTTGTTTTACCCAAAATCATCTTCCTTTGATTTAGTTTCATATAGTGATGCAGATTTTGCAGGAAGTAAATCTGATCGCAAGAGTACTAGTGGAACTTGTCATTTCTTGGGAAATTCCTTAGTCTCTTGGTTTAGTAAAAAGCAAAATTCAGTATCACTCTCAACAACTGAAGCTGAATATATAGCGGCTAGTTTAGCATGTTCACAAGTACTTTGGATGAAACAGACCTTAAAAGATTTTGGTTTAAACTACTCCACAACAACTATTTATTGTGATAACACTAGTGCTATAAATCTTTCGAAAAATCCTATTCAGCACTCAAGAACTAAGCATATTGAAGTCAGACATCATTTTTTAAGAGATCATGTGTTAAAAGGAGATATTTCATTAAATTTTATTTCCACTAAAGAACAACATGACGATATCTTCACTAAACCTCTTTAAAATGAAGATTTTATGAGAATTAGGAGAGAACTAGGTATTTGCTCATTTTTGGATTTATAAAAATGCTGATTTTTGAACAAAATCTCAAGATCGCACTATATTAGTCGATCGATAAAATTCTAGTCGACTGGTGTTTTTATATTTTGGAATGTATCGCATCATATTAGTCGACTGATATAGTTCTAGTCGACTGATGATATTTTTTGAAAATAAGTCACACTTTTTTAAGTCGACCGATAAAGTTTTAGTCGACTAATTTTTTTTTTTTTTTAAAAAAATTTAAGTGAAGGGACTCGACACCCCTTGGATTTGTTTTAAAACCCGTTTTTAAAAAAAAAGAGGCATTGTTTCACTTCGTACCTTTTCGTTTTTCTTAAAAACGAAACCCTTAAACCAAAAACCCCTCTTTCTCTTTTGCCTCTCTCTCTCTCTCTTCCGAAAAACCCTCGGAGTGTCGTTCGACTCCATCATCGCCGGGATTTTCTTACCATAACAGGGAGACGTCGGAATCTTGTGGCCATAATCTTCAAACGTCGAAATCCTCTTGTAGTGACTGGCGCATCTTTAAAAACACGCAGGAACTCTCTTGCTGTGACAGTGCATTGCCGGAATCCCCTTTTGGCCGACCTCTCCTCACCGTCAGCTACCGCATCGTCCTTTGTTTTTGAACGCCGGAAAGCTTTTTCCCCTTGCCGGACGTCATTTGGAAGCCGACATTTTGGTAACCATGCCTCGCACGAAGTTTGCATCTGCAAAAGGTTTAGGTTCTCCTCCTCCTACACCTACTTCAAGACATGGTTTTTCACTAAGATTACTTCGCAACCCTCTTCTCTATGACACTTTTGGATCAATTTCTGCACTACCTATTTTACCAGGCCGAAATGTTCTATTTCACCTGTTTTCTCGTTACAAAATAAGAGAATTATTTCCTGGTATTTCACATCTTTTTGATGCTTGTGCAGATACCCTTCACTATCCTTTTCTCATTCACTTGTTTTACACAAATTTACAAATGAATCATGAAACTGGAGTTTTGTCTTCTCTTGTTCGTGATGTTGAAATCGAGTTTGATTCAAAATTGCTTAGAGAAATTCTTGAAATTCCACCTTCAGACACTCTTTTCAACACTATTGAATTGAATGATGAAAGAGTTTTTGAACAAATTCTTCTTCCAGAAGCACCTCACTGCCCTCCTTTCAAAAATACTAATCTTCAAACTCGTGCACGCATTGCTGGACAAATCCTTGCCCACAATGTTCTACCCAAAACTGGTTCTTTTGATTATTATTCCACAGATCTATCTACGGTTCTTTATGTTTTATTTGGGAATATTTCTGTCAACTGGGCCAATGTGTATTTTACAAACTTGTGGAAACAAAAACCATTTCTTCCTTATGGTTGTCTTTTAACCCGTATTTTTAGACATTTTAAAGTTCCTTTAACAAATGAAAAGTACATTGAGCAAAAAGAGTTCTTTGATCAAACAATTTTTAAAAGAATGAAAATTAAATATCTGCCTCCCTTAAATGTTGATCAAACTGAACCATCTGATCCTAATGAACCATCTATTTCTGAACCTTCATCTTCTGCAACACCTTCATCTCATGCAAAAAGAAAGAAATTTTCGACAAATCAAGACCATGATGAAGTTATGCAGAGACTGGAAGCTTTGGAGCTGCATCAACACACCTTTCGTGAAGATGTGACTCAACAAGTTGCTTCAATTCAGAAGGATGTAACTGCCATTAAGAATTCGCTAAACTCTCTTTTCTGATCTTTGATCTTTGAAAAACATACTTTATGGGTTGTAATATTTTAAACTTATCTCTATTTCTGCTTATGCTATTTTTGCCCTTACTCTTTTTTATTCTGACAAAGGGGGAGATAAAGATAAAGATAGCATTACTTTGAAATTGCAGGAAGATCTTGAGAAAAAGATGATAGCAATTACATTACAGGAGATCTTGAGAAAAAGAAAGCTTTAAATGAATATATTTCTAAATGCATGAAGAAATGATGAATGGAAATGCAAACCAATCAATATGTGATATATGTGCTTTAAATGTGTTAACTTTTAATGTTTTGAAGCATATTGATAGGGGGAGTAAAATCTCCATCTATGCATCTAAATGCTTCATCTTTGATTAAGTTTGTCATCATAAAAAAGGGGGAGATTGTTACGACAATGAAGCCATACATGATACTTCAAGTACAAGGTTTTGATGATGAGCAAGTGGAATCAACTGCATTTCAGCTAAGGCTATGAAGAAATTGAAGAATTCAGTGAAGAATCCTTGAAGACTAGTGTGCAAATGTTTAATTCATTAAAAGTCTTAGATTCTTGTAAGAGCCTTACTTAGAGTGCATATTTAGGTTGCATTTCACCTTAAAAGTCTTTAGAAAAACTTTTCTAAAAGAAACTCTTTTGAAAATCTTTTTAGAAAACTCTTTTCTTAAATTTTCATGTTTATTAGTCGACCAATAGACTTATCAGTCGACTAATCCTTTCGCGCCATATTTTCCAAAAAAATCATTTTTGTCAAATTAGTCGACCGAAGGTTTTATCAGTCGACTGGACAGAATGTCTGTTTTCTGGAAAATTAGCAGCAGTCGACTAATGGTTTTTCAGTCGACTGAACAAAACATGTGTTTTCTGAAAATTTAGCAGCAGTCGACTAATGCTTTTTATCAGTCGACCGAACAGAATGTTTGTTTTTCAGAAGTTTTTAGCAGCAGTCGACTAAAAGGTTTTTTAGTCTACTGATGATATTATCAATCGACTAACTTTTCTTAAGTCGACTAAGTTTCAAAAGTTCAGATTTTCAAACGGCTCGATTAACAGATCAGTCGACCGATGATAACTGTCAGTCTACTAATAACTAACTATTAGTCGACTAACTGATGTTTCAGTCGACTAATTTTGCTGTTTTCCTGAAACTTCAAAAAGGCGTGTCTTTTCATTTTTCAAACGTTTTGATCATTCGAAATGGACCGTTTTGACACCCTTTCATACTCTCAATGTATGGAATCTTTTAACTATAAATATGAGTGCATTTTACACTAAAAAACAACAATTCAATCGATTTGAATCTTGCTTTTCACTCTTATTCAGTCAAGTATTGATTTTCTCACTCACGTGATATTTTCACTTCAGTTTTTCACTCAAATCACTTTGAGAGATAGTGATTTCGTGAGTAGAGTGTTTCAACAACCTCAAAATCCAATTGCATCTCATTTGCATTCAAAAGGAAGGCTCATAGGTTGTATTGTAAGTTGTTATTTCTTTTGTGTAAAAAGAAGGACTCCTTGGTGTAAAGGAGTTGTTTGCTTTCAGTGGGATTGTTACTGAAAGTGGGACCGGTTATGGTCTGTGTGATCTTGTAGTTTACAAGGTTGATAGTGGAAAATCTCAAGCGGGTTTTGCTTGGGGACTGGATGTAGGTCGGGTTTGACCGAACCAGGATAAAATCTTGTGTTCTTTGTGTGTTTGCTTTGAGATTTGCAAAATCCTTCAATATTCCGCAGAAAGTTTTAAAAGCACTATTCACCCCCCCTCTAGTGCTCGTTGCCTCGATCCTAGTGCACTTTCAATTCTCACTATTCTTGGCATATACACAGTGGTCCAGACTATTTGCCTCATAACCCAATTTAGTTATAGCATTATAAAAAGTCAAATACCACTGTCTTGGTGACTACTTAAGTCCATACAAAGATTTATTCAACTTGTATACTTCATCCTCTTGACCTTTAATTTTAAAACCTTATGATTGCTGCATAAAAATAATTTCATTTAATTCACCATTTAAGAAGGTCATTTTCACATGTATTTGATATAGGTCAAGATCAAAATAAGATACCAATGCCAATATAATACAAATAGATGCCAGTTTGGATACAAGAGAGTAAGTTTCTTTATAATCAATTTGTTCTCGTTGAATATAGCCTTTTGCTATTAATCTTGCCTTGAATCCATCAATAGATCCATCTGCCTTGAGTTTTTTCTTGAGAACCCACTTGCTACCAATTTCCCTATATCCATTAGGCAAAGTAACTTGTTCCCAAACTTTATTCTTTTTTATGGAGTCTAACTCATCTTTCATTACTTTCTTTCATAGTTTAGACTCATTAGAAGCAATTGAATCTTCAAAACTAAAGTTATCAAGAGTTTTATCCAAATCCATGAAGTAGCATACACTACAAGAAAAATGTTAATTAGCGACAG
Source organism: Nuphar pumila (assembly GCF_984573655.1). NCBI lineage: Eukaryota > Viridiplantae > Streptophyta > Magnoliopsida > Nymphaeales > Nymphaeaceae > Nuphar > Nuphar pumila. Next base: position 45,555,637 of record NC_143251.1, read on the forward strand.
AAATTTGCGACGGAATATTATGACAGAAATAATCTGTCGTAAATTTACGATGGATTAGCTAGAGAAAACTAGCCATCCCAAAAATTAGAATTAGTTGTAGAATTAGCGATGAAAAAATTCTGTCTCAAAATTCATTGTTGATTAACGATGGATTAGCGACAAAAAAAGTCTATCTCAAACTTCGTCGCTAATTACCGACGGAAAAATTTTGTTTCAAACTCTGTCATAACTTAGCGACGGATGAGCGACAGAAGTTTTCTATCGCTAATTAGCGACAAATTTTGAGATAAAGTTTGTTTGTCGCTAATCCGTTGCTATTTTTTGTTGTAAAATGACCCATTTAGGGCACAAAGTTCTCTCTCTGCTCTCTCTCTCTCCCCTCTTCCGCCAATCCACCTCCCTCACTCAATTTTTTTCCTCTGTCGCCTCCCATCATTCGAGCAGACGCTGACGATTGAAGCTGCCGGCCACCCCTCCAAACACCACCACCGTCTCCTTCTTCCCTACTGCCACCGATGACCACCGACCGTCGGCCGCAATCTGCCCTTGTTCCCTCAGCAACCCCACCGATGACCCATCACATATTCCTCCTACTCTGGAAACTCCGCCGAAGTCCACCAACGACCACGCTGGTGAGCTCACCTCAGCCTTTCGTACCCTTGCACCTCCCCCCTGTCTCTCTTTCCAACCTGTCGGTAGGGGGCCCCGCCCCCCTGCCATTGGTCCTTTCCGGCAGAGGGCTCTGCCCTCTGCCGGTGTTTAAGCAACAACGATAGGGGGATCCGCCCTATGCCTTTGTGTTTTGAGTATTCAAAATTTGTAGAAAATTAAGAGTCATTTTTTTTATATTTGAACCCACTCGATGGGAATCTCTTTTTCTTCCAAATTTGTTGGTTTTCTGTTGATTTAGGTGGCCGTGTAATCTTTTTCTTTTGTTTTCTCAAATGGGTGTTTCCAATTCTTTTGTATATGTCAAGAATAATGAAGGCCAAAGTCTTACCACCACCATCCACACTTTTTTCCCAGAGAGAGGGGAATCAAAGTTTTGAAATATGGTTGCATGGTTGCTGTGGATGGGAGGAACATGAACAACACCTTTTTTGTCTTTGGTCGGCCACCAACCAAAAAATGGCTGGACTGACTACCAATGGACACGAAGCTGGTGGCTGGCCTAAAAATGGCCATCCATTAAATTTCATTTTTTTGTTAATTATTTGAGGTTTGAAAATCCAAAACTCAAAACTTGGTTTTTAAAGGTTTTTGTGTCATCCAAACACAAACACCTGATTTTTGACAAACTAGGTTTGCCAAAACCAGGTTTACAAGCAAACCAGGTTTCTGAAAAGTTTTGTCTTTTGTCATCCATATGGGGCCTAAAAGTATCTCAAAAACTTCAAAAGTAAAATTCTTTCGATGCACTAAAATTTATGATCAGTAAAAGTGATTGATTTTTATTTTTTATTCTTTCTCTGTAAAATTTGGTTTTTCTATATTATTTTTAAAATTAGTTTTCTTCTGCTTCTCCCTGTGTCTTTGTCTTTGACCGACATGAGTAATGTGTATTGTAGGTGCGTAGTAGAGGAAAATGCGTGATGCTTAATGCTAAGCATCGCATGAAGCTTAAAATGCCATGCGAAAAGAAAAAAAAATATATAAATGCAAAAGCATGAAAATTGGGTAAATACCCGTGGTGAGTAAGTGATGCAAGCACATCACATGTTATTTATTTTCTTGGATGCAACACTTTTCTGCTCACACACTCACTTAGTTGTGGATATCTAGGACTGTTTTGCTGGAGTTTGAAGATTATGTTGAGCATGATTTGAATGTACGAGAATAGAAGTGCTCTTATTTTTGTAGTTCGGAGACCATGCTAGTCATGGTTGTAGTTATCAGGATATTGGAATGTGTTTGCTGCAAGTACATGTTTGACATTATTGTGATATGAATGATTGAATGTATTGCAATGTTTGACATGACTATCCATACTTGCATGAAGTTATTTTTTATTTGATTATACATTCTATGTGAAATTGTATCATGAAAACATGCTTAAAATGAATGTATCGTGTTTGTGTGATATATATCAATTTATAATATAATATTATTATGATTTTTTTTTAACTTGTTAAACAAGTGATGAGAAAGAAGAAGAATATGAAAGTCAAACAAGTGATGAGGAAGCATACTCGAGCTAGTGAAATATATCTTGTAATACATACCACAACATTTTCTCATATGAACCATCTATTTTAACATTATATCTTGCATATCATGTTACATTCCATGCATACTTAGCATGTACATGAACAGTTCATGCATAGTTATAAAATTGATTCATGTAAGACTGTGAACACCCCAAATTTTTCAAAGTTTCAAAATTTCCCTTTTTGCCCCTAGGACACACCTTCTGAGCCAGTCAGAAGGGCAATTAGGTCAATTTCTAATTATTTCTTGGATCCACTTCCTTGTTGAAGATCCAAAGCCCAATTTCATTTTCTACACTTGACCCAATCTCGAATCCAGATCAGATATCCAAATCCAATTCTGAGCCCGATTCTCCTATTTTCAATTCAAAATCTAAAAATCCAAAATTAATTTTTGAAATGGCTCAGACATTTCATTCAGATCCAATCTTTATTTGGATCCATTCCTCACAACTTTACTCAGTTAGAGATCCAAACTTGATATTTACTCAAAATCTCATATCTAGATCCATTTTGAAGCTCAATTTTTAAAATTATCTCTGTTATTTCATAAACCCTCCTTTTGAAAAATCCTCAAATTGCAAAGCAAATATTTTACAAAATCTTTTAAAAACTTCATATGGATCCCCTCCCTTGTATTTTTAGTTTTTTTTCTCTTTCTTTCAAAAATATAAAAAGGGCGATTTTAGAAAGTAACTTTGCCCCCCTTTTGAAAATCGTCGTAACTAAAACCTTTTTCTTGAAATTTTTTAAAAGCTTGAGGGGCCATTTTTTTAAAAAAATGTAACGGCTTCCCCTTTTATAAACACCATCGAAGGAGCATTGCAAAGGGACATTTAAGCCTTGCAAGTAGCTCCCGATTTCTCCTCTTCTCCCTATTTCCTTTTCCCTTCCTTCTCCCCTTCCTCTCTTCCCCTTTTTCTCTATTTTCTTTTCTTGTTTAGTGAAGGAGCTCGCTCCATCCCCAACATACAGAGGAAACGCCACCTCCTCTCAATCAATCCACGGTGAGTAGCTTCTCTCTTTTCCTCTTCTCTACTTCTTTTCTTTCTTCTCATCTTGTTCTTTTTTTTTCCTCTTTCTGTTTTCATGATTTTCCTTGTTTGTTCTTCACTGTTCAATGGAAAGCATCCTTTGTAGCATCAATCTGCATATAGTAGCATCGATCTACATATTGCAACATTATCAATCTCATTTGCATATTGCATTATCAAGATCATCAGAGCACTTTGCATTCACTTGCATTCTCTATATTTTGTTCCACCTGCAACACAAAATTATTTTCACTTCCATTTTTGTATCTTATTGCATTCTCGCATTTCATTCTCTGTTACTCTCTATTTAGCATCCGTCCTTTTATTTTTTCCATTTCTCATTTGCACTTCATTTCTAGCATTTTATTACAATTATGTGTATTTTTTTTCTTTAGTGTTAAGTTTGATATGTTTTGCGATCTCATTCTCATCGGCATCTCATTTTCCCTTTTGAAAAAAAATTTCTTCTTATTCACATTAATCTCCATTGCATTCCATTTAATATTCAATCGATTAGATCCGATCCATCATCGAATTTGATCTTTTTACTCTATTTCTCTCATGAAAACATGGAAAATGCTAAAGACTCACGCATTTGTTCTACTGGGAGATTCAGTATCCAGCTTCATCAGGTGTTGATCTGCTGTGCATTGACTCGATGTCCTGCAATTGAACTGAGTTCAATTCAGAAAAAGACTAAGTATCGGCCTTCCGCAAATTTCAATATATGTCATGATATGTTTTGTTGTGCTAAATTAAACTGGATTCACATTTGGTTTGCTATTAAATGTTTCACTCTGATTTTCTGTGAAACTCTTATATGATTCCTAAGGAAATCTGACATCCGGCTACAAAAGTTTGATGCCTCTGATTCAATTTCATTGCGAGTTTCATTTGTTTGATTTGTTGTAAGGGTTTGCATTCGATTCACAATAAAATTGCTTTTCTCTGATTTGCATTTGATTTCCTACATGCCCTCTTTTCTTCTTTTTCATCCTGAGACCTGCTCTCATTTCATCACAACATTCACCGTGTTATTTCCATTCAATGCATTTCTACCTTCAGCAGTTGTGTTAACCGAGTTGTTGCATCAATCACACTTCATGCCTTTATAACATCAAGTAACTACCTCATCTGATTCTGTTGAAGGCAAGCCGAACTCTGATCCATCTCTCTGAAGCAAGGTTTTAACCTTTTTGATGCTCTCACAGCCTAATTTGTTGGTGGTTGGATTATCATACATGTGGAAGTTGATATCATTTAGAAGCTCTTCATCAGCCAAAAGCTTTCTTAACTCTGACCCACTGTTAACCTTAATACCTTAGATCCTTATAGCATGCTTCAGGGCTAGTGCATCCGCCAAGTCTTGAATAACAACCTGAAGAATGTTTGCAAATCGAGTTTAATCTAATGACTCGTTTCCCTCAGCTCCATGTTCTTTTCAGGATGTTATCAAGGAGAGCATCAGATTCTGTGTTAACTGATGGTGGCAGAATTCCTAATTCTATTCCCATTTGAATGAAAGCATTTTGCACTGCACTTTTGCAAAGCTTTCTCATATCACTTATATCCAAATCAGTAAACACATTTACTGCTGAGCATCGGCAGTTCACAGATTTTTTTCCTTCTTTTTTCTTCTTCTTTGCATTTGCCGTGAAGCATATCTCTGCTATATCATGAATACTTCTTTGGATTTGCTTGTAAAAGCTCAAATCAGTGTCCATTGTCAATTTGGAATTCGATTCTGCATTTGCTGTGAAGTATGCTTCTGCTGTACTATGAAGGCCTTTCTGGATTTTCCTGCAAAAGTTTAATCATCATCCCTTGTTGATTTGAAGTTGAATTTGCATATAATTCATTATGAAGTCCTTTGGTTTCATTATGAAGTCCTTCTATGCATTTGATTCTATCATAAACCTTTTTTTTTTGCATTTGATTTTACCATGAAAACCTGAGTTACAGTTGCTGTAAAAGAAACTCGTTATAACTTACTGTTGTGATCGTTGCAAAATTTTCCCCTCTTTTACCTCTTTTCCTTCCTTTTCTTTCAGCCTTTTTCTCTTTTTGAAGGGGAAAAAGAAAGAAAGAAAGAAGAGAAAGAAAGAAGAAAGGAAACTCTTTTGCAAGGTCTCACTTGACCTTTATTTGAAAAAGATTTATTTTGAAAAATTACTCGCCTCCATTTTGAAAATTTGTGGGAAAAATGAAGAGACGAGATTCGATCGTCGGTACGAGGTCCAACCGTTCCTGGCACCTTTACTAGGGGTAATTGAACCAAGGATCGAATTCATGCCTTTTGCTTTGCCTAAATTTGTCTAAGTGGTTATTTTGAAATCCTAAATGCACATTGAATCATGCTTGTGCTATGCAAATGAAAAGATATATGCTTTTGAGAAATGCTTCAGAAATTTTGGATTTTTCCAAGTGATTTTAAAATAAGTTTGAAAATATCCTTGAAGAAATGGTTCAAAGATTGAATTTGATTTGAAAATTTGGGATTTGAATCCAAAATTTGGATTTGAAGTGAATTTGAGATCTAAAAAGGGAATTTGAAATTTAGAAGTTGAAATCAATACTGAGATCAAAGATTGAAATGGAATTTTGATTTTGAGAGTTTTTGAAATTGAAATTTGAATTTAAAAGGAAGATTTGAAATCGAAAATGAATTTTGAAAAAAGAGTGAAATTTGAAGAATAAAGACTGGATTTGGAGTTGGAATTTGAAATAAACGTTAAAATTGGATTTCAAAATTGAATTTAGGATTTGAAATTGGACTTGGCAATTGAAATCAGAATGGAATTTGAAAGTTGAATTGAATTTTGAAATTGGAATATTGAATTGATTTCAGAATTTGACTTGGTGTATGAAATCAGAATTGAATTTGATGATTGATTTAGAAATTCAAAGTAAATCTCAAAATTTGATTTGGAATCTCAAAGTGAATTTCAAAACTTTGATTAGAGTTGAATTAAAACTCAAGATTTGAAACAGAATTCGAAATTTTGAAATAAAAATAAAGAATTTGAATGAAATTTTGAGTTAAAATATGAAATTCAGAAATGAGAATTGAAAATTGGAAATAAAATCTAAAACAGAATGGATTTGAGAATAAAAGGATAAATATGAATTTATAAATGGAAGTTTAAAATGATTTTTAATTTTAGAAGTGAAAACTGTTTTTTTGAAGATTTATTTCAAAAATCAATTAGAATTTTGAAGATAATTTGGAAAAGAATGCAATTTTATTCTAAATGATGAATGCTTTGAAATTTATTTAAAGATTGGAATTTAAAAAGCAAATTTTATTCTTTAATAGAATTGAAATAAGATTAAATCATAATACATTCATGACTATGGTCACAAACATATTATAATCTAATCTATATTTAAATTCTAATAAATAATAGAATAAATTTTTGTGCCTTTATAGGATTTAAAATAAAATTAACCTTTAATATACCCATGACTATGACTACAAATATATCTCAAGTTAATTTATATCTTAAATTCTGATTGAAGAAAAAAATGATATTTAGAAAAATATGATGGAAATCAATTGTTAAAGATAAAAATCCTAAATATTGTTCACATTTTGACTATGGCTATAAATGTGAATCATTTACTTAGGGTTATTTACCTCTTATTAGAACGGTGCACGTGCCATTCGTGTTTTACCATTGTAAATTTTTGAAATAAAAATAAAATGAGATGTCACAAACACTTATGAGAACTATATGCTCATACATTCTATTCTAAGCAGAAAAATAGAAATTCTCATTAATATCAAATTATTACAGTCTTAAATTAAAATAGAAATATCAAAATTCCTAATCTAGGAAAGGAAAACAACATCTTATAAGCTTCTCCTACAAATATGAGTTAGCACAAGCAGAAGAAATGCAAAATACAAAGAAGAAATTTAAAATACCATATTAAAACTAATATGCAGATGATTATGCCTAAGCTATAGTGGAAATGCATATGTTAATGAAAATGCAATGCCTAAATGCAATGCATTATGAAGAAATGCATATGCAATGCCTAAATGCAATGCAAATGCTAATGAAGGAAATGCATAAGCAATGCCTAAGTGCAATGCAAATGCTAATGAGGAAAATGTATATGCAATGCCTAAGTGCAATGCATGTGTTGATGAAGATGCAATGCCTAAATGCAATGCATTATGAAGAAATGCATATGCAATGCCTAAATGCAATGCAAATGCTAATGAAGGAAATACATAAGCAATGCCTAAGTGCAATACAAATGCTAATGAACAATGCATACACATATACCTAAGTGATAATGCTTATGCTAAATGAAGAATGCATACACATTTATAAGATGAAATGCATATATATATATGCATAACAGAAAATGCATATGGATATGACAAACTGAAAATGTCTAAAAAAAATGCAATATAAGCATATGCATGTTATCGTCTGTTATCATCGCAAAATTTTTAACTTTTTGCGAGTCAAACTGACATTTGAAAAAGTTTTTGAAAATAACTCACCTCCGTTTTTAAAATGCGGGATAATTCCGTAGAATGGGACTCGCCTGTCGGTATGAGGTTCGACCGTTCCTGCCACCTTTAACAGGGGTAATCGAACCAAGGATCAATCTACTGCTCTGCTCTATTCAACTTGTCTAAATCATATTCTAATTTCTAAATGCACATAGAATCAGGCATGTGCTATGAATTTTCTGAAAATGCAAGTTTGAAAACATGATGTTTGCTTTGAATAACTGAAATACTTAGAATAGATATCACATGGAAAATCGTGAATTGGGATTTGAAATGTACTTCTGAGAAAAGTAAAAATCGATTTCTGAAGAATCTAGAGGTTTTGTGAAAATCGATTTTGAGAAATATGAAATAACTTTGAAAAACTTGATTTCTTTGAATTCAAACTTTGAAATTGAAAATATAACTTAGAAAAATCGAATTTGGAACTTGGGAAATACTTGAAATATCATTGGCAAATCAATATTTTGAGAAAATCGATTTTTGAATAATACTTAGAGAATTTTGAGAAAATGAACTTCTTTGAATTGAGATTCGAATTGGAATTGGCAAATGCATGAAATGAATGAATATGAATTTGAGGAATTGAGAAATACTTTTTGTATTTTTGAGAAAGGCAGTGCATTTTTGAAGTTAGCCTAAGAGTGTAGGCTGAATGTGGCTAATGTGAAGATCATAAATCTGGGTATCATTCATATTCTGACTATGGCCATAAATACGAATTCCACCAAGTTTATAAACTTCATAAAAGCTAGTGCATGTGCCATTTGTGTAAACCATAGTGAATTGGTAAAAATATGCATGAATTGGCATACATAACAGTTATATATCAAAGCTTAAAACTATATGCAATGCATCCTATTCTATGCAGGAATTGAAATTCTTATTCCAAAGTTAATTTAATTTACATCACTATTGAAATTTAAATACATGAAAAATAAAGTCTTCAATGTACCTGCAAAACTAGAAAACTTGGTTAATGAAAATATGTTGGCTTTTCTAGGTTTATCCAGTAATATCTAGAAATTACTGGATTTTGCTAGATATAAGCCTTTTCCATGATTCCCTTAAATAAAAATGATAAAATATGAAGAAATAATAAAGATAAAATATGAAATTTCGAAATTGGGGTCAAAATGACCAAAATACCCCTAATAACAAGACTATGGCCTTGAAATTAGGGTTTTCAGAAAGATATTTGGTAAAATGCAAGTTTTGAAATTCAAATGCAAATAAACTAGGCTAAAATATGATATGACATACTTAAACACATGAAAACTAAGGTTAGGGATTTCGAAATTGAGGTCAAATCACCAAATTTCCCCTGATAGCAAGACTATGGCCTTGAAATCAGGGTTTTCTGAAATAGATTTTGGTAAAAACTTGGGTTTTAAGGACTAAATGAAATCAAATTAACATCAAATTTGACCTAAAGTATCCTAATATGATTATGAATGTGATTAAACCCTAAAAATATATGCTTATGCACGAAAATCCAAGAATATCACAAAAACTGTGATTTTGGCAGTGTTTTTGGATCTTTCAGGAACCCAGTTTTGCAATTTGCTTAATTCAGCCATCAATCAGATTCCAAAATTCATCAAATTTGGTACCTACACTTGTTATAACCCTAATTTTGAATTATAATTATAAAAATATTTTTTTGACATTAAATTAACCCGAAAATTGCATCAAACCCTAAAAATATGCTATTTTTGACCTAGTTGATCAACCAGTTTCAGAGTTAGACCCAAATTAGGGGTCAATCTTTCATAAAAATCTATGAAATTTTACAGAGACAAACTAGGAAGAAAAACAAAGATTTTCCAATTTACAGATTGGAAAAATCATCTTCGGTTAGGGAGAAACCTTTCCGGCAATCTGAACTAAAATCTAATAAATCTAACAGGGGTTAAAACAGATACTTTCAATTGATAATTTCGGGATAAATAAAAATACTGATCTAAAATATCTGATATTTTAGCAGTAAATATTAGACATAAAAATAATAATACTCACTTTTTACAGATCATGAATCGGATCTGTGGTTTGAGATTTATGAATAACACAAGTCTGATTAGGGTTTTGGAAAACCCTAACGAGTTTTAAATTGAAAATCAGAGTCTCTGACAAAGGAAAAATACTAAACAGTAATAAAAAAATTTTAAAATTTCACAGTAGACATATCTAATTAATGTGAATCCATGTCACTTTACAGATCTAAAATCGGATATAGGATGAGAAAAATATCATCACAACAAGTTACCTTCCTGATTTTAACAACGATTTTAAAGTTTTAAAACCCGACTTGATGTCTGATTTGTCTGACAGAGTTCCCGAAGTCCAAAATCTTTGCTTTTTTTACAGTAGATCAATCACATATGCATGCATCACATATAAAAAAATCAGAAATAAACAACAAGGATTTAAATCCGAAATAACATTATCTTTACTGTTCTAAACCTAAAACACACAGAAATCTAAGAAACTATAAAAACTATGCATTAATTAATGTAAAACAATAAAATAAACCATAAAGCAGTAAATAAAAATTTTTCTATGCTGGAAAACGTAAAATAAACATGAATAAACAGATAAATAAATAAAATACAGGGAATCAATGGCTGAAATTTGCTTTCACCTTTGAAATCATGGATTTAACCCATTTAACGGGTAAATCTCACGTTTCGTCGGTTAAGAACATGAAAAACGTACCTCTCATCGATTTTAATGGATTAGAATCCTTGAAATCACCCTCAAACTGAGTTAGATCATCTTCTTGGGTCGATTTTGGGGTTCTTGGATGAAATCCATGGTTAAATCCATGAACACAAGAGTTTCCATGGTGAAATCTATTGAAAAATCATAAAAACTAATAAAATAATAATAAAATAATATTAAATAAACTCACCTTGGGGCTGCAGCTACAATGGAGGAAGGTGGAGGTGCTGGAGAGGAGAGAGAAGCCACGAAAATTTGAGAGAAAAAGAGCTCTTTTTTGACCTCTTGAAGTCCCCTATTTATAGGTTTTCAAAACCTCCTTAATTAGGGTTAATTAAGGACTTTTATTTTTTTAGAACTCTTTCTAATAAATCCAATAAATGGGGCAACGATTTTTTGTGGTTTTCTAACCCTAAATGAACTCTAATTAAACTCTAATTAATACCTAATTAAACCCTAAAAAGTCGAAATGTGACACCACCTAGTATGGACCCACATTTGGTTTTTAAAACCTGAATTTAAAACCTTTAAAAACCAATGGTTTAAAAATTAAATAAAATGGATTTTTAAAATTGATTTTGACTCCTCTAAACCCCTAACCTAACTAGGACAATGACTAACCCTAGTCTAGCCCTGACTTACTCGAATATGGCGCCACCCCGAGTGGGCCCTACTTGAGTTTTTTTCAAAAAGCGATTTTAAAACTTGAAATCGAAGGAGTTTTCAAAAGAGATTCAAAAGTAGACTTGAAATTAAAAGTTTTGAAATGGCACAGAGTTCCAACTGGGTCAGAACTCCTCTGAATATGGCACCAACTGAGTGGACCCCACATCAGAGTTTTGAAAATTTGAAATGAATACTGAAAATGGCTTTGAAAAGGGGTTAAAATCAATAGTTGAAATTCAAAGATTTTTGAAAATTGAGTCTCAAGCGAACTGGACTCTGGCCTAGAGTCCTGGATTTTTAGGACTCTGTGATTTTGGTTTTTAAAAGCCAAATAAAGAAATTTTTGAAAAGATTTCATCGAAAATGGTGAAACAAGTCAGAAAATACAGTCAGGGTTAGACTCCTAACTCGATCAGAACTCTAAATTAGAGTCCTGGATTAACTGGACTCTACAAAATGACCTAAATTTTGAAAATAAATGAAAATAAATAAAAAATGGAAATGACAACGGACTTCAAAACAGACTCCTGACTGGACTAGGACTCTGGGTGTAACACCCCAAAAATCCAGGACTTGTAACTTTTTTGAATAGTTTAAAAAGCTTTGAAATCATACAATAATCAGAGTTTAAATAAAACTTCAGCGGAAAATGATATTTTTAAAACCACAAGTCAATGGACCTTGAGCGCATTACAGCGTAAACTTTCCTTTTGTCAAATCCCGCACAACCATTGAAATCAAATGGTCTAGAAACGGAGTTTCAATAATTGAGAATTCGTTTGTTGAAACCAAGAAGAAGCTTACTAAAATAGTTTTATTAACTCACGGTTTAAGAAAAGGGAAATTTTGAAACACACTTTATTCCAAATTTATCAACATGTCCTCAGGAGCGAAACGTCAGGGAAAGAGCTCTATCTTGATCTCATCACGCCATCATGCCATCGCGACTATATTACCTATCCATTACCTGCCCATAAAATGGGTCAGTTTCACTAAAAACTGGTAGGTGCACAGACATGACAATATTGAACATAATTAAGCAGAATAATTTAATATGTCAGGTAGACAGACAATTATATAGCAATTTAATTTCAACAGATTCAGAGAGCAACTATCATGAGCACAATGCTAAAATTATTACAAGCATTTTACTGACACAAGTAGGCTAACTATTACAAGCGAAGCACTGCACAAGAAAGTTAACTAGCAAAATACAATGCTTCGTCAACCACACACACAATTCCATAAGTATTGAACCTGTTGTATCCTATAACTTCCATATGGGCATAACTCAACAAATTGTGTGATCAGATTATGTTTCGATATTAACTGGCCAAACGGGTACGCACAAGGCACGACTCTAGAAACAGCCTAGACTGATCCGGGGGTTTATTATGCTATGTATTTTATGATAACCCGGACAGCTGACTGAGTCCGCACCTAAGGGGACGGTCGGTGACCAAGAGAGAAATCCCCGAAGCAGCATAAACAATAGATGCATCCCAAACATGGAGAGCTACCACCTAGGATAATTATGGTAGTCTCATTCCCCTAACTCCGATGACTGGGGAAGCCGAGTCTTTTGCTCGTAACTGCCATTAATGGCCTGTCCATCGAAGTTTTGTACCTTCCTTTCCTCTCTCCTGATAGGAGTCAGCGATTCGAATGAGTACATCAGGGGTAGTTAACTGAAGACCCATTCTACATACCCTGGTCTTTCGACCCACTCGAGTATCTTGCCGATGAAGGCGAAAACATCACTTATTTAGGTGATCACAACATTTTCTTATTTGCGCTCATCGAGGTTGCCACAACCTACTCATCCAATCATCGCAACGTAAGAAGACGTACTTGTCAAAAAGTACGATCGTACATGTCATAAGTGTAAACACCCCAAATTTTCACTCACCTCCCCGACATTTCCATCTCCCATCATCATCCAGCCTCTGAAATCGCTGGAGGGAAAAATGGTCATTTTCTGAGCCCGGACCTTGCAAAAATCTAAATTTCATCTGAAACTCTCAAAATTTCTCTAATTTTAACTCAGATGTTCAAAAAAAATTTATTCCTGACAGGAGACAGACAGCTCCAAGTCTTGGTTCAAGATTGCATTTCATAAGACATGACATTGCATATCAATGCATGAGCATTTCAAATCACTGCACTGCACAGCATGTCATTTCGAGGTCCAGAACTCTTGATTTCAAAAAATTTCAATCCAGATTAGAATTTCAATTCTTTTCAAAATTGATTTCAAAACCCTGGGTCTTCAAAATTATCAATTCTTCCCATTTTACCCCCAGGACTCTGAATGTCAAAATATTTTCTCAGGAAAACGATCTGGATAGTTTTTAATATGGATTTCAGTCACTTCACCTCAGATTTTGCCCTTTTTGACAATTTCAAATATCTTTCTTTTACAAAATCGCCCTACAAGGGCCAACTCTTTCCAAAATTCCTGTTTTGCCCATTAGTCCAGATTTTATGAAAATTCCAAAAAGAAGTTGTTTTATCCTTATTTCAGTAAATAAACAATGTGGGACCCACACGGAGGTGGTGTCACACAAGCTTTTCTTTTGAAAACCTGAACTTTGAAAAACCAAAAAAAATAGGAACCTTGTCCCCTAGATTGGTGCCACTTGTCCTTTCTCTCTCCTCCCATTTACCTGCCATGTGTCAGCATAGGGTTCACCTAGAGTTGGCGCCACATGTCACCTTCTCTCTTCTGCCACCCTTTGACACGTGTCAGTGTGAGACCACCTTAAGATGCTGCCACATGTCATTAGTCGTCCTCTTTATTTTATGCCATGTGTCAATGTCTACCATCTTCACCCTGTGCCAAGTGTCATTCCAAGGTCACCATGAAATGCCACGTGTCATGTGTTGTCCTGTTCAGAAAAAGTAGAACTTGTCTCCCCTGAGGTGGCACCATTTGAATTATGTCTCCTGCAAGTGACACATGTCACTCTCTCCTTTCCTCAGGAAAAGCAAGCGACACGTGTCAATCTCTGCTCCTTTCAGAAAAAGCAGAGGACACATGTCTCCCTCCTATTTTTCTCAGAAAAGTAGATGACACATGTCATCTCCAGCTTCCTTTAGAAAAAGTAGAAGACACATGTCACTCCCTGCTTTTCTCAGAAAAAGCAAGTGACACATGTCACCCTCTGCTCTTCTCAGAAAAAGCAAGGGACACGTGTCTCTCTCTGCTTTCTTCAGAAAAAGCAAGTGACACATGTCACTTTCTGCCTCCTTCAGAGAAAGCTAGAATTCAAATGTTCAAACTCCAGTCTGAGGTGGCGCAAATCCTGAACTTCACCTTTTCTATTTTGTGTGAGATGGTGCCACGTGTCCCTTTTCCTCCCTCTTGCCACATGTCATTGTAGGAGCCACCCTGAGGTGGTGCCACATGTCAGTCTCTCCTTTCATCAGAAAAAGTAGAATTCAAACCCCTCTGAGGTGGCATCTTCTGCTTTCTCTGCTCCTACCTTCTGACACATGGCAATGTGGATGCTCTGAGATGGCGCCACATGGAAGTCTCTCCTCCTTCCAGAATAAAGCAGAATTTGAATTTCAAACTCCAAGACAACACCCTCTGAGATGGCGCCACATGGAGGGCTCAGATTAAGCTTCTTTGAATTTCAAAATTTTCCAAAAATCTCTATAAATACAAGGCCCCATGCCCAGCCTAGGGGGGCTTTTTTTGGATTTAGCATTTTCACTCTGAGAGCCCTGTTTGAGAATTGAACTTCAGAATTCCATTTTCATTCTTTCTTGGTTTCCTCTGGATTCACGCCCCTCTGGAGCCCATTATCAAGGTAGCCACTCATTTTGGGAGTTCCAAAACCGCTGGAGAACACAAGGTAAGCCTCCATTCCTATTGATTTCACTATGATAATTCTTTTGGTTTGATTCGTGTTGTCGTTTGAAGAAAGAGCTCATCCGAGGGATGGATTGAGCTATTCTCATAAAACGACATATATAAAAATACATAATTATACTTTCTTGATGATTTTTAACATGCATGTAGTTAGCTAGATTTAATTTGCATTTTATTTCATTCATTTAGTACATTTCATGAATTAATTAGGATTAATTTAGCATTTATTTCAATTCTGCTTATTTTCAGTAGGTCTCTGTTTTTGTCAGTCAGTCCACACGTCATTTCATGCATTTATTTTTTATTAAAAATCCCAAAAAAATCACGTAATGCGCCCTGAGGTGTCCCTGAAATTTTGCCAAAAATTCGGAGGCATTTGAATTTGTTTACTGCGGTAAACATTCAAAATGGCAAGTCGGGTTTTTTTTACCCGGGATGCGTTTTGAAAATCATTTGCCGACGTTTAAAATCGAGATATCCCTTATGGAAGATCCGATTTTCGATCCGAAAAATGTTATGAATTTGGGAGAATGTCTAGTGTTTAATATGATTTTTTAAGATTTTTATGATTTTTTTTAATGTCTTAGAAAAATCCGAGATTTCGGGACACGTGTCAGAGCCTAATTTGGGCCTCTGAGATCTTGGATCGACTTAGAGATATGGTTTCTCTTTGTGTGTTGCTCCAAATCCGAAACTGTAAAAAGTGAAAGTGGTGTACGAGATGTCCTCTGTTTGAATCTAAAAGGCTGTATTTTTTAAAACAGTGTTGACCCCTGATTCTGAGTTTTCTTGTCATTCCTCTATTTTGCTACATTTGTCTGTTCTGTTAGTTTAGGCAGAAATAGTTATATTTTTATATGTGTTTCCGTTGATCAAATTCCAAAGTCATAAACATGAAAGTTGTTCATGTAGATGTCGTGCATAACTCTGATTAATTTCATAAATTTCCATGGCTTTTTGTATTTCTTTAGCATTTTTCATCAGATTAGTGTGATTTTTACCTCTTTCAGAACTAAATCTCTGTTATTGAACTCACTATGGCTCAAATCCCGAGGCTGTAAAAACCAAAAATGTTCCATTTCGGGTCTTTTAGCAGTCTGCAAAATATCAGAAGTTTTCATGGTGTAAATCTTGCATTATCATATTAGGCATTGCATTTGGTTCGGATCCATAGGCAAAATCCATCATTTTTAGGACTTTCCTTGAATTTTAGCATTTAAATCATATCATTTCGTGATTTTTAACATTCTAGGTTGTTTATCAGAGTGTTTAGATGCTTCATACCGAATTTGGTGCAATTTGGAATCTATTTAAGGTTCGGATCATCCATAATACCAAAATAGGGTCCCGCAGGACCCGGATCCAAGCGAAAAACAAGCGAAAATCGTTATTTTTGATAAATTGCAAAATACCAAATTCTGATTTTACAGTCTTAATGTGTCTAGCAGCATGTCATCATATCTCTTACTGCATTTTATCATCATTTGATTCAATTTGAACTTCAAAATCTCAATTTTACCAAGTTTTCCTTCAAAGAACCCTGATTTTAAAGGTGTAACTTTAATTTTAGGGGTATTTTGGTCATTTTAACCTCAATTCCGAATTTCAAATTATTTTCTACTGAATTTCTAGCATTTTCATCATTTCAAAATATCAAGGAAGCATGAGAATAGGGTTTATATCCAATTAAGTCCAATAATTTCATAATATTATTGGAAAATCTTGGAAAAACCCACATATTTGAGCTAACCTTATTTCAAGTTTGGCAGAGACATTCAAAAGAAGGAGCTGAAGTCTGCAAATTTCTTTTATTTCCTTTATTTAGTGATGTAATAATGTAAATTTTGGAATAAGAGAGTTAATTTCCTGCTTAGACTAGGATGCATATCATATAGTTTGAATTTATACAAATATCCTGCTTATGTGATGCATACATCTTATTTCAAAAGCACTATGGATGTTCACGAATGGCACGTGCACCAACTCTTAGGGAGTTGACGGACTCGGTGGGATCCATATTTACGGCCCTAGTCGGAATATGGACGAGACCGAGATCCCTCATCTTTCTACTAGTCACATTGAGCCTACACTCTTAGGCTATCTTAAAATGCACATCATATTTCTGAAGTTTTCAAAATCATGTGCATCAAATCAACTAAGTTCTGAACATATTCATGGCCACAGTCAGAATATGTAAAGGATTTATTTGGACTTAATGCACATTTTCCAACCAATTCCTCAGAAAATCTTCTCAAAGTGCATTCATTCACTCATGTCATTTGCATTATGAAATCATTGATTTTCTCAAGATTTTCTCAAGAAAACTTCATTCTCAAGAAATCGATTTCTCAAGAAATTCTAAGGATTTTTCAAAATTGGTTTTCCAAAGACAAGTTTCTCCACAGTTTTCCCTGGAAAATGATATTTTCTTAAGAGATTCAAAAGAGTTTTCCAATCTTTCTCCAAGATCCAAAATCGATTTCCAAGTATTTCAAAAGGTAAAATTCCCAGGATTTCGATTCCCCAAGTTTTGAATTTCCTTCTCCAATGAGTTTTCCTATAAATTTTCCATTATTTTCCTAAGAAAACTCTCAAAGTCCAAGTTTTCCTAAGAAGTATTTCCCTTTTCAAAAGGTTCATCTTTTCTCAAGAGTCACTTCCATTTTCCCAGGATTTTCAACCATTCATAATTTTCCCAAGTCTTTATGAACTTTCCTGAGATTTCAAATCTTTTTCATCTGAGTTTCCTGAGAAATTGACTTTCAGCTTTTTCCTGAGAGAATCTTTTCAACTCCAAATATTCTCCAAGCATACATCATGTTTTCCCAACTTGCATTTTCCAAAATCTCATAGCACATGCCTGAATTCTCTGTGCATTTAGGATAGAACATAACTTCGATAATTTAACTAAGTCAAGCATAGTTTTGGTCCTTGGTTCGATTACCCCTGTTAAAGGCGGCAGGAATGGTCGAACCTCGTACCGACAGGTCGAGTCCCATCCCATGGATTTTCCCACAATTTTCAAAACGGAGGCAAGTATTTCAAAACATTTTCCAAAATCCGGTCAAGTTTGAAGCGCGAAAGCGTTTCCTCTTTCTCTCTTCCGCAAGGAAGGGAAGACAGGGGAAAAAATTTCGCGACAATAACAGGTTTGGCGACCGTGATGGGACATGTCCTTGTCTGATCAAAAGTATGCTTGACTTAGTTCAATTATGAAAATTGTGTTCACAAAATGTCAGCTCTTTTACTTTCAATATCATGTGAGCCTAGGAGCCTAGATTCTGACCTAGCTGACATTGATTGCATGTAGCTTAGGCATGGTTTGGTAGGACTAGATTGAGGAGAAATTTTCATGCTCACATAGACTTAGGTCTAAATACAACTCTCCTCAATTTAGGATCTGAATGCTAACAATGTGTGCTTCTTCAAAGTTTTCAAAATCTATCTCTCTAGGACTTAGAGCCTTCTATTTCTTGCATGTGATCATTTTTTTCAAAACTCCCTTACCTATCTTTACTCGATCTTCACGTTGCTGGGCTCTCTTCTAGAACCATAGTTCGGAACAGAGCCTCACAACTGGGCCAACTATTTGGGTTAACACCCCCCTACTACGTACCGTGGGCCACAGTCCGAAGTATATCGGTAGGCGCTCAAGGATGTTGGAAAATGTTACCTTAGAACCGGAGTGAAAATTCTATGCCACGTACCTCGGATCTCGATTCGGGTATATCGGCATAACTGGATTGGACAAAGATGATCTGAACTTAGAGTTAGGATTAAGGTCCTACAACTGTTTTCAAAATGATGCATCTAAAGTCAGCTTTTTAGGGAGTGCTGAATGTGCATAAATGTTTATGCAGGATGTGAGTTTGTATGCTACTTTTATTTCTCTCATATTTTTTTCAAAAATATCTTTCCAAATATCCATATTCTCATATTTTCCTTTATTTTTCTAAAACCCTGGATGGTTTTTCCCAAATATTCAATTTCTTTCAAAACTCCAGGTGATTTTTCATTCTCCCTCTCTACTGGATCTCGAATTTCCAGCTGCATTTTCATCCTGCCTGCAAATTTTTCAAAATCATATGTTTTCTCTCATTGGATTTTCGATCCTGTTGTTTACTTGCAAAATTCTTCACCACATTTTCCTCGTGCATACCTTGATTATTGTGGCGGAAACTGTTTACCCACTTGCCTTCTCCTTATTCTAAATCTGTTTGCGGATTGTTTTTCCAAAAGATATCTCTTTCCTTCAAAAATGGTGTTTTACTCGTGGTTGACGACCTCGCCTAGGTAACAAGGCACATTTTCTGTTGTTTATTTCTCTTACAAAGAATGACAACATAATTGTCGTGACTCCAACGACGACTCCATCCCTAGTAATGGGATATTCTTCCAATTGTCCACCATATAATTTTCTTCCCAATCCAAAAATTTCCTCAGAGTCTAATCAAGACCTTATCCTGCAGAGAGCCTTCGCAACATTTGATGGTTCAGACAAGGTCAGGGAAGAAGACCGCACCAATTCAGCGTATCATCTACTCATCAACATCAGAAGGAGAGATGAATTCGCCAAGGTCAGACAAAGACCAAGAGCAACCAGAAGATGACAGTATCGACCCTCAGATGTATGCAATGTTTCAGAAAATGATAAAGAGGATGATGAGTGAGCAGGCTGGCACCAGCTCAGACAAAAATCCATTCAGTCAGAAAATTAGGGATCGTGTGGCCAAGAGGTCAACCAAGTCCTCTGAGGAGAATGTTCAAGATACTTCAGATGAAGATGATACCGATGAAGAATATGAGGTGCCTCCGGCATTTCAGAAATGTGGCCAAAGGAGGAGTCACAAATCAAAAAGTCAGGTCGCAGAAGAGCCCCTGCAAGCACAATTCAGGGAAATGGCCAGAGTGGTCAAGGATCTGCAAGCCCGCGACAAGGGCAAGAAAGTCTTCACCAGCGAGGACTTCTACGACGGTTTAGAAGGGGATGATGATCTGGAGAATCTTCCCCGAAAATTCATCAAGTTCGATGGTTCTGGCGACCCAAAAGCCCATCTCGCCATGTTCTTCGCTGAATGCTCTAGGTTCAAGAGAGACAACAGAGCATTGTTCTTATGCTTTCCCCGCAGCCTGGAAGGAGTCGCGGCCAAATGGTACGCGAAACATGTCAATCCTATAGAACTGAAAGAGTTCGACAAAGTCATGAATTTGTTCGTTGAACGATTCTTGTTCAATACTGAAGCGCTCCCAACATTGAGCCATCTCTACAATCTAAGGCAGAATGAAAATGAAAAGGCAAGGGACTTCATTCGCAGATGGAGAGAGACCTACAACAAAATGAGGGATCCTATATCAGAAAGACATGCTTTATCATTGATCCTCAATAATTTTTTGCAACCTCTGAGAGGATTAATTTCTACCTCACCATCCAAATCTTTCGTTGAACTCATTGAACGAGCAGAATGGCTCGAGTTGAGTGTGGAGAATGGAGTCTATGAAGGCTTCACATTTTCCAAGAATAACTCTCAAGGTGAACAAAAGAAGAAGGCTCACTTCACTTTTGCGGCCAAATCTTTCAATAATAGCAAAGGCAACAAGAATGCTCATAGTTTGGAGAGAATCAAAAAGCAAAAGGGGAAGGACATCAACAATGATAAACCTCTCCAATCCAGCCCTCAACATCAAAAGAAAGATCAGGAAAAATCAAAGCGCAAGGACTGGAGAACTGATCGAGAATTCACCCCTCTGGATCAGACACTCGAGAGTATCCTCGAGTATATGCTTGAGAAAGACCTTGTCCGGTTGCCTAAAGCTGCTGATCCTCCAGCAATTATGGGCAGATTCAAAGAACAATTTTGCAAGTTTCATCGAGCAGTAGGGCATGATACAGAAAACTGCTTCGTCCTTAAGAACATTGTTCAAGACTGCATTGACAAGAAGCTCCTCGTTGAAGATGAAAAGGAGGACTAGTCATCCTGACAAAGATTTTTTCTACAATCATTCAAGAAGATGACAATGCCAACAATTTCCCATTTCCCATCTTGCTTTTTCAAAAGAATAATGTAATCCCATTCTCTTTCCTTGATTTTAAAGCATCAATAAAGTCATCAAATTTTTTTCAATAGCTTGGTGTCGTCTTATTTACTTCCTCTTCCTTTTCATAATGTCTCTCTTGTGAAGAATATCTTGAGGACATCTATCAGTCAAGAAGCTTGTCGCCTTATTCATCAATTATCCTTCTTTTATTCAAAATTTTCTCCCTAGTTACACTGGGGCATTTTTTTTGGAAAATTTATCTTTACCTCAAAACATCCTGTATGCAGGCAGGATAAACCATTCTCTCATTTTGCATATATATGCACTCATTTGCATTCATTTGCACTTCATTTGCATTTCATGTGCATGTGCATTGCATTTGCATTGACTATGCACCCAATTCCATTTCCCCTTCAGGTTAAGGGATAAACCTGAATCATTTTCCATAATTCTTCAATTTCGACCCTCGGGTCATCCAATTCTTCAATTTCGACCTCCGGGTCACCCAATTTCCAATTTTAAAATCACCAAAATTCTCAATTTCGATCGCCAGGTCATCCAATTTTCATTCCCCGTTCAGGATAAGGGGATAATCCTGAAACCATTCATAGAAGCGATTCAACTCTCTATAATGGTCCTTGTTCTTCATTGAACTGATAGTGTTCCAAATGAACTGATAGTCGTTCTTCATTGAACTGATAGTGTTCCTAACGAACTGATAGTCGTTCTTCACTGAACTGATAGTGTTCCAAGCGAACTGATAGTCGTTCCAAGCGAACTGATAGTCGTTCCTAACGAACTGATAGTCGTTCTTCACTGAACAGATAGTGTTCCAAGCGAACTGATAGTCGTTCCAAGCGAACTGATAGTTGTTCCAAATAAACTGATAGTCGTTCTTCATTGAACTGATAGTCGTTCTTCATTGAACTGATAGTGTTCCAAGTGAACTGATAGTCGTTCTTCATTGAACTGATAGTGTTCCAAGTGAACTGATAGTCGTTCTTCATTGAACTGATAGTGTTCAAGTGAACTGATAGTCGTTCTTTATTGAACTGATAGTGTTCCAAGTGAACTGATATTGTTCCAAGTGAACTGATAGTCGTTCTTCATTGAACTGATATTGTTCCAAGTGAACTGATAGTCGTTCTTCATCGAACTGATAGTGTTCTAAGTGAACTGATAGTCGTTCTTCATCGAACTGATAGTGTTCCAAGTGAACTGATAGTCGTTCTTCATTGAACTGATAGTATTCCAAGCAAACTGATAGTCGTTCTTCATTGAATTGATAGTGTTTCAAGCGAACTGATAGTCGTTCTTAATTGAACTGATATTATTCCCACCGATGGTTGTTCTTAATTGAACTGATATTGTTCCCAGCAAACCGATGGGCGTTCTTAATTGAACTGATATTGTTTCCAGCAAATCGATGGTCGTTCTTAATTAAACTGATATTGTTCCCAGTGAACTGATAGTCACCTCCTTTGAGGAAAAGAGAGGAGAATTTTCGTCACGGATGCGTTAAGCTGGACCTCATGTGCTCTCTTTCATCAAGGATTTCAAGAAAATTTTGTCAATTTGTCAATCAATTGTTGATTTCAGAATCTTTATTGCACAAATCTTTATTTCAGTTTACCTTCAGCATTACTTCCAAAAGAGTGAAGCTTTTGCGAAAAGAGATTCAATCTTCAAATTCTTTCTATTTGACCAACCAAAAGGATGAAGGATAAATCCTCGATATGGCCAGAAAAGAAGATTCAATGTTATTGAAAAGCCGTAGATGATCGATATTGATCGCAGTCAATGGCGCATCTTTAAGGTTTATTCTTGTAAAGATAAAGCAGTGGAAATATCCTGAGCGCTAGAAAAGAGAGCGTTTACCCAAGCCCCGTTTCCTCAAAATCACCTAAGCTGCAATTAAATATCCGCAAAAGAGAGCTCTCACCTGTCGTCAAGATGAAGGCGAATTAGGCGAGTAGACCCCCGGGGCCAAAGAAGATTCGAAACATCTCCAAGATGACGGAGTTTGTGACGGGTCCTTCCAGGGAAAGTCCAAAGCACTGTCGAGATGAAGGCAGATGTGATGAACCTCTCGACAATCCCTAAAAGATATTTAATTTCAGCTATCGCCCAAAGATTTCCAAACCCATCATCCAAGAAGGATCGAAACATCTCCAAGTTGAAGGAGCTTGTGACGTACCCTTCCCAAAAGAGAGCAAGAGAGGAAAAAGAGAGAGAAAAAGTCAGAACATCTCCAAAATGAAGGAGAATGTAGCAAAACACCAGAGGGCCAAAAGAGTGCAGAAAGATTATCAAGAGAGAAGCTCCCAGGATATCAAACTGCCAAATTTATCAAGAATTCTCTTTAACTTTGTGAAATTCTATTATCAATATTCTTTCATCAATTGCTTTCATAATATCAAATTCTCTTTCTTGTTTATATCAAGGAAATTGATAGCTTCCTTGAAGAAGGTCAATTGC
Organism: Nuphar pumila; assembly: GCF_984573655.1. Classification (NCBI taxonomy): domain Eukaryota; kingdom Viridiplantae; phylum Streptophyta; class Magnoliopsida; order Nymphaeales; family Nymphaeaceae; genus Nuphar; species Nuphar pumila. The sequence continues at coordinate 45,579,187 of NC_143251.1, forward strand.
AAACAATTTGGGTTTCCAATTTCGATTCTACGAAGTGAACCCTGTTTGGAGGTAATGCTTTGGGTAGAAAAGAAAGAAAATCTTTGCAGCCATGTGAAACATTTTCAAAAACTTGGAATCAACAACAAAATTCTCAATATTTTGACAATATTTTCTAGCTATCCTGACGTGAAGTGAGAGCTTGATATCCGTCTTCGATGCATCCTGACACCAATTTTAAATCCCTCCTAAGGACTTGATTCCTTCCCTTCTTTGAGAGCATGAACTCTGAGATTTGCACACTTCCCTGTGTCCCCACTGTCCCACCATAGATAGTCCCATTTCGGTTCGAGGTCGAACCACCGATCATTTCCCGCAAAAGGCAATTTCAAAAGCTGATTTTAGTCTCAGCGATGAGACACCCAAAAACAACCCCTTTTCAAGCTTTAGGGACCCCATTTTCCTTCCTTTTGCAAAACACTGGTCGGATTTCTTGTGCAAAATCTGAAGGTTCAATCATGGTCTCTTCTTTCGAGGATTCCATTTTCTGCCCGATCAGGATAAGGGTACAAACCTGAGCCTCGATCAAAGAGGTATTCTATTTTCTGCCCGATCAGGATAAGGGTACAAACCTGAGCCTCGATTAATGAGGTATTTCATTTTCCGCCCGATCAGGATAAGGGTACAAACCTGAGCCTCAATCAAAGAGGTATTTCATTTTCCACCCGATCAGGTTAAGGGTATAAACCTGAGCCTCATTCAAAGAGGTATTTCATTTTTCTGCCCGATCAGGTTAAGGGTACAAACCTGAGTCTCATTTCGATGAGATATTCCATTCCCCAATCAGGTCAAGGGTTCAAACCTGAGCTTCGTTCCATGCGAGGTATTTTTGTCCCATCCAGGTCAAGGGCATAAACCTGAACTTCGCTCTCATAGAACAAATCTTTCCTCTTTATTCTTCGCTTCATATCTACCATCTTCCTCGGGCTAATTTCTTCACACCCAGTCAGATCCGTCTAACTGGGGCATTTTTTTTATGTATAGCCCAAATTTGGTGTGTTTTTCTTTGCCACTAAGCTCGGCCATGAGCCGGCTTAGCAGCAAAGAGGGGCATCTGTAAACACCCCAAATTTTCACTCACCTCCCCGACATTTCCACCTCCCATCATCATCCAGCCTCTAAAATCGCTGGAGGGCAAAATGGTCATTTTCTGAGCCCGGACCTTGCAAAAGTCCAAATTTCATCTGAAACTCTCAAAATTTCTCTAATTTTAACTCAGATGTTCAAAAAAAATTTATTCCTGACAGGAGACAGACAGCTCCAAGTCTTGGTTCAAGATTGCATTTCATAAGACATGACATTGCATATCATTGCATGAGCATTTCAAATCACTGCACTGCACAGCATGTCATTTCGAGGTCCAGAACTCTTGATTTCAAAAAATTTCAATCCAGATTAGAATTTCAATTCTTTTCAAAATTGATTTCAAAACCCTGGGTCTTCAAAATTATCAATTCTTCCCATTTTACCCCCAGGACTCTGAATGTCAAAATATTTTCTCAGGAAAACGATCTGGATAGTTTTTAATATGGATTTCAGTCACTTCACCTCAGATTTTGCCCTTTTTGACAATTTCAAATATCTTTCTTTTACAAAATCGCCCTACAAGGGCCAACTCTTTCCAAAATTCCTGTTTTGCCCATTAGTCCAGATTTTATGAAAATTCCAAAAAGAAGTTGTTTTATCCTTATTTCAGTAAATAAACAATGTGGGACCCACACGGAGGTGGTGTCACACAAGCTTTTCTTTTGAAAACCTGAACTTTGAAAAACCAAAAAAAATAGGAACCTTGTCCCCTAGATTGGTGCCACTTGTCCTTTCTCTCTCCTCCCATTTACCTGCCATGTGTCAGCATAGGGTTCACCTAGAGTTGGCGCCACATGTCACCTTCTCTCTTCTGCCACCCTTTGACACGTGTCAGTGTGGGACCACCTTAAGATGCTGCCACATGTCATTAGTCGTCCTCTTTATTTTATGCCATGTGTCAATGTCTACCATCTTCACCCTGTGCCAAGTGTCATTCCAAGGTCACCATGAAATGCCACGTGTCATGTGTTGTCCTGTTCAAAAAAAGTAGAACTTGTCTCCCCTGAGGTGGCACCATTTGAATTATGTCTCCTGCAAGTGACACATGTCACTCTCTCCTTTCCTCAGGAAAAGCAAGCGACACGTGTCAATCTCTGCTCCTTTCAGAAAAAGCAGAGGACACATGTCTCCCTCCTATTTTTCTCAGAAAAGTAGATGACACATGTCATCTCCAGCTTCCTTTAGAAAAAGTAGAAGACACATGTCACTCCCTGCTTTTCTCAGAAAAAGCAAGTGACACATGTCACCCTCTGCTCTTCTCAGAAAAAGCAAGGGACACGTGTCTCTCTCTGCTTTCTTCAGAAAAAGCAAGTGACACATGTCACTTTCTGCCTCCTTCAGAGAAAGCTAGAATTCAAATGTTCAAACTCCAGTCTGAGGTGGCGCAAATCCTGAACTTCACCTTTTCTATTTTGTGTGAGATGGTGCCACGTGTCCCTTTTCCTCCCTCTTGCCACATGTCATTGTAGGAGCCACCCTGAGGTGGTGCCACATGTCAGTCTCTCCTTTCATCAGAAAAAGTAGAATTCAAACCCCTCTGAGGTGGCGTCTTCTGCTTCCTCTGCTCCTACCTTCTGACACATGGCAATGTGGATGCTCTGAGATGGCGCCACATGGAAGTCTCTCCTCCTTCCAGAATAAAGCAGAATTTGAATTTCAAACTCCAAGACAACACCCTCTGAGATGGCGCCACATGGAGGGCTCAGATTAAGCTTCTTTGAATTTCAAAATTTTCCAAAAATCTCTATAAATACAAGGCCCCATGCCCAGCCTAGGGGAGCTTTTTTTGGATTTAGCATTTTCACTCTGAGAGCTCTGTTTGAGAATTGAACTTCAGAATTCCATTTTCATTCTTTCTTGGTTTCCTCTGGATTCACGCCCCTCTGGAGCCCATTATCAAGGTAGCCACTCATTTTGGGAGTTCCAAAACCGCTGGAGAACACAAGGTAAGCCTCCATTCCTATTGATTTCACTATGATAATTCTTTTGGTTTGATTTGTGTTGTCGTTTGAAGAAAGAGCTCATCCGAGGGATGGATTGAGCTATTCTCATAAAACGACATATATAAAAATACATAATTATACTTTCTTGATGATTTTTAACATGCATGTAGTTAGCTAGATTTAATTTGCATTTTATTTCATTCATTTAGTACATTTCATGAATTAATTAGGATTAATTTAGCATTTATTTCAATTCTGCTTATTTTCAGTAGGTCTCTGTTTTTGTCAGTCAGTCCACACGTCATTTCATGCATTTATTTTTTATTAAAAATCCCAAAAAAATCACGTAATGCGCCCTGAGGTGTCCCTAAAATTTTGCCAAAAATGCGGAGGCATTTGAATTTGTTTACTGCGGTAAACATTCAAAATGGCAAGTCGGGTTTTTTTTACCCGGGATGCGTTTTGAAAATCATTTGCCGACGTTTAAAATCAAGATATCCCTCATGGAAGATCCTATTTTCGATCCGAAAAATACTATGAATTCAGGAGAATGTCTAGTGTTTAATATGATTTTTTAAGATTTTTATGATTTTTTTTAATATCTTAGAAAAATCCGAGATTTCGGGATACGTGTCAGAGCCTAATTTGGGCCTCTGAGATCTTGGATCGACTTAGAGATATGGTTTCTCTTTGTGTGTTGCTCCAAATCCAAAACTGTAAAAAGTGAAAGTGGTGTACGAGATGTCCTCTGTTTGAATCTAAAAGGCTGTATTTTTTTAAAACAGTGTTGACCCCTGATTCTGATTTTTCTTGTCATCCCCCTGTTTTGCTATATTTGTCTATTCTGTTAGTTTAGGCAGAAATAGTTATATTTTTATATGTGTTTCCGTTGATCAAATTCCAAAGTCATAAACATGAAAGTTGTTCATGTAGATGTCGTGCATAACTCCGATTAATTTCATAAATTTCCATGGCTTTTTGTATTTCTTTAGAATTTTTCATCAGATTAGTGTGATTTTTACCTCTGTCAGAACTAAATCTCTGTTATTGAACTCACCATGGCTCAAATCCCGAGGCTGTAAAAACCAAAAATGTTCCATTTCGGGTCTTTTAGCAGTTTGCAAAATATCAGAAGTTTTCATGGTGTAAATCTTGCATTATCATATTAGGCATTGCATTTGGTTCAGATCCATAGGCAAAATCCATCATTTTTAGGACTTTCCTTGAATTTTAGCATTTAAATCATATCATTTCATGATTTTTAACATTCTAGGTTGTTTATCAGAGTGTTTAGATGCTTCATACCGAATTTGGTGCAATTTGAAATCTATTTAAGGTTCGGATCATCCATAATACCAAAACAGGGTCCCGCAGGACCCGGATCCAAGCGAAAAACAAGCGAAAATCGTTATTTTTGATAAATTGCAAAATACCAAATTCTGATTTTACAGTCTTAATGTGTCTAGCAGCATGTCATCATATCTCTTACTGCATTTTATCATCATTTGATTCAATTTGAACTTCAAAATCTCAATTTTACCAAGTTTTCCTTCAAAGAACCCTGATTTTAAAGGTGTAACTTTAATTTTAGGGGTATTTTGGTCATTTTAACCTCAATTTCGAATTTCAAATTATTTTCTACTGAATTTCTAGCATTTTCATCATTTCAAAATATCAAGGAAGCATGAGAATAGGGTTTATATCCAATTAAGTCCAATAATTTCATAATATTATTGGAAAATCTTGGAAAAACTGTAAACACCCCAAATTTTCCTCACTCATTCTCAAACAATCCTCCTTGTTCAGTGCCAACCCTGTTAGGTCAGTGTAGGAGTCAAACCCCGAGTCAGTTTCAGAAAAGCACCATTTTACCCATTTTCATTAGGAAAATTACCATTTTACCCCTAGGTCATCCCAGACCCCAGTCAGTCGGAGTCAACCAAGCTCATTGGTCAGTTCAAGACAGTTAGAATATCAGTCATCTCAAGCTCATCTGAGCTCACAATGAACAAACCATTTTCATTTCTGACCATTCCTGCCAAAATGGGATCATTTCTTAAAAAATGAGCTCATTTCTCACTCGAATCCAAGCCAATTGTCTCAAAGTCAGTCATTCCCAGTCAGTCATGTTCCCCAGAGTCTAACTTGAGCTCACCAGAAGTTCAAGTGCTCCAATTTCAGTTCAAAACCATTTCCAAGTGTCTAGGAGCCCATTTTAGTCCATTTCAGATCTTTCAGCTGAAATTGAGCCGAGTTCAGTCAGTTGAGTTAGTGTTTGAGACTTGATTTTAGTTCATCTCAGTATTACTGACTTTTGTTTTAGCTCAAACTCAGTTCAGGTTCGTAATTCACTTCATTCTAATGACCATTCCATACCATTTCTCTAAAAATGGCAGCTTTTCTTGAAAATTCAGTTGGAAAGGTCAGTTGAGTCAGTGTTTGTTGAGTTCATTTGAGTTCTGAAACTCTAAAACCCAGCTCAATCCAGTTCATTTCAGTTGAATACAGCTCAAACCCTAATTTTCAACGTTACTCTAGCTTGGCAGAGCTCGAAAATCATTTCTTCAACCATTTTTGCAAATTTTGTCAATTTTAACACTTTTTGAACTGGTACAAGTGTCAATCGGGGTCTAACATCCAAAATTCTCCATTCAGGGTTAGCATTTTGCATAGCATTTCATGTCATTTCTCATCATTTCATATCATTTCTCAGCATTTCATAACATTTCATCACATTTCATTTCATTTTCGAAGTCCAGAACTCCAGCTTTATAAATTTCAATCCAGATTGAGTTTTAAAAGTTTTCAGAAATCAATTTCAAACCTCAGGTTTCCAAAATTGACATTTTCACCCCAGGAGTCTAAATTTGGAAATATTTTCTCAAGAAAAATAATCTGGATTTCTTTCAAAATCAAATTTTCAAATTTTACACTGGATTTGCTTCGCAACGGGGTATTGAACTTCAAAATCCGAGCTCATTTCAAAAACTACCAAAAATAGCTCGTTTTGTCTAAAAATAGATTTGGAAGCATTTTCTCAAGAAAAACAATCTGGATTTCTTTCAAAATTATATTTTTAAATTCTACATTGGATTTGCTTCGCAACGGGGTATTGAACTTCAAAATCCGAGCTCATTTCAAAAACTACCAAAAATAGCTCGTTTTGTCTAAAAATAGATTTGGAAGCATTTTCTCAAGAAAAACAATCTGGATTTCTTTCAAAATTATATTTTTAAATTCTACATTGGATTTGCTTCGCAACGGGGTATTGAACTTCAAAATCCGAGCTCGTTTAAAAAACTGCCAAAAATAGCTCGTTTCGTCTAGAAACTTTCTAAAAAGACTATTTTACCCCTCTAATCGTCAAAATGAATTTCAAATGTGGAATTTGGACCCGCTCTGAGATGGCCCATTCATTTACTTTTCTATTTTATATAAAAAAAAATGCTTCTTTTTATTTGTTTATTTTTGTTTTTATTGATTTTTATTTTTTTTTATTTTTATTTTTTTTTTTTAGAAAGGAGGTGGGACCCACAAGGTGGTCACCCAAGCCTCCAGCCCCACTTTCCATTTTCTCATTTTTTTCTTTCCCTTTTCCTTTTTCCCTCCTTTTCTTTCTTTCCTTTCTTTTTCCCTTTTCTTTCTTTTTCTTCTTCTTCCCTTTCTTTTCTTCTTCCCTTCCCTTCCTTCCTTTCCCTTCTCCAGCCCATTCACGTACACTCTTTCCCTCTCTTTTCATTAACCCCTAAAAACCCTAAGTTGAGGCGGAATAAAGACCTAAGTTAAAAGAGACCAAAAAAGAAAAGAAAAAAAAAAAGCCATACGGCTGCCTCCTAACCCATCTCTCTCTCTCTCTCTCTCTCTCTCTCTCATTGCAGCAACACAGCCACCAGCTTTGACAGCCACCATCAACCTTCAACCTTTGTGCTCTCCAAGGCAGCTTCCCCTTTGAAGCCTCCATTCTTTCAAGCTCCAGCCGGCGGCCCTTTGAAGCCTCCATCCCTTCAAGCTCCAGCCCCATCCTGCAGCCACTTCTTGGTCCAGCCAGCAGCTTTGGTGAAGCTTTCCCTTTGGTGACAGTAGCAGCCACCTCCGAATCACCTACTTCAACTCCCCTAGCCATCTCCAAACACTGCAGCTAATCCAAGGTAAATCTGCATCCCTCCTACTTTATTAATTTTTCTCTAAAAATCCCATTGAATTTCCTTTATAAGCATGTATATTATATATCAATGCTAGGTACGTGAGATGATCCATCCGGAAGATGGATCGGATCTCTCATGTTAGTAGCCAAAATATAGCATAGTTGATATCCCCTGATTATTTTTATTTTGTTAGAGTTTTTTTTTATTTTTATATATCTTACATTCACTTCATTTATCTAAGTTGGCTTTATCAATTTGTCAATAGTTATTTTGCAAGTTTAGTTCTAAGCATCCTTCACAATTGTTATTTCATGCATGATTTTTAACCTTTAAATTCCGAAATTTTTATGTTAAATAGAGATGCTAGTTACCAATCTTTTGCCAAAATTCTGAGTCAATTCGGGTTTTATAACCCCATAAAAAAAATAAAACACTGGATCGGGTTTTTGAACCCTCCCGAATTTCCAATTTCTGCTTTAGCAGAAAAGAACCTCCGACACCACCCTTGTGGGAGATTCGGATTCCTCTACAAAAATCACAGTGGATTCATGATTGAATCTACTAATGATCTGGAAATTTTGAGCTTTTTCCAATAAGTTTTGACCTCTGTCAAAAATCGGATTTCCCAGACCCCTGGGAAAATTTTAATTTTCCTGTGTCAGGGTACAGACATACCCGAATACATCGAGTCTGTTCAATCTATAGCCTGTCTGCAAAAACTTTCAACATAAAAGTTTTTCCTAACATAATGTTCTGCAATTTCCCAAAATTTGGGAATTTTTGGATTTGTTTCATTATTTTTCCCGGACTTTATCTTTCTGTCTAACAGATTCCAATGTCCAGAAATTCCAGAGATTTAGGTCTCTGATAACAGTGTGGCCTTTTCCAAACCGTAACCTGAATCCCAATGGTGTCAAAATATAAATTCTTTAACTATGTGTCAGGGACTTTTTCCCACAATTTCAGAAATTTTCCCATCTGATTACTAATTTTCCCACATTTTCTACCAAAACCTGTCTGTTTCCTTCATTTATTAGAGTCGCCGGATTCCGATCCGACTTGCCGGAGTGGCACAGCTCCGACCATAGGTCAAAACCAGAAAGTGTAAAAGTAAACAATTCTTGCCTTACTGTCCTCTGTCACTCCATAAAATTTAGGAAATTTTTATGGAAGTTTGATATCCTAAATCCCCTTTAGAATCAATATTTTAGGCAAAAATCATGAAATTTAGGGTTTTTATTTGAATTTCCATATTTAAAAATACAAAAAAATTAGATTTTCGAGCTTCATTCTGTTTTTAGGGTTATTTTAGGTGTCCATGCCAAATTTGGTTTAATTCCAAGTTCATTTGCTCCATGTGTTAGTTTATCTTTAAATTCAGAAGCGAAAATCAAGCGAAAATCAGGTTAAATTCGATATTTTATGATATTTTCGCCATTTTAGGGTTTTTATCATGTACATAAGCATGTAGAATCATATTAGGGTTAATTTTAATCTCCTTTGCATTTCATATTTTTCAATTTTGCAAAATTTATTTCAGAAAACCCTGGTTTCAAGGCCATAGTCTTGTTATTGGGGGTATTTTGGTCATTTTGACCTAAATTTCGAAATTTCAATTTCTAATTCTCCCAAAATTTCATGCATATCATCATATTTCATCATATTATGTTTGATTTATTTCATTTGATTTTCAAATTTCCAAAATTTACAAAAATTCTTTCAGAAAACCCTGATTTCAAGGTCATTAGGGGTATTTTGGTCATTTTGACCCCAATTTCGAATTTTCAAGTTTATTTTCAAAATTTATTCATTATTTCTCATGTTTATATCAAAGGGGGTATGATTTTGGGTTTATATCTAAATAATGTCCGACAATTTCCCATATTTTCGGATAAATTCAGAAAAACCTACATTTTTGTGCTAACCTTGTTTTCTAGTTTTGCAGGAACATTCAAGAAGAAGACTTAGATTTTATTTTTTTTTATTTCAATTCAATGTAATCTCAAATGTAATAATTTGGAATAAGAGTTACATTTCTGCTTAGAATAGGACTGCATTGCATATAGTTTAATTTATGCAAATTTCAATATTTGATGTATGATTCATGTGCATTTATTTCAAATCCACTATGGTTTACACGAATGGCACGTGCACAAGCTTTTATGGAGTTTATAAACTCGGTGGGATTCGTATTTATGGCCATAGTCAGAATACGAAGAAAACCAAGATTTATGATCTTTATATCAGCCACATTCAGCCTACACTCTTAGGCTAACTTCAAAAATGCACTGCATTTTTCAAAGTTTCAAAAGGATTTCCCAATTCCTCAATGAAATTCCCTTTTCAAATTCATACTCATTCACTCATATCATTCAAATTGCATTATTTTCAAACTCATTTTCCAATTTCAATTTCAGAAAATTCAGTTTTCTTAAGAATTTCCAAGTTTTTCTCAGGATCTGATTTTATCAAAATCCTAAGTTTTCAAATGACAATTCAAAGCATTTCCCAAGTTCAAATCAAGATTTTCCTATGTATTAAAATTCTCAAATTTCAAAATCCCAAGTTTTCAATAATCGATTTTCTCAGATTTCCTATTTTCCTGACAACCCAGTTTCCTGAGAATCCATCTTTCATTTCAAAAGTCCTTTTCCAATGAATTTCTTATATTTTTTTTTTTTTTTCAGAATTCTTAAATCCATTTTCTCATAAAAGCAATTCCAAATTTCAAAATCGATTTTTCAAAGTTCAAGTCTTCCTGAGAATTCATTTTCCAATCCATTTTCTGATTTCCAATGAAATTTAATGATTTTCCCAGGAATTCCAATTTCAAGTACTTTTCCAATCATTTTTCCAAATGCATTTCAATTTTCCAAAGCAAACATCATATTTTCTCAAACTTGCATTTTTCAAAATTCCATAGCACAAGCCTGATTCTTTGTGCATTCTAGGAAAAAATAGAGCATCATTTAGATATTTGAGTCAAGTTAAAGCACATAATTGATCCTTGGTTCAATTACCCCTGGTAAAGGCGTCAGGAACGGTTGAACCTCGTACCGACAGGCGGATCTCATTCTACGGAATTTTCCCGCAAATTTTCAAAACGGAGGCGAGTAATTTTCAAAACCATTTTCAAAACTTTGGTCGAGTTTGACTCGCGAAATTCGTTTCTCTCTCGCAAGGGAGGGGAAAAATTTTTGCGATGATAACAAAAACCCACATATTTGAGCTAACCTTATTTCAAGTTTGGCAGAGACATTCAAAAGAAGGAGCTGAAGTCTGCAAATTTCTTTTATTTCCTTTATTTAGTGATGTAATAATGTAAATTTTGGAATAAGAGAGTTAATTTCCTGCTTAGACTAGGATGCATATCATATAGTTTGAATTTATGCAAATATCCTGCTTATGTGATGCATACATCTTATTTCAAAAGCACTATGGATGTTCACGAATGGCACGTGCACCAACTCTTAGGGAGTTGACGGACTCGGTGGGATCCATATTTACGGCCCTAGTCGGAATATGGACGAGACCCAGATCCCTCATCTTTCTACTAGTCACATTGAGCCTACACTCTTAGGCTATCTTAAAATGCACATCATATTTCTGAAGTTTTCAAAATCATGTGCATCAAATCAACTAAGTTCTGAACATATTCATGGCCACAGTTAGAATATGTAAAGGATTTATTTGGACTTAATGCACATTTTCCAACCAATTCCTCAGAAAATCTTCTCAAAGTGCATTCATTCACTCATGTCATTTGCATTATGAAATCATTGATTTTCTCAAGATTTTCTCAAGAAAACTTCATTCTCAAGAAATCGATTTCTCAAGAAATTCTACGGATTTTTCAAAATCGGTTTTCCAAAGACAAGTTTCTCCACAGTTTTCCCTGGAAAATGATATTTTCTTAAGAGATTCAAAAGAGTTTTCCAATCTTTCTCCAAGATCCAAAATCGATTTCCAAGTATTTCAAAAGGTAAAATTCCCAGGATTTCGATTCCCCAAGTTTTGAATTTCCTTCTCCAATGAGTTTTCCTATAAATTTTCCATTATTTTCCTAAGAAAACTCTCAAAGTCCAAGTTTTCCTAAGAAGTATTTCCCTTTTCAAAAGGTTCATCTTTTCTCAAGAATCACTTCCATTTTCCCAGGATTTTCAACCATTCATAATTTTCCCAAGTCTTTATGAACTTTCCTGAGATTTCAAATCTTTTTCATCTGAGTTTCCTGAGAAATTGACTTTCAGCTTTTTCCTGAGAGAATCTTTTCAACTCCAAATATTCTCCAAGCATACATCATGTTTTCCCAACTTGCATTTTCCAAAATCTCATAGCACATGCCTGAATTCTCTGTGCATTTAGGATAGAACATAACTTCGATAATTTAACTAAGTCAAGCATAGTTTTGGTCCTTGGTTCGATTACCCCTGTTAAAGGCGGCAGGAACGGTCGAACCTCGTACCGACAGGTCGAGTCCCATCCCATGGATTTTCCCGCAATTTTCAAAACGGAGGCGAGTATTTCAAAACATTTTCCAAAATCCGGTCAAGTTTGAAGCGCGAAAGCGTTTCCTCTTTCTCTATTCCGCAAGGAAGGGAAGACAGGGGGAAAAATTTCGCGACGATAACAATAAGTACGACTACGATGAAAGGGATATGGTTCCACAAAAGAAACCCCAACAGATATTATCTGCAAAAGAATTAATACAACACAGCCTGACAAGATAAGTTTTGAATTCACTTCAACAACATTTTTCATATTTCATAATGCAAGGTCATCTCGGATCTCTCGTCCGATCAACAAAGTACTTAACATGTTGTGCATGTCTAAAAGTACGCTATACTGAACCAGGGACGTCTGTGGGCTTCTCAAAAGGAATACCCAACACACAACTTCATAACAATTCAAAAAAAATATAGGAGTGCTCATTTGGCACGATTCATCCTTAAAAGCCATAACGCCACATTAAGTCATTCACACAAGACACAACACTATCAATCTTACATCCAAAATTTATCTTAGTATCGACATGTGACACTAGATGGATACATAAAGGATGGGTCCTTCAACAGAACCCCACTTATTCATATGCTCATGCCCCTGATCGGGGTTATTCAAAATGAGCCGCAACTTGAATTAAGGTTATAAAACATTTCTCCCAAGTGTGTGGACTTGGGAGGGGCCAAATGTGACTTCGCAATCCTGCAAGACTTAATCATACTTTGCAAACGTTGTGCATTTTGAAGAGCCCTGGGTTTGCAGAAGAAAATCCTCTTTAAAAGAACTATAGTGCACAAGTGCAACTTCTAGTGTTTTGAAACAAGTGATATCAGGATAGGCACAAGACTACGTTTATGTAAGTACATATTTACCATAAATATGAGCATATGCAGGTTATAACATGACAACAAGCAACTCTCGACTTGCAATGCCGCACATCGAGCGAAACACACATAAGTAACACACGAGGTACCAAAACCATACCTTGACCAGTTAGATAGGCAAACACATAAGGTCATAAGTAATACACGAGACACGAAGTCGTACCTCACTCAAAGGAAACGTGCAGGCAAAAATGTATGCAAGCAAACAAGGGCATATGTATTTCAAGAAATACGAAACCACACCTCAACTCATAAGCAACTATGCAAAATAATGATCGAAAAATGAAATTGTACATCGACCCATAGGAACGTACAGGCAAGTATATATGCAAGCAATTAAGGGCATAAGTATTACAAAAAAGTACGAAACCACCTTCAACCACATAAGCAAATACGCAAATTAATACTTAAAGAGTAAAATCATACATCGACTCATAAATATGCAGACAAAAAATATGCAATGCAGAAGCAATATAAATCTAAGCATATCTAACATGGACATCTTAATTATTTCAACTTAAATAGGTTCATTTATTGCCCTTTGTGCGACTTTACCCTACCTCGGAATGTCGTGCAGCTGCGTACGCCTACGCGTGAGGATAATACGAGAGTCGGGCCGCGGAGCACGATCGGGACCTGTTGCGTAAATATGCAAGAGTGTTAAATATTCCATTTTGCTAATATAATTAATGGCGCGACTGAGGCATTGGTAGAATTAGGCGATAGGGACGAGCCATTGCCGAAAACAGCAAGGCGGCAAGGGCCCTCGGTTCCTACCGACAGAACAACAAATGGTAGGGGCCTCGGCCCCTACCCGACAACAACTGACAGGGAGTAAAACCCTGATTGTTGATGACAGCGAGGCGGCAGGGGACGAGCCCCTGCTGACGACATTAAAGCGGCAGGGGGCAAGCCCCTGCCAACAGCAGCGAAGCGACAGGGGGAAAATAACCCCTGCCATCGGCAGCGAATCGACAGGGGTCGAGCCCCTGCCGACGGCGGCGGATCAGTAGCGAAATGGCAGGGGTCGAGCCCCTGCCGACAGCAGCGATTCGACAGGGGTTGAGCCCCTGCCGATGGCAGCAAAACAGCATAGGAGGCATCCCCTACCGTCAGCACCGAAGGGGCAGGGGCTAGCCCCTGCCGACGAGAGAGGGATCGGGGCGGCAGGAGCCATCAGCCTCCTGCCGACCCCTTCGCAGATCATGGCAGAGGGGAGGGTGACAGGGGCCAAAGGCCCCTGTCGGGCTTGAAAAGAAATGGCAGGGGCCATCGGCCCTTGCTGGGTTTTAAAAGAAGAGGGGCCGGGAGACAGGGGGACGACCGACCTCCTGTCGGTCGCCCGATCTCTCACAGGAGTAGACAGGGGCCCCGTAGGCCCCCTTTCGGCCTCAGATGGATACGCAGGGTGCTGCAGAGGTCATGCACAGCCTGCCGGCCTCCCTACGAACCCCTAAGAAGGGGAAAAAAATAGAGGGAGACGAAGAGGGAGGGCACGGCATGGGCTGTGCGCCGCCTCCCGGCGTCCTGGCGAGGTGACAGAGAGGGAGATGGGAGGGGGAGGAGGAGAAGGTAGAGTGATGTACCTGGAAGGAGAGGAGGCGAGGTGGCTGGCGGTCGGCGGCGCGTGCAGGGAAGGAGGAGGCGTCGGTCGGGGTTGCCGGCGAGGTTGTCGCCTGCAGAAAACGAGAAGGGGGGCGGGGCATCTATCCTCCCCTCCCGTAACGCTCTTAAAGAGCTCGGGGAGCTGCGATAAAAGGGGAAACCCCGATGGGTTTCCCTTAACGGGTCGAATGCGCGGGTGAGGGGTTGCGGCGCACAGGGGAGGGTTTGTTTTTAAACAACTCCTCCCTTTGTGTCGGGTTTTAAAACCCTACCGTTAACGGGCCCGGGTCGGGTCCCGACCCGACCCGGCTCGGGTCCGATTTAATAATTTTTTTTTTGTGAAAAACTTGGGTTTTACATCCTACCCCTCTTAAAAGAATTTCGTCCGCAAAATATTTATTAAAAGATTATCTGCGACAATCTGGTTCTTAGATAATCGTTGTTAATGAGGATACACTATATGTGTGAGTGATCTTGAAACACGTATGCTTATTAAAGTAATCAGGATAGCACATAATAAATTCTTGAGAAAGGTTCGAAGCCAACAACTCGATCGAACAAAATGTGAGCAATTTTGTTAATAATTTATGTCTTTGCAAGAGTTTATACGGAGTCACAAAAAAGGTTTGGCAGAAGACTGTAAGAATGTTTATTCGTCACCTTCTACTAGATTCGATACAAATGAAGAGACGCCACGAGACATTGTTCTAGTTGTTTACGTTCCTTAAACGGAGGTTTCCGTACTTTATCATAATCAAGTTGTCGTTCGTTACCCTTACTAATTCTAACAGACTCTATGTCCGGAATAGCCTCAACTTATCCCCATAACTCAAGGCCTTACATGGCCAGTTGTCCTATCTTCGCTTAAGTTATCATTCGTAGAATGACCCTAACGTTCATAGAAGACAAAAAACATAACCTCGCATCAAGATCTTGAATCAACAAGGATCCAACTTTCTAATCTAAAACCAATATATAATCATGCTACAACATAAATCCAATTTAAAGATTCATAACTGGCTATATCAAATGCTCTCAGAAGAGCATCCTAACACACCATAATTCTGTACGAAATCAAAATCTACAAGTTCCACACTGGATCACCTGGTCTAGGAAATGTACGACCTCACAAGGAATTACCGCCCTAGATGGTTTACCTGGTCTTGGACAAATATACTTCCTCACAGGAATTCGCCATCTTTGCGGCTACCCGATCTTGGACAGTGTACTTCCTCACAGAGATTCACCACTAGTCGGATTACCTGATCTTGATCATACATACCCTCACAGATAATCCTTTGCGAACAAGGTCCTCAACAGGTACCGAAATCAATGATACATGCATTAAAATAAACGACGACTCTCAGAGTCGATAGCCACCAATAATGGGCAAATGTATATATATATCATCAATATGCATCATCACTTCATCTCATATGGTATTCAATTCATAAAATCACCCATTTCATCAATGAGGCTCCATGAACCATAACTCACTTAAACATATATCGCATACTTTTAAATTTTGAGGTCACATGCATTTCAATTATATCATACAAAAGCATATTATCCTATGCATTATATCATTGCCACCAGGAGCATTGCATTATCCAAATCTAACCTCAAAGCGTGAGTTCTATACAATGTGATCTGATATATATCAAGAATCAACTAAACCTCAAGATACGTAATTTCTACGCAGTTCGAGTTATGCACACAGGATTCAAGTCATATATGCATCTAAGACATTCAAATCATTGCATCATCTTCATAAGCATTCACAATTTATTTATTTTTTTACATCAAATCACATTCGACTATATTCAGCATGAAACGCACGCACGAATCTTCAAAACATCTTAGTCTAATGTGATATCCATCAATCATGCTATACAGGTATGATATATTCTCACAAACAATCATAATGCAAACCTTTGCAACACAGCTATGTAGGCGTGATGTATCATAAAAAAACTAAGTGTTTGTAGTCGTGAGGTGTCATTCCTCTAAATAGTCTAACTAATGATTTGTAGGCGTATAAGTCAACTACACAAAAACTAATCAGTTGTAGGCGTGACATGTCATTTACCTGCATAAGCATCATAATCATAAGGGTCTGGGTTGGAAAAAATTCATACGTAATTTCATTAATAAACTTTTACTACAAGATCCGTACTGGAAAATAAAAGTCTTACCCGAACTTATTAAAGTGTTCATTTGCTAATTCTCTACCTAACCGGTCATGACGAAAATAAACATGGTTCCCTACTTTCATTGCTACTAGTGAGGCAGCTTGGGTTGTTGTTGCTGACTTTCCTTCGCGGTTCGCTTCTTCAGATCTGCTTCCTTCTTGCGACAAACTCTGGCGAAATGTCCCATCTTTCCGCAATAGAAACAACCTCCAGTGTCTCGAGGCATTGTTGTCCCGGATGACCATAATTACACTTCGAGCATTTACGACTAGACGATCGATGTAGCTTGATTCCTTTGCCTTGATTTTGTTTCTTAGATGGGGATCCCTGCATTATATCATTGGCAAGTCGGCATTTGCTAACTTCCTTACTACCAACTGACTTATTGTTCTGAATATCTTTAACTTGCTTCCGTTGCTCCAAGCCTTGTAAGGCCAGCTGCCACCCGTCGTACTTTCGCTTATGGCAGCATTCTTTCCCTGAATGGTCCACGTTACCACAGAAAGAGCAAACAATAGAATTTCGGGGGCACAATAGATTAGGGGTAACTTGATGGTTATCCATCTATTTATCGCACTGACCCTGAAAGGTGTTCCCGCAAGTCACACTATGACTCAGGTTCTGAACCATAGATTGGAGATGAATAACGGCTCCAGTCAAAACATTTATTGCCTCGCTCATCTCATTATATGACATCTAAATAGAAGCAAAAATTTTTAATCAAATTAAGTACAAAACAATACAATCAATTGTACTTACTGTGCGATGCAGATGTCGGATGGTCAAGAATCACTATTTTCCCTGTCGCTCTGATACCAAGTTGTAACGCCCCAAAAATCCAGGACTTGTAACTTTTTTGAATAGTTTAAAAAGCTTTGAAATCATACAATAATCAGAGTTTAAATAATACTTCAGCGAAAAATGATATTTTTAAAACCACAAGTCAATGGACCTTGAGCGCATTACAGCGTAAACTTTCCTTTTGTCAAATCCTGCACAACCATTGAAATCAAATGGTCTAGAAACGGAGTTTCAATAATTGAGAATTCGTTTGTTGAAACCAAGAAGAAGCTTACTAAAACAGTTTTATTAACTCACGGTTTAAGAAAAGAGAAATTTTGAAACACACTTTATTCCAAATTTACCAACATGTCCTCAGGAGCGAAACATCAGGGAAAGAGCTCTATGTTGATCTCATCACGCCATCATGCCATCGCGACTGTATTACCTATCCATTACCTGCCCATAAAATGGGTCAGTTTCACTAAAAACAGGTAGGTGCACAGACATGACAATATTGAACATAATTAAGCAGAATAATTTAATATGTCAGGTAGACAGGCAATTATATAGCAATTTAATTTCAACAGATTCAGAGAGCAACTATCATGAGCACAATGCTAAAATTATTACAAGCATTTTACTGGCACAAGTAGGCTAACTATTACAAGCGAAGCACGGCACAAGAAAGTTAACTAGCAAAATACAATGCTTCGTCAACCACACACACAATTCCATAAGTATTGAACCTGTTGTATCCTATAACTTCCATATGGGCATAACTCAACAAATTGTGTGATCAGATTATGTTTCGATATTAACTGGCCAAGCGGGTACGCACAAGGCACGACTCTAGAAACAGCCTAGACTGATCCGGGGGTTTATTATGCTATGTATTTTATGATAACCCGGATAGCTGACTGAGTCCGCACCTAAGGGGACGGTCGGTGACCAAGAGAGAAATCCCCGAAGCAGCATAAACAATGGATGCATCCCAAACATGGAGAGCTACCACCTAGGATAATTATGGTAGTCTCATTCCCCTAACTCCGATGACTGGGGAAGCCGAGTCTTTTGCTCGTAACTGCCATTAATGGCCTGTCCATCGAAGTTTTGTACCTTCCTTTCCTCTCTCCTGATAGGAGTCAGCGATTCGAATGAGTACATCAGGGGTAGTTAACTGAAGACCCATTCTACATACCCTGGTCTTTCGACCCACTCGAGTATCTTGCCGGTGAAGGCGAAAACATCACTTATTTAGGTGATCACAACATTTTCTTATTTGCGCTTATCGAGGTTGCCACAACCTACTCATCCAATCATCGCAACGTAAGAAGACGTACTTGTCAAAAAGTACGATTGTACATGTCATAAGTACGACTACGATGAAAGGGATATGGTTCCACAAAAGAAACCCCAACAGATATTATCTGCAAAAGAATTAATACAACACAGCCTGGCAAGATAAGTTTTGAATTCACTTCAACGACATTTTTCATATTTTATAATGCAAGGTCATCTCGGATCTCTCGTCCGATCAACAAAGTACTTAACATGTTGTGCATGTCTAAAAGTACGCTATACTGAACCAGGGAGGTCTGTGGGCTTCTCAAAAGGAATACCCAACAAACAACTTCATAACAATTCAAAAAAAATATAGGAGTGCTCATTTGGCACGATTCATCCTTAAAAGCCATAATGCCACATTAAGTCATTCACACAAGACACAACACTATCAATCTTACATCCAAAATTTATCTTAGTATCGACATGTGACACTAGATTGATACATAAAGGATGGGTCCTTCAACAGAACCCCACTCATTCATATGCTCATGCCCCTGATCGGGGTTATTCAAAATGAGCCGCAACTTGAATCAAGGTTATAAAACATTTCTCCCAAGTGTGTGGACTTGGGAGGGGCCAAATGTGACTTCGCAATCCTGCAAGACTTAATCATACTTTGCAAAAGTTGTGCATTTTGAAGAGCCCTGGGTTTGCAGAAGGAAATCCTCTTTAAAAGAACTATAGTGCACAAGTGCAACTTCTAGTGTTTTGAAACAAGTGATATCAGGATAGGCACAAGACTACGTTTATGTAAGTACATATTTACCATAAATATGAGCATATGCAGGTTATAACATGACAACAAGCAACTCTCGACTTGCAATGCCGCACATCGAGCGAAACACACATAAGTAACACACGAGGTACCAAAACCATACCTTGACCAGTTAGATAGGCAAACACATAAGGTCATAAGTAATACACGAGACACGAAGTCGTACCTCACTCAAAGGAAACATGCAGGCAAAAATGTATGCAAGCAAATAAGGGCATATGTATTTCAAGAAATACGAAACCACACCTCAACTCATAAGCAACTATGCAAAATAATGATCGAAAAATGAAATTGTACATCGACCCATAGGAACGTACAGGCAAGTATATATGCAAGCAATTAAGGGCATAAGTATTACAAAAAAGTACGAAACCACCTTCAACCACATAAGCAAATACGCAAATTAATACTTAAAGAGTAAAATCATACATCGACTCATAAATATGCAGACAAAAAATATGCAATGCAGAAGCAATATAAATCTAAGCATATCTAACATGGGCATCTTAATTATTTCAACTTAAATAGGTTCATTTATTGCCCTTTGTGCGACTTTACCCTACCTCAGAATGTCGTGCAGCTGCGTACGCCTACGCGTGAGGATAATACGAGAGTCGGGCCGCGAAGCACGATCAGGACCTGTTGCGTAAATATGCAAGAGTGTTAAATATTCCATTTTGCTAATATAATTAATGGCGCGACTGAGGCATTGGTAGAATTAGGCGACAGGGACGAGCCATTGCCGAAAATAGCAAGGCGGCAAGGGCCCTCGGCTCCTACCGACAGAACAACAAATGGTAGGGGCCTCGGCCCCTACCCGACAACAACTGACAGGGAGTAAAACCATGATTGTTGATGACAGCGAGGCGGCAGGGGACGACCCCTGCTGACGGCATTAAAGCGGCAGGGGGCAAGCCCCTGCCAACAGCAGCGAAGCGACAGGGGGAAAATAACCCCTGCCATCGGCAGCGAATCGATAGGGGTCGAGCCCCTGCCGACAACAGCGATTCGGCAAGGGTCGAGCCCCTGCCGACGGTGGCGGATCGGTAGCGAAATGGCGGGGGTCGAGCCCCTGCCGACGGTAGCGATTCAGCAGGGGTTGAGCCCCTGCCGATGGCAGCAAAACAACAGGGGAGGCAGCCCCTGCCGTCGGCACCGAAGGGGCAGGGGCTAGCCCCTGCCGACGAGAGAGGGATCGGGGCGGCAGGAGCCATCAGCCTCCTGCCGACCCCTTCGTAGATCATGGCAGAGGGGAGGGTGACAGGGGCCAAAGGCCCCTGTCAGGCTTGAAAAGAAATGGCAGGGGCCATCGGCCCCTGCTGGGTTTTAAAAGAAGAGGGGCCGGGAGACAGGGGGACGACCGACCTCCTATCGGTCGCCCGATCTCTCACAGGAGTAGACAGGGGCCCCGTAGGCCCCCTGTCGGCCTCAGATGGATACGCAGGGTGCTGCAGGGGTCGTGCGCAGCCTGCCGGCCTCCCTACGAACCCCTAAGAAGGGGAAAAAAATAGAGGGAGGCGAAGAGGGAGGGCACGACATGGGCTATGCGCCGCCTGCCGGCGTCCTGGCGAGGTGACAGAGAGGGAGATGGGAGGGGGAGGAGGAGAAGGTAGAGTGATGTACCTGGAAGGAGAGGAGGCGAGGTGGCTGGCGGTCGGCGGCGCGCGCAGGGAAGGAGGAGGCGTCGGTCGGGGTTGCCGGCGAGGTTGTCGCCTGCAAAAAACGAGAAGGGGGGCGGGGCATCTATCCTCCCCTCCCGTAACGCTCTTAAAGAGCTCGGGGAGGGGCGATAAAAGGGGAAACCCCGATGGGTTTCCCTTAACGGGTCGAATGCGCGGGTGAGGGGTTGCGGCGCACAGGGGAGGGTTTGTTTTTAAACAACTCCTCCCTCTGTGTCGGGTTTTAAAACCCTACCGTTAACGGGACCGGGTCGGGTCCCGACCCGACCCGGCTCGGGTCCGATTAAATAAATTTTTTTTTTTGTGAAAAACTTGGGTTTTACATCCTACCCCTCTTAAAAGAATTTCGTTCGCGAAATATTTATTAAAAGATTATCTGCGACAATCTGGTTCTTAGATAATCGTTGTTAATGAGGATACACTATATGTGTGAGTGATCTTGAAACACGTATGCTTATTAAAGTAATCAGGATAGCACATAATAAATTCTTGAGAAAGGTTCGAAGCCAACAACTCGATCGAACAAAATGTGAGCAATTTTGTTAATAATTTATGTCTTTGCAAGAGTTTATACGGAGTCACAAAAAGGGTTTGGCAGAAGACTGTAAGAATGTTTATTCGTCACCTTCTACTAGATTCGATACAAATGAAGAGACGCCACGAGACATTGTTCTAGTTGTTTACGTTCCTTAAACGGAGGTTTCCGTACTTTATCATAATCAAGTTGTCGTTCGTTACCCTTACTAATTCTAACAGACTCTATGTCCGGAATAGCCTCAACTTATCCCCATAACTCAAGGCCTTACATGGCCAGTTGTCCTATCTTCGCTTAAGTTATCATTCGTAGAATGACCCTAACGTTCATAGAAGACAAAAAACATAACCTCGCATCAAGATCTTGAATCAACAAGAATCCAACTTTCTAATCTAAAACCAATATATAATCATGCTACAACATAAAGCCAAATTTAAAGATTCATAACTGGCTATATCAAATGCTCTCAGAAGAGCATCCTAACACACCATAATTCTGTACGAAATCAAAATCTACAAGTTCCACGCTGGATCACCTGGTCTAGGAAATGTACGACCTCACAAGGAATTACCGCCCTAGATGGTTTACCTGGTCTTGGACAAATATACTTCCTCACAGGAATTCGCCATCTTTGCGGCTACCCGATCTTGGACAGTGTACTTTCTCACAGAGATTCACTACTAGTCGGATTACCTGATCTTGATCATACATACCCTCACAGATAATCCTTTGCGAACAAGGTCCTCAACAGGTACCGAAATCAATGATACATGCATTAAAATAAACGATGACTCTCAGAGTCGATAGCCACCAATAATGGGCAAATGTATATATATATCATCAATATGCATCATCACTTCATCTCATATGGTATTCAATTCATAAAATCACCCATTTCATCAATGAGGCTCCATGAACCATAACTCACTTAAACATATATCGCATACTTTTAAATTTTGAGGTCACATGCATTTCAATTATATCATACAAAAGCATATTATCCTATGCATTATATCATTGCTACCAGGAGCATTGCATTATCCAAATCTAACCTCAAAGCGTGAGTTCTATACAATGTGATCTGATATATATCAAGAATCAACTAAACCTCAAGATACGTAATTTCTACGCAGTTCGAGTTATGCACACAGGATTCAAGTCATATATGCACCTAAGACATTCAAATCATTGCATCATCTTCATAAGCATTCACAATTTATTTATTTTTTTACATCAAATCACATTCGACTATATTCAGCATGAAACGCATGCACGAATCTTCAAAACATCTTAGTCTAATGTGATATCCATCAATCATGCTATACAGGTATGATATATTCTCACAAACAATCATAATGCAAACCTTTGCAACACAGCTATGTAGGCGTGATGTATCATAAAAAAACTAAGTGTTTGTAGTCGTGAGGTGTCATTCCTCTAAATAGTCTAACTAATGATTTGTAGGCGTATAAGTCAACTACACAAAAACTAATCAGTTGTAGGCGTGACATGTCATTTACCTGCATAAGCATCATAATCATAAGGGTCTGGGTTGGAAAAAATTCATACGTAATTTCATTAATAAACTTTTACTACAAGATCCGTACTGGAAAATAAAAGTCTTACCCGAACTTATTAAAGTGTTCATTTGCTAATTCTCTACCTAACCGGTCATGACGAAAATAAACATGGTTCCCTACTTTCATTGCTACTAGTGAGGCAGCTTGGGTTGTTGTTGCTGACTTTCCTTCGCGGTTCGCTTCTTCAGATCTGCTTCCTTCTTGTGACAAACTCTGGCGAAATGTCCCATCTTTCCGCAATAGAAACAACCTCCAGTGTCTCGAGGGCATTGTTGTCCCGGATGACCATAATTACACTTCGAGCATTTACGACTAGACGATCGATGTAGCTTGATTCCTTTGCCTTGATTTTGTTTCTTAGATGGGGATCCCTGCATTATATCATTGGCAAGTCGGCATTTGCTAACTTCCTTACTACCAACTGACTTATTGTTCTGAATATCTTTAACTTGCTTCCGTTGCTCCAAGCCTTGTAAGGCCAGCTGCCACCCGTCGTACTTTCGCTTATGGCAGCATTCTTTCCCTGAATGGTCCACGTTACCACAGAAAGAGCAAACAATAGAATTTCGCGGGCACAATAGATTAGGGGTAACTTGATGGCTATCCATCTGTTTATCGCACTGACCCTGAAAGGTGTTCCCGCAAGTCACACTATGACTCAGGTTCTGAACCATAGATTGGAGATGAATAACGGCTCCAGTCAAAACATTTATTGCCTTGCTCATCTCATTATATGACATCTAAATAGAAGCAAAAATTTTTAATCAAATTAAGTACAAAACAATACAATCAATTATACTTACAGTGCGATGCAGATGTCGGATGGTCAAGAATCACTATTTTCCCTGTCGCTCTGATACCAAGTTGTAACGCCCCAAAAATCCAGGACTTGTAACTTTTTTGAATAGTTTAAAAAGCTTTGAAATCATACAATAATCAGAGTTTAAATAATACTTCAGCGGAAAATGATATTTTTAAAACCACAAGTCAATGGACCTTGAGTGCATTACAGCGTAAACTTTCCTTTTGTCAAATCCCGCACAACCATTGAAATCAAATGGTCTAGAAACGGAGTTTCAATAATTGAGAATTCGTTTGTTGAAACCAAGAAGAAGCTTACTAAAACAGTTTTATTAACTCACGGTTTAAGAAAAGAGAAATTTTGAAACACACTTTATTCCAAATTTACCAACATGTCCTCAGGAGCGAAACATCAGGGAAAGAGCTCTATGTTGATCTCATCACGCCATCATGCCATCGCGACTGTATTACCTATCCATTACCTGCCCATAAAATGGGTCAGTTTCACTAAAAACAGGTAGGTGCACAGACATGACAATATTGAACATAATTAAGCAGAATAATTTAATATGTGTGAACACCCCAAATTTTTCAAAATCTTTTAAATATTCCCTTCTTGCCCCTAAATTCATTTTTTGAGCAAATGAGTCATTTTAAATCTAAATCTCAGTAAATTTCTCAAGTTTTTACTGAAATTAAATTTATTTTATAAGTTTAAATTGATTTTGGATCCGGATCCATTGTCCAGATCCAAAATTCAGTTTCATTGTCCAATTTTTAAGAAAATACCAAAAATAGTTTTCAAATAGCTCGGACAGTCCATCCGACATCCGTTTGGATCTATCATGTTATATTTCTCGATTCAAGTATCAAAACTCGAACATTTTCTCAAAACCTGGGTCCAAACCCTCTTTTTTGAAGAAATTTTTCTGAAATAGTCTGAAATTCTCAAGAAAATACTTTTGTAAATATTCTTTTTAGAAAAATACAAAAAATTAGGGTTTACTCTTTGTTTTCTCAGATTTTCATTCCAAAAATACAAAAAAATAAAAGTACTCAGAAAAGAACAAAAAAAATCAAAAATAAATGAAGAAAATTGCAAAATGGTTTTTAGAAACCCGTTTTTGAAAAAGACTTTTTAAAGAGGCAACTTTTAGGAAAAACTTTATTTTCGTTTAAGAGTCGAGTTAGGGTTTTGAAAACCCTAACTCTCGCCTTCTCCTTCTCTTCCCATCCAGAAGAACTCCATGGCCGATCCCATGTGCGCCCTCCTTCCACCGAACCTTCCAGAGGCTTCACCCAAGCCACCCAACACTAACGGACCTCCCTCAACCCTCAATCTGCAACCGGATCCTTCCTTCTCCCTCTTTAAAGGAGCACGCATCACCTCCTTCAGGGACCATCGCTTTTCACCCCTCCATCTCGACATTTCTTCTTCCTCTACTTCTTTCTTCTTCCCCTCTCCCCTTCTTCTTCTTCTTCTTCTTTGTTTCTGATCCCTCTGGTTTTCTCCCACTTGACTGAAGAAAGTTGATCACCCGCAAGCAAGCTAAGAAATCTCATCTCGTACAGAGGATCCCAAAGACTTCTTTCCTTTGTCTTGGGTTCTGAAGAAAACCCTACAGCCGAGCCTTCTTCTCTCTCTGGTCCTCATCTCCATCTTCTAACAGAAGTCGATCGGCCATCCCTGCAGTCATAGGTAAGTAATCGCCCATTTCTTTTCTTTTTTTCTTTTTCTTTTCTTTTCTTTTTTTTTTCTCTTCTCTAATTCTTCATAGAAACTCGTTTTTCCTCCGTAACATTTTAAAATCCCATCTTCTTACAAAGCAAAGGGGTGGAATCGGTCTGCATGTGCCAGAACCGACCCATCTGTGTGCAAAATCAAAGGAATATATATATTCCTACATCTTTTCATTCCCCTTTTATAATTTGTTTCTGAATTTATTATTTCCAATATCTGTTGATGCTATTATGCGTTAAATCCAGTATGTTTCTTAACCAATTTTTTTTCTATTGTTGTTTTGCTTGTTCGTTTTGTTTTCTTCTTTCCCTTTTACCTGTAGTGCATTTCATTGATAGATTCTCACTTGCCTTTAGCTCATAAACATTTTATTTAGCATATCATTTTGTCCACCATTTGACCCAGTAGCTCTCGGTGGAGCTCATTTCAGTCGATGTCCTGCTTCAATAGGGTTTAATGGTATTTTGTTCATCGGGTTGTGGTTCAGGTGACAGTTTTTTTTTTTCTATTGCTTTTTCTGAAATTTTGTTCATCATCGACCCATCAAAGTCCCTTATAATGTTGAGTTTCATGTCATCGGCATTAACGGGATACACCGCCACTGTTATGAGAAAACAACTCAAACAACTTCTGATATCAAGAAATTTCTGAACCGATTCTACCCCATCGGATCATTTGAAGATACCCAAGGTTCATAACAATAACAGAGGAGACATTAGGGCTGGCGTCTGAGGTAACAGATAACTCACCAACATCTGCCATCTCTTCTCACCTCTTTGTTACCTGATATTATTTGGTGATTAAGTGGCTTCACAGGTTGCAGGGTTTCGAGATCATTATATGCCTAAAGTCTGAAGCTTTTCTCGATCCATCTGTGCAAAATAAATTTTAGATGATCAAATAGATTTTATGAAAATAAAATATTCCTGTTAAGTTATTCATGCCTCTATGATGTCTTTGATTTGCCCCATAACATCTCTTTTATAACAAGCATTGGGAATCCTGATGTCTCTGTCATGACCTTGGTGATATCTTTCCTAAAGACTGCTGAAGGTGGTCTTGATAAAGTTAAGCCTGTTAACCTTGCTGAAATCCATAATCAGAGATGGATGAGTACTTCCATGTGCTTCTCATTCTTGTTCTACACTGGAGGATTGGCATGAGAAGTCATTATTAGGGGGTTGTTAATATTCAAATCGCCATGCTGTAGCTGTGGAAGATTGTGACCCTGCTGAGGATAATCCAGAAAATTTCTTCTGAATGATTTAGTTTGATGAAACTAAGTCACTGGTGCCCCTGGTCGTTTGGTGGTCCACCAGAAGGTTCATCCAGCCGTTTGACCAAAGGTAAGTTCTCATTGTTCAGCAAAATGAATATTGCATTAAGGTATTTCATACTAGATCCCTGTACATCCCATTCCCTTAGACCTACCACTCGATATATTCTTGCATTAATGTTCCTTTTGGGCATTTCCTTCAAGTGGTTTGCAGGGTTGACCACTCGAATTCATTTGCTTCTTATTCGTCATCATATTTTAGCACAGAAATTTTCTGCTAGATCTTGCAATATTCATCGGATGTAATTGTTCTTGTCCCTGTTATATTTGATATGATTTTCTCTTTTCTTTACATTGATGGCGCTTTTTGATCTAATGTGCTGGTCACAATGGCAGTTATGAGCTCTAAGGGATTTGTGTTGTCCATAGACCAGAGACGATAAGCTCTGCTCATCAATTTTCTTGCTCATAGTCTATTAGTTTATTTTCAAGAATTAGATCAAGTATATACATTCCCCCTTTCGTTTGCCATTTCTTTTTGCAAATTCTCCTACTGTGGCATAACTATAATGAAAGATTGTGGAAATTTTTATGGGTATACAATAACCTCTCTCAGTGATTGTAACCAAAGGAATCAAGTTTCAAGTGCTTTACACTGATAAACACTAGAGGTGATCTTAAGCTTCCAAACAATGAGGCCCTTCTTGCCCAGATCAAAGGTAGAATTGATAAAGGCCAGGGGTCTCGTGGTGATGACTGCCATGAATGAGAAGCAAAAATCGCGCTCTCAAAGCTGACTGAATCAAAACACTGTGGCGGCTGGAGGAATCTTGATAGGTTGATTGAAGCTACATTGATGTACGTCACACTGAAATCGCCTATCAGGTTCCAACTCACGGCAACCCACCTGTTCAAGCATGCTCGGCTGACACTAATGCCAACAATACAACTGTATTTGTTGTGAGAAGATGTGGATTTGTACTATTTGTCATGAGGGCATCTGCTGAAGAAGCTTTACAAAGGTTACAAGGGATCATGATTGGTCAGCAAATGGTCCATCTTTCTTGGGGTAGAGGTCCTATAACCCAGCCGGATCAATCTGGTGGCTAGGCCCAGCATGCAGATTCTAATCAATGGGCTGGAGATTATTATGGTCGTGGGCAAAGGTATGATTTATACTCATATGCTGTTGCTCAAGATCCTTCTTTATATGGATATGGTGCTCACACTGGTTACGGCAGTTACCCCTAACAGGCAATAAATCAATTTTTTCTTTCTTTCTTTTCCTTTTCTTTCTTTTCTTTTTCATTCATTTCATCTATCTCTAACTCATGTTCCTGGGTGTTAGATAATTAGATAAACTCATATGTTATTCTTCTAGGTCAGCATGTTTAACTTTGATATGACATGAGAAAGTTTCAGGGAACTTTGTTACTGGTTAACAAGAAACTGTGGTGTATGTAAAAGTGATAAGTCATCGTTGATCACCAGCAATGGCTGGTGTAGTTCAGCCTCTAGAACAAAAGGAGGAGATGTCAACAAATTAAATGTGGCTTATCTTGCTCTTCACCATCAAGCCACCAAGCACAGCACGCAGAGTGTCATCTCATAAAGCCTACACAACCAAGCAAAATTTCTGGTAATGAGATCAGCATCTCAATTCCATATGAACACATTGAATTAGTTGCTCAAGATATTGCTTGGAATGGAATTTCAAGTCATGACAATCCAACAACATTTTCAGAAACCAAGGTTGATGTTCAAACATCTCAAAGCAAAGGTTCACCACGTTATCTTCCGCAGTACAAGCCAAGCATCTCAAGCCAGAATTTTACTGTTCATCGTTTCTCTTTTGGCACCAATTTTGTGTCACTCACCATTGTTGGAAGTATTTATATCTCATATGTCCCCTCACTTCCGTGCAACATTCACTTTCATCTCACATGCACACAATCACTTCTAGCTACTTCTTCACAACATTTGATATATTTCCATTTACCCGTAGCTTCCAGTGTTCTTATCATTGCACCTCATTTGGCATTGCTTTCATCACATTACCATTATATATTACACAAACATCCATATTTTCTTCATCAACATGACACCTGCCGCATATGCACAATGTTATTTTTTTTCCTTTGCATATCTGTTCAATGTGTGTAATTGCATCATATCAAATAGTATATATATATATATATATATATATATATATATATATATATATATATATATATATATATATATATATATATGCATGTCGTTTAGGTATATATATTCCATCATGCTGTCTTAAGCTTTTATTATGATATCTCTTGTGATATGCTTGTCTCTTGCTTAGGTTAATTCCTGTTTTGCAGAATTTCTTCTTTGGCTTAGAAATCTCGACATTTTTTTTAGATTCAATTCAAATAATGTAATAAGATAGAGTATAATGAGAATTTACATTTCCTGTTTTAGATAGAATGAATGAGCATTGTAAATATCATAAATTATTTATTTTCATGCTTTTTGCCTTTACTTCTCAAAAATCTCACAAATGGGACCACGAATGGCACGTGCACCATCTTGTAAGAGGTAAATCAATCCTAAGTTGATGATCCACATCAATGGCCATAGTCAGGGTGTGGACAAAACTTAGTATTTTTATCTTTTACAAAATAATATCGGATCCACACTGGACCCGTTTTCAAAATTCATCATATTTTCCTTAAATATCTTCTTCTTTTATTAGAATTTAACTTAAAATTAATTCAAAATATATACCAATGGCCATAGTCAGGGTATATTGAGAGTTAATTTCATTTTAAATTTTATAAAAGCACCAAATGTGTTTTATTCTTCACCTGAATTTAAATATAGATTATTATATAATACATTCAAATGACCATAGTCAAGGATGTATTATATCTTCAATCTTATTTTAATTCATCCAAAGAATGAAATAGCTTTTCAAAATCCCATTTCAAAATTCTTTTAATTCATTCATCATTTAGGATAGAACTACATCATATTTTCAAAATTACTTTTTCAAAACTCCAAGTGATGTAAATATCTTCTTCAATCAATCTTCAATCCTATTCATCTTTTTCAATTCTATTTCATTTTCCATCTCAGAGTCCAATTTAACTTTGAGATTTCAATTTCATTTCATATTCAAAATTTCCAATTCAAATTCATTTTCAAAGTTCAATTTTACTTGGAAATTTCAAATTCATTTTTAAAAGCTCCAATCAAACTCAAAGTTCAATTTAACTTTGAGATTCTTGATTCATTTCAAGCTTCAAATCCCAGGTCTAAATTGACTTTGGGATTCATCTGTATATTCAAAATCCAATGTCTAAAATTCCTTTTCCCAAATTCAAATCAGACTTAGAAATTCATGATTCCTCTTCTGAATTTTAACTCCAAATCCATTTTAAGATCCAAAATTCAACACTCATATTGGATCTCAGACTTCATATCCAATTTACTTATAGGATCCAGAACCAATTTCACTTTGGATCTTAGACTTCAGATCCAATTTTCCATTCTAGGATCCAGAGTCCAACTCTACATCGGATCTTAGACTTTAGACCCAAATCCCCTTTAGGATCCAGAATCCAACTCTACATTGGATCTCTGACTTCAGATCCAGTTCCATTTTAGGATCCAGAACTCAATCACATGTTGGATCTTAGACTTCTGATCCAAATCCATCTTAGGATCCAGAACCTAATTTTATCTCGGATCTCAGATCTCAGATCTTAAATCCATCTTTAGATCCAACTCCACTCCCAATTCTAGATTTCAAATCCAATTCCATTTTCAGATCTCATCTGAACTCCCTAAATCAATTTCTATTCTTAAGTACCATTTGAGTTCCTCAATCTATTCCAATTTAAAACTTCAAAATCTAAATTCAAGTATTCATTTCCTTTCCTAAAATCAAATTCAAAGTTCAAAGTCCATTTCTGACTTTGAAACTTCATTTCCTTTCATTTTAAAAACTCCAAGTCATTCCTTCTTATTTATTCTTCCGAATCCTGATTTTTTTCAAAGACTTAGAACTCCTCTGATCTATCTCAAGTTCTAAGTTAGATTCAATCATTTCTTCACTCCTTTACCAAGTTCATCTCAGAATACTTGGAAATTTTCAAAACATCTTTTAAAAGGAGCATACATTCTTGCATTGCACAAGCATGGTTCATTGTGCATTTAGAGTTAGAATAAATTCTTAGATTATATTTAGGCAAAGCAAAAGGCATAGATTCGATCCTTGGTTCGATTACCCCTGGTAAAGGCGCCAGGAACGGTCGAACCTCGTACCGACGAGCGAATCCCGTCTCTCTATTTTCCCGCAATATTTTCAAAACGGAGGCGAGTAATTTTCTAAATATTTTTCAAATCAAGGTCAAGTGAAAACCCGCAAAATAGTTCCTCTTCTCTCTCTCTTTCTTTCTTTCTTTTCTCTTCTCTCTTTCTTTTCTTTCTTTTATCCTTCTCCCTTCAAAAAGGAGGAGAATAGAGGTTAGAAAAGGAAAAGAGAAGAAAGAGAGAGAAACCATAAAGAGAGGAAAAATTTTGCGATGATCACAGATTTGGCGACCGTGATGGGACACGTCTTCGTCCGATTGGATCTATGCCTTTGCTTCGCTTTTATATAATCTAAGTCTTTATTCTAACATATGTTAGCTTCATTTCCATGCAAACCTTAGGAGCCTAGATTTTGTCCTAAGCTGACATCATTGCATATAGGATCTAAATATGGTTTGATAGGACCATATTGAGGAGATTATATCCATGTTCACATTAGACTTAGGTTTTAAATACAACTCTCCTCAATTCTAGGGATTGAATGTAAACAATGTATGCAAGTGTATGCTTCTTTTATTTCAATCTATCTCTTTAGGACTCGCATTAGAGCCTTCTGATTTTATTGCATGTTGATCATATTTTGAAAACATCCCTACCTATATTGTCCCGGTCTTCACGTTGCTGGGCTGTCTCACTGAACCATAGTTCGGGAGAGAGCCTCACAACTGGACCACTTATTTGGGTTCGCGCCCCCCTACCACGTACCTAAGGGCCATAGTCCGAGGTATATCGGTAGGTGCTCAAGGATGTTGGAAAGCCATTACCTTAGAACCGAAGAGATATCTTATATGCCACGTACTTCGAGCTTCGGCTTGAGTATATCGGCGTACCTTGATTGGAATCAGATGATATAAATCTTAGAGTTAGGATTAAGGTCCTATCAGCCATTTCAAATATTGCATATAGAGTCAACTTTAGGGAGTATTGTTTGTACATCTTTCTGCTTGTATATCTATGATTAAATGATATTATACATGTATATACTTTCCTTATATTTTCCAAAACCCTGGGTATATATTATTCAAAATTCCCTCTTTTAAAACCCAGGTGTATTGCCTTTTCTTTCTGATTTCTTCAAAATCTTTTGATCCTGCCTGCTACTTTTCAAAATTTTTTAAATCCTTGTCATCTATTTTCAAAATTTGTTTTCCTTCATCATGAGGGAAATGATATTACCTATGAGGATTTTCAAAATCATAAAATTTCTTCTAAAAAGTCTTCAAAAGATTCAAATATTTTGATCTAAATCCCTTTTAAATAGACTAACATGTTGATTTTTTCCTTCTTTCAAATTAGGCTTTGAGAACCATTTGTCTTCAAAATCATCATCTCATGTTTGTTTTCTCTTTCAAAATTTATTTTTAACTCACTATCTTCGAAATCAAACCTCATGATGATCTCTCATGATGATTCTCCTTTTTAAAGGGGTCAGATCTCGCACTGACCGTTCTTACAAATGAATTTTCTTCCCAAAAATGATTTCTCACTTATCTTTTAAATAAACATTCTTTTTCAAGATCCCATATGCAGGCAGGATCAGAAAAACTCCTTTTTCTTAAATCTTGTAAATCTTCAGTTAATTTTGATATCTTCATCAATTTCATTCATTTTATCCATATTTTTATCAAGTTTACATCAATTTTAAGTTTATCAATATTTCCTCAATTCTATTAAATTTTATCCATTTTTTTTACCCTTTCAGGTTAAGGGATAAACCTGACCCTCGTTGTCCGAGGTGTACCCCTTTCAGGTTAAGGGATAAACCTGACCCTCATTGACCGAGGTGTTTCCCGCTCAGGTTAAGGGATAAACCTGACCCTCGTTGTCCGAGGTGCTCCCATTCAGGATAAGGGAAAAGCCTGAGACCCCTTGTAGGAGCAACAACGCTACCTATGAGGATTCCTTTGTAAATACAAGTTTTGTTAATCTTTATTGATTTTCTAGATTTTTATCAATTTGCCTTCGCTAAATTTTCTTAAATTCCATTCTTCTCCCATTCAGGATAAGGGAAAAGCCTGAGACCCCTTGTAGGAGCAACAACGCTACCTATGAGGATTCCTTTGTAAATACAAGTTTTGTTAATCTTTATTGATTTTCTAGATTTTTATCAATTTGCCTTCGCTAAATTTTCTTAAATTTCATTCTTCTCCCATTCAGGATAAGGGAAAAGCCTGAGACCCCTTGTAGGAGCAACAACGCTACCTATGAGGATTCCTTTGTAAATACAAGTTTTGTTAATCTTTATTGATTTTCTAGATTTATATTAATTTGCCTTCGCTAAATTTTTTTAAATTTTATTCTTTTCCCATTCAGGATAAGGGAAAATCCTGAAACCCCTCGTAGGAGCAATAACGCCACCTATGAGGATTCTTTTGTAAATACAAGTTTTGCCAATCTTTGTTGATTTTTTTTAGATTTATATAAATTTCCCTTCATTAAATTTTCCTTAAATCCTATTCTTTTCCCATTCAGGATAAGGGATAATCCTGAGACCTCTCGTAGGGGCAACAATGCTACCTATGAGAATTCTTTTTGCAAATACAAGTTTTTATCGATCTTTATTGATTTCTAAATTTATATCAATTTCTCTTTAAATTCTATTCTTCTTCCCATTTCAGGACACGGGATAATTCTGAGATCACTCATAGGGGCAACCATGCTACCTGTGAAAATTCTTTTTACAAAAATAAATCAATTTTCTCAAATGTTCTACATTTTTTTCAAAGTTCTATATCCTTTTGTCTTCTCAAAGTTTATTCTTTTTATATTCCCCGTCACATACCTGGTCCATCTAAATCATAGATTATAAATTCTAAATCTTGACATACCCCTTCTAAATTCAAGTCTCAGGTTATCTCTTCGTAAAATCTTCTATTTCCCCTTTAGGATAAGGGATAATCCTGAAACCTCGGCCATTCTTCTTGCCTCAATCTCTAAATATCTTAAATAGGCCGATCTCCTTCCCGACTCTCAGTGGGAAAACCTAGTGTTCGCATTGGTTATTTTGCTAAATTTTCAAATCTAAAGATCAAGTTCAGCCACAAAACTCAATCCTCATACTGGTTGTCTTTCAAAAAAGTCTCAATCCTAAATCAGGTCGTTAAATGATTAAATGAAATGTCCCAGCTACTTCGCTGGTCGTTAAATGATTAAATGAAATGTCCCAGCTACTTCGCTGGTCGTTAAATGATTAAATGAAATGTCCCAGCTACTTCGTTGGTCGTTAAATGATTAAATGAAATGTCTCAGCTACTTCGCTGGTCGTTAAATGATTAAATGAAATGTTCCAGCTACTTCGCTGGTCGCTAAATGAAATGTTCCAGCTACTTCGCTGGTCGTTAAATAAAATGTCCCAGCTACTTCGCTGGTCGCTAAATGAAATGTCTCAGCTACTTCGCTGGTCGCTAAATGAAATGTCCCAGCTACTTCGTTGCTTGTTAAATGAAATGTTCCAGCTACTTCGCTGGTCGCTAAATGAAATGTTCCAGCTACTTTGCTGGTCGTTAAATAAAATGTCCCAGCTACTTCGCTGGTCGCTAAATGAAATGTCCCAGCTACTTCGCTGGTCGCTAAATGAAATGTCCCAGCTACTTCGCTGGTCGCTAAATGAAATGTCCCAGCTACTTCGCTGGTCGCTAAATGAAATGTCCCAGCTACTTCGCTTGTAATATCCGAAAATTTCTAAGTTCTTTTCTATAGCATTGTGAAATGTCTTGAATTTCGTGCCAATATAAAACCCTAATTTCTTTAAAAAAATTAATGTTTGAGTATATTCGTAAGGATTAAGGGGTTTAATTATATTGAATTGTAGTAAATATAAACCCTACATGGTTTGGATATCTGAGAAAATTCTAAGTGATGTCTAATTGAAAACGTCTTACTTAAAAAGAAAATGTTGATTTTTCTTTTAAGTAAAATTATTTAAATAAAGTAAATTAACAAAAGTAGATTTTAAAAATATACATATTAATATGCTTAATAAGTTGGAATTAGCTTATATTCAATTCCTTTACATTTTCACATGAGTTGTGGTTATATAAAACAAAAACGGTTTTTAATTGGAATTTTATGATTTATCAATAATAGTTTAATATAATAGTTTTCTTTTGTATACATTAAAATCCATTTTTTTATTAGTTTAGTAGGAGCCCATAGGTGGGCCATCCCATCCTATGTGGCATCTTACTTCAAATTCAAATTGAAAATAAAGGTATAGTGATTTTCAAGGTTATTTAAAGTTTGAAAAGTCAAAGTGGAGA
Source organism: Nuphar pumila (assembly GCF_984573655.1). Classification (NCBI taxonomy): domain Eukaryota; kingdom Viridiplantae; phylum Streptophyta; class Magnoliopsida; order Nymphaeales; family Nymphaeaceae; genus Nuphar; species Nuphar pumila. The sequence goes on from NC_143251.1 coordinate 45,614,710, forward strand.
TCAAGGGCTCCAAATGAATTTCATTAATGAGATCAAGGGCTGGAATTAATTCCAGCACATAACCTAATTTAAGAAGGGTTATAAAACCCTCCCATAGCCCTTGCCCTCCTCATTTGTGCTGGAAAAAAAAAGGAGAGCTTCTCTCTCCCCCAAAAACCCTCTTCTCTCTCTCCTCTCTTTCCCTTCCCTATTCTCTTCTTTTAGGGTTTCTTTTGGTTCTTGAGTGCAAGATCCAGACCTCAAGGGGTGTGGTGAGGAGATCTAAGGTCCTTATCTTGCTGGAAGAAAGGGCTGATTGGTGGATCGATCAAAAAGGGCTATTCATCCATCAAGAAATACATTTTTTTCAACAAAAGGTAGGGTTTCTATGCTTTTCTTGCAAGAACGGAGTTCTTGGCATGGATTTTGATGCTTTTTCATGAGTTTAGATTATAATCAAACCCTCCTAACCGTGGGTTTGACTCAGATCTAATGATCCATGGCAAAAACACATTTTTCCCTAAAGAAAACCATTTTTGAAATCGGGTTTATTATAAAAATCGGTTTCTTAGAAATAGATTCGTAAAATATATTTGTATTTGATTTATTCCATGATTTTTATGCAAATATTAGTTTGGATTGATAGATTATGAAGTGTTTCATCTACTGTGAATATTTTAGAATTTTCGGAATTTTATTTCATGCGTATTCCCTATTTCTTTTAATTTTTCTTGGGATTCGGGTGACTCGGTTTGATTCACCCAAATGCAAATCTCGGAATTCCAGGTTTTCCACTTGACCTCCGTTCAGTAAAATGGTCGTTTCTCTCTCGTCCGGAGGAGTTTTGATGAACAGATTGTTGCGTTGGAAAGTTAACTCCATTGTGCATCTACTGTAGAAATTTGGGCTCTGTTTATAGACCGAGCACGTCTCTGTGACAGTCGAAACAAAAAACTAATAGGTCTGTAGTAAAACATGCATAACTCCCTCATACGGAAGAGTTTTTACAAACGGTTTGCGGCTACGGATAGCTGACAACAATTCCTATATACTGTAAAAATTTCAGCTCTGTTCATGGAGCCAAAAATTTTCTGTGAGCTCTGTACCAGTCGGACAGAGTTATGAAATTGGAAAAATTAGGGCAAATTCATAAATCAAGGCTCAAAGGGTGCATAGTATATATGTTTTTATTTAATTTCTTTATAGAATTAGTATGCATTATGTGAATGATTATGCAGGTCTGATTTTATGCAATCTTATATGATTATGGCATGAATTGTAAATGGAAGGTTACACATGAAAGATTTAGGATCAAAAGGTCCAATGAATACAAGTTTATGTTTTAAATTCTAAAAATGTGTTGACTACATGTATGTCCATGATATCGTGATGATATGATTGTTTCATTGATATGGATGTTCATATATATTCTCCTCGTTGCATTGGCCATGTACATGCATATGCATTATGATGTGTGAAAATGAATAAGATGTTTATGCTACGCATGTGCTCAAATGTCTGTTACAAGTTTAATTATATGTCCTTGTCCAATGCTTTATAAGAATGCATTCATGACCATAAAGTGGTTTAAGTTTGATGTTGCATCAAAAGTATGACTGAAATCAAGTAATCATGTGACATTAAACTCAAGATACTTGCTTGGAGAGTAGCAGGTGATACAAAACTTCGTGGGACAAGTTCTGTTACGGGCACGGAAGGTTGCTCCTCCTCTCCCACGATTTTAGGGGGAAAACCTCTGCATTAGATTGCAGCGTAGAGGTTATTGTACTCATGAGGAAAAACTGATGCATCGGGTTGAAAGGTGTTGGGAATCTCTCTCGTATTAACGTCCCTCACCCCGTCTTAGTGAATGGACCTGGCCAGGCTAAAGTCACCCCTGTATGTAAAACACGTCCTGTGTCATGGTCTTGATCTGAGAATGTCTGCCTGTGTCGTATCAGCAGGGCTAAGAAGTGATAACTTAAATGGTGTGTGCATTAATTTGGCATCACATGCATCATCTAATTAAGAAAATATAACTAAAGATAAGAAAATATGCATGCATTGAAAGAGCTTCTGCATATGGTAAGTCATGCATTTTAATGGTTCATGCATTTTGTATCTTGAATGTATGAATTTATGTCTTTCTGTTAAATATGAAAATTCTAAACATGCATGATTTGTTGTATGATTGTTTAAGTTAAATTAAATGTTAAACCATGAAATTTCTATTGAAATCCTTGTCTTGTTATTCTGTCTTACAAGTTTAGCATAATTACTCTACTTAGACATGTTGTCTGACCCTATATGGTTTAAAAATTTTCAGGTAATGAGTAGGTACTTAGGTGCGAAGGCGGAAGGTTGCGACGGGGACTGAGCCTACCTTTCCTCTGCTTAATGAATTCTGAACTCTGATTTTAATTTAATTCAATTCAAGGACAAATGTGATTAATTTTGGATATTGTGAAACTTGAATTTTATTTCATGCATAGTTAATTAGTTGTTAAAGTTTAAATTCCATAAGTATATGTTTGCAAGCATTCATCTGAAGTAGCATGCCAAGTTTTATGCCCAATGTGTTTTTTCGCTGTTAACTGCTAAAAGATTTAAATGTATTTCAAAAAAAAAAATTCCACCAATTTCGGGTTATAAAAATTGGGGTGTTACAAACATGGTATCAGAGCGTAAGGAAAGTATGGCTCAAAGCTCGTCCAACCGACCACCATCGCTGTAAGTATGCTTCCATTTTATTTGTTTTGATGACTTATGAAAATTGTATGTCTATAATTATTTCTGTTGATATATGCGGCAAGAATCAGAACGTAGATCTACTAGGGTCACATGAATGAGAATTTTGTATTTATACCCAACTTATAAGTAATCTGAATCAATGTGTGTGTCTTTAGATGGTCGGAAGACAGCCCCCAGGTTGGACTGCTCAGAGGGACTTTATTTTTGAAGCCCTCGCGAATCTGACGGCCTATTGTCAGAACCATGCCGGCAACAGAGGTAATGGCAATGGTGCAGGCCATCAGCATGAGGGTCATATTGCGGCACCAGCTGTCGCAACCAATGGGGCGTCGTACAAGCGCTTCATGGAATTGAGCCCTCCTGCTTTCACTGGTAAGGAAGATCCGGATGCAGCGGAGGAATGGGTTCGCGCCATAAGCGAGATTTTTGAGATTCTCAAGGTTCCTGCTGAGAGGCAGGTTTCTTTTGCCACTTATCGGCTCCAAGGAGATGCCAAGAGCTGGTGGGAGACGACACGCGAAGTACGCTATACGCCTGATGAACGATGCGCCCTCACATGGGAGGAGTTTACAGCGGTATTCATGGACACCTACTTTCCCCAGTACGCGCGCGATCGTAAGAAACAAGAGTTTTTAGATCTTCGACAGGGGTCCATGAAGGTGGCAGAGTACACTACACGTTTCCGACATTTAGAGAAGTACTGCCCGCATACTTATACCACTGACGAGGCGCGAGCTAAGAAGTATGTGCAGGGTTTACGTGATGGCCTGAGGACGAGAGTGCTGACCAGCCGTCCTCAAAACCTCAACCAGGCCATCGAGATGGCCACAGTACTTCAGGTGGGGAAAACTAGAACCAACTTTTTGGCTTTTTCCAAAAACAATCTCGATAGATCGTAACGATGTCTTTGTGACGCAGGATGACTAGGAGTCTTCTAAGAAGATTCAGCCTAGCCGTTTCAATAAGTCGAAGGGAAATGCGAATAAGGCCCCTCGACCAACAGCGGAGAGTAGTAAGGCGCCACCCGCAAAGAAGGCCAAGGGACAACAGGGCGGCACATCAGCATCGCAGTCTTATGCAGTATGTAAGCACTGCAACAAGAGGCACCCTGGAGTCTGTTATAGAGTCTCAGGTGCATGTCTGAGATGTGGAAAACAGGGTCACTTCATCAAAGACTGCCCTATGAGGCCAGTTCAGGAGGGAGTTGCCCCTGTTCTTAGAGGACCACAGCTGCAGCGACCCCAGCTGTCCCAGCCGCAAGGTCAGAAGAAAGCTATTGGACGCGTGTATGCGACTTCTGCAGAGGAGTTGCAAGAAGATGCCAACGTCATTGAAGGTACAATCTCTATTGCAAAGTTCGATGCTAAAGTTCTTTTTGACACTGGTGCTACGCATTCCTTCGTATATGTACGTTTTGCGAATTTGATTGGTGTCACGCCGACTTCTTTGGGATATACTCTGGAAGTTATCACACCTTCGAGTGGTAGCTCTATCGCTCGTACCTATCTATCTAGAGTAGAGGTTATGATTGCAGGGCAGAACCTCCCTGCCAATCTTATCCTGTTGAATATGGTCGGTTATGATGTAATTCTTGGCATAGATTGGATGTATAAGCATTACGCTTGTATGCTTTGTCGTGAGCGACGCATTCAATTTGCTCGCCCTGATCAGCCTGTACTCGAGTACAAGGCCTGTAAAAAGGAGAGCAAAGAACGACTTATCTCGGCATTAAAGGCACATCGTTGTGTAGAAAAGGGGTGTGAGGCCTTTTTGGCCAGTGTTTCTTTGATAGACCCCAATACTACACCACTGGAAGACTTGGACGTAGTTCGAGATTTTTCAGACGTTTATCCAAATGATCTGCTAGGCATACCGCCTACCAGAGAGGTGGACTTTGCGATAGAGTTGGTGCCTGGAACGGCCCCGATATCTAAAGCACCCTATCGTATGGCCCCAGCAGAGTTAGAGGAGCTAAAGAAGCAGCTGCAAGAATTGATGGATAAAGGCTTTATTCGGCCTAGTGTTTCACCTTGGGGAGCTCCAGTATTGTTCGTCAAAAAGAAGGATGGGTCAATGCGTATGTGCATTGACTATAGAATGTTGAATATGGTAACAATCAAAAACAAATATCCTCTTCCCAGGATAGATGATTTGTTTGATCAACTTCGGGAGGCCAAGGTCTTCTCCAAGATTGACCTTCGATTAGGGTATCATCAACTGAAGATCAAAGAATCCGACGTGCATAAGACAGCATTCAGGACACGATACGGTCATTACGAGTTTTTGGTGATGCCCTTCGGGTTAACAAATGCCCCTGCGACATTTATGGACCTGATGAATCGGATCTTTCGGCCTTACCTAGACCTTTTCGTGATCGTATTTATAGACGATATCCTAATTTACTTCGAGAGCGAGGAAGATCATAGGGAGCATCTAAGGATTGTCCTCGAAGCACTTTGACAACATCAACTATATGCTAAGTTCTCGAAGTGTGAATTTTGGCTGAATCAAGTTATGTTCTTGGGTCACGTAATCTCTAAAGATGGGGTGTCAGTCGACCCTGCCAAGGTGGAAGCAGTCATAGATTGGAGACAACCTAAGAGCGTCTCAGATATACGCAGTTTTCTCGGGCTTGCAGGCTATTATCGTCGTTTCATTCAGGATTTTTCGAAGATCGCTTCACCTATGACGAAACTACTTCGTAAAGGAATTAAGTTTGTCTGGACCCAGCAATGCGAAGAAAGCTTTCAAGAGCTGAAGAAGAGGCTTACTACAGCCCCTATACTCACATTGCCTTCTGGGCAAGGAGGCTTTGTGATTTATAGTGATGCATCAGGTACTGGTTTGGGATGCGTTTTGATGCAGCACGGCAAGGTGATCGCCTACGCATCACGTCAGTTGAAGGTGCATGAGCGAAACTACCCCACTCACGACTTGGAGCTTGCTGCAGTAGTCTTTGCACTAAAGGTATGGCGACATTATTTGTACGGCGAGCAATTTGAGGTCTTTTCAGATCATAAGAGCCTCAAGTATATCTTCTCACAAAAGGATTTGAACATGAGGCAGAGACGGTGGTTAGAATTTCTAAAAGATTACGACTTCTCCATTTCTTATCATCCAGGCAAAGCCAATGTAGTGGTTGATGCTTTGAGTAGAAAGGCTGGGAGCCTTGCGAGTTTTATCAGCGGTAAGTGGAAATTACTCGAAGACCTGATAGATTGGAAGCCCTTTGAAGCAAAATCGGGTCAGATTCAGATCGCTAGCACGACAGTGCGGACAGAACTCATGGATCGGATCATCACCCAACAGAAGGATAATCCTGAATTCAATAAGATGATTGCAGCATGCAAGCAAGACCAGTCAGCATTGCACTTAGAGGAGGATGGAAGCATCTGGTATGGCCAGAGGCTCTGGGTGCCCGCAGAGCTCCAGTTGAGGAAAGAGTTATTGGATGAGGCGCATCGTACCGGATTCACTATACATCCCGGAAGCACCAAGATGTATAAGGATCTTCAGAGGAATTACTGGTGGCCCGGCATGAAGAGAGACATCGCTGAATACGTGTCGAGATGCTTAATCTGTCAGCAGGTCAAGATAGAGCACCAGAGACCAGGCGGTATGATGCAGTCGATTGAGATTCCACAGTGGAAGTGGGAAGACATTACCATGGACTTTGTGGTAGGTCTACCCAAGACACGCCAGCAGTATGACACCATTTGGGTGATTGTGGATCGCCTTACAAAGTCGACACACTTCTTACCGACCAGGGCGAATCAAACCTTGGAGAGTGGCAGATTTATATGTCGACGAGATTGTCAGATTACATGGGATACATGTTTCGATTATCTCAGACAGGGATCCTAGATTCACGTCAAAGTTTTGGGGACAACTTCAGAAAGCTTTGGGGACAACGCTTAAGTTTAGCACAGCTTTTCACCCCCAGACGGATGGTCAGTCAGAGAGGACTATTCAAACACTCGAGGATATGTTGCGAGCGTGTGCATTGGAGTGGAAAGGTGACTGGAGTAAGCACCTAAAGTTAGCTGAGTTTGCCTACAATAATAGTTATCATTCGAGTATCAGCATGGCTCCATATGAGGCATTATACGGGCGACCCTGTAGGTCCCCTGTTTGTTGGAGCGAGGTAGGTGATCGAACTATCGAATCACCTATAGTTTTGCAGCATTATACGGATCAAGTACAGTTGATTCGTAAGAGGCTTTTGACAGCACACAGCCGTCAGAAGAGTTATGCAGATCCAAAGAGGCGAGAGGTTTCTTTTGAGGTTGGTAATCATGTGTTTGTTAGGGTATCGCCAACGAAGAGCGTATTTCGGTTCGGCAAGAAAGGGAAATTGAGTCCGAGGTATGTAGGACCGTTCCTTATCCTTGAGAGGATAGGAGGCACCGCGTATAGATTGGCACTTCCCCTTCAGTTTTCCAACATCCACGATGTTTTCCATGTGTCAATGTTGAGGAAATATGTACCAGATCCTACTCATGTTTTTCAGTATGACGAGGTCGAGGTTCAGAGAGATCTCACGTTTAAGGAACAGCCGGTAGAGATAGTAGATCGACGAGAACAAGTGTTGCGACATAAGTCAATTCCACTTGTTAAAGTACGATGGCAGCACCACGGGCTTAAGGAGTGTTCTTGGGAGCCCGAGGCTGATATGAGAGCTAAATATTCATACTTGTTCGGTACGTAATGTTAACCAAATTTCGAGGACGAATTTTTTTTTTAGGGGGATTGGATGTAATATCCGAAAATTTCTAAGTTCTTTTCTATAGCATTGTGAAATGTCTTGAATTTTGTGCCAATATAAAACCCTAATTTCTTTAAAAAAATTAATGTTTGAGTATATTCGCAAGGATTAAGGGGTTTAATTATATTGAATTGTAGTAAATATAAACCCTACATGGTTTGGATATCTGAGAAAATTCTAAGTGATGTCTAATTGAAAACGTCTTACTTAAAAAGAAAATGTTGATTTTTCTTTTAAGTAAAATTATTTAAATAAAGTAAATTAACAAAAGTAGATTTTAAAAATATACATATTAATATGCTTAATAAGATGGAATTAGCTTATATTCAATTCCTTTACATTTTCACATGAGTTGTGGTTATATAAAACAAAAACGGTTTTTAATTGGAATTTTATGATTTATCAATAATAGTTTAATATAATAGTTTTCTTTTGTATACATTAAAATCCATTTTTTTATTAGTTTAGTAGGAGCCCAAAGGTGGGCCATCCCATCCTATGTGGCATCTTACTTCAAATTCAAATTGAAAATAAAGGTATAGTGATTTTCAAGGTTATTTAAAGTTTGAAAAGTCAAAGTGGAGATCAAGGGCTCCAAATGAATTTCATTAATGAGATCAAGGGCTGGAATTAATTCCAGCACATAACCTAATTTAAGAAGGGTTATAAAACCCTCCCATAGCCCTTGCCCTCCTCATTTGTGCTGGAAAAAAAAAGGAGAGCTTCTCTCTCCCCCCAAAACCCTCTTCTCTCTCTCCTCTCTTTCCCTTCCCTATTCTCTTCTTTTAGGGTTTCTTTTGGTTCTTGAGTGCAAGATCCAGACCTCAAGGGGTGTGGTGAGGAGATCTAAGGTCCTCATCTTGCTGGAAGAAAGGGCTGATTGGTGGATCGATCAAAAAGGGCTATTCATCCATCAAGAAATATATTTTTTTCAACAAAAGGTAGGGTTTCTATGCTTTTCTTGCAAGAACGGAGTTCTTGGCATGGATTTTGATGTTTTTTCATGAGTTTAGATCATAATCAAACCCTCCTAACCGTGGGTTTGACTCAGATCTAATGATCCATGGCAAAAACACATTTTTCCCTAAAGAAAACCATTTTTGAAATCGGGTTTATTATAAAAATCGGTTTCTTAGAAATAGATTCGTAAAATATATTTGTATTTGATTTATTCCATGATTTTTATGCAAATATTAGTTTGGATTGATAGATTATGAAGTGTTTCATCTACTGTGAATATTTTAGAATTTTCGGAATTTTATTTCATGCGTATTCCCTATTTCTTTTAATTTTTCTTGGGATTCGGGTGACTCGGTTTGATTCACCCAAATGCAAATCTCGGAATTCCAGGTTTTCCACTTGACCTCCGTTCAGTAAAATGGTCGTTTCTCTCTCGTCCGGAAGAGTTTTGATGAACAGATTGTTGCGTTGGAAAGTTAACTCCATTGTGCATCTACTGTAGAAATTTGGGCTCTGTTTATAGACCGAGCACGTCTCTGTGACAGTCGAAACAAAAAACTAATAGGTCTGTAGTAAAACATGCATAACTCCCTCATACGGAAGAGTTTTTACAAACGGTTTGCGGCTACGGATAGCTGACAACAATTCCTATATACTGTAAAAATTTCAGCTCTGTTCATGGAGCCAAAAATTTTCTGTGAGCTCTGTACCAGTCGGACAGAGTTATGAAATTGGAAAAATTAGGGCAAATTCATAAATCAAGGCTCAAAGGGTGCATAGTATATATGTTTTTATTTAATTTCTTTATAGAATTAGTATGCATTATGTGAATGATTATGCAGGTCTGATTTTATGCAATCTTATATGATTATGGCATGAATTGTAAATGGAAGGTTACACATGAAAGATTTAGGATCAAAAGGTCCAATGAATACAAGTTTATGTTTTAAATTCTAAAAATGTGTTGACTACATGTATGTCCATGATATCGTGATGATATGATTGTTTCATTGATATGGATGTTCATATATATTCTCCTCGTTGCATTGGCCATGTACATGCATATGCATTATGATGTGTGAAAATGAATAAGATGTTTATGCTACGCATGTGCTCAAATGTCTGTTACAAGTTTAATTATATGTCCTTGTCCAATGCTTTATAAGAATGCATTCATGACCATAAAGTGGTTTAAGTTTGATGTTGCATCAAAAGTATGACTGAAATCAAGTAATCATGTGACATTAAACTCAAGATACTTGCTTGGAGAGTAGCAGGTGATACAAAACTTCGTGGGACAAGTTCTGTTACGGGCACGGAAGGTTGCTCCTCCTCTCCCACGATTTTAGGGGAAAAACCTCTGCATTAGATTGCAGCGTAGAGGTTATTGTACTCATGAGGAAAAACTGATGCATCGGGTTGAAAGGTGTTGGGAATCTCTCTCGTATTAACGTCCCTCACCCCGTCTTAGTGAATGGACCTGGCCAGGCTAAAGTCACCCCTGTATGTAAAACACGTCCTGTGTCATGGTCTTGATCTGAGAATGTCTGCCTGTGTCGTATCAGCAGGGCTAAGAAGTGATAACTTAAATGGTGTGTGCATTAATTTGGCATCACATGCATCATCTAATTAAGAAAATATAACTAAAGATAAGAAAATATGCATGCATTGAAAGAGCTTCTGCATATGGTAAGTCATGCATTTTAATGGTTCATGCATTTTGTATCTTGAATGTATGAATTTATGTCTTTCTGTTAAATATGAAAATTCTAAACATGCATGATTTGTTGTATGATTGTTTAAGTTAAATTAAATGTTAAACCATGAAATTTCTATTGAAATCCTTGTGTTGTTATTCTGTCTTACAAGTTTAGCATAATTACTCTACTTAGACATGTTGTCTGACCCTATATGGTTTAAAAATTTTCAGGTAATGAGTAGGTACTTAGGTGCGAAGGCGGAAGGTTGCGACGGGGACTGAGCCTACCTTTCCTCTGCTTAATGAATTCTGAACTCTGATTTTAATTTAATTCAATTCAAGGACAAATGTGATTAATTTTGGATATTGTGAAACTTGAATTTTATTTCATGCATAGTTAATTAGTTGTTAAAGTTTAAATTCCATAAGTATATGTTTGCAAGCATTCATCTGAAGTAGCACGCCAAGTTTTATGCCCAATGTGTTTTTCCGCTGTTAACTGCTAAAAGATTTAAATGTATTTCAAAAAAAAAAATTCCACCAATTTCGGGTTATAAAAATTGGGGTGTTACATCGCTGGTCGCTAAATGAAATGTCCCAGCTACTTCGCTGGTCGCTAAATGAAATGTCCCAGCTACTTCACTGGTCGCTAAATGAAATGTCCCAGCTACTTCGCTGGTCGCTAAATGAAATGTCCCAGCTACTTCGCTGGTCGCTAAATGAAATGTCCCAGCTACTTCGCTGGTCGCTAAATGAAATGTTCCAGCTACTTCGCTGGTCGCTAAATGAAATGTTCCAACTCCTTCGTTGGTCGTTAAATGAAAGGTCCCAGATTTTTCTGGTCATTAAATGAAATGTCCCAGCTACTTCGTTGGTCGTTAAATGAAATGTCCCAGCTACTTCGCTGGTCATTAAATGAAAGGTTCCAGCTACTTCGCTGGTCGTTAAATGAAAGGTCTCAGTTCACCGGTTAGAATATCCAAAATCATAAATTACAACTAAAGGTCGCATCAAAATCTATATTGAGTAAATATTTCACATAGAAGTCATGAAAACTTTGCCAATTTGCTAAAAATATTTGTTGATTCCAAATAAATCTTACTGCACAAAAGAATTACCTCAGATTACCTCTAGTATTTTCTTCATAAAAGGTGAAACTCTTTGTGAAAGAGAGGTAAAATTCAAATCTTTTTCCTGTTGATCAACCAAAAGGATGAAAGAAATATCCTCGGTATGATTAGTGAAATAAATATTCGATGACATTGAAAAGCCGGAAGCGAATTGATATTGATCATAGCTATGATGCATGTTTAAAGACGATTTCCTGGCAATTAGACAGTGGAAATATCCTGAGCCATAAAAGAATCCACTTAATCCATATCACCTTATCCAGTTTAAAGCTGCAATCAAATATCGGCAAAAGGGATCTCTCAATTGTCGTCAAGATGAAGGCAAATTAAGCGAGTAGACCCCCGGGGCCAAAGAAGATTTGAAACATCTCCAAGATGACGGAGTTTGTGACGGATCCTTCCAGGGAAAGTTCGGATCACCGTCAAGATGAAGGCGGATGTGATGGACCTACCGACAAACCCTAAATGATATTTGATTTCTGCTATCACCTAAAGACCTTTTGAGCTACCATCATATATAATCCCTGAGAAAATGAAGGATCGGAACATCTCCAAGATGAAGGAGTTTGTGACGTACCCTTCCCCAGAAAAAAGAGAGAAAAGTCAGGACACATCCAAATGAAGGATGATGTAAAAAGCCCGAAAAAATTCAATGACTCAAAAAGAGTGCAAAAAGATCATCATGGGAAAAACACCTAGATATCAAAACTGCCGAAATGGCCAGAAGTCGTCTTTTCTTATGCGAAATTCTTTTATCAATATCTTTTCACTACTTGCTTTTATGAAATTAAGAATATTTCTTCTCTTCTCATATTAGGGAAATAGATAGCTTCCTTGAAGAAAGTCATCAGCGCTAAAATTTTGAATTTGACTCTTAAAACCGAGGAGTTAACCTCGTTGGGGAAAATACTCTAGGTAAAAGGGAATATCTTTGCACACATGTGCACATTTTTCAAGCATTGAAGTCAACTATAAATTTATCTTATTGGCAAAATTTTCTAGACATTCTATGAAATAAATATTCAACATCCATTTGGATACAACCTAGAGTTGTTTACATTTTCCGTCTTTCGCTTTGTCGAGAGACTTGCCTTCTCCTTGATAAAAGGATTGCCTTCCTCGTCTTTCGCTTTGTCGAGAGACTTGCCTTCTCCTTGATAAAAGGATTGCCTTCCTCGTCTTTCGCTTTGTCAAGAGACTTGCCTTCTCCTTGATAAAAGGATTGCCTTCTCCGTCTTTCGCTTCGTCGAGAGACTTGCCTTCTCCTTGATAAAAGGATCGCCTTCCCTGTCTTTTTGCGTTGTCAAAAGATTTGCCTTTCTCCTTGATTAAATGATTGCCTTCTTCGTTTTTCGCTCTGTCAAGAGACTTGCCTTCTCCTGGTTAAAAGCATTGCCTTCTTCATATCCTACATCTCGCCTTCTCCTTACCAAAAGGATTGCCATCTTCATATCTCACATTTTGCCTTCTCCTTACCAAAAGGATTGCCTTCTTTATATTTTGTATTTTACCTTCTCCTTGCTAAAAGGATTACCATCTTCATCGCCATCTTCATATTTTGCTTTCACCTTCTCCTGTCCAAAGGATTTGCCCTCTTCCATCTTTTCGTCTTGTCAAGAGATTCGTCCCCTTGATAAAAAGTTCACCTTATTCATCTTTCACCCCATTGAAAAATTCGCCTCCTGTTACCTTATTCATCGTTCATTTTTCTCACATCTCCTCATTTTTCCATTTCTCACATTTCCAGAAGAGTTGCTTCACTCAGGCGAAATATCTCTTCCTGTCCCATCACGGCTTCTTCACCCGAGGATCCCGTATGGTTGTTCCCACTCAGGTTAAGGGTCAAAATCTGTACTTCCTGCGAGAGGTCATTAAATTCAAAAGTTGGTTTCAGTCTCAGCAATGAGACGCCCAAGTTCATCCCTTTTTTCAAAAGCTTTAGGGAACCCCATTTCCTTCCCCCTTTCGCAAACACCTTTCGGATTTGTTCGTCCAAACTCCGAAGGTCCCATCATGGTCTCTTCACTCGAGGATTTTGTATGGTCGTCCCCTTCAGGTTAAGGGTTAAGCCTGAACCTCATACCTCGAGGTATCTTCCTTTTTCAGGTTTGGGTTTAAACCTGAGTCTCGTTTCGACGAGGTGTTTTTTCCTCTAGTCCCATCATGGTTCTTCTCATCAAGGAATTCATGCTTTGTATATCCATTCAGGACAGGATCCTACTTGAGCTTTATCTCGCGAGGCATTCTCTCATAAATGTTCCATCAAAGTCCTCATATATTCCATTCCCCATTCAGGTTATGTTGGGATATCTCCGTCCCATCCAGGTTAAGGGCTAAACCTGAGTCATTCTGAAAAGCTGATTTTGTCTCACCATGAGACTTGATCGAAATTCTTATCTTTTATCATCTCGGGATCTTCACCCAACGTCCCATCACGATTTTCTCATCTCTATTATTCAGTCATATCATTTCCGAGGATTTCGTCTCCCCCAAAACCATTCAGGATAAGGTTTTAAGTCTCAAAAGCCATGTTTTCAAATAAATTCTTCCACACCCAGCTCAGATCTGCTGACTGGGGCATTTTTTTCAAAATTTGGAGTGTTTCTTTGCCACTAAGCTCGGCTTACAACCGGCTTAGTAGCAAAGAGGGGCATCTGTGAACACCCCAAATTTTTCAAAATCTTTTAAATATTCCCTTCTTGCCCCTAAATTCATTTTTTGAGCAAATGAGTCATTTTAAATCTAAATCTCAGTTCATTTCTCAAGTTTTTACTGAAATTAAATTTATTTTATAAGTTTAAATTGATTTTGGATCCGGATCCATTGTCCAGATCCAAAATTCAGTTTCATTGTCCAATTTTTAAGAAAATACCAAAAATAGTTTTCAAATAGCTCGGACAGTCCATCCGACATCCGTTTGGATCTATCATGTTATATTTCTCAATTCAAGTATCAAAACTCGAACATTTTCTCAAAACCTGGGTCCAAACCCTCTTTTTTGAAGAAATTTTTCTGAAATAGTCTGAAATTCTCAAGAAAATACTTTTGTAAATATTCTTTTTAGAAAAATACAAAAAATTAGGGTTTACTCTTTGTTTTCTCAGATTTTCATTCCAAAAATACAAAAAAATAAAAGTACTCAGAAAAGAACAAAAAAAATCAAAAATAAATGAAGAAAATTGCAAAATGGTTTTTAGAAACCCGTTTTTGAAAAAGACTTTTTAAAGAGGCAACTTTTAGGAAAAACTTTATTTTCGTTTAAGAGTCGAGTTAGGGTTTTGAAAACCCTAACTCTCGCCTTCTCCTTCTCTTCCCATCCAGAAGAACTCCATGGCCGATCCCATGTGCGCCCTCCATCCACCGAACCTTCCAGAGGCTTCACCCAAGCTACCCAACACTAATGGACCTCCCTCAACCCTCAATCTGCAACCGGATCCTTCCTTCTCCCTCTTTAAAGGAGCACGCATCACCTCCTTCAGGGACCATCGCTTTTCACCCCTCCATCTCGACATTTCTTCTTCCTCTACTTCTTTCTTCTTCCCCTCTCCCCTTCTTCTTCTTCTTCTTCTTTGTTTCTGATCCCTCTGGTTTTCTCCCACTTGACTGAAGAAAGTTGATCACCCGCAAGCAAGCTAAGAAATCTCATCTCGTACAGAGGATCCCAAAGACTTCTTTCCTTTGTCTTGGGTTCTGAAGAAAACCCTACAGCCGAGCCTTCTTCTCTCTCTGGTCCTCATCTCCATCTTCTAACAGAAGTCGATCGGCCATCCCTGCAGTCATAGGTAAGTAATCGCCCATTTCTTTTCTTTTCTTTTCTTTTTTTTTTCTCTTCTCTAATTCTTCATAGAAACTCGTTTTTCCTCCGTAACATTTTAAAATCCCATCTTCTTACAAAGCAAAGGGGTGGAATCGGTCTGCATGTGCCAGAACCGACCCATCTGTGTGCAAAATCAAAGGAATATATATATTCCTACATCTTTTCATTCCCCTTTTATAATTTGTTTCTGAATTTATTATTTCCAATATCTGTTGATGCTATTATGCGTTAAATCCAGTATGTTTCTTCACCAATTTTTTTTCTATTGTTGTTTTGCTTGTTCGTTTTGTTTTCTTCTTTCCCTTTTACCTGTAGTGCATTTCATTGATAGATTCTCACTTGCCTTTAGCTCATAAACATTTTATTTAGCATATCATTTTGTCCACCTTTTGACCCAGTAGCTCTCGGTGGAGCTCATTTCAGTCGATGTCCTGCTTCAATAGGGTTTAATGGTATTTTGTTCATCGGGTTGTGGTTCAGGTGACAGTTTTTTTTTTTTTTTTTGAGTCTATTGCTTTTTCTGAAATTTTGTTCATCATCGACCCATCAAAGTCCCTTGTAATGTTGAGTTGCATGTCATCGGCATTAACGGGATACACCGCCAGTGTTATGAGAAAACAACTCAAACAACTTCTGATATCAAGAAATTTCTGAACCGATTCTACCCCATCGGATCATTTGAAGATACCCAAGGTTCATAACAATAACAGAGGAGACATTAGGGCTGGCGTCTGAGGTAACAGATAACTCACCAACATCTGCCATCTCTTCTCACCTCTTTGTTACCTGATATTATTTGGTGATTAAGTGGCTTCACAGGTTGCAGGGTTTCAAGATCATTATATGCCTAAAGTCTGAAGCTTTTCTCGATCCATCTGTGCAAAATAAATTTTAGATGATCAAATAGATTTTATGAAAATAAAATATTCCTGTTAAGTTATTCATGCCTCTATGATGTCTTTGATTTGCCCCATAACATCTCTTTTATAACAAGCATTGGGAATCCTGATGTCTCTGTCATGACCTTGGTGATATCTTTCCTAAAGACTGTTGAAGGTGGTCTTGATAAAGTTAAGCCTGTTAACCTTGCTGAAATCCATAATCAGAGATGGATGAGTACTTCCATGTGCTTCTCATTCTTGTTCTACACTGGAGGATTGGCATGAGAAGTCATTATTAGGGGGTTGTTAATATTCAAATCGCCATGCTGTAGCTGTGGAAGATTGTGACCCTGCTGAGGATAATCCAGAAAATTTCTTCTGAATGATTTAGTTTGATGAAACTAAGTCACTGGTGCCCCTGGTCGTTTGGTGGTCCACCAGAAGGTTCATCCAGCCGTTTGACCAAAGGTAAGTTCTCATTGTTCAGCAAAATGAATATTGCATTAAGGTATTTCATACTAGATCCCTGTACATCCCATTCCCTTAGACCTACCACTCGATATATTCTTGCATTAATGTTCCTTTTGGGCATTTCCTTCAAGTGGTTTGCAGGGTTGACCACTCGAATTCATTTGCTTCTTATTCGTCATCATATTTTAGCACAGAAATTTTCTGCTAGATCTTGCAATATTCATCGGATGTAATTGTTCTTGTCCCTGTTATATTTGATATGATTTTCTCTTTTCTTTACATTGATGGCGCTTTTTGATCTACTGTGCTGGTCACAATGGCAGTTATGAGCTCTAAGGGATTTGTGTTGTCCATAGACCAGAGACGATAAGCTCTGCTCATCAATTTTCTTGCTCATAGTCTATTAGTTTATTTTCAAGAATTAGATCAAGTATATACATTCCCCCTTTCGTTTGCCATTTCTTTTTGCAAATTCTCCTACTGTGGCATAACTATAATGAAAGATTGTGGAAATTTTTATGGGTATACAATAACCTCTCTCAGTGATTGTAACCAAAGGAATCAAGTTTCAAGTGCTTTACACTGATAAACACTAGAGGTGATCTTAAGCTTCCAAACGATGAGGCCCTTCTTGCCCAGATCAAAGGTAGAATTGATAAAGGCCAGGAGTCTCGTGGTGATGACTGCCATGAATGAGAAGCAAAAATCGCGCTCTCAAAGCTGACTGAATCAAAACACTGTGGCGGCTGGAGGAATCTTGATAGGTTGATTGAAGCTACATTGATGTACGTCACACTGAAATCGCCTATCAGGTTCCAACTCACGGCAACCCACCTGTTCAAGCATGCTCGGCTGACACTAATGCCAACAATACAACTGTATTTGTTGTGAGAAGATGTGGATTTGTACTATTTGTCATGAGGGCATCTGCTGAAGAAGCTTTACAAAGGTTACAAGGGATCATGATTGGTCAGCAAATGGTCCATCTTTCTTGGGGTAGAGGTCCTACAACCCAGCCAGATCAATCTGGTGGCTAGGCCCAGCATGCAGATTCTAATCAATGGGCTGGAGATTATTATGGTCATGGGCAAAGGTATGATTTATACTCATATGCTGTTGCTCAAGATCCTTCTTTATATGGATATGGTGCTCACACTGGTTACGGCAGTTACCCCTAACAGGCAATAAATCAATTTTTTCTTTCTTTCTTTTCTTTTTCATTCATTTCATCTATCTCTAACTCATGTTCCTGGGTGTTAGATAATTAGATAAACTCATATGTTATTCTTCTAGGTCAGCATGTTTAACTTTGATATGACATGAGAAAGTTTCAGGGAACTTTGTTACTGGTTAACAAGAAACTGTGGTGTATGTAAAAGTGATAAGTCATCGTTGATCACCAGCAATGGCTGGTGTAGTTCAGCCTCTAGAACAAAAGAAGGAGATGTCAACAAATTAAATGTGGCTTATCTTGCTCTTCACCATCAAGCCACCAAGCACAGCACGCAGAGTGTCATCTCATAAAGCCTACACAACCAAGCAAAATTTCTGGTAATGAGATCAGCATCTCAATTCCATATGAACACGTTGAATCAGTTGCTCAAGATATTGCTTGGAATGGAATTTCAAGTCATGACAATCCAACAACATTTTCAGAAACCAAGGTTGATGTTCAAACATCTCAAAGCAAAGGTTCACCACGTTATCTTCCGCAGTACAAGCCAAGCATCTCAAGCCAGAATTTTACTGTTCATCGTTTCTCTTTTGGCACCAATTTTGTGTCACTCACCATTGTTGGAAGTATTTATATCTCATATGTCCCCTCACTTCTGTGCAACATTCACTTTCATCTCACATGCACACAATCACTTCCAGCTACTTCTTCACAGCATTTGATATATTTCCATTTACCCGTAGCTTCCAGTGTTCTTATCATTGCACCTCATTTGGCATTGCTTTCATCACATTACCATCATATATTACACAAACATCCATATTTTCTTCATCAACATGACACCTGCCGCATATGCACAATGTCATTTTTTTTCCTTTGCATATCTGTTCAATGTGTGTAATTGCATCATATCAAATAGTATATATATATATATATATATATATATATATATATATATATATATATATATATATATATATATATATATATATATATATATATATATATATGCATGTCGTTTAGGTATATATATTCCATCATGCTGTCTTAAGCTTCTATTATGATATCTCTTGTGATATGCTTGTCTCTTGCTTAGGTTAATTCCTGTTTTGCAGAATTTCTTCTTTGGCTTAGAAATCTCGACATTTTTTTTAGATTCAATTCAAATAATGTAATAAGATAGAGTATAATGAGAATTTACATTTCCTGTTTTAGATAGAATGAATGAGCATTGTAAATATCATAAATTATTTATTTTCATGCTTTTTGCCTTTATTTCTCAAAAATCTCACAAATGGGACCACGAATGGCACGTGCACCATCTTGTAAGAGGTAAATCAATCCTAAGTTGATGATCCACATCAATGGCCATAGTCAGGGTGTGGACAAAACTTAGTATTTTTATCTTTTACAAAATAATATCGGATCCACACTGGACCCGTTTTCAAAATTCATCATATTTTCCTTAAATATCTTCTTCTTTTATTAGAATTTAACTTAAAATTAATTCAAAATATATACCAATGGACATAGTCAGGGTATATTGAGAGTTAATTTCATTTTAAATTCTATAAAAGCACCAAATGTGTTTTATTCTTCACCTGAATTTAAATATAGATTATTATATAATACATTCAAATGACCATAGTCAAGAATGTATTATATCTTCAATCTTATTTTAATTCATTCAAAGAATGAAATAGCTTTTCAAAATCCGATTTCAAAATTCTTTTAATTCATTCATCATTTAGGATAGAACTACATCATATTTTCAAAATTACTTTTTCAAAACTCCAAGTGATGTAAATATCTTCTTCAATCAATCTTCAATCCTATTCATCTTTTTCAATTCTATTTCATTTTCCATCTCAGAGTCCAATTTAACTTTGAGATTTCAATTTCATTTCATATTCAAAATTTCCAATTCAAATTCATTTTCAAAGTTCAATTTTACTTGGAAATTTCAAATTCATTTTTAAAAGCTCCAATCAAACTCAAAGTTCAATTTAACTTTGAGATTCTTGATTCATTTCAAGCTTCAAATCCCAGGTCTAAATTGACTTTGGGATTCATCTGTATATTCAAAATCCAATGTCTAAAATTTCTTTTCCCAAATTCAAATCAGACTTAGAAATTCATGATTCCTCTTCTGAATTTTAACTCCAAATC
Organism: Nuphar pumila; assembly: GCF_984573655.1. NCBI lineage: Eukaryota > Viridiplantae > Streptophyta > Magnoliopsida > Nymphaeales > Nymphaeaceae > Nuphar > Nuphar pumila. Next base: position 45,634,506 of record NC_143251.1, read on the forward strand.
CATTTTAAGATCCAAAATTCAACACTCATATTGGATCTCAGACTTCAGATCCAATTTACTTATAGGATCCAGAACCAATTTCACTTTGGATCTTAGACTTCAGATCCAATTTTCCATTCTAGGATCCAGAGTCCAACTCTACATCGGATCTTAGACTTTAGACCCAAATCCCCTTTAGGATCCAGAATCCAACTCTACATTGGATCTCAGACTTCAGATCCAGTTCCATTTTAGGATCCAGAACTCAATCACATGTTGGATCTTAGACTTCTGATCCAAATCCATCTTAGGATCCAGAACCTAATTTTATCTCGGATCTCAGATCTCAGATCTTAAATCCATCTTTAGATCCAACTCCATTCCCAATTCTAGATTTCAAATCCAATTCCATTTTCAGATCTCATCTGAACTCCCTAAATCAATTTCTATTCTTAAATACCATTTGAGTTCCTCAATCTATTCCAATTTAAAACTTCAAAATCTAAATTCAAGTATTCATTTCCTTTCCTAAAATCAAATTCAAAGTTCAAAGTCCATTTCTGACTTTGAAACTTCATTTCCTTTCATTTTAAAAACTTCAAGTCATTCCTTCTTATTTATTCTTCCGAATCCTGATTTATTTCAAAGACTTAGAACTCCTCTGATCTATCTCAAGTTCTAAGTTAGATTCAATCATTTCTTCACTCCTTTACCAAGTTCATCTCAGAATACTTGGAAATTTTCAAAACATCTTTTAAAAGGAGCATACATTCTTGCATTGCACAAGCATGGTTCATTGTGCATTTAGAGTTAGAATAAATTCTTAGATTATATTTAGGCAAAGCAAAAGGCATAGATTTGATCCTTGGTTCGATTACCCCTGGTAAAGGCGCCAGGAACGGTCGAACCTCGTACCGACGAGCGAATCCCGTCTCTCCATTTTCCCGCAATATTTTCAAAACGGAGGCGAGTAATTTTCTAAATATTTTTCAAATCAAGGTCAAGTGAAAACCCGCAAAATAGTTCCTCTTCTCTCTCTCTTTCTTTCTTTCTTTTCTTTCTTTTATCCTTCTCTCTTCAAAAAGGAGGAGAATAGAGGTTAGAAAAGGAAAAGAGTAGGAAGAGAGAGAAACCATAAAGAGAGGAAAAATTTTGCGATGATCACAATATGTCAGGTAGACAGGCAATTATATAGCAATTTAATTTCAACAGATTCAGAGAGCAACTATCATGAGCACAATGCTAAAATTATTGCAAGCATTTTACTGGCACAAGTAGGCTAACTATTACAAGCAAAGCACTGCACAAGAAAGTTAACTAGCAAAATACAATGCTTCGTCAACCACACACACAATTCCATAAGTATTGAACCTGTTGTACCCTATAACTTCCATATGGGCATAACTCAACAAATTGTGTGATCAGATTATGTTTCGATATTAACTGGCCAAGCGGGTACGCACAAGGCACGACTCTAGAAACAGCCTACACTGATCCAGGGGTTTATTATGCTATGTATTTTATGATAACCCGGATAGCTGACTGAGTCCGCACCTAAGGGGACGGTCGGTGACCAAGAGAGAAATCCCCGAAGCAGCATAAACAATGGATGCATCCCAAACATGGAGAGCTACCTCCTAGGATAATTATGGTAGTCTCATTCCCCTAACTCCGATGACTGGGGAAGCCGAGTCTTTTGCTCGTAACTGCCATTAATGGCCTGTCCATCGAAGTTTTGTACCTTCCTTTCCTCTCTCCTGACAAGAGTCAGCGATTCGAATGAGTACATCAGGGGTAGTTAACTGAAGACCCATTCTACATACCCTGGTCTTTCGACCCACTCGAGTATCTTGCCGATGAAGGCGAAAACATCACTTATTTAGGTGATCACAACATTTTCTTATTTGCGCTTATCGAGGTTGCCACAACCTACTCATCCAATCATCGCAACGTAAGAAGATGTACTTGTCAAAAAGTACGATCGTACATGTCATAAGTACGACTACGATGAAAGGGATATGGTTCCACAAAAGAAACCCCAACAGATATTATCTGCAAAAGAATTAATACAACACAGCCTGGCAAGATAAGTTTTGAATTCACTTCAACAACATTTTTCATATTTCATAATGCAAGGTCATCTCGGATCTCTCGTCCGATCAACAAAGTACTTAACATGTTGTGCATGTCTAAAAGTACGCTATACTGAACCAGGGAGGTCTGTGGGCTTCTCAAAAGGAATACCCAACACACAACTTCATAACAATTCAAAAAAAATATAGGAGTGCTCATTTGGCACGATTCATCCTTAAAAGCCATAATGCCACATTAAGTCATTCACACAAGACACAACACTATCAATCTTACATCCAAAATTTATCTTAGTATCGACATGTGACACTAGATTGATACATAAAGGATGGGTCCTTCAACAGAACCCCACTCATTCATATGCTCATGCCCCTGATCGGGGTTATTCAAAATGAGCCGCAACTTGAATCAAGGTTATAAAACATTTCTCCCAAGTGTGTGGACTTGGGAGGGGCCAAATGTGACTTCGCAATCCTGCAAGACTTAATCATACTTTGCAAAAGTTGTGCATTTTGAAGAGCCCTGGGTTTGCAGAAGGAAATCCTCTTTAAAAGAACTATAGTGCACAAGTGCAACTTCTAGTGTTTTGAAACAAGTGATATCAGGATAGGCACAAGACTACGTTTATGTAAGTACATATTTACCATAAATATGAGCATATGCAGGTTATAACCTGACAACAAGCAACTCTCGACTTGCAATGCCGCATATCGAGCGAAACACACATAAGTAACACACGAGGTACCAAAACCATACCTTGACCAGTTAGATAGGCAAACACATAAGGTCATAAGTAATACACGAGACACGAAGTCGTACCTCACTCAAAGGAAACGTGCAGGCAAAAATGTATGCAAGCAAACAAGGGCATATGTATTTCAAGAAATACGAAACCACACCTCAACTCATAAGCAACTATGCAAAATAATGATCGAAGAATGAAATTGTACATCGACCCATAGGAACGTACAGGCAAGTATATATGCAAGCAATTAAGGGCATAAGTATTACAAAAAAGTACGAAACCACCTTCAACCACATAAGCAAATACGCAAATTAATACTCAAAGAGTAAAATCATACATCGACTCATAAATATGCAGACAAAAAATATGCAATGCAGAAGCAATATAAATCTAAGCATATCTAACATGGGCATCTTAATTATTTCAACTTAAATAGGTTCATTTATTGCCCTTTGTGTGACTTTACCCTACCTTGGAATGTCGTGCAGCTGCGTACGCCTACGCGTGAGGATAATACGAGAGTCGGGCCGTGGAGCACGATCGGGACCTGTTGCGTAAATATGCAAGAGTGTTAAATATTCCATTTTGCTAATATAATTAATGGCGCGACTGAGGCATTGGTAGAATTAGGCGACAGGGACGAGCCACTGCCGAAAACAGCAAGGCGGCAAGAGCCCTCGGCTCCTACCGACAGAACAACAAATGGTAGGGGCCTCGGCCCCTACCCGACAACAACTGACAGGGAGTAAAACCCTGATTGTTGATGACAGCGAGGCGGCAGGGGACGAGCCCTGCTGACGGCATTAAAGCGGCAGGGGGCAAGCCCCTGCCAACAGCAGCGAAGCGACAGGGGGAAAATAACCCCTGCCATCGGCAGCGAATCGACAGGGGTCGAGCCCCTGGCGACAACAGCGATTCGGCAGGGGTCGAGCTCCTGCCGACGGCGGCGGATCGGTAGCGAAATGGCAGGGGTTGAGCCCCTGCCGACGGCAGCGATTCGGCAGGGGTTTAGCCCCTGCCGATGGCAACAAAATAGCAGGGGAGGCAGCCCCTGCCGTCAGCACCGAAGGGGCAGGGGCTAGCCCCTGCCGACGAGAGAGGGATCGGGGCGGCAGGAGCCATCAGCCTCCTGCCGACCCCTTCGCAGATCATGGCAGAGTAGAGGGTGACAGGGGCCAAAGGCCCCTGTCGGGCTTGAAAAGAAATGGCAGGGGCCATCGGCCCCTGCTGGGTTTTAAAAGAAGAGGGGCCGGGAGACAGGGGGAGGACCGACCTCCTGTCGGTCGCCCGATCTCTCACAGGAGTAGACAGGGGCCCCGTAGGCCCCCTGTCGGCCTCAGATGGATACACAGGGTGCTGCAGGGGTCGTGCGCAGCCTGCCAGCCTCCCTACGAACCCCTAAGAAGGGAAAAAAAATAGAGGGAGGCGAAGAGGGAAGGCACGGCATGGGCTGTGCGCCGCCTGCCGGCGTCCTGGCGAGGTGACAGAGAGGGAGATGGGAGGGGGAGGAGGAGAAGGTAGAGTGATGTACCTGGAAGGAGAGGAGGCGAGGTGGCTGGCGGTCGGCGGCGCGCGCAGGGAAGGAGGAGGCGTCGGTCGGGGTTGTCGGCGAGGTTGTCGCATGCAGGAAACGAGAAGGGGGGCAGAGCATCTATCCTCCCCTCCCGTAACGCTCTTAAAGAGCTCAGGGAGGGGCGATAAAAGGGGAAACCCCGATGGGTTTCCCTTAACGGGTCGAATGCGCGGGTGAAGGGTTGCGGCGCACAGGGGAGGGTTTGTTTTTAAACAACTCCTCCCTCTGTGTCGGGTTTTAAAACCCTACCGTTAACGGGCCCGGGTAGGGTCCCGACCCGGCTCGAGTTCGATTAAATAATTTTTTTTTTTTTGAAAAACGTGGGTTTTACACTGGGACAGAGTCCTGATCGGACTGAAACTCTAGATTTTTTTTGGTATTTTTCTGAAAAACAAATGAAAGAACTTGTCAAAACAGTGAAAACAATAACGAATATTGAAATAAAAGAGAGTTCTGATTCAACTGAGACTCTAAGGACAGAGTCCTGATTGAACTAGGACTTTTAATTTTTGGATTTTCTAAGAAATCAAATGAGAGAATTTTGAAAAAAAGTTAAAAACAGGATGAAGTTGAAGTTTTGGTTCAGAGTCCTGATCTGATTAAGACTCTAAAAAAGAGTTCTGATTCGATCAGAACTCTAAGCATTTTGGTTTTCTGATAAGCAAATGATGAAATTTAAGCAAAGCTTTTTGAAAACTAGTAAAAATGAAGTGAGAAAATCAATTTTGGATAGAGTCCTACTTCGATCAGGACTCTGGGGTAGAGTCCTGATTTGATCAGGACTCTGAGATAAAACCTCAGAATTTTGAAATTCTTTGATAAAAGTGTAATAGTTTTGGTATATTGAAAGATTTCTGAAAGATTTATCTCAAAATTGAAATCAGGATCAGAGTCCTGATCCAACTAGGACTCTCTGAACAGAGTCCTGTTTTGACTGAAAATCTGAGTTTCTGACTCATTTTGAAAGATTTTGAAAGATTTGATTGAAAATTGATAAAAATAGCTGTAAAAGATTAGAGTCCCAATCCAATTGAAACTCTGAAGAAGAGTCCTAATCCGACTGGACTCTTGAAGAAGAGTCCTGATCCAACTAGGACTCTAAAATTTTGGCCAAAACAGAAGATTTTGAAAGGTTTTCTTCAAAAACAGGTAAAAAGGTAGTGAAAAGTAGAGTTCTAATCCGACTGGACTCTGGAAAAAGAGTCCTGATCCAACTAGGACTGAAATTTTTGGAGATTTTTGACAAGTAAAGGAATCCAGAAGCGACACCACCTAAATGGGTCTCATCTGAGAATTGAAATCAGTTGAAATTGAGTTTGAAATGAATCCAGATTGTTTTCTGAGAAAATACTTCAAAATATAAGGTCGTGGGGGTTGGCAAATGACACAATGTTGATTAAAAACCCAGGTTTTAAAATTGTTTTTGAAAGAAAAGTTTTAAAACTCAAATCTGGATTGAATGTTTTGAAAACAGGAGTGCTGGATCTCGAAAATGAGATGTAATGACATGTAATGACATGCAATGCTATGCAATGCGATGAAATGATATGCAAAAATGTATGCAGTGATATGCAATTACATATGAAATGGACAAACACTAGATGAGGGTGAAAATTTGGGGTGTTTACAGATGCCCCTCTTTGCTCCTAAGTCGGTTTAAAGCCGAGCTTAGTGGCAAAGAAAACACACCAAATTTAGACTATAAAAATGCCTCAGTTAGATAAATTTGACTCGGTATGAAAGAATTAGTTCAAATGATGGTGGTAGATATAGCATAAAGAATAAAGAAGAAGATTCACCTCATCGAAATGAGTCTCAGGCTTAGCCCTTAACCTGGATGGGACGACAAATGAAATACCTCATCAGAATGAGGCTCAGGTTTAACCCCTTGACCTGAAAGGGGATGATACCTCGTGGAAAAATGAGGCTCAGGCTTAACCCTTAACCTAAAAGGGGACGATATACAGAGTCCTCAAATGAAGAAACCATGATGGGACCTTCGAATTTTGCAGAATAAATTCGAGAGGGGTTTGCAAAAGGAAGAAAGGGGGTTCCCTAAAGCTTGAAAAGGGATTGATCTTGGACGTCTCATCGCTGAGACTGAATGGCTTTTAGGACATATGACCTTTTTGCAGAAAATTCAGGTTTAACCCTTAACCTGAACGGGAATTGTCTATGGTGGGAGAGTGGGAACACAGGGAAGTATGCGAATCTGAGAGCCCGTGCGCTCAGATTATACCAAAGAAGGGAAGGAATCTTGAAAACTCCCATAATCAAGTCCTAAAAGGGATGGTGTCAGGATGTGCCAAAGATGAACCTCAAGCTCTCGGTTTATGCCAGGATAGCTAGAAAATATTGTCAAAATGTTGAAAATTATTATTGATTCAAAATAATTGAAAATGATGCACATTGTTTTGAAAGTATTCCCTCTTTTCTACCTAAAGTATTACCTCCGACTGGGCTTAACTCTGTAGAATCAAGATTCGAATTCAAATTGCTTGCGATTGACTTTCTTTCAAGGAAGCTATCAATTTCCTTGATATGGAAGGAAAAGAAAGTATTCTTGATATTGCGAGAGATATTGGTGAAAGAATATTGATAAAAGAATTTCACAAAATTAAAGAAGATTCTTGATAGATTCGGTAGTCTGATATCCTGGGATTCTTTTCTCATGATGATCTTTCTGCACTCTTTTTTTTTAGCAGATTGGAGCTCTCTCGAATTTCTCGGGAATTACATCATCCTTCATTTTGGAGATGTCCTAACTTGTCTCTCTCTTCTTTTTTTTTGGAAGGGTACGTCACAAACTCCTTCATCTCAGAGATGTTCCGATCCTTCTTTTCTCTCAGAGATTATCATGATGATTATTGGCTCTTTGGTTGGGAATCTCTTGATGATAGCAGAAATTAAATATCTTTTAGGGTTTGTCGGTAGGCTCATCACACTCGCCTTCATCTCGACGGTGATCTGAACTTTCCCTGAAAGGATCCGTCACAAACTCCGTCATCTTGGAGATGATCCAAATCTTCTTTAGAGATCCCTTTAATTCGCCTTCATCTTGACGACAATTGAGAGATCCCTTTTGCAGATATTTAATTGCAGCTTAGGTGATTGAGGAGATATGGAAATTGAGTGGATTTTTCTGTATCACTCAGGATATTTCGACTGCTTTATTCTTCAAGAATGGTCTTTAAAAATGTGCCATTGACTGCGATCAATATCAATCACTCATGACTTTGCAACAACATTAAATTCTCTTTGCTAGCCATATCGCGGATTTATTCTTCATCCTTTTGGTTGGCCAATAGAAAGATTTTGAACTTTGAATCCTTTTTCGCGAAAGCATTGTCCTTTCGGAAGTAATACTGGAGGTATTCTGAAGTAATAATTTTGTGCAATAAAGATTTTCGAAATCAACAAATATTTAATGACAAATTGGCAAAATTTTCTTGAAATCCTTTGTGAAAGCGAGCATTTGAAGCACAACGCAACACATCCGTGACAGAAATTCTCTTCTCCTTTCCCCAAAGGAGACGATTTAGAATTTGGAATTAGGAATTAGGAATTACTCCTCTCCTTTCCCCAAAGAAGAGACTCAGAAATTGGAAATAGGATATTGGATGACCTGGAGATCGAAATTGAGAATTGGTTTACTGGGAGCGACATGGGTTCCGTAGGGGTTCATCCTAAGAACGACATTGGTTCGATTGAGAACGACATTGGTTCGATTGAGAACGACATTAGTTCAATAGGGATTCAGCCTAAGAACGACATTGGTTCAATTGAGAACGGCATTGGTTCACTGGGAACGACATGGGTTCAATAGGGATTCAGCCTAAGAACGACATTGGTTCAATTGAGAACGACATTGGTTCACTGGGAACGACATGGGTTCAATAGGGATTCAGCCTAAGAACGACATTGGTTCAATTGAGAACGGCATTGGTTCACTGGGAACGACATGGGTTCAATAGGGATTCAGCCTAAGAACGACATTGGTTCAATTGAGAATGGCATTGGTTCACTAGGAACGACATGGGTTTAATAGGGATTCAGCCTAAGAATGGCATTGGTTCAATTGAGAACGGCATTGGTTCACTAGGAACGACATGGGTTCAATAGGGATTCAGCCTAAGAACGTGGATCAGGAGGACTTCAACCTACAAATCATATATCTGAAAAATACCAATCCAAAAGGAGTTCGACCTAAGGACTGTAAAGAATATCGGATCAGGAGGACTTCAACCTACAGATCAAAATTTTTGGCAAATGGGATTAGTTCCGAAGGAGTTCAACCTAAGAACCGAGGATTAGTAAGACTTCAACCTACAGATCGAAATTTTGAGAATGAGATTGGTTCAAAAGGGGTTCAGCCTAAGAACCACTAGGTTGAGAAGGACTTTTGGTTCACAAAGGGGTTCAACCTATGAGCCGTATTGGTTTGACAGGCGTTCAACCTACAAATCACATTGACTCTGCAGGGGTTCGATCTACGAACTATCAATTTCATAGGGATTTAACCTAAGGATCACAGTTTAAGAAGGAAGGGTTCAACTTATGGGTTTTGAATTTGGAAAATAAAAATTCTTGGTTCATGATTTGAATGAACCATCATAGTTAGCTTTTCAAAGCCTGTTTTCAGGATTAACCCCTTCTCCTGAGCGGGGAAGCTTGATGCAAATGCAGATGAATGCGAATGAATGCCTGCAAATGCAAATGAATGTAAATGTATATAAAATGATATAAATGGGTGCACATGCGTGCAAAATGGGAGATTTGTTTGATCCTGCCTGCATACAGGATGTTTTGAAGACAATTTCCAAAGTAATGCCTCAGTGTAATGGGGGAATAAGAAAGGATAAGTAATTGATATTTGATGATAATTCTCTGAAGATAACGAGGTGAAAACTGACAACAAGCTTCTTGGTTCATCGGAGAGGCACTCTGAAAGAGGTTACCCCATGTAAAAAGACATTTAAACATTTGCAAATGAGGAATATAAAAGATGACACCAGGCCATAAGAAAGATTGACAATTTTGTTAATGCATTGAAAAAGGAAATAACAAATTGATAGAAGAACTAGGACTGCATTGTCCCTTCAAAATGACAAAATGATGAAAGTGACATAGTCTCGACATTGTCAATTTTTTTCTTAGAAAACTTGCTCAGGATGGTCGACTGGTATCTTCCTCATCTTCAATCAGGATATTCTTGTCGATGCAATCTTGAATGATATTTTTTAGGATGAAACAATTCTCAGTGTCATGTCCTACTGCTCGATGAAATTTGCAAAATCTTTCTTTGAATCTGCCCATGATTATTGCGGGATCAGCTGCTTTAGGTAAACGGATCATATCTTTTGCAAGCATGTATTCCAGAACACTCTCTAGTGTTTGGTCCAGAGGGGTGAACTTTCGATCCGTACTCCAATCCTTGCGCTTTGGCTTTTCTTGATCTTTCTCTTTATGCTGAGGACTAGATTGAAGAGGCCTATCATTGTTGGAGAACTTTCCTTTTTGGCCCTTGGATCCCTCTGAATAGTGATCATGATTTTTCTTGTTGCTTTTGCTATCATTGGCAGAAAGAGTGAAGTGAGCCTTCTTCTTCTGCTTACTCTGATTGTTACCTTGTGTAAAGATGAAGCATTCATAAACTCCATTTTCCATGCTTAGCTCGAGCCACTCGGCTCGTTCTGTCAGTTCGATGAAGGTTTTTGACGGTGCCGTGGAAATGAGACATTTCATGGGTTGTGAAAAATTATCCAAGATTAGTGACAATGCATGCCCTTCTGATATCGGGCCTCTCATCTTATTGCAAGCTGACCTCCATCGGTGGATAAAATCTCGGGCCTTCTTGTTTTCTTTCTGCTTGAGGCCGCAAAGATGACTGAGAGTCGGGAGTGCTTCAGCATTGAATATAAAGCGCTCAATAAATAAATTGACCACTTTATCGAACTCTTTCAGCTCTATCGGGTTGATATGCTCTGAATACCACTTTGCCGCGATACCCTCCAAGCTGCGAGGGAAGCAGAGAAATAAGGCATGATTATTCCTCTTGAACCTGGAACACTCTGCGAAGAATAGGGCGAGATGCGCTTTTGGATCGCCCGAACCATCAAACTTGATAAATTTCTTGGGAAGATTATCAAGATCATCATCCCCATCCAGTCCATCATAAAAGTCTTCGCTTGTAAAGACCCTTTTGCCTTTGTCACGAGCTTGCAGATCTTTGACCATTTTCATTACGTCTTTGAGTTGTGACTGAGTAGGGTCATCGACAGATTGATTTCTGAACTTGTAAGCCGACCCCTGCCCCTGAGTCGACCTTCTGAATTCTTGTTTGGCTTCATACTCTTTATCAGTATCATCTGCTGATTCTGACTCATCAGATGTTTCCTCATGGCGATTCTGCTTTTTAAAGATTTTCACATTCTTGGCTGCGTGACCCCTATCCTTCTGCTTGATCTGAGTCTGCTCAGTACTGGCTTCAGCTTGCTCTGCCAGCATCTTACTCATCATCTTTTTGAACATGACGTACATCTGGGGATCTACGTCATCTTCTGCTTGCTGACCTTGACTACGGGGTGAGTCCATTTCCTCTTCTGAAGCGACTGAGTATGCAATGCCTTCAACTGATAGGGTTTTCTTTTCGGACCTTGTATGAACCATCGAGTATCACAAGTATTCTTTTAGATGTTGCTGATGCTCTAATTTTCCACCACTCCGGATAATCAGAAGACACACGAGGGCCAGGAAAAATAGTAAGATTGACAAAGGAATCCCAACCATGTCTGGCAGAATGATATGCTCCGGACCACTGATCTGATGCGAGATTGAACTCTGGCAGAACCCTTGATAGTGGATGAATCTCTACGTGCTTCTGCCTCTGAGAGAACTGCCTGACACACCGCTCTGGATGGTAGTATGCGCAAAAAAATGGGCCAAGTAGCCTGAATCGCTTGTCGTATGCATAAGTGTATCTGGGAGGTGATTTCTGGCGATCGAAGTAGTCCCATACGACTTCTTCCTCCTGAAGGTTATCGATCAAGAATCGGTATAGCGCAACTGGAAGAAGCTTTTCACCATTGTATCTGAATGAACTGGCTCGGGCTGGCACATGCCGAAGGAACAAAGATTGCAATGCATAGGTGCACCCTTGTTATCATCGCAAAATTTTTTTTAACTTTTTGCGAGTCAAACTGACCTTTGAAAAGTTTTTGAAAATAACTCACCTCCGTTTTTAAAATGCGGGAAAATTCCGAAGAATGGGACTCGCCTGTCGGTACGAGGTTCAACCGTTCCTGCCACCTTTAACAGGGGTAATTGAACCAATGATCAATCTTATGCTCTACTCTATTCAACTTGTCTAAATCATATTCTAATTTCTAAATGCACATAGAATCAGGCTTGTGCTATGAATTTTCAGAAAATGCACATTTTGAAAACATGATGTTTGCTTTGAATGATTGAAATATTTAGAAAATGTAAATCTTGGAAAATCGTGAATTGGGGTTTGAAATGTACTTCTGAGAAAAATAAAATCGATTTTGAGGAATCCTTGACATTTGGTGAAAATCGATTCTGAGAGACTTGGTTTCTCTGAATTCAAACTTGGAAATTGAAATTCTAACTTAGAAAATTTGAATTTGGAACTTGGGAAATACTTGAAATATCATTGGCAAATCCATATTCTTTTCAATAAGACTTAGAAAAATTCTAACTTCAAACTTTGAAATTGACTGCATAACTTTAGAAAATTGAGTTTATGAACTTGAGAAACACTTGAAATATTCTTTGAAATTCAATGCTTTTGGGAAAATCGATTTTGCTATAAGACTTGGGAGATTTTGAGGAAATGAATTTCTTTGAATTGAGATTTGAATTGGAATTGGCAAATGCATGAAATGAATGAATATGGATTTGAGGAATTGAGAAATATTTTTTGTATTTTTGAGAAATGCAGTGCATTTTTGAAGTTAGCCTAAGAGTGTAGGCTGAATGTGGCTAATGTGAAGATTATAAATCTGAGTATCATTTGTATTCTGACTATGGCCATAAATACAAATTCCACCAAGTTTATAAACTTCATAGAAGCTAGTGCATGTGCCATTCGTGTAGACCATGGTGAATTTGTAAAAAAATATGCATGAATCATCATCCATCACACATTAAAATTATAAAAATAAACTATATGCAATGCAACCTAAGCTAAGCAGGAAATGTAAATTCTTATTCCAAAGTTTCATTACAAATTACATCACTATTGAAATTTAAATACATGAAAAATAAAGTCTTCAATGTACCTGCAAAACTAGAAAACTTGGTTAATAAAAATATGTTGGCTTTTCTATATTTATCCAGTAATATCTAGAAATTATTGAATTTTGCTAGATATAAGCCTTTTCCTTGATTCCCTTAAATAAAAATGATAAAGTATGAAATAAAATAGAATAAATAAGGAAGATAAGATATGAAATTTCGAAATTGGGGTCCAAATGACCAAAATACCCCTAATAACAAGACTATGGCCTTGAAATTAGGGTTTTTTAGAAAGATATTTGGATAAAATGCAAGTTTTGAAATTTGAATGGAATAAGCTAAGCTAAATATGATGTGACATGATTAAAAATATGGAAATTAGGGTTAAGGATTTCGAAATTGAGGTCAAATGACCAAATTGCCCCCGATAGCAAGACTATGGCCTTGAAATCAGGGTTTTCTGAAATAGATTTTGGTAAAAACTTAGGTTTTATGCACTAAATGAAATCAAAGGAGCATCAAATTAAACCTAAATCATCCTAATATGATTATGAACATAATAAAACCCTAAAAATATATGCTTATGCACGAAAATCCAAGAATATCACAAATTTTGTGATTTTTAGCAGTGTTTTTTGATCTTTCAGGAACCCGGTTTTACAATTTGCTTAATTCAGCCATCAATCAGATTCCAAAAATCCTAAAAATTGGTACCTGCACTTGTTATAACCCTAATGTTTAATTGGAATTATAAAAATAATTTTTTGACATTGAATTAATCCGAAAATTGCATTAAACCCTAAAAATATGCTATTTTTGACCTAATTCACCAACCAGTCTCAGTTCTAGACCTGAACCAGGAGTCAAAACTCCATGAAAATCCATGAAATTTTACAGAGACTAACTAAGAAGAAAAACAGAGATTTCCCAATTTACATATTGGAAAAAGCATCTTCGGTTAGGGAAAAACCCTTCCGGCAATCTGAGCTAAAATATATCACTTTTAACAGGGATTAAAACGGCTACTTCAGATTGAAAATAAGACATAAATATCAATACTAAACAAAAATCTCTTAAATTTTAGTGGTTAATAGTAGACAGAAAAATAACAATATTCACTTTTTACAGATCATGAATCGGATCTGTGGTTTGGGATTTATGACTAACACAAGTCTGATTAGGGTTTTGGTAAACCCTAATGAGTTTTAAATTTAAAAACAGATTCCCTGAAAGGGGAAAAATACTAAACTGTAACCAAAAACTCCGAAAATTTCACAGCAGATAGATCTACTCAATGTAAATCCATAGCAATTTACAGATCTAAAATCAGATATAAGATGAGAGAAATATCATAACAGCAAGTTACCTTCTTGATTTTAACCACGATTTTAAAGCTTTAAAAACCCGATTTGATGTCTGATTTTTTTGACAGGGTTCCCGAGATCCAAAACCTCTGATTTCTCTACAGTAACTCAATAGCTCATGCATGCATCACATATAAAAAAATCAGAAATAAACAATGAGTACTTCAATCCGAAATAACATTATCTTTATTGTTCTAAACCTAAAACACACAGAAATTTAAGAAACTTGGAAAACCATGCATTAACTAATGTAAATCAATAAAATAAACCATAAAACAGTAAATAAAAATTATTTCTATGCTATAGAACGTAAAACAAACATGAATAAACCATGAAAATAAAATAAAAACAAGGAATCAATGGCTGGAATTTGATATCACCTTTAAAACATAGATTTAACCCATTAAAAGGGTAAATCATATATTTTATTGGTTAATAATGTAAAGAATCATATTAAAATCAATTCTAATGGATTAAAATCCCTGTAAATCACATAAAACAGGGTTAGATAACCTTCTTGGATCGTTTTTGCTGATTCTTGATGGTTCTTGAGGTTAAACCATGGTTGGATCTTCATAAGGAGGGGTGTCCAAGCCTAGATCTAGGTTTAAATCATTAAAAACACTAAATAAAATATTAAAAATTGAAGAAATTATTTACCTTGGAGTTGCAGCAATGGAGAAAGGCTGGGGAGGAGAGAGAAGCTCTAAGAATCCAATAGGAGGTGGCTGGAAAAATCATCCCCCATGGGGCCTCTTTATAAAGAAAATTTGTTTAGGTTAAAAAATCAAGTTTTCTAAAATTTTTGGACTCTCTAAGGGGGGCGATTTTGGGGTGTAAAGACTATCCTACCCCTAGCCTAAATTATCCTATTTAATACCTAATTAACCCCTAGACTCTCCTAAAAAATCCCCAAATGTAATGCCACTTGGCATTTTTAACATTTGAATTTTTAAAACACCTTTTAAAAACCTTTAAAAACACTAGTTTTAAAAACTAAACTTCAAAATGAGTTTTTAAAATGAATGTTGACTCTTCTAAACCCATAGCACTAACCAAGACACTGACTAACCCTAGTCTAGCCCTGACTTACTCAAATATGGCGCCACCCCGAGTGGGCCCTACTTGAGTTTTTACAAAAAGATGATTTTAAAACTTGAAATTGAAGGAGTTTTCAAAAGGATTTTCAAAAGTAATCTTAAAATTAGAATTTTTGAAATGGCATAGGGTTCTAACTGAATTAGAATTCCTCTGGATATGGTGCCAACTGAGTGGGCCCACATCGAGTTTTGGAAATTTTGAAATAAACACTGAAAATGGCTTTGAAAAAGGGTTAAAATCGATATTTGAAATTCAAGATCTTTGAAAATAGGGTCTCAAGCGAACTGGAACTCCGAGTTAGAGTCCTGAACTCTTAGGACTCTGAGATTTTAAATTTTAGAATTCAAATGTAAAATTTTTTGAAAGATTTTATCAAGAAATGATGAAATAAGTCAGAAAACACAGTCAGGGTTAGACTCTTAACTCGACCGAACTCTAAAATAGAGTTTTGAACTAACTGGACTCTGTAAAATGACATAAATTTTGACAATAATAAAAAAATACTGAAAATGGAAGTAAAACAGATTTCAAAACAGACTTCTGACCGGATTAGGACTCTGAGATAGAGTCCCGATCGGACTGAAACTTTCAAAAATTTAAGAAATTTGATGAATAGAGGAATTCAGAAGCGACATCACCTTAATGGGTCTCATCTGTGAATTGGAATCGATTAAAAATTTGAATTTGAAATGAATCCAGATTGTTTCCTTGAGAAAATATTTCGAAATATAAAGTTCTGGGGTTGGAAAATGACAGAGTATTGAATAAAAACCCAGGTTTTGAAATTGATTTTGAAATAAAAGCTTTGAAATTCAAATCTGGATTGAATGTTTTGAAATAGGAGTGCTGGATCTCGAAAATGAAATGCAATGACATGCAATGCTATGCAATGCGATGGAATGATATGCAGAATACATGCAATGATATGCAATGACACATGAAATGGACAAACACTCGATGAGGGTGAAAATTTGGGGTGTTTACAACCCTTCGACTAGAATCGATTCTCCAAGTGTGAAGCGGGTCAACCCCCGGTACAGAAAGGCGAGTGCGGCCATGACAATGGAGAGGCGGTTGGTCTGTCGACTTCCCCACCTTCGCAGAAGTTGGAGTATCTTAATATCCATATAATTCCGTCCATCGGGAAAGAAAGCTAATCCCACCGTGCACAGAACCATCGCATGTTGAATTCTTTCTCGAGCTGTCCTGGACAACGAGCTGACTTCTACGAATGTCCCATATTGTCTGTAGATTTCGAGCAGGTCCACATATTCGTTTCTGTCCTCTTCGATCAGCGGCCAAGACTTACGTCCTGTCATGCAAGCTAAGGCATCTTTAGGGTCCAGACCCTTGACATTAATCAAAAACTGCTTCTCCAGTGGATCTCCAGGCTGACCGGCTGGCTTGGGCAATCCCATGATTTCTGAAAATTCATCTATTAGCACTGTCATCTCACCCCACGGGAACCAGAAAGTAGAAGTGTTCGGATTCCACCGCTCTGCTAGTGCATGGATCAAATTGCCGTTGACTGTCTGCTTTCCCACTGCGGACGCCAGTTCCAATCCACAATCATCCAAATGGTCCGGAAACATACGATAGAAGTTCTTGAGCCATGAATAGTACCACCGAAGAATGAAGGATCCGGTGCTGAGGACTCGATGTTCAGGAAGACTTTGTCGCACCTCGTAGGAGATGTGACCCTCAGGAAAGACTGAATCAAGCTGACTGGATGCCATCAGACTGGAAATCATGGAAAATTGGAATAAGACTTGGGAAAATACAGGAAATTTGAGGAAAATGCAGCAGGATAAAAATAAAGCAGGAAATTTGAGATCCAGAAGAAAGAAAGGATGGAAAATAACCTGGAGTTTTGAAGAAAATGGAGGGAAATTTGGAAAATCGTCCAGGGTTTATTGAAATATAAAGAAGTACTTCATAAAATGAAGTATTTGAAAATCGTCCAGGGTTTAAAACATGGACAGTACATGGACATGGATTGTGGAATTTTTAAAAATCATCCAGTATTTTTAGAAAATTGGGAAAATATAGAAAATACAAAGGAAATGACTATAACATATTCAATCACATCCTGCATAAACAAGTATGCACATACAACATTCCCTAAAAGTTGACTCTAGATGCATAAATTTTGAAATAGCTATAGGACCTTAATCCTAACTCTAAGGTTCAGATCAACTGTATCCAATCCAGTTATGCCTATATACTCAAGCCAAGGCTCGATGTACGTGGCATAAAATCAATTTCTCCGGTTCTAGGTTCAAGTTTTCCAACATCCTTGAGCACCTGCCGATATACGTTGGACTATGGCCCTTGGTACGTGGCAGGGGGGTTTTCACCCAAATAAGTGGCCCAGTAGTGAGGCTCTGTCCCAAACTATGGTTCTGGAAGAGAGTCCAGCAACGTGAAGATCGGGACAATATAGGTGGGGTGGTTTTTGAAAAATATGAGCACATGCAATCAAATCAGAAGGCTCTAAAACCTAAAGAGATACAGATTTTTTTAAAATTTTTGAAGAAGCAAACATTGTTTTCAATCAAGCCTAGATTGAGGAGGGTTGTATTAGACCTAAGTCTATGTGAGCATGAAAATTTCCTCCTCAATATGTTCCTACCAAACCATACCTAGTCTACATGCAGTCCATGTCAGCTGGGTTCAAGTCTAGGCTCCTAGGTTCACATGATAGCATAAATTAAAAGCTGACATTCCATGGAAATCGATTTTGACAACTTGAACTAAGTAGAGCATTAAATTGATCAGGCGAAGACAGGTCCCATCACGATCGCCAAACCTGTTATCATCGCAAAATTTTACTTTTGCAAATCAAACTGACCTTTGAAAAAGTTTTTGAAAATAACTCACCTCCGTTTTTAAAATGCGGGATAATTCCGTAGAATGGGACTCGCCTGTCGGTACGAGGTTCGACCGTTCCTGCCACCTTTAACAGGGGTAATCGAACCAAGGATCAATCTACTGCTCTGCTCTATTCAACTTGTCTAAATCATATTCTAATTTCTAAATGCACATAGAATCAGGCATGTGCTATGAATTTTCTGAAAATGCAAGTTTGAAAACATGATGTTTGCTTTGAATAACTGAAACACTTAGAATAGATATCACATGAAAAATCGTGAATTGGGATTTGAAATGTACTTCTGAGAAAAGTAAAAATCAATTTCTGAAGAATCTAGAGGTTTTGTGAAAATCGATTTTGAGAAATATGAAATAACTTTGAAAAACTTGATTTCTTTGAATTCAAACTTTGAAATTGAAAATATAACTTAGAAAAATCGAATTTGGAACTTGGGAAATACTTGAAATATCATTGGCAAATCAATATTTTGAGAAAATTGATTTTTGAATAAGAGTTAGAGAATTTTGAGAAAATGAACTTCTTTGAATTGAGATTCGAATTGGAATTGGAAAATGCATGAAATGAATGAATATGGATTTGAGGAATTGAAAAATACTTTTTGTATTTTTGAGAAATGCAGTGCATTTTTGAAGTTAGCCTAAGAGTGTAGGCTGAATGTGTCTAATGTGAAGATCATAAATCTGGGTATCATTCATAATCTGACTATGGCCATAAATACGAATTCCACCAAGTTTATAAACTTCATAAAAGCTAGTGTATGTGCCATTCGTGTAAACCATAGTGAATTGGTAAAAATATGCATGAATTGGCATACATAACAGTTATATATCAAAGCTTAAAACTATATGCAATGCATCCTATTCTATGCAGGAATTGAAATTCTTATTCCAAAGTTAATTTAATTTACATCACTATTGAAATTTAAATACATGAAAAATAAAGTCTTCAATGTACCTGCAAAACTAGAAAACTTGGTTAATGAAAATATGTTGGCTTTTCTAGGTTTATCCAGTAATATCTAGAAATTACTGGATTTTGCTAGATATAAGCCTTTTCCATGATTCCCTTAAATAAAAATGATAAAATATGAAGAAATAATAAAGATAAAATATGAAATTCGAAATTGGGGTCAAAATGACCAAAATACCCCTAATAACAAGACTATGGCCTTGAAATTAGGGTTTTCAGAAAGATATTTGGTAAAATGCAAGTTTTGAAATTCAAATGCAAATAAACTAGGCTAAAATATGATATGACATACTTAAACACATGAAAACTAAGGTTAGGGATTTCGAAATTGAGGTCAAATGACCAAATTGCCCCTTATAGCAAGACTATGGCCTTGAAATCAGGGTTTTCTAAAATAGATTTTGGTAAAAACTTGGGGTTTAAGGACTAAATGAAATCAAATTAACATCAAATTTGACCTAAAGTATCCTAATATGATTATGAATGTGATTAAACCCTAAAAATATATGCTTATGCACGAAAATCCAAGAATATCACAAAAACTGTGATTTTGGCAGTGTTTTTGGATCTTTCAGGAACCCGGTTTTGCAATTTGCTTAATTCAGCCATCAATCAGATTCCAAAATTCATCAAATTTGGTACCTACACTTGTTATAACCTTAATTTTGAATTAGAATTATAAAAATATTTTTTTGACATTAAATTAACCCGAAAATTGCATCAAACCCTAAAAATATGCTATTTTTGACCTAGTTCACCAACCAGTTTCAGAGTTATACCCGAATCAGGGGTCAATTTTTCATGAAAATCTATGAAATTTTACAGAGACAAACTAGGAATAAAAACAGAGATTTCCCAATTTATAGATCGGAAAAATCATCTTTGGTTAGGGAGAAACCCTTCCGGCAATCTGAACTAAAATCTAACAAATCTAACAGGGGTTAAAACAGATACTTTTAATTGATAATTTCGGGATAAATATAAATACTGATCTAAAATATCTGATATTTTAGCAGTAAACAGAAAAATAACAATACTCGCTTTTTACAGATCATGAATCGGATCTGTGGTTTGGGATTTATGAATAACACAAGTCTGATTAGGGTTTTGGAAAACCCTAACGAGTTTTAAATTGAAAATAAGAGTCTCTGACAGAGGAAAAATACTAAACAGTAATAAAAAATTTTGAAAATTTCACAGTAGACAGATCTAATTAATGTGAATCCATGTTACTTTACAGATCTAAAATCGGATATAGGATGAGAAAAATATCATCACAACAAGTTACCTTCCTGATTTTAACAACGATTTTAAAGTTTTAAAAACCCGACTTGATGTCTGATTTTTCTGACAGGGTTCCCGAAGTCCAAAATCTCTGATTTTTTTTACAGTAGATCAATCACATATGCATGCATCACATATAAAAAAATCAGAAATAAACAACAAGGATTTATATCCGAAATAACATTATCTTTACTGTTCTAAACCTAAAACACACAGAAATCTAAGAAACTATAAAAACTATGCATTAATTAATGTAAAACAATAAAATAAACCATAAAACAGTAAATAAAAATTATTTCTATGCTGGAAAACGTAAAATAAACATGAATAAACATATAAATAAATAAAATACAGGGAATCAATGGCTGGAATTTGCTTTCACCTTTGAAATCATGGATTTAACCCATTTAACGGGTAAATCTCACTTTTCGTCGGTTAAGAACATGAAAAACGTACCTCTCATCGATTTTAATGGATTAGAATCCTTGAAATCACCCTCAAACTGATTTAGATCATCTTCTTGGGTCGATTTTGGGGTTTTTGGATGAAATCCATGGTTAAATCCATGAACACAAGAGTTTCCATGGTGAAATCTATTGAAAAATCATAAAAACTAATAAAATAATAATAAAATAATATTAAATAAACTCACCTTGGGGCTGCAGCTGCAATGGAGGAAGGTGGAGGTGCTGGAGAGGAGAGAGAAGCCACAAAAATTTGAGAGAAAAAAATCTCTTTTTTGACCTCTTGAAGTCCCCTATTTATAGGTTTTCAAAACCTCCTTAATTAGGGTTAATTAAGGAGTTTTATTTTTTTAGAACTCTTTCTAATAAAATCAATAAAGGGGGCAACAATTTTTTGTGGTTTTCTAACCCTAAATAAACTCTAATTAATACCTAATTAATACCTAATTAAACCCTAAAAAGTCCAAATGTGACACCACCTAGTATGGACCCACATTTGGTTTTTAAAACCTGAATTTAAAACCTTTAAAAACCAATGGTTTAAAAGTTAAATAAAATGGATTTTTAAAATTGATTTTGACTCCTCTAAACCCCTAACCTAACTAGGACAATGACTAACCCTAGTCTAGCCCTGACTTACTCGAATATGGCGTCACCCCGAGTGGGCCCTACTTGAGTTTTTTTCAAAAAGCGATTTTAAAACTTGAAATTGAAGGAGTTTTCAAAAGAGATTCAAAAGTAGACTTGAAATTAAAAGTTTTGAAATGGCACAGAGTTCCAACTGGGTCAGAACTCCTCTGGATATGGCGCCAACTAAGTGGACCTCACATCAGAGTTTTGAAAATTTGAAATAAATACTTAAAATGGCTTTGAAAAGGGGTTAAAATCAATAGTTGAAATTCAAAGATTTTTTAAAATAGAGTCTCAAGCGAACTGGACTCTGGCCTAGAGTCCTGGATTTTTAGGACTCTGTGATTTTGGTTTTTAAAAGCCAAATAAAGAAATTTTTGAAAAGATTTCATCGAAAATGGTGAAACAAGTCAGAAACTACAGTCAGGGTTAGACTCCTAACTCGATCAGAACTCTAAATTAGAGTCATGGATTAACTAGACTCTACAAAATGACCTAAATTTTGAAAATAAATGGAAATAAATAAAAAATGGAAATGACAACGGACTTCAAAACAGACTCCTGACTGGACTAGGACTCTGGGACAGAGTCCTGATCGGACTGAAACTCTAGATTTTTTTTGGTATTTTTTTGAAAAACAAATGAAAGAACTTGTCAAAACACTGAAAACAATAACGAATATTGAAATAAAAGAGAGTTCTGATTCAACTGAGACTCTAAGGACAGAGTCCTAATTGAACTAGGACTTTTAATTTTTGGATTTTCTGAGAAATCAAATGAGAGAATTTTGAAAAACAGTTAAAAACAGGATGAAGTTAAAGTTTTGGTTCAGAGTCCTGATCTGATTAGGACTCTAAGAAAGAGTTCTGATTCGATCAGAACTCTAAGCATTTTGGTTTTCTGATAAGCAAATGATGAAATTTAAGCAAAGCTTTTTGAAAACTAGTAAAAATGAAGTGAGTAAATCAATTTTGGATAGAGTCCTACTTCGATCAGGACTCTGGGGTAGAGTCCTGATTTGATCAGGACTTTGAGATAAAACCTCAGAATTTTGAAATTCTTTGATAAAAGTGTAATAGTTTTGGTATATTGAAAGATTTCTGAAAGATTTATCTCAAAATTGAAATCAGGATCAGAGTCCTGATCCAACTAGGACTCTCTGAACAGAGTCCTGTTTTGACTAAAAATCTGAGTTTCTGACTCATTTTGAAAGATTTTGAAAGATTTGATTGAAAATTGATAAAAATAGCTGTAAAAGATTAGAGTCCCAATCCAATTGAAACTCTGAAGAAGAGTCCTAATCCGACTGGACTCTTGAAGAAGAGTCCTGATCCAACTAGGACTCTAAAATTTTGGCCAAAACAGAAGATTTTGAAAGGTTTTCTTTAAAAACAGGTAAAAAGGTAGTGAAAAGTAGAGTTCTGATCCGACTGGACTCTGGAAAAAGAGTCCTGATCCAACTAGGACTCTGAATTTTTTGGAGATTTTTGACAAGTAAAGGAATCCAGAAGCGACACCACCTAAATGGGTCTCATCTGAGAATTGAAATCAGTTGAAATTGAGTTTGAAATGAATCCAGATTGTTTTCTGAGAAAATACTTCAAAATATAAGGTCCTGGGGGTTGGCAAATGACACAATGTTGATTAAAAACCCAGGTTTTAAAATTGTTTTTGAAAGAAAAGTTTTAAAACTCAAATCTAGATTGAATGTTTTGAAAACAGAAGTGCTGGATCTCGAAAATGAGATGTAATGACATGCAATGCTATGCAATGCGATGAAATGATATGAAAAAATGTATGCAGTGATATGCAATTACATATGAAATGGACAAACACTGGATGAGGGTGAAAATTTGGGGTGTTTACATCGTCGCAAAATTTTTCCCGTCTTCCCTTCCTTGCAAAAGAGAGAGGAAAATGCTTTCGCGATTCAAACTTGACCGGATTTTGGAAATTGTTTTGAAATACTCGCCTCCATTTTGAAAATTGCGGGAAAATCCATGGGATGGGGCTCGACCTGTCGGTACGAGGTTCGACCGTTCCTGCCGCCTTTAACAGGGGTAATCGAACCAAGGACCAAAATTATGTTTGACTTAGTAAAATCATTGAAATTGTGTTTTATCCTAAATGCACAGAGAATTCAGGCATGTGCTATGAGATTTTTGGAAAATGTAAAATTGAAAAATATGATGTATGCTTAGAAAACATCTGAAGTTGAAAAGTATTTCTCAGGAAAAGATGGAAATCAATCTCTCAGAAAAACTCAAACGAAGAAGGTTTGAAATCTCGAGAAAGTTTATAAAGAGTTGGAAAATCTTGAAGAAGTGAGAATCTCGAGAAAATCTTGAGAAAGTTTATAAAGACTTAGAAAACCATGAAGAAATGAGAATCTCAGGAAAACTGAAGGAATTCTTGAGAAAAGATGAATATTTGAAAAGGAAAACACTTATCAGGAAAACTCAGACTTTGAGAATTTTCTTAGGAAAATGAGGAAAAATCTATAGGAAAACTCATTGGAGAAGGAAATTCAGAACTTAGGAATTTGAAATCCTGAAAATATTGTCCTTGAAATATCTGAAAATCGATTTTTGATTCTTGAGAAAGATGAAAATTTCTTTTGAAAATGGATCTTAAAAAAATAACTTTTTAGGGAAAATCACGGGAAAACTTTGATTTGGGAAATCCAACTCCGAATATCATCATAGTTTCTTGAGAAATCGATTTCATGAAGTGAAAGTTTCTTGAGAAAATCATGAGAAAAACAAATGATGCAGATGATTTGAATGAATGAATGCACTTTTGAAAAGATTTCTGAAAAATTTGTTGGAAAAATGTGGATTAAGCCAAAGTAAATCCTTCACATATTCTGACTGTGGCCATGAATATATTCAGGGTTTATTTGAGTTAATTCACAATATTTTGAAAACATTGGAAATATGAGGTGCATTTTCAAGATAGCCTAAGAGTGTAGGCTCAATGTGACTGTTAGAAAGATGTTGGATCTGGGTCTCGTCCATATTCCGACTAGGGCCGTAAATATGGACTCCACCGAGTTCATCAACTCTCTAAGAGTTGGTGTACGTGCCATTCGTGTTCATCCACGGTGAATTTTGAAAAATTGAGATATATGCATCATAGAATCAAGATATTACTGAAATCAAACTATATGAGATGCAACCTAATCTAAGCAGTAAAAGTAAATCTTATTCCAAGGTTTTCATTGGATTGTTACATTGCTAACATAAAGTAAAAAAAATGAAATGGAGCCAAGGAATCAGCATCTTCTAGATTTTCCTGCAAAATGAGAGTTAGTACAAGATAACCAAGGAAATGGGTATATATACTATATACAACAAATATATACAGGTAAATATAAAAACACTTGAATTTATGATAAATGATATATGATATATGATAATGAAGATATATTTACAAAAAGTAAAAGAAAAGAAAAATATATGTGATAACCAGTGCACATGAAGGGATATATATATATATATATATATATATATATATATATATATATATATATATATATATATAAGTATATGTATATGTATATATACGTATAAATATAGGTAGATATACATATATATCGATATATATACCTATAATAAGAAAATATACATGTAAAGGCAAATTCCATATAATGGGTAAAATCAGAAAATACAGGTATATACAGTTTCTGTAGGTGATTTCACACAGCCATATTTCTCAAATTATAATGTATTTTTCAATAAAAATGGGTATGGAGCTTCCCCATATACCAATAACAAAGCATGCCAAAGATGGTATATATATGTAAACACCCCAAATTTTCACCCTCATCCAGTGTTTGTCCATTTCATGTGTCATTGCATGCATTCGGCATACCATCTCATTGCATTGCATCTCATTCTTGAGATCCAACACTCCAGCTTTCAAAACATTCAATCCAGATTTGAATTTCAAAGCTTTTATTTCAAAAAATCAATTTCAAAACCTGGGTTTTTATTCAATACTCTGTCATTTTTCAACCCCATGACTTTATATTTCGAAATATTTTCTCACGGAAACAATATGGATTCATTTCAAATTCAAATTTTAATCGATTTCAATTCACAGATGAGGCCCATTGAGATGGTGTCGCTTCTGAATTTCTTTATTCATCAAATTTCTCAAACTTTTGAAAGTTTCAGTCCGATCAGGACTCTGTCCCAGAGTCCTAATCCAGTCAGAAGTCTGTTTTGAAATCTGTTTTACTTCCATTTTTAGTCTTTTTCGATTATTATCAAAATTTAGGTCATTTTACAGAGTCTAGTTAGTTCAAAACTCTATTTTAGAGTTCGGTCGAGTTAGGAGTCTAACCCTGACTGTGTTTTCTGACTTATTTCATCATTTCTTGGTAAAATCTTTCAAAAATTTTTACATTTGAATTCTAAAATTTAAAATCTCAGAGTCCTAAGAGTTCAGTACTCTAACTCGGAGTTTCAGTTCGCTTGAGACCCTATTTTCAAAGATCTTGAATTTCAAATGTCGATTTTAACCCCTTTTCAAAGCCATTTTCAGTGTTTATTTCAAAATTTTCAAAACTCGATGTGGGCCCACTAAGTTGGCACCATATCCAGAGGAGTTCTAATCTAGTTAGGACCCTATTCCATTTCAAAAATTATAACTTTGAAGTTTGTCTTTGAAAATCCTTTTGAAAACTCCTTCAATTTCAAGTCTTAAAATCGCTTTTTGAAAAACTCAAGTAGGGCCCACTCGGGGTGGCGCCATATTCGAGTCAGTCAGGGCTAGACTAGGGTTAGCTGATGTCTTAGTTAATGTTAGAGGTTTAGAAGAGTCAAAACCATTTTGAAAAAAAACTCATTTTGAAAGTTAATTTTTAAAACTAGTGTTTTTAAAGGTTTTTAAAGGTGTTTTAAAAAGCCAAATGTAGAAAATGCCAAGTGGCATTACATTTGGGGATTTTTTAGGAAAGTCTAGGGGTTAATTAGGCATTAGTTTAGATAATTTAGGTTAGGGGTAGTTAGGTCTTTCCACCCAAAAATCGCCCTCCCTTGTTAGAGTCCAAAAAATTCAAAATTCCCAATTTTTAAACCTAAAAAAATTCTATAAATAGTCTCCATAGGGGGGTCAATTTTTCCAACTTGCTCTCCTTGGGATTCTTGGAGATTCTCTCTCCTCTCCAGCCCTTCCTCCATTGCATCCACCTCAAGGTAATTATTTTGTTTAATTTTTAGCTTTTGTTTCATGTTTTTAATAGTTTTAAATCAATTTTAGCCATTAATACCTCCTATTTCATGGATTCAACCATGGTTTCACCTCAAGAACCATCAAGAATCAGCAAGAACAATCCAAGAAGGTGATCTAACCCTGTTTTTACTGATTTACAGGGATTTTAATCTACCAGAATTGATTTTAATATGATTCTTTACATTATTAACCAATAAAATATATGATTTACCCTTTTAATGGGTTAAATCTATGTTTTAAAGGTGATATCAAATTCCAGCCATTGATTCCCTGTTTTTATTTTATTTTCATGATTTATTCATGTTTGTTTTACGTTCTATAGCATAGAAATAATTTTTATTTACTGTTTTATGGTTTATTTTATTGATTTACATTAGTTAATGCATGGTTTTTCCAAGTTTCTTAAATTTCTGTGTGTTTTAGGTTTACAACAGTAAAGATAATGTTATTTTGGATTGAAGTACTCATTGTTTATTTCTGATTTTTTTATATGTAATGCATGCATGAGTTATTGAGTTACTGTAGAAAAATCAGAGGTTTTGGATCTCGGGAACCCTGTCAAAAAAATCAGACATCAAATCGGGTTTTTAAAGCTTTAAAATCGTGGTTAAAATCAAGAAGGTAACTTGATGTTATGATATTTCTCTCATCTTATATTCGATTTTAGATCTGTAAATTGATATGGATTCACATTGAGTAGATATGTCTGGTGTGAAATTTTCGGATTTTTTGGTTACTGTTTAGTATTTTTCTCCTTTCAGGGAATCTGTTTTTAAATTTAAAACTCATTAGGGTTTACCAAAACCCTAATCAGACTTGTGTTAGTCATAAATCCCAAACCACAGATTCGATTCATGATCTGTAAAAAGTGAGTATTGTTATTTTTCTGTATACTGTTCACCACTAAAATTTCAGAGATTTTTGTTCAGGATTGATATTTATTTCTGTATTTTCAATCTGAAGTAGACGTTTTAATCCCTCTTAAAAGTGATATATTTTAGCTCAGATTGCCGGAAGGGTTTCTCCCTAACCGGAGATGATTTTTCCAATCTGTAAATTGGGAAATATCTGTTTTTATTCTTAGTTAGTCTCTGTAAAATTTCATAAATTTACATGGAGATTTGACCCCTGGTTCAGGTCTTGGATTGAAACTGGTTGGTGAATTAGGTCAAAATAGCATATTTTTAGGGTTTAATGCAATTTTCGGATTAATTCAATGTCAAAAAATTATTTTTATAATTCCAATTCGACATTAGGATTATAACAAGTGCAGGTACCAATTTTTATGGATTTTGGAATCCATTTGATCTCTGAATTAATAAAATTGCAAAACCGGGTTCCTGAAAGATCCAAAAACACTGCTAAAATCACAGTTTTTGTGATATTATTGGATTTTCGTGCATGAGCATATATTTTTAGGATTTAATCATGTTCATAATCATATTAGGATGCTTTAGGTTTAATTTTGTTCTCATTTGATTTCATTTAGTGCATAAAACCTAAGTTTTTACCAAAAATCTAATTCTAAAAACCCTGATTTCAAGGCCATAGTCTTGCTATCAGGGGCAATTTAGTCATTTGACCTAAATTTCGAAATCCCTAACCTTAATTTTCATGTGTTTAAGTATGTCATATCATATTTTAGCCTAATTTATTTGCATTCAAATTTCAAAACTTGCATTTTATCAAAATATCTTTCTAAAAACTCTAATTTCAAGGCCATAGTCTTGTTATTAGGGGTATTTTGGTCATTTTGACCCCAATTTCGAAATTTCATATCTTATATTCATGTTTATTCAAGTTTAATTCATATTTTTATAATTTTGATTTAAGGGAATCATGGAAAAGGCTTATGTCTAGCAAAATCCAGTAATTTCTAGATATTACTGGATAAATCTAGAAAAGCCAACATATTTTCATTAACCAAGTTTTCTAGTTTTGCAGGTACATTGAAGACTTTATTTTTCATGTATTTAAATTTTAATAGTGATGTAACTTGTAATTAAACTTTGGAATAAAAATTTACATTTACTGCTTAGCTTAGGCAGCATTGCATATAGCTTATTTTTTTTAAAAAATGTTAATGTGTGATGGATGATGATTCATGCATATTTTTATAAATTCACCATGGTCTACACGAATGGCACATGCACTAGCTTCTATGAAGTTTATAAACTTGGTGGAATTTGTATTTATGGCCATAGTCAGAATACGAATGATACTTAGATTTATGATCTTCACATTAGCCACATTCAGCCTACACTCTTAGGCTAACTTCAAAAATGCACTGCATTTCTCAAAAAATACAAAAAGTATTTCTCAATTCCTCAAATCCATATTCATTCATTTCATGCATTTGCCAATTCCAATTCAAATCTCAATTCAAAGAAGTTCATTTTCTCAAAATCTCCTAAGTCTTATAGCAAAATCGATTTTCCCAAAAGCATTGAATTTCAAAGAATATTTCAAGTGTTTTTCAAGTTCATAAACTCAATTTTCCAAAGTTATGCAGTCAATTTCAAAGTTTGAAGTTAGAATTTTTCTAAGTCTTATTCAAAAGAATATGGATTTGCCAATGATATTTCAAATATTTCCCAAGTTCCAAATTCAAATTTTCTAAGTTAGAATTTCAATTTCAAAGTTTGAATTCAGAGAAACCAAGTTTCTCAGAATCGATTTTCACCAAATGTCAAGGATTCCTCAAAATCGATTTTTATTTCTCTCAGAAGTACATTTCAAATCCCAATTCACGATTTTCCAAGATTTACATTTTCTAAATATTTCAATCATTCAAAGCAAACATCATGTTTTCAAATGTGCATTTTCTGAAAATTCATAGCACATTCCTGATTCTATGTGCATTTAGAAATTAGAATATGATTTAGACAAGTTGAATAGAGTAGAGCATAAGATTGATCCTTGGTTCAATTACCCCTGTTAAAGGTGGCAGGAACGGTTGAACCTCGTACCGACAGGCGAGTCCCATTCTTCAGAATTTTCCCGCATTTTAAAAACGGAGGTGAGTTATTTTCAAAATCTTTTTCAAAGGTCAGTTTGATTTGCAAAAGTAAAATTTTGCGATGATAACATTCCTCAAACAACATCAGGAAGTATTCGCTTGGACTTATGAGAATATGTCAGGCTTAGACTCCAAGTTAGTCGAGCATCGCCTTGTGTTGAAGCCAGATTGCAAACCAATCAAGCAAAAACTAAGAAAAATGGATCCTCGGGTGGCACCGCAAGTCAAAGAAGGACTTGAAGAATTGTTAAAGGCAGGATTCATTTGAACCATTGAATACCCAGAGTGGTTGGCGAACATCGTGGCGGTTCCCAAAAAGAATGGCAAAGTTCGGATTTGTATTGATTTTAGAGATCTGAACAAAGCCACCCCAAAGGATGATTATCCACTCCCCAACATCAATCTTCTGATCGATAGCACGGTAGGCCATGCCATGTTCTCCTTCATGGATGGATACTCAGGCTATAATCAGATCAAGTTAGCCACTCGTGACCAATCCAAAACTTCCTTTACCACGCCTTGGGGTACCTTTTGCTATACAGTCATGCCATTTGGACTCAAGAATGCCGGGGCAACCTATCAGAGGGCTGTGGCAGTGATCTTTCATGATCAGATGCACAAGAACATGGATGCCTATTTGGAAGACATCCTGGTCAAGTCCAAAGAAGGAGAGGATCATCTCGATGCTCTCAGCCAAGTCTTCGAAAGACTTATTCTCTACAAGTTAAGACTTAATCCACAGAAATGCATCTTCGGAGTAGAGTCAGGCAAGCTGCTTGGCTACATGATCAGCAAGAAAGACATAGAGGTAGATCCTGCCAAAGCGAAGGCGATCATTGAGATGCTAGCCCCCACCAATCTTAAAGAGCTGCGAAGCCTTCAGGGTCGCATTCAGTCCATCCGTCGCTTTATCTCCAATTTAGCCATGAGATGCGAGCCCTTCAATCAGTTGTTGAGAAAAGAAGTGAAGTTTGAATGGGGACCAGAATGCCAGCTCTCATTTGAGCGCATCAAGCAGTATCTTCTTAATCCACCTGTTCTGAAGCCGCCAGAACTCAGAAAACCACTCCTTTTATATATTTTTGTCAACCACAATGTTTGTGGCAGATTTCTTGCGCAGTATGAGGAAGGCAGCCGGATAGAGCATGCCATCTACTACATCAGCAAGACTTTCATCGATTACGAGAAGAGATATTCTCAGATGAAAAAGACATGTCTAGCCTTAGTGTGGATATGTCAGAAGCTGAGACATTACCTAATGGCATCAGAAATCAAAATCCTGTCGAGACTTAACCCTCTCAAATACATCCTTGAGCAGCCTTTCCTTACCGGACGGATTGCGAAATGGCAAGTCCTCCTAATGCAGTATGACCTGGAATATGTTTCTCAAAAGTCAGTCAAGGGTTAGTCCATCGCAGATCAGTTGGCAGATTTCCCGTTAACAGAAGAGATCAAAGCAGAAGATGATTTTCCTGATGACCGCATGTGCAGTACTCAGGAATCTCCAGTCTGGACTCTATTCTTTGACGGAGCCAGAAATATGTCCGGCATAGGGATTGGGATTTTGCTAATCACTCCTGAAAAGGAGATGCTTCCTTATTCCCTCAAACTCGACTTCCAATGTACTCATAACATGGCCGAGTATGAAGCTCTAATACAAAGCCTCAAGATTTTGCAAAGCTTTGATGTCAAGAGAATGCACGCCTTCGACGACTCATTACTTGTTGTCAGTCAAGTTAACGCTGAATGGCAAGTCAAGGATTCAAAGTTAATCCCTTATCAGAAGATTGCCTTAGCTCTCATAGGCAACCTTGAAGAATTTCAGCTCAATCATGTCAAGAGGGAATACAATCACATAGTCGATGGCCTGGCCTGCTTAGGCTCTATTTTGTCTTTTAAAGACAGTGAATCCTGTCGTTCCTTCGAGATCGGCAGACTTGATCAACCTACCTACATTCCAACTGAACAAGTGAACCAAGCCGCTCAGAAAGAGAAGCCATGGTACCAAGACATTAAAAATTTCATTAGAACCGGTGAATTTCCAGCGAAAATGCCAAAAAAGGAGCAACACGCGATTCAGCGCATGTCAACACGTTACTTCATCCTCGCCGACATTCTCTACCGTCGTGGTTTCAGTTCTGAGTATGCCAGATGCTTAGATAAGGATGAAGCCATGGAAGTTGTCCGAGAGGCACACGAAGGAATTTGTGGTGGTCACGTCGGCTACCAGACACTCGTCAAGCAGATTATTCGGGCAGGATACTACTGGAAAACCATGCAGCAGGATTGCCATCAATTTGTAAGGAAATGCGTCAAGTGTCAAATACACGCACCTTCCATTCATGCGCCAGCCACATATTTGCAATCCGTGGTCTCTCCATATTGAGGAGAATTATTCATGCTCACATAGACTTAGGTCTAATACAACACTCCTCAATTTAGGAATTGTATGAAAACAATGTTTGCTTCTTCAAATATTTCAAAAATCTATCTCTTTAGGACTTAGAGCCTTCTATTTGCTTGCATGTGCTCATGTTTTCAAAAAACCACCCCCACCTATATTGTCCCGGTCTTTCCGTTGCTGGGCTCTCTTCCAGAACCATAGTTCGGGACAAAGCCTCACAACTGGGCCACTTATTTGGGTGAAAACCCCTCTGCCACGTACCAAGGGCCATAGTCCAACGTATATCGGCAGGTACTCAAGGATGTTGGAAAACTTGAACCTAGAACCGGAGAAATTGATTTTATGCCACGTACATTGAGCCTTGGCTTGAGTATATAGGCATAACTGGATTGGATACAAATGATCTGAGCCTTAGAGTTAGGATTAAGGTCCCACAACCATTTCAAAATTTGTGCATCTAGAGTCAGCTTTTAGGGAATGCTGTTTGTGCATACTTGTTTATGCAGAATTTGATTGAATGTGTTATTTCCTTTTTATTTTCCATATTTTCCCCAATTTTCTAAAATACTGGACGATTTTCTCAAAATTTCTCAATCTATGTCCATGTACTGTCCATGTTTTAAACCATGAATGATTTTCCAAATAATTCATTTTCCATTTATTTCTTCATATTTCATCAAACCCTGGACGATTTTTCAAATTTCCCTTAATTTCCTTCAAAACTCCAGGTGATTTCCCATCTTTCCTATCTTCTGGATCTTGAATTTCCTGCTTTATTTTTATCCTGCCTGCATTTTCCTCAAAATTCCTGTATTTTCCAAGTCTTATTCCAATTTTCATGTCTTCGAGTCCGATGGCATCCAGTCAGCTTGATTCAGTCTTCCCTGAGGGTCACATCTCCTACAAGGTGCGACAAAGTCTTCCCGAACATCGAGTCCTCAGCACCGGATCCTTCTTTCCCCGATGGTACTATTCATGGTTCAAGAACTTCTCTCGTATGTTTCCGGACCATCTGGACGAGTGTGGATTGGAACTGGCGTCCACAGTGGGAAAGCAGACAGTCAACGGCAACTTGATCCATGCACTAGCAGAGCGGTGGAATCCGAGCACTTCTACCTTCTGGTTTCCGTGGGGCGAGATGACAATACTGATGAATGAATTTTCAGAGATTATGGGATTGCCCGAGCCAGCCGGTCAGCCTGGAGATCCATTGGAGAAACAGATTTTGATTAATGTCAAGGGTCTGGACCCAAAAGATGCCTTAGCTCGCATGACGGGATGCAAGTCTTGGCCTCTGATTGAAGAAGATGGAAATGAATATGTGGATCTGCTCAAAATCTACAGACAGCATGGGATATTTGTGGAAGTCAGCTTGTTGTCCAGGACAGCTCGAGAGAGAATTCAGCACGCGATGGTTCTGTGCACAGTAGGATTAGCTTTCTTTCCAGATGGACGGAATTACATGGATATCAGAATAGTTCAACTTCTAAGGAGATGGGGAAGTCGACAGACCAGCCGCCTCTCGATAGCCATGGCCGCACTCGCCTTTCTATACCGAGGGTTGACTCGTTTCGCACTCGGAGAATCAATTCTAGTCGAAGGGTGCACCTATGCCTTGCAGTCTTGGTTCCTCCGGCATGTACCAACCCGAGCCAGTTCATTCAGATACAATGGTGAAAAGCTTCTTCCAGTTGCGCGATACCGGTTCCTGATCGACAACCTTCAGGAGGAAGAAGTCGTATGGGACTACTTTGATCGTCAGGAATCACCTCTCAGATACACTTATGCATACGGCAAGCGATTCAGACTACTTGGCCCGTTCTTCTGTGCATACTATCATCCAGAGCGGTGCATCAGGCAGTTCTCTCAGAGGCAAAAACGTGTAGAGATTCGTCCACTATCGGGGGTCTTGCCAGAATTCGATCTCACATCAGATTAATGGTCCGGAGCATACCATTCTGCCAGACATGGCTGGGATTCCTTTGTCAATCTTACTATTTTTCCTGGTCCTCGAGTGTCCTCTGATTATCCGAAGTGGTGGAAAATTGTCTGTCCCCCTCCCCTCTGTCAAGTGTATTATTGATAAAATCATGCTTTTCCCCTCAATAAAATTCTTTTATTCTACATTTCACCTTGGTTTGACGACCTCGCCTAGGTAACAAGGCATATTTCCAGTTGTTTATTTTGCAAAGAATAGCAACGCAATTGTCGTAATTCCAGCGACGACTCAATCCCTAGTAATGGGATATTATTTCAATTGTCTACCAAAATTCTCAATAAATATTTTCCTCAAACTAAATTTCCTTCAGAAGCCTAACCATCAGTTCTGCCTTGCAGAGAGCATCAACAATATCCAAGAGAACATTTGTGATACCCGATGGTTCATACAAGGTCCGGAAAGAAAACCACATCAGTTGAAGACGTCGCGTACTCAGTAGCTTCAGAAGAAGAGATGGACTCACCTCGATCAATCCAGAGTCAGGTTCGGCAGGCGGATGATGGCATTGATCCTCAAATGTACGTCATGTTCAAGAAAATGATGACCAAGATGCTGGCAGAGCAAGCTAAAGCCAGCACTGAGCAGAAGGATAAGGGTCATGCCGCCAAGAATGTGAAAAGTATCAAAAAGCAGAGTCGTCATAAGGAAGTATCTGATGAGTCAGAATCAGCTGACGATACTGACAAGGAATGTGAAAATAGACATGAATTCAAAAGGTCGACTCAGGGCCAGGGGTCGGCTTACAAATCCAAAAATCAGTCTGTTGACGACCCTACCCAGTCACAATTAAAAGATATAATGAGAATGGTCAAAGATCTGCAGGCCCGCGACAAGGGCAAGAAAGTCTTCACCAGCGAAGACTTCTATGATGGTTTAGATGGGGACGACAATCTGGATAATCTCCCCAGAAAATTTATCAAGTTTGATGGTTCTGGCGACCCTAAGGCTCATCTCGCCATATTTTTCGCTGAATATTCACGATTCAAGCGTGACAATCGGGCACTCTTCCTTTGCTTCCCTCGCAGTCTGGAGGGAACGACAGCTAAATGGTATTCGGAGCACATCAACCCCATAGAGCTGAAAGAATTTGATAAGGTGGTGAATATGTTCATTGAGCGCTTTCTGTTCAATGCTGAGGCGCTCCCGACCCTCAGCCACCTCTGTGGCCTGAAACAGAGAGAAAATGAAAAGGCCCGAGATTTTATCCACCGCTGGAGGTCAGCTTGCAATAAGATGAGAGACCCCATATCAGAAGGGCATGCTTTGTCCTTGATTCTAAGCAATTTCTCGCAGCCTCTAAAAGGCCTCATCTCCACCGCACCATCCAGAACCTTTATAGAGTTAACAGAACGAGCCGAATGGCTCGAATTGAGTATGAAGAATGGTTTCTACGAAGGTTTCACTTTCACCAAGAACAGCAGTCAGAATGAGTCGAAAAAGAAGACCCATTTCACTAATTTTGTCAGTAATAAACGGAATCATCGCAAGGGGCAGAATAGAGACTTCTGTTATGGTACAGGAGGTTCAAACAAGAATGACCAGAAAGGAAAGTCGATCCCGCAATTCAGCAAGCCGCTTCAGCTAGAGCAGGGACCAAAACTCCGAGAGAAAGTGAAGCACGAAGGATGGAGCTATGAGAGGAAGTTCACTCCATTAGATCAATCACTCGAGACTGTGCTCGAGTACCTGTTGACCAAGGAGATGGTCAAATTGCCCAGGCTGGTCGATCCTTCCGCTCCTATGGGAAAATTCAAAGACCAATTCTGCAAATTTCATCAAACAGTGGGGCACAATACTGAGAATTGCTTTGTTCTGAAGAACATTGTTCAGGACCTTATTGATAAAAATCTTCTGGTAGAGGGTGCGGAAGATGAAAATATAGATATTCTAAAAGAGCCATTTCCTCGTCATTCTACAGTAGTCATTACCGAACAGTTGTTTCGACCACAAGAGCATATCAGGCCGTGCTCTGAAAATGACATGCAAGCTCAGCATCAAGTCCTGGTATTGCAGCAGGCTCGGTCCAAGGCCCAGAAGATGGACCTTATTTCAGCTTTCGGCAAATTGAAAGTATCTGACAAGCCCGCTGGGGTATCTCCCGAGGTAGCCAGAAGTATGCCATGGCTCCCTAAGCATTTCATTAAATCCGCCCCAAAGAAAAGTGAGACATCCACTCTAAAGCCTATTACAGCATTATCCAATGTCTCAATTTTGGACTTAACCCAAGCTTCTGCTAAACATCAACAAGTATTAAATAATCTGTTGCAGAAAATCAAGGTGAAACCAAGCATAACTCCGGAAGACATGGCCCACATAGTCAATCAGGCCATGACTAATGCTCCAGTTACATTCTCCGATGAGGATCTCCCTAAACCTCATGTATTTCACAACAATGCCTTGTATATTGTGGTTCGAACCAGAGGGATGACAGTTCTTCATGTGCTGATCGATGGAGGCAGCAGTCTCAACATATGTTCGGAAATGACCGCCAAAGCTTTGGGCATAAAAGAAGAAGAATACATCCCGGATCCGATCACCATTTATGAGTTCGACAATCATGGCCAAATAGCGAAAGGAAAAATATTCCTAGAAATCTTTATTGACTACTCGGTCCATTCAATTCTCTTTCACGTGGTCAATGTGCTGCCCACTTATAATCTACTTCTCGGGAGACCATGGATCCACAACACAAACGCAGTACCGTCTACTCTGCATCAGTGCATCAAGTGGTCAAAAGGTGGTATGATCACGACAGTCTTGGGCGAGGATCCAGAGCAGAGGCTAGCACAGCCCATGGTTCCCAGGCCCTCTTTCACTACTGACATCCCTAGCATTAGGGGTATTGAAGAGGTCAGCTTTGAAGAGAATTCAGGAATAATACAGATGACAGAGCAACCCGAGCATACGGTGGCTACGACCCGATGGGGAGGTCCACAGTTCTTCAAGATTGGAGAACGAATTGATTACAACACACTTAAGGATCATCCTCTATTCTCCCAATTTATGAAAGCTAAAAAGGGATTTGATTTACTAGTGAAGCACGACTACCAGACTTTTCAAGGCCTAGGCAAAAATGAAGATGGTCGTCTTGAACCAGTGATTCCTCAGCACTGCCCTAAAAGGACCGGATTGGGCTTTAATGGCCGAAGATCTCAAAAAGGGACTGTTTTCGTTAAGGGAACACATTAGAAGAATTTATTTGTCTTTCCTTTTCTATTCTTTTGTCGGGATGATATCCCATTTCATTTTCATCATTGTCATTTTGATTAATTCTATCTTTCAATAAAGTTGCCAGTTTCCTTTGTCTATCTTGGTGCCATTTGTCTCTTTACTCCTCAATATTAAATCTTCACAAAATTGAAATCATTTTGCTCTTTTATCTTTCCAATTATTTTCAATAAAAGCAATTTATTTCATGATGAGCAATTTCCCTAAATCAATTTATCCTTCAATTTTCAGAATGTCTTCCCAATCTATCAAGAAGCTCGTCTTTAATCCAAAAGCCTGTTCGAAATCAGCAATAATTCATCAGGTCAAAATAAGAACAAAATGTAGTCAGACTGCAAAGCAGTCAGAAGAATCCGCAGAGTTCGATTCAGCTCTTCAAGAATTACCAGAATTTGCATCAATTCAGAAACAAGATGAGCCATCATCCTTAGTTCAAGACCCGACTGAGGATATCAATATCGGATCAGAAGACGATCCTAGAATTCTCAAGATTGGCAGTGGTTTGAGCCCAGGAGAGAAAAAAAGGCTCACTAATTTCCTCAAGCAGCATGAAGAAATATTCGCATGGACCTATGAAGATATGCTAGGTTTAGATCCAAAATTGGTGGAACATCGCCTCGTTCTGAAGCCTGAGGCGAAACCAGTCAAGCAGAAGTTGAGAAAAATGGATCCTCGAATCGAGCAACAGGTCAAGGAAGGACTTGAGGATCTGCTTAAAGCAGGATTCATTCGAGCAATTGATTACCCGGATTGGTTGGCGAATATTGTAGCAGTTTCTAAGAAGAATGGTAAAGTGTGAATCTGTATCGACTTCCGTGATCTCAATAAAGCCACTCCGAAGGATGACTATCCGCTCCCAAACATTAATCTCCTAGTCGATAGCACAGTCGAGCATGCTATGTTTTCCTTTATGGACGGATACTCCGGATATAATCAAATCAAGTTGGCTGCTCGTGACCAATCCAAAACATCCTTTACCACGCCATGGGGCACTTTCTGTTATACAGTCATGCCTTTTGGACTCAAGAATGCTGGAGCCACTTATCAGCGCGCTATGGCCGTTATTTTCCATGATCAGATGCACAAGACTATGGATGCATATGTCGATGATATTTTGGTGAAATCCAAAGAAGAGGAAGATCACATCGAAGCTCTTAATCAAGTTTTCAAGCGACTCATTCTTTACAAGCTAAGACTCAATCCACAAAAATGTGTCTTTGGAGTCGAATCAGGCAAGTTGCTAGGCTTCTTGGTCAGCAAGAAGGGGATAGAAATGGATCCCGCTAAGGCCAAAGCTATCATTGGCATGCCGCCCCCGACTAATCTCAAAGAATTGCGTACCCTTCAAGAACGCATGCAATCAATTCGGCGATTCATTTCTAATTTGGCCATGAGATGTGAGCCTTTCAATCATTTGCTCAGAAAAGGAGTGAGGTTTAAATGGGGACCAGAGTGTCAGCAGTCGTTCGAACGCATCAAGAAATATCTTCTCAATCCTCCTGTTTTAAAGCCGCCAGAATTAGGGAAACCCCTATTGCTATATATTTCAGTTAATCAAGTTGCTTACGGCGGATTCTTGGCGCAATACGAAGAAGGCAGCTTGATAGAACATGCCATTTACTATGTGAGCAAGACCTTTATTGATTACGAGAAGAAATACTCTCAGATAGAGAAGACGTGTTTAGCTCTGGTATGGATGTGTCAGAAATTGAGACATTATCTATTGGCGTCTGAAGTCAAGATTCTATCTAAATTAAATCCTCTCAAGTACATTCTTGAACAACCATTTCTCAGCGGACGAATCGCCAAACGGCAAGTTCTATTAATGCAATACGACTTGGAATATGTCTCTCAACAATCTATCAAAGGCCAAGCAATTGCAGACCAATTAGCAGATTTTCCTCTAGCAGAGGAAGTTAAAGCCGAGGATGATTTCCCCGATGAGCGGATCTGTAATATTCAACAATCCTCAATTTGGAATTTATTCTTCGACGGTTCCAAGAATATGGCAGGCATAGGAATCGGAATTCTACTAATCACACCAGAGAAAGAGATGATTCCCTTTTCTCTCAAACTGGATTTTCGGTGCACTCACAATATGGTCGAGTATGAAGCTTTGATACAAGGTCTGAAAATTCTACAGGACTTCAATGTCAGAAGAGTGCATGCTTATGGCGATTCTTTGCTCGTCGTCAATCAAGTTCTGGCCGAATGGCAAGTGAAAGATCAGAAATTACTTCCTTACCAGAAGATTGTCTCAGCTCTTGCCAACAAATTCGAAGAATTCAACTTTTCCATATCAAGAGAGATTTCAATCAAGTTGCAGACAGCTTAGCCAATCTGGGATCCATCATGTCTTTCAAGGGTGGAGAACCTTGTCGCTCATTTGAAATTGGCAGACTTGATCAACCCGCTTTCGTCCCAGTAGAGCAGATAAACCAGGCTGAGCAGAAGAAGAAGCCTTGGTATCATGATATCAAGAATTTCATTAAAACTGGCGAATTTCCTCCAGAATTATCAAAGAGAGAGCAGCGAGCAATTCAACGCATGTCTGCTCGATATTTTATTCTTGTCGACGTCCTTTATCGTCGTGGATTCAGTTCTGAGTATTCCAGATGTTTGGACGAAGAAGAAGCCAAAGAAGTTGTGCAAGAAGCACATGAAGGCATTTGCGGTGGTCATGTTGGCTATCAGACTCTCGTCAAACAAATCATCCGAGCAGGATATTATTGGAAAACTATGCAACAAGATTGCTATCGTTTTGTAAAGAAGTGCATTCAATGTCAGATGCATGCGCCTTCCATTCATGCGCCAGCGACATACTTGCAATCTGTCGTCTCGCCATGGCCATTTTCCATGTGGGCTTTCGATGTTGTAGGCCCCATCACTCCTTCAGACTCCAATGGTCATAAATATTTTTTTGCCACAACAGAATATTTTACTAAGTGGGTAGAAGCAGTTACTCTACGCACAGTAGAAGGTCGACATGTGGTTTCTTTCATCCATAAGAATATCCTTTGCCGTTTCGGTATACCGCATGATATTGTGTCAGATAATGGCAGTCATTTCAAGAATGAGAGAATGAGGACATTCTGCTCAAAGTTCAAAATTCATCATCATTTTTCCGCTCCTTATTATCCTCAAGGGAATGGTCAGGCAGAGGCCACCAACAAGATTCTGATTCGAATCCTGGAGCGAACTTTAGAAACGGGCCGTGACTAGCATGAAAAGATTCATGATGCATTATGGGCATACAGAACCGCCATTCGAACTCCAACGAATGCTACTCCGTCAGAACTTGTCTACGGAACTGAAGTAGTACTACATCTACATGTTCAGAAACCTGCTCTGAAATTTGCATCACTTCTAGAATTACCTCTTGATCAGTATCAGCAACAGCGACTGGTACAACTTGATTTGCTCGATGAAAGAAGGCTCAGAGCAGCAGAGCATGCTCAATCCTATCGCCAGAGGATAGCTCAACAATATGCAAAATCTGTCATTGAGAGAAAATTTCGGGTCATTGATTTAGTGCTCAGATCAACAGCTTATCTCAGACATCGCCCGGGTGGCAAATGGTCGCCAAATTGGGAAGGTTCTTATATTGTCAAAGAGGCACTACCTCGCAATTCATATCGGCTCATCAATGCTGATGGAATAGAATTACCAGATCCCATCAATGCTCGACATTTGAAAAAATTCTATACTTGAACAATTTCCTATTCTTTGTAATTCTTCCAAATTTTCTTCAATAATGATCAAAATTCTTTTTCCCAGTTACACTGGGGCTTTTTAAAATTTTGTTTTTATCTACAAATGTCCTGTATGCAGGCAGGATAAACAAATCTCTCATTTCACGCACTTGTGCATTCATATGCATCAATTTGCATTCATTTGCATTCAATCGCATTAATAACGATCTGGTCAATATTGAGATTTCAACTATCAATCCCATCACAATTCCTAACGATTCAAGATTGAAAGACAATCACCAGAACTAAACCAAAATCCAGTATCCAAACTGGTACATTTTTAAACCGGTATGCATACCGGTGTCCTTTCAAAATCGAGCACTCGTGTTAGTGTTCCACTGAATGGTCATGTCAGTCGACCTCTTGAGTTCAGTCTTCATGCTGATCACTCATCCAATTTCCAAATTCCAAAATTCCAAATTTCTAAATATCAATTTCCAAATTCCAAAATTTTTAATTTTCAATTTCCAAATATCAATTTCCAAATTCCAAGATTCCAAATTTCTAATTTCTAATTTCCAATTTTCAAATATCAATTTCCAAATTTCAAAATTCCAAATTTCTAATTTCCAATTTCCAAATATCAATTTCCAAATTCCAAAATTCCAAATTTCTAATTTCCAATTTCTAAATATCAATTTCCAAATTCCAAAATTTCTAATTTCCAATTTCCAAATTCCAAAATTCCCAATTTCTAATTTCTAATTTCCAATTTCCGAATATCAAATTCCAAACTTCCAATTTCTAATTTCAAATATCAAAATTCCAATTTCAAAAATTCCAAATTTCGACCTTTTGGTCACCCAATACCCAATTCAAAAAAAAAAAAAAAAAAAATTCTCTTGCGAGAGACCCTTTTTATAGGGAGAGTTCGAGGGAGCTCACTCTTTTCGCATGCTATCCAATTCGTTCACTTAGCCCCTTTTTAAGGGAGAGTTTGAAGGGACTCGTGTCTTTGTGAACCGTTTGCAAAACAAAATTCCAAATTTCACACAAGGAACCCTTTTTATAGGGAGAGACTCGACGGAGACTTGCTTTCCTTGTGGCCCCATAATCTCAGACTAGGCCATTTCATCATGAAGGACCCTCTTTTCAGGGAGAGTGTGATGAACTCGTTCCTTCACGACCAATTTACCAACCTCACCAATTCTGGCCCCCTTTCCATAAGAGAAGCCTAATGTTAGGAAGTTTTGACGAAAGCTTAATTTCTCTTCGAAAGTTCGTTTTGCAAACACCTCCTCTTCAGGGAAGAGAGGAGTAATTCCCAATTCTAATTTCTGAATCTTCTCCTTTGGGGAAAGAAGAGAATTTCTGTCATGGATGTGTTGCGTTGTGCTTCAAATGCTCGCTTTCACAAAAGGATTTCAAGAAAATTTTTGCCAATTTGTCATTAAATATTTGTTGATTTCAAAAATCTTTATTGCACAAAATTATTACTTCAGAATACCCCCAGTATTACTTCCGAAAGGACAAAGCTTTCGCGAAAAAGGATTCAAAATTCAAAATCTTTCTATTGGCCAACCAAAAGGATGAAGAATAAATTCTCGATATGGCCAGCAAAGAAAATTCAATGTTGTTGCAAAGCCATGAGTGATTGATATTGATCGCAGTCAATGGCACATCTTTAAAGACCATTCTTGAAGAATAAAGCAGTCGAAATATTCTGGGTGATACAAAAAAAAAATCCACTCAATTTTCATATCTCCTCAATCACCTAAGCTGCAATTAAATATCTGCAAAAGGGATCTCTCAATTGTCGTCAAGATGAAGGCGAATTAAGCGAGTCGACCCCGGGGCCAAAGAAGATTTGGATCATCTCCAAGATGACGGAGTTTGTGACGGATCCTTCCAGGGGAAGTTCAGATCACCGTCGAGATGAAGGCGAGTGTGATGAGCCTACCGACAAACCCTAAAAGATATTTAATTTCTGCTATCGCCAAAAGATTTCCTACCAAAGAGCCAATAACTATCAAGATAATCCCTGAGAGAAAAGAAGGATCGAAACATCTCTGAGATGAAGGAGTTTGTGACGTATCCTTCCAAAAAAAAAAAGAGAGAGACAAGTCAGGACATCTCCAAAATGAAGGATGATGTAATTCCCGAAAAATCCAAGAGAGCGCCAATCTGCTAAAAAAGAGAGTGCAGAAAGATCATCATCCCAGGATATCAGACTTCCAAATTTATCAAGAATTTTCTTTAATTTTGTGAAATTCTTTTATCAATATTCTTTCACCAATAGCTCTCGCAATATCAAGAATATTTTCTTTCTCGTCCATATCAAGGAAATTAATAGCTTCCTTGAAAGAAAGTCAATCGCAAGCAATTTGAATTCGAATCTTGATTCTACAGAGTTAAGCCCAGTTGGAGGTAATACTTCAGGTAGAAAAGAGGGAATACTTTCAAAACAATGTGCATCACTTTCAATTATTTTGGATCAACAATAATTTTCAACATTTTGACAATATTTTCTAGCTATCCTGGCGTGAGGCGAGAGCTTGAGGTTCATCTTTGGCGCATCCTGACACCATCCCTTTTTTAGGACTTGATTACGGGAGTTTTCAAGATTCCTTCCCTTCTTTGGTATAATCTGAGCGCACGGGCTCTCAGATTCGCACACTTCCATGTGTCTCCATTGTCCCACCATAGACAGTCCAATCTCGGCTTGAGGTTAAGCCACCAATTCCAGCAAAAGGCAATTTCAAAAGTTAATTAGTCTCAACAATGAGACGCCCAAAATCAATCCCTTTTCAAACTTTAGGGGCCCCAATTTACTTCCTTTTGCAAAACTCCTATCGGATTCATTGTGCGGAAATCTGAAGGTTCCATCACGGTCTCTTCTTTCGAGGATTCCGTCCATTTTCTGCCCAATCAAGTCAAGGGTACAAACCTGAGCCTCACGTGATGAGGTATTTCATTTCCCAATCAAGTTAAAGGTTAAACCTGAGCTTCGTTCCATACGAGGTATTTCCCGTCCCATCCAGGTTAAGGGCAAAACCTGAATCTCACTTCTTTTGAAATAAAATTCTTCATTTCATATCTACCATCATCACTTGAACTAATTCTTTCATACCCAGTCAGATTCATCTAACTGGGGCATTTTTATGATCCAAATTTGGTATGTTTTCTTTGCCACTAAGCTCGGCTTCTAACCGGCTTAGCAGCAAAGAGGGGCATCTGTAAACACCCCAAATTTTCACCCTCATCCAGTGTTTGTCCATTTCATAGGTCATCACAGATTATTGCATATCATTGCATGTATTCTGCATATCATTCCATCGCATTGCATAGCATTGCATATCATTTTCGAGATCCAGCACTCCTATTTCAAAACATTCAATCCATATTTGAATTTTAAAGCTTTATTTCAAAATCAATTTCAAAACCTGGGTTTTTATTCAATACTCTGTCATTTTCCAACCCCAAGACTTTATATTTCGAAATATTTTCTCAAGGAAACAATCTGGATTCATTTCAAATTCAAATTTTAATCGATTTCAATTCACAGATGAGACCCATTGAGGTGGTGTCGCTTCTGAATTCCTCTATTCATCAAATTTCTCAAGGTTTTGAAAGTTTCAGTCAGATCAGGACTCTGTGTCAGAGTCCTAATCCGGTCAGGAGTCTATTTTGAAATCTGTTTTACTTCCATTTTCAGTCTTTTTCGATTATTGTCAAAATTTAGGTCATTTTACAGAGTCTAGTTAGTTCAAAACTCTATTTTAGAGTTCGGTCGAGTTAGGAGTCTAACCCTGACTGTGTTTTCTGACTTATTTCATCATTTCTTGGTAAAATCTTTCAAAAATTTTTACATTTGAATTCTAAAATTTAAAATCCCAGAGTCCTAAGAGTTCAGGACTCTAACTCGGAGTTCCAGTTCGCTTGAGACCCTATTTTCA
The DNA here is from genome assembly GCF_984573655.1 of Nuphar pumila. Taxonomy (NCBI): domain Eukaryota; kingdom Viridiplantae; phylum Streptophyta; class Magnoliopsida; order Nymphaeales; family Nymphaeaceae; genus Nuphar; species Nuphar pumila. Next base: position 45,679,394 of record NC_143251.1, read on the forward strand.
AAGATCTTGAATTTCAAATGTCGATTTTAACCCTTTTTCAAAGCCATTTTTAGTGTTTATTTCAAAATTCTTCAAAATTCGATGTGGGCCCACTCAGTTGGCACCATATCCAGAGGAGTTCTGACTTGGTTAGAACCCTATGCCATTTCAAAAATTCTAATTTTAAGATTGCTTTTGAAAATCCTTTTGAAAACTCCTTCAATTTCAAGTTTTAAAATCGCTTTTTGAAAAACTCAAGTAGGGCCCACTCGGGGTGGTGCCATATTCGAGTCAGTCAGGGCTAGACTAGGGTTAATTGATGTCTTGGTTAGTGTTATAGGTTTAGAAGAGTCAAAACCATTTTGAAAAACTCATTTTTGAAAGTTAGTTTTTAAAACTAGTATTTTTAAAGGTTTTTAAAGGTGTTTTAAAAAGCCAAATGTAGAAAATGCCAAGTGGCATTACATTTGGGGATTTTTAGGAAAGTCTAGGGGTTAATTAGGCATTAGTTTAGATAATTTAGGCTAGGGGTAGTTAGGTCTTTCCACCCAAAAATCGCCCCCCCTTGTTAGAGTCCAAAAAATTCAAAATTCCCAATTTTTAAACCTAAAAAAATTTCTATAAATAGTCTCCATAGGGGGGTCGATTTTTCCAACTTGCTCTCCTTAGGATTCTTGGAGCTTCTCTCTCCTCTCCAGCCCTTCCTCCATTGCAGCCACCTCAAGGTAATTATTTTGTTTAATTTTTAGCTTTTGTTTCATGTTTTTAATAGTTTTAAATCAATTTTAGCCATTAATACCTCCTATTTCATGGATTCAACCATGGTTTCACCTCAAGAACCATCAAGAATCAGCAAGAACAATCCAAGAAGGTGATCTAACCCTGTTTTTATGGATTTACAGAGATTTTAATCCATTAGAATTGATTTTAATATGATTTTTTACATTATTAACCAATAAAATATATGATTTACCCTTTTAATGGGTTAAATCTATGTTTTAAAGGTGATATCAAATTCCAGCCATTGATTCCCTGTTTTTATTTTATTTTTATGGTTTATTCATGTTTGTTTTACGTTCTATAGCATAAAAATAATTTTTATTTACTGTTTTATGGTTTATTTTATTGATTTACATTAGTTAATGCATGGTTTTTCAAGTTTCTTAAATTTTTGTGTGTTTTAGGTTTAGAACAGTAAAGATAATGTTATTTCGGATTGAAGTTCTCATTGTTTATTTCTGAGTTTTTTATATGTGGTGCATGCATGAGTTATTGAGTTACTGTATAAAAATTAGAGGTTTTGGATCTCGGGAACTCTGTAAAAAAAAATCAGACATCAAATCGGGTTTTTAAAGCTTTAAAATCATGGTTAAAATCAAGAAGGTAACTTGCTGTTATGATATTTCTCTCATCTTATATCCGATTTTAGATCTGTAAATTGCTATGGATTCACATTGAGTAGATCTGTCTGCTGTGAAATTTTAGGATTTTTTGGTTACTGTTTAGTATTTTTCCTCTTTCAGGGAATCTGTTTTTAAATTTAAAACTCATTAGGGTTTACCAAAACCCTAATCAGACTTGTGTTAGTCATAAATCCCAAACCACAGATCCGATTCATGATCTGTAAATAGTGAGTATTGTTATTTTTCTGTATACTATTCACCACTAAAATGTCAGAGATTTTTGTTTAAGATTGATATTTATGTCTGTATTTTCAATCTGAAGTAGCCGTTTTAATCCCTGTTAAAAGTGATATATTTTAGCTCAGATTGCCGGAAGAGTTTCTCTCTAACCGGAGATGATTTTTCCAATCTGTAAATTGGGAAATCTCTGTTTTTTCTTCTTAGTTAGTCTTTGTAAAATTTCCATAGAGATTTGACCTCTGGTTCAGGTCTTGGATTGAAACTGGTTGGTGAATTAGGTCAAAAATAGCATATTTTTAGGGTTTAATGCAATTTTCGGATTAATTCAATGTCAAAAAATTATTTTTATAATTCCAATTCGACATTACGGTTATAACAAGTGCAGGTACCAATTTTTATGAATTTTTGAATCCATTTGATCTCTGAATTAATAAAATTGCAAAACCGGGTTCCTGAAAGATCCAAAACACTGCTAAAATCACAGTTTTTGTGATATTATTGGATTTTCGTGCATGAGCATATATTTTTAGGATTTAATCATGTTCATAATCATATTAGGATGCTTTAGGTTTAATTTTGTGCTCATTTGATTTCATTTAGTGCATAAAACCTAAGTTTTTACCAAAAATCTATTTCTAAAAACCCTGATTTCAAGGCCATAGTCTTGCTATCAGGGGCAATTTAGTCATTTGACCTAAATTTCGAAATCCCTAACCTTAATTTTCATGTGTTTAAGTATTTCATATCATATTTTAGCCTAATTTATTTGCATTCAAATTTCAAAACTTGCATTTTATCAAAATATCTTTCTAAAAACTCTAATTTCAAGGCCATAGTCTTGTTATTAGGGGTATTTTGGTCATTTTGACCCCAATTTCTAAATTTCATATCTTATATTCATGTTTATTCAAGTTTAATTCATATTTTTATAATTTTGATTTAAGGGAATCATGGAAAAGGCTTATGTCTAGTAAAATCCAGTAATTTTTAGATATTACTGGATAAATCTAGAAAAGCCAACATATTTTCATTAACCAAGTTTTCTAGTTTTGCAGGTACATTGAAGACTTTATTTTTCATGTATTTAAATTTCAATAGTGATGTAACTTGTAATTAAACTTTGGAATAAGAATTTACATTTACTGCTTAGCTTAGGCAGCATTGCATATAGTTTATTTTTTTTTAATAATGTTAATGTGTGATGGATGATGATTCATGCATATTTTTATAAATTCACCATGGTCTACACGAATGGCACATGCACTAGCTTCTATGAAGTTTATAAACTTGGTGGAATTTGTATTTATGGCCATAGTCAGAATACGAATGATACTTAGATTTATGATCTTCACATTAGCCACATTCAGCCTACACTCTTAGGCTAACTTCAAAAATGCACTGCATTTCTCAAAAAATACAAAAAGTATTTCTCAATTCCTCAAATCCATATTCATTCATTTCATGCATTTGCCAATTCCAATTCAAATCTCAATTCAAAGAAGTTCATTTTCTCTAAATCTCCTAAGTCTTATAGCAAAATTGATTTTCCCAAAAGCATTGAATTTCAAAGAATATTTCAAGTGTTTTTCAAGTTCATAAACTCAATTTTTCAAAGTTATGCAGTCAATTTCAAAGTTTAAAGTTAGAATTTTTCTAAGTCTTATTCAAAAGAATATGGATTTGCCAATGATATTTCAAATATTTCCCAAGTTCCAAATTCAAATTTTCTAAGTTAGAATTTCAATTTCAAAGTTTGAATTCAGAGAAACCAAGTTTCTCAGAATCGATTTTCACCAAATGTCAAGGATTCCTCAAAATCGATTTTTATTTCTCTCAGAAGTACATTTCAAATCCCAATTCACGATTTTCCAAGATTTACATTTTCTAAATATTTCAATCATTCAAAGCAAACATCATGTTTTCAAATGTGCATTTTCTGAAAGTTCATAGCACATTCCTGATTCTATATGCATTTAGAAATTAGAATATGATTTAGACAAGTTGAATAGAGTAGAGCATAAGATTGATCCTTGGTTCAATTACCCCTGTTAAAGGTGGCAGGAACGGTTGAACCTCGTACCGACAGGCGAGTCCCATTCTTCAGAATTTTCCCGCATTTTAAAAACGGAGGCGAGTTATTTTCAAAATCTTTTTCAAAGGTCAGTTTGATTTGCAAAAGTAAAATTTTGCGATGATAACATTCCTCAAACAGCATCAGGAAGTCTTCGCTTGGACTTATGAGAATATGTCAGGCTTAGACTCCAAGTTAGTCGAGCATCGCCTTGTGTTGAAGCCAGATTGCAAACCAATCAAGCAAAAACTAAGAAAAATGGATCCTCGGGTGGCACCGCAAGTCAAAGAAGGACTTGAAGAATTGTTAAAGGCAGGATTCATTTGAACCATTGAATACCCAGAGTGGTTGGCGAACATCGTGGCGGTTCCCAAAAAGAATGGCAAAGTTCGGATTTGTATTGATTTCAGAGATCTGAACAAAGCCACCCCAAAGGATGATTATCCACTCCCCAACATCGATCTTCTGATCGATAGCACGGTAGGCCATGCCATGTTCTCCTTCATGGATGGATACTCAGGCTATAATCAGATCAAGTTAGCCACTCGTGACCAATCCAAAACTTCCTTTACCACGCCTTGGGGTACCTTTTGCTATACAGTCATGCCATTTGGACTCAAGAATGCCGGGGCAACCTATCAGAGGGCTGTGGCAGTGATCTTTCATGATCAGATGCACAAGAACATGGATGCCTATGTGGATGACATCCTGGTCAAGTCCAAAGAAGGAGAGGATCATCACGATGCTCTTGGCCAAGTCTTCGAAAGACTTATTCTCTACAAGTTAAGACTTAATCCACAGAAATGCGTCTTCGGAGTAGAGTCAGGCAAGCTGCTTGGCTACATGATCAGCAAGAAAGACATAGAGGTAGATCCTGCCAAAGCGAAGGCGATCATTGAGATGCCAGCCCCCACCAATCTTAAAGAGCTGCGAAGCCTTCAGGGTCGCATTCAGTCCATCCGTCGCTTTATCTCCAATTTAGCCATGAGATGCGAGCCCTTCAATCACTTGCTGAGAAAAGAAGTGAAGTTTGAATGGGGACCAGAATGCCAGCTCTCATTTGAGCGCATCAAGCAGTATCTTCTCAATCCACCTGTTCTGAAGCCGCCAGAACTCGGAAAACCACTCCTTTTATATATTTTTGTCAACCACAATGCTTGTGGCGGATTTCTTGCGCAGTATGAGGAAGGCAGCCGGATAGAGCATGCCATCTACTACATCAGCAAGACTTTCATCGATTACGAGAAGAGATATTCTCAGATGGAAAAGACATGTCTAGCCTTAGTGTGGATATGTCAGAAGCTGAGACATTACCTAATGGCATCAGAAATCAAAATCCTGTCGAGACTTAACCCTCTCAAATACATCCTTGAGCAGCCTTTCCTTACCGGACGGATTGCGAAATGGCAAGTCCTCCTAATGCAGTATGACCTGGAATATGTTTCTCAAAAGTCAGTCAAGGGTTAGTCCATCGCAGATCAGTTGGCAGATTTTCCGTTAACAGAAGAGATCAAAGCAGAAGATGATTTTCCTGATGACCGCATCTGCAGTACTCAGGAATCTCCAGTCTGGACTCTATTCTTTGACGGAGCCAGAAATATGTCCGGCATAGGGATTGGGATTTTGCTAATCACTCCTGAAAAGGAGATGCTTCCTTATTCCCTCAAACTCGACTTCCAATGTACTCATAACATGGCCGAGTATGAAGCTCTAATACAAAGCCTCAAGATTTTGCAAAGCTTTGATGTCAAGAGAATGCACGCCTTCGGCGACTCATTACTTGTTGTCAGTCAAGTTAACGCTGAATGGCAAGTCAAGGATTCAAAGTTAATCCCTTATCAGAAGATTGCCTTAGCTCTCATAGGCAACCTTGAAGAATTTCAGCTCAATCATGTCAAGAGGGAATACAATCACATAGTCGATGGCCTGGCCTGCTTAGGCTCTATTTTGTCTTTTAAAGACAGTGAATCCTGTCGTTCCTTCGAGATCGGCAGACTTGATCAACCTACCTACATTCCAACTGAACAAGTGAACCAAGCCGCTCAGAAAGAGAAGCCATGGTACCAAGACATTAAAAATTTCATTAGAACCGGTGAATTTCCAGCGAAAATGCCAAAAAAGGAGCAACACGCGATTCAGCGCATGTCAACACGTTACTTCATCCTCGCCGACATTCTCTACCGTCGTGGTTTCAGTTCTGAGTATGCCAGATGCTTAGATAAGGATGAAGCCATGGAAGTTGTCCGAGAGGCACACGAAGGAATTTGTGGTGGTCACGTCGGCTACCAGACACTCGTCAAGCAGATTATTCGGGCAGGATACTACTGGAAAACCATGCAGCAGGATTGCCATCAATTTGTAAGGAAATGCGTCAAGTGTCAAATACACGCACCTTCCATTCATGCGCCAGCCACATATTTGCAATCTGTGGTCTCTCCTTGGCCCTTTTCGATGTGGGCCTTTGATGTAGTCGGTCCGATCACTCCTTCGGTTTCTAATGGCCACCGATACTTCCTCGCGGCCACAGAATACTACACCAAATGGGTCGAAGTTATCACTCTGCGAACAGTAGAAGGCCGACATGTGGTCTCGTTTATCCATAAGAATCTTCTTTGCCGTTTCGGCGTCCCACACGATATTGTGTCAGATAATGGCAGCCATTTCAAGAATGAGAAGATGAAGACCTTCTGCTCGAAGTTCGGGATTTATCACCACTTCTCAGCTCCTTACTATCCCCAAGGGAACGGCCAAGCAGAGGCCACCAACAAGATTTTGATCCGCATTCTGGAAAGAACTGTGGAGACGGGCCGTGATTGGCACGAGAAGATGCACGACGCACTTTGGGCGTACCGAACCACCATTCGAACCCCAACCAATGCTATGCCTTGAGAGCTTGTTTATGGGACGGAGGTGGTGTTACCTCTACATGTTCAGAAGCCCGCACTCAAGTTTGCGTCACTCATGGAACTTCCGCTTGATCAGTATCAGCAGCAGAGATTGATACAGCTTGATCTATTAGATGAGAAAAGACTCAAGGCAGCAGAGCATGCTCAAGCCTACCGTCAAAGGATAGCTAGGCATTACGCCAAGTCAGTTATTGAGAGAAGGTTTCGAGTTAATGATCTTGTGCTCAGATTAACAGCTCATCTCAAGCAACGGCCAAAGGGCAAGTGGTCACCCAATTGGGAAGGCCCTTATGTGGTTAAGGAAGCGCTGCCTCGCAATTCCTATCGTCTGATCAACGCAGATGGAATGGAACTGCTAGATCCTATTAATGCCCTACATTTGAAGAGATTTTACACTTAAATTCCTAGTCTTTTGTACTCTTCAAAAATCTCTCTCAATAAAGCAATGATTTCCTATTAGATTCTCACATCTTCTCCCTGATACTGGGGCATTTTATTTTAATCTATACTTATTTTCCTTCATCATAAATGCAGGCAGGATCAGATAAATCCTTTTCTAAAAATTTTACCAACTCTTTGATAACTTGGTTGTCGTTATTAAGATTGCATTCGTTTCGTTTTATCTAATCAAATTTTATCGATTTATTGTCAATTTTATCAATTGGTTTAGTTTCATTAAGTTTTAGCAATTTTACTAAATTTTATTCCCCTATTTTTAAACCCTTTCAGGTTAAGGGATAAACCTGATGCCTCTTTCCCATGAGGTATTTCCTTTATTCTTATCTTCCCGCTCAGGTTAAGGGAAAAACCTGACCCTCGTTGTCCGAGGTGTTTCCCATTCAGGATACGGGAAAATCCTGAAACCCCTCGCAGGAGCGATAGTGCTACCTATGAGGATTCTTTTGTAAATAACAAGTTTTATCAACCTTCATTTGATTTTCTAAATTTATATCAATTTCTCTTCATTTAAATTTTCCTTAAATTCTATTCTTTTCCCGTTCAGGATAAGGGGTAATCCTGAAATCCCTCATAGGAGCATCAATGCTACCCGTGAGAATTCTTTTTTAAAAATAAATTCTAAATAAGTTTCCTTAAATTCTTCCCCTTTCTTTTATTTTCCTTCTTCCTTCAGGATAAAGGATAATCCTGAAGTCTTTCCTCATCAATTTTCTGTCAATTTTTAATTTTATCAATTTTGATTGATTCTTTGTTAAATTCTTCTTTATTCTTCAAAATCTATTTGTCATTTGTTCTTTCCCCTTTCAGGTTAAGGGATAAACCTGAACCTCGTTCTTCGAGGTACATCCCTTTCAGGTTAAGGGATAAAACCTGAACTATTTCCCATAAACTCTTCAATTTATATCAACCTTTATTCATTCTTCTTCAGGATAAGGGAAAATCCTGAAGTCCTCAAAGTTCAGACCATCTTGGGTCGAGAACCTTGAATAAATCTTTGTAATCGTCGGAATCTATTCACGCTTCTTTTCGTCAATCCTTTCAAATCCGACTCTGGGGTGGGAATTTGTTATCGTCGCGAAATTTTTCCCGTCTTCCTTTCCTTGCGGAAGAGAGAGGGAGAAACGCTTCCGCGCTTCAAACTTGACCGGATTTTGGAAATTGTTTTGAAATACTCGCCTCCGTTTTGAAAATTGCAGGAAAATCCATGGGATGGGGCTCGACCTGTCGGTACGAGGTTCGACCGTTCCTGCCGCCTTTAACAGGGGTAATCAAACCAAGGACCAAAACTATGCTTGACTTAGCAAAATTATCAAAGTTATGTTCTATCCTAAATGCACAGGGAATTCAGGCATGTGCTATGAGATTTTGGAAAATGTAAGTTGGAAAACATGATGTATGCTTGGAGAATATTTGGATTTGAAAGCTATTTCTCAAGAAAAAAGGTGAAAGTCAATTTCTCAGGAAACTCAGATGGAAAAGATTTGAAATCTCGGGAAAGTTCATAAAGTTGTGGGAAAATCATGAATGGTTGAAAATCCTGGGAAAATGGAAGTGATTCTTGAGAAAAATGTGAACCTTTGAAAAGGGAAACACTTCTTAGGAAAACTTGGACTTTGAGAGTTTTCTTAGGAAAATGATGGAAAATTTGATAGGAAAACTCATTTGAGAAGAAAAACTGAACTTGGGAAATTGAAATCCTGGGAATCTTAGCCTTAAAGCCCTTGAAATACTTGGAAATTGATCTTTGATTCTTGAGAAAGATTGGAAAACTCTTTTTGAAGATCTTAAGAAAATAATATTTTCCAAGGAAAACTGTGGAAAAACTTGTCTTTGAAAAACCGATTTTGAAAATTTCTCAGAGTTTCTTAAGAAACCGATTTCTTGAGAATAAAATTTTTTTTTGAAAATCATGAGAAAATCAGTGATTTCATGATGCAAATGAATGAATGAATGCACTTTGAAAAGATTTTCTAAGAAATTTGTTGGAAAAATGTGCATTAAGTCAAAATAAATCCTTCACATATTCTAACTGTGGCCATGAATATGTTCCGAGTTTAATTGATTTAATGCACAATGCTTTGAAAACATTGGGAATATGATGTGCATTTTAAGATAGCCTAAAAGTGTAGGCTCAATGTGACTAGTAGAAAGATGATGGATCTGGGTCTCGTCCATATTCCGACTAGGGCCGTAAATATGGATCCTACCAAGTCCATCAACTCCCTAAGAGCTGGTGCACGTGCCATTCGTGAACATCCATAGTGCTTTGAAATAAGATGCATGCATCACATAAGCAGGATATTGCATAAATTCAAACTATATGATATGCATCCTAGTCTAAGCAGGAAATTAAATCTCTTATTCCAAAATTTACATTATTACATCACTAATCAAATGAAATAAATGGAAATTGCAGACTTCAGCTTCTTCTTTGGAATGTCCCTACCAAGCTTGAAATAGGGTTAGCTCAAATATGTGGGTTTTTCCAAGATTTCCAATAATATTCTGAAATTATTGGATTTAATTGGATATAAACCCTAATCTCATGCTTCATTGATATTTGAAATGATGTAAATGCAGGAAATTCGGTGGAAAATAGTTTGAAATTCGGAATTGGGGTCAAAATGACCAAAATACCCCTAATTATAAAGTTATACCTTTAAAATCAGGGTTTTTTGAAGGAAAACTTGGTAAAATTGAGATTTTGAAATTCAAATTGAATCAAATGATGATGAAATGCAGTAAGGGATATGATGACATGCTGATAAACACATTAAGACTGTAAAATCAGAATTTGGCATTTTGCAATTTATCCAAAATAACGAATTTCGCTTGTTTTTCACTTGGATCCGGGTCCCGCACCCTGTTTTGATATTATGGCTAATCCGAACCTCAAATGGATTCCAAATTGCACCAAATTCGGTATGAAGCATTTACTTACTCTGATAAACAGCCTAGAATGCTAAAAATTACGAAATGACATGATTTAAATGCTAAAATTTGAAGAAAATCGTAAAATGGTGGATTTTGCCTATGGATCCAAAACAAATGCAATGCTTAATATGATAATGCAAGCTTTACACCATGAAAACTTCTGATATTTTTCAAACTGCTAAAGGACCCGAAATGAAACATTTTTGGTTTTTACAGCCTCGGGATTTGAGCCATGGTGAGTTCAGTAACAGGGATTTAGTTCTGACAGAGGTAAAAATCACCCTAATCTGATGTCAAATGCTAAGAAAATAAAAAACAGCCATGGAAATTTATGATATTAATCAGAGCTACTCAAGACACCTACATGAATAACTTTCATGTTCATGACTTTGTCATTTGATCAACAGAAACATTGATAAAAATATAACTTTTTAATCCTAAATTGTCAGAACAGACAAATGTAACAAAACAGAGAACTGACAATAAAAATCCGAAGCAGGTATCAACACTGTTCTAAAAATCACAGGCTTTCATATGCAAACAGAGGACATCTTGGACATAACTTTCACTTTTTACAGTTTTGGATTTGGAGCAACACACAAAGAGAACCCATCGACCTAAGTCGATCCAAAGTCTCAGAGGCCCAAATCAGGCTCTGACACGTGTCTCGCATTCTCGGATTTTTGTCAGACATTAAAAAAAATCAAAAATATCTGAGAAAATCATGTTAAAAACTAAACATTCTCCCGAGTTTAGAACATCTTTCGGATCGAAAATATGATCTCCCATGAGGGAGATCTCGATTTTACACGTCGGACAAAATCCGACTTGCTATTTTGAATGTTTACCGCAGTAAACAAATTCAAATGCTTCCGAAATTTTTGGCAAAATTCTAGGGACACCTAAAGGCGCATTCCGTGATTTTTTTGGGATTTTTAATAAAAGATAAATGCATGAAATGACGTGTGGACTAACTGACAAAAACAGAGAACTACTGAAAATGAACAGAATTGAAATAAATGCTAAATTAATCCTAATTAATTCATGAAACGTACTAAATTAATAAAATAAAATGCAAATTAAACCTAGATAAATGCATGAATGTTAAAAATCATCAAGGAAGCATAATTGAATATTTTTATGTATGTCGTTTCATGAGAATAGCTCAATCCATCTCTCGGATGAGCTCTTTCTTCAAACGACTCCCGAATCGAATTATGAAATCAACTGAAGAGGAAAAGAGGTGCACCTTGCTTCGTTATGCAGCGTAGGAGCTCTTGAAAGGGGCGGCTATCACAAGCTTTGTTCGTCCTTCGCTCCAGACTTCGGATGGTTCACCAAAATCGACCCACTACACCTTCTTCACTGAGCCAAAGGGGGCGTGAATTCCAAAGTGCAAAAATCGGATTCTCAAGAAGGCTAGGTCGAATTTTCAAGTTCACAAGAGTTCTCAAAAGATGGTCTCCCTATGCTGGGCGTGGAGCCTTGTTTTTATAGATTTTCTGAAAAAATTTGAATTTCAAACAGGCTTAATCTGAGCCCTCCATGTGGCGCCATCTCAGGGGGTGCTATCTGGGGGTTTGAAATTCGAATTTGGCTTTTACAGGGAGCCCTCAGGTGGCGCCACCTCATGGTGGGCTGCTTTTACTAAAAATAAAATAAAAATAAAAATGAAGCCAAGTGGGAGCTCTGGAATGGCGCCACCTCAAAAGGTGTTTGACACATGTCAGAAGAACAGAGCAGTGGGCTCAGAAGGTGCCACCTCAGAGGAGTTTGAATTCTACTTTTTCTGATGAAAGGAGATCTGGACATGTGGCAGTCCAGGATGGTTCCATACCTGACAAGTGTCAGCTTGCTGGAAAAGGTTCTTCAGATGGCGCCACCTCAGAGGAGAATTTGAATTTCAAATGGAGGTTGGCCCTGGAGGAATGGAGGGTGGACATGTGGCGCCACCTCAGGGTGGCTCCTACAATGCCATGTGGCAAGAGGGAGGAAAAGGAGGGAAAGGGACATGTGGCGCCCTCATAGGCCATCTGGAAAAATCAGAGCTCAAGATTTGCGCCACCTAGGCCTTGTTTGAATTTTTGAATGGTTTGCTTTTTCTGAAAAAAGCCAGGAGTGACATGTGTCTCCTACTTTTCTGAGAAAAGTAGGGAGAAGACATGTGTCTTCTACTTTTTCTGAAGGAGACAGAGAATGACATGTGTCACCTGCTTTTTCTGAAAGAAGCAGGGAATGACACGTGGCAGAGGGGAGAGAAGGAGGCCCAAGCCATGTGGCGCCATCTCAGACAAAATGAAAAAGGTAGAAGTTCAGGATTTGCACCACCTATGGAGAGATTTGAATATTTGAATTCTAGCTTTTTCTGAAGAGAGCAGGAAATGACACATGGCATCTACTTTTTCTGAGAAGAGCAGAGAATGATACATGTCACTTGCTTTTTCTGAAAAGAGTAGAGGATGACACATGGCATTTGCTTTTTCTGAGGAAATGAGAGATTGACATGTGTCTTCTGCAGGAGACACACTCCAAATGGCGCCACCTCAGAGAAGACAAGCCTACCTTTTCTGGAGGAATCTAGGAGTGACACGTGTCTCTTACTTTTCTAAGAAAAGTAGGGAGAGACATGTGTCAGGCTACTTTTCTAGAAGGAGGGAGAGGTTGACACGTGTCCTTTGCAGGAGACACACTTTAAGTGGCGCCACCTCAGAGGAGACAAGCCTCCACTTTTTCTAGACAGGACAACCTATGACACTTGGCATCTCCTGGTGATCTTTGGAATGACACGTGGCGCATGATAGGTATGGTGGATACTGACACATGGAAGATAAATGGGATGACATGTGGCGGCTTCTTAAGGTAGCCCCACACTGACACTTGGCATGGAAATGGGAGGAGAGAGAAAAGACAAGTGGCACCAATCCAGAGGACAAGGCTCCTATATTTTTGGGTTTTCAAAATCCAAATTTTTCAAAAGAAAAGCTTGTGTGACACCACCTCAGTGTGGGTCCCACATTGTTTCTTTATTGAAATAAGGATAAAACAACAACTTCTTTTTAGAATTTTCATAAAATCTGGACTAATTGGTAAAACATGAATTTTTGGAAAGAGTTGGCCCCTGTAGGGCGATTTTGTAAAAGAATGATAGTTGAATAGGTGACAAAAGGGCAAAATCTGAGTTGAGATTTATTGAAAATTATCCATATTGTTTTCTTAAGGAAATATTTTGAAATTCAGAGCCCTGGGGGTAAAATGGGAAGAGTTGATAATTTTGAAGACCCAGGGTTTTGAAATCAATTTTGAAAAGAGTTGAAATTCAAATCTGGATTGAAAATTTTGAAATTAAGAGTTCTGGACCTCGAAATGACATGTTGTGCAGTGCAGTGATATGAGATGCTCATGCAATGATATGCAATGCCATGTCTTATGAAATGCAATTTTGAACCAAGGCTTGGAGTTGTCTGTCTCCTGTCAGGAATAAATTTTTGAACATCTGAGTTAAAATTAGAGAAATTTTGAGAGTTTCAGATGAAATTTGGACTTTTGCAAGGTCCGGGCTCAAAAAATGACCATTTTGCCCTCCGGCGATTTCAAAGGTTGAATGATGATGTTTGGTGGAGATGTCGGGGAGATGAGTGAAAATTTGGGTGTTCACAGATGCCCCTCTTTGCTACTAAGCCGGCTTGTGGCCGAGCTTAGTGGCAAAGAAAAACACACCAAATTTGGGCTATATAAAAAAAATGCCCTAGTTAGAAGGATCTGACTGGGTGTGAAGAAATTAGCCTGAGGAAGATGGTAGATATGGAACGAAGAATGAAGAGGAAAGATTTGCTCTATGAGAGCAAAGTTCAGGTTTATGCCCTTGACCTGGATGGGACAAAAATACCTCGCATGGAACGAAGCTCAGGTTTGACCCTTAACCTGATTGGGAAATGGAATATCTCATCGAAATGAGACTCAGGTTTGTACCCTTAACCTGATCGGGCGGAAAATAAAATACCTCTTTGATTAAGGCTCAGGTTTGTACCCTTATCCTGATCGGGCGGAAAATGAAATACCTCTTTGAATGAGGCTCAGGTTTGTACCCTTATCCCGATCGGGCGGAAAATGAAATACCTCTTTGAATGAGGCTCAAGTTTGTACCCTTATCCTGATCGGGCGGAAAATGAAATACCTCTTTGATTGAGGCTCAGGTTTGTACCCTTATCCTGATCGGGCGGAAAATGAATGGAATCCTCGAAGGAAGAGACCATGATGGAACCTTCGGATCTTGCACAATAAATCCGACAGGCTTTTTTTTGCAAAAGGAAGGAGAATGGGGTCCCTAAAGCTTGAAAAGGGATTGATCTTGGACGTCTCATTGCTGAGACTAAAATCAGCTTTTGAAATTGCCTTTTGCGGGAAATGATTGGTGGTTCGACCTCGAACCGAAATGGGACTGTCTATGGTGGGACAGTGGGGACACAGGGAAGTGTACAATTCTGAGAGTTCATGCTCTCAAAGAAGGGAAGGAACCAAGTCCTTAGGAGGGATTTAAAATTGGTGTCAGGATGCATCGAAAACGGACATCAAGCTCTCACTTCACGTCAGGATAGCTAGAAAATATTATCAATCTGTTGGAAATTTTGTTGTTGATTCAAAATTTTTGAAAATGTTGCACATGGTTGCAAAGATATTCTTTCTTTTCTACCCAAAGCATTACCTCCAAACAGGGTTCACTTCGTAGAATCGAAATTGGAAATCCAAATTGCTTGCGATTGACCTTCTTCAAGGAAGCTATCAATTTCCTTGATATGAGCAGGAAAGAGAATTTGATATTGTGAAAGCAGTTGATGAAATAGTATTGATAATAGAATTTCACAATATTAAAGAAGATTCTTGATAAATTTGGCAGTTTGATATCCTGAGAGCTTCTCTCATAATAATCTTTTTGCACTCTTTCGGGCTCTTTTGGGCTTTGGCTACATTCTCCTTCATTTTGAAGGTGTTCCGACTTTTCCTCTCTTTCTTTTTCCTCTCTTGCTCTCTTTTTGAAAAGGGTATGTCACAAACTCCGTCAACTTGGAGATGTTTCGATCCTTCTTTGACGGTATTGGCTTATTGGCTAGAGATTTTTGAAGGATAGCTGAAATTAAATATCTTTTAGGGATTGTCGGTAGGTTCATCGCATTTGCCTTCATCTCGACAGTGCTTTAGACTTTCCCTGGAAGGATCCGTCACAAACTCCGTCATCTTGGAGATGTTTCAAATCTTCTTTGGCCCCGGGGGTCTACTCGCTTAATTCGCCTTCATCTTGACGACAAGTGAGAGATCCCTTTTGCGGATATTTAATTGCAGCTTAGGTTATTTTGAGGAGACAGGGCTTGGATGAATTCTCTCTTTTTCTAGCGCTCAGGATATTTCCACTGCCTCGTCTTTACAAGAATAGCCTTTAAAGATGTGCCATTGACTGCGATCAATATCGATCATCTATGGCTTTGCAAAAACATTGAATCTTCTTTTCTGGCCATATCGAGGATTTATCTTTCATCCTTTTGGTTGGCCAATAGAAAGAATCTGGATTTTGAATCCTTCTTCACAAAAGCTTTGCCATTTTGGAAGTAATACTGAAGGTAAACTGAGGTAAAATTTTATGCAGTAAAATTCTGAAATCAACAGGTAATTGATTGACAAATTGACAAAGTGTTCTTGAAATCCTTAGTAAAAGAGATCACTTGACATCCGAATTGACACATCCCTCAATTTCGAAAGTAAATCCAATACGAAGTTGGAATTTTGAAGGTAAGCCTAACTCAAAAGCTGGTTTTGAAATACCATCTGAATCAGAACTCAGGTTTTATAGGGAAAGCTGGAAGATTCGAGTCGAAACTCGAGCCTTCGAAGGAAAGCTAGGAAGTTTGGTTTCTAAGAAGATAAAAGTTTGGGTCGAAACCCAAATCTTCAAAGGAAAAACTAGGCCAATTCAGATTTTTGAGTTGAAACTCAAATATTCAGAGGAAAGTTGGAAAGTTCGAGTCGGGGCTCGAATCTCAAAGGAAAACTGGGAAGTTCAGATTTTGAAGGAAAGAAAACTTGAGTTAAAACTCAAATCTTCGAAGGAAAGCAGGAAAGTTCGAGTCAGAGCTCGAATCTCAAAAGGTAACTGGAAAGTTTAGATCTTGAAGGAAAGAAAACTTGAGTTAAAACTCAAATCTTCGAAGGAAAGCTGGAAAGTTTGAGTCAAGGCCCGAATCTTAAAAAGAAACTGGAAAGTTTAGATTTTGAAGGAAAGAAAACTTGAATTAAAACTCAAATCTTCGAAGGAAAGCAGGAAAGTTCGAGTCGAGGCTCGAATCTCAAAGGAAAATCTTTAATCAGAAGATTGAATTTTGAAAATCGACAGTGTGAGGACTGGGATTGAAAGTTTTAAGAATGGCCAGTTCGAGGAGTGGATTATTTGACTTGCAATGAAAAAGACCATCATATTTAGATGTATGTGGTCTGATTTTCAGGATTAACCCCTTATCCTGAATGGGAAATGGAATTGGGTGCATAGTTAATGCAAATGCAATGCACATGCACATGAAATGCAAATGAAGTGCAAATGAATGCAAGTGGGTGCATATATATGCAAAATGAGAGATTGGTTTATCCTGCCTGCATACAGGATGTTTTGAAGTAAAGATAAATTTTCATAAAAAATGCCCCAGTGTAACTAGGGAGGAAAATTTTGAATAAAAGAAGGATAATTGGTGAATAAGACAACAAGCTCCTTGATTGATAGGCGTCCTCAAGATCATTCCTCACAAGAGAGACATTGTGAAAAGGAAGGATAAGCAAATAAGATGGTGTCAAGCTATTGAAAAAAATTCGATGACTTTATTGATGCTTAAAAATCAAGGAAAGAAAATGGGATTACATTATTCTTTTGAAAAGCAAGAGGAGAAATGGAAAAGTGTCGGCATGGTAATCTTCTGGAATGATTGTAAAAAAAAAAAACATCTTAGTCGGGATGACTAGTCCTCCTTTTCGTCTTCAACGAGGAGCTTCTTGTCAATGCAGTCTTGAATAATGTTCTTAAGGACGAAACAATGCTCGGTATCATGACCCATTGTCCGATGAAACTTGCAGAACTGATCTTTGAACCTTCCCATGGTCATAGAAGGATCTGCTATCTTGGGGAGTCTAACCATCCCTTTGGCGATCATATATTCTAGAACTTGCTCGAGCGGTTGTTCTAAGGGAGTAAAATTGCGGTCGTATCCCCAACCATCATGCTTTGGCCTCCCCTGGGGCCTTAATTCTAGTTGGATGCTCGCGGGAGAGCTGTCATTCTGCTTGTTGATTCTGTTTTCTTGTCCTGTATGATCATCTTTGCTGGAATTTAGACTCCCTGACTCGTCGGTGTGGTTCTTTCTGCCACCCCTTTTGCTTTTGCCATTGTTGTTGCCAGGGGCATTCACGGAGAATGTGAAGTTTGACTTCTTCTTGATATCTGAATTGCTCTTTGAGAGTGTGAGGCTCTCATATACTCCATTTTCTATTCCCATCTCGAGCCATTCAGCTCGTTCTATCAATTCAATGAAAGATCGTGCTGGGGAGGTAGAGATCAGGCCTCTCAAAGGTTGGGAGAAATTATTCAGGATGACCGACAACGCGTGTCCTTCTGATATTGGGTCCTTCATTTTGTTGCAGGTCTCTCTCCATCTGCGAATGAAGTCTCTGGCTTTTTCACTATCTCCCTGCTTCAGATTACAGAGGTGATTTAACGTTGGTAGCGCTTCAGCATTGAACAAAAATCGCTCGATAAATAGATTAACCACCTTATCAAATTCTCGCAGCTCGATTGGATTGATATGCTCGGAGTACCACTTGGCGGCAGTGCCTTCTAGGCTACGAGGAAAACAGAGAAATAGGGCCCTATTGTCTCTCTTGAATTTGGAGCATTCGGCGAAGAACATGGCGAGATGGGCTTTCGGGTCACCGGAACCATCGAACTTGATGAATTTACGGGGAAGGTTCTCTAGATCTTCATCTCCTTCTAATCCATCATAAAAATCCTCGCTAGTGAAGACTTTCTTGCCCTTGTCGTGAGCTTGCAGGTCTTTAACAACTTCGGCCATTTCTTTGAACTGTGACTGCAGGGGCTCTTCTGCAACTTGATTCTTTTATTTGCGACTCCTCCTTTGTTCTCGGCCCTGTTTCTGAAATGCCGGAGGCACCTCATATTCTTTATCGGTGTCTTCCTCTGATTCTGATTCATCTGAAATTTCCTCTGGCTGAACTTGCTTCTTGGAAGTCTTCTTATCCTTGTGCCCGTGGAACTTCTCTCTGAATGGATTCTTCTCTGCACTGGTCCCAGCCTGTTCACTCATCATTTTGGTCATCATTTTCTGGAACATGGCATACACCTGTGGGTCTATGCCATCCTCCTCTTGTTGTTGATCTTGATTCACGGGATGATCCATTTCACCTTCTGAGGCTGAGGAGTGTTGTGATGATGTGGTTCTTTTTCCTGACCTTGTTCGAACCATCAAATGTTGAGGATGCTCTCTGCATGATAAAGCCTTGATCAGACTCTGAGGAAGTTTTGGATTGGGAAAAAAAAATGATTATTGATGATGTGGTAGACAATTGGAAGAATATCCCATTACTAGGGATGGAGTCGCCGCTGAAATCACGACAATTATGTTGTCATTCTTTGTAAGAGAAATAACAATGAAAAATGTGCTTTGTTACCTAGGCGAGGTCGTCAACCACGAGGAAAATACCATTTTTGAAGGAAAGAGATATCTCTTAAAAAAAACAATCCGCAAATGAATTTAGAATAAGGAGAAGGCAGGTGGGTAAACAATTTTCACCGCAATAAATCAAGGTATTCAAGAAGAAAATAAGATGGAGAATTTGGCAAATAGACAAAATGATTGAAATCCAAGGAAAGAAAACATATGATTTTGAAAAATTGCAGGCAGGATACAAATGCAGCTGGAAATTTGAGATCCAGTGGAACGGAAGAATGAAAAATCACCTGGCGTTTTGAAAGAAATGGGATATTTGAGGAAATCATTCAGGGTTTTAGGAAATAAAGGGAAAAGATGAAAATATGGGTATTTGAAAATATTTTAGGAAAAATATAAGAAAATAGAGGTAATATAAGAACAATCACATCCTGCATAAACATTTATGCACATACAGCACTCCCTAAAAGGCTGACTCTAGATGCATTGTTTTGAAAACAGCTGTAGGACCCTAATCCTAACTCTAGGTTCAGATCATCTTTGTCCAATCCAGTTATGCCGATATACCCGAATCGAAATTCGAGGTACGTAGCATATAATTTCAACTCCGGTTCAAAGGTAAGGTTTTCCAACATCCTTGAGCGCCTACCGATATACTTCGGACTGTGGCCCGCGGTACGTGGTAGGGGGGTGTTAACCCAAATAATTGGCCCAGTTGTGAGGCTCTGTCCCAAACTAGGGTTCTGGAAGAGAGCCCAGCAACATGAAGACCGGGTAATGATAGGTAATGGAGATTTTGAAAAATGATCACATGCAAGAAATAGATGGCTCTAAATCCTAGAGAGATAGACTTTTGAAAATCTTTGAAGAAGCATACATTGTTTGCATTCAGATCCTAAATTGAGGAGAGTTGTATTTAGACCTAAGTCTATGTGAGCATGAAAATATCTCCTCAATCTGGTCCTACCAAACCATGCCTAAGCTATATGCAATCAATGTCAGCTAGGTCAGAATCTAGGCTCCTAGGCTCACATGATATTGAAAGTAAAAGAGCTGACATTTTGTGAACATAATTTCGATAAATGAACTAAGTCAAGCATAATTTTAATCAGACAAGGACAGGTCCCATCACGGTCGCCAAACCTGTTATCGTCACGAAATTTTTCCCGTCTTCCCTTCCTTGGGGAAGAGAGAGGGAGAAACGCTTCCGCGCTTCAAACTTGACCGGATTTTGGAAATTGTTTTGAAATACTCGCCTCCGTTTTGAAAATTGCGGGAAAATCCATGGGATGGGGCTCGACCTGTCGGTACGAGGTTCGACCGTTCCTACCGCCTTTAACAGGGGTAATCGAACCAAGGACCAAAACTATGCTTGACTTAGCAAAATTATCAAAGTTATGTTCTATCCTAAATGCACAGGGAATTCAGGCATGTGCTATGAGATTTTGGAAAATGTAAGTTGGAAAACATGATGTATGCTTGGAGAATATTTGGAGTTGAAAGCTATTTCTCAAGAAAAAAGGTGAAAGTCAATTTCTCAGGAAACTCAGATGGAAAAGATTTGAAATCTCGGGAAAGTTCATAAAGTTGTGGGAAAATCATGAATGGTTGAAAATCCTGGGAAAATGGAAGTGATTCTTGAGAAAAATGTGAACCTTTGAAAAGGGAAACACTTCTTAGGAAAACTTGGACTTTGAGAGTTTTCTTAGGAAAATGATGGAAAATTTGATAGGAAAACTCATTTGAGAAGAAAAACTGAACTTGGGAAATTGAAATCCTAGGAATCTTAGCCTTAAAGCCCTTAAAATACTTGGAAATTGATCTTTGATTCTTGAGAAAGATTGGAAAACTCTTTTTGAAGATCTTAAGAAAATAATATTTTCCAAGGAAAACTGTGGAAAAACTTGTCTTTGAAAAACCGATTTTGAAAATTTCTCAGAGTTTCTTAAGAAACCGATTTCTTGAGAATGATTTTTTTTTTTGAAAATCATGAGAAAATCAGTGATTTCATGATGCAAATGAATGAATGAATGCACTTTGAAAAGATTTTCTAAGAAATTTGTTGGAAAAATGTGTATTAAGTCAAAATAAATCCTTCACATATTCTGACTGTGGCCATGAATATGTTCCGAGTTTAATTGATTTAATGCACAATGCTTTGAAAACATTGGGAATATGATGTGCATTTTAAGATAGCCTAAAAGTGTAGGCTCAATGTGACTAGTAGAAAGATGATGGATCTGGGTCTCGTCCATATTCCGACTAGGGCCGTAAATATGGATCCTACCGAGTCCATCAACTCCCTAAGAGCTGGTGCACGTGCCATTCGTGAACATCCATAGTGCTTTGAAATAAGATGCATGCATCACATAAGCAGGATATTGCATAAATTCAAACTATATGATATGCATCCTAGTCTAAGCAGGAAATTAAATCTCTTATTCCAAAATTTACATTATTACATCACTAATCAAATGAAATAAATGGAAATTGCAGACTTCAGCTTCTTCTTTGGAATGTCTCTGCCAAGCTTGAAATAGGGTTAGCTCAAATATGTGGGTTTTTCCAAGATTTCCAATAATATTCTGAAATTATTGGATTTAATTGGATATAAACCCTAATCTCATGCTTCATTGATATTTGAAATGATGTAAATGCAGGAAATTCGGTGGAAAATAGTTTGAAATTCGGAATTGGGGTCAAAATGACCAAAATACCCCTAATTATAAAGTTATACCTTTAAAATCAGGGTTTTTTGAAGGAAAACTTGGTAAAATTGAGATTTTGAAATTCAAATTGAATCAAATGATGATGAAATGCAGTAAGGGATATGATGACATGCTGATAAACACATTAAGACTGTAAAATCAGAATTTGGCATTTTGCAATTTATCCAAAATAACGAATTTCGCTTGTTTTTCACTTGGATTCGGGTCCTGCGGGACCCTGTTTTGATATTATGGCTAATCCGAACCTCAAATGGATTCCAAATTGCACCAAATTCGGTATGAAGCATTTACTTACTCTGATAAACAGCCTAGAATGCTAAAAATTACGAAATGACATGATTTAAATGCTAAAATTTGAAGAAAATCGTAAAATGGTGGATTTTGCCTATGGATCCAAAACAAATGCAATGCTTAATATGATAATGCAAGCTTTACACCATGAAAACTTCTGATATTTTTCAAACTGCTAAAGGACCCGAAATGAAACATTTTTGGTTTTTACAGCCTCGGGATTTGAGCCATGGTGAGTTCAGTAACAGGGATTTAGTTCTGACAGAGGTAAAAATCACCCTAATCTGATGTCAAATGCTAAGAAAATAAAAAACAGCCATGGAAATTTATGATATTAATCAGAGCTACTCAAGACACCTACATGGATAACTTTCATGTTCATGACTTTGTCATTTGATCAACAGAAACATTGATAAAAATATAATTTTTTAATCCTAAATTGTCAGAACAGACAAATGTAACAAAACAGAGAACTGACAATAAAAATCCGAAGCAGGTATCAACACTGTTCTAAAAATCACAGGCTTTCATATGCAAACAGAGGACATCTTGGACATAACTTTCACTTTTTACAGTTTTGGATTTGGAGCAACACACAAAGAGAACCCATCGACCTAAGTCGATCCAAAGTCTCAGAGGCCCAAATCCGGCTCTGACACGTGTCCCGCATTCTCGGATTTTTTCAGACTTTAAAAAAAAACAAACAAATCTGAGAAAATCATGTTAAAAACCAAACATTTTCCCGAGTTCATAACATCTTTTGGATCAAAAATCGGATCTCCCATGAGGGAGATCTCGATTTTACACGTCGGAAAATACTTTTTAAAATGCATCCCGCGTAACAAAACTTGACTTGCCATTTTGAATGTTTACCGCAGTAAAAAAATTCAAATGCTTCCGCATTTTTGGCACAATTCTAGGGACACCTAAGGGCGCATTCCGTGATTTTTTTGGGATTTTTAATAAACGATAAATGCATGAAATGACGTGTGGACTGACTGATAAAAACAGAGAAATCCTAAAAATGAACAGAATTGAAATAAATGCTAAATTAATCTTAATTAATTCATGAAACGTACTAAATTAATAAAATAAAATGCAAATTAAACCTAGATAAATGCATGAATGCTAAAAATCATCAAGGAAGCATAATTGAATATTTTTATGTATGTCGTTTCATGAGAATAGCTCAATCCATCTCTCGGATGAGCTCTTTCTTCAAACGACTCCCGAATCGAATTATGAAATCAACTGAAGAGGAAAAGAGGTGCAACTTGCTTCATTATGCAGCGTAGGAGCTCTTGAAAGGGGCGGCTATCACGAGCTTCGTTCGTCCTTCGCTTCGGACTTCGGATGGTTCACCAAAATCGACCCACTACACCTTCTTCACTGAGCCAAAGGGGGCGTGAATTCCAAAGTGCAAAAATCGGATTCTGAAGAAAGCTAGGTCGAATTTTCAAGTTCACAAGAGTTCTCAAAAGATGGTCTCCCTATGCTGGGCGTGGAGCCTTGTTTTTATAGATTTTCTGAAAAAAATCGAATTTCAAACAGGCTCAATCTGAGCCCTCCATGTGGCGCCATCTCAGGGGGTGCTATCTGGGGGTTTGAAATTTGAATTTGGCTTTTGCAGGGAGCCCTCAGGTGGCGCCACCTCATGGTGGGCTGCTTTTACTAAAAATAAAATAAAAATAAAGCCAAGTGGGAGCTCTGGAATGGCGCCATCTCAAAAGGTGTTTGACACATGTCAGAAGAACAGAGCAGTGGGCTCAGAAGGTGCCACCTCAGAGGAGTTTGAATTCTACTTTTTCTGATGAAAGGAGATCTGGACATGTGGCAGTCCAAGATGGTTCCATACCTGACAAGTGTCAGCTTGCTGGAGAAGGTTCTTCAGGTGGCGCCACCTCAGAGGAGAATTTGAATTTCAAATGGAGGTTGGCCCTGGAGGAATGGAGGGTGGACATGTGGCGCCACCTCAGGGTGGCTCCTACAATGCCATGTGGCAAGAGGGAGGAAAAGGAGGGAAAGGGACATGTGGCGCCCTCATAGGCCATCTGGAAAAATCAGAGATCAAGATTTGCGCCACCTAGGCCTTGTTTGAATTTTTGAATGGTTTGCTTTTTCTGAAAAAAGCCAGAAGTGACATGTGTCTCCTACTTTTCTGAGAAAAGTAGGGAGAAGACATGTGTCCTCTACTTTTTCTGAAGGAGGCAGAGAATGACATGTGTCACCTGCTTTTTCTGAAAGAAGCAGGGAATGACACGTGGCAGAGGGGAGAGAAGGAGGCCCAAGCCATGTGGCGCCATCTCAGACAAAATGAAAAAGGTAGAAGTTCAGGATTTGCGCCACCTATGGAGAGATTTGAATATTTGAATTCTAGCTTTTTCTGAAGAGAGCAGGAAATAACACATGGCATCTACTTTTTCTGAGAAGAGCAGAGAATGACACATGTCACCTGCTTTTTCTGAAAAGAGTAGAGGATGACACATGGCATTTGCTTTTTCTGAGGAAATGAGAGATTGACATGTGTCTTCTGCAGGAGACACACTCCAAATGGCGCCACCTCAGAGGAGACAAGCCTACCTTTTCTGGAGGAATCTAGGAGTGACACGTGTCTCCTACTTTTCTGAGAAAAGTAGGAGAGACATGTGTCAGGCTACTTTTCTAGAAGGAGTGAGAGGTTGACACGTGTCCTTTGCAGGAGACACACTTTAAGTGGCGCCACCTCAAAGGAGACAAGCCTCCACTTTTTCTAGAGAGGACAACCTATGACACTTGGCATCTCCTGGTGATCTTTGGAATGACACGTGGCGCATGATAGGTATGGTGGATACTGACACATGGAAGATAAATGGGATGACATGTGGCGGCTTCTTAAGGTAGCCCCACACTGACACTTGGCATGGAAATGGGAGGAGAGAGAAAAGACAAGTGGCACCAATCCAGAGGACAAGGCTCCTATATTTTTGGGTTTTCAAAATTCAAATTTTTCAAAAGAAAAGCTTGTGTGACACCACCTCAGTGTGGGTCCCACATTGTTTCTTTATTGAAATAAGGATAAAACAACAACTTCTTTTTAGAATTTTCATAAAATCTGGACTAATTGGTAAAACATGAATTTTCGGAAAGAGTTGGCCCCTGTAGGGCGATTTTGTAAAAGAATGATAGTTGAATAGGTGACAAAAGGGCAAAATCTGAGTTGAGATTTATTGAAAATTATCCATATTATTTTCTTAAGGAAATATTTTGAAATTCAGAGCCCTGGGGGTAAAATGGGAAGAGTTGATAATTTTGAAGACCCAGGGTTTTGAAATCAATTTTGAAAAGAGTTGAAATTCAAATCTGGATTGAAAATTTTGAAATTAAGAGTTCTGGACCTCGAAATGACATGTTGTGCAGTGCAGTGATATGAGATGCTCATGCAATGATATGCAATGCCATGTCTTATGAAATGCAATTTTGAACCAAGGCTTGGAGTTGTCTGTCTCCTGTCAGGAATAAATTTTTGAACATCTGAGTTAAAATTAGAGAAATTTTGAGAGTTTCAGATGAAATTTGGACTTTTGCAAGGTCCGGGCTCAAAAAATGACCATTTTGCCCTCCGGCGATTTCAAAGGTTGAATGATGATGTTTGGTGGAGATGTCGGGGAGATGAGTGAAAATTTGGGGTGTTCACAGAATTTTCTCCTTCTCATCCGGGTTCCGACTCGGATTTCTCTATTTTTTTTTGTATATTCTTATTTTTTTTGAAGTCTCAAGTTCCGACTTGAACTTCCTTTTGAATCCAATGCTCGTGTTGGACAAATCATTGTTTTGAGAATTCGAGTTTTTCCAAACTCAATTCTCACTCATTTAAAAAAACCGGGTTCCGACTCGGATTTTCCTTTTTGTATATTCTTATTTTTTTTTAAGTCTCAAGTTCTGACTTGAACTTTCTTTTGAATCCAATGCTCGTGTTGGACAAATCATTGTTTTGAGAATTCAATTTTTTCCAAACTCAATTCTCACTCATTTAAAAAAAACCGGGTTGCGACTCGGATTTTTCTTTTTGTATATTCGTATTTTTGAAGTCTCAAGTTCCGACTTGAACTTCATTTTGAATCCAATGCTCGTGTTGGACAAATCATTGTTTTGAGGATTCGAGTTTTTCCAAACTCAATTCTCACTCATTTAAAAAAACCGGGTTCCGACTCAGATTTTCCTTTTTGTATATTCGTATTTTTGAAGTCTCAAGTTCCGACTTGAACTTCCTTTTAAATCCAATGCTCGTGTTGGACAAATCATTGTTTTGAGGATTCGAGTTTTTCCAAACTCGATTATCACTCATTTAAAAAACCGGGTCCCGACTCGGATTTTCCTTTTTGTATATTCGTATTTTTGAAGTCTCAAGTTCTGACTTGAACTTCCTTTTGAATCCAATGCTCGTGTTGGACAAATCATTGTTTTGAGAATTCGAGTTTTCAAAAACTCGATTCTCACTCATTTCTTATATTTGAAAACCGGGTTCCGACTCGGATTTTCCTTTTTCGTATGTTTTTATTTTTGAAGTCTCAAGTTCCGACTTGAACTTCCTTTTGAATCCAATACTCGTATTGGATAAATTATTGTAAATTTGAATTTTCACACTCATTTCTTCCCCTTCAGAATAAGGGATAATCCTGAAAACACCGACAATCATTCTTATTCAATTCTCAAGTATCTTAGAATGTCGGTCTCCCGTGCAGAATCTCCGTTGAAAAATCCAGTACTCGTACTGGTGTATATTTTCGAAACCCAGTGCTCGTACTGGTGTGCTTTTCGAAAATCCAACGCTCATGCTGGTGAGCACTCTCGAAAACCCAGTGCTCGTACTGGGGTGCATTTTTCGAAAACCAAGTGCTCGTGCTGGTGTGCATTTTTCAAAACCCAGCGCTCGTACTGGAGCATTTTTCGAAATCCAGTGCTCGTGCTGGTACATCTAGCGCTCGTGCTAGTGTTGGGCTGACTAATCAGTTAGCCCTCCCGGTTCAGTCTTTGCACTAACAAATCCTCATCATTCAAGCTCTAAATTCTCAATTTCGACCTTCAGGTCATCATTTTATCAAAATTCAATCTTTTTCTCTTGCGAAGGACCCTCTTCAAGGAGAATTTGAGGGAGCTCGTTCCTTTCGCATGCAGCCATCTTTCGTTCGCAAGAACCCTCTTTCAGGGAGAGTTTGAAGGGACTCATTTTCTTTGCGAACAGTTTGCAAAACAACCACCAACTTTACACAAAAGAGCCTTTTTGTTAGGGAGAGCTTCGACAGAAGCTCGTTTCTTTTGTGGCCCTTTGTTTTTCTCATCTTTGGCCAAATCCTTTCGCAGAGGACCCTCTTCTAGGGAGAGTGTGATGGACTCGTTCCTCTGTGATACTTTCTCAACTTTGTTTTTCGGCCGCCTTTCCATAAGAGAAGCCTAGAGATAGGGAGTTTTGACGAAAACTTAATTTCTCTTCGAAAGTTTTGTTTTGCAAACATCTCCTCTTTGGGGAAGAGAGGAGTATTTCCAACTTCCCATTCAGGTAAGGGCTTAAGCCTGAGTCTCTCTTTTTGGGGAAAAAGAGAGGAGAATTTTATCACGGACGTGTTGATTCGATATCGAGAGATTTTTTTCATCAGGGATTTATAGAATACTTTTGTCAATTTGCTATCAAAAGTCATTATTGATCTCAAAGCTTTCATCACATAAAGAATTGTCTCAAACTACCTTTAGTATTATTTCTAAAAGAGCAAGACTTTTGCGAAATGAGAACTAAATTCAAGCTTATTCTGTTGGTCAACCGAAAGGATGAAGAAAAACTTCGATATGACCACTAAAGGAAAATTCAATGATGTTGAAAAGCCATAAGTGAACTGATATTGATCGTAGCTGCGGCACATTCCTAAAGATCGTTTTTATGGCAGTAAGACAGTGGAAATATCCTGGGCAGTAAAAAAGAACCTACCCAATCCATATATCCTCAGTCGCGTAAGCTGCAATCAAATATCCGCAAAAGGGATCTCTCAATTGTCGTCAAGATGAAGGCGAATTAAGCGAGTAGACCCCCGGGGCCAAAGAAGATTTGAAACATCTCCAAGATGACGAAGTTTATGATAGATCCTTCCAGGGAAAGTTCGAATCACCGTCGAGATGAAGGCGGATGCGATGAACCTACCGACAAACCCTAAAAGATATTCGATTTCTACTATCATCTAGAGATTTTACCGAAGAGTTTATACCATCAAGGTCATAATTCCTGAAAAAAGAAAAAGGATTGGAGCATCTCCAAGATGAAGGAGTTTGTGACATACCCTTCCTAAAAGAGAGGAAAAGTCAGGACATCTCCAAAATGAAGGATGATGTAAAAGAACCCAAGAAAGCTCCATGGTTCAAAAAGAGTGCAAAAAGATCATCATGGGAAATGCCCAGGATATCAAACTGCCCAAAAGTTGCCAGAAATCATCTTTTTCCATGTGATATTCTTTTATCAATATCTTTTCACTCAATTGCTTTTATGAAGCTAAGAATATTTCCTCTCTTTTCATATCAAGGAAATTGATATCTTCCTCAAAGAAGCTCAACAGTAACAAATTTGAATTTGATTCTTGATTCTACAGAGTTAGCCCAATTGGAGCTAATACTCTAGGTAGAAAGAGGTGATATTTCCACACATGAGCACAATTCAATCATTCTGAATCAACTACCATCTTGGCATCTTATTGGCAATATTTTCTCATTATCCCAACATGAAGTGTGAACTTGATGGTCGTTTTGACGTACCCTGACGTCATCCCTCCTTAGGACTGAAAAGTCCTTTCCTTTCCGCCTGATCTGAGCGCTCTCAGATCTGCACACTTCCCTGCGCTCCCCACTGTCCTGCCATAGACAGTTCCCGCTCAGGATAAGGGTTAAACCTGAACTTTTTGCAAAAGATCTGTTATTGTCAAAAGCTATTTTCAGTCTCAGCAATGAGGCACCCAAGAACAACCCCTTTTCAAGCTTTAGGGACCCCTATTTTCATTCTTTTACGAAAAACCCCTCGTGGACTTGTTGTGCAAAGTCTAGAGGCTCATCACAGTTTTCCTCGCTTCTCGAGGATTCTGTATCCATTCAGGCTAAGGATTAAACCTGTTACCTCGTTCCTCGAGGTATCACCCAAACCTTTTGCGAGAGGTCGTCTGTCTTTAGAAAGCCGATTTTAGTCTCAGCAATGAGGCGCCGAAGATCATCCCTTTTCCAAGCTTTAGGGAATCCCTTGTTTTTCTATTCTCGCAAAAACCCCTTCCGGATTTGTTCGTCCAAATTCTGAAGGTCCCATTATGGTTTCTTCATTCGAGGATTCCGTATGGTCGTCCCTTTCAAGTTAAGGGTTAAGCCTGAACCTCGCTCCATGTGGTATCTTCCGTTCAGGTTAGGGTTAAACCTGAGTCCCGCTTTGACTAGATATCCTTTCTAGTCCCATCACGGTTTCTTCACTCGAAGATTCCGTATCATCCTCCCACTCAGGTCAAGGGTTAAACCTGAATCTCGCTTCGGCGATGCATTTGTTGTCCCATCACGGTTTCTTCGCTCGAAGATTCTGTATGGTCGTCCCTCTCAGGATAAGGGTAAAGCCTGAACCTCGCTCCGCGAGGTACTTTCCTTTCAGGTTTGGGTTAAACCTGAGCCTCGTTTAGACGAGGTAATCCTTCCCATCCCATCATGGTTTTCCCCACAAAGGAATCTGTGCTCTTTGTACATCCATCCAAGAAAGGATCGTCCTTGAGTTTCATCTCACAAGGCATCTCTCTCAAAATGTCCCATCAAGGTCCGTTTATATTTCCTTTCCCCCATCCAAATTATCTTGATCTATCTTCGTCCCATCCAGGTTAAGGGCTAAACCTGAGTCATTCCAAAGGGCTAATCTTGTCTCACCCATGAGACTTGATCAAAATTCTTATCTTTCACCATCCCTGTGACTTTCACCCAAAGTCCCATCACGATTTCCTCATTTCTATTATTCAATCATATCATTGTCGAGGATTTCGTCCTCGAAACCATTCAGGATAAGGTTTTGACGCCTAAGAAGCCATATTTTCAAAAATAATTCTTCCACACCCAGCTCAGATCGGCTGACTGGGGCATTTTGCAAAATTTGGAGTGTTTCTTTGCCACTAAGCTCGGCTTTCAACCGGCTTAGTAGCAAAGAGGGGCATCTGTGAACACCCCAAAATTTTCAAAATGTTGTAAATATCCCCTTTTGCCCTTTTCCCCCATTTTCTGGGTAATTGAGTCAGTTTTAAAATCTAAATTCCATTTTATTTCTCAAATTTTGCTGAAATTAAATTCATTTTATATATTTGACTCAATTTCGGACCGGGATCCATTGTCAAAATCAAATCTGAGCTTCATTATCCAATTTTAAATCAAATTCTCAAAATCTCCAAAAATAACTTCTAGAAAAGCTCAAACAGTTCATCCTGTATCCGTTTGGATCCATCGAGTTGTATTTCTCAATTCGAGGTTTAAAACTTGAATATTTTCTCAAAACTTGGGTCCAAACCCATTTCTGAAAAAAAATTCTCAAAATAGCTCTTAAAATTCTCAGAAAAATTTTCTTTTGCAAAAACACAAAAAAAAATTGTTTTAAATCTTTGCTTTCTCACAAACTTTAGGATTTTACTCTAAAAATACAAAAAAATGAAAAAATAACACAAAAAAAAAAATGAGGAACTATGTTGTTCAAAATTCTTTTGAAACTTGTTTTTGCTAGAACTCTTTAAAACCACTTTTTTGAAAATCTTTAAAAAGAGGACCGGCCTTTTCGAAACTTTTATAAGAAGACCCCCTTAACAAAAGTCGGGTTTAGGGTTACGAAAACCCTCTCTTCCGCCGCCCTCCTTCGAGAAGAATGTTCCCCATCGCCAACGGCCGACGCCATGTGCGACCCCCATTTTCATCCTTCATGGACCCTCCATCACCAACAATCTCCTCCTCCTTCGTTCATCTCCAACCACATCGCACATTCCAGAAGCCCCCTCTCTATAAAAGGGACGCAAAGGGGGGGGGGGAGAAGGGGATCGGTGGTTTTGTATATCCCCCACGTCCTTCTCAATCGACTATCCCTCATCCATCAGTCATCGCTCATCACCGATCTGAAGCGGACCATTCTACACCAAGGCCATACCTCTCTTATCGATCTGAAGCCATCGTGGATCTTCTTTGAGCTGAAACCATCCCTCATCGGAGCTGATCTTATCTTGCAATAGTCGTCTTTTCTCTTTCTTTCTCTCACATCATCGGGTTCACGGTGAGTACTTTTTTTGAAATTTCATTTTCTTTGATCTTTCCTGTTCGATGCCCCACTGAAGCACTCTGGGTAATATCGGGTTGCTCGTAGCAACTTCGACCTATCCATGTGCAAAATTAATGGAAAATGCTTATTCCAACATTTGATCTCTTTATTCATCGCTTATTCCGATTTTAGTTCATATCTTAATTTTCAACTTGCATATGTTTCCTTTCTTTTCATTCTTACTCGCATTCTAGTTTAATTTGTCTCAGTTTCTATCATTTTATTTCTGTTTGTTTTAATGTCGGATTGGGTTTTGTTTTGTTTTGATTTGCTTCAAGTTGTGCTAGGCCTATTCATTTCATTGAAACACTCTCTGTAATATCGAACTGCTCATAGCAGCCTCGACTTACAGGAGTAACATTTGCGGAATTTTCATATTTCTGCATTTCCTTCACTGTTATTCTGCAACTCAGTATAGAACCGCTTTGCTTCTGTCCACACTTGAATACTCTCGGTTGGTGTCATAGACAGTTGGCTTGCCATCTTATTTTTCTCAATTGGGGTACGTCAGAATTATGGCAAACGGGTAATGTGGGTAGTCTGGAATTTCGCTGATCGTAATGACTTTTCTTCTAAAAAAAAAGAAAAAAGAAAAATATAATATATATATATATATACAATGATAGATTTGATATTTGGCTGATGATGTTTTGAAACAAACATTGGAGGAGACATATTCAAGGGATGTTCGATGCAATAAGGTAGCATCCAGATGGCCCTGCCAATTGGATCGGTCGTGGAGTTAGTTGCTCCTGACAAATTACTGTCGATCATCCTATGCAATCTTAAATTGACTTGATACAGGAAGTTGAGAGCCCTTTTAGCAATCGTGGTTTTGTCTCAAATTGCATTGAGAAAGTCCTGTGCATAGTAATAATCACGCCAAAAAGAAAGGGGACATCCTGTGAGATTCAAATGTTCTTTTACATACATATAACTGGTTAAATCTGGACCATTTCTTTCTTTTTTTTCTCTTTTCTTCTTCTTTCTTCTTCTCTTTTCTTTTATCTCTCTTCTTTTTCTCATAAGTGCTCTGACAGGTTAATGGCATGTTCGTTCCGGTTAATCAAAGAAGAAAATTCATTTTTTCTTTCCCGAGATCCCACATTTGACTAATGCCTGTTACAAACTCCAGTGCACCAGTTGGCATCTGAAAAGATCATGAATATAGCCTCAGCCGATTATTCATTCCTTATGTCCGTGATCTTAACCTGATATTGGGCACCTTATCAGCCAGTTTTTTGGCCAAAAAGAATCCAACGCACAGGGGGATTTGAACTTGAATCCTCCTTCCAAAGGAGCAACAAACCCCACCAGTGCACTACTTTTTATTTCGATGCAATTCATATCTTACTTAATTTACTTAAGTCTTTATAGATGTTAGGCATTTTTGACAAAAAGCCACGTCCTCTTGCTAAAATCTGTGTATATGGTCAATGACAATTGAACTCGGGTTGTCTCATAACTAGGAAATACCTCTTGCCATAACACCACATCACCTCTTGTTGCATTATTGGTCTTTATTAATTCATTCATATACGAATTGGTTTTTGATGAATCTCAAATACGAGTTTGATCAAAAATATATTTTAGATCTTCTGAACTTTCTAACTAGATTTTTTGATCTTGATTGAGATTCAACCATATTTGGATCCATTAAGATCCAATTGAATTCTAATTGGGTTTCAGATTCATACAGGATCCGAATTTATTCATCGTATCCGAATTCAAATACTGGATCCATTTCATCCTGTTTGAATTAAAGATCCATTTGGATCAAATCCATATCACGTTACCGTATTTATTTTCAAGAATTTTATAGCTTTTGTTCATAAAAAAACAGTGGCTCACAGGCTGCTGCGGTTTCATTTTCATCTATAGTAGCCCATAGGTTGTTACAGCTTCATTGTAACGTTCATAGCATTCTCTACCCACCTACTGCCTTCCACCTATATATATATATGCATGAATATATATACATAGGTATATATCATTTTCACCTTTTTTTTTTACTTCAGATCTCGAATATCTTGGCATATGAGCATGTCACCATTTGATATCCATATATGTGCAATTTTCTTCTATCTTCATACTAATCCAATGTTTTGCAGGAAATATGGAAAATATCATTACTTGGAGTTGTACATTCAATTTTATATGTTGTAATAAGTTAGGAACTAATGAGAATTTACATTTTCAGTCTTAGATTAGAATGAATGAGCATTGTAAAATCATGATTTGCTTGTTTTCATGCATTTTTTCTTTATTTCTCAAATTCTTACAATGGTGAAACACGAATGGCACGTGCACCATTTCGTAAGAGGTGAATTAATCCTAAGTTGATGATTTACACCAACGGCCATAGTCGGGATGTAAACAAGACTTAGGATTTTTATCTTTTACGAAATAACACTGGATCCATACTGGATCCGTTTTCAAAATTCATCATATTTTCCTTAAATATTTTCTTCTTTTATTAGAGTTTAACTTAGAATTAATTCAATATATATACCAATGGCCATAGTCAGGGTATATTGAGAGTTAATTTCATTTTAAACTCTATAAAAACACCAAAATGTATTTTATTCTTCACTTGAATCTAAATATAGATTATTATATAATACATTCAATGACCATAGTCAATGATGTATTATATCTTCAATCTTGTTTTAATTCATTTAAAGAATGAAATAGCTTTTCAAAATCCAATTTCAAAGATTCCTTAAATTCATTCATCATATAAGATAGAATTGCATCATATTTTCAAAATTTCTTTTTCAAAATCCCAAGTGGTTCTTCTTCTTCATTTCTCAGATCAAATCTTATTCAAATCCAATTCTATCTCATCTCAAGATTCAAAAAAAATCAATTTCAAGGTCCAAATTGACTTTGAAATTCCAAAATCATTTTTTATTCAAAACTTCAAATTTCCAAGTTCAAATCAGATTTCAAAGTTCAAATTGACTTTGAAATTCCAAATTCATTTTATATTCAAAACTCCAATCAAAGTTCAATTTAACTTTGAAATTTCTGATTCATCTTCAAATTCAAAACCAAGTTTATCTTTTATCTTCAAAATCAAAGTTTGAGATTGATTATGAATCTCAAAAGCTTGTCCTTTTCTAAATTTTAAATTCAATCTGGTTTTTTTTTTTAAAAAAAAAAAAAAAACCAGATCCATCTTTAGAAGTCCCATTTGGACTTCCAGAATCCAAATCCAAAGCTAGATCCCAATCACAACTTGGATCCAGTTTTCTAAATACAATTCCACCTTAGGATCTTAGACTTCAGATCCAAATTTCACTTTAGGGTCCGGAATCCAGTTCTACTTTGGATCTCAGACTTCAGATCCAATTCCACTTTAGGATCCATAATCCAATTTCACTTTTGGATCTCAGATTTCAGATCCAATTCCCTCTTAGGGTCCAGAAGACCAATTCTACATTGGATCTCAGACTTCAGATCCAAAATCCATCTTAGGGTCCAATGTCCAAATCTACATTGGATCTTAGACTTCTGATCCAAATCCATCTTAGGATCCAGAACCCAATTTTATCTCGGATCTCAGATCCATCTTAGATCCAATTCCATTTTATTTCCAGACTTCAAATCTAAATCCACTTACAGATCATATCTGGAATTCATTTCTACACCATTTAGATTTCTCAGATCCATTCTAAATTTAAGATTTCCAATTTCAAAATCTAGATTCAATTCCATCTCAAGTATTCATTTCCTTTCCTAAATTCAGAGTTCAAATTCAAAGTCCATTTCTGACTTTGAAACTTCATTTCCTTTTATTTTAAAACTTTAAGTCATTCCTTCTCATTTATTCTTCCAAATCCTGATTTATTTCAAAGACTTAGAACTTCTCTGATCTATCTCAAGTTCTAAAGTTAGATTCAATCATTTCTTCACTCCTTTACCAAGTTCATCTCAGAATACTTGGAAGTTTCCAAAACATCTTTGAAAAGAGCACACATCCTCGCATTGCACAAGCATGATTCTTTGTGCATTTAGAGTTAAAATAAATTCTTAGATTATATTTAGGCAAAGCAAAAGGCATAGATTTGATCCTTGGTTTGATTACCCCAGGTAAAGGCGCCACGAACGGTCGAACCTCATACCGATGAGCGAATCCCGTCTCTCCATTTTCCCGCAATATTTTCAAAAACGGAGGCGAGTTAAATTTCTAAATGTTTTCAAATTAAGGTCAAGTGAAAACCCGCAAAAGAGTTCCTCTTTTTTTCTCTTTTCTTTCTTTTTCTCTTCTCTTCTCTCTTTCTTTTCTTTCTTTTGCTCTTCTCCCTTCAAAAAGGAGGAGAATGGAGGTCAGAAAAGGGAAAGAGAAGGAAGAGAGAGAAACAACGAAAGAGGAAAATTTTTGCGATGATCACAGGGGGTCTACTCGCTTAATTCGCCTTCATCTTGACGACAATTGAGAGATCCCTTTTGCAGATATTTGATTGCAACTTTAGAATGAGAAGATATGGATTAAGTGGGTTTTTTGTAGCTCAGGATATTTCCACTGTCTGATTGCCAGAAAATCATCTTTAAACACGTGCTATAGCCATGATCAATATCAATTCGTTTCTGGCTTTTCAACATCATTAAATATTTATTTCACTAATCATACCAAGGATATTTCTTTCAACCTTTTGGTTGATCAACATGAAAAAGATTTGAATTTTACCTCTTTTTCGCAAAAGTTTCACCTTTTATGAAGAAAATACTAGAGGTAATCTGAGGTAATTCTTTTGTGCAGTAAGATTTATTTGGAATCAACAAATATTTTTAGCAAATTGGCAAAGTTTTCATGACTTCTATGTGAAATATTTACTCAATATAGATTTTGATGCGACCCTTAGTTGCAATTTATGATTTTGGACATTCTGACCAGTGAACTGGGACCTCTCATTTAGCGACCAGCGAAGGAGCTGAAACCTTTCATTTAACGACCAGTAAAAACTGGGACCTTTCATTTAACGACCAGCAAAGTAGCTGGAACCTTTTATTTAACGACCAGCAAAGTAGCTGGGACATTTCATTTAACGACCAACGAAGGAGTTGAAACATTTCATTTAACGACCAGCGAAGTAGCTGGGACATTTCATTTAACGACCAGCAAAGTAGCTGGGACATTTCATTTAATCATTTAACGACCAGCGAAATGGCTGGGACATTTCATTTAATCATTTAACGACCAGCGAAGTAGCTGGGACATTTCATTTAATCATTTAACGACCAGCGAAGTAGCTGGGACATTTCATTTAATCATTTAACGACCAGCGAAGTAGCTGGGACATTTCATTTAATCATTTAACGACCAGCGAAGTAGCTGAGACCTTTCATTTAATGACCAGTAAAAACTGGGACCTTTCATTTAACGACCCTTGATTTAATGATTTGATCTAAGATTTGAGCACAAGGACTGAGTTTTTGTGAACTTGATCTTTAGATTTGAAAATTCAACGAAATAACTGGTGCGAGCACCGGATTTACCAACTGGGATTTGGGAAGGAGACCGACATTCTTAAGATATTTAGAGATTAAAGCAGGAATAATTGCTGGGGTTCAGGATTATCCCTTATCCTGAAGGGGAAATGGAATAGACATTTGATAAGAAATTTAGGAAAAGAATGATTCAGGTTTATCCCTTAACCTGAAGGGGAAGAGAATATACATTTGAGAAGAATTTAGGAAAATGATTCAGGTTTATCCCTTAACCTGGAAGGGAAAGAAAATTTTGTGAAGAGATAACCTCAGACTTGAATTTAGAAGGGATATGACAAGATTTAGAATTTATGATCTATGATTTAGATGGACCAGGTATGCGGTCCAATTTTCAGGATTAAACCCTTATCTTGACGGGGAATATAGAAAGAATAAACTTTGAGAAGACAGAAGGATATAGAACTTTTGAAAAATATAAAACATTTGAGGAAATTGATTTATTTTTGTAAAAAGAATTTTCACAAGTAGCATGGTTGCCCCTAT
Organism: Nuphar pumila; assembly: GCF_984573655.1. Taxonomy (NCBI): domain Eukaryota; kingdom Viridiplantae; phylum Streptophyta; class Magnoliopsida; order Nymphaeales; family Nymphaeaceae; genus Nuphar; species Nuphar pumila. The sequence goes on from NC_143251.1 coordinate 45,716,448, forward strand.
GAGTGATCTCAGGAATATCCCTTATCCTTTATGGGAAAAAGAATAGAACTTTAAAGAAAAATTGATATGAATTTAGAAATCAATAAAGATCTATAAAACTTGTATTTGCAAAAGGAATTCTCATAGGTAGCATTGTTGCCCCTATGAGAGGTCTCAGGATTATCCCTTATCCTGAATGGGAAAAAGAATAGAGTTTAAAGAGATTTAATGAAGGGGGATTGATATAAATCTAAAAAAAATCAATAAAGATTGGCAAAACTTGTATTTACAAAAGAATCCTCATAGGTAGCGTTATTGCTCCTACGAGGGGTCTCAGGATTTTCCCTTATCCTGAATGGGAAAAGAATTTAAGGAATTTAGATGAAGAAAATTGATATAAATTTAGAAAATCAAATGAAGGTTTACGAAACTTGTATTTACAAAAGAATCCCCATAGGTAGCGTTATTGCTCCTACGAGGGGTTTCAGAATTATCCCATATCCTGAATGGGAAAAAGAATAGAATTTAAGGAAAACAAATGAAGAGAAATTAATATAAATTTAGAAAATCAATAAAGGTTGATGAAACTTGTATTTACAACAGAGTCCTCATAGGTAGCGTTATTGCTCCTACAAGGGGTCTCAGGATTTTCCCTTATCCTGAATGGGAACACCTCGAACAACGAGGGTCAGGTTTATCCATTAACCGGAGGGGGAACACCTCGGATAACGAGGGTTAGGTTTATCCCTTAACCTGTAAGGGCAATACCTCAGACAACGAGGGTCAGGTTTATCCCTTAACCTGAAAGGGTAACACCTCGGACAACGAGGGTCAGGTTTATCCCTTAACCTGAGGGGGAACACCTCGGACAACGAGGGTCAAGTTTTTCCCTTAACTTGAAAGGGTAACACCTCGGACAACAAGGGTCAGGTTTATCCCTTAACCTGAGCGGGAACACCTCGGACAACGAGGGTTAGGTTTATCCCTTAACCTAAAAGGGCACACCTCGGACAACGAGGGTCAGGTTTATCCCTTAACCTGAAAGGGTTCACCTCGGACAACAAGGGTCAGGTTTATCCCTTAACCTGAAAGGGTATTAGAAGATTTGATAAAATTTAATAGAATTGAGGGAAAAACTTGGTAAAACTTGATAAAATTGATGTAAACATAAAAATATGAATAAAATGAATGAAACTGATAAAGATATCCAAATTAGCTGAAAATTTGTAAGATTTAAGAGAAAAAGGAGTTTTTCTGATCCTGCCTGCATATGGGATCTTAAAAGGAAAAAGGTTTATTTAAAAGATAGGTGAAAAATCATTTTTGGAAAGAAAATCCACTGTAAGGAGAATGATCAGCGCGAGATCTGATCCTTTAAATCAAACATGAGAGATCATCATGGGGGTCAATTTTTGAAGGCAATGATTTGAAATCTAATTTTTGAAAAAGAAGATCAATAACAGATTTGATTTCAAAAAATAACAGTTCGAAATTTGATAATAAGATCAACACCAGGGTTGATTTTTGAATATTTTAAAATCAATCTTGGAGGATAAGACCAACACAGGGCTTGATCTTTGAATATAATGATTTAAAACCCATTTTTGGAGGATAAGACCAATGCAAGGATTGATCTTTGAATATGACGGTTTGAAAAACCAATCTTGGAAGACAAGACCAACACAGGGGTTGATCTTTGACTACAATGATTTAAAATCAATTTTTTGGAAGATGAGATCAATGCCAGGATTGATCTCTGGATATAACGTTTTGAAAAACCACTTTTGGAAAATATGATTAACATACGATTTGAGACCTATTTTGGAAGATAAGACCAACACAAGGGTAGATCCTTCAATGCAATGGTTCAAAAAAACCTATTTTGGAAAACATGATCAACACGAGGGTTGATTTTTCAATGCAGTGGTTGAAAACATATTTTTGAAAACATGATCAACACGAGGGTTGATTTTTGACAAAGGTTGGACAAAAGAATATTCGAACTCTTTGGTCATAGCGAAGACTTTTTAAAATTTCATGGTTTTTGAAAAAGCCCTCATAGGTAATATCATTTCTCTCGTGAATGATGTCAGGATTGTCCCGCATTCTGAAAAGGACAGAAATTTAAATGCCCCTGTATGGCAAAGAAGTATGGAATATAAAAGATATGAAGGAAATTTGACATTTCATTAATAAGCAAAAGTTTGATAACAAACTGAATATTTACAAGAACTTAAAAAAGAAAAGACTCATAGAAGACTGGGCTGACTAGCCCCTACCAGACAACTGAAAAAAAGAGACAAAAGCAAACAAAAAACTTTGGCTTTATTAATTCTTTGAGTGGTCCGGGAATGGCTCTGTCAGGATTGTTGGCTGCTTTTCTTCCTCGTCCTCTATCAGCTCACTTATGTCGATGCAGTCTTGTATCATGTGCTTGAGGACGAAACAGTGCTCTGTGTCGTGCCCCGTTGCCCTATGGTATTTGCAAAATTGGTCCTTGAATTTTCCCAACATTACGGGTGGATCTGCGATTTTAGGGAGTTTGATCATCCCGTGCTTCAAAAGGTAATTCATAATCACTTCTAAACTCTCAGATAACAGAGTGAAGACTTGATCCTTCTCCCACTTGATGTACTTGGGCTTCTCTTGAAGATCACCCTTTTGCTGAAGGCCGATTGGAAGCGGCTTATTGTTGTTTTTAAAGGATCCCTCCTTTTGCCCCTTATTCTGATCTACTCTCAGACCGCTGCCACTGTTGTTCTTGTTTCCTTTGCTGCTACTGCCAAGATTATTGCAGGAGGCCTCAACTGAATGAGCGAACTGCGCCTTCTTTTTCTGGTCTTGGATATTCTTGACTAGAGGCGTGCCCTCGTAAAGTCCGCTTTCTATTCCTGCTTCGAGCCATTCGGCTCGCTCAATCAACTTGATGAAGGATTTCGCCGGGGAAGTGGCAATGAAGCTTCTTATGGGCTGAGAGAAATTGTTGAGGATCACCTGCAGTGCGTGCTCCTTTGGAATGGGTACCTTCATCTTATTACAGGTGCTTCTCCACCTGTGAATGAAATCACCTGCTTTTTCATTCTCTCCTTGCTTCAGGTTGTAAAGATGATTTAATGTAGGTGAGACTTCAGTATTAAATAAGAAGCGCTCGATGAACAAATTTACTACCTTATCGAACTCTCGTAGTTCGATAGGATTGATGTGATCGGCATACCATCTGGCTGCTACACCTTCCAGACTGCGGGGAAAACAGATGAACAGAGCCCTGTTATCTTTCCTGAAACGGTTGCACTCTGCATAAAATGTGGCCAAGTGGGCTTTAGGGTTGCCAGTCTCGTCAAATTTGAGAAACTTGCGGGGAAGATTCTCCAAGTTATCGTCCCCATCTAGACCATCATAGAAATCTTCGCCGGTGTAGGTCTGCTTGCCCTTACCCTTGGCTTGAATGTCTTTAATCGCTCTATTCATCTCCTTCATCTGTTTACTCATCAGGTCCTCTGCTGGAGCCCCAAACTTGGGCTTGTTGACAGATTCGGGCTCTTCAACAGCTATTTTTATGGACTGCTTTGGAGGATTCTGTTTGTAGACAATCTGCTCTTCCTCTTCTGATTCTTCCTCGACTGACTCTGATTCCTCAGAAATAGTGTCTGACTGTACCTTCTTCCTGATGATTCTGATTGTCTTTTTCACAGGCTTCTTCTTCAGCTTGCTTTTAGGAACTGCCTCTTTCAGCTTGGCCTCGGCTTGTTCTGACATCATCCTCGCCATCATCTTTTGGAACATATCGTACATAACAGGGTCGATGTCATCCTTCTTGTTCTGACCCTGTCCCCTGACTGATTTAGGAGAGCTTATCTATTCTGCCTCACTGTCGCTGAGTTGAGGAACTGTTTATTTTCCCGCTCTTGTCTGAACCATTTTTGAATATCAGTGCTCTCTGTAGAGGAAAGAGGAGGTTTTTAGACCAAAGAAACTTTTTTGGAGAAGTTTTGACAAGGGGGAGGATTTAGGTTGAAATCTAAAAAATTGTATCCCATTACTAGGGATTGAGTCATCACAAAATTTGTGACAATTGCGTTGTTTACTCCACGAGGGAGAGTAACCAACTAAAATATGAAAGAAAATACCATTTTGAAAAGGATATCTCTTGACGGAAAGAGACTTTTATGAAAATATAAACAAGAATATAAAATCAGAAGAAAATAAGAGAATAAATGAAATTTGAGGATAAATGGTAAAGATTTAAATTTTGAAGAACTTGCAGGCAGGATCAGAAGAAATTTTGAAGAATTTTTTAGAAGAAGAAGAAGAAAAAGGATAAAGAAAAATACACCTGGGTTTTAAAAATAAAGAGGACATTTTGAAACATATACCCAGGGTTTTGGAAAATATAAGGAAGATATAAAATATCACACAATCACAGATATACAAGCAAGGATACACAAACAACACTCTCTAAAGCTGACTCTATATGCAATATTTGAAATGGCTGATAGGACCTTAATCCTAACTCTAAGATTTATATCATCTGATTCCAATCAAGGTATGCCGATATACTCAAGCTGAAGCTCGAAGTACGTGGCATATAAGATATCTCTTCGTTTCTAAGGTAATGGCTTCCCAACATCTTTGAGCACCTACCGATATACCTCGGACTATGGCCCTTAGGTACGTGGTAGGGGGCGCGAACCCAAATAAGTGGTCCAGTTGTGAGGCTCTCTCCCGAACTATGGTTCAGTGAGACAGCCCAGCAACGTGAAGACCGGGACAATATAGGTAAGGTTGTTTTCAAAACATGATCAACATGCAATAAAATTAGAAGGCTCTAATGCAAGTCCTAAAGAGATAGATTTAATATAAGAAGAAGCATACACTTGCATACATTGTTTGCATTCAATCCCTAGAATTGAGGAGAGTTGTATTTCAGTCCTAAATCAGCATGGATATAATCTCCTCAATATGGTCCTACCAAACCATACTTAGATCCTATATGCAATGATGTCAGCTTTAGGACAGAGTCTAGGCTCCTAAGGTTTGCATGAAAATGAAGCTGACATAGAAAGAATAAAGACTTAGATTATATAAAAGCAAAGCAAAGGCATAGATTCAACCGGACGAAGACAAGTCCCATCACGGTCGCCAAAACTGTGATCATCGCAAAAAATTTCCTCTCTTTATGGTTTTCTCTCTCTTCCTTCTCTTTTCCTTTTCTAACATCTATTCTCCTCCTTTTTGAAGGGAGAAGAATAAAAGAAAGAAAAAAAAAAGAGAAGAGAAGAGAAAAGAAAGAAAGAAAAAGAGAAGAGGAACTATTTTGCGCGGTCTCACTTGACCTTAATTTGAAAATATTTAGAAATTTAACTCACCTCCGTTTTGAAAATATTGCGGGAAAGATGGAGAGACGGGATTCGCTCGTCGGTACGAAGTTCGACCGTTCCTGGCGCCTTTACTAGGGGTAATCGAACCAAGGATCGAATCTATGCATTTTGCTTTGCCTAAATATTATCTAAGAATTTTATCCTAAAGATCTAAATGCACAAAGAATCATGCTTGTGCAATGCGAGGATGTATGCTCTTTTTGAAAGATATTTTTTGAAAAATTCCAAGTGTTCTGAGATGAATTTGATAAGGGAGTGAAGAAATGATTGAATCTAACTTAGAACTTGAGATAGATCAGAGAAGTCCCAAGTTTTTGAAGTAAATCAGAGTTTGGAAGGATAGATCTCGACTTTGAGAAAGAATGATTTGGAGTTTTGAAATGAAAGGAAATGAAGTTTCAAAGTCAGAAATGGACTTTGAATTTAATCATGGATTTAGGAGCAGAAGATGAAGTTTTTGAAGTGATATTGAATTTGAATTTTAGAATGGATCTGAGAGAATCAAATGTATTTTAAAAAATAGAAATGGATTTAGGAGTTTAAATGGGATCTGAAAATGGATTTAGATTTGAAATCTGGAGATGAAATGAAATTGGTTTTTGAAAAAGTTGGACTTGGGAATGAAATTGGATCTTAAAATGGATTTGGATTTTGGAATCTGAGATCCAAAGTGAAATTGGGTTCTGGACCCAAAAATGGAATTGGATCTGGAGTCTGAGATCTAATGTAGAGTTGGACTCTGGATCCTAAGATGGATTTGGATCTGAAGTCTGAGATCCAAGGTGAAATTGGATTCTGGATCCTATAAGGAAATTGGATTTGAAGTCTAAGATCTAAAATGTTATTGGATCCGAGGTCTGAGATCCAATGTGAAGTTGGACTCTGGATCCTAAGATGGATTTGGGTCTGAAGTCTGAGATCCAAAGTGAAATTGGTTCTGGTTCCTAAGATGGATTTGGATCCGAAGTCTGAGATCCAAAAGTGGAATTGGAGTTTGGATCCTAAAGAGGAATTGGATCTGAAGTCTGAGATCCAATATGAGTGTTGAATCCTGGATCCTAAAATGGATTTGGAGTTAAATTCAGAAGATGAATCAAGAATTTCTAAGTCTGATTTGAATTTGGTAAAAGGAATTTTTAGAAATTAAATCTTGAATATACAGATGAATTTCAAAGTTAAATTGTACTTTGAATTTGAGATAGAATTTGGAATTTGAAATACAAGATGATTCTGATGTTTCAAAGTCAAATGGGACCTTGAAATTGAATTTCTTGAATCTTTTTGAGAATTTTGAATTTATGAATAGGTTTTGATCTGAGAAATAAAGAAAGAATTACTTGGATTTATGAAAAAGAATTTTAAAAATATGATGCAATTCTATCCTAAATGATGAATGAATTTAAAGAATTTAAAACTTGGGGTTTTTGAAAAGCTATTCCATTCTTTAAATGAATTAAAATAAGATTGAAGATATAATACATCCCTGACTATGGTCATTGAATGTATTATATAATAATCTATATTTAGATTCAAGAGAAGAATAAAATACATTTGGTGCTTTTATAGAATTTAAAATAAAATTAATTCTCAATATACCCTGACTATGGCCATTGGTATATATTTTGAATTAATTTTAAGTTAAATTCTGATAAAAGAAGAAAATATTTAAGGAAAATATGATGAATTTTGAAAACAGATCCAGTGTGGATCCGGTGTTATTTCGTAAAAGATAAAAAACCTAAGTTTTGTCCACACCCTGACTATGGCCATTGATATGGATCATCAACTTAGGATCAATTACCTCTTACGAAAATAGTGCACGTGTCATTCGTGTTTCCATTTGTGAGATTTTGGAAAACAAAGGCAAAAAGCATGAAAATAAGCAATTTATGATATTACTATGCTCATTCATTCTATCTAAGAGTTGGAAATGTAAAGAATTCTCATTATATCTTTATTACAATTTAAAAACTCCTAATCTAAAAGGAAAAATGACATTTTCTGCGTGATTTCTGCAAAAATTCAAGTTAGCACATAATAGAAAATGCAAATGGGAAAGAGATAGTACTTTATATACAAGAAGATGGAATACTCACATGTTTGAAATTTAAAAGGGGACATAAGATGAATAGGGCTAAATGACTGCATATGAGAGGGGATCTTGTCTGAATGTACATGAGAATGTATTCATGAAAGCATATATATGCATATATTCCTATGACTAGGGAGTCCACATTGAGATTCAAATGCCTTTATACATATAACATGTATAAGGGTAACTTGAGGTGCAGGAGGATGATACAGTGTACATAGTGCAGTGGAGGTGTTTGCAAGAACTTCAAGTTGGAGATGCAACAGGTTGTTGCAAACGGCACAGTGGTAGCAAGATGGCAAGTGACAGGTGAGAAGTGCATAAGTTGCAGTGAAGTGAAAACAGTGCTGTGTTTACTGCATAGTTTAATGAAAAAAATTGCCTAATGGAGATGGGATCACTAAAGTGGATGGACAAACAGTAGACAGATGGGATCAATGGAGATGCTCAATGGATGAAATATACTTCATAAATGTATCCCTAACATGCATACATGTAGTGCTGGTGCAAATAACGCAGGTATATCTAATGAGGATGTAGTGAAATGTATATGATGGTGTACTGGTGTCATGTATAGTGGCTAAAGTGTGGCAAGTGGTAAGGGGCTGTGTGCCTGTAATGCATGTGTAGTAGCAGGAAAGAGGTGGAAGATGGTGTAATGACATACTTGGTGGTGCTGTGAGTGATAATGGAGACATAGTGTGCAACAAAGTGTAGGACCTGCTGCTATAGTGGCAGCAGGTAAATGAAGTGCAACAGTAGCATAAATGCTGCAAACGGTCAATGTAATGGTGAAATGTGCAGATATAATCTATGGAGAGTGAAAGTGACTATTGTGTAGTGAACTGAATATATACAACAACAACAACAACAACTACGCCTTCATCCCAAAACAATTGGGGTCAGCGATATGAACCAAAAAAGAAATTCATTTTGGGTCTTCCACATGAATCCTTTTCCTCCAATCATTTCTATCCAACGCCATGTCCTCGGTGAGGTTCAAAGCATTCATATCCTTTCCTATCATCTCCATCCAAGTCTTCCTAGGCCTACCCCGACCTCTTTTAACTAATATATTTTCCCATTTCTCCAACCTTCTAACTGGAGCATCATTAGGCCTTCGCCGAATATGTCCAAACCACCGTAAGCGATTCTCTCGCATCTTATTTTCAATGGGTGCAACACCTACCTTCTTACGTATCTCTTCGTTCCGAATCTTATCTTTTATTGTATTTCCACACATCCATCTAAGCATCCGCATCTCAGCTACACTCATTTTTTGAATATGATGTCTCTTGGCAGCCCAACATTCCGTACCATATAGTAAAGCGGGTCTAATAGTCGTCCTATAAAACTTTCCCTTCAACCGCAATGGCATTCTACGATCGCACAGCACTCCAGTAGCACTTTCCCATTTCATCCACCCAACCTTTATCCTATGATTTACATCTCCATCAATTTCTCCATACTTTTGAATGATGGATCCCAAATATTTGAAATAATCATTCACCGGTATATCTTGCTCACCAAGCTTCACTACACTCCCATCACTACTTCGTTGCTTACTAAACCGACATTCCATATATTCAGTCTTACTCTTACTCAACTTAAAACCTCTAGCTTCCAATGTCTGTCTCCATAATTCTAACTTAGCATTAACCCCAGCTCTAGACTCATCAATCAAAACAATATCATCAGCAAACAATATACACCACGGTACATTTTCTTGAATTGATCTCGTAAGCTCATCCATCACTATCGCAAGTAGGAAAGGGCTTAAAGCAGATCCTTGATGTAACCCAACCGTTATCGGAAAATTGGTTGTCACCCCTCCACAAGTGCGGACATTGGTTACTACTCCTTCATACATATCTTTAATTATACTAATGTACTTGAGAGAAACACCTTTCTTCATCATTGTCCACCAGAGAACGTCCCTAGGTACTCTATCGTATGCCTTCTCTAAATCAATAAAAACCATATGCAAATCTTTGTTCCTCTCTCTATATCTTTCAATAAGTTGTCTAAGAAGATGTATAGCTTCCATAGTTGATCTGAATATATGTGTGAAAAAAAAAGGAAAAAATCATATACAGTACACAGGGAATGGGAAAGTGGATGCTCTGTATATTGTAGCTGCTGGATGAAGAGTTAACATAGGTGTTGATATTAGAATAAGTTGCTCTTGTTCTTCTTTGTTTGAGGCATCCAGAGGTAGGACTGAGGAAAGCATTGCAACTCCAACACCAGGAATAGTTCTGGTACTTCAAAATAGACCAACAGCCAATGACCCTGATGTAGATGGAGCATCGGGAATTGAGAAAATGCTAGCCAAACAACCGGATGCTGCTGCACCTAGCTTACCAAAACCATAGTTTACATTATATTCTGTTATGAGAAAAATCTCCTGGCTTGCTCCCGCATCAAAACTTGGTTGTATGGTCGTTGTTACCACTGCAAGAGAGATAAACAACAGGGTTCCAAGCAAGGTCTCAAACATTACTTTCATGTGCATTGTGTAACTCAACTGGAGGTGTTTCATGCCCTCCGAGCCAATGAAACATAGAGCCTTCAAGACTCCCATTCATAAAATACTCCTTATGGAATGGATGCCGTGCAAAAAAATTGCCACATCCTTGCGATATCCATGAAAAGATTCAAACTCCTTCATGGCCCTTACATCGTCAAGCTTAATGCCCTATTCTTTTTTTTTTTTTTGACTGTAAACACCCAGCTTTCATTTTGGTTCCATTTGACAGGAAGCACAACATTCTTGTACCCATGAAATGAGGATAACTCTCCTCCTATATTTCTCTCTTTTTTTTTTAGAATTTTACCAGATTATCTTTACCACCCGAAATGGGCAAGGACTTCATTGGATGCTAACCAACGTTCTTCAGATCCTACCCAATGCATTGCCTAATATGTGTTATCCTCTGGGGCAAGCGCCAATAGCCCAGATTGTGGTTGGTTATTGACAGAAGAAGACTAACCTGGAGCTGTGTCTAGTGGAAGCTGCATATTTGTGATTTCAGTAAAAAAAAATCCAGATTGTAGGAACATTAATACTAGGCAGGGGCCTTGCAATCTTCAGGATTCATGCCAACGATAGGTAGTTATGGCGGCTGAGGAACCTGGGTTGCTGAATCTTGCAGCCCCTGACCGGGCATAGCAAGGATAGACCAGAAAGAAGAGGTTGGCCGGGAAAATATAGAATCAGAAGGTACTACTGACCCAGGCACTGGAAGTGGAAATGTCACAGCCATTGGTGGCATGGACATTAGGTAAAAGGGCGCTTGCAGATGTTGCAAGAAAGGGGTAGCAAGGAAAGGATATTGGAATGATGGACATAGGAAACGAGGAGGATGTGGGAGCCATGGCCATTGTGGAGGGGCTGCAACTGTAGCCATGTTGATGAAGATGAAGAGGATATCATCAGTGATCAAAGTGGTATATGAAATTGGCATCTCGGTGGATTACAGACAATTCGAGAAGAAGAAGACATCATCAGCTAATATGATGACAAATTCAATCGGCAAGTGTACAAGCCTTCGCAATGAATTACTACACAGATATAAGATTATATAGAGAAGAAAAGAAGAGGACGATGTAGCCCAACCCACATTCCATCGAATCTAAGCATGATGTTATGCTGTCTTTGCAAACAAATCCGATGATATTCCAATGGTTGATACATACTGGCATGATGCAAATGCTTAAAAAAAATATCCAAGTCGAATAGAAACAGTAAATTAGTCTGTAAAAAAAAAAAAAATCAGATACCATGAAAACGCAATGGAGCAAAGCACTTTTAGAATGATTGAGATACCCTAAACAGCATGAGCAGAATACCATCCAAAGGGCGATCAAGTACAGTCAAGAACATGCCATGAAAGAGGAGAGGCACAACGCATATTCACAATCAATAATAATAATAAAAAAAAAAAACAAAACAACAAAATAGAGAACCAAAATAAAAAATACCCATCGATCAAAATGAAAACCAGAAATCCGATGCAGACGAGGAATTGAAATGATAGAAGAAAATCCAAATTATGACGATATTGTTAACGGTGGGCATATCAACTTAATTCAAGTATGAATCGAATAAATTCGAGAACAACAGAGAGGAAGAAAAAAAATGTTGGAGTGTTAATACTCCGATGATCTTGCAACGAGTAGATCATCCCTGCTATGTGCAGGTCGAGGCTACCCGGGTGCTTACCCTTTGACGAATGAAGCATACAGAATTCGTAAAAGAAAATTAAAAAAAAAAAGAAAGAAAGAAAAAAAAAAAAAGGAAGAGAGGAATAAGGGGAAGATGAAGTACTTACCTTGGTGGGGCTTCCTTTCAGAACCGAAATGAAGAGGAAGAAGGAATTCCAAAGAAAGAAGCGCAGTGGAGTGGTGACAGCGGATCAGCAGGCAATGGGCGAACCAGGAGGGGTGAAGATGGATCCCCTTGAAGAGGCTCCAGGGCCTCTTCTTAAAGGGAAATCGAGAGCTTGAGTGTGAGGTCAGTTGAAGATGGGAGGCTGAGAGAAGAAGAAGTTGTTGAAGATGGAGGGTCGGACTGGCGAGAGGGAGGATGCGCGGGAGATGGCCGTTGGGGATTTTCTAAAAATTCCCAGGGGGGGGGGCTCCTTTTAAGATCTTTTCTAAAAAAATGGTTAAAAAGGAGTTTTTTGGCAAAAAATCCATTTTTTTAAAACCATTTGCTTTCCTCAAATTTTGATTTTTGTATTGCTTTTCCATTTTTTTTTTGTATTTTTGTAGTAGAAAGCTAAGATTTTAAAAGAAAACCAAGTTTTAAACACTATTTTTTTTGTATTTTTCTGAGAAATATTTACAAAAGTATTTTTCTGAGAATTTCTGACCATTTCGGGGAAATTTCTTCAGAAGAATGGGTTTGGACCTAGGTTTTGAGAAAATGTTCGAGTTTTGATACTTGAATCGAGAAATACAATGTGATGGATCCAAACGGATGTCAATGGATTGTCTGAGCTATTTAAAGACTATTTTTGGTATTTTCTATAATTTTAATTAAAATTTTGAATAAGGAGACTCAGATTTGGATTTGGACAATGGATCCAGATCTGAAATCAATTTAAACATATAAAATGAATTTAATTTCAGTAAAACTTGAGAAATGAATTGGAATTTAGATTTAAAAATGGCTCAATTGCTCAGAAAATGATATCAGGGGCAAAAAGAGAATATTTAAAAGATTTTGAAAATTTTGGGGTGTTCACAGGTTTCCAGGAAGAGGTCGGTTAGGTAGTGATGAAGTACAATGCACAGGTGACAGTGAGGATGTGTTGCGTGTAAGTGACAATATGAGTGCAGCAGGTGGGTGTAATGTGCTGCTGAATGCAAGTGCATAGAGGATGCTGACATACCGATGCTGAATACCTAAATGTTGTTGGTATGCAAATACAATGAAATATATACAAGTGTAAGGTGTTGCAGGTGTGTAATGTGCAGGCGTGACAATGGAGGTGTAGTGAACATGCAAGTGTTGTGAGGTGAAGTGGCAGGTGAGGGTCTGATAGATGCCAGATAGAATGACATAAACCGTGTAAGCAACCCAGATTTTCTAGAAGGAACCCATAACCACACAAGGCATGCCCATGACAGCTGATCCAAGCATGTAGATTAGGAGGCCTGACTTGTCAACCAAGTTTTCAAGATAAATGGCACAGAATGCTCCAATGCTCCCTGCGGCCTGAGACACTGCTAAAACCTGGCCATTTAGTTTTGAGTTTGAATCAATGGCATCGAAGGGATTGGTACCAAAGTTTTGTACCATTGAGAAACCAGCATAAGAAAGTGCCCAACACAAAGAATGAATCTGCAAGTTCCTCCCACACCAAGTTTCATGAACTAGCCTAAGCCACCCAATATCCTGGCTCCAGTAATTTGCAAGTGGAGGATATGATGTACTTGAAAAATTGGAATCCTTAGGTAAAAAAATGTGATGAAGCAACAGACCCCTAACCAAACAAGGCTCACTCTAAAGAACATTATATATGAAACCTCCCACAGAGCAAGGAATTGACTTAATTCAGAAGCTAACATAAAGGATGAGAGTGTTGCAGTTGTAGTAACACTAATCACAGTCTGATAATCTTCTTCAGATACAAGAAAAAATATAGGATGTAAACACCAGCTTCGGAGCCATTCCTAATCCATATAGGACCTGTATAATTTGTACAATATATCCATTCCAAATCCATATAGAACTAGGTTAGAGAGATATGTGATGCAGATGTCATGTGAACTGAGGTATAGAGTAAATCAAGTTAACTATGGAAAGCAAACTTCAATGATGCAAAATCTTACATGATATAGAAATATGAGAACTAATAGTGCAAGATGCTCGAACAAAGTGGGACAATGATACTCAAACATACCCATACTGCGACTCATTAGCATTTGAAAGCTCAGATTAACACTACAGGACTTTGAATTTGTATCAAGAGTCAGAGTAATCAACGATGCATGAACAGATCACAAGGTGATCAGATCCTATCACATAGATAAATCATCATGATTTAGATTGAAAGTAAAGCTAATTATGATGAGCATGATATGTTGTACAACATGTGCAAGACTAAGGGATGCGATTATTCTAAGACATACAATTATTCAATGCTAAACATGATTCAGATAACAATAAAAGCTAACGCAAATCCCTTCATCAGTAGAATGACCCTAACCTATTTTCATTGAATTAAATTGGAAGAAGGAAACGGAGAAGGGAAATGATAAGGACAGAATGAAGAGGATACAGGGATGACCAGATGTTGTTGCACTTGGTTGAATCAATACCGATGCCGCAAGACGCAGGATGATATTATGCTAAATCAAAACACGCAAATGCTAAGGGAATGAGTGCAAAAATGCAGAGATAAACTAATGCTAAGGGATGATATTAGCCTCGATTATGAGAATCGAATGCGACTATGTTATGAGAACTACAATGGAAGAGAGGACTGAGGGACTGTAGAACTGCGATTGTAAAGATGAGGGCAAAAATGATGTTGCATTATGACTAATAATAAAAATGACAGCATGCCAATCACAGAGAGTGTTGATCAAAGTGTTTCCAAATGATTCTTGCAATAAATGATTATACCTAAAAAATGAATAAGAAGAAAAATGCAGCATAAAGCAATACAATGAAACATGAGAAATATAGCGAATAAGATGAGCAAACAAAATCAACTGATAAAATGGATCAGCAGAAACAGATGGCTAACATAGATTTGTAGCTACAATGATGTTGCTAATGATCAACTTAATTCGAATATGTATAAACCAAAGAAATTCAGTAAAAACAAAGAAGAAAGAAAATATTGGAGTGTAAGCACTCTGATGATATTGCAAACATGCAGATTGATACTGCTATATGCAGATTGATATTACAAAGATGTTTGCCATTAAATGGTGAAGAATAAATCAGGGAATTTATGAAAAACATAAAGGAAGGAAGAATGAGAATAAGGAATTCTTACCGTAGCTGCTACTGTGGGATGTCTCCTTGAGTCGAATAGGGGAAAAGAAAGAGGAAATGAGAAAGGGGAGAAGGAGAGGTATGCGAGAGAGGATCAGAGGGTGGAGAGGTGAGGAGCAGACCAGAAAGAGGTGGAAGGGTGAAGACGGATCATACGAGATAAAGAGGTGAAGAGCGAATGAAGAGCAAGCAACTGCAATGGATGTTTATATAACAACAGGCCATTGGGAATTTTTCAAAAGTGGTCCCTCAACTTTCAAGAAATTTCAGAAAGAGGGTCTAAAAAGGAGAGTTTTTAAAAATGAGGGTAGAACCCCTTTTATGAAAGTTTTTCTTTTAAGTTTTTTTGAAGGAAAACCTAAAAAATATGAGAGAGAGAGGATCCAGATGAGATTTTTAAGAAGTTTTGTAAGATATTTATTTTTGAACTTCGAGGTTTTTATAAAAAGGAGGTTTTGTGAAAATACATGGTTTAATTTAAAAAACTGAGTTTCAAAATGGATCTGGATCTGGGGTTTTTTAATAAACATTCGAGTTTGGATCTTGAATTGGGGAAAAAAGAGGAGTGGATCCAAATGGATACTGGATGAAATGTTTGTTGTATTGCCATTTAGAAAATTGTTTTTTGTATTTTTAGATTTTGAATTGAAAATTGGATAATCGGGCTCAGAATTGGATTCGGATATTGGATTTGGGTCCGAGATTGGGTCAGATATGGAAATTGAATTTGGATTTCAGATCTTCAACCAGGAACTGAATCCGAGAATTGACTAGAAATTGACCCAATTGCTCAGAAGTTGGGGGTCAGGGGCAAAAAGAGAATTTTTGAAATTTTGAAAATTTTGAGGTGTTTACAGATGCCCTTCTTTGCTGCTAAGCTGGTTGAAAGCCAAGCTTAGTGGCAAAGAAAAACATACCAAATTTCACAAATAAAATGCCCCAGTCAGGAAATCTGAGCTGGGTGTAGAAGAATTGCTTTTACGAAAATGACTCTCAGGTTTTATCACCTTATCCTAAATAACTCAAAAAAAGATGAAATCTTCGAGAATGAAATAATTGGATAAAAAGGAAATGAGGAAATCATGACGAGACTTTGGGATGAAGATCCCAAAATTTGTGATAAAGAGAGATTTTGATGAAGTCTCATGGCTAAGACAAAATAAGCTTTTTGAAAAGACTCAGGTTTAGCCCTTAACTTGGATGGGACGACAATAGGCCAGAATGAAGTTCAGGTTTAACCCTTACCTGAATGGGAATGAAAAATATAGATTCCTCGTCAGAACGGGGAAACCATGATGGAACATTTTTGAAAAATACCTCGTGAGACGAGGCTCAAGTACAATCCTTACCTGAATGGATATGGAAAATATGGATTTCTCGTCGGAATGGGGAAACCATGATGGGATTGAAAGGAATACCTCATCAAAATGAGGCTCAGGTTTTACCCTTACCTGAATGGGAAGGAAACACCTCAAAAAATGAGGTCCAGGTTTAGCCCTTGACCTGAAAGGGGAATGGAGAATATGGATTCTTCGTGAGAATGGGGAAAACCCCGATGGGACTTCCAGATTTTGCACAAAGGATCCGAAAGGGGTTGCAAAATAGCAAGGAAAGTGAGATAACAGGAGGCAACTTTGGGAGATGAATAAGACAATTCTTTTGAAGAAGTATAAGGTGAAAATTTATCCATGTGAACAGATGAATAGGGCAACTCTTTCAAAGAGGAGTAAGGCAAAAAAAAAAATTGATAATGCGAAGGATGGACATGGTAATGTAGAGGCAATTCTTTTGACAATGCTAAAGAGGAATAAGATAACATGAGGCAATTCTTTCGACAATGCGAAAGACGAATAAGATAACATGAGGCAATTCTTTTGACAACACAAAAGAAGAAATAAGGAAAGATGAGGCAATTCTTTCGACAATACGAAAGATGAATAAGGTGATCCAAAGGAGCAGGGTGATTCTTTCGACAATGCGAAAGATGAATAAGGCGATCCAGAGGAGTAGGGTGATTCTTTCGACAATGCGAAAGACAAATAAGGTGATCTAAAGGTGCATGGCGATTCTTTTGACAACACAAAAGACGAATAAGGCGATCCGAAGGAGCAGAGTGATTCTTTT
Organism: Nuphar pumila; assembly: GCF_984573655.1. Lineage (NCBI taxonomy): Eukaryota > Viridiplantae > Streptophyta > Magnoliopsida > Nymphaeales > Nymphaeaceae > Nuphar > Nuphar pumila. The sequence goes on from NC_143251.1 coordinate 45,733,537, forward strand.
GACAATGCGAAAGAAGAATAAGGCAATCCAAAAGGGCAGGGCGATTCTTTCGACAATGCGAAAGACAGATAAAGTGATCCAGAGGAGCAGGGCGATTCTTTCAACAACATGAAAGGCGAATAAGGCGATCCATAGGAGCAGGGCGATTCTTTCGACAATGCGAAAGACGAATAAGGTGATCCAAAGGACTAGGGCGATTCTTTCAACAATTCGAAAGACGAATAAGGAGATCCAAAGGAGCAGGGCGATTCTTTTGGCAATGCAAAAGATGAATAAGGTGATCCAAAGGAGCAGGGCGATTCTTTTGACGATGCGAAAGACAAATAAGGCAATTCAGAGGAGCAAAGCGATAATTTCGACAACGCGAAAGATGAATAAGGAGATCCAAAGGAGTAGGACGATTCTTTCGGCAACGCGAAAGACGAATAAGGCGATCCAAAGGAGCAGGGCGATTCTTTCGACAATGCGAAAGAAGAATAAGGCGATCCAAAGGAGTAGGATGATTCTTTTGACAATGCGAAAGACAAATAAGGCGATCCAAAGGAGCAGGGCGATTCTTTCAACAATGCGAAAGACAAATAAGGCAATCGAGAGGAGCAGGGCGATTCTTTTGGCAACGCGAAAGATGAATAAGGCGATTCAAAGGAGCAGGGTGATTCCTTCGACAATGCGAAAAGGCGATCCAAAGGAGCCGGACAATTCTTTCGACAATGCAAAAGATGAATAAGGCGATCCAAAAGAGTAGGGCGATTCTTTCGACAATGCGAAAGATGAATAAGGCGATTCAATAGAGCAGGGCAATTTTTTCGACAATGTGAAAGATGAATAAGGCGATCCAAAGGAGCAGAGCAATTCTTTTGACAATGTGAAAGACAAATAAGGTGATCCAAAGGAGCAGGGCGATTCTTTCGACAATGCGAAAGATGAATAAGGTGATCCAAAGGAGCAGAGCGATTCTTTCGGCAATGTGAAAGATGAATAAGGCGATCCAAAGGGGCAGAGCAATTCTTTCTACAATGCAAAAGACAAATAAGGTGATCCAAAGGAGCAGGGCGATTCTTTCGACAATACGAAAGACGAATAAGGCAATCCAAAGGAGCAGGGCGATTCTTTCGATAATACAAAAGATAAATAAGGTGATCCAAAGGAGCAAGACAATTCTTTTGACAATACGAAAGATGAATAAGGTGATCCAAAGGAGCATAGCGATTCTTTCAACAATGCAAAAGATGAATAAGGCGATCCAAAGGAGCAGGTTGATTCTTTCGACAATGCGAAATAATGAGAAGGCAACACCAGGATATATCAAAATGGACATCAAGTTTTTACTTCATTTCAGGATTGCTAGAAAATATTGCCAAAATGATAAAAATTGCAGTTGATTCAAGGTAATTGAAAGTAAGCATATTTGTTTAAAAGATATTCACTCTTCTACCTATAGTATTACCTCTAACTGGGCTAACTTTGTAGAATCCAGAATCAAGGTCAAATTATTGTTGTTGGGTTTCTTCAAGGAGGCTATCCATTTTCTTGATATGATAAGAAATGAAATTTGTTCTCAACATCATAAAAGCAATTGGGTGGAAAGGATATTGATAAAAGAATTTCACATGAATAAAGACGATTCTTGACAATTTTGGCAGCTTGATATCTGGGATTTACCCATGATGATCTTTTTGCACTCTTTTTGAGACATAAAATTTAAGCTTTCTTAGGGTTTGGCGAGAATTTCATCGCATCAACCTTCAATTTGGAGATGCTCTGATTTTCTCTAGAAGGACATGTCACAAACTCCTTCAACTTGGAGATGATCTGAGTCTTCATTGGTCCCGAGAATAAGATTGATAATATTGTCTCTTTGATTGAAAATTTCTTTTGATGATAACATTGGCCAAATATCATTTAGGGATTGGCGGGAGGTTCATTACATCAGTCTTCAACTTGACGATAGTTTAAACTTTTCCTGAAAGGATACACCACATGCTCCTTCAACTTGAAGCTGATTCGAGTCTTCTTTGGCCCCGGGGGTCTGACTCATCCATTAGTCTTCAACCTGATGATGATTAAGAGATCCCTTTTGCAGATAGATAATTACAGCTTGATAATTGAAGAAATATTAAAATTGAGTGGATTCCTTTTTCTTTATCACCTAGGATATTGTTGCTGCCTTATTACCATAAGAATGATCTTTAAAAATGTGTCATAGTTATAATCAATATCAATCACTTATGGTTTTTTTATATCATTTAATTCTCCTTGCTAATCATATCAAGGATTTTTCTTCATCCTTTTGGTTGACCAATAGGAAATCTGAATTTTGAGTCCTTCTTCACAAAAGCTTCACCCTTTTGGAAAGAATACTAAAGGAAATTTGAGATAATTCTTTATGCAATAAAAGCTTGAGATCAATAACAATTTTTTATGTCAAATTGGCAAAATATTTTTGAAATCCTTGATGACAGAAATTGTTTAACATCGAGTTGACACATCCGTGGGATTCTGGAAGAAAGTTCAACACGACGTTGAACTCTGAAGGTAAATCCAATACGAAATTGGAATTCTGAAGGTAAGTTCTGGCACAATGCTAGATTTTGAAGGTAAATCCCACTCAGAAGTTGGTTTTGAAATTACATCTGAGCCTAAACTCGAATTTTGTAAGGAAAACTAGAAAATTTGAGTCAAAACTCGAGTCTTCAAAGGAGAACTAGAAAGTTTGGTTTTTAAGGAGAGAAAACTCGGGTCGAACCCCAAATCTTCAAAAGAAAACTAGACCAACTTGGATTTTGAACAAAAGAAAATTTGAGTCGAAACTCAAATCTTCAAAGGAAAGCTAGAAAGTTTGAGTCAGGGCTCAAATTTCAAAAGAAAACTAGAAAGTTCAGATTTTGAAGGAAAAAAAATTGAGTTAAAACTCAAATCTTCAAAGTAAAGCTGGAAAGTTTGAGTCGGGATTCGAATCTCAAAGAAAATTGGAAAGTTTAAATTTTGAAGGAAAGAAAACTCGAGTTAAAACTCAAATCTTCAAAGGAAAGCTGAAAAGTTCGAGTCAGGACTCGAATCTCAAAGGAAAATTGGAAGTTCAAGTCGAAACTCAAATCTTAAAGGAGAATTGGAAGTTCGAGTCAGAACTCGAATCTCAAAGGAAAATTAGAAGTTCAAGTCGAAACTCGAATCTTAAAGGAGATTTGGAAGTTCGAGTCAAAACTCGAATCTCAAAGGAAAATCTTTAATAAGAAGATTGAATTCTAAAAGTTGCTAGTGCAAGAACTGGGTTAAGAAATTGGCTCGATCTAGGATCAAAATTTTTGAAAATGACCAGTTCGAGGGCTGGGTTCCGAAAATGGTTCGATCTAAGATCAATTTTTTTGAAAATGATCAGTTCGAGGACTGGGTTCTGAAAATGGTTCGATCTAAGATCAAATTTTTTGAAACTGACCAGTACGAGCACTGGGCTTTGAAAAGGATTCAACTTGCAAGTTGAATTTAGAAGATAAAAAATTCTTAATTCAATAGAGCATCATAGTTAATTGTATGTGGTCTGCTTTCAAGATTATCCCCTTATCCTAAATGGGGATGAAAATTGAGTAGAATTGATGAAAAATCGATAAAAATTGGTAAAAGATTGATAAAATTTGATGAAAGATTGATGAAAATTCTGAATTCAATAGACCATCATAGTTAACTGTATGTGGCCTGCTTTCAGAATTATCCTCTTATCCTGAATGGTGAATGAAGAAATACCGCGTTAGAAGGAGGTTCAGGTTTATCCCTTAACCTAAAAGGGAAAGGAAGAAAGACCTCGAAGAATGAAGTTCAGGTTTATCCCTTTACCTAAGAGGGAAGAAGAAAATACCTCTTAAAAAAGAGGCTCATGTTTATCCCTTAACCTGAAAGGGAAGAAGGAAATACCTTGAAGGATGAGGTTCAAGTTTATCCCTTAACCTAAAGGGGAACCTCAGGTTTATCCCTTAACTTGAAGGGGAAATGAAAAATGTTGGAGAATTTTGAAGAAATCATGAAAAATGATTCAGGTTTAATCCTTTAACCTGAGGAGGAAGGAAATACCTCGAAGGACAAGGTTCAAGTTTATCCCTTAACCTGAAAAGGGAAATGAGGATTGATGAGAATTTATTAGAAATTGATGAAGAATTATTGGAGATTGATGAGAAATTGTTGACGAAAGATTTTGTTTGATCCTGCCTGCATACAAGATTTTTCAAAAGAAAGAATAATGATTTTTCTTTAAAAAAAGATGCCCCAGTATGATGGGGAAGGAAGAATAATATTTGAAGGTTTTTTGAGAAAATAGGAGAACTTGAAAATGGGATGTTTAGAAAAAAGAAATTTGGTAGAAATTTTGACAAAGAAGGAACCAGGTTGATAGTTTGAAAATGATATCCCATTACCAGAGATTGGGTCATCACAAAATTTGTGACAATTGAGTTGTCACTCCGTGGAGAGGAATAAACAACTAGAATATAAAGAGAGATGTTACTTTGAAAAGGATATCTCTTGACAAAAGAGATTTTATGTGAGAAGATAGAAGATTTAAATAAAACCGAAAGATATACTAGAAGATATGAAGAAGGAAAAGTTTAAAAAATAGATGGCAATATTTGAATATTTTGAAAAATTGCAGGCAGGATCGGAGAAATTGAAGAAATCAAAAGAAGAAGAGAAAATACACCTAGAGTTTTGAAAATCTAAGGAGAGTTTTAAAAAGGATTTTCAGGGTTTGGGAAATAGTTATGAAGAAATAAGGAAAAAGAGAAAATATATGCCTGGACTTTGAAAAATAGAAGAAGATTTCAAAACAAATATCTAGGGTTTTAGAAAATAATCTTGAAGAAATATGAAAAGAGAAATATATACCTAGACTTTGAGAAATACAGGAAAACCTTAAAAAGAATATCTAGGGTTTAAAAATTATTCTAAAGTAATAAAGGAAAAGAAATATATACCTAGATTTTGAGAAATGTAGGAAAATTTTGAAAAATATCTAGGGTTTAAGAAAATTATTCTGAAGAAATAAAAAAAGGGAAATACATACCTGGATTTTGAGAAAATAGAAGAAATTTTAAAATAAATATCCATGGTTTTAAAAATGTAAAGTAAATGAGAATTACAAGGTAATATCCGCAAAAGAAGCAAAGCTATACAAGCAATGATGCATAAAATAACACTCCCTAGAAGTTGACTCTAAATGCAATATTTGAAAAGGCTTGTAGGACCTTAATCTTAACGCTAAGGTTTTAACCATCTGATTTCAATCAAGATACACTGATATACTCAAGTTGAAGCTCAAAGTACGTGGCATAAGAATAACTCTTCAGTTCTAAGGTAATGGTTTTCCCAACATCCTTGAGCGCCTGCCGATATACTTTGGACTATGGCCTTTAGTATGTGATAGAGGAGTGTTAACCCAAATAAGTGGCCGAGTTATGAAACTCTTTCCCGAACTATGGTTCAGTGAAACAACCCCACAACGTGAAGACCTAGACAATATAGGTGAGGATGTTTTGAAAAATATGATCAACATGCAATAATATCAGATGGCTCTAATGCAAAGTCCTAGAGAGAAAGAGTTTTGAAAATCATAAAGAAGCACAGACTTGCATACATTGTTTACATTCAATCCCTAGATTGAGGAAAGTTGTATTTTAGACCTAAGTCTAAGTGAGCATGGATAAATCTCCTTAATATGGTCCTACCAAACCATACTTAATGCTATATGCATCATGTCATCTGGGTCAGAGTCTAGGCCCCTAAGGTTTGCATGAAATGAAGCTGACATTTGTAGAATAATGACTCAGACAAATTTAGACAAAGCAAAGGCATTAATTCGACTTGACGAAGATGAGTCCTATTATGGTCGCCACTTCTGTGATCGTTGCAATTTTTTTCCTCTTTTACCTCTTTTCCTTCCTTTTCTTTCAGCCTTTTTTCCTTTTTGAAGGGGAAAAAGAAAGAAGAGAAAGAAATAAGGAAGGAAGCTCTTTTGCAAGGTCTCCCTTGACCTTTATTTGAAAAAGATTTATTTTGAAAAATTACTCACCTCTGTTTTAAAATTTTGCTGGAAAAATAAAGAGACAGGATTCGCTCGTCAATATGAAGTTCAATCGTTCCTGGTGCCTTTACCAAAGGTAATTGAACCAAGGATCGAATTCATGCCTTTTGTTTTGCCTAAATTTGTCTAAGTGGTTATTCTGAAATCCTGAATGCACATTGAATCATGTTTGTGCTATGAAAATGCAAAGATGTATGCTTTGAGAAATGCTTCAGAAATTTTAGATTTTTCCTAGTGATTATGAAATAAGTTTGAAAATGTCCTTGAAGAAATGGTTCAGAGATTGAACTTGATTTGAAAATTTGGAATTTGAATCCAAAACTTGGATTCGAAGTGAATTTGAGATCTAAAAAAGGAATTTGAAATTTAGAAGTTGAAATCAATACTGAGATCAAAGATTGAAATGGAATTTTGATTTTGAGAGTTTTTGAAATTGAAATTTGAATTGAAAAGGAAGATTTGAAATCGAAAATGAATTTTAGAAAAAGAGTGAAATTTGAAGAATAAAGATTGGATTTGGAGTTGGAATTTGAAATAAACGTTGAAATTGGATTTCGAAATTGAATTTAGGATTTGAAATTGGACTTGGCAATTGAAATCAGAATGAAATTTGAAAGTTGAATTGAATTTTGAAATTGGAATATTGAATTGATTTTAGAATTTGACTTGGTGTATGAAATCGGAATTGAATTTGAAGATTGATTTAAAAATTCAAAGTAAATATCAAAATTTGATTTGGAATCTCAAAGTGAATTTTAAAACTTTGATTAGAGTTGAATTAAAACTCAGAATTTGAAATAGAATTCAAAAATATCATATGTCATATACGTTTTAGGTCTCATATGCATATACACTTTCATATGCACATTTTCGTATACATTTTCATATGCATTTTAAGTTATGTAAATACATATGCATATACACTTTCATATGTATTTCATCATATGCATAAACATTTTGCATTTTCATATGTATTTCAACAAATGCATCTTCATATGCATTTTAGCAGATGCATTCTCATTTCAGCATATGCATTGCATATACATTTTCATATGCGTTTCCACATATATATGTTCATATGCATCTCAATATGTGCATTCTCATATGCATTTCAGCTTATGCATTGCATTTGCACATACATATGTATTTCCTCATATGCCTTTCATGTGCATTTTCCATTCCATTTCAGCATACCATATGCATTTTTCATCTTAGCATAGGCATATGCATTTTCATTTAGTATAGGCATATGCATTTCTATTCTAGTATAAGCTTAAACATTTTATTTTAATATAATTATATGTATTTTAGTTTTAGCATAATATTTGCATTTTCCTCTCGCATTTTTGCTGCTTTGTGTTATTTTGTGTTTTGCTGGGAAGCATTGAAGACCCTGATTTCTTGTCCTAGATTAAGAAATTTCAATATTCAGTTTCAATTTAGGATTGCAATAACTCATATTAATGAGAATTTCTATTTTTCTGTTTAGATTAGAATGGATGAGCATGTAGTTATATTTTAATTTTCATAATCAGTTTTTTTCAAAAAGAGCATTATGGTGAAACACGAATGACACGTGCACCATTCTAATAAAAGGTAGATAACCCTAAGTAAATTATTCACATTTATGGCCATAGTCAGAATGTGAACAATACTTAGGATTTTTATCTTTTATGGAATAAAATTTGACCTACACTTTAGGTCCTTTCTGAAAAACATCATATTTTCTAAAATAGACATCGTTTTCTTCCTCTATTAGAATTTAAAATATAAATTGATTTGAAATATATTTATGGCCATAGTCATGAATATATTAAAATTTTAATTTTTTTAAATCCTATAAATGCACAAAATTTATTTTATTCCTTTTAAGAATTGAAATATAGATTAAATTAGAATATGTTTGTGACCATAGTCATGAATGTATTAAAATTTAATCTTATTTTAATTCTATTAAAGAATGAAATTTGCTTTTAAATTCCAAATTCAAATAAAACCTTTTGTATAGAACTACATCATTATTTTTCATCTTTTTCAAGTTATTTCAAATTATTTTCAAAAATTCCAAATGATGTTCAAAATAAATTTTCAAAAACAAAAACAATTTTCATTTCTGAATTCAAAAGCCATTTTCGATTTCCATTTATAATTTTAGATTTTTCTTCATTTTCTTTTTATTTCATTTTCAATTTCATTCAGTTTTAAAATTTGTTTCAAATTCCAAATTCGATTCTTGTTTCTAAAAACTTTCCATTTTTGAATTTCTTACTTTTAACTTGGAATTCCATTTCAATTTTAGATATTAAGTTGAAAATTCTTTATTCCTTTTCAAGATTCCCAACTTCAAATTCTATTTTCATTTCAGGTTCAATTTCAAAAAATTTGAATTTTATTTTAATTTGCCATTTAAATTCTAAACCAAAATTCTGAAATTCATTTCAGAATTCTCAATTCAATTTCTAAATTCAATTCTGATTTCAAACATCAAATCAAATTTTAGAATTACTTCAAAATCTCAATTTCAAATCCTGATTTGATTTCAAAATCCATTTTAGAAACAAACTCCATTTATCAATTTCAAAATTCCAAACTCAGTCTTTTGATTTCCAATATCACTCTTTTAATTCCACTTTTTTCAATTTCAAAATTTCGTTTTTCAATTCAGATTTCGAATTTCCATACCCTTAAATCTCAAAATTCTATTCCAGTTGCAATTTCAATTCTTTCTCCTTAAATTCCTAATTTCATTTTCTGATATCAAAATCCATTTCAATTACAAGTTCAAAGTTTAGATTCAAAAAATTTAAATTCCAAATCAAGTTCAATTTCTAGATCATTGAGATATTTTCAAACTTGTTTTAAAATCACTTAGAAAACCCAAATTTTTGAAATATTTCCAAAAGCATACATCACAACACAAGAATGATTCTATGCGCATTTAGGATTTTAGAATAATCACTTAGATAAATTTAGGCAAGTCAAAAGGCATGAATTCGATCCTTGGTTCAATTACCCCTGGTAAAGGCGCCAGGAACGGTTGAACCTCGTACCGACGAGCGAATCCCGTCTCCTCATTTTTTTACGAAATTTCAAAACAGAGGCGAGTAATTTCAAAACATAATTTTCAAAAGGTCAAGTGAGACCTTGCAAAGAGTTTTTCTTCTTCTCTCTTTCCCCTCAAAAGGCAGAAAAGAAAAAGAAAAATTTGTGCAACGATCATAGGTTTGACGACCGAGATGGGACCCGTCTTCGTCTTGTCAAATTTATGCCTTTGCCTTGTTTAAAATTGTCTAAGTCATTATTCACAAATGTCGGCTTCATTTTTATGCAAAACTTAGAAGCCTAGACTCTGACCCAACTGACATGATGCATATAGGATTAAGTATGGTTTGGTAGGACCAAATTGAGGAGATTTATTCTTGTTCACTTAGACTTAGGTGTGAAATACAAGCCTCCTCAATCTAGGGATTAAATGCGAACAATGTATGCAAGTTTGTGCTTCTTTATGTTTTTCAAAATTCTATTTATTTAGGACTTTGCATTAGAGCCATCTGATTTCTTGCATGCTTGAATAATATTTTCAAAATATCCCCACCTATATTGTCCCAGTCTTCATGTTACTGGGCTGTCTCACTGAACCATAGTTCGGGAAAGAGAATCACAACTGGGCCACTTATTTGGGCTACCCCCCCTGCCACGTACTAAGGGCCATAGTCCAAAGTATATCATCAGGTGCTCAAGGATGTTGCAAAAACCATTACCTTAGAACCGAAGAATTATTCTTTTGCCACGTACTTCAAGCTTCGACTTGAGTATATCGGTGTATCTTGATTGGATTCAGATAATCTGAACCTTAGAGTTAGGATTAAGATCCTACAAGCCTTTTCAAATATTGCATTTAAAGTCAAACCTTTTAGGGAGTGTTGTTTTGCGTATCCTTGTTTGTACAACTTTTGTAATGCTCACTTATTTCTTATATTTCTTTGTATTTTTTGGACTAATTTTTCCTAAAAACCCTGGGTATTTTTTTTAAAATTTCCTTTCTATTTTCAAAACCTGGGTGTACATTTTCTTTCGCTTTCTTTATTTTCTTCAGATCAATTTTTCTCAAAACCCTAGAAATCCTTTTCTAAATTTTCCCTTGATTTTCAAAATTCCAGGTGTATATCTTTTCTTCCTTATGGATCTCAACTTCTTCAAATTTCATCTTCTATTTCACAAAGTCCTGCATTTTATCTAATCGTTTTTTATTTTTTGATGGTGTCCAATTCACTTGATACTATCTTTCCTAAGGACCATATCTTATATGAGATAAGGCAGGGATTCCTAGACCATCGAGCCATTCATGCTCTTTCCTTCTTCCCTTGGTGGTATTATTCTTGGTTTGCCACCTTCTCACATATGTTCCCAGACCATCTGGATGACTGTGGATTGGAGCTGACATCGGCAGTAGGCAAACAAATCATTAATGGCAATTTGATTCAAGCCTTGGTAGAACAGTGGAATCCGCGTACCTGCACATTTTGGTTTCCATGAGGAGAGATGACTTCGTTGATGGATGAGTTCAATGTCGTCATGGGACTACCGGAGCCAGAGGGTCAGCCAGATGATCCCGTCGAGCAGCAGTTCCTGATCAATGTCAAAGGGGTGGATGTTTGAGATGCCTTAGCCAGAGCAATCGGGAGTAGATCTTGACCACTCACTGAAATGAATGGAAGTCAATGCATCGATCTATTTAGGCTCTATCGAAAGTATGGGGCATACGAGAAAGTTGATACCTTGTCCCGAGTAACCAAGAAAAGGATTCAACATGCCATGATTCTATGAACAGTGGGATTAACTTTCTTTCAAGACATCCAGAATCTTGTTGATATCAGAGATTTTCAACTCCTGCGAAGGTGGCAAAGTCGACAGACCCATCGTCTCTCAATTTTCATGTCCACCTTAGCTTTCCTTTACCAAGGTTTGTCTCGCTTTGCTCTCGGAGAGACTATCTTGATAGAAGGATGTATCTATGCCTTACAGTCATGGTTTCTGCGACATGTATCATCAAAAGCCAGTTCATTCAGATTCATTAACAAGAAGCCACAATCCACTCTTCAATATCAAGCCTTGATCAAAAGTCTGCATCAAGAGGAAATCATTTGAGACTACTTTAACCAGCAGAAATCAGTTCCTCGCTACACCTATGCATGTGGCAAGCGCTACTGATTACTTGGTCCGTTCTTCTGTGTCGATTATCATCCAGAAAGGTATCTCATGCAGTTTTCACAGTAGCAGATTTATGTCAACACTCATTTTTCAATGGGTATTATGCCAAAATTTGATCTACAATCAGATCAGTGGTCCGAAGAATACCATGCGACCAAATATAATTGGGATTCCTTCATTACTCTTTCTATGTTTCTGGGACCCAATGTATCTTTTGAATATCAAGAGTGGTGGCAAACTGTCTGCCCACCCTCTCTTTGTCTTTGATTTGGCATCAATAAAAATTATTTTACTTTTTCTCTCAAATTTTAACAATCTTGATTTATTTCAATTGCGTACTAGTCACATTTTTGTGATAACCTCATCCCCAGAAATGGGGTATTCTTTCCAAGTGACAATTCAATATTCATACTTTTTCATCATGGTTGATGATCTTGCCTAGGTAGCAAGGCACATTTTTCAGTTGTTATGAAAATAACAACACAATGGTCACATTTTGTGTGACGACCCAATCCCTAGTAATGGGATAATTTTCTTAAATTATCAACTAAATCTCTAATTCTTCCTTTACCCAAATCTTTTATTATTAAATCATCTTCAGCAGTCTAACCCTTCTTTGTCCTGCAGCGAATTTTGGCATTTTCAAATGGTCCAAACAAGGTCAGGGAGAAGAACAGTTCCGTCTTAGCGCAATCTGGACAGTGACAAAGATATGAGTCCCCCGATGTCAGAAAAAAGGTAGAGTCAGCCGGAAGATGACGATAATGACCCATCGATGTATAAGCTATTTTAAAAAATGATGAACAAGATGCTGACTGAACAGGCTAAGGAAGAAACCAACAAGGCTCTTATAAAAAAGAAAACCAAGGGCAAGGCAATTAAGAGACATATCAAAATTGCCAAAAAGAGAATTAAGATTGACAGCACTTCAGAGGAATCATATTCAGCGGAAGAAATCTTGGATGATAAACAAGAAATACCTTTCCCAACCTATCCTGAGCCCAAAAGGTATATACCTGAACCGGAATTTCTCAGAAAACCAAAAGTATAACCAATTGAGGACCCTGTCCAAATACAGTTGAAAGAGATGACCAGGATGGTCAAGGATTTATATGCAAGAGACAAGGGTAAAAGGGTCTATACAAGCGAGGATTTCTACGATGGGCTAGAAGGTGATGACCACTTAGGAGACCTCCCAAGGAAGTTTATCAAGTTCGATGGATCTGGTGACCCTAAGGCACACTTAGCAATGTTCTTTGCTGAATGTGCCAGATTCAAGAGAGATAACTGCGCCCTATTTCTGTGCTTCCCTCGCAGTCTGGAGGGAACCGCAACCAAGTGGTATGCTGAGCATGTTAATCCTATCAAACTATGATAGTTTGATAAAGTTGTTAATATGTTTATTGAAAGATTCTTGTTCAATATAGAAGCTCTGCCCACTCTGAACCATCTATGTAATTTAAAACATAAAAATAATGAGAAAGCCCGTGATTTCATCCACAGGTGGAGGTCTATCTGCAATAAGATGAGGAATTCAATCTCGGAGGAGCACGCACTTAAAATCATTTTGAACTTTGCCCAACCATTGAGAAGCTTGATTTCCCCATCCCCTTCTCGGTCCCCTCTTCTCGATCCTTTATTGAGTTGACATAACGAGCATAATGGCTCAAAATGGGGATGGAGAACAGAGTATATGAGGGCATTACTATTGTGAAGAGTGGTCAAGATGCCAAGAAGAAGGCCCACTTCACCTATTCTACTGATTCTTCCAGCAACAAAAACAAAAAGAATAATCACAACAACAGTGCAGAAGGATTCAAGGGTTAGAAAGGGAAGTTTTTCAAAAATAATGATAAGCCTCTGCAGCCCAACCCACGACAGAAAGACAAAGTTCAAGAAAAGCCTAAGCACAAAGATTGGGGTAACAATCAAAAGTTTACACCTCTGGACCAACCCTTGGAAAAGGTCATGGACTACATGTTGGCCCAAGGAATGATCAAATTTCCCAGGATCGCCGATCCCCCGATAATCATGGGAAAATTTAAGGAACAGTTCTGCAAATTCCACAGAGCTATGAGACATGACACTGAACATTGTTTCATCCTCAAAAACATTGTTCAGGATTACATCGACCAAAATCTTTAGGTAGAGGCCGAGGAAGAAGAAAAGCCAGCTATCCTAGCAACTCCTTTCCCAGACCATACAACTGCAGTAGTTACAAAACAACTCTTTCAACCGCAGGATCATATCTGGTCATGTTCTCAGGAAGACATCCTATCCCAGCATCAAGTCTTGGTGCTCCAGTCTCAGCTTGCTGGAAGAAAGTTGAACATTATGTTAGCATTAGGCAAAGCAAATTTGGCAGTTGATCCCACAAAAATACCAGTCAATACAGTTAAGAAAATCCCAGCCTTCTTGCAGAAATTCATCAAGAAGCAAGAAACATAAGGAGATTGCGCAAACTTAGTTCAGAAGCCGATCACCGCCCTATCCAATGTGTCCATTTTTGAATTGGCGCGTGCTCTTACAAAGCACTAGAAAATTCTGTATGATTTGCTAAGAAAAATCAAGGTAAATCCAAGTACCACTCTGAAAGATATGGCATAAATCGTCAATCAGGCAATGACGAATGCACCTATTACTTTCTCGGACAATGATTTGCCAAGACCTTATACTTTTTACAATAATGCTTTATATATCATGGTAAAAACTAGAGAAATGATAGTTCCTTGTGTACTTGTCGATAGAGGCAGCAACCTCAATATCTGCCCAGAGGTAACCGCGAAAGCATTGGGCCTGAAAGAAGAAGAGTATATGCCAGACCCAATTACCATTTACGACTTTGACAACCATGGTCAGACGGCTAAAGAAAAAATCTTTCTTGAAAATTTTATCAATTATTCAGTACACAATGTGATTTTTTATGTTGTCAATGTACCACTCACCTACAATCTCTTACTTGGGCGCACTTGGATTCATAATGCCAATGTTGTTCCTATAACCCTGCATCAGTGCGTTAAATGGTCGAGAGGAGGAAAAAACACCACCATCATGGGCGAAGACACTAAAGAAAGGCTGCCATAACCTATGATTCATCACCCAACATTTACAGTGGACATCCCCAACATCCGAGAGAGTGACAAAATCAATCTCAGTGAAACCTTGGAGATGCTCAAGTTGAAAGAGATACAACCTTCAGAGAATGTGACAACAACTGTCCAATGGCAAGGACCACAATTCTTCAAATTGGGAGGGCATATTGACTACTACCTCTTCAAAGATCATCCATTATTCCCTCAATTCTCCAAGACCAAAAGGACATTCAAACTTCTACTGAAGCATGACTACCAGCCTTTCCGAGCGATGGACAAGAATGAGGATGGCAGAGTGGAACCAATCATCCCCACTCGATGCTCGACCAAGGCAAGATTAGAGTTCACCGGTCGAGAATTCAACAAGAAAACCGTATTCATCAAGGGGGCAAAATAAGAGAGACAAATGCCAAAGTTTTCTGTTTTCTTCCTTTTTCCTTCAGTCATCTTGTAGGGACAAGTCAGTCCCAATCTTTTGTGTCTTTTTGGGTCAATACTGGTACATATTCAGTCCTTGTCATCAATTTTCTTATCAATAAAAAAGTGATGTTTTCTTCATATCTTGATGCCCCATCTCTCTTATCTCTATGTCATATTCTATGCTTTCCAATAAATTTGAGGTTTGTGGTCTCTCTTAAAAAAACCCTGCTTTTTCATTTTCAGGATTGCTAAAGCATGCCTCCCAAATCAATAAAAAAGCTCGTTATCAATCCATTTTTTTTTTCAAAATAACTCCAAGCCAACTAGGATTCATAAGGTAAAGGCAAGAGCAGAGGTTAGCAAGGCAACAAAACAGATTGAAGAGGCAGCAGAGTTTGACTCAACTATTCAAGAATTGCTAGAATTTGCTCACATTTAGAGGCAAGATGAACCATCATCCTTGGTACAGGATTCAACCGAGGATATTAATATTGGCTTAGAAGACAATCCTAAGATCCTCAAAATTGGTTCTAGCATGAATAAAGATGAGAAGGCAAAACTCATCCATTTTCTCAAAAAGCACCAAGAAGTCTTTGTATGGACTTACGAGGATATGCCTGACTTGGATCCCAAGTTGGTTGAGCATCGTCTCAGGTTAAAGCCAGATTCTAAACCAATCAAGCAGAGGTTAAGGAAATTAGATCCTCGAATTGAGCAACAAGTCAAGGAAGGACTTGAAGATTTGCTAAAAGTAGGATTCATTTGAACCATTGATTATCCAGATTGGCTGGCAAATATTGTGGCAGTTCTCAAAAAGAATGGCAAAGTCCGAATATGTATGGATTTCAGAAATCTCAACAAGGCCACCCGAAGGATGATTATCCACTCTCCAACATTGATCTTTTGATCGATAGCACAACAGGTCATGCCATGTTTTCCTTTATGGATGGATATTCAGTTTACAATCAAATCAAACTGGTCGCTCGTGACCAGTCAAAAACTTCTTTCACTACACCTTATGGTACTTTTTGCTACACAGTCATGTCATTCGGGCTCAAGAATGCTGGAGCAACTTATCAGAGGGCGATGACCGTTATTTTTCATGACTAAATGCATAAGACCATGGATGCTTATGTGGATGACATCCTGTTCAAATCCAAAGAAGAAGAGGATCATCTTGATGCTCTTGGTCAAGTCTTTGAAAGACTTATTCTCTACAAATTGAGACTCAACCCTCATAAATGCATTTTCGGGGTAGAATCAGGTAAGCTACTTGGCTTCATAATCAACAAGAAAGGAATAAAGATGGATCCTGCTAAAGCAAAAGCTATCATCGATATGCCGCCACTGACCAATCTCAAGGAATTGTGAAGCCTCCAAGGGCGCATTCAATTCATTCGTCGGTTCATATCCAATTTAGCAATGAGATGTGAACCTTTAAATCATTTGCTCAGGAAAGGAGTGAAGTTTGAATAGGGGCCAAAATGTCAGCAGTCATTCGAGTGCATCAAGCAATATCTTCTTAATCCACAAGTTCTGAAGCCACCAGAACTTGAAAAGTCACTTCTGTTATACATTTCTGTCAATCAAAGTGCCTGTGGTGGATTTCTTGCACAATATGAAGAATGCAGTCTAATAGAGCACGCCATCTACTACATGAGTAAAACCTTTGTCGATTATGAAAAGAAATACTCTCAGATGAAAAAGACATGTCTAGCTCTAGTATGGATGTGCCAAAAATTAAGACATTATTTGTTGGCATCCGAAGTCAAGCTTCTATTAAGGCTCAATCCTCTCAAATACATTCTTGAACAACCATTTCTCAATGGGCGAATTGATAAGTGGCAAGTTCTTATGATGTAATACGACTTAAAATATGTTTCTCAAAAATCAATCAAAGGACAATTCATAGCTGACCAACTGACAAATTTTCCCCTTACAGAAGAAATTAAAGCAAAAGATGATTTTCCTGATGAGCGCATCTACAATATCCAACAATCTCTAATTTGGAATTTATTTTTTGATGGCTCTAAAAACATGGTTGGCATAGGGATCAGAATCTTACTGGTCACACCTGAGAAAGAAATGATTCCTTATTCTCTCAAGCTCAGTTTTCAATGCACTCATAATATGGCCGAGTATGAAGCTCTAATAAAAGGCCTAATAATTTTACAGAATTTCAACATCAAAAGAGTGTCTGCTTTTGGCGACTCATTGCTCGTTGTCAGTCAGGTCAAGGTTGAGTGGCAAGTAAAGGATTAGAAATTAATTCCCTATCAGAAAAATGCTTCAGCCCTCATCGATAGCTTTGAGGAATTTTAACTCAATCATATCAAAACAGAATACAACCAAATAACCGACGACTTGGCCAGTCTGAGCTCCATCATGTCTTTCAAAGGAAGTGAATCCTATTGTTCGTTTGAAGTCGATAGACTTGATCAACCTGCCTTCATTTCAGTCATTCAAATAAATCAGGCCGAGCAAAAGAAGAAACCTTGGCATCAAGATATCAAGGATTTTATCAAAATTGGTGAATTTCTACCAAAAATGCCAAAAAGAGAAAGACATGCAATCCAATGCATGTCTGCCCGATATTTCATCCTTGTCGATGTCCTTTACCACCACAGATTCAGTTCTGAGTATGCCAAATGCTTAGACAAAGATGGAGCTATGGAAATTATCCAAGAGGCCCATGAAGGTATTTGCGGTGGCCATGTTGGTTACCAAACTCTAGTCAAGCAGATTATTCGAGCAGGGTATTATTGAAAAATCATGCAACAAGATTGCTACCAATTTGTAAAGAAGTGTGTTAAATGCCAGATGCACATGCCTTCCATTCATGCTCCAGCCGCATATTTGCAATCTGTTGTTTCTTCGTGGCCGTTCTCTATGTGGGTTGTCGATGTTGTGGGCCCAATTACTCCTGCTTCCAATGGTCACAAATACTTTTTTGTCGCAACAGAATATTTTACCAAATGAGCTGAAGCTATCATTCTTTGTACAATAGAAGGCTGTCATGTGGTTTCTTTCATTCAAAAAAACATTCTTTGCCGTTTCGACATACCGCATGACATTGTTTTAGATAATGGTAGCAACTTTAACAATGAGAGGATGAAGATTTTCTGTTTAAAGTTTAGAATTCATCATCATTTTTACCTCCCTATTATCCTCAAGGGAATGGTTAGGTATAGGCCATTAATAAAATCCTGATCCGCATTTTGGAGAGAACTGTGGAAACGAGCCGTGATTGGCACGAGAAAATCCATGATACACTCTGGGCCTACCGAACCACTATTCGGACTCCAACCAATGCTATTTCTTAAGAACCTGTCTATGGAACTGAGGTAGTGTTGCCTCTCCATGTTTAAAAGCTTGCCCTCAAATTTGCGTCACTCTTGGAATTGCCATTTGATCAGTATCAGCAACAGAGGTTGTCACAACTTGATCTGTTGGATGAAAGAAGGCTCAAGGCAGCCGAGCTTGCTCAATCTTATCGTCAGAGAATAGCCTCACATTATGCTAAATATGTCATCAAGAGAAAATTTCGAGTTAATGATTTGGTCCTCAGGTCAATGGCTCACCTCAAGCATCGTCCGTGAGGCAAGTGGTCACCGAATTGGAAAAGGCCCTTACGTGGTTAAGGAAGCATTACCCCGCAATTCATATCGTCTGATAAATGCAGATGGAGTGGAGTTGTCGGATCCTATCGATGCCTTACATTTGAAGAAATTTTATACTTAAAATGTTTACTCCATCCTTTATACTCTTCAAAGAGTCTTCTTCAATAAACAATGATATTTTATTTTCAACCTTCTTCTCTTCTATACTAGGGCATCTTTTATGGAAATTCATTTTTTTCTTCAAAATTTCCATATGCAGGCAAAATTCAAGTAAAATTCTTCATCAATTTCCTTTTCCACCCTATTCAGGATAAGGGGCAATCCTAAAACATTATTTTCGCTCATAACATCCTGTGGACATATAGGATTGAGAGGGTTTTTCACCATCAATTTTTGTCATCTCTTGATTAGTTTCTTCTCATTCCCATTCAGGATAAGGGATAATCCTGAGACCATATCACCATGAACAATGCAACTTAGTTCAAATTGTGAACTATATTGGGACAAGAATCTCAGTAAAATGTCCCATCACCAAGAATCCTCATAAGATTCATAATCTCCATATTCAGTTTATAATACCGATTTTTCTCAAAAATTTTGATCTCAGTTCGAATCCTCCTCTAAAAACCAGTCCTCGTACTAGACATTTTAAAATTTTCGATCTTAGATAGAATCATTTTCAAGACCTAGTCCTCGTATTGGTCATCTTTAAAAAAAAATGATCTTAGATCGAACCATTTTTAAAGACCTAGTCCTCGTACTGGTCACCTTCCAATTTGTTTTTTGATCTTAGATCGAACCATTTTCAAAGACCTAGTTCTCATACTGGTCACTTTCCAATTTTTTTTTTTTGATCTTAGATCAAACCATTTTTAAAGATCTAGTTCTCGTACTGGTCACTTTTCAAAAAAAAAAATCGATCTTAGATCAAACCATTTTCAAAGATCTAGTCCTCGTACTGATTATTTTCAAAAATTTTGATCCCAGATCGAGTCATTTTCAAAGTATCCAATCTTAGGTCAAACCAATTTCAAAACCGAGTCCTTGAACTGGTCATTCTCAAAAAAAAAATTTGATCATAGGTCGAATCATTTCCTAAACCCAGTCCCAACGCTGGTCATTTTCAAATTTTTTTATCTTAGGTCAAACCTAATTTTCTAAAAAAAAAACAGCCCTCGCACTGGCAATTTTTGAGGATTCGATTTTCAGATGAAACACTTTTCTTCAAAATTCCAGCCTTCGAGCTGATCGAACTCCCAAATTCAATTGCTTGCTTTATAATCAGGCCTCCGGGATGCAATTTCTCAATTCTATCATTTCCTAACCTTCGGGATGCAATTTCTCAATTCTATCATTTCCTAACCTTCGTGTTGCAATTTCTCAAATTATATCATTTTCTCAACCTTCGTGTTGTAAATTCTCAATTTCAATTATTTTCTTCCAACCTCCAGGTTGCGATTCTGCCAATGATGGTCCTTCAACCTTCGAGTTGAACCCATCTTCAAGTTGGCCCAATATCTCAATCAACCGATTTCACTTGCGAAGAACCCTTTCTGACAGGGAGAGTTTGAGGGAGCTCGTTCCTCTCAAGCAACCCATTTCTTTCTTTCGTTCGCAAGAGCCCCATTTTCAGGGAGAGTTTGAAGGGACTCATTTCTTTGTGAACCATTTGCAAAACAACGATTCTTATTTTACCCAAAGAAACCCTTTCATATAGGGAGAGCTTCGATGAAAGCCTGTTTTCTTTTGTGCCCCCCCCCCCCACAATTTTTTATTTTGGCCTCCCCGTCATAAAGGATCCTTTTCTAGGAAGAGTGTGATGAACTCATTCCTCTATGATATATTTTCTGACTCATTTCTGTCCGCCTTTCCATAAGAGAAGCCTAAGATTAGGAAGTTTTGATGAAAACTTAATTTCTCTTTGAAAGTTCTGTTTTGCAAACACCTTCTCTTTAGGGAAAAGAGGAGTATTTCTTGTCGCCCCATTCAGGTCAAGGGTTAAACCTGAGCTTCTCTTGGGGAAAAGAGAAGTAATTTCCAGCCATGGACTTATCAATTTGACATTAGGCAATTCTTTCACTAAGGATTCTAAGACATTTTGCCAATTTGTTACTAAAACTATCTGTTGATTTCAAAATTCTTATTGCACAAAAGAATCACCTCCAAAATTACCTCTAGTATCCCTTTCAAAAAGGTGAAACTCTTTATGAAAAAGAGCAAAATTCAATTCTTTTTTTTGCTGGTCAATCAAAAGGATGAAGGAAAAATCCCTGATATGACCACAAAAGAACATTCAATGATTCTAAAAAGCCAGAAATGAATTGATATTGATCATAAATATGGCACATTTTTAAAGATGATTCTTCTGGCAATAAAGCAGTGGAAATATCCTCAACGATAAAGAATTCACTCCATTTTTTTCAATAATACAAGCATAATTGATTATTTGCAAAAGGGATCTCTCTACTATCGTCAAGTTGAAGATCAGTAAGACAAGTTAGACCCCTGAGGACAAAGAAGATTCAGACAATCTCCAAGTTGAAGGAGCATGTGATAGATCCTTCCAGAGAAAGTTCAAATCTTTGCCAAGTTAAAGGCTAATGTGACGAACCTCCTAACAAACCCTAAAAGATATTTGATTTATGTTATCGTCAAAAGATTTTCAATCAAAGAGACAATGTCATCAATCTAATTCTTGGGGACAAAGAAGACTCGGATCACCTCTGAGTTGTAGGAGCGTGTGACGTACCCTTTCAAAGAAAATCAAAACATCTTTGAGATGAAGGATGATGTGATGAACTTCTCACCAAACCCCAAGAAAGCTCAATTTCTATGTCTCAAAAAGAAGGCAAAAAGATCATCATGGGAAAATCTTAGATATCGAACTGTCGAGATTGACAAAAATTGTCTTATGCAAAGTTCTTTCATCAATGTCTTTTCATCATTTACTTTTATGAAACTGAAAATAATTCCTCTATTTTCATATCAAAGAAATGGATAGCTTCCTTGAAGAAGCCCAATAGCAACAAAATTTGAATTTGACTCTGGATTCCATAGAGTTAACCTCGTTGGAGGAAATACTCTGGGTAAAAGAAGGAATATCTTCTGCACATACATGCACATTTTTTTAACATTTGAATCAACTATAGTTTTACCTTATTGGCAACATTTTTAGGCTATCCTAACGTAAAATAAGAACTTGATTTCCTTTTGATATATCTTGGCAACCCATTTTTTATCCCTCTTTAGGACTTGATAATAGGACTTTTCAAGATCCTTCCCTTTTGTTTAATTTGAGCGCTCATGCTCTCAGATCCACACATTTTTAAGCTATCCCACCATATATAGTTGTTTTTCAGGTTCAAGATCGAACCTGGTTCCACAAAAGGTCATTTCAAAAGCTCATTTTAGTCTCAGTCATGAGACACCCCATTCCAATCCCCTTTCCAAAGCTTTAGGAACCCCCATTTTTCTTACCTTTTGCAATCCCTTCCGGATTCTTTGTGCAAAATCCAAAAGTCCCATCACAGATTCCTCATTTTGATGAGGAATCCATATTCTTTCTTCCCGTTCAGGTAAGGGTTAAACCTGAACCTCATTCTGATGAGGTATATTCTTTCATTCTCATTCAGGTAAGGGTTAAACCTGAACCTCATTCTGACGAGGTATATTCTTTCATTCTCGTTTAGGTAAGGGTTAAACCTGAACCTCATTCTGATGAGTTATATTTCTTTCTTCCTGTTCAGGTAAGGGTTAAACCTAAACCTCATTCTGACGAGGTATATTTCTTTCTTCCCTTTCAGGATAAGGGCTACACCTGAATCATTTAAAAAAAGGACATCTCTCAGAAAGCTATTCAGTCTCAATCATGAGACATTCCAATCAATCCCTTTTCCAAAGCTTTAGGGAATCTCATTTTCATTTTTCATGCCTCTGGCCGCCTCATTCCGATGAGGTATTTTCTATTCCCGGTCAGGTTAAGGGTTAAACCTGAACCTCACCCCCACGAGGTATTTGTCATCCCATCCAGGTTAAGGGCTAAATCTGAGTCTTTTCAAAAGGCTTATTTCGTCTCAGTCATGAGACTTTCTTCAAAATCTCCTTTTTCACAATTTTTAGGGCCTTCATCCAAAAGTCCCATCATGATTTCCTCATTCTTCTTTATCAGAATCATTTTCACAATCAATGTCTTCCACACTCAGTTCAGATTTTATGACTAGGGCATTTTTATTTTAAAAAATTCGATGTGTTTTCTTTGCCACTAAGCTCGACTTTCAACCAGCTTAGCAGCAAAGAGGGGCATCTATGAACACCCTAATTTTTTTAAAGTTTCAAAATTTCCCTTTTTTTCCCTAGGACCCACCTTCTGAGCCAGTCAGAAGGGAAATCAGGCCAATTTCTAATTATTTCTCGGATTCACTTCCTTGTTGAAGATCTGAAGCCCAATTTCATTTTCTACACTTGACCCAATCTCGAATCCAGATCAGATATCCAAATCCAATTTTGAGCTTGATTCTCCTATTTTCAATTCAAAATCTAAAAATCCAAAATCAATTTTTTGAATGGCTCAGACATTTTATTCAGATCCAATCTTTATTTGGATCCATTCTTCTCAGCTTTACTCAGTTCGAGATCCAAACTCAATATTTACTCAAAACTTCAGATCCAGATCCATTTTGAAGCTCAATTTTTAAAATTAACTATGTTATTTCACAAACCCTCCTTTTGAAAAATCCTTAAATTTCAAAGCAAATATTTTACAAAATCTTTTAAAAACTTCATTTGGATCCCCTCCCTTGTATTTTTAGGTTTTTTTCCTTTTCTTTCAAAAATATAAAAAGGGCAATTTTAGAAAGTAACTTTGCCCCCCTTTGAAAATCCTCGTAACTAAAACCTTTTTCTTGAAAATTTTTAAAAGCTTGAGGGGGCATTTTTTGAAAAAAAATGTAACAACTTCCCCCCTTTATAAACACCATCGAAGGAGCATTGCAAACGGACATTCGAGCCTTGCAAGTAGCTCCTGATTTCTCATCTTCTCCCTCTTTCCTTTTCCCTTCCTCTCTTCTTCTCTTCCCCTTTTTCTCTATTTTCTTTTCTTGTTTAGTGAAGGAGCTCGGTCCAGCCCCAGCATACGAAGGAAACACCACCTCCTCACAATCAATCCACGGTGAGTAGCTTCTCTCTTTTTCTCTTCTCTACTTCTTTTCTTTCTTCTCATCTTGTTCTTTTTTTTGCTTCTTTCTGTTTTCACAACTTTCCTTGTTTGTTCTTCATTGTTCAATGAAAAGCATCCTTTATAGCATTGATCTGCATATAGCAGCATCGATCTACATATTGCAACATTATCGATCTCATTTGCATATTGCATTATCAAGATCATCAGAGCACTTTGCATTCACTTGCATTCTCTGTATTTTGTTCCACCTGCAACACAACATTATTTTAACTTCCATTTTTGTATCTTATTATATTCTCGCATTTCATTCTTTGTTACTCGCAATTTAGCATCCTTTCTTTTATTTTTGCCATTTCTCATTTGCACTTCATTTCTAGCATTTTATTACAATTCTGTGTATTTTTTTCTTTAGTGTTAAGTTTGATATGTTTTGCGATTTTATTCTCATCAGCATCTCATTTTCCCTTTTGACATTTTTTTCTTCTTATTCACACTAATCTAATCTCCACTGCATTCCATTTAGCATTCAATTGATCAGATCAGATCCATCATCAGATTTGATCTTTTTATTCTGTTCCTCTCGTGAAAACATGGAAAATTCTAAAAGCACACGCATTTGTTCTACTGGGAGATTTGGTATCCAGCTTCATCAGGTGTTGATCTGTTGTGCATCGACCCGATGCCCTGCAATTGAACTGAGTTCAATTCAGAAAAAGGCTGAGTATCGGCCTTCCGCAAAGTTCAATATCTTTCATGATATGTTTTGGTGTGCTAAATTAAACTAGATTCACATTTGGTTTATTGTTAAAAGTTTCACTCTGATTTACTGTGAAACTCTTGTATGATTCCTAAGGAAATCTGACATCCAGCTACAGAAGTTTGATGCCTCTAATTCGATTTCATTGTAAGTTTCATCTGTTTAATTTGTTGTAAGGGTTTGCATTCGATTTACAATAAAAATGCTTTTCTCTAATTTGCATTTGATTTCCTGTGTGCCCTCTTTTCTTCTTTTTTGTCCTGAGACCTGCTCTCATTTTATCACAACATTCACCGTGTTATTTCCATTCAATGCATTTCTACCTTCAGCAGTTGTGTTAACCGAGCTATTGCATCAATCACACTTTATGTCTGAATAACATCAAGTAACTGCCTCATCTGATTCTGTTGAAGGCAAGCCGAACTCTGATCCATCTCTCTGAAGCAAGGTTTTAGCCTTTTTGATGCTCCCACAGCCTAATTCATTGGTGGTTGGATTATCATACATGCGGCTGATGATATCATTTAGAAGCTCTTCATCAGCCAAAATCTTTCTTATAACCTTAATACCTTAGATCCCTATAACATGCTTCAGGGCTAGTGCATCTGCCAGGTCTTGAATAACAGCTTGAAGAATGTTTGCAAATCGAGTTTAATCTAATGACTCATTTCCCTCAGCTCCATGTTCTTTTCAGGATGTTATTAAGGAGAGCATCAGATTCTATGTTAATTGATGGTGGAGGAATTCCTAATTCTATTCACATTTGAGTCAAAGTGTTTCGCACTGCACTTTTGCAAAGCTTTCCCATATCACTTATATCCAAATCAGTAAACACATTTACTGTTGAGCATCGACAGTTCACATATTTTTTTTTCTTCTTTTTTCTTCTTCTTTGCATTTGCCGTGAAGCATATCTCTGCTATATCATGAATACTTCTTTGGATTTGCTTGTAAAAGCTCAAATCATTGTTCATTA
Source organism: Nuphar pumila (assembly GCF_984573655.1). Classification (NCBI taxonomy): domain Eukaryota; kingdom Viridiplantae; phylum Streptophyta; class Magnoliopsida; order Nymphaeales; family Nymphaeaceae; genus Nuphar; species Nuphar pumila. Next base: position 45,758,856 of record NC_143251.1, read on the forward strand.
TCGATTTGGAATTCGATTATGCATTTGCTGTGAAGTATGCTTCTGTTGTACCGTGAAGGTTTTTTTGGATTTTTCTGCAAAAGATATTTTAGTGATGAATATATTTCTCTCGCTACTCTGTCGCCAATTGGCAACGGATTTTGTCCGTCACAAATGTTTGTCGCTAATTAACATTTTTCTTGTAGTATATGTTGTAACAGGATCTCTGATTGACGATGCACCATTTGCCATCGTTTGTTGCCGTCGGAGCACCCTTTATCACTTTCTGCTATCGTCGAAGCACCCTTTGTTGTTGTCTGTTGCCGCTAGAGCACCTTTTGCCATCGTCTTTGTCTATTATCATCAGAGCACCCTTTGTCATCGTCTGTTCGTGAGAAATAATTGAACTACCAGAAAAATTAGCATTGTGTTTATTGTTCATCATGATACCAGGGTGTAAGTGTCGAACTGAGTAGACAGAGAATAACAATTTACAACAGAGATAATGGTGGCAACGTCAAACTGAGTAGAGTAGCGATTTATAATAGAAATCAAATAAGAGAGTAACGATTTACAGTAGAAATCAATTCAAAGAGTAGCGATTTATAATAAAAATCAGATAAGGGAGTAGCGATTTACAATATAAATCAATTCAGAGAGTAGCGATTTATAATAGAAATCAGATAAGAGAGTAGCGATTTACAGTAGAAATCAGATAAGAGAGTAGCGATTTACAGTGGAAATTAAATCAGAGAGTAGCGATTTATAGTAGAAATCAGATAAGAGAGTAGCGATTTACAGTAGAAATCAAATAAGAGAGTAACAATTTACAATAAAAATCAAATCAGAGAGTAATGATTTATAGTAGAAATCATATTAGAGAGTAACGATTTATAATAGAAATCAAATCAGAAAGTAGCGATTTACAATTCAAATCAGATTTCTACTGTAAATCGCTACTCTCTGATTTGATTTTTATTGTAAATCGCTATTCTCTGATTTGATTTCTATTGTAAATCACTACTCGCTTATCTGATTTCCACTGTAAATTGTTACTCTCTAATTTGATTTCCACTGTAAATCGATACTCTCTTATTTGATTTCTACTGTAAATAGCTACTCTGAATTGATTTCTACTGAAAATCGCTACTCTCTTATCTTATTTCTACTGTAAATCACTACTCTCTTATCTAATTTCTACTGTAAATCGCTACTCTCTGATCTTATTTTTACTGTAAAATGCTACTTTCTAATTTGATTTCTATTGTAAATTGCTACTCTCTGATTTGATTTCTACTGTAAATCGCTCTTTTCAGCGGAGAGAATAAAAAAACCATGGCCGCTCAGAGAGAAATCTTATTGCTCTTTTCAACAGTTACAAGAGAGAAAGAAAAGAAAGAATTTATACAAGGCAAGGGCGACAACCCAAAACCTAAACAAGTTGGGTCTGATCCATAAGGGACCCGCATCGGGGGGAGCCCCCGAACCCTCCTTACTGCAACGGCAAAAACTTTGAATCAGGCTCCATAACTCATCAGGTAGGAACAAGAAGGAGGCCATGTGTTGTAACACAAGCTAAAAACAAAGGAGAAATGTGCAAATCTATTTACAGGGAGCGGGAGGACATTTTCATCCAACACATATCTATCTTATCGAAGGACATTTTCGTCAAAAGCATATCTACCTTCTTTATATGTTATTTTATTATAAAGTCATCGTGGGAAACATTGTGTGATCATCGCAAAAATTTTCCTCTCGTAATATTCTCTCTCTTCCTTCTCTTTTCCTTTCCAACCTCTTATTTTCCTCCCTTTTGAAGGGAGAAAAGATAAAAGAACGGAAAGAAAGAGAGAAGAGAAAGGAAAGAAGAGAAGAGAAGAGGAACTCTTTTGCGGGTCTTACTTGACCTTAATTTTGAAAATATTTGAAATAACTCGCCTCCATTTTAAAATATTTGCGGGAAAACTGGGAGACGGGATTCGCTCGTCGGTACGAGGTTCGACCGTTCCTGGCGCCTTTACCAGGGGTAATCAAACCAAGGGTCGAATTTTATGCCTTTTGCTTTGCAAAGAATCTATCTAAGTATTTATCCTAAGTCTAAAATGCACAATGAATCATGCTTGTGCAAATGCAAAGATGTATGTTTTTTTCGAAAAATGTTTTGAAGAAATCCCAAGTGAAAGTGAAGAAATGTTTTCTAACTTAGAACTTAAGATTAAAGTTCTAAGTTTTTAGAATAATCAGGAGCTTGGGAAAATAAATCTGGCATTTGGAAATTGATCTTGAAGTTTTGAGATAAAAGGAATTTCTAAAGTCATAAATGGACTTTGAATTAGAATAGAAATGAAAAATTGAATCAGAAAAAAAGATAGAATTGGGAAATTTGAACAAAATTGAGAAATGGAATTGATTTAAAAGTTAGATTTTTCAAGATGAAATCTGAATCCAATATCTAGATTCTGAATAGAATTCAAAGTTGAATTTTGAACTTAGGATTTGAAATGGGAACTTGATTTGAAATCTAGAATGAAATGGAATTGGTTTTAAGGATTGAAATTAAGGTGGAATTTGGATTTGGAATTTTGCATGGAATTGGATTCAAGATTTGGAACCCAAGATGATATTTGGATCTGAAATCTGAGATCCAAGATAGGGTTGGACTCTGGATCCTGAATGGAATTGGATCTGAAGCTGAGATCCAAGGTAAAAGTCTGGATCTTGGATTTTAAATGGAATTTGGATCTGAAGTCTGAGATCCAAAGTGGAATGAGGATCTGGATCCTAAATGGAATTTGGATCTGTAATTGGAGATCCAAAGTGGAATGAGGATCTAGATCCTAAATGGAATTTGGATCTGTAATCGGAGATCCAAAGTAGAATTGGGTTCTGGATCCTAAGAATTGGAATTTGGATCTGAATCTGAGACCCAAAGTGGAGTTGGACTATGGATCCTAAGATGGATTTTGGATCTGAAGTCTGAGATCCAAATGTAGAATTGGGTTCTAGATCCTAAGAATTGGATTTTGGATCTGAATCTGAGATCCAATGGTAGAGTGAGGATCTGGATCCTAAAATGAAATTTGGATCTGTGATGGGAGATCCAGAGTAGAATAAGGATTTGAATCCTAAATGGAATTTGGATCCGTGATTGGAGATCCAAAGTGGAATGGAGTCCTACACTTGGAAATCTGGGTCCAAGTTTGAGACTAGGATTTGGGTTTTTGAAAAGTCCAAATGGGACTTTTAAAGATGGATCTGGGTTTTGAAAACCCAGATTTAAACTTGAGATTCAAATCTAAACCTTGATTGAAGATAAGGGGATGAACTTGATTTTGAAAAGATAACTTCAAAGTTAAATTTGAACTTCGAATTTGGATTTGAGTTTGGAAATCTGAAGTTTGAATATAAAATGATTTTGGAATTTCAAAGTCAAATTGGATTTTGAAATTGAATTTTGAATCTTTGAAATGAGATAGAATTGGATTTGGATAAGATTTAAGAAGAAGAATCACTTGGAATTTTGAAAAGAAAGTTTTGAAAATATGATGCAATTCTATCCTATATGATGAATGAATTTAAGTTTTGAAATTAGATTTTGAAAATTGTATTTCATTTTTTACATGAATTGAAATAAGATTGAAGATATAATACATCCTTGACTATGGTCATTGAATGTATTATATAATAATCTATATTTAAACTCAGGTGAAGAATGAAACATATTTTGTGCTTTTATAGAGTTTAAAATGGAATTAACTCTCAATATACCCTGACTATGGCCATTGGTATATATATTGAATTAATTCTAAGTTAAACTCTGATAAAAGGTGAAATATTTGAAGAATATGATGATTTTTTAAAAAGGATCCAGTGTGGATCCAGTGTTATTTCATAAAAGATAAGAATACTAAGTCTTGTTTACACCCCGACTATGGCCGTTGGTGTAAATCATCAACTTAGAATTAACTTACCTTTTATGAAATGGTGCACGTGCCATTCGTGTTTCACCATTGTGAGAATTTGAGAAATAAAGGAAAAAATGCATGAACAACAAGTAATTCATGATATTTACAATGCTCATACTTTCTATCTAAATAGGAAACGTAGAGTTTTCCATTAAGGTCTATCTTATCACATCATTAATTGGAAATTGAAATCTCATTTCAAGAAGAAAGATAGCCTTTTTCATATATTTCCTGCAAAACGTAAGTTAATACAAGGCAATAGGAAAGAAATATCATATTGAAAACTAATCATACATATGTGTATTTCTAAGAGCTAAAAGGAAAATATATGCATCTCAGAATGTATCGATAGCATTCTAAGTTGATGGCAAATTAAATGAGATAAGGCACATATAGCATGTCACACTAATGGAAAAGCATTCATTGTAATTGGGAGTGAATGCATGCTAAACTCGTGGAAGCCCTACCTGCAGAAAAACATATATTAGTATGTATCAAAATATTAATCCCAAATACATGCAGTTCTAAAAAAAATCAGATACATCAAGTATCTACATGTTGGCTGATGGATCAGAGTTTTACAATAAACTCTGTTTAATATCATAGCAGGATGCTATATGTAGGTGTTGTGAAAAAGATGCTGGGCAGCTATTGCACCAGCTGTATATGCATATACTGTGGAAAGAAGATGTGCAAGTGGTGAAAAGAGGGTGATAAAGGTGGTGTGAGAGATGCTTGTTTGATAAAAAAAAAAAATTAGTAAAGGCAAGACAGGAAATGGGCAAGCAGAATAGGGAATTCAGGAGAATCATAGGCTGGGGTGTTATGTAACAGATGGATGGGGAGATGTTTGACAGCGGAAAATATGATAGTGTAAAGGTAGCTAACAAGTGTAACAGGCGATATGGACAATGACAGTGAGCCAGAGTGTTTGGTGTTGGTTGCGAAAGGAACCCATCTTCTGGCAAATTCCAGAGTTTAAGAAAGAGCTTTCCACGCCAAGATATCAGTTTCATCATCAAAGGCAACGACCTAAGCCCTCATCAACAAGATAGTCCACTGCAAAAATTGATAGCATAGTATTGGCTGTAGCAGGTGGAATTCTTGATTAGCTTTTACAGCATCAATCACATTGCTGGTTAAAGACCAATTATTAGCAGTGACTGGTAAATTCAGACCTTATCAGACCATCTCCATGGAATCTTTTGAATTTCATCATTATATTTTCCCTTGTTAGGCCTGGAACTTACATCAAGTCCCACATCTTCTTGAGGTCAGCTTGGTCAAGTCCTACCTGACTTGCAGCACTAACAAATGTCTGATGATGATCAACAGATCAAACAGTTCTGGCTCTTCTTGTCAGCAGAAAAATTGCTAATGTCATGTCCATCCTCATCTTCATTGGTCCTCTCCTTCCTGTTCTTTCACTGTTTTGTATCTTAATACATGATCAACATCGAAATTATCTAGCACATTTCTTTAAGAGCTGAGAATCTCCACTCTGATCATGACTTTCCAACCCTTTTGGAAAGCCTGTTGCCTTACACTTCTGAGCCCTTTCATCCTTACAATTTTAAGCAGATAATCGCACACTCTAATGTGAATCTCTTTTATTACCTGTTTATTTCTCCATTATAACAACTGATAGATCCATTTCAAGCCTAATATTTTCAAGGAATTTCGAAAACATTCATGTCAGACATGTTTGTGACTCCAAGCATTGGAGTGTTTGTGACACCAAACAATGAAGAAACCATTGTTCCAGATATAGGACTGGTTGTTGCAGATGCTGGAGTGCTTGTAGTTGAGGTATTTGCAGCATCAAATGATGGAGTGCAAAAAAATAACCCAGCACTGAGCTACCCATGGTTCCCACTGTTGCAGGGCTCATGGCACCATACCAAATGCCGTAATTGAGGAAATAAATGTTGGAAGACTTGATGCAACAAAAGTTGATATGCCTAGAGCACCAAATGTTGAAGTTCCTGCGGTGCCTAGCTCTGGGTCGCTAGCAACACCGATTGCCGTCACGGCCATGATATGTATAACAGAAGCTATTGGTAAGACAAGGCTTTCGCTATGGGGTGTTGGGACGGATGTTGGTGTTATAGGGGATCAAACTGATGCAAATGATGAAGGGACCATGGATGATGCACAGGATAGATGCAAAGGGAATGATAATGCAGATGGGCCAATGCTGTCATGAATAACCAATGAGAAGCATATGGTACGAGTGACGATGTAATGTATCAAAAAAAAAAATGGAAGCAACGATTAATGTGAGTGTTAAATTTAAAATGCCATATACTGATCTAAACATGTACAGAAGCAATAAGAAACTAAGGATGATAACGAGGATGGATGTTAATCAGTGCTTCATAGGCATATATAGGGATGAAACAGAGGAATGAGAGGTGCTATGGGACTGGGGTTTTACCACCATGACCCATACGCAAATAGCTGCCAACAAGAACACAGAGGCCAAATATAGAGATTTGTCAACCGAACCATTTCTTGATGACTTTGGTAACAAACAATTTTATTCAACATAAATGAGATGAGATAGAATGAAATAATCATACAACTGAAGCAAGATAATGGGAGGAATATAACAAGCAAGACCAAAAATGGATTAATTGGGGATCAAGACACAGGGGAATCGAAAATCTACGTGCTATGACAGATGACCCAGATGACCTGAGCAAAAATGATAAAAAAAAAAAAAATCTGCTGTACCAGAACATGATGTGGTTGATACAAATGAGATTAGTTGAATCACTATATGAACATCAGTCTAGAATTCAGGAGGCAAATGAACCACACAACCGTGTGACATGGATCTATTGATCTGCTATGCAAAAATGCTCATGCGGTGATTGAAAGTAAAAAGGGGAAGAGGGGGGGGGAGTAACATGGCGAAACAACAGTGCATTACAAGTAGTGGAATGAAAAAGCATTACACACAGAACCGACGTTTGTTATACATTATATCATAAACAAGAGGAATCAAAGTAAGTAAGAAATTATGAGTAACAGATATTTAAGATGCCAACTGAAGATCAGACATAAACAGATATTCACGACAGACACAAATCAGAAGTAAGTTACAGGAGAGTGAGAAATATAGGAATTGATATATTCCATTGATCTTGCCAAATGTAGGCCGATACTGCTATATGCAGATAGGCACTACATATGTGGCTTGTAGTCTAAACAAAGCAGGGTATCTCAAAGGTTGATGGAGAACAGAAAGAAAAAAAAGGGAAGCAAGATCCTTACCTGATTTTTAGGCTTCAACCGAAGAAGGATCAATAACTCCTATGCACTGTTGTAGTGTGAGGACCACATTCTTCTTTAATCGATTGAGAGATGATTGGGATAAGAGAAGACAAAAGGGGAATCGGAAGATGAAAGGGGAGGTAGAAAGAAGGAGAGGAAGAAGAGAAGACCGGGTGGAGGGGTGAAAAGTGATCCCCCTCGGGAGCCCTGCATGCCTCCTTTTAAAGAGGGAGAGGAAGGTTCGAGAGGGTGAGGGTTGTTGGAGATGAGCGGTTGGAGGAAGAGGGTGAGATGGCGGGAGGCCGTTGCAAATTTTCCAAATTCCCAAAAAGGGGTTCCCCCAAAAGGAATTTTTCAAAAAATGTTTTTTTCCAAGTGAGGTTTTTAGCAAAACAAGTTTTCAAAAGGCTCAAAATCATTTGTTTTTCTCAAAACTTTTCCAAATTTTTGGTTTTTGTATTATTTTTCAATTTTTTTGTATTTTTAGGATAAAATCCTAAAGTTTGTGAGAAAACAAAGATTAAAACTAATAATTTTTTTTTGTGTTTTTGCAAAAAAATATTTACAAAAGAAATTTTTTTTGAGAATTAAAAGCTATTTTGAGAAAATTTCTTCAAAAAATGCATTTGGATCCGGATTTTTGAAGAAATATGGACTTAAAGCACTGGATTCGGATCCGGAATTGATTTTGAATATATCAATATGGATTTTAATTCAGAGAATCTGAAGAATGACTGAAATTTAGCTTTGAAATTGTTTTTGATTTTCTCAGAAAATGGAATTAGGGGCAAAAAGGTCATTTTACAAATCTTTGAAAAAATTGGGGTGTTCACAGATGCCCATCTTTGCTACTAAGCCGTTTGAAAGTCGAGCTTAGTGGCAAAGACAACACTCCAAATTTTGAAAATGCCCCAGTCAGCGGGTCTAAACTGGGTGTGGAAGAATTGTTTTGAAAATATGGTTTTTCAGACTTTGAAACCTTATCCTGAATGGTTTTGGGGAGACGAAATCCTTGAAGATGATATGATTGAGTAAAAAATGAGGAAATCGTGATGGGACTTTAGATGGAAATTCTGAAATGGTGGGAAATGAAAATTTTGATCAGGTCTTATGGGTGAAACAAGATACTCTTTTTGGAATGGTTCAGGTTTTAGCCTTTAACCTGGATGGGACGAAGATATATCAAAAAGATGAATTTGGAAATGAGGAAAGGAATACATGAGTACCTTGATGGGACATTTTGGAAAAGGCCTTGTAAAATGAAGCTCGAGTATGATCCTTTCTTGGAGGAATATATGAAGTATGGGTTCCTTGATGGGAGGAGCCACGATGGGACTGGAAGAAATCATCTCGTCAAAACGAGGAATCTCATTGGAATGTGACTCAGGTTTAACCCAAACCTGCAAGGAAGACACCTCGCGAAGCGAGGTTCCGGGTTAACTCTTAATCTGGATAGGAAATCTACCATACGGGTTTCTCAAAAATGGAGAAAGCACGATGGGACCTTCGGAGTTTGGATGAACAAATCCGAGAGGGGTTTTTGCGAAAGGAGGAAATATAGAGTCCCTAAAGCTTTAAAAAAGGGAAGAAATGTTGCGTCTCATTGCTGAGACTGAAGTAGCTTTTTGAAATTAAATTATCTTTCGCAAATGGTTCAGGTTTGACCCTTATCCTGAGTGGGGGAAATCTACCATACAGGTTTCTCAAAAATGGAGAAAACCATAATGGGACCTTCGGAATTTGGACAAACAAATCCGAGAGGGGTTTTCGCGAAAAGAGAAAATATAGAGTCCCTAAAGCTTTGAAAAGGGAAAGAAATTGGGCGTCTCTTTGCTGAGACTGAAATAGCTTTTGAAATCAAAGAATCTTTCGCAAATGGTTCAGGTTTGACCCTTATCCTGAGTGGGGGAAATCTACCATACAAGTTTCTCAAAAAATGGAGAAAACCATAATGGGACCTTCGGAATTTGGACAAACAAATCCGAGAGGGGTTTTCGCGAAAGGAGGAAATATAGAGTCCCTAAAGCTTTGAAAAGGGGAAGAAATTGGGCGTCTCTTTGCTGAGACTGAAATAGCTTTTGAAATCAAAGAATCTTTCGCAAATGGTTCAGGTTTGACCCTTATCCTGAGTGGGGGAAATCTACCATACAAGTTTCTCAAAAAATGGAGAAAACCATAATGGGACCTTCGGAATTTGGACGAACAAATCCGACAGGGTTTTTTTTTTTTTTTTGCGAAAGGAGGAAATATAGAGTCCCTAAAGCTTTGAAAAGGGGAAGAAATTGGGCATCTCATTGCTGAGACTGAAATAGCTTTTGAAATTAAAGAATCTTTCGCAAGAAATTTCAGGTTTTTGACCCTTATCCTGAGTGGGTCATCCATACGGAATTCGTTAATGAGAAAACCGTGTCATCCATACGGAATTCGTTAATGAGAAAACCGTGATGGGACAGGAGGAGATACTTCTTCTGAGGCAACTCTTTTTGGGAAATACAAACAACGCTAGGTTGCATCAAAGTGAATATTGAATGTTTATTTAATTCTTGGAATAGCTAGAAAATTTTGCCAATAAGATAAAATCATAGTAGATTCAGATGCTTCTAAATGTGCATGTTTATGCAAAGATATTCCCTCTTTTACCTAGAGTATTTCCCCTAATGAGGTTAGCTCCTCGGTTTTAAGAGTCAAATTCAAAATTTTAGCACTGATGATTTTCTTCAAGGAAGCTATCCATTTCCCTGATATGAGAATAAAAGAAATATTCTTAATTTCATAAAAGCAAGTAATGAAAAGATATTGATAAAAGAATTTTGCATGAGAAAAGATGACTTTTGACAACTTTGGCAGTTTGATATCTGGGTGTCCTCCCATGATGATCTTTTGCACTCTTTTTGAGTCATTGGGCTTTCTCGGTTTCTCACACCATCCTTCATTTGGATGTCCTGACTTTTTCCTCTCTTTCTCAGGGAAGGGTACGTCACAAACTCCTTCATCTTGGAGATGTTCTGATCCTTCTTTTATCTCAGGGATTCTATATGATATTGGCTCAAAAGATCTTTAGATGATAGTTGGAATCAAATATCTTTTAGGGTTTGTCGGTAGGCCCATCACATCCGCCTTCATCTCGACGGTGATCCGAACTTTCCCTGGAAGGATCCGTCACAAACTCCGTCATCTTGGAGATGTTTCAAATCTTCTTTGGCCCCGGGGGTCTACTCGCTTAATTCGCCTTCATCTTGACGACAATCGAGAGATCCCTTTTGCGGATATTTGATTGCAACTTTTAAACGAAATGAGAAGATATGGGTTGAGTGGATTCTTTCTATAGCTCGAGATATTTCCATTGCCTGATTGCCAGAAAGTTATTTTTAAAACATGCATCATAGCCAAGATTAATATCAATTCGCTTCTGGCTTTTCAATATCATTGAAGATTTCTTTCATTGATCATATCGAGGACATTTCTTACATCCTTTTGGTTGATCAACAGGAAAAGATTTGAATTTTACCTCTTTTTCGCAAAAAGTTTCACCTTTTGGAAGGAAATACAGGAGGTAATCTAAGAAAATTCTTTTTGTGCAGTAAGAATATTTAGAATCAACAAATGCTTTTAGCAAATTGGCAAAGTTTTCATGAATTCTTTGTGAAATAATCACTCAATATAGATTTTGATGAGACCTTGAGTCGCAATCTCTTGATTTTGGAAATACATGACCAGCAAAAGCTGGAACCTTTGAAATACAAGACCAGCAGAAGCTGGAACGTTTAAAATACATGACCAGCAGAAAGCTGGAACGTTTGAAATACATGACCAGCAAAATCTGGATCTTTTGAAAATACATGACCAATGAAAGTTGGATCTTTTGGAAATACATGACCAGCGAGATGCTGGATCTTTTGGAAATACATCAGATTTGAGTCAGAACTTGAATTTTGTAAAAAGGATAGAATTTGATCAGAACACTGAATTTAGAAGGTTACCAATGCGAGGACCGGATTTTCTAGATGAGCTCAACATATGATTGAAAATTTTGAGAAATAGCCAGTGCGAGGACTGGGTTGGGAAGATGAGCTGGGAAAGTAAAATTTTGATGAAAGATTCTGAATTCAATGAACCGTCACATCCTAACTGCGTGGTGGTCTGTTTTCAGGATTTATCCACGTATCCTGAATTGGGAAAGAAGGAAAGAAATACCTCGTTAGCAGGAGGCATCAGGTTTATCCCTTAACCTGAAGGGGAAAAAGAAATGGTGGATTTCCAATGCGAGGATTGGATTCAAAATGAAGTCCTGGTCGGAACTCAAAACTTCGAACGAAAAATAATAGAACAAAAACCCGAGTTGAGACTCAGAAAAGAAATGATGGATTTCCAATGCGAGGATTGGATTCAGAAGGAAGTCCTGGTCGGAACTCAGAACTTCGACTGAAAATAATAGAAGAAAAACCCGAGCTGGAACTCGGATTTCCAAAGAATGAAGGATTTCCAATGCGAGGATTGGATTCAAAAGGAAGTCCTGGTCGGAACTCAGAACTTTGACTGAAAATAATAGAAGGAGAACCCGAGCTGGAACTCGGATTTCCAAAGGGATGAAGGATTTCCAATGCGAGGATTGGATTCAAAAGGAAGTCCGAGTCGGAACTCGGAACTTCGACCGAAAATAATAGAAGAAAAACCTGAGCTGGAACTCGGATTTTCAAAGGAATGATGGATTTCCAATACGATGATTGGATTCAAAAGGAAGTCCTGGTCGGAACTCAGAACTTCGACTGAAAATAATAGAAGAAAAACCCGAGCTCGAACTAGGATTTTCAAAGGAATGATGGATTTCCAATACGATGATTGGATTCAAAAGGAAGTCCTGGTCGAAACTCAGAACTTCGAACGAAAGAATAAAGGGAGAATCCCGAGTGAAAACTCGGGTTTTTGACAAGAGATTGAGTTTTGGAAATTTGCCAGTGCGAGGACCGGACCTGGGATTGAAATTGACCGTTTAGGGGACTGAATGATCTGATTGCCCCCTTATCTTGATTGGGGAGGAAATAAAATTTAAAAGAACAAATGTGAAGAGATAGAAATTGATGAGAAGGTTTGACAAAAGAGAAAAATCAAGGAAATTTTATGGAAAAAATTCTCACAGGTAGCATTGTTGCTCCTATGAGGGGTTTTTAGGATTATCCCTTATCCTGAATGGGAAAGGAATAAAATTTAGGCAAAAAGTTGATGAAAAAGCTTTAATAAAGAATTGGGAGAATTAAAACATAATTAAGAAATAAAACTGATAAAATTGAATGAAGAAAAAGATTTAGCTTTAAAAAGAAAAAGACATTCAGGACTATCCCTTATCCTGAAGAAAGAAGGACCTCGTAGGATGAGGTTTCAGGTTTATCCCTTAACCTAAAGGGGGGATAAAGAAAGAAGAAAAAAGAAATACCTCATGGGAAAAGAGGCATCAGGTTTATCCCTTAACCTGAAAGGGTATTTTTGAAAATAAGAATCAAGGAGAAATAAAATGGATAAATAATAATAAAATGAATAAAAATTGATAAAAAAAAATGGATAAACAAAAGGTTTGAGAAAAGAATTTGATCCTGCCTGCATGTGGGATCTTTTAAAATGAGAGAAGATGATGAGAAAATCATTTTGGAAGAAAGGATTAACCACGAGAGCTAATCTTTGAAAGGGGATCATTCATGAGAGATCATCATGAGGGTTAAATTGTTTGAAGCAATGATTTGAAAATCAATTTGTAGAAAATATGATCAACCCGAGGGTTGATATTTGGAATGCAATGATTTAAAATCAATTTTTTAGAAAATATGATCAACACGGGGGTTCATCTTTGAATGTAATGATTTGAAATCAATTTTTTAGAAAATATGATCAACACGGGGGTTGATCTTTGAATGTAATGATTTGAAATCAATTTTTGGAAAACATAATCAACACCAGGATTGATCTTTTGAATGCAATAAAATCAATTTTTTGGAAAATGAGATCAGCACAAGGGTTGATTTTTAAATGTAATGAAATCAAATTTTGGAAAATGAGATCAACACAAGGGATTGATCCTTAAATGAAATGAAATCAAATTTTTGAAAATGAGATCAACACAAGGGATTGATCCTTAAATGAAATGAAATCAAATTTTTGGAAAATGAGATCAACACAAGGGATTGATCTTTGAATGAAATGAAATCAGATTTTTAGAAAATGAGATCAACACAAGGGATTGATCTTTTGGAAATGTAATGTTTTGAAAACCAAATTTTTAGAAAATATGATCAACACAAAGGTCGATCTTTGAAATGCAATAATTTCGAAATCAATATGATCAACACAAGGGTTGATCTTTGAAATGCCATGATTCAAAATAAATTTGTAGAAAAATAGGATCAACACAAGGGTTGATCTTTGAAAAAGGTGATAATAAAATATTTGAACTAAGATTTTCATGGGGTTTGAAAAGACCCTCATAGGTAATATCATTTCTCTCATGAATGATGTCAGGATTGTTCCAAAAAAAAGAAATTTTAATGCCCCAATATAGCAAAAGGAAGAAAGTATTGAATATCAAAGATATAAAGAAAATCGACATTTTATTGATAAGCAAAAGTTGATGACAGAACTGAATATTTACAAGTATTTTAACTAGAAAGAAGTCACAAAAACTGGGCTGACTTGCCCCTACAGAAAGGGATGAAAGCGAAAAACTCTTGGCATTCTCAATTCTCTGAGTAGTATGGAAATGGTTCGGGCGGAACTGCAGTCTGCTCTTCTCCTTCCTCTGGTACCAGAAGCTCTTTATCAATGTAGTCCTGCACAATGTTTTTGAGGACGAAGCAGCGCTCCGTGTCATGCCCCCTTGCTCGATGAAACTTGCAGAAGCGATCTTTCCATTTCCCCTTGGTGACAGAGGGATCATCCTGCTTTGGGAGTTTGATCATGCCTTTCTCGAGTAGGTATTGGAGAACTTTTTCGATTGGCTAGCCTAGGGGGTAAGCTGTCGGTCATAACCCCAACCCTCATGCTTTGCTTTCTTAGGCTTGCTTGACTTTCACTGAGTGTTGACCCCTGCCTGATAGCTGGACTGAGCTTGCATGTTTAGGAGATCTGAATGCCTTTCTTCTTCGTTTTTGACAAAGAGATTCTTATCGAGGCAATCCTGAACGATATTCTTGAAGATGAAGCAATGCTCAGTGTCATGCCCTGTTACTTGATGGTATCTGCAGAACTGATCTATATATTTTCCCATGACTGTGGAAGGGCTGGCAGCTTTTGGGAGCCTGAGTAATCTGTTGGCCATCATATATTCGAGGATTGTGTCGAGCGGTTGATCTAAAGGAGTAAAATCTCGATCCTTGCTCCAATCCTTGCGTTTTGGTTCTTCCTGCTTCTTGCCTTTCTGCTGAGGACTGTATTGAAGAGGTCTATTATGGTTTTCACAATATTTCTCAATCTGGCTTTTGTGTTCTCCCAAGTAGCTGCCCTGGTTGCCTTGATGGATGATCCTACTGGCTTTAGAGTTTCCTGCACTGATGTGGCTGTGTTCAGTCAGAGGGAAGGCGACAGGTGTCTTTCCTTCTTCGGGAGCTTTTTCGCAATTGGCTTCAGCTTGTTCAGATAATATCTCCACCATCATCTTTTTGAATAATTGATATATCGCAGGATCGATCTCACTTTTGTTGTCCTGAACCCCTCTTTTGACAAACTTTTGAGAATCCATTCCTTACTCTTTCTGTTTATAACTGGGATGTTAGAGCAGTGTGATCTCTGAGCTTTGCCCGACTCAACTGATAGTGTTGATGCTCTCTGTGGATTATAAATGGGTCTTTTAGAAAAGATCTAGGAAGAAATTTTAATAAAGGAGGAAATCATAATCTGAAAATGAAAACATCCCATTACGAGGGATCGGGTTGTCACCAAAATTTGCGACAATCGCACTGTTTTTTTGAAAAAGGATAGACACGTAAAAATATGAATAAAGATAAATTTTGAAAAGGACATATCCTGACAAAAGATGTTTTATTGTAAATGGATAGAATATAGAAAAGGAAAATTTTGAAGAATTGCAGGCAGGATAAAAAAAGAATTTAGAAGAAATTAAGAGAAGAAAAAGGAAAATACACCTGGGTTTTAAAATAAAGAGGAAATTTTAAATAATATATACCCCGGGTTTTGGAAAATATAGGGAATATAAAATATCATACAATCATTGATATACAAACAAGGATGCACAAACAGCAATCCCTAGAGGATGACTCTAAATGCAATATTTTGAAATGGCTTGTAGGACCTTAATCCTAACTCTAGGGTTAAAAAAATCATCTGATTCCAATCAAGATACGCCGATATACTCAAGCCAAAGCTCGAAGTATGTGGCATAGAAATATTCATCTGGTTCTAAGGTAATGGCTTCCCAACATCCTTGAGCACCTACCGATATACCTCGGACTATGGCCCTTAGGTACGTGGTAGGGGGGCGCGAACCCAAATAAGTGGTCCAGTTGTGAGGCTCTCTCCCAAACTATGGTTCAGTGAGACAACCCAGCAACGTGAAGACCGGGACAATATAGGTAGGGATGTTTTTTAAAATATGATCAACATGCAATAAAATCAGAAGGCTCTAATGCAAGTCCTAAAGAGATAGATTAAAATGAAGAGAAGCATATACTTGCATACATTGTTTGCATTCAATCCCTAGAATTGAGGAGAGTTGTATTTCAGACCTAAGTCTAATGTGAACATGGAATAATCTCCTCAATATGGTCCTACCAAACCATACTTAAATCCTATATGCAATGATGTCAGCTTTAGGACAGAGTCTAGGCTCCTAAGGTTTTGCATGAAAATGTAGCTGACATTGAAAAGAATAAAGACTTAGATAATATCAAAGCAAAGTAAAAAGGCATTAAATTTGACCGGACGAAGACGAGTCCCATCTCGGTCGCCAAACTTGTGATCATCGCAAAAATTTTCCTCTCGTAATATTCTCTCTCTTCCTTCTCTTTTCCTTTCCAACCTCTTATTTTCCTCCCTTTTGAAGGGAGAAAAGATAAAAGAACGGAAAGAAAGAGAGAAGAGAAAGGAAAGAAGAGAAGAGAAGAGGAACTCTTTTGCGGGTCTTACTTGACCTTAATTTTGAAAATATTTGAAATAACTCGCCTCCGTTTTAAAATATTTGCGGGAAAACTGGGAGACGGGATTCGCTCGTCGGTACGAGGTTCGACCGTTCCTGGCGCCTTTACCAGGGGTAATCAAACCAAGGGTCGAATTTTATGCCTTTTGCTTTGCAAAGAATCTAAGTATTTATCCTAAGTCTAAAATGCACAATGAATCATGCTTGTGCAAATGCAAAGATGTATGCTTTTTTTGAAAAATGTTTTGAAGAAATCTCAAGTGAAAGTGAAGAAATGTTTTCTAACTTAGAACTTAAGATTAAAGTTCTAAGTTTTTAGAATAATCAGGAGCTTGGGAAAATAAATCTGGCATTTGGAAATTGATCTTGAAGTTTTGAGATAAAAGGAATTTCTAAAGTCATAAATGGACTTTGAATTAGAATAGAAATGAAAAATTGAATCAGAAAAAAAGATAGAATTGGGAAATTTGAACAAAATTGAGAAATGGAATTGATTTAAAAGTTGGATTTTTCAAGATGAAATCTGAATCCAATATCTAGATTCTGAATAGAATTCAAAGTTGAATTTTGAACTTAGGATTTGAAATGGGAACTTGATTTGAAATCTAGAATGAAATGGAATTGGTTTTAAGGATTGAAATTAAGGTGGAATTTGGATTTGGAATTTTGGATGGAATTGGATTCAAGATTTGGAACCCAAGATGATATTTGGATCTGAAATATGAGATCCAAGATAGGGTTGGACTCTGGATCCTGAATGGAATTGGATCTGAAGCTGAGATCCAAGGTAAAAGTCTGGATCTTGGATTTTAAATGGAATTTGGATCTGAAGTCTGAGATCCAAAGTGGAATGAGGATCTGGATCCTAAAAGGAATTTGGATCTATAATTGGAGATCCAAAGTGGAATGAGGATCTAGATCCTAAATGGAATTTGGATCTGTAATCGGAGATCCAAAGTAGAATTGGGTTCTGGATCCTAAGAATTAGAATTTGGATCTGAATCTGAGACCCAAAGTGGAGTTGGACTCTGGATCCTAAGATGGATTTTGGATCTGAAGTCTGAGATCCAAATGTAGAATTGGGTTCTAGATCCTAAGAATTGGATTTTGGATCTGAATCTGAGATCCAATGGTAGAGTGAGGATCTGGATCCTAAAATGAAATTTGGATCTGTGATGGGAGATCCAGAGTAGAATAAGGATTTGAATCCTAAATGGAATTTGGATCCGTGATTGAAGATCCAAAGTGGAATGGAGTCCTACACTTGGAAATCTGGGTCCAAGTTTGAGACTAGGATTTGGGTTTTTGAAAGTCCAAATGGGACTTTTAAAGATGGATCTGGGTTTTGAAAACCCAGATTTAAACTTGAGATTCAAATCTAAACCTTGATTGAAGATAAGGGGATGAACTTGATTTTGAAAAGATAACTTCAAAGTTAAATTTGAACTTCGAATTTGGATTTGAGTTTGGAAACTGAAGTTTGAATATAAAATGATTTTGGAATTTCAAAATCAAATTGGATTTTGAAATTGAATTTTGAATCTTTGAAATGAGATAGAATTGGATTTGGATAAGATTTAAGAAGAAGAATCACTTGGAATTTTGAAAAGAAAGTTTTGAAAATATGATGCAATTCTATCCTATATGATGAATGAATTTAAGTTTTGAAATTAGATTTTGAAAATTGTATTTCATTTTTTACATGAATTGAAATAAGATTGAAGATATAATACATCCTTGACTATGGTCATTGAATGTATTATATAATAATCTATATTTAAACTCAGGTGAAGAATGAAACATATTTTGTGCTTTTATAGAGTTTAAAATGGAATTAACTCTCAATATACCCTGACTATGGCCATTGGTATATATATTGAATTAATTCTAAGTTAAACTCTGATAAAAGGTGAAATATTTGAAGAATATGATGATTTTTTAAAAAGGATCCAGTGTGGATCCAGTGTTATTTCATAAAAGATAAGAATACTAAGTCTTGTTTACACCCCGACTATGGCCGTTGGTGTAAATCATCAACTTAGAATTAACTTACCTTTTATGAAATGGTGCACGTGCCATTCGTGTTTCACCATTGTGAGAATTTGAGAAATAAAGGAAAAAATGCATGAACAACAAGTAATTCATGATATTTACAATGCTCATACTTTCTATCTAAACAGGAAACGTAGAGTTTTCCATTAAGGTCTATCTTATCACATCATTAATTGGAAATTGAAATCTCATTTCAAGAAGAAAGATAGCCTTTTTCATATATTTCCTACAAAACGTAAGTTAATACAAGGCAATAGGAAAGAAATATCATATTGAAAACTAATCATACATATGTGTATTTCTAAGAGCTAAAAGGAAAATATATGCATCTCAGAATGTATCGATAGCATTCTAAGTTGATGGCAAATTAAATGAGATAAGGCACATATAGCATGTCACACTAATGGAAAAGCATTCATTGTAATTGGGAGTGAATGCATGCTAAACTCGTGGAAGCCCTACCTGCAGAAAAACATATATTAGTATGTATCAAAATATTAATCCCAAATACATGCAGTTCTAAAAAAAATCAGATACATCAAGTATCTACATGTTGGCTGATGGATCAGAGTTTTACAATAAACTCTGTTTAATATCATAGCAGGATGCTATATGTAGGTGTTGTGAAAAAGATGCTGGGCAGCTATTGCACCAGCTGTATATGCATATACTGTGGAAAGAAGATGTGCAAGTGGTGAAAAGAGGGTGATAAAGGTGGTGTGAGAGATGCTTGTTTGATAAAAAAAAAAAATTAGTAAAGGCAAGACAGGAAATGGGCAAGCAGAATAGGGAATTCAGGAGAATCATAGGCTGGGGTGTTATGTAACAGATGGATGGGGAGATGTTTGACAGCGGAAAATATGATAGTGTAAAGGTAGCTAACAAGTGTAACAGGCGATATGGACAATGACAGTGAGCCAGAGTGTTTGGTGTTGGTTGCGAAAGGAACCCATCTTCTGGCAAATTCCAGAGTTTAAGAAAGAGCTTTCCACGCCAAGATATCAGTTTCATCATCAAAGGCAACGACCTAAGCCCTCATCAACAAGATAGTCCACTGCAAAAATTGATAGCATAGTATTGGCTGTAGCAGGTGGAATTCTTGATTAGCTTTTACAGCATCAATCACATTGCTGGTTAAAGACCAATTATTAGCAGTGACTGGTAAATTCAGACCTTATCAGACCATCTCCATGGAATCTTTTGAATTTCATCATTATATTTTCCCTTGTTAGGCCTGGAACTTACATCAAGTCCCACATCTTCTTGAGGTCAGCTTGGTCAAGTCCTACCTGACTTGCAGCACTAACAAATGTCTGATGATGATCAACAGATCAAACAGTTCTGGCTCTTCTTGTCAGCAGAAAAATTGCTAATGTCATGTCCATCCTCATCTTCATTGGTCCTCTCCTTCCTGTTCTTTCACTGTTTTGTATCTTAATACATGATCAACATCGAAATTATCTAGCACATTTCTTTAAGAGCTGAGAATCTCCACTCTGATCATGACTTTCCAACCCTTTTGGAAAGCCTGTTGCCTTACACTTCTGAGCCCTTTCATCCTTACAATTTTAAGCAGATAATCGCACACTCTAATGTGAATCTCTTTTATTACCTGTTTATTTCTCCATTATAACAACTGATAGATCCATTTTAAGCCTAATATTTTCAAAGAATTTCGAAAACATTCATGTCAGACATGTTTGTGACTCCAAGCATTGGAGTGTTTGTGACACCAAACAATGAAGAAACCATTGTTCCAGATATAGGACTGGTTGTTGCAGATGCTGGAGTGCTTGTAGTTGAGGTATTTGCAGCATCAAATGATGGAGTGCAAAAAAATAACCCAGCACTGAGCTACCCATGGTTCCCACTGTTGCAGGGCTCATGGCACCATACCAAATGCCGTAATTGAGGAAATAAATGTTGGAAGACTTGATGCAACAAAATTTGATATGCCTAGAGCACCAAATGTTGAAGTTCCTGCGGTGCCTAGCTCTGGGTCGCTAGCAACACCGATTGCCGTCACGGCCATGATATGTATAACAGAAGCTATTGGTAAGACAAGGCTTTCGCTATGGGGTGTTGGGACGGATGTTGGTGTTATAGGGGATCAAACTGATGCAAATGATGAAGGGACCATGGATGATGCACAGGATAGATGCAAAGGGAATGATAATGCAGATGGGCCAATGCTGTCATGAATAACCAATGAGAAGCATATGGTACGAGTGACGATGTAATGTATCAAAAAAAAAATGGAAGCAACGATTAATGTGAGTGTTAAATTTAAAATGCCATATACTGATCTAAACATGTACAGAAGCAATAAGAAACTAAGGATGATAACGAGGATGGATGTTAATCAGTGCTTCATAGGCATATATAGGGATGAAACAGAGGAATGAGAGGTGCTATGGGACTGGGGTTTTACCACCATGACCCATACGCAAATAGCTGCCAACAAGAACACAGAGGCCAAATATAGAGATTTGTCAACCGAACCATTTCTTGATGACTTTGGTAACAAACAATTTTATTCAACATAAATGAGATGAGATAGAATGAAATAATCATACAACTGAAGCAAGATAATGGGAGGAATATAACAAGCAAGACCAAAAATGGATTAATTGGGGATCAAGACACTGGGTAATCGAAAATCTACGTGCTATGACAGATGACCCAGATGACCTGAGCAAAAATGATAAAAAAAAAAAATCTGTTGTACCAGAACATGATTGTGTTGATACAAATGAGATTAGTTGAATCACTATATGAACATCAGTCTAGAATTCAGGAGGCAAATGAACCACACAACCGTGTGACATGGATCTATTGATCTGCTATGCAAAAATGCTCATGCGGTGATTGAAAGTAAAAAGGGGAAGAGGGGGGGGGGAGTAACATGGCGAAACAACAGTGCATTACAAGTAGTGGAATGAAAAAGCATTACACACAGAACCGACGTTTGTTATACATTATATCATAAACAAGAGGAATCAAAGTAAGTAAGAAATTATGAGTAACAGATATTTAAGATGCCAACTGAAGATCAGACATAAACAAATATTCACGACAGACACAAATCAGAAGTAAGTTACAGGAGAGTGAGAAATATAGGAATTGATATATTCCATTGATCTTGCCAAATGTAGGCCGATACTGCTATATGCAGATAGGCACTACATATGTGGCTTGTAGTCTAAACAAAGCAGGGTATCTCAAAGGTTGATGGAGAACAGGAAGAAAAAAAAGGGAAGCAAGATCCTTACCTGATTTTTAGGCTTCAACCGAAGAAGGATCAATAACTCCTATGCACTGTTGTAGTGTGAGGACCACATTCTTCTTTAATCGATTGAGAGATGATTGGGATAAGAGAAGACAAAAGGGGAATCGGAAGATGAAAGGGGAGGTAGAAAGAAGGAGAGGAAGAAGAGAAGACCGGGTGGAGGGGTGAAAAGTGATCCCCCTCGGGAGCCCTGCATGCCTCCTTTTAAAGAGGGAGAGGAAGGTTCGAGAGGGTGAGGGTTGTTGGAGATGAGCGGTTGGAGGAAGAGGGTGAGATGGCGGGAGGCCGTTGCAAATTTTCCAAATTCCCAAAAAGGGGTTCCCCCAAAAGGAATTTTTCAAAAAATGTTTTTTTCCAAGTGAGGTTTTTAGCAAAACAAGTTTTCAAAAGGCTCAAAATCATTTGTTTTTCTCAAAACTTTTCCAAATTTTTGGTTTTTGTATTATTTTTCAATTTTTTTGTATTTTTAGAATAAAATCCTAAAGTTTGTGAGAAAACAAAGATTAAAACTAATAATTTTTTTTTGTGTTTTTGCAAAAAAATATTTACAAAAGAATTTTTTTTTGAGAATTAAAAGCTATTTTAAGAAAATTTCTTCAAAAAATGCATTTGGATCCGGATTTTTGAAGAAATATGGACTTAAAGCACTGGATTCGGATCCGGAATTGATTTTGAATATATCAATATGGATTTTAATTAAGAGAATCTGAAGAATGACTGAAATTTAGCTTTGAAATTGTTTTTGATTTTCTCAGAAAATGGAATTAGGGGCAAAAAGGTCATTTTACAAATCTTTGAAAATTTTGGGGTGTTCACACATTGGCATATGAATTATCGCGGGTCTCAAGATATTCCTTCGTATACACAGGAACACACAAATTTGTGTTTCGGGGAGAACACACACCACCCTCTCGCATCATCTCTAGAAGGGAAGCCTGGAGGTTTGCAGGCTAGAAGTTAACTCGTTCATCCCCATCTGGATCCAGCTACCTGACCTATCCCCTAAACTTTGGTTAGAAGATATCTTCATCGGTTTGGCGGAAGCACTTGGCGGCAAATTTGTGGGGGTGGACGTGTACACATGCACAAAAGAAGGGAGAAACTTTGCACGTATTTGAATGCAGGTCCCTCTGAACTTCAGACCCCAACCATCAGTGGAAATCTCAGTAAAAGGAGGGGTTTTCTGATGCAAGAGGTAATCTACAAGAAGTCCATTCACTACTGCTCAGGATGTGGCTTGATAGCTCACCCTACGAAATGTTGTGGACAAAACCCGTCGATGGCAACTTCTCAGGCTGCAAACAACTAAGGACGGTCACAGGCGAAGATGAGTAGTAAAAGAAGAAATACCATGAAAGGCAAGAACTCGAACAATCGAACAAATAAGTTCAAGGTTCTTGTGATAGAGCATGAGAAGGAGAAGCCCCATGCTAACTTACCAAATCAATCTAAGATGACAAAGGAGCTTTGACAAAAGAAAAAAAAAGAAGACCAAACAAGAAGAGCAGAGGAACCAGAGGCGATGGAGAAGATGAGAGAGATCTATAAGAAGAAGACCTCTGCTTCCACAGGGAATGAACAGAACTTGAGCGAGAAGAACAGTTGAAACATCGATGATAAGGAGAGCAATGAGAACCACATGACGGCCATGGAGGAAGACACTGTGACATAGGATTCGATGAGCCTAGGTCGAGACCACTCTAGAAGATTGATCGTGGATGGCGGGAAGGTGGACAAGCATCCCAAGAATACTGCAACAATTAACACAAGTGGCACACAGAGGATGATATGTGGTAAAGAGGTATTTCCCTCATTAATCGCTCTCTTAAAAGATTGACCATCGATCTAGTCCAATTTAGTTGAAATAGAACCAGAAAGCCCCTGGTTTCCCGTTACCAATTTTGGTACCTCTTCACACAAATGAGACTAATTTTATGGAATCTGGCTCAATTATAACTTCTATTATCCCAGCAAGAACCCGAAACCCCATCAAAGCAACAGGGAGCATCCCCAATGAAAAAGGAAATGTTGGACTAGGAAGTGGCCCCCATGTTCCCTTCAATGCAAACTAACTAGAAGCATAAAAAACTTGCAACTTGAAAAACTAAAAAATAAAGGCAATGGGGCATAAGTGGAGTGACAATCAGAGGCAAGACAGAAGAAGCTTCATCCATACAAAGACAAGATCTTTCAAAGGAGCAAGGGGATCAAAACAAGAAGGAACATGGACAAGGCTCCTTGTGTGTTTTTACTTATCCCCCCACAATTTCTCAATGAGAATATTTATGTAGAACGTAAGAGGGATGGGGCAACGTTGGGCACATACACAAATATTGTAGACACTCAAGACTAACCTGATTTAAGTTTTCTATTGAAAACAAAAACCACAAGGGATAGAATGAAGGAAGTGACAAGTCATTATATACCAAAAATGTTATCAAATTTAGCTTAGGGGATCGGTAAGTCTTGGAAAGATAAACTCCCTGACTTTTTTTTTTTTGGTTGGAGATACATAACACCATCAATTTCAACCTGTAATCGGGGTCGTGGCTATGATTCATGTGAGGGAGGGGGGGGGGGGGGGGGGGGGCAAACAGGGGTGTAGCAAAAAAGGGGCACGATAGGGGGCCATCGGCCTCCCGCCGGTCTCTCGACAGCACAGAGAGGCACAAAGGGGGGAATTGCCACAAGGAGGCCCATTGGTTCCCTGTTGGCCTCCCAGCGAACATGATATAGAGGGGGAGGCAAAGCGTCACTGCAAGGCGGGGGGGGGGGGGGGGGGGGGGGTCGGCTCCCTGCCGACCTCCCAGCAACCTGAGAGAGGCATAAAGGAAAAAGGGGCACCGCAGGGGGCCATCGGCCTCCCGTCGGTCTCTCGGCAGCACAAAGGAGGGAATCACCGCAGAAAGGTCTGTCGGCCTCCCCTCGATCGTGATTCAAAGGGGAATCATAGCAGGGAGTAGTCTTCGGCTCCCTGCCGGCCTCCCGAGTCTCCGACGCACGCATAGAGGGGGAAAGATGAGAGAGAAAATAAAGGGAGAGAGGGACAGAGAGACGACATACCTGAATTCCGCCGACGTCGTCGGCTGCTACAAGCAGGGAGCGAGAGATGGGGGGGAAGGGAAATACGTAACGGAGGGAGAGGCTATGCTTGAAAAGGAAGAGGAAGAGATCAGGCTGTGATTTAAAACCCTACCGGGTTTCGAATCCGGGTCAGGTCCGACCCCAGCTCCGCCTTTGCCTGTAATTGCATTGTCTTTTTGAAGTAATGATATTGGTAGGGGTCTGCCTAACCCCAACTTGCCTTTAAAAAAAAATTACGTGGATACATGGATACAAACTCATTTCAAAAAAAAATCTTTTAAGATAGGACATGAGGACACAAATTTTTAGTCTTTGTTAGATTTTTTTATTTTTAATCTTTGTTCGATAACAGACCAAGAAATTCTGGTGATAGATGAAGGCCTTGGTCCATCGCTGCTTGAGGGGCAATAATCTGCACCAGTGTATAAAAATACATTGGAAATTCTTATAGTTACTAGGGATCGCAGTGGACCGGGACCGGGGCGGGGGACATGGTCTCCACCCCCACCCCGTTTCAAAATCCGAACCTCCATCCCCGCCTCCATCCTTGCACAAGGATGAATTTTAACCTCCACCCCCATTTCATGTCCTCCCTTCTCGATCCAAACGGGGGCGAGGCGGGGCGGGAAAAAGCATAAGTCCATCCCTACCTTCATCCTCGCACGGGGACAGATTTTAACTGATGATCCCCACCTCCATTCCTGTTTCATGCCCTTCATCCCCTGTCTAAACGGGGCGAGGCAGAGCCGGTTGTCCCCGGTCCACTGCCATCCCTAATAGTTACTGGGATATATATATATATATATATATATATAAAGAGAGAGAGAGAGAGAGAGAGAGAGAGAGTTTCCTAGTGCCATGCATCCTGCACTAACCCACTAAAGAAACACAATATCATAAAACAGGTTGTCCTTCGATACTTTCCCCCATCGCAGTTCAGGCTCTCTCTCTCCATAGGTGCCCTTGGAGCTCAGCATGCCCTGGTCTTGACCACCATACTGGCTATGTTGTTGACACCTTCATGATTAGCAACTGATCTCAAAGCCACCGCTTATATGCTGTCGAGTCTATCCGTGGAGTCCGGTGGGAGATGATCGATTACAGGCCAATTGAGGAAGTGAAGCACCGCGTGTTTGCTGCATCGGATGGCCGCCGTTGGTTGGCGTCGTTTCAACTGTGCTTGGCATGCAGGTGCTGCAGCACCTGTCGCACATACCCCAGCTCTTGTTTGACGCTGCCTTGCTGCTTCGTCATCGATTGCGCTCTTCCAGACAAGCCTTACAGTGTCTGTGCCTTCGTCCCTAAATCATGCAACTGCACTTGTGGGGGTGTGACCATCCAAAAAAGAAAAGAAAAGGCCCCTTTCTTCTCCTTAATTAGACTTTTGAGCTTGTTGGTTCGTAGGTCCTCGATTCTATCGTCAAGCTTCAGGTGCGGCGACGGAAGATAGGAGAAGGCGAAAACTAAGAGATGACAAATGTCTTTCTGTAAGTCCTTCTAAGTTTCACATGTAGATGGATTTGGGTTGATGATGTAATATATCAATTCCAGTCTTATTGTAAAGTGATGGGTAAGAAAATCGACCATGTTACCATTGATTAATTGAATGATACATAAGTGTGAAGGGAATAAAATAGAGAATGGAGAGAAAAGTTGAGAACAATTATGGAGAATGACTTCTAATACTTTTTACTCAAAAAAGGCTCTTCACACTTTGATACCTACAATGACTCTTAGATTAGGCTTTTATAGCACTAGTAAGACCTTTCTAGATGTATTGAGACTCCAAAAAGACTCTTAGAAACTTGTACCTATTTAATGACTCTAGAAGACTCTTAGAAACTTATACACAATAATTATAGAAGACTCTTATAAACTTGTACATACTCAATAATTCTAGAAGACTCTTAGAAACTTGTACATACGCAATAATTCTAGAAGACTCTTATAAACTTGTACATACTTAATAATTCTAGAAGACTCTTAGAAACTTATACATACTCAATAATTCTAGAAGGCTCTTATTCAAGTTTAATTTATTCTCAACAATGCCTCTTCTAAATTAAACTTGCTCCTTACGCCCAATCTTTCTACATTTCTCTTGATAACTTGTCCACTAAGTGGCTTTGTGAAAATATCTGCCATCTGATCTTCTGTTCTGCAGTACTCCACATGAACATCACCTTCATTCACAAGTTCCCTCAGAAAATGATACTGAATCCGAATGTGTTTGGTCCTTCCATGAAGAACTGGATCTTTTACAACTGAGATAGTTGAGTTGTTGTCACAGAAAAGAGTTGTTGGCTTATTTTGCTTCTACTTCAAACTCTCCAAAATTCCATGCAACCAGATTAACTGACAACCTGCAAAAGATGCAACAATATATTCTGCTTCTGTAGTAGAAAGCGAAACAATTTGTTGTTTCTTTGAGCTCCATGAAATTTCTCCACTTCCAAGATTAAATACATAACCTGAAGTACTTCTGCTATCATCAATACTCCCTGCTAAGTCAATATCAGTATAACCAATAAGGTTGACTACAACATTAGTTTCATAAAGAATTCCATAATCGATAGTTCCTTTCACATATCTTAGAATTCTTTTTGCAACTTCCCAATGATTTGAATATGGTTTATCCATGAATCTACTCACCAAACTGACAGCATACATAATGTCAGGTTTTGTGGATGTGAGATACATTAGATTTTCAACCAAACTTCTGAACATAGTGGAATTGACAAGTTTTCCTTCACCTTCTTTAGATAGCTTCAAACCTGAAATGCATGAAGTCAAAACTGGATTAGCATTCTCCATCTTGAACTTCTTCAAGATCTCTTTTGCATAGCTCTCCTGCAAAATAAAAATTCCTTTCTTGGTTTGATAAACTTCAATACCAAGAAAATAATGCAATTCACCCAAATCTGTCATCTCAAACTCTGCCATCATTGAGTTCTTAAACTCATTCAACATCTGCATATCATTCCCTGTGAAAATTAGATCATCAACATAAAGACTTACAACAATGAATCTTTCTTCTGAATTGGCTTTGATGTAGTGAGTATGCTCATATGGACATTTCTGAAATCCACACTTTTCAAAATATGAATTGATGCGGCTGTACTATGCTCTGGGTGATTGCTTCAACCCGTACAAAGCTTTCTTCAACTTGTACACTTTATTCTCTTCTTCTTCCTTTACAAACCCAGGTGGTTGGTCAATATAGACTTCTTCATTAAGAACCCCATTCAAGAACGCAGATTTCACGTCCATTTGAAAAAGCTTCCAATTATTCTGAGCAGCAAGAGAAATAATTAAACGAACAGTCTCAAGTCTTGAAACAGGAGCAAATGCCTCTGTAAAATCTTCTCCTTCTTTTTGCTTGTACCCTTTTGCTACCAGCCTTGCCTTGTGCTTGTTGATAGAGCCATCTGGATTCATTTTTGTCTTGTACACCCACTTTACTCCAATAGAACTTTTGTGTGGTGGTAAATCTGTAAGCTTCCATGTATCATTGTTTTCAATTGAAACAATTTCTTCTTTCATGGCTCTCCTCCATTTTTCTTCTTGACATGCATCATCAAAAGAAATTGGATCTTCACCTGCAAAGAAGGCAAAAAATATGGCATCATTTTGACTAATTTCTTCTGTGACGTCATATAATTCTTGGATGCTTCTCATTTTTTTTATAGGGTTGCTTGATGAAGTACTTGGGGAAGCAGGAGAATTTCCTGCTTGGGCACCATTTTCATTATTTTCAAATGCTAGACCATTCTCTTCTTCTTCAATCTCAAAAGGAAAGATAGGCAAATTTTCCTTTTCTGCCTCCAAGTCTTCAAATATAGAATTTTCATCAAATCGAACATCTCGACTGATCACAATCTTCTTTGTCACCGGGTTGTACAGGTTGTAAGCCTTGCTTCTTTCGCTGTAGCCTATGAAAATACACTTTTCTGATTTATCATCCAACTTGTTTCTCATAGCATCTGGAACATGAGCATAAGCCACGCTCCTGAATACCTTAAGATGGTGAACACTAGGCTTTGAACCATATCATGCTTCATGTGGTGTGCAATTTTCCAAGCTTCTTGTTGGTGATCTATTAATAAGATAAACTGCACAAGAAACAACTTCTGCCCAAAATCTTCTTGACAACTTCTTCTTCTTAAGAATGCATTGCGCCATCTCCATAATTATCCGATTCTTTCTTTCACATACACCATTTTGTTGTGGTGTATGTCGGACTGTCATTTCATGTCGAATACCATTGTCCTTGCAATATTTTTCAAACTCATTTGAAAAATATTCACCTCCGCGGTCAGTCCGCAAAGTATTGATTTTCAGCCTAGTAAATATTTTAACTTCCGCCTTGAAGTCTTTGAATTTCTGAAAAGCTTCAGATTTTTCTTTGACACAATACACCCAAACTTTTCGTGAGTAATCATCAATGAAAGAGATAAAATAACGATTACCTCCAAAAGATGTCACCGTCATCGGACCACAAAGATCTGAATGAATAAGCTCCAAAGGTCTTGTTGCACGCCATGATGATTGAGGAGGAAATGGATTTATGTGTTGCTTTCCGAGTTGGCATGCTTCACAAACTTCATCAAGATGATCAATTTGAGGCAAGCCTTTGACCATCATCTTCTTTGAGAGAAGCTTTAAATTTTCATAATTCAAGTGTCCATATCTATCATGCCATAGCTTAGAAACTCTATTATCAATACTTGTAAAACAAGACAAATTTTTATTTTGAAGAGTGAGTGAAAAAAGATTATTTGAAGCAACTCCAACTCTTGCAATAATTTGCTTTTTTCTTGACAAGTAGCAAGCCATGTCATGAAAATGAATGTCATATCCCTTCTTCAAAAGATGCCCCACACTGAGCAAATTATTTTTTAAACCAGGAACAAAATAAATTTCAGACATTTTCTCCATTTTTCCTGATTTTGTTTTGAACTCCATTTCACCAACACCACTAATTTTGTAAGTCTTTCCATCTCCTACTTTAACTTCACCATAATTAGATTCAAACAACTTAGAAAATAAATTTTTGTTACCTGTCATATGTTTGCTAGCACCACTGTCTATGTACCAGACATCATCAAGACCTCCACCATGAGACACAAGCAACAAAGTGTCATGATTTTGCTCTTGGTTTTTGTTTTCATACACCAAACGAGCATCATGCCTTTCTTTCTCCTTGTACCAGCATTCACTTGCCATATGACCAGGTTTGTGGCAATTATAGCATTCAAAATAGCTACGACCTCTCCCTCTTTGATTTTCACGACCTCTTCCTCTTTGCGAGCTTTTGAAATTTTGATTTTGATTCAAGTCATTCTCCTTGCTTGAATAATCGCCTCTTCTATGAGCATATGAGGCTCTTCTTCTAAAGCTTTCACTTCTTCTACGACCACGTCCTCGACCTCTTTGATTTTTTAAATTCTCCTTCTCATTTAGAGACAATTTCGACTGAAGTGCTTGATCCAAAACTACTTCTTTCTTCTTTTTGATTAGCTTTTCTTCATGAGCTTGCAACGAGCCCGTAAGTTCATCAATGGTCATGGAATTCAAGTCCTTTGATTCTTCAATGGCTACCACAATGTAGTCAAATTTTGAATCTAAAGAACGAAGAATTTTCTCAATAACACGAACATCATCCATAGTTTCACCATTTCTTTTTAATTGGTTAACTATAGATAATACTCGTGAACAATAATCAAAAACTGATTCTGACTCCGTTTTGTGCAAACATTCAAACTCACCTCGAAGAGTTTGCAAACGGACCCTTTTTACCTTTTCACCTCTTTTAAATGAACTTTCCAAAATCTCTCATGCTTGCTTTGAGGAAGTAGCACACACAATCTTCTCAAAAGCGACTTCATTTGAGGTTACTCCTTGGTAGATTACCACAAGAGCTCTCTTATCTTTCTTTCTCGACGCTTTTAGACTCTCTCTTTGAGCCTGTGACATTTCTTCTTCATTTTCAACTTTAACATAGCCTTTTTCGACTATCTCTCACAATTCTTGAGATCCAAGAATAGCTTTCATTTGGATACTCCAATTGCCATAATTTTCTTTGGCTAATTGAGGGACGAAAGGAAGAGGAATAGAGTTGTTCATTTTAATCGAACAAAGCTCTGATACCAATTTGAAGGGAATAAAATAGAGAATGGAGAGAAAAGTTGATAACAATTATGGAGAATGACTTCTAATACTTTTTACTCAAAAAAGGCTCTTCACACTTTGATACCTACAATGACTCTTAGACTAGGCTTTTATAGCACTAGTAAGACCTTTCTAGATGTATTGAGACTCCAAAAAGACTCTTAGAAACTTGTACCTATTTAATGACTCTAGAAGACTCTTAGAAACTTATACACAATAATTATAGAAGATTCTTATAAACTTGTACATACTTAATAATTCTAGAAGACTCTTAGAAACTTGTACATACACAATAATTCTAGAAGACTCTTATAAACTTGTACATACTCAATAATTCTAGAAGACTCTTAGAAACTTATACATACTCAATAATTCTAGAAGACTCTTATTCAAGTTTAATTTATTCTCAACAAAGTGCTCTGGATTAACCATTTGTATACTCTCGCTCTCTCTCTCTCTCTCTGAGAGAGTGTGTATGTGGTTTCCCTTGAAACATGAAAGACTACATATAGGTGTTTGAATACCCGAACAATGAGTCCATTGCTGAAATTCCAAGTTGGAAGGTTTCTATGCAAAACAATGTCCTAATGTTGAAACATGTCTGATACCAAATTCCTACTTAATTTGTCACAACTCGTGGGAAATGTTCAACACTCGCTCCTATAACTGTGAATTGCAGGTCCTGGTTTATTTTACGTTTTCCTTTCTTCCAGGGTAATATTTCATTGCAGAAAAGTGCATATATATATATATTGGTAGCTGCAGGCAAAAAGACTTTTAAGGACGCTAAAATAGCGCCAATAAAAGTTTAAACAGACACTTTTAGACTTTTAGTGGCACTATGTTAGCACCAGTAAAAATCTTTTGGCGCAAAATAATGAACACTCAGCGTGAGTGACCTCAGTTTGAGCACCTAACGAGTATGCATTACTCTCTCTCCCTTTATATATATATATATATATATATATATATATATATATATATATATATATATATATATTCCAGGATGTTGTTGGCCGGGTGCATGATTATGGTTGTCAAGCTTGTTTTGATTTTATGGCTTTGCTTTCTTCAAAAGACCATGCAGTCCTCAAGACAACTGTAAGACGATGATTCGATGAGCCGCGTGCCTGCAGTGAGGCAACAATGGGTTGGTTGTTGTGGCTCTATGGCGTGCTGCATGCCCGTAGCAAATGGTGACAGGGATGTTGTTGTGGCACCTTCGAAAGCGACAGACTGTGCACCCGTAGAGAGTTGTAGCAAGGAGCAGGCTGTCGCAAAGTGGTGGAGTCGTGCACCCGCAATGAAGTAGCACATTGTGATATGTCGGGATGACTCTAGTCCTTCCAAAGATTGAGAAAGGATGGTGTTGCTCTCTCAAGGCTTAAGTACTTAAGGCTAGGATGAAACTTGACTGTGTTGCCTAAGCAACACACACGTATTGGACCCAATGCGATGGTGACTTGAGGCACTTAATTGAGCAACACAAGGAGCTGCATGCACAGGCTTTGGTGTATGTCCCCCCTACTCGTCCTATGAAAAAATTATTATGGCATGAATTAGAGGAGGTTGGGAGGAGGAATTCATCCCCTTGGTGTTTGGGTGGGGACTTCAACTGCCTTTTGCATATAGGTGATTCAAATCAGACACATTCTCTCACTAGGAGCATGCGGGATTTCAGAAAATTTATTCAGGATTATGGTCTTGTGGAGGTGCACGTGGAAGGGGGGAACTTTACATGGTCTGATAACCAACATAACCCCATCCTGCATAAATTAGACCGTGTTTAGTTTCATGTTCCATGATGTTTGGGCTTCCATTGATCCAAGGTCTAGTTCGGATCATGGAGCTATTCGAATTCAATGGGAGAAGGGATGGTCAACCAAGAAGGGTAGATTTAAATTTGAAATTTGGTGGCTCGGAAGAAATGAGCAATATGTTGAAGCTAGGCATGGTGGCTGGTACCACAAGAGGCAAGGTGGGCAACTATATACATAAGAACAAAGTTAGATTTCACTAGAAGGAGGTTGATTCAGTGGTCTAAAGACCAGCGGAAGGACAAATTCGACATGATTAGTGAGTGGGAAGTGGATTTAAAAAGCATTCAAGAAGCTTTGGTTAGTGAGAGTGATGAAAATGCACGTCAGTTCCTTAAAGATAGGCATTCGTTCTTGATTCAAAATATTTCAGAGTGGCGGTTAAGGGAAGAACAATGTTGGCGGCAACGGGCTAAAGTGCATTGGTTGAAACATGGGAATGCCAATAGTAAATACTTTTATGCCTTCGCCTTATCTAGGCGGAGAATTAATCATTTGGGTAATCTCTCAATTCAAGGGCAAGTGTGCGCAGGAAGGCAAATTGTGAAGAAAGCAACTATTTTTTTTAAGTCAAAATTTTCAAACCCGAGACTTGATGATTATGACATGAGTTCATTGGTTTTACCACATATTGAAGGTTAAGATTCTCAAAAGTTGGAAGAGCCATTCACTTTGGAGGAGATTAAGCAATTTGTGAGGGACCTACCTATGGGGAAATCATTGGGTCCAGACGACTTTCCCATTGAGTACTACATGACTTTATGGGATGTATGTAAGGAGGACTTAGTGGAGGCTTTCAGGGACTTTCATAGCAAGGAAAGGTTACCTTCAAGGTGGGGCCACTTGCACCTTATTCTTATTCTTAAAACAAGGTAGTAATGAGATTACAAACTTTAGACCAATCTTTCTTTTAAACTCTACCCTTAAAATGGTCACAAAGGCACTTAGTAACCATTTGAGAAAGGTCTTACCTTCAATTATATATCCAGCTAAGTGTGCCTTATATATATCCCAGGTAGGCATTTGCATGCTTGTGTAGTTTTGGCTCATGAAGCAATTCACTCTATAAATTGTTTCTAAACATAGGGCATTTATTTTCAAGATTGACTTAAGACTTTTGATTCAATTAAATGGTCGTTTCTACTAAGATGTTTGGACCAATTCGGGTTCGGAAATAAGTGGTCAGCATGGGTTAAGGCCATCCTATGGTTGGCTTCTGTAACAGTTAACATCAATGGAAATAAGGGTGAAATTTCTAAACTATTGTGCGGTCTTCAGCAAGGAGACCCACTATCTCCTCTCCTATTCATCTTGGCAATGCAAGGGTTCTCTAGTCTTTTTAATGAAGCATGTGTACAAAGGCTTTTCAAAGGTATTAAGATGCCTGGCCTCACAAACTTCTCTCATATCTTCTTTGCCAAGGAGGCGTCAAAGGAAAAATTTAGATTCTTATGGCTGATTTTGAGATATTTTTCAAAGCTGGTTGGGTTACAAATTAATGAGATGAAGAGTCAGATAATGGTGTTTAATGATGATAGTGGGATATTAGAAGACTTTGTTTCATGTGTGTGTGAATGTGGAAATGGGACTTTGCCTCTCAAATATTTGGGCATTCCGTTGCATAGGGATATTTATTGAGATTGTTATTGGGCAGAGGTGGAGGATAGGGTGAATGAGAGATTGGATTTACAGTCGGCAAAGCTCTTTTCGCTGGCGGGTAGAAGCACCCTAGTAAAATATGTCTTGGCCATAATTACACGATGGTCTTTGTCATGCCAAAAAAGACAACAAGAGGATTGCAAAGATCCTTTAAATCATTTCTTTGTGTGGGCAAGAAGGAAAGAACCTCTCATAGTATCGTATGTTGGGAGACGATCACTATGCCTTTGGAGTGCTGAGGGTTTGGGTATTAGAGACATACATCGTTCTAATGTTGTATTTACGGTCAAATGGTGGTGGATCATATGCACATAGGACAACATGGTAGCAAGGTGCCTTATGGAGAAATATGGTTTGGAGGGATGGCCATGGATATATGACTCAAAGTGGAAGAACGGTGTAGGTTTTTGGAAGGGGCTCTCCACAGTTCTACTAGTTTTCTTAGAGATTATCAAAGTAGAGTTAGGAGATGGAAGCACGACAAGTTTTTTGTGGGATATTTGGGGGAGGGGGGGGGTGGGGGTTGAACAACCTTTAAGGCATAGAGTCCCGAACTTATTTTGCGTTGTGGCTGGTTCTAAGAGTACTGTGGCTACCATGTGGTCGGATGGTGTTTTGATTTTCGAAGCACTCCCTATGTTAAAGCTGCCTGTGAATATTAAGCTTCTCTCTCTCTCTCTCTCTCTCTCTCTCTCTCTCTCTCTCTCTCTCTCCATTCAGCGAAAGCGAGGACATATTAAGTTGGAGGCTCTCGTCGGATGGTAAGTTCTCGATGAGGCCTCGTTATCCGGCCCTATGCCCAGCCACCGTTAGTCCCTTCCCACACGGCACCCTTTGGGGAGGGGGCCTACCTCCTCCTGGGTCTTCCTTTGCTTTAAGGAAAAATTAAAATGGACTCATATTTGAAAACCAGGGGGTTTCATTTAGCGAGCAAATGTCAAATGTGTGGGCTTGAAGAAGAGACCAATGTACACTTATTTAATGATTGCTCTTTTATAAGTAATTTGATTCTTCTTGTATGGGGTGCTCTGAATCAGCACTTGGAAGCAACTTTCATGTTCAGGGATGTTCTTTTGGCAACTGAGTTACAAAAGAAAAGTAGCAAATGGACATTTGTGAGGCGTTATTGGCTTCTTATCGCTTGGCGATCTGTTTGGCTAGAACAAAATATCAGAATTTTTAGCGGTAAATGCAAAAGCTTAGGCATCATTCTTGACGTGATTAGGTGGGAGCTTCGTCAGAGATTCTTGGATAGACATTCCGACGATTTTCATGTTTGGACTCTATTTTTCCTGCAATGTATTCCCTCTTTCTTAGAAGCTTCTAGGTCACCTCCTTCACTGCGCGTGGTCTAATATAAATACATCATTACAGACAAAAGCACATTCTCATGAAATTGTGCCAACAATTACATGTACTTCTTCCAATGTGGTGTGAACGGTGTTGCAGGTTAGTAATATTAGTAATATTTTTACATCTTTCGTTGTAATGAGTTACGTAGGTTTTATGAGTACATGGACTGCCCTTGAGTATCAATTGTTGTGTTATTTTTGGTTGCTGAATTTTAAGAGTTTTATTTTGGAGATTATTTATGAGAAATTGAGAATGAATTTTATTCTTGGAGACAAACTTGATTCATATGCTCTTCAATTTAAGGCATCGGGCTAGATTTTCCAGATCTCAACATTTGGTATGGTCTTGACTCTTTCATGGGTGCCAATATAGCAGAGTTGTATCTTCAAATGGCTTCCATGACAAATAAAGAAATTGCTCAGATTCATCCCAAGCATGATAAGAACTCCATACGTTCATTGTTACGTCGGCTACACTACTATAAAGTATTGTTGTCTATCTAAGCAAATTGCCTAAAAGTTTTTTTTTCCGTTGCCCTCAACATTTTTTTTCCAACAGCTGTGGTTATATATACATACTCTTCAACATTTAATTATGACAATCATTTCCTTCAGTAGAAAAAAAAAAAGAACTCTAACTGTATCAGTTAGAAGATTGCAATTGACCCTTTTTTTTAATTAGCTTGCTTTTCTTTTGGTGGCAATTTTCTGGTAGAAATCTTTTGGTATCTGTTATTTTCAAGTGGCTTGCAGATGAATTCTCTTAGCTCTCTTCTTAGAGTGTG
This sequence comes from Nuphar pumila, assembly GCF_984573655.1. Lineage (NCBI taxonomy): Eukaryota > Viridiplantae > Streptophyta > Magnoliopsida > Nymphaeales > Nymphaeaceae > Nuphar > Nuphar pumila. The sequence continues at coordinate 45,795,424 of NC_143251.1, forward strand.
CCACCTTCTTCCTGACAAAGAAAATATACTCTCCCCGTATGAAGCTAGTAGATTCAATGGATACATGCCAAATGGAAAATCTGTCGCATCTCTTGGCTGCGAGCCAATTTTGCATATGAGACACTTCTAGGTAAGTTTCGTCTGCAAAGCCAAAACCATGGTATTTGTGCTTATTTTTATTTTGTACTAAAAATTAGCCACATCACTTTTTACAGGCAAATGGTGAATTGCCAGAAAAGCTTGTCAATCATATACTTCATCAGAGATAGTGCATTGTAAAGATTGAACCTCAAGAATTTGAGAAATTTCAGGGCAGAAGCAAGGCAACTTCATCCCATGTTGAAGATGATGTACAAAAGTGAGCATGTCAAGTTTGATCAAGCCTAAATGGTTCAGTACCTTGGAAAAGTATGCCTGTTATCACAATTTTGAAATGAGTATATAAACAATCATGATCTCATCACATGATTGCCTTGAGAATGTTGCTGTTAATCTTGGACACATTCCATTCTTGCAACACCATGCTGAGAGATATTTGATCATGGAATGTCATAAGTGTTTTGGGGTGAGCCACTCCCACATTGGTTCTTGCAGGTTGTAGTCATGGTTTTCCTCCCACATCATTGATTATTCCCTGTTGTAGCTATTTCCATAGTTCAGAAATTCGGTTGAGATATTTTGTGACCCTACTCGGTCATTCTGGATTTTGCACTTGGTAAATCAATGGTTAGGTAAACTCGGCATTGGTGAATGCACCACTCCTACAAAGGTTTCCCCATATCACTGGTTTGGTTCTCTCTTATAGCTACTTGTATGTTTGACAATTTCATCACAAGCATGTTGGATCTCGATACAGAAGCACGCCGCTTCTGAGGTGCGTAGGCGCTTTTGGTAACTGTGGGTGATCTCACGACTTTGCTCAATTTGGGCTCTCCAGTGAATCAAAGCGTAAAGTTGTTTTGCTAAGATTTGAGTATCATGTCTTGCTTGACTAGGCCAAAGGGAACCCATGACTGAGCCAAGTCTTGATAAAAACACTATAAGCATGATTTGTTCAGACCTTATTAGTCATGTGTTGACTCATCGTGGGTCATATTTGTTTATATTTTTTTGAATTTTTGGTTTTTTCTTAGAGATGTTTCTTTCCATTTTTTTTTTTTTTTAAAGAAACATTTTCTTATGCATGCATGATCGACCATATCATCCCACCTAAATTACTAAGTCAAGCTTGGCTGATCCAAAATCAGGTCCCTAGATTGGCAACTCTGGTTATGTTTATATTATTGTGCTAATTGTACCCACAGGACAACACTGTTTTGCCCACCCCCAACCCCCCCCCCCCAAAAAAAAAAAAAAAAAATCTGCCAATTTGCAACAAAACTAAATTCTTAACTATCTTCCAAGAATAATCAAGGAATTAGCATGGCTACAATCAACATAATCTTTGAAACAGTGAATGCTTCTTCATACGGGTGGTCCATGAAGAGCACAACACAAATGACAGCATATTGGCATTACAAACCAGCAATTGACCTCTGCTTAGTTGAGAAGCCTGCACTTTGTTTCTTCAAGCCCCACAAGTTTTTTTTTTAAAGTCAAGTTGGGGTTAGGCAGACCCCCACCAGTTATACAACTATACCATTGAGTTTTGAACCTGCAACATCTCAACACAAGGTGACGTGCACTAGCTGTGCTCTTACCAGATAAGAGAAGCCCCCGTTGGTAAGCCCTACAAGTCTTGTTACAACTCAGTTGGGGGGCTTGTTCGTTGAGGCAAAGCTGCTGTGCCCCAACTGCTACCGACATTCATTTTGTTCTTATACAGAATGAAGCATTAACAGAGTAAAGTACTGCCCTGAACACCATGACTACACATATATTAATGACTAACCAGTGACTAAATTTACCATTTAGCAAGGTCCAGTGAATCAGCATGTGATTCTGAATTTTCTTGTTCTGAACAATATTATACAATTGTTCATAATGAGATTCAAAACATATTTTAAAAAATAAAAAGGAAAAGCATAAGGAAGCAAGATAGATGCAGTATAAGATCCACTCAGACCATTGACCGATCGATAAAGCACCATCAATAAGTAGTCATCCAGCATTTTCCATAATTTTTCTGGGGATCCAAGTTTCCATTATTATTTAGTTTATCATCCGAGACAACTTGCAGTGTGCAAGTCAACTGTGAATAGCACACAACGGTAGGTGATAAGATGATAGATAATCTCAGAGGCGGATTTTGTGAAATTCTAGCTTGCAAGGCTCGCTGAAATAACTTAAATCTGGTGTCTCCGTTAACAACCAATAAACAGTAACCAAAAGAAAAAACAAGAAATACATTTTTAGCAAGGAGAACACAAATTGATCAACAATCCTAAAATGCTATGAAATTCTTCAGTTTTTCTTTTTTGGGAGAACGAATTAAATTCTTCAGTCTTGAAGAAAAAAAATGGCAACTATCACACGGATGTAGAAAGAGATATGAACACGATAGCTAAATCTCCATTGGTAGCGACATCATTTGCAACACAATACCATGCATCTCTCTCTCTCTCTCTCTCATATGTGTCTTCCAATCTGTAATCCATTTTGTAAAGGTGCAAGAGCAAGTGAGCCTTGCAAAGTAGGAGGTTTTTAACTAATTATTCAACATTCACAATGCGATCGACTGTTGGGAATCGACGTCATAACCTCAAGACTCAATGTGCTTGTCCACGTTCCCCACTTCCAAAGGCAGGAGAGTTGCTTTGCTCTCCTCTCCTCCTCTGCTCGGTTGGAAAGGCATCCGCTTGTCCACGAGTAAATTGGAAGACAAATTAAAGGTGTGGTGCGGAGGGGCCAGACGAGCATAAAATGGCAAATCCACCCATCTGTTAAGGAAGGCAAGTCAACCACAGTGCCTGCCTACGCACCATCCATCCCATGATACACAAAGTCAACAGTGCATTATTGAGGGTCCTCTTATATGCTTCTTCCACTTGAAAAATTGGTGGCCAAGGTGCCCATCGACCGAGTAAGATCACACTACCATACGTAACAAGTAGACTCCGCCACCTAACAATCTCACGGCCCATGCGCTCCGCAACACGATTCACGCTCCCTTTCATGCATCTTAAACTTGCAATCTCTCATTCATCGAGCTTTAATTTTCAACAACGTCACATCCACTAGACATTTGTGTAAGAACACTTGAATTTGAATGTACACACAGAGATTCTTTTGCAGTCTGCTTACCTTCACCAAAGGAAGGTGCCTGTAATGCTAGTATCTATGTCAAGGTCACATAATCTCAGAAAGCTTGTTTGTTACAGTCACTGATGGAGGAGGAAGAAAAGGAAACAGAGCGGCCGTCTTCTTTTCTCTGCATGAGGTCCAAAGTGGAGGATTTTTTGATAAATTCATGGACGGTAAATAAATAATGCAAGGGAGTGGTTGTGAGTGGGGGGGGCGGGGTTGGAGAATAGAGGTTGGGTTGGCCTTGTGCTTGTCCTTATCAAGATTTCCACATCTCTCATCAACTCCTTCATTCCTTTTAATTATTCATTGAGAATCAACATGTATGCTTTGCATCATTTCGTTGCTGCTCAATCGTCATGCCACGCGTGGGTCGGCCTCCTGCCCATTGAAAACCCATGTCCAACCGCCGCCCACCACCTCCCAACATACTTAACTTGGAGATTAGCGATAAGAGGCCCGATAATATTCTATTGTTCTTTGAATATGACTCTCGGATTGAATTTGAAAAAACTTTACTGATCGATACGTTGGTGGATATGTATGGATATAATACTAAGTCCTGCCAACAAGGTTGCTCAGCAGTCTCAAATGTGCTTACATATGTGGATTCAGCGAGTTACAGAATCTTTAAATTAAATCTGAGTGCTACGCTCAGACTGCGACCCGGAATCGAATAATCCGAATCACCATCATAGGCTGTCCCAGCACATGTGACTCGAATCTTTTAGGTCGATCAACCGTGATTGCCGTACCTCAAACTCATTAGAATCCAGAAACTCGTTTCTCAATGCACGCCCTGACTGGCCCGAGTCCCGACCCTATAACAACTTAATGCATCGGGGAGTCCAATTTCTTGATTAATGATGGACGGTATTGTTTATGTTTTCACCTTTTTGTTTTTGATGTATATATCTTTTAACACTCCAGTGCCCCCAAAAAAGCTTTACAGCTTAAGACCCCCGTGTATAGGGCTCCTCTTTCTCCCTCTACTTTGCTTTCAAGTATCTATAAAAGAAGTTTTATGCATCCTTGCCTCGTTGTTTACGCAGTGTGCGTGTATTCTTGCTTTCGCTCCTGCACATGTTGTGAGTTGTTTATCCACTTAAAAAGTTTGCTTTCAGTGTTTGTGATTACTCGAAGCTATGTTACAGGAGCCTTTGTTTTAAGCTCGTGACAAGTTGATATCAGAGCCTTGTCAACATTGGGATTGATAATAGTGCCGAAGAGAAATGTCATGACTCTTTCAGGCAATATGGTTTCTCCTGAAGAAGACTTCATGGCCAATGATTGTGTGCCAACTATTTTGCATGATGTTGTTGAGCTAACTGAGACAGTAACCAATGTAGAAAAGTTGGTCAATGAGACTTGTGTTGTTTTTACAGATCTCAATAGAGAGATCAAGACGACAGTAGATGGGGTGAAAGACTCTGTGAAAAGTCTTGCCACTAGATTTGGAGATTCAGTAGATGACCTTGCCACCAAGTTAGATGATCTGCTGGGTCGGTTCAATATCATGTCTACAGAAATAAATGTTGTTCGCTGAAAGAATGATCAATTGGAGCGATAGTTGAAGATTATATCAGCTGGTGGGGCTACAACGCATTTTGATCAGCCACGTTTCAAGCTACCTGAGCCTGCAAAGTATAAGGTCACTCGAAACTCGAGGGATCTTGAGAACTTTATTCACAAAATGGATTAGTTTTTTTAAGCTACTAGAATAGAGGAAGACACATATAGGCTACACACCATAACAATGTACTTTGCGGATGAAGCGACTCTTTGGTGGAGACATCTCTTAAGTGATGTTTGACATGGGCTAGTCGTCGTAGTCTCTTTGAAGGACCTCAATTAGGAATTACGTGACTACTTTTTGCCTAAAACCCAAGAAAAAATAGCCCACAAAAGGTTATTGACATTGAAGCAAACAAGGTTAATTCATGACTATGTCAAGGCATTCTTTTCGATAATGTTGGACATCGAAAAGATGAATGATGAAGTTTGATTGTTCTATTTCAATAACGGGTTGCAAGGGTGAGCAACCACAAAACTCATTGGCATGATTTTCTAACACTAGCTGAAGCACTTGTTGTTGTGAAGAAGCTTGTTGAGCTTGATAAGAACAACACGGCATTTCAATATAGGCTGCATGTAAATGACCATAACAATCAAAGGGACAATCGAAGGAATGAGCGTGCGCAGAATGCTGGCTATGGGAACCAATAGAATCAGGGCCGACAGGATAACCAAAATAATAAACATCAGAATAGAAATAACTTTCAGGGTGGCAACTATCGTTGTCACTATTGTCATACTGCGGTGATCACTGGGTTGATACATGTCCCAATAGGAATGGAGATAACCACACACCCTGAGCTGCAAATTCCGTTCAGGGTGAGGAAGTTCATTGATGTGAGTTTTATGAAAACAATTTTTAAAATGATATTTTATGTAAAAATAATGTGAAAGATAGACACCAAAAATATAAAAATCGGCTCGCACGAGTGGTGGAGTCTGGGTCGAACTAAGAGAATGGGAAATACTTGTATTCAAATACACAAGCTAAACTACTCTTTATTGCCAAAATAAAAAGAATTAATTAAATAATTAACTAACTAAGTGAGTGTTGCCCTACGCGGAGGGCTTAAACAAAATAAATAAAATGCCTTATTACAACCCCAAATGAATGAAAGAAATAAAATCTTAATCTAAAAATAAGACAAAAAAAAAGCCTTCAGTGCTTGAGTCTTTAGTAGTCCCCTTGTGTCTCTTTATCCTTCCCTCTTTTTGTTCCCTCAATAGAACATGTAATGCATGTTTTCTTTTGTTCTCTGAGGGCACCTCATAGGGTACTTTGAGGGCACGAAAAGGGCTCTATCGCACGTTCCAACGCTTCTATGCAAACACAAAAACAAAAACCTCAGTAAAATGACACAAAGACAAAACAAATCTATACAAAAACTAACGCACTAGAAGACGAAATAGGAAAACTAACTAACAAACTAGTAACAATTTATGAAACTAACTACTTAAATCAAATAAGCAACTACTGAATTCAAATCAAAGAAGAAAAAATGAAACCGACTATTAACATGTAAAGACATCAAATGACTAACCGAATTAACAATAATATTACGACTGAGGTTAATGAAAGTAAAACAAGATGGCCAATAATTGATTTCTACAAACGTGAATTCAGAATTAACTACAAGCTAACTAAACATGCTATAACTTAAAGCACTAAGTATACTCAATCAAGAAAACAATGTGAATCTAAACTTAATTAATACTCTAATTCTTCAACTTAAAACAAACGTCTAGCTACAGCTATATGCATCCAACCATAGATAATTGACCCATGAGGTAACAACTTATGAAATAGATACTCTAATGAGATAATACATTAATTGATTGGCAACTAATAAAATAGCATAAAATAATTGGGCGAACAATTAATAAACTATTAATTTTCTAAAACAAAAAAGAAAGTAAATCCCATGTAATACTACTATTATAAATTGCATCACGCAAGAGATAGATTGAACCAATGAATTAGAGGAATTAAAACTATGTCGCTGAATAAAAATGGTTAATATTAAAACTACATCTACCTAATAGCAATCTAAGTCAACTGAGTAGGGAAAACATCTACTTAACCATTAAACAAAAAGGGACGTCAACAATTTTAGCATGGATTGCTGAATCACAGTAAGGGTGATCCGGTGTTAGGATCAATGATAAAAACTCGGAATTGACGTTAAAAAATATTCACAACCCTACCGGATGCTGCACCAATATGCTTGCTAATGCGGGCCATCTGCAATAGCTGGACTAAAGGAATGTGTATTATTATGCAGCGTTGTCAGGCGGCTTCCAACTATTGCAAACGACGGATTGATGTGTGGTTATGCAGGTTCACTCACACGTGAATATAAACACACGTCTAACAGGGTCGGTAAACGTTTTCCCGATACACGTAATACTAAAAAGAAAACGAATTGAAAGAAGAGACGATGATGATCTACGGTATGCCTATCAGAAATTTAATTTATGCTAAATAAGAATCTAAACATTATTTGATTTATGTTGAAACAAACTAACAAATATATTATGCATGTAACAAATCTATAATACGAAAATGAAATATATAAAATTCAGATTACGCTAGGTGCAATAAAGATGCAAACAAAAATCAAATATGATGCATGCAATGATCCTAAACTACGGTTTCACTTTCGGAGATGAGGGAAAAAGAAGCAAACCATCAGATTCACTTCTGATGGAGGGCTTGAGAAGCGAAGGCGGTCAATCCAGCTGCATTCACGCTACCCCGACGACGTAGATTAGAAGAGTCGATGGAGACAGGGTTTAGAAGATAGATGAAATAAACATAAGAAGAGGAAGACAAAGAAGAAGTAGAAGAGAAGCAAAAATCGGCTATAGAGAGGAGGAAAAAGGGAGAAAGAGAAGAGAGGAGGCAAGAAGGAGGGGTCATGTTTTTTTCAAGGCTAGAAAAACGTCTTTTCCTTCTCAACATGACTATTTATACTATAGTATTAGGTTAAAACACCTTTTTCAAAACAAGTTTGATAATTTTTCAATAATTTTTTAAAAGGGTCTTTTGAAAAACGTGTTTCATAAAACACATATTCCTAAACTAATTACCACTCAATTGATTAAAACCTAATCTTAATTAAACTTAAGAAAATCCTAAACTAATGCAAAAATGCTAAAAGTGCAGTGAAAAGCTTTGAACTATGCGATTTTCTGATAAAATTCAATGCGATGCGGTTTCTCAAAACTAACGATAAAAATAGATTTTTAAAGCGATTTTAACATGGATCATGCATAAATAATGATTAATGAAATGTGAATATTATGCATAATCATTCATTAACCTGTAGAGACGCCAATAGTTGAGGCAATGCAGATGATCAATGCAGTGAAGGTGACAGCTACTACAGAATCGATCGTATGCAAAGAACTGATGTACTTGAAACTTCCACTCAATGGAAGACTCACCAAGGCATTGATAGACATAGGTGTCACGCATAATTTCATCTCACGTGAAGAGGCAGAACAATTGGGATTAAAGTGAGAAAAGGAGAGCCGCATGAAAGCGGTTAACCCTAAAGCAAGGGCCATCTACGGTATTGTTCATGATGCGCCAATGCGGATCCATAACTAGTCAGGAAGGGCCACGCTATCAGTCGCACCTATGGATGATTTCAGAGTCATCCTCAGGATGAAATTTATGAGAAGCAATAAGGCAGTGTCAATGTCTCTCCTTAATGTTGTCAGCTTTGAGGGTGAGAATCAACCCTGCATGATTACTGTGATATCGGTGAAGCCTTGCGAGCATTTGGTATCTGCGCTCCAGTTGAAGAGAAGTATGAAAAGTGGTGATGAGACTTTTCTCATTAGAATTTGTGCCACCGATGAAGCGAGAGAAGTCGTTGATGTCCCAGGGGCCTTAGTTCCTGGATTAAAGGACTTTGGTGATCTTATGTTTGTCGAACTATCGAAGAAACTACCTCTGAGGCGTGAGGTAGACCACCAAATTAAGTTAGTGATGAGTGAATGACCACCTGTAATGGCTCTCTATCGTATGGCAATTTTTGAGCTACAGGAATTACACAAGCAATTAGATGATATGCTTGAAGCAGGAATCATCCAAAGCTCTCTTTGGGGGCGCTCGTGTTGTTTCATACAAAGTATAATGGGTTGAAGCTTCTGTGCGTCGACTATAGGCACTGAATAAAATGATTGTGAAGAACAAGTATTTGCTTCTTTTGATCGCAGACTTGTTTGATCAGCTCAGAAAGGAAAAGTTCTTTTCTAAGTTGGACATGAGATCAGTCTATTGGCAAGTCAGAGTTGCTAAAGAGGACAAACTAAAAACCACCTGTGTAACACGATATGGGGCATTCAAATTCTTTGTTATGCCATTGGGCTTAACGAATGTGCCTGCTACCTTCTCAACTTTGATGAACAAAATTTTTACCCGCACATTGATAAGTTTGTCGTTGTGTATTTGAACGACATAGTAATGTACAACGATTCTATCGAGCAACATGTTTGACACCTTCGGATTGTGTTTCAGACTCTAAAGGACCATGAATTGCATGTCAAGCGGAAGAAATATCTATTTGGTCAGAAGGAAGTACACTTCCTTGGCCATATTATGGGAGGAGGCACATTGAAAATGAACCACAAGAAGATTAAGGCTATTTAAGCTTGAGAGTCGCCTGCGAAGGTTCCTGAATTACATTTTTTCTTAGAACTTGCCAATTACTATTGGTGGTTCATCAAGGGATATTCGCAGATTGCAGAGGCGCTCACAAATCTGCTAAAGAAAGACAGGTCGTGGCTATGGTCTAATGCATGCCAAAAAACTTTTGATGAATTAAAATGCACCATGATAGAAGAACCAGTGCTAAGGTTGCCCGACTGTCAGCAACTGTTTAAAGTGCAAACTGATACATCTGACTTCACAATCAGAGGGGTGTTGCTCTAGGAAGGACATCTCATTGCTTTTGAGAGTCGAAAGCTAAACGACGTTGAGCATCGATACACTGTGTATGAGCGCAAGATGTTGGCAATTGTGCATTGTCTCCGCACATGAATACACTATCTTTTGGGATCACAATTGATTGTGTGCACTAACAATGTTGCGACAAGCTACTTTCAGACTCAGAAGAAACTGGGTCCAAGACAAGCTCACTAGCAAGATTTCGTGACAAAATTTGATATGGTCATTGAGTACAAGCCTGATACGACTACTGTTGTTGCTGACGTCTTGAGTCTGAAGGCGGAGCTTGCAGCTTTGCTCGCTTGGGACAACGGTGTTAGCCAACCAACGAGCGATCTTCTCGAGCAGGTTTGAGAAGTTTTAAAGAGTGATCCAATAGCCCAATAGCTGATTGCGTTGGTAAAAGAAGGAAGGACGTAAAGATTTTGGTTGGAGGACGATTTGCTTTGGATCACTCTATATATCCCACGACAAGATACTTTATGAAAGCACTTGATGCACGAGTGCCATGATACCACTTGGGCGGGTCACCCAAGACAACAGAGAACATTGGCATTGTTAGAACTTGCATTCTATTGACCACAAATGCGTGATAATGTGGATGTTTATGTGAAAACTTGCTTGATCTGTCATCAAGACAAACCCATAAACTAAAGACCTCATGGACTACTGGAGCCTCTACCAGTGCCAAGTCGTCCGTAGGAATGCATAACCATGAACTTCATCGTGAGCTTGCCAAATTAAAGCTCAAGGTTGTAGTTCTATCTATGTGGTTGTTGACAAATTTTTAAAGTATGTTATCTTTGTGTCAGCCCTGACCACCTACTTAGCTGCCAATACCGTTAAGTTGTTTGTGTGGAATGTGATCAAATATTGGAGAATCTCCGAGAGCATCATCAGTGATCTTGATACCCGCTTCACTGCCAAATTTTGACGAGAAGTATTTCGCTTGATTGGGACAAACTTGCATTTCAGCATAAGTTTTTACCCCAAAACCGATGGACAAACAAAAAGAATCAATAGTATGCTGGAGGAATATCTACGGTACTTTGTCAGTGCTAATTAAAGAATTTTGGTTGATTTACTTGATAATGCTCAACTGCTACAACTTTCAAAAAAGTGAGTCATCGGGTCATAATCCATTCGAAGTTGCAATCAGACAACAGTCGCAGACTCCTCGCTCACTTGTCGCACGAGGATGTGGCAAAGCACCTTATGTATATCAGTTCATCAAGAACTGATAGAATCAGACAAAGTTAGCAAAGGTGTATCTTAACAGGACGACCAAACACATAAAGAAGTGGGCAGATGAGAAACGTCAGCCAATAGAATTTTGTGTTGGAGACAATGTGTTGGCAAAGTTGCACAACTATCTTTCGGGGCCACCACCGAGGCCTCATGCTCAAGTATGATGACGCCCCTTCACCATCACCAAGTGCATTGGAAACTTGGCATACCGACTGAACTTGTCATCAAACTTTCAAGGGCATCTGGTCTTTCACATATGCAAGCTGAAGTCGTTCTACGAAGATGAAGGAGACCCTCAACGGAGCATGCCTCAACGTGCTCCCATTCTGCAGCGTACATCCTCAATGGTCAGTATTCCAAGTAGAGAACCAGAAGTCATCCTTAACTACTCCAGTCAAAAAGTACCTAGTGCAGTGGAAAGGTCTGCCAGAATGTAAAGCCACCTGGGAGAAAGTTACTGACATGTTTTAGCATCGTCAACTTGTGGAGGACTACCATACACAATTGGCGTAGAGGACGGTGCCAACTAAGGCGGGGGAGCGTGTTTCAGACCGCCATGTTTTCACTTTTTTTGTTTCTGATGTATATACCTCTTTGGCATTCTCGAGTGTCCTAAAAAAACCTTACGGCTTAAGAACCCCGTGTATCGGGCCTCTCTCCCTCCCTCTTTATGTACTTTGCTTTCAAGTATCTATAAAAGAAGTTTTATACATCTTTGCCTCCTTGCTCACTTTGTGTTTGTGCATGTGCGTACTCTTGTTTTCGCTTCTGCGCGTGTGTTGTGAGTTGCTTGTGCGCTTAAAAAAACTGCTTTCGGTGTTTGTAATTACTCAAAGCTACGTCGTGGGGGCGTTCGCTTTTAAGCCCATGACGGGTATGGTCCCCTTGCATAGATATTGGCCATAGTGATATTTTTTGGGTTGATGTTGGTTAGGAATCTTGGGCAGAGGATCTTGGAAAGCAAAAGATTAAGTGGAGCTAGTTTAATCGTACGTTTGTTAATGATGGTGGTGTTTGGCTCTTGTTGTGTGATGGTGTATTCGCACAATGCGTGAGAATTTCAATCACTCCCCAACACTGGAATATTCTGCTCACATTTCATCAACAATGTGATTACCATGAACCCAATCACAAGAAAATTATTATACAACAATTGAAGACTCTCTAAGTTAACCACCATCTTTGATTATTAAACTGGCTTGCTTTCATTTATTCAATTATGACGGTGCAAGTGTACAGGAGGTGTGCCGGGCGTGCGGTTCCTTTTCTACTTTCCTTTCTTGGCGTTTGATGCAAAATTAATTTTAATAAAAAACTTAGTCTATTCATGTTTTCAACTAATACTTTTAAGAGCGATTATGCTGACAATTTTAAAACAAATCAAGAAATTTATATCAACGGAACAAATAATCAAAGATTTTAACATGCTTAAGACAACGTTTCATTCCCTCACAACTATTAGTCTAATTACATGATGCCGCTGAGAGATAGAAGTTGACGCAGGGCCTTGAACTGTAGGAAAGCTGCATTTTTTTTTATGTCGCTTTACCGAAAGTGACTTGAAACAATAAAATGCAGGATATTTGCAAAGATTGGTTATAAATAATCGAAATGACGGGTACGTTATCTTTATTGTTTTTTTTACTAAGAGGGTGGGCCATCAGCCAAACACTTGTCGCACTTGAGTTTAAGAATCGATGCACAGCCACAACTTTGTTTACGTGGGAAATAAAGAAATAGAGTCCAACCAGCGACACCAATCTTACCAATGCGTTCGTGCGAATGTCGACCGTGGCACGCGTACCGGGTTAGTACGTGCGACCAAGTGCTTTATATATGGCCCCTTCGGTGACCATACGTTACATACAACCTGCTCAGGTTACATACCCAGAGAGAGAGAGAGGGTCGTCGTTCTTCAGTCAGTGAGTGGCCATGACGAAGGTGCACCCTAATGCAGCAGCGCCGGCCGAGGACGTGAGAGGAGAGGCTACTTCTCCCTCCTCCTCCGGTCGAGCGGAGTCAACGGCGTTGACCGTGTGGAAGAAGTCGCTGCTCTTCAACTGCAGCGGCTTCACGGTGTTCGACTCCAAGGGGAATCTGCTCTTCCGGGTGGACAACTACGCCTCCGAACCAAAGGGGGAGCTGGTTCTGATGGATGCCTCCGGCAAGTCACTCCTCACCCTCCGTCGAAAGGTGAGAGAAAAAGAAAGTTTCATTAATTCTTCGCAAAACTAGTTCTGTACAGTATGTTTATTAGGCGATGGATATAAATATGTAGAGTGTGAATCTGACGAAAGAATTTTCATGTATAAGTGTAGAGGCTGAGCCTGGGGGACCAGTGGCTGGTGTTCGATGGGGAGGTGGCGTCAGGAGGAGGAGGACCGACGAGGCCCCCCAAGTTCCAGGTGAAGAAGCAAGCCAACTTCCTGCGCTCCAAGTCCCTCGTCCACGTCTCCTCCTGCCCCTCCAAAGCTGCCTTCTTAGACATTGAAGGGTCGTATGCTCAGCGGTGCTGCACCGTCTTCGATGAGAAGCGGAGGAAGGTGGCGGAAATCAAACGGAAGGAGGCAGCGGCAGGAGGAGTGGCCTTCGGGGCAGACGTCTTCCGGCTGATCGTGCAGCCTGATATGGACCCCACGGATGCCATGGCTCTCGTGATGCTGCTTGATCAGATGTTCTCTTCCCGATAGGTAGGGATCCACCAACCACGCCTACCTCATGTACTGCACGATCACTGTGAAGGAGGAGGAGAAGAAATCACTTTGGTTTGTGGTTTGGGGCATGGTGAGTTATATGGTAGGGAATCAGGTCGTTTTTTATTCTCTCCTTTTCTGCTTCACTTTGCCTTTCGAGATTTAACTCTTCTCGTGGCGCTGTTATTTTTGTTTTGCGCCCTAGGGTTGGCAGAATTTTGCTTAACTTTTTCTTTTCTTTTCCTTCAACTTTTTCTTTAGCATGCTTAACAACGAAGGTCTGGCTTCAGATCATGTGTATGTAAGTTGTTGGAAATAGAAAGTAAATAGAAATTCCTGAATGAATCTATTCCATTCTCACACAGTTACATTCTTGAGAGCGCTGCTCGGTTATGGGAAAAAGTAAAAAAAAAATTAACGAGAATTTTGATTCCACAAACTACTATAATTTGACTTACTTTTTCCTGGTGCAGGCAGGGGAGAGTAGTCGTGGAGTTTTATACTGTAGACACCCAAACAGAACCACGGTCAATGTAGCACCTCTCGGTCAACAACGGGACATCCGAACCATAACAGTAGTTTTCCGTGTCATAAAAAAAATGATAATAATAATTTTGATAATATCGACCAGAAAAGTAACAATTGAAGTTTTGGTGAAGCTTTGAATGAGTAAACTGTCTAAGGTTTGAACAGTTTGGTACATCCATTAAAATGAAAATGGAAGCTCAAACATGGAGAAACTAAACCCTGTTTCCTTTATTTTAAACTAACTGTGTATGGGTAGCAATGTAAAAACGTTACATGTTTGATTACGTCCAATCCATATCCGATCTGTTCGTGTTGGCTTTGGTGGGACGCACGCAACATCATGACCTCTTGTAAAGGGTCAACGGATCAAAGGCAGATAAATATTTGCATATAAAAAGTAGTGAGGCCCACGGTTGTGAGAAAACAAAATACACGCACCTTTTCTTTTGTTTTTAAAGAATTTGTCCAAACGCCGAAGTGGGATTGAGAATGGGTCTCCACACAAAAATATTTGTGTCCCATTACGAATTCTCCTTCACAAGAATTCTCACCTTCAGCGTACCCAAAGGCTACATTTCGAAGTGATGATGTTGTTCTCGTAAATTCTTTGGTTATTCATATCATATAAAAATCATGTGATGCATGAAGACATGAAAATTTTCACCATTATTTATCCACTTTCCCTAGGTGGTACAACTAACAAAATCCAACGAAAATATGAATCTCGTGTTTGGAAGTACACGGAAGATTCTGTTTTGCCAATTTCATACAGAATTTTGCCATTTTCTCAAAGTGTGCTCTTAAGTGCATTGGGTTTGGGCACCTAGCCATCCAGCTGAAGCATCTGGACAGCTAAGAATAGTCCACATCCAGGTGAGAATTAATGTGGTCCAATAGCTGTTGGTTGGAAGGCTCTAGTATTGAATGCAGATGGTTTCCATCCTATGTCAAAAGATGGGATCGGTTCTCTTTGATCAAAGGTTTCCTCTCTCTCTCTCTCTCTTTATATATATAGTCACTAGAATATGAGAACTAGAAATATGAGCACTAATGTGTGAACCACGATTTTTATGATTTTTTTGTTCTTTTTCTCTTGAATCTAACTGTACTGATGTGATCTACATGTTTGGTTTTATAAGAAACCCCTCTTGAATCATACATAAATGAGATTTTTTAAAGCTTTAAAATCAATAGATCATAATCTTCATAAATATTCAAGTATTCAAAAATCACTTTTTTCATAAAAAAATACATGATCCAATAGTTGATTCCTAGCAAATTCACCATGCCAAGCATATCCACATTGTTGGATTTGCAAAAAAAGTATTGGAAATGCCCATATTTCTAGTTCTCATATTCTTGTGACTATATATATATATATATATATATGACTGCTAGAATATGAGAATTAGAGTATGAAATGAGATTTTCATGATTTTTTTCTAAAATCTAACCATACATAAGTGATTTACGTGCTTGATTTAAACGGAACAGCTTAAATCATCCAATTGTGATGCATAAGTACAGTTTTTTAAGGCTTGCAAATCAATGCGCTCAGAATTTTGTAAATATTCAAGCATTCAAAAATCATGTTTTTTTTTTCTGAAGAAAGCATGATCCACCAGTGGATTCCTAGCAATGGATCATGATAAACACAACTGTAGGGTTGGATTTGTAAAAAAATAAAACCTAGTTCACACTCTAGTTTCTCCCGTTTATTTCAATAATTTGGTGCAGCTAAAGCTGTCTGTGTATCGAAGTCCCACCACACGTATCATTCTCGCTATACTCAAAGATACTGGGGTTACTGTTCCCTTGCAAGGTTAACGAAAGAATACTTACAAAATTAATCTGGAAGCACAATTCATCTTTCCATACTCCGTGCACTTCCCCCCACAAGAATGCTGCCAAGTAAATTTCTTCTTATCGTTTCGTGAAAAGAAGGGAAAAGGGAGATTTCACTTGCGATTTGACCAATGTATTACTTTTGTAAGGATGGGTTGCGATCTGATCTATTCATTAAAGAGAATCTATTGAATAGATTTCTTATGTAACCATATTGGATTTGAATCAGATTTCGGAATCAAAGGGTTCAGTTAAGTTTTAAGACAAGGGGAGGATAATCTTCAAGACAATCTCCCCCCCCCCCCCCCCCCCCCCCCCCCATTTGATGTGGGATTCTCTCAATCTCTTGATTTTCGTACAAAGCTACCAAAGGGTTTTCAATGGTTCTTCTGTGAATATGCATTTACTCATTCATGTGCCAACAGGAACAGATCTTTGATTTAACCAAGTTGACACCACTTGATGATGAAAGTGAACCTGGACATTTAACTTTTTGTTTAACAGAATTATATACAATTCCAGAAAAAAAGAAGGAACCATGTTGTGCTTAAAATGCAGGTTGACACCTGAACCACGTACCAGCCGTTCCTAATGATGATGGATTTCAGATTTTGTTCGTCTTAAAAATATGAAAGAAAATGCTCTGTTCGTGGTTGCATGGGTATGGGTGCTTCAATTTACGGTTTTTTAAAGAGTCAAGATTGCATGCATGCCTGAGTGATTTTTGGGTTGGTGAATATCTCAAAAAAGAATACGAATTATTTTCGCATTTTAAAAACTATAGGGTCAACTGTAAAAAAAAAATAAGACAAGGGCATTTTGAGTCAAATGTTTAACCCAAGTGCCCCCCACCATCTTCTCGAAGAAGACTCAAAGATTAATCAGTGTCAAGTTCAAGGCATTTTTAGACTTTTTATAAACAAACAAGCTTGAACTTGACTCGTTTGACTCGACACTACAAGAAACATGTGGATTAGTGACGACCTAAATCCATCGCTAATTCGTCACTAAACAGTTTAGCGACGGATTAGCGTCGGATTAGACACGGATAGCTTTCATCGCGAATTTTTTGATGCTAAGTAGCGACAAAACTTATCCGTCACTAATTTGCGCTGCATTAGCGACGAAAATGATCCGTCGCGAGTCTGTCACTATTTTAAATTAGCGATGGATAATATTCATCGCGAGTCCTTCGCTATTTTAAATTAGCGAAGAATAATATCTGTCACTAATCCGTCGTTAAATTTTAAAAAAAAAAATAAAATTTTTTTGCTCGCTGCCGGGAGGTATTCCGGCGGCAATAAGCCGGACTTGGAGCGATTCGTCGGCGGCGACGAAGGAGGAGGACGACCCACCACCGGATCCCAGCAAGCCGTACTCCCTCAACCCCAAGATCTCTGATTGGGTCTCACAGAGGTCAGAATGGACCGATCTCGTTGTTGACGGCCATGACAGAGACGAGGCCGGTGTCGGGGCGAATGGCGTCGCGGAGGCGGTCGAGGTCGAGGAGGTCGTCAGAGCCGACGGGGAGGTAGGTGGCATGGAAGCGACCTGCTCCCTGGCGCGCTCGACCGCCTCGTCCGACTCCCAGCCGTAGAGGTGAGTGCGGGAATGGGGGTTGTCGAAATGACCAGTGAAGAAGGGCAGCATCGCGTCCAGCACCTGCGGGTCCATCGGCGACGTCGCTTGCATGTCCAAGTACAACGTCCGCCCCGCGATCCGCATGCCCTTCATCGAGATTCCTCCGCCCTCCTCTGCTGCGTCGGAGTTGGGTGACTACAGTCGCGGCGGTCGACATCGTCCGACAGGATCGTCCGGTGAGCCTTATTGCGGCGAGCATGAGGCTCGGCTTCATCGACCAGCGGGAGCACGAGGCTCGGTTTAAATCGAACATCAATTTAAATTTCGAACGGGGGAGAGAGAAAAAATTTTGCGCCTTAGGTGGGACGGTTTAAATCGAAAATTAGCGACGGATTTAGCGACAGAAAAATTCTCTCGCTAAATCCGTCGCTAATTTCTTACAGTTTTGTAGTGAAAATTTTTTGTCGTCGATCTGTCGATAATTAGCAACGGAATTTATACCGTCACTAATTTCAAAAATATTTCAAAGATTGGCGACAGATAATGTTCTCTCGCTAAGTCCGTCGCTAATTTGCGATGAAAAAAATCCATCGCAAAAATCCGTCTCTAATAAGGGTTTTTCTTGTAGTGCGAGCTCATTATAAGCTAGCTCGAACTTGGCTTGTCTCGCTACAAGAATGAGCCAAGCTTAAATATATAGTTGAAGATTGGTTCATTCACCTCGTTTACCTGCCCTAACTTTAACTTTCTAAATATAAAACAGACACATTTCGATCTTATAAGTCATGCATCGACTAGTCTCGGATCATATGTGCCAATTTAACTTGGTCTAAATCTGACCACGTTCAATTTAACTTCTTTTATAAGCTAGTAATATCTTTTCATCCAACATTTGATTAGAATGGTCCACTCTGAAGATCTGGGTTTTATACACGTAGTCTGAATTTATAAGTGGTGGTATTGTACCACCATGGTACACACTTTGCCTAGATTAAGCTCCAAAAGCAAAATCTAATCATTGTCTCATGTTTAAGATAATCTATTTATTATTTTCATGTGTTAAAGTTGACTTAAATATGATATTTTGTGTCATTTTTAACGTGCTCTTATTTTCATGAATTGTGAGTAGTTGTTTTCCAGTTTCAAAACTGAAATCTTATGGTGTATTAAATATGATAAAACTTTCTAATATACTAAATAAATCATGTTAAACATATAAGTATGGTATGGTTAGATTTATCATTTTGTGGCTAGATATATGCAAACAAAAGCATTTACTACAGTATGATATCATAGTACAAAACCACCATATATTTTTCCTTTATAAATTACACACGTCAACTTGATCAAACAAAAGCATGTATTAAACATGATAAAACCTTTTAATATAATAAATAAATCATGCAAAAACACATCTGTATGGTTAGATTAATTTACTATTTGGTGGCTAGATCTATGCAAACAAAAGCATGTACTAACGTAAGATACCATGGTACAAAACCACCATATATTTTCCCTTTATAAATTATCCACGTCAACTTGATCAAACAAGAGTGTGTGTTAAACATGATAAAACCTTCTAACATACCAAATAAATCGTACTAAACACATTTAGATTTACCATTTAGTGGCTAGATCTATGCAAACACGAGCATGTGCTAACATATGGTATCATGGTGCAGAACCACCATATATTTTCCCTTTATAAATTAGCCATGACAACTTGATCAACACTTGGCCTGATAACTTAAAGACATTAATAAAAGGTTGTTACAATTCAAAATTTTAATGTAAAATAGTTTTTGAAGCTCTCAATACAAAAAGAAAATGGTGATATCAGAAGTTTTTGTGCATAAAAAGGGGAGAAATATTCATGCTAATATAAGCTTAGCACACACTGATTCCTTGGGTGACAATGTATTCAAGAAAAATGAATCCAATTTGGCCAAATCATCAATTCATGTAATTAATAACGACGCCTCCTATTATTAATGTGATATACCATTCCTCTTAATTTTCTGAACTCATACAAGCCAGTGGTTTACCATTTGGAAAATTCGTCTCAATATAATGCGAGAAAACTACAATGTCAGCTTGAAAGAAGTAAAAAATTGTGTGTGGAGAATAAATGCTGTAAAGGTAAGATGTAATAACACACCAGAAATTAACGACTGCTCTCTAACCAAGTTTGTAATCCTTGTCAAGTTCAGCATCCTCATTAACTTCTCTTGTAGTAAAAAATAATAATAACTTCTCTTGTAGTAAAAAATAATAATAATAAATCACAGAAGAGTGAAAATTAAAGGTCCTCATTAACCAACTTCATTTGTAGTCTTGTACTATAAAACAATCACAAAAGATTAAAATGGTTTGGAGAAAGCAATGAGGGACGATATTGGAGATGAGGGGTATCGATCCCCGTACCTCTCGCATGCTAAGCGAGAGCTCTACCATCTGAGCTACATCCATATCTAAACCAGATACTCTACGATATATTCGGTAGAAAAATGTTTTACTGGCTTGAAAAAGTGACAAGAAACTATGCCCTCATGGAGCAGCAGCCGGAAGTATGGATATGCCCTACGGGTCCCCAGGTAAACCAGGTCCAAGCTCCATCCTTGGTGTATTTGGATATACTCCAAGGGCTTAATATTTGGACCTCCCAGTTCATGGCCCAACCCAGCAGGCCAATCTTATATCTAAAGGTGTGCCTAAACTACAAGCCACGGATACATTACTGTCCCCTTGTTGAGGTCTGGAACTGGAACTGGAACCACACCCGATTAATGTCTGGTACAATTCATTCGAAACCTGGTTTTCGTTGATATGAATATCGGGTTTCGATCTGGCACAAGCTTGCCGGAGCTGGATTTCTTGACCTGGGCTGGATGTAGTCTAGAAACCTGAGCCAGTTCTGGGTGCAGTGCATTGAGGACCCCGGTGCCTTAAAATACGGCAAAAAAAGCAAATAAAAAAAAAAGCGCGCGGATGAATTGGTTAATTTATCTCACGTTCAGGTGAAGCCTTCAAAAGTCTGTCGTTTCAACTTCAAAAGTCCAAAACCGGCGTCGCTTTTTATGGACGAAATCGGGTAGCGACCGAAACGCAGCACCCCCACAGTAAAAAAAAACCCGGCATGGGTAGGTCAGGTGTGCACATGAATCTGGGGTCTTCGCTTTGGGGCTTCGCACGGTCCAGCCCACGGTTTCAGATCAGAGGGTGCTTTTCTTTAACTTGTTGCTTTCTCGCTTCCCCACCCACCACCGCACAGCACAGCACAGCACAAAATGCATAATTGTTTTGTGCACAAGGGCTATGCTTAGTCACTGCTTATAATAGAATATTCGTTGAATTGATTCCAAGCGGCGCCCCTGAGATCTGACATCTGCCACCCACCCCACGTCGTCAGAGGTACTCTTTCGTCGTTCCCCAAATTCGAAAAACTCCTTACATCTGCCACGTCCCTTTTTTTTATGGATTTTTCTTTTGTTTAATATTTTATTCTCAACTAAAAACAAAAAATAGAAAGCAAGCATCCCCCTCAATTGTCAACGGAATTACATCATGGACCTCTTCTTCTTGGTTGAGGTTAGAGACTTGCAACCTTGAGACTCGAGAGGGAGGTGCTTCTTTGGAGACGTGACGCATGAACATTGTATCAGAAAGAAGACGTTCCATGCTTGGCTTGGCTTGGACGTTCATCTGGGTGGTGGCCGCTCATACTTTTTTTTTTTTCGACAGAGAAAGCTGGGGTTAGGCAGACCACTATCAGTTATACAATCATACCATTTGGGGTTCGAACTTACAACGTCCCAACCCAAGGTGACGTGCACTAACTGCTCTCTAAATAGATGGTGCCGCCATCACACCAAGAAAGCTCGATCGATCGATCGTTATGTTAATTGGAGACTGCTTCTAATAAGCAGCCCATTTACCGAACAAAAAGAAAAAGAAAGAGTTTCTTCTATCCCTCCCGGGGTGTCTATTGACGCAGCACGTTTCCGCCCACGTGTAAAGTACGGAGATTTTTCTTCAAGGATATCGATTATTTTTTCAGAAACGCCCCTTACATCTTAGCGGTGTGTTGCACCGAAAACGTGAGCTTGACGTACGGGTGCAACACACTTTGACGATGCCACTTCATTTCTTCTACCCCTCGCGTGGTGTCTATTGATTCGTTGGTTCGGTTTTAGTTATTTTCAAAACCACTGAAATTTAAGTTGCCCTAATTTCAACGGGACCCGGCACGGCACCTTCTCTCTGCCTTTCTTCCTTTGTCTATAAGAATCAGACCGCACCGCTTCGTGGTTTTCATCGTTTGCGGTCTCTTTGCCGAAGCAGAAGCAACAGCAGTCTTCCTCAGCGATCGGTCAGGTAAGGGTTCTCCTGTCTGCATCCCCTTCACCTTTCGCCTATCTATCCAGATCGCTCTTCTTTCATGCTTTTATCTGATCTTAGATTGGTCCTTTATTTCTCTTTTTTATTCAAAACAATCAATCATTCGTGTTCCCTCTGATTATCCTTCCGAGATTGCATATTTTATTTCTCTTCTCCGTTTTCTCTATTTCCGAAACGTTGATTCTCAGGGGATATCTTGATTTGTTTCGGTCTGACGGTCGTGATCTTTTGCTCTGCATAGATCTGTGTGAATGGGCAGTCCTGCTTTCTCGTGGAAATTGGCGGATCATCCTAAGCTCCCAAAGGGGAAGACCATAGCACTCATTGTCTTGGATGGGTGGGGTGAATCCAAACCCGACCAATACAACTGCATCCATGTCGCCGAGACCCCCACCATGGACTCCCTGAAACAGGTAATTCTTGGATTCGTCTTGATCGATTGGGTTATGAGTTGGATAGTTGCTAAATGATCTCTAGTTCAGGGACTGTGTTTTCTATGTCATGATTCTGTGTTTGTGGAGGATTTTTGTTTTCCCTTTTTGTGCGTACACTACCTTGTTGGAATTGTCACCCACATGAATTATTATAGATGTCTGCTAACCATACGAAACAAAGCATGTACCTTTCATGTTTTTCGGGAGTTCGTTTCTTATATGCATGAGTGCACACTTGATTGTTGCTTTCAGAACAATAGATTTTTGGGGATCTCGGCAATTCTTATCTAGACTCTCTGTTCAATATTTGCCAATCTGGGTTTCCTGTGAATTTTTGCTTATCCCGTCGATCGTATATCTAGACTCTCTGTTCTAGCGTTACTGATCTGGACTTTCGGTGTTGTTTTTTGTTTCTATGCCGTGGAAACGGTTGTACGGGTGCCGTAGATGTTCACGAGAGATTGCTGAAAGAAAACCCATACAGTATTTCCTTTTATAACTACATTAGTTGTTACTGATGGTCTTTGCCGTCATTGTAAACATTTTTTATGTTACCATCATGCAATACAGTGGTAGTGAACAGTCAGTTTATACTTTTATCTGAGTTTTGAAGTCATCATTCTATTTCGTTGTCTGCGTGTAATCATATTGATGAAGGTTGGCAGTCATAGGTTCTCAATTGGTTGTGGAATGATGTGGATACTCTGCAGTAGTTTTAAATCATTTGTGTTGAAGTGTCATTCGTTGTGGAGGCGATGCTCGCTTTTCCTATGTTAGAAATGCGTCTTTTCTAATACTCTTTTTTTTTCTGTTTATAAGGGTGCACCGGAAAAGTGGAGGTTGATTAGAGCACATGGTATGGCAGTGGGACTTCCTACTGAAGATGACATGGGCAACAGTGAAGTCGGTCATAATGCACTTGGTGCTGGGCGGATTTTTGCTCAAGGGTAAGAATTTCAGTGCTACAACCGTGACTGAATATGTAGTCTTAGTTAACCACGCAAACTGACCACATTTTTCACCAATGTGCTATGTGCCATGCAATGAGTGCTTCTTTTCTGGACACGGGCTCTTTTTGCATTTTCTTCTAGTCCAATTTTATACCGTAGAATGACTATATGGATGGAAAACGATGGCACTTTCCCCCTATTCTTTTGGTAGAGGTTCCTTCATGTTGGTCAGTAGGGTGTGCTGACTTTTGATGACCAGTTATCCTATTGCAATATATTGAATTCGGTGATTAGTTGTTATCTTGTACTGTACCTATCCCATTCTTCAAATACTTATATTCTCAAGAAATTTTCACAGTTTTTTTAACAAAATTTGGAGGAGATATGAAATATATAATGCTTCAAAAATTTCTTTGTTTTCTGTTTTTTTTGAAATCTTACATTAATCATTAAAATTTCTTTGTTTTCTGGATGTTTATTTAAGTTGATACTAAAGGTATAATGGCTTGGAAGGTCTCATTTAGTTAAGCACTACCTTCCAGAAAGTTGTATCTATAATGTGCTGCAAAAGCTAATTATTGGGCTGTGGTTACCATGTTACTATTATGAGTCCGGTCTTCTGACCCATGAGCCAATGTTTATAGTGTGCAAGGTTTTTTTGCTGTTTCATGATGTTACCACGTCCCCACTTGGGGATCTGCAGCTTGCAGTCCTTGTTCTGGTGTCTATGCAGCGGCAACAATTAAAGTTGGCTTTGGTCTTCCTCATGCCTTTTATAACATTTCAGAGAGTTTCTCTTTTGGTCTCTAGACAGCTTCAATGAATTCATTTCACATGCTAGCTCATTTTTCGAACCCAAATTTCTGGTTAAGATGTTAAAACTCTTGTGATTCAAGCTCTAGTTGTTTTGTGGAAGTTTTACAATGGCTTAATTACCTATCCCTTGATAAAGGTCTTTGCTTCAGATTGCATTAAGAGCTAGGTGGTGTCTCACGTATGGAGAAGGTTTAGGGATGTCAAGTTCCTGGATTAGTTGATTGTTATGTTTTATGATGGCTGAACAACTTATCCATTGATAAAGGTCTTTTCTTCAGATTTCTTTAAGGGTTTGGTGATAGCTTTTGCATGGAGAGGGTTTAGGCCTTTAGGGATATCAAGATCCTGGATAAGCTCTTTGTTATGAGGATCTGCCAACTTGGACTTCAGGTTGGGCACATAGTGCAGCTTCATCATCTTGGATCTGAACATTTGAATAAATATACAGCTGTGTCAGTTTTGTCTTCCTTTTTGGTGTCAATGTTTGGTTCTTTCATTGCTTCTGCAATATATATGGAGCACTAAGCTTGCCTGTAAGCTGAAGTTTTTGGTGGTTGTGGTGCTAGATGAAAACATTTCACCATAAAATATGGTTTTCCAGACACTGGCTGAGTTAAAGAAGTCAATAAACAGCCACTGGCTTAGTTCTGCGGAAATGTGCCATTTCCACACAACGGAGCCCGTGGCTGTTCATTGACTTTTGTAGCTGTTGAGGATTTATCAGTTCATACTCATAGTTTATGGACCAATATCTTCCTTGATAATTAACTTATATTGTGGTTAAATTAACTTCAGATAGGTTGTTTGATAATAAATTTGTGGATGCAGTGCTAAGTTGGTTGACTATGCTCTTGCCTCTGGAAAAATTTATGAAGGGGAAGGGTTCAAGTACATCAAGGAATGCTTTGATATTGGAACTTTACATCTTATTGGGTTATTGAGTGATGGAGGAGTCCACTCACGACTTGATCAGTTGCAGGTATTTACCTTTAGAATATGCTATTCGTCCTTTATGAGATATGTAGTATTTTATATCATTTGTTGTTTTGGAAGATGATTTTTTCTTTTCTTATTTTGTTTTTTTCTTGGACCATTTCAGTTGTTACTAAAAGGTGCTAGTGAGAACGGTGCTAAAAGGATCCGTGTGCATGTGCTCACTGATGGTCGTGATGTGTTGGACGGGTCAAGTGTAGGCTTCGTAGAAACTCTTGATAGCGACCTTGCTAAATTGCGTGAGAAAGGTGTTGATGCACAGATTGCATCTGGTGGTGGTCGAATGTATGTCACAATGGACCGTTACGAGGTATTGCATTTTCTTATTATCTTTGTTTTGGTTTTATCAAGCTTTGATCTGTTGATGCTTTGTGCATTAACTTTGTCATTTATTCTAATTTAGTTACTTTCTTTTGTCATGGTTATCACTATTTTATGATAGGATGGTTTTTCATTTTATGTATGATAACATTACGAATTCTATGTTCTATTGTAAAGTTCTTTTATCATAATGCAAAACATACACACGATTTCATTAGACAATATAATGATTTTTTTATTGGTTCTTAAAGAAATATTTTCATATTTTT
Organism: Nuphar pumila; assembly: GCF_984573655.1. Lineage (NCBI taxonomy): Eukaryota > Viridiplantae > Streptophyta > Magnoliopsida > Nymphaeales > Nymphaeaceae > Nuphar > Nuphar pumila. Next base: position 45,821,275 of record NC_143251.1, read on the forward strand.
AATTGTCTTCCTATGTTGGAGAGCATTCTTCAAGTGGAACTTGCAATGCTTCCATAATTTTCTTCCCAAACATCCATCTTCCGGAAGATCTGATTTTAACAAGTTAGCTAATAGAATTGTGAAACTTAAGGGGAAAAGGTTCTGATTAAGGTAAAAAAGAAGAAAAGCACGTTGAAAATAAGCACACAACTTTTTTGTTTAGAGGATGAGAATGTTGAATTCTTATTTGCTTGTATTGGTTTATTTTCTTTTTTTTTTCCTCAATCCCCATTTAAGTTTTTCATTTTTTAATAAGTTCTTGGTTTAAACTGAGAAAAATATTTTGCTCTGTTTCACTGATACCTGGACTGAACGATTGCTGTGGAACTACTGTTATTGACATTTTCAGTATTTGAAAATTGGTTTTTCTTTCGGTGTTCATTTGCTTTCTTTTTCCCTTCTTTTTTATAAGATTCAATGCCTTCTTTTGGAGATAACACTTTTCTTAGGTCCATGAAATTGCATATAGTAATTTTTACATGTTGGGATATTATGTAGGTCTTCTTTTTCCTTTTTTTTTTCGGCCCCCTCATTTAGCCAGTCCTGGGCCGCACTTAACTTGTCTTAATTTTGCAGAACGACTGGGGTGTTGTTAAACGTGGATGGGATGCCCAGGTTTTGGGTGAAGCACCTTTCAAGTTTCGGAATGCTGTGGAAGCTGTCAAAAAGCTCAGGGAAGGTCCTAAGGCCAGTGACCAGTACTTGCCTCCGTTTGTCATTGTTGACGATAATGGAAAAGCTGTTGGGCCCATAGTGGATGGTGATGCTGTGGTAACATTTAACTTCAGAGCAGATCGTATGGTCATGGTTGCAAAAGCTTTTGAATATGAAGACTTCGACAAATTTGATCGTGTTCGATTCCCTAAAGTTCGTTATGCTGGAATGCTTCAATATGACGGGGAGTTGAAACTTCCAAACTATTATCTTGTCTCCCCTCCAGAGATAGAGAGGACATCTGGTGAATATCTGGTGCATAATGATGTCCGCACTTTTGCTTGCAGGTAATTTGGTAGCACATAGTAAAGTTTTCTACTGCATGAAGCTTTTCTGGTAATTTGTTAATGAAATTCCTCTTTGCTTTATAATTTTGATCCTCAAGTAAATGCACTTTGTGGACCTGTCTGGTGCTGATTGCCAAAATGCTTATGTTTCTGCCAATTTCAATAGCTGATAGGAGTTCTAGCTTCTAACTTGTTTTGTTATTGGACTATTTGGGGAACTTCCAAAAGAATTATGTTTTTTAGTTATTGCTGACTTCTTTGTTGAAAATTTTCAATAATATGCTTGTGTGCGTGCATGCATCTTTGTTATGCGCACTTGCCCTTTTTCTTTCAGATCTGAACAGTGAATTTACCAGTTTAAATCTTTGATGTTCAGCAAGATGGTCATAGCACCTGTCTGGAAAATTTGTGTTTTCCCTTATTTTTGTAAACCATGAATTTACTGTGTGTGTGTGTGTTTGTATTGCGCCAGATTTTAGCTCTTCATATAGCTTAATAATTGATGAAAAAGGGTTTGCCATTCCAAATGTTATTTGTTTATTATGTTGCTGAATAATGGATGAAATTCTCTTTAGCAGCATTGTTCTGATTGCAAATTTGTCACTTGACTTTGTTGTTATGTGGTTATGGCTGTATTTTTGCTTGCATCTGAAGTTGCTGTGTCAACTGATGCACTATTATTTTAATCACAGTGAGACTGTGAAGTTTGGTCATGTCACATTTTTCTGGAATGGGAACCGGTCGGGTTATTTTAATGCTGAGTTGGAGGAATATGTGGAAATTCCGAGTGATAGTGGAATTACATTTAATGTCCAGCCAAAGATGAAGGCTCTGGAGATAGCTGAGAAGGCTAGGGATGCCATACTTAGTGGAAAGTTTCACCAGGTATTTTTGTACTTTGTGTTCTAAATTACGTGTTTCTTTTAAATGGGGTCACTAATATTGCTGTTTAACTGTCACAGGTTCGTGTCAACTTACCGAATGGTGACATGGTGGGTCACACAGGTGATATTGAGGCTACAGTTGTGGCTTGCAAGGCTGCTGACCAAGCTGTCAAGGTAATTACCAGTATCTCTTGTTCATCTATCTTTTAATGGCAAAGCTGTGCACAATTGATAGTGTAGTTTTATTGTATTCCTTGTTATTCTCATCCAGTAACTCATGGACAGAGGTGAGTCTAAAACTGAGTGATCTCTCAAGGTCTTTTTTTTTGTTAAGAGTTTAGTTCTCCTTGTTTTTATGGTTGTTGTGAACATAAAATTATATAACTAATTAATGGATGCGGTGTAATGAACTAAGCTTTATGTTTTATGTAAATTGTTTTCGTAGCCTTCATGTTAACCACCAGAGGAAGGTTTTTATGGTTCTTACGTGGTACATTTTCTTTTACTTATTTGTCTCAGGCATCTAAGTCCTTGTTATTGCTAAATACTAGCGTCATTAGCCGTGCAACATTGGTTTTGAGAATTAATGATCTGGTGATTGCTGCTTGTAATCCTCTGGAAACTTGTGAATCCGGGTAGCATTTCGAATAATTTTCAATATGTGAAGTGTGGAACTAGTTACTAGTAGACTGACCCAAGAAACTGAATAGGAATGTATTAGTGTGGTCCAATGTGGTGGAATAAGCTGGGTTTAAGAATGCTGAGCATATTTAAGGTGCTTTACATTGCCCTGAGCCTCATTTTTCGGGACATGTATTGTCAAGAAGGTAACTCCGTGGACACCTTCACTTAACATTAGAGGGTACTGCAAAATGTTGATCTGGGCACTACTGGATGCTTGTATGTGTTTGCTTGCTGGCAACCGTGCATCTGCATATTTATAGTCATGGTGAAAAATACTTCCATCTGGTGTCACTTTTGATTGTGATACATACACTGTTGTTAATTTAAAATGTCACCCTGCAGATGATGCTTGATGCTGTGGAGCAAGTTGGTGGGATCTATGTAATCACTGCAGACCATGGCAATGCTGAGGACATGGTGAAGAGAAACAAGAGTGGTCAACCATCGCTTGATAAAAGTGGAAATATCCAAATCCTGACCTCCCATACTCTTGCGCCGGTATGTGGTCGCTTGTGTTATTGGTCTATTATATAAAGCGATGTGCCATATTATCTGCTTTCGCACTCTTTCCTGTTTTTGCTCATAATTATTTGGTATTGCACAAATCCTTGTGTAGGTTCCTATTGCTATTGGAGGCCCTGGCTTGAAGGAAGGTGTGAGATTCCGGAGTGATCTGCCAGATGGTGGGCTAGCTAATGTTGCTGCTACAGTGATGAACCTTCACGGTTTCAAAGCACCAAGCGATTATGAACCTACACTCATTGAGGTCATTGACAATTAAAGAGGATAAATAAGGAAACAGGATTTGGTTCATGCATTGGTAATGTAGTATTGCTCAATTTTGTCTTGCTTTGGGATACTTTTGCTGGCCTTGAGACTTTAGGCTAAATAATTTTGTCGTGCTTGTTCGGCCGATCAATTGAGTTGGTAGTAGTTTTCACCAACAAATTTTGCGACCATGATATAATATGATTACTATTTTGTAGCAAACACAGCTTGTGGGGACTCGACTAATTCTGGAAATCGGTCCCTGTTTCTCTGTTGGCTGGTTGTGAAATTTGTTGTGTTGTATTGCGGAGAGTGTTCCTTTAGCATTTGCTTTTGCTTATTACTGTGCACTACATTCAGATCCAGTGTGCGTGGTGACTGGTTTTTATGCCGAGCCCTTTTTCAATTTTAGGCCTGCCCAGGCACCCACTTACTCCCACATCTATGAGATATGTTAGATGGATGTAACTTAACTGCTCATGGGCCTGGTCCGCCACCACTGTTAGAACGATCAAGTTTGATATTCTGGTTTAACTTCCACTAATTCTTTTAACATCTCCTGAAAATCAGGTTGAAAGATAAACTTCAATGTTTTGGGTTCCGTTTGGGTCTAGTCTGGTAGTCTTGTTCTAAAAGTTTCACTTGTGGATTGTAGTGTGCTCGACTGTGTAAAGTCCAATTTAGAGCTTGGATTGGGGAACGAGATACTTGGCGTGGTGTTTGCTTCGGGTTCTTTTATAATCAACTGTGATCTTGAATGCTGTTAAGGGAATCAGATCAGCCCAGGTTTGTGAGTGATGCAGATTGTTCTTTACCAATGGGCGGCCCTGGCTATGGGATTAGGTATCCATTTAGTTGGTGCGACGGCCCAATGAGGTTAGAACTCGCACCTTCACTAACTGACAACATAGGCCTTTAGTGCTCTTGCTCCCCATTTCTTTACCCAAACTAAATCTGTAATATTTTTTTCCGTGTTATCCTCTATTATAACAATTAATTTCCGGACTTTGGATTCTGCTTATTGATTTGGTTTGAGGGTTAGAGTTTGTGAGCTTGTCCTCTAGGTAATGTTTAGGGTATGTTTGATGCCTCGTTCAAGATTGAATAACAACGTTTGTTTGTTTCGACTTCACATGTTGTTGGTCATTGTGTCCTGGATAATGGGTTCGATAACTTCGTTTTGAATCATCCCACTAAATTCGCTCAATCGTATAAGTGTTTTAACATGTTTATTATGGATTTTAGCTTGTGGTATGGATCTTGTATTGGATTTAAAAACAAAAAAATGTTTAAAATTTGAGTAACTTAAAAAACACAAGAATTTATATATATATATATATATATGTATACATTCATTACATTTTATGGAAGTTTATCATAAAAATATCAAATCTTAAAATTAAATTAACTATAAAAATAAATGATCAAACCTATTAAATCATAAAACCATAAAATACAATAAAATAAATCATAAATGAACCAAAAAAATTCTAAACTATAAGAAAAATAAATCATAAAATTAAATAAAAATCCTTAATTCAAACCTTAATAAAAAAATGATCTACAACCCTAATCAAATTAGGGGTGGCAATCGGGTTGGGTTGGCGGGTCGGGTTGGCGTGTCAGCATACCTCAACCCGAACCCGACCCGTTTATTAAACCGTTCGGCTGTGGCAAACACGAACCCGACCCGTTTAATAAATGGGTAACCCGACACGACCCGCCAACCCATTTAATAAATGGGTTGGGTCGGGTAAACGGGTTTTCAGGTTGGCGGGTTAGGTTGGCGGGTCGGGTTGGCGGGTTGACGGATCAGGTAGGTAGGTAGGCAGGTTGGCGGGTTGACGGGTCGGGTTGACGGGTCGGGCAGACGGGTTGGCGGGTTGACCCACCCGCCTAACCCGTTTATTAAACGGGTCAGCCGGGTTGGCGGGTTGGCATACCCCCAACCCGAACCCGACCTGTTTAATAAACGGGTTACACGGGTCGACCCGTTTATTAAACGGGTTGGCTTAAGCCCAACCCGAACCCGCCTAAGAGGCGGGTTGGCGGGTCGTGTCAGAAATTGCCACCCCTAAATCAAATACAAGTAAAACACTAATTAAATTACAACAACAAACAACAACAACAACTACACCTTCATCCCAAAACAATTGGGGTCAGCGATATGAACCAAAAAAAGAAATTCATTTTGGGTCTTCCATATTAATCCTTTTCCTCCAATCATTTCTATCCAATGCCATGTCCTTAGTGAGGTTCAAAGCATTCATATCCTTTCCTATCATCTCCATCCAAGTCTTCCTAGGCCTACCCCGACCTCTTTTAACTAATATATTTTTTCATTTCTCCAACCTTCTAACTGGAGCAACATCATTAGGCCTTCGCCGAATATGTCCAAACCACCGTAAATGATTCTCTCGCATCTTATTTTCAATGGGTGCAACACCTACCTTCTTACGTATCTCCTCGTTCCGAATCTTATCTTTTATTGTATTTCCACACATCCATCTAAGCATCCGCATCTCAGCTACACTCATTTTCTGAATATGATGTCTCTTGGCAGCCCAACATTCTGTACCATATAGTAAAGCGGGTCTAATAGTCGTCCTATAAAACTTTCCCTTCAACCGCAATGGCATTCTACGATCGCACAACACTCCAGTTGCACTTTTCCATTTCATCCACCCAACCTTTATCCTATGATTTACATCTCCATCAATTTCTCCATACTTTTGAATGATGGATCCCAAATATTTGAAATAATCATTCACCGGTATTTCTTGCTCACCAAGCTTCACTACACTCCCATCACTACTTCGTTGCTTACTAAACCGACATTCCATATATTCAGTCTTACTCTTACTCAACTTAAAACCTCTAGCTTCCAATGTCTGTCTCCATAATTCTAACTTAGCATTAACCTCAGCTCTAGACTCATCAATCAAAACAATATCATCAGCAAACAACATACACCAAGGTACATTTTCTTGAATTGATCTCGTAAGCTCATCCATCACTATCGCAAATAGGAAAGGGCTTAAAGCAGATCCTTGATGTAACCCAACCGCTATCGGAAAATTGGTTGTCACCCCTCCACAAGTTCGGACATTGGTTACTACTACTTCATACATATCTTTAATTATACTAATGTACTTGAGAGAAACACCTTTCTTCATCATTGTCTACCAGAGAACGTCCCTAGGTACTCTATCGTATGCTTTCTCTAAATCAATAAAAACCATATGCAAATCTTTGTTCCTCTCTCTATATCTTTTAATAAGTTGTCTAAGAAGATGTATAACTTCCATAGTTGATCTTCCAGGCATAAAACCAAATTGATTCTCCGATATCATGACAACCTTCCTCAACCTAGACTCAATCACCCTCTCCCAAAGTTTCATAGTATGACTCATGAGTTTTATACCACGATAGTTTGTGCAATCTTGTATATCACCCTTATTCTTATATAAAGGCACCAAAGTACTCTTCCTCCACTCATTAGGCATCTTATTTGTTCTCCAAATCAAGTTAAAAAGATTTGTCAACCATTCTAAACCTTTCTCTCCCAAGCATTTCCAAGCCTCGATAGGTATACCATCTGGGCCAACTGCCCTTCTTGATTTCATTTTCTTCAAAGCCTCTGCAATTTCTTTCTTTTGAATCTTGCGCATGAAGTCACGATTTATCTCATAAAAAGGAATGGAGAAGTCTCCAAGATCTTGAGCATGACTATCATTAAATAGCTTATCAAAATAATCTTTCCATCTCTCCTTAATCTCCTCATCTTTGACTAAAACCCTTTGCGTTTCATCTTTGATACATCTAACCATACCCAAATCCCTCGATTTCCTATCTCTCATCTTTGCAAGCCTATAAATGTCCTTCTCGCCTTCTTTGGTATCCAACTTGTCATAAACATCCTTATATACCTTAGCCCTCGCGTTTCAAACTACTTTCTTAGCTTCCTTCTTTGCTATCATATACTTCTCCAAATTCTCATTATCATGACTCTTACTTAGATTTCTATAACACTCTCTTTTAACCTTAATAGCTAATTTGACATCCTCGTTCCACCATCATGTATCCTTACCTAGTGGTGCACCGCCTTTAGACTCACCCAATACCTCCTTAGCCACTTTTCTCATGCCACCCGCTATCTTATTCCACATTAATTCTGAATCCTCCTCGAGACACCAATCAGCTTCCTTAACTACCTGCTCTACAAACATTCCTTGTTTAGCTCCTTTCAGTGCCCACCACTTAATTCTAGGATCTATCCTATGTCTATCCCTTTTGCGGCATTGTCTAATTCTAAGATCTAAAATTAAGACTCTATGTTGTGTAGCTACACTTTCTCCCGGTATAACCTTACAATCGATGCAACAACCCCTATCTCTCTTTCTAAGTAGGAAAAAATCTATCTGACTCGTATTAACCCTACTTTTAAATGTTACTAGGTGAGACTCCCTCTTCCTAAACCAAGTGTTTGCTAAGATCATATCATAGGACAAACAAAAATCTAAAATCCTTTCTCCACTTTTATTTCTTTCTCCTATACCATAGCCTCCATGGATACTCTCAAATCCATCCCTACTAATGCCTACATGTCCATTAAGGTCACCGCCGATGAAAAGCTTTTCTCCATAAGATATCCCTTGTACTACTCCATCTAAATCTTCTCAAAATTGATGCTTAATGGAATCATCTAAACTTACTTGAGGTGCATAAATACTAATAATATTAATAATATCCGTACCAAATACTAATTTAATAAGTAAAATTCTATCACCCTTCCTACGGACCTCAACTACATTATCTATAAACTGACGACTCATAACAATCCCTACTCCATTCCTATTCTTATTTATTCCTGTGTACCAAATCTTATATCCCCAAGGTTCTATCACTTTTGCTTTCTCACCTACCCATTTGGTCTCTTGTAGACATAAAATATCAATCTTTCTCCTACACATAACATCTACTAACTCTACCAACTTACCAGTTAAAAACCCTATGTTCTAAGTGGCTAACCTAATTTTATGGTCTTGGACTAACTTCTTTACCCCCACCCGTCCAACAAAGTGAGGGAACCCTTGCCTATTTGACACCACACCCGGGCGCCGGTGTGACGCGTCGCTTCTGGGCGACGACCTAGCAACCCTTGCCCATTTATCACTGCCTCCGGGCCTAGAGAGTACAGCGCGTCGCCCAGTAGAGAACGCCCCAACGAAATTCTCATATTGGTTCATTTTCATAGGGTATGACTAAGTTTTTATGTTGGCTGTCACAGGCCTACCGCAACCCTCCTCCTTTATCCGGGCTTGGGACCGGCAGTGTATAACTAAACCGTTATACACAGGTGGAGTTAAAACACTAATTAAATTAACTATAAAAAATTTTAATTTAAAAAATTTGATTCAAAGCCCCAATCATGAAAAAAACTCTAATCAAATCAAAGAAAATCATAATCAAATTAACTAAAAAATGCCTTAATTTAAAAATTTTGATTCAAAGCCCTAATCAAAGAAAATCAAATAAAATTCTAATCAAATTAACTACAAAAAACCCTAATTCAGACCCTAATAAAATTTTTTTATCTACCACCCTAATCAAATTAACTATAAAAAGTCTTAATTAAAAAAATTTGATTTAAAGCCCCAATCATGAAAAAAACATCTAATCAAATAAAAAAAATCCTAATCAAATTAACTATAAAAAATCTTAATTTAAAAAATTTGTTTCAAAACCCAAATCAAAGAAAAAAAAATTTATAATAAAATTAACCACAAAAAGCCTTAATTCAAACCCTAATAAAAAAATTATCTACAACCATAATCAAATATGAGAAAAAACACTAATCAAATTAACTATACAATATCTTAATTAAAAAAAATGATTCAAAGCCCCAATCAAGAAAAAAACTTTAATCAAATCAAAGAAAATCCTAATCAAAATAACTATAACAAGTTTTAATTTAAAAAATTTGATTCAAAGCCCCAAACAAATCAATTCAAATTGACTAGAAAAATCCCTAATTCAGACCCAAATAAAAATTTTATCTACAATCCTAACCAAACATGAGAAAAGCACTAATCAAATTAACTATAAAAAGTCTTAATTAAAAAAATGATTCAAAGCCCCAATTATGAAAAAAATGTGAATCAAATTAAAGAATCCTAATCAAATTAACTACAAAAAGTCTTAATTTAAAAAATTTGATTCAAAGCCCTAATCAAAGAAAATAAAATAAAAAATTCTATTCAAATTAACTACAAAAAGCCCTAATACAAACCCTAATAAAAAAATTATCTAAATCCCTAATCAAATATGAGAAAAGCACTAATAAAATTAATTATAAAAAGTCTTAATTAAAAAAATTTGATTCAAAGCCCCAATCTTGAAAAAAACTCTAATCAAATCAAAGAAATTCCTAACAAATTAACTATAAAAAGTCATAATTTAAATTTTTTGAATCAAAGCGATAATCAAAGAAAATCAAATAAAAATTCTATTCAAGTTAACTACAAAACACCCAAATTCAAACCCAAATAAAAAAATTATCTACAACCCTAATCAAATACTAGAAAAGCACTAATCAAATTAACTATAAAAAGTCTTAATAAAGAAAACGGATTCAAAGCCCCAATCATAAAAAAAATTCTAATCAAACCAAAGAAAATCCTAATCAAATTCACTATAAAAATTCTTAATTTAAAAATTTGATTTGAATCCCTAATCAAATAAAATCAACTAAAAATTCTAATCAAATTAACTACAAAAAGACATAATTCAAACACTAATAAAAAAATATCTACAACCCTAATCAAGCACGAGAAAAATACTAATCAAATTAATCATATGAAGTCTTAATTAAAATTTTTTGATTCAAATCCCCAATCATGAAAAAAAATCTAATCAAATCAAAGAAAAATCTAATCAAATTAACTATAAAAAGTCTTAATTTAAAATTTTTGATTCAAAGCAATAATAAAAGAAAATCAAATAAAAAATTTCAATCAAATTAACTACGAAAAGCCCTAATTTGAACTCTAATAAAAATTATCTATGACCCAAATCAAATACGCGCAAAACACTAATCAAATTAATTATAAAAAGTCTTCATAATTTTTTTTTAATTCAAAGCCCCAATCATGAAAAAACTCTAGTCAAATCCAAGAAAATCCTAATCAAATTAACTATAAAAAGTCTTAATTTTAAAATTTTGATTTAAAACCCTAATCAAAGAAAATCAAATAAAAAATTCTAATCATATTAACTACAAAAAATCCTAATAAAAAAATTATCTACAACCCAAATCAAATACGCGAAAAGCACTAATCAAATTAACTATAAAAAGTCTTAATTAAAAATAATTGATTCAAAGCCCCAATCATGAAAAAAACATTAATCAAATGAAAGAAAATCCTAATCAAATTAACTATAAAAAGTCATAATTTAAAAAATTTGATTCAAAGGCCAAATCAAAGAAAATCTAATAAAATCTAATAAAATCAAATAAAAACATAAAAAATACTAAATAAATTAATTACAAAAAACATTAATTCAAACCCTAATAAAAAAATTATCTACAACACTAATCAAATATGAAAAAGGCACTAATAAAATTAATAATAAAAAGTCCTAATTAAAAAAAATTGATTCAAAGCCCCAATCATGAAAAAACTCTAAACAAATCAAAGAAAATCCTAATCATATTAACTATAAAACATTTTAGTTTAAAAAAATTGATTCAACTCCCTAATCAAAGAAAATCAAATAAAAAATCCTAATCAAATTAACTACAAAAAAGCCTAATTCAAACCCTAATAAAAAAATTATCTACAACCCTAATCAAATACTAAAAAAGCACTAATCAAATTAACTATAAAAAGTCTTAATTAAAAAAATTGATTCAAGGCCACAATCATGAAAAAAACTCTAATCAAACCAAAGAAAATCCTAATCAAATTAACTATAAAAAGATTTCATTTAAAATTTTTTATTCAAAGCCCTAATAAAAGAAAATCAAATAAAAAATTCTGATCAAATTAACTACAAAATGCCATAATTCAAACCTTAATAAAAGAATTATCTACAACCCTAATCAAATACGAGAAAAGCACAAATCAAATTAACTATGAAGAGTATAAATTAAAAGAAATTGATTCAAACACCCAATCCCGAAAAAACTCTAATCAAATCAAAGAAAATCCTAATCAAATTAACTATAAAAAATCTTAATTTAAAAAAATTGATACAAAGCCCCAATCAAAGAAAATCAAATAAAACATTCTAACTAATTAAATACAAAAAACCCTAATTCAAACCCTAATAAAAAAATTATCGACATCACTAATAAAATACGAGAAAACCACTACTCAAGTTAACTATAAAAAGTCTTAACTAAAAAAATTGATTCATAGCCCCAATCATGAAAAAAATTCTAATCAAATCATAGAAAATTCTAATTAAATTAACTATAAAAAGTCTTAATTTAAAAATTTTGATTCAAAGCCCTAATCAAAGAAAATCAAACAAAAATTTTTAATCAAATTAACTACAAAAAGCCCTAATTGGAACCCAAATAAAAAATTTATATACAACCCAAATCAAACATGAGAAAAGCACTAATCAAATTAACAATAAAAAGTCTTAATTAAAAAATTTTGATTCAAAGACCAAATCATGAACAAAACTCTAATAATATGAAAGAAAATCTGATTCAAATTAACTATAAAAGTCATAATTTAAAAAAATTTGATTCAAAGCCCTAATCAAAGAAAATCAAATAAAAAACTCTAATAAAATTAATTACAAAAAACCATAATTCAAACCCTAATAAAAAAATTATCTACAACCCTAATCAAACATGAGAAATGATCTAATCAAATTAATTATAAAAAGTCTTAATTAAAAAAAATTGATTTAAAGCCCCAATCATGAAAAACTCTACTCAAATCAAAGAAAATCCTATTCAAATTAACTATAAAAAGTCTTAATTTAAAAAATTTGATTCAAAGCCCTACTCAAAGAAAATCAAATAAAATTTTCTAATCAAATTAACAATAAAAAACCATAAATAAAACCCTAATGAAAAAATTAGCTACGGCCCTAATCAAATACTAGAAAAGTACTAATCAAATTAACTATAAAAACCCTTAATTAAAAATTTTGATTCAAAGCCCCAATGTTGAAAAATACTCTAATCAAATCAAATAAAATCCTAATCAAATTAACTATAAAAAGTCTTAATTTAAAAAATTTGATTCAAAGTTTTAATCAAAGAATATCAAATAAAAAATCTACTCAAATTAACTAAAAAAAGACCTAATTCAAACCCTAATAAAAAATTTATCTACATCCCTAATCAAATACGAGAAAAGCACTAATCAAATTAAATATCAATAGCCTTAATTAAAAAATTTGATTCAAAGCCCCAATCTTGAAAAATACTCTAATCAAATCAAAGAAAATCCTAATCAAATTAACTATAAAAAGTCTTAATTTAAAAAATTTGATTAAAAGTTTTAATCAAAGAAAATCAAATAAACTTTTTTAATTAAATTAATAACAAAAAGCCATAATTCAAACCCTAATAAAAAAATGATCTACAACGCTAGTCAAATAATAGAAAAGCACTAATCAAATTAATTTAAAAAGTCTTAATTCAAAAAATTGATTCAAAGCCCTTATAACAAAAAAAACTCTAAGCAAATCAAAGAAAATCCTAAACAAATTAACTATAAAAAATCTTAATTTAAAAAATTTGATTCATAGCCCTAATCAAAGAAAATCAAATAAAAAATTCTAGTCAAATTAACTACAAAAAGCCCTAATTCAAATACTAATAAAAAAATTATCTACAACACTAATCAAATACGGGAAAAACACTAATCAAATTAACTATAAAAAGTCTTAATTTAAAATTTTTGATTCAGACTCCCAATTATGAAAAAAACTCTAATCAAATAAAAGAAAATCCTAATCAAATTAACTATAAAAAGTCTTAATTTAAAAAACTTCATTCAAAGCTCCAATCAAAGAAAATGAAATAAATTTTTTTAATCAAATTAACTACAAAAAAGCCCTAATTCAAACCCTAATAAAAAAATTATCTACAACCTTAATAAAATACGAGAAAAGTACTCATCAAATTAACTATAAAAAGTATTAATTAAATTTTTTTATTCAAAGTCCTATTCATGAAAAAAACTCTTATCAAATTAACTATAAAAAGTCTTAATTTAAAAAATTTAATTCAAACCCTAATCAAAGAAAATCAAATAAAAAATTCTAATCAAATTAACTACAAAAAACCCTAATAAAAAAATCATCTACAACCCTAATCAAATACGAGAAAAGCTCTAGTCAAATTAACTCTAAAAAGTCTTAATTAAAAAAATTTGATTCAAAGCCCAAATCATGAAAAACACTCTAATCAAATCAAAGAAAATCCTAATCAAATTAATTATATAAATTCTTAATTTAAAAAATTTGATTTAAAGCCCTAATCAAATAAAATCAAATAAAAATTTCTAATCAAATTAACTACAAAAAGGCCTAATTTAAGAAATTTGATTCAAATCCCTAATCAATGAAAGTCAAAGAAAAAATCCTAATCATTAAGAATCCAAGAAAAACCCCCTAATAAATGAAAATCAAAGAAAAAACTTTAATTAATGAAAAACTAATCAAAACAAAGAAAATCCTAATCAAATTTACTATAAAAAGTCTTAATTTAAAAAATTTGATTCCTAACCCTAATCAAACTAAAAATTCTAACCAATTAATCACAAAAAACCCTCATTCAAACACTAATAAAATACGAGAAAAGCATTAATCAAATTAACTATAAAAAGTCTTAATTAAAAAAATTGATTCATAGCCCCAATCATGAAAAAATGAGGTACAAGCCGATACACATCCGGTACGCTTTGCTCCTCAATCGTTTTTTTAATAAATATAAAAATACTAAAAAATATTATTTTTAATATTGTTTTAATGGTTTTAACATGTGTCATGTTATGATTGACGCATAATATTTTATTATTATTTTTTTTAGCCAATACAAAACTATTCGCTTGAGTATCAGTATCGGCCAATACAGCTGACGATTTAGAGGCCGATACTGACAACATTGATCAAGGTGCATCTTCTGTCTGTCCATCATGATCAATCGCCGCTTGGACGACCCACGCACGCAGGCACCACCATCGCCACCCTCATCAATAAATGTCGTTGCTAATGTTATTGTGGCCGTGATCACAAAGACGCAATGTCTTAGAAGAATCGAAGCTGCCAGATGGAGATGGGCACAATTATATAATGAGCTACCGTATAAAGCCAATCGCCTAGTGATGAGCGGTTTAATCGCGTCCATCCATAGCTCGGAGGCCAAAAGCATCTGCAATGCATGGTGAGCCGTTTTTGTTCTTACAACTTCATACCATCAAAGGGTGGTCATAATGTTGAGTGCGGACTGCGGATAGTAACTGTCACTGGCTAATATTTTTTTGAGCCTGTGTGGCAGCAGGCGTATTCAACTTGGCTGTGCACAACACCTAATGTGGTGCAGCTACCAAAACGATCATTGGCACTATGCATCACCTCATGCACATCTACCAAAACGATCATTGGCTGTGCACAACACCTAATGTGCAGCTACCAAAACGATCATAGGCGTATTCAACTTGGCAAGCCTATAGGCTGGCTGTGCACAACGTACGAACTCACACTCATCCAAACTAACAGCCTAAATTTAACAAGTGTCATGGTGTCGTGCCATCAAGACCGTGACGCAGTCTCCTGAAAGTGTTACCCAAGAGACCTGCATGTACTTTACTTTATGGTTGAAGTATGATCATTGTCGATCACCAACACTACCTTAATCACTCACAGAAATATGAAAGAATTAGTCCTAGCTCACACGCAACCTTATGTATACCTAACGCCTTCGTGTGAGATTTCTTATCTAAGTTAAGAGATACTTAACAAAATATAAAATAACACACCAGCTCTGTTTTTGCCATATACAATTTTAACGCCACCACCAATATTGTTGCCTATATTATATGACATGCTATCACCTTATGCCACTAATAACTCAACGCATACTGTCAGCTGTCACGTCCAGTGTTATCATCGCTGATAACCTAACTAATACCGATCGTTGGGTTTTGTGATTGTAAACGCTGCAATCTCATCCCGCTTTTGACAGGATCAGCTCTCTAACAATGCATACTAGCTTGGTCAGCAATGCTAGTGTGGTATTGATGGCTGGTAGCAGTGCATGGTTAAGGGAATCAGAGAAAACAAGCTGTACAAAGTCCTTGCATGAATAGTTTCTTCTTCTGCCTTTGAATCAACCGTCACAAGCTGTGGGCGCGATGCATTTGAATGCACCTGGAAATCTGTGAACACGCGGATCAAAGTAGGGTCTGGCATGGGGCCCGCAACATATTCGGGGATAGCAAATTCATGAATATGAGATCTCTAAAACCAAGGAAATCTGTGGATTTCTTGTCTGATGAGGAGGAGAGGGTGTTGTGTGTTCTCAGCAAAACACAAATTCGCGTGTTTTCGGTGTGTACGGAGGAATATCTTGGGACTCGCGATAATTCATATGCCAATGTTGCTCACAATGACTTTATAATAAAATAACATATAAAAAAGGTAGATATGCTTTTGACGAAAATATCCTCCCGCTCCCCGTATATAGATTTGCACGTTCCACCTTTGTTTTTAGCGTGTGCTACAACACATGGCCGCCTTCTCATTCCTGCCTTGTGTTAGATAGAAAAATTTTCCTGGTTCGTTCCTACCTCGTGGAGATAACTATAAATCGAACAACTGGTTTGATCATTGGTGGGCGTCAAAGAGGGATTTGTCAGCCATCTCTTTTTATAGTCTTCTTTTCTTCTTCGTTTTCTTTAGGCAGTATGAAAAAAAGCAATGACACACAAACATTCCAACAAGTGCCATTAAAGTGTTGTGAGTACCTTTCCATGTAATCATGTTATTGTTGAAGAACATGTGTCATCGTGAGTGTCATTAAGACATTATTTTGTTAATGCAGGTAGATTATATCGTCTCAACGCTTCGAAACTTAAAGATATTTGTAAGGCGGTGAAATCTCCTGACAAGAATGCTTGGCTACAGATGCGAGCAAGGGCCTCTACCCCATCTGGTATAGTCCATTCACTCAGTATATGCAATGTAACCAAATCGCGATTGTAGTAACATGTATATTGATTTGTGAGATATTGTTTTGTTTGTTAATATCGATTTATAATATATTATGTTGAATTGCAGTATATCGATTTGTAAGATATTATGTATTTTTTAGTGTCGATTTGTGAGATATTATTTTGTTTGTTGATATCGATTTGTAATATATTATGTTGAATTGTCGTATAATGATTTGTAAGCTATTATGTATTTTCTAGTGACGATTTGTGAGATATTGTTTTGTTTGTTAATATTGACTTATAATATATTATGTTGAATTGTCGTATATCGATTTATAAGATATTATGTGTTTTCTATTGTCCATTTGTGAGATATTGTTTTGTTTGTTAATATCGATTTGTAATATATTATACTGAATTGTCATATATCGATTTGTAATATATTATACTGAATTGTCATATATAGATTTATAAGATATTATGTATTTTATACTGTCGATTTGCGAGATATTATTTTGTTTGTTATTATCGATTTGTAATATATTTTGCTGAATTGTCGTATATCGATTTGTAAGATATTATGTGTTTTCTATTATCGATTTGTGAGATATTGTTTTGTTTGTTAATATCAATTTGTAATATATTATGTTGAATTGTCGTATATCGATTTATAAGATATTATGTGTTTTCTATTGTTGATTTGTGAAATATTGTTTTGTTTGTTAATATCGATTTGCAATATATTATGCTGAATTGTCGTATATAGATTTGTAAGATATTATGTGTTTTCTATTATCGATTTGTGAGATATTATTTTGTTTGTTAATATCGATTTGTAATATATTATGTTGAATTGACATATATCGATTTGTAAGATGTTTTGTGTTTTCTATTATCGATTTATGAGATATTGTTTTGTTTGTTACTATCGATTTGTAATATATTTTGCTGAATTGCCATATATCGATTTGTAAGATATTATGCTGAATTGTCGTATATCGATTTGCAAGATATTGTGTTTTCTTGTGTCAATTTGTGAGATATGATTTTTTGTGTTAATATCGATTTGTAAGCTATTATGCTTAACTAATCGGTAGTCATTGTTATATGCATCTTAAATAAATCATAGTAAACGTATGCGCTGGCTAACGCAAATTGATATTTTGCTCATGACAGTGTTAAGCATATCAACTAGTTGCAATAAAGATGATGTATCTCAATCATCGGGAAGTCATGGAGCAAGGAACAATATCCGTACTATCGATGCATCTGAAGAATTGAATATGTGCACTAATGATGCACATGATAAGAAGGGTGCAAACATTGGATTCACTCTTGACTTGAATATTCTAGCAGACAAAATGCAATTCGATAATTAGGTAGACGATCATGATAGTGCACTTGACAAAGGTGCAGGCACCTCAAGTCTACATGATAGTACACTTGACTTTGTTCCCGTAGAGGGAATGCAGTTTAATAATAAGGAAACTGCATACAAATTTTACAATGATTATGCCTTAAAAGTTGGCTTCAGTGTTAGAAGGTATTCTTGGGCAAAAAATGCACAGGGTGTCGTGTTGAGAAAAGCATATGTTTGTTCTAAGTAAGGTTAAAAGAAGTCAAGTGGAAATCCAACAAGGAGCAAGCCAAATTCAAGATGCAACTGTCTAGCGAGAATGGTGTTAAGAAGACTTCCGAATGGGAAATATATAGCTCATACTTTAATCAATGATCATAACCATGAATTAGCCACTTCATTTATGACTCCTATGTTAAGGTCACATCGTAAAGTAATTGCAGCGCATGTTGCAATTGCTGAAATAGCTGATAGCACCGGCATTGCACCAAGAAAGATATATAATTTTTGCGCGTACGTAGATGGTGGTCGCGAGAATATACCATTCACACCTATGGATCTAAGAAACTATTTGAGAAGAAAGAGGTCAGAAAACATGAAGAATGAAGGAATATGTTCTTTGGTTAATTACCTACAGAAAAAATCAAACATTGACCCTAGTTTCTTTAGTGCAATGCAACTGGATGAAGATGGGTATGCTGTGAATATGTTTTGGGCAGATTCAAAATCAAGAGTGGATTATGAATGCTTCAATGATGTGCTTGTTTTTTATACGACAGTGAATATTAATACGAAATAGTGGTCATTTGTGCAGTTTGTCAGAGTGAACCATCACTCACGAAGTTGCATATTAAGCGACATTTTTTTATATGACCAGACCAAAGAAACCTTTGAGTGGTTGTTCAAAGTATTTACACAGGCAATGAATGAGAAGCACCCTATAGTTGTACTTACAGATGGTGATCATGCAATTGCAGTTGCAATGTCTCATGTATGACCATATGCACATCATCGCCTATGTTTGTGGCATATCTTTTAAAATGCAGCAAAGAACATAGGACACATTTTTAATCAGAAGACAGGGTTTGATAAAAAGTTTATACAGTGTGTACTTGAGAGCATAGACGATGACACCTTTATGTCTGATTGAGAGCAAATGATTCATATGTACGACCTTGAAGACAGTCTGTGGTTACAATATTTATATGCAGATAAAGAGAAGTGGGCATTAGCATATGGAAGACAATACTTTTGTGCAGGTATGATAAGCATACAAAGAGATGAATCTATGCATGCCACACTGTAAAAAACCTTGTATTCATGTTTAACAATGTTTCGTTTCATAGAACAATATGAATTATTTGTAGACGATCTTAGACAGAATGAGTTTGAACAAGATGTAAAATGCTTTAACACTCGCTCTGTAACTTTGGGCATGAAAATATTGATGTGACATACAGATCTGTATACACTAACTGTATTTGAATGTACTAAGAATGAGGTTATATAGGTTATGAATTGCAACATAGAAGAACATATGTAATATGAGAATATGCACAAATACCATGTTGTATGGGAGGGCGAAGAGCATCCAAAAAGGTAAGAAGCACATGTTATGTACAATGTTGACAACAAAATAGTTGAATGTACATGCAAAATGTTTAAATTCAAAGGCATTTTATGTCGTCATGCATTAAAGGCACTTAATCAAGAGAAGATACAAGAAATACCTGAGTCATATATAATGCGAAGATGGACAAGACAAACAAAGATTGAACTGCTAGATATAAATAATGTCAGTCCATCTAGTCTTGATGAGAAGTGCCAGATAGCCTCCCGTTACCAACAACTATGTAGGTCACTTATGCATCTTGCAGATTTGGCATCGAAAAGCGAAGAAGCATATGTATGTATGAGAAAAGTGTCAAGGGAATTACTTGAAAAAGTGCAGTTAATTTACCATGAGTTCATTGCAGCTCATGAAGACCAATCTAAGAAAACAGGATCGAACAACGTAGGTGAAAATTACGTTTCTCCTGACCCTTGTCAGAAGTTGCGCTGAAGCGTAAACATCATCTTCGACAAGTTAGGAGTAAATGTTGTAGATTATGATAGAAATATTCACCTAGCGAAGGGTATCAAAAGGATACCTGCTTCTAATCGCAGTCGTCGGAGGGCAAAGGGTGCACTGGAATTGGTTGGCAAGAAAATGTCTAAGAAACAACCAACCCCTTCGCATGAACAAGTATATAATATAGTATATTACTTCCCATATAAATTGTATTATGTGTAACCTATCAATATCTAACTTGTGTAATTTCCAACATGCAACAATACCATACAGACGTGCACTACAATGTTGGAACCTGCAATCCACCCGACCTGTTTGAGTAGAATGATAGCATGAGTTTGACAAGTCTTTTGGTATGCAACAATTTTGGGAGGATGTTTGCATTTCTTGTTGAACTTAATGTAGTGTCTGATATTGTTCTGTTTCATGACAAGCTCTGTTCAATTCAAAAGTGAGCATCGCAACACAGGAATCATGTGTGGATTCTTCAGCTACAAAATAGTTGCAGCATTTAACTTTCATATCTTACAAATCGTTGTAATGTTTAACATTCTATAATTCTTTGTTGTAGTTCTATAATTCTTTGTTGTAATTCTATAGTTCTTTGTTGTAAATTGATAATTTTGTGTTGTAATGTTATAGTTCTTTTGTAGTAATTGTACAATAAAAATCATACTACAAATATCATAAAAATTGACACTGGAAAATACATAATATCTTACAAATCGATATACAACAATTGAGCATAATATATTATAAATCGATATACGAAAATTCAACATAATAGCTTACAAATCGACATTAACAAACAAAACCATATCTCACAAATCGATACTCAAAAACACATAATATCTTACAAATCAATATATGACAATTCAATATAATATATTATAAATTGATATACGGCAATTCAACAAAATATATTACAAATCAATAATAACAAACAAAACAATATCTCACAAATCTACAATAAAAAACACATAATATCTTACAAATCGATATACGACAATTCAACAAAATATATTATAAATCGATAGTAACAAACAAAACAATATCTCACAAATCGATAGTAGAAAACACATAATATCTTGCAAATTGATATACAAAAATTCAATATAATATATTATAAATCGGTATACTGCAGTTTAGCATAATATCTTAAATCGATATACGATAATTCAGCATAATATCCTAGAAATCGATATAGGGCAATTCAACAAAATATATTACAAATCGACAGTAACAAACAAAACAATATCTCATAAATCGATAATAGAAAACACATAATATCTCATAAATCGATATACAAAAATTCAACATAATATATTACAAATCAATATTAACAAACAAAAGAATATCTCATAAACCGACAATAGAAAACACATAATATCTTACAAATTGATATACGACAATTTAGCATAATATATTACAAGTCGGTATACGACAATTCAGCATAGTATCCTACAAATCGATATACGACAATTCAACAAAATATATTACAAATCGATAGTAACAAACAAAACAATATCTCACAAATTGATAATAAAAAATACAAAATATCTTACAAATCGATATACGGTAATTTAATATAATATATTATAAATCGATATTAACAAATAAAACAATATCTCACAAATCGATAACAGAAAACACACAATATTTTACAAATCAATATACGACAATTCAGCAAAATATATTACAAATCGATAGTAACAAACAAAACAATATCTCACAAATCGACAATAGAAAACATAAAATATCTTACAAATCGATATACAACAATTCAACATAATATATTACAAATCGATATTAAGCAATTCATGTGAAGTATAGTGAATTAGAACATGGTCTACTTAATGTATTTGTTCATCTGTGTGGTTTTTAGTTTGTAGTGTATTGTCAACCTTTTTTATCTTTTGCTTTAGCTAATGTTCAGTTTGAGGCAGAGGGAAGATGATGATTTTGAATATGAAGTGTCATTGATGCGATCACGGATAAGAATCGAGGAATCTCCATCTTCTCCACCCTCTGTTTCGCTGTTGTTTTATCGCGACACACCAACATCGTAAAAGAAACCCATGCTGGAGGAGCCAACCCCACCAAGAAGGTGGTTGCAGTTGAAATTGGAGCCACCATCTTCCCCACTTTAGCCTTCTCCTCCAAGATTGTCGTACAATGAAGCCTCATTGTCGAGGAGACCCGTGTTGGAGAAGCCTCCAAGAAGGTGGTCTGTGAGATTGCAGGAGCCCCACGTTCACCATCATCATCTCTTTTGTGCTTGCCATATCGCTAATTTTTTGTTGTAAATCGATAATTATTTGTTGTAATTCTATAATTCTTTGTTGTAAATCGATAATTCTTTATTGTAATGTTATAATTCTTTGTTGTAATTCTATAATAGAAATCATACTAAAATATCATAAAAATCGATACTAGAAAACACATAATATCTTACAAATCAATATACAACAATTGAGCATAATATATTACAAATCGAACAGAAATTTAACATAATTGCTTACAAACCCATATTAACAAACATAACCATATCTCACAAATTGATACTAGAAAATACATATTATCTTACAAATCGATATACGACAATTCAACATAATATATTAAAAATCAATATTAAGCAATTCAGCATAACATCTTACAAATTGATATACGACAATTCAACATAATATATTATAAATCGTTATACGACAATTCGACATAATATTTTATAAATCGATATACGACAATTCAGCAAAATATATTACAAATCGATATTAACAAATAAAACAATATCTCAAAAAATGACACTAGAAAAAACATAATATCTTACAAATCGATATACGACAATTCAACATAATATATTACAAATCGGTATACGCCAATTCAACATAATATCCTACAAATCAATATACGATAATTCAACATAATATATTACAAATTGATATTAACAAACAAAACAATATCTCACAAAATGACACTAGAAAACACATAATATCTTACAAATTGATATACAGAAATTCAGCATAATATATTACAAATCGATTTTAATAACCAAAATAATATATCACAAATTGATGCTAGAAAACACATAATATCTTACAAATCGATATACGACAATTCAACATAATATATTACAAATCGATAATAACAAACAAAATAATATCTCACAAATCGACACTAGAAAACACATAATATCTTACAAATCGATATACGACAATTCAACATAATATATTACAAATCGATATTAACAAACAAAAAAATATCTCATAAAAAATGATATAATATCCTATAATTTATAAGATGTCTCAATTTGCAAGATATTTGTATTATGATTTTGAAATGTGTGCCTATGGAATTCACATTGTTGCGATTTGGGTGCTTGAGGTGGCGATTTGCGTATTCAACATACGTGTGCCAGGTTCATGATTTTGGTTTATGGATCAATGTGAATTTTGTACACAGTCTTACAAATGTCTGTACACCAAAAAATTGGAAATTGAAAGTTGAACCAAAAATTGCTATCTCTCTCTCAGCAGTAGAACATAACTCTCTTCATGTTATCCTTGAGAACATGTAGACATTTGAAATGACTTCCTCTTGCTCCTGGGGGCCTCGCATCCTTCGTAGCTTTCTAGGTAATCTTGCAGTCTGGGTTTTTATATCTTCCTTAACTAGAAAATCCTTCAATTTTTTGCATAGTTATGTGCGGAATCCAGGTATATCATCCTGATAAAAAAAAAACCCGAAAGTCAGACCAATATAAAAGTGTAGTCACCAATAATATAGGATAATAAAACATGTTTAAGTGTACAACATACAACGGTGAATTCTGGTGCTCGTCCATAGTATATTACTTGAATATACTTCATTATAAAGATGCCACAATTGACACCATTATTTTGTAAAGGAGCATCATCTGGGACGTGAAGCCTCCACGGGCTAATGTCGACACCCAACATGTCTCTAAAAAATCCAACTTGTGGTTTATGCAAAAGCAAGTAAATTCTGGGCCACGATACAAGATACGGTAATCTTAAAAATAGAAACTTACCAAATGCACAATGTCATGGTCTACACCAATGTCATAGTCAAAGGAGTTGTATAGCCATATTTTTTCTTCTTGTACATCCAACACGTATAAGACCCAATGCTTTTTTAATTGCCATAATGCAGGAATCAATATTTGCAAATCGATTATAAAATATCTTAAAAAATGGATATAGAAATGCATACTGATGCTATAAAAATCAATGTTAAGAATCAGAACAAGATCTTAAATAGATTTAACATCTTACAAATCGATATGGTCACAAACCTTTTCACTTGAACAAAAGTCTGTCATTTGGTCATCTTTACCCCAGTATTGTATTTCGTTTAGAAATCTAGTCGCGTTTGACATTCGGCGGACAATACTTTGTTGAATGAAACAATAATAATAGTAAGTTTAAAACATGAAGGTACATTAGTAAATAAAAAAAGAAAATAAACATATAAGATAACTGATAGACCATAAAATAAGGGGTGACGACGCGGACCGACATGGTTGTTCCCTTGCTTTGAATATACATGACGAAAACGTGTATAGTCTATTTACAACAAATATGCACTTGTTAATATACATACACATGGCATACATAAATGTATAACTGATAGTGGTTTTATACGTACAAAATTATTGATAGTGTATTCTTTTGCAAATTCATCTCGCATCCAATCGATGTTCTCTTTGAGCACTTTGTTGAGTTTTTTGGCACCTTGTTTTGTAGATGTTGCATTGAAATTAGTTGAATATTCAGTAAAATAGCTGTAGCATTATATTCAGTAAACAAACTATAAACGATGTAAAAAAGATGAAGCAGGTTAGAGGAATCGAAGATACTCTTTTTTGCAGATGTTCGACTGAATTGTAGTGTCTTTCTTCGACATTGATACAACTTTTGCAACGAAGAAGGTTAGAGAAAATGTCAGTTTTTTTGTTCATTGCTCACGAAGCAAGTTATAGGAAAGGCTCCTTTTCTTCTTTAAATGAAATGTCACTTGTTCCATGCTCTTAAAGGAAATATCTTGTGTTCCTTGCAGAACATGATGCTTCATTCATTTATTATTCACGTCGTTTTACACCCTGCTAGTTTTCAAAAATCATGCAAAAAGAATATTAATAAATAAATAAATTATATTATGCATTAATTAAAAGACGTTGTTTCATTTGCTAGTATCATCGAAACGATGTTAGTGCATGTAAATGAATGACACATCGCATAATATATATAGCGTATCAGATGATGTCTCCCTAAACTCTAGACCCTAAACACTAAACTAATGTTATGCGACATTCCTTGCAACTAAAGGAAACATTATAAATAATAAACCCTAAACCAGTAACCGCTTAACGATTGAACAAACCTAAGTACAAATTATGGTAACTTCATAATCACTATACATAGTAAAAGTTATTACAGGAATTGTTATACAAATTAAAACTCAAAACTAGTAATCACTATAGGATTTAGCAAACAAAAGTACAAATCGTGGTAACATCATAATCGCTATAACTATTAATCGCTCTACTAAGTAATTGCTATCACAGAAAACGCTATAAGTAATAAAAACTAAACCGGTAATCACTATACGATTTAGCATCAGTAAGTACAAATCATGGTAGCTTTATAATCGCTATATCGAGTAATCGCTATACATAATAAACTCAAAACTAGTAATCGCTATACGATTTAGCAAACGTAAGTACAGATCTTGGTAACTTCATAATCGCTATACCTATTAATCGTTAAACTAAGTAATCGCTATCACAGGAAATGCTATAAATAACAAACCCTAAACCAATAATTGCTATACGATTTAGCAAACATAAATACAAATAATGGTATCTTCATAATCATTATACTGAGTAATCAACATATTAAGTAATCGCTATCACAAGAAACACTATAAGTAATAAACCCAAAGCTAGTAATCGCTATACGATTTAGCAAACGTAAGTACAAATCGTGGTAACTTCATAATCACTATACATAGTAAGCGCTATACAGAGTAATCACTATCACAGGAATCACGATACATAATAAACCCTAAGCCAGTAAGCACTATACGTAAGTACAAATCATGAAAGAATTATATAATTACAAACCTAAGTTTATGTAGTCTTGTCAAATTTTCAGTGACACTTCTGTGTTACACTTATTAAGGAAAGAATTATATAATTACAAGTCGAGAGGCCACACTTCTGTATATAGCTCGAAGGAGAGACTACGATAAAACCCTAGGGTCATACAGACACCTCTCGGCTTCTGGTTTGCGCTCTTTAAAGGTGCAGAAGGAGAGGAGGGGCAAGGCCACGAGAGAGGGGGAACTCAAAAAAACTCTGGAGTCTTTCCTATCAAAAGTATTTTTTTCAAAATGTTTCTCAGTGAAACATTTTCACTCATTTGGAAAGGTCAAAAAACCCACACGGTTTTCTAACCTCGGCTCTCTTTTCCTACATCTTTTTCGCTTCAACACGTGTCCTAAATGTCCATAATGTTACACATGGTAGCACCCACCACTTTTGTTGATTAATTTATTTTTTGAAGGGGGTGTTCCAACCCGCCATGTTTTCACCTTTCTTTTTTGTCGTAAATACATCTTTGGTTCTTTATAGTGTACATAAATGGTTTATGGCCTAAGATCCCCCGTGTACTATAATGGTAATGGGTCCCTTCCCCCCCCGCTCCTCTTTCTGTAAAATCTTGAAGCTTATAAAGAAGTGTTGATTTCTTTCTCTATCTCTCTTTGTTACTCTCTTTGAGATTGTACGCGCTCTATTGAGATTGTGCACCCTGGTGTGGGGTGTTCGTGTTGCTTCCTTTACTTAGAAGGCTGGCCTGATTGGAATCACCAGGTATCAAATGATGCTTCTAGATAAGCCTGACAACTGGTATTAGAGCCTACTCGAGAACTAGGAGAAGGAAAGAGGGGTATTCGCTGAAACCCTCATCGATTGTGTTTGATCATGAACTCAGAGTTGGGAGAACTCGAAAAAGGTCATAAAGGCAAAAAGGCAAAAAAGAAGAAATCTGCCATGGAGGCGGAAGAGGTGTCTCGCCTAGAAGAAATAGTCAGCCCTATAGAGAAACGGATGACCAAAGTCGAGAAAAGAATGACGGAATTGTCAGGGGACGTCTCTGCTTGTACCAATGCAGTTGAAAGGGCATATGATGACTCTGAAAAGTTAGATGGTGATGTAAGGGCTGAGATCGAAGAGTCGAGGGTTGCAGACTAAGAATTAATAGATCGGTTTAATACACAAGAGACTGAAATGCAGGAACTCCGGGAAAGATACAGTGTCTTAGAAAGGTTGTTGGAAAACAGAATTGGTGGTGTGGCCAATGCTGAAAATCTTGGAAACAACACACATGAGGGAAACACAATGATGATCCATCGCGAATGGCCCAAACTGAAGTCGATCAAGCCGACAAAGTTCAAAAGGTAAAAGATACGTCAGATTCATGGAAAACTAACTGTAGGATGTGGAACAATTCTTCGATCAGGCTGAGATCAATAACGATGTTGATCGAATCCGTACTGCGACTAGGTTCTTGATCTAGGGTGTCGTTGTATTATGGAGGATGCAATATCGAAACATAGAATATGGTGGAATTATGATCGAGTTATGGGATGACATCAAAAAGAAAATGAGAGGGTATTTTCTTCCACATAATGCCGAGGAGCTTGCATGTGACAAGCTGATGGCCCTAAGGCATACAAGGAGCATTCAAGAATATGTAGCTGCATTTTCATCAGTAATGCTCGATATAGAGGACATGTCGGAGATAGATCGTATCTACTTTTTCAAAAGAGGACTAAGGTTTTGGGCTCAACAGGAGTTGACTCGGATGAAATCGATGGACCTTGTTAATGCAATGGCGATAGCTAAATAGATAGTTGAATACCCTAATCGTGGGGGACCTCAAGCAAGGTTGTTTCGCAAGGATGATCGAGGTAATGCCGCAGGTGGTCAAGGAGGAAATCAATATCAACTACCTCCTTGAGATCAGAGAAATTAAAACCAAGCACGACCTTATGAACTTTTGGGAAATAGACCGGTACCTTTGAACCTCTAGTGTTGGTACTATAGTGAAAATCATTTTGTGCGGGATTACCCCAACCAAATCAAGAAAATGCAAGAAGAAGGGTGGCCAACACTATCGAGATAGAAGAACCCGTGGAAGATGACATCAAAATAGGGGCCTTGCAGAGGGTGAACACACTAGAGGGATGCACCTTTGTAGTATCCACGGTTAAAAGGGAATTAATATACTTGGTGGTGACTATCAATGAAAGAGCTACCAATGCGATGGTCGATACGGGAGCTACACATAACTTCATTGCCTAATAGGAAGCCAGAAGACTGAGCTTGCAATAGGATCGAAAAGTCAGTTGCATGAAAGCAGTGAACTCAGCTACGCAACCCATCTTGGAAGTATCTAAGAATATACAAGTTGGGGCTAGGCAGAATAAACTTCTCGATTGCTCTGTTGGACGATTTCAAAGTAATCTTTGGTATGGAGTTCCTACAGACAAGTAAGGTTATGCCTATGCCCCACCTAGATGTTGTTAGCTTCATAAGTGAGGAGTCTCCTTGCATGATCCCCGCTTTGACATCGTCAATGTCAAACGTCTGCATGGTTTCTGCTTTTCAAATTAATAGGGGCCTCCAACGAGGAGACCAAACATTTCTAATAGCTATGCGAGAAGAAGAACAAGGGAAGTCTCCTAATGATGTTCAATCAGCTATTGTTATGATATTGGAAGAGTTTCTAGAGATAGTGCCCCAGGAGTTGCCAAGAAACTTGTCGCCGCAAAGAGAAGTTGATCATCAGATAGAGTTGGTGTCAGGTGCAAGACCTCCTACCATGATGTCATACAGAATGGCCCTACCCAAACTGGCAGAACTTAGAAAACAACTAGATGAAATGTTAGTTGTTGGAATCATCCGGCCATCGAAGGTACCCTTCAGAGCTCCTGTGTTGTTTCAGACCAAACATGATGGGTCCAAGAGGCTGTGTGTGGACTATAGGGCACTCAACAAACTGACTGTCAAGAATAAATATCGCTTGCCCATAATTGCCGATTTGTTTGACCAGTTAGGGGAAGCTCTAGTTTTCTCAAAATTAGATTTGCAATCAGAATATTGGCAAGTTAGGATTGCAGAGAGAGACGAGGCCCAGACTACTTGCGTTATGTGATACAATGCCTTCGAGTTTTTGGTGATGCCCTTTGGTTTAATGAATGCACCTGCAACTTTTTCTATGTTGATGAACCAGATATTCTATCATTATCTTGATCGCTTTGTTGTTGTATATCTAGATGACATCGTTGTTTACAGTCAAAATATGGAGGAATATGTACTACATCTATGCATGGTATTTCAGATTTTAAAGAAAAATGACTTGTATGTCAAAAGAAAAAAGTGTATGTTTGGCCAGGAGGAGATCAACTTTTTGGGTCATGTGGTTTGGAAGGGTTGTCTAAGGATGGATAGCCAGAAGGTAAGAGCTATTTAGGACTAGGAAACTCCAACCAAGGTCCCTAAGCTCTAGTCCTTTTTGGGTCTGGTGAACTACTATCATCGTTTCATCGTAGGATATTCAGCTATTGCGGTACTGCTAATAGAAATGTTGAGGAAGGATAAAAAGTAGGACTGGCAAAAAGAGTGCAAGAGAGCATTTGAGGCATTGAAGAATGCCATGGCGAAGGAACCAGTATTGCAGCTGCCTAACCAAAAGAAATTGTTTGAAGTATATGCGGATAACTCTGAGTTTGCTATTGGAGGCGTATTGATAAAAGATGGACACCCTATTGCTTTTGAGAGTCAAAAGCTGAACAATGTTGAGCAACGATATATGGTGCATGAAAGAGCGATAACCACCATTGTACATTGCTTACACGCCTGGAGGCATTATCTATTAGGTTCGACGTTCATTGTCTACACAAACAACATTGCCATAAGCTACTTTCAGACATAGAATAAGCTCAATCATAAACAACCTCGATGGCAGGAATTTTTAGCTGAGTTTGACATGATCCTAGAGTATAAATCTAAAAGGACCAATATAGTGATAGACGGCTAAGTAGGAAGGCCGCGTTGGTGGCATTGGTCGAAGATAAGAGTGGAAATACAAAACCTCAAAGCGACCTCCTCGATAGGGTCCGAGAGGGCTTACAAGAAGACCCCATGGCACAACATTTCCTCTCCTTGGTAAAAGAAGGAAAGACAAGGAAATTTTGAGAATAAGAAAGACTACTAACTGAATTTATGAAAAGTTTAGAGAAAACAATCAAAACATAATTAAAGTCATAAACTTGACTTTCCCTATAAGAGCTCTCATAAACCCTCACTGAGCAAATTGACATGACTCAATTAATATCTTGACTTTTCAGTACTCAAATTATATCAGACCTAATTAAAATATCTATGATAACAGATAAATCAAAGAACCCACTACAACTAAGCTCATAACAAAAAACACATAAGTTGATTTCCTCAATCTAGACCCCCATAAGCCCAAATCAGAAAAGCTTATATATTTTTAATTATGTTCAGTTATAACCATGCTTAAATAATGTGAATACACACAACTGATTTCAGCTCATGCTATACAAAGCTTATAAACATCATATCTTAGCAACATATGCATTTGGAAGAATTAAAATCTAAGAAAGAGCTCAAAACCCTAAATTGATTTCTGAGAAATCGGGGTCTTGATTCTCTCAACCATAACTCATTAAATCTTCATTAAGTCACTCATAAATTCAGATATTAAACAAGCTAAACATATTGAACATGATCATATAAATAAGGTTACTCGCTTTTAGAATCAAACAAAAGAGTCAGATTACAAGACAATAAAGATTTACTCATATTTTTCAATCACGACTTGCATGAATTACTATTCAAATTTTTCTAAATGTTTAGCCCTTTTTTTATGATTCAATAAGGTCAATAACCACTTATATTATGTAATATATATCCAAAAAATATTAAAACCTCAATATCCAAACAAGTTATAGATTAATCACAAGCACAAGTCATTAGGGGAAATTTAGATCCCTGATGACCCATTTTTATAAAATCTGTTAGGAATAACAGATCACATATAAAATCATGATATTTTTACCGTGGCTGTCTATACCTGTCAATAACACAACTCAACAAACCAATCTAAAAAATAATTAAAAAACTTTTACGAAACCCTATTCTGACAGAGTTTCGAGCCAGAATCTGCAAACTGCAAGATTTTTATCAGATTAAATATTTTCTTAGAATTTATATAAAATGTTTTTGACAAAACCCTTTTTTATTCAGTTTGTTATTATATGTTAATATTCACCCAAAATTTTTATAAAATATTTGAAGCCACTTTTCTTGGGCGTTTATATCTTTTATCAGAGATAGGTCGAAACAGTCCTCCATCTAGAGCAAAAAACTGGAGCTCTATTAAAATGGATGTTTCTTCCTCAATACAAATCCAAAACAGATAAAACAAGATTTTAAATTCAAGATCAAGATGTATAAATCATCTTAGTATTTTTATTTAGATTTTGTGGACTGGTAATCAAAGATATATCAATTTATTTCTGAAAGTAGTCAGAAATAATATATCAATCATCACAAATTTAGGTTTCTCAGGAAATATTTTTGTTAAAAATCTTCTTGAAACCATAAAACCTTTGAAATCTCATTATTTTAGATTTGATGAGATTAAATATAGATTAACTCATGAATAACACCAACAATAATCAAGTTATGACTTAATCTAATATAAACCAATGAAGAAACCCTATTTAGGCATGTTTTTTAAAATCATTTTTATGAAAAACTCATGGTTCGCCTTCTTCGAATCTAAATAACATTTTTTTATAAAGAACAACATGTATAACAGATCCAAACATGTAAATATGCTGCTAAAAATAAATATAACTCAGATATGCATGCTTAATGTACGTAAAAAGCATCTACTATATAATTCTTACCTGAAAATCAATAGATCTCTAAGGCAAAATGAAAATTAGGTAATCTGATCTTTATACTACTACAACCACCGAAGTATATGCAGGTTTAATGGCTACACACCCTACTCTAGGCCTCCTAAATGTTTTAATAGAAGACGGAAAACAAAAACAAAAAGGGAAAATAAGAGAGAGAGAAGAAACAAAAAGGATTTTTCTAAAAAAATGAGAGTGGCGTGTGAAAGGGGGTATATATAGCCTCTCCACAAACCCTAACCTGGTTAAGAAGGGACTCTTCCTCTCCAAAATCATGTGGAGGGGGATCCAAAACTTCATTTTAGGGTCCAGAGTCCAATTTTCCTTTAGGATCCAGATTTCAGATCCAACTTTATCTCGGATCTTAGACTTCAGATCCAATTCCACTTAGAATTTCAGAACCCGGATCTAACCCTATCTCGAATCTCAGATCTCAGATCCAGTTCCACCTTGGATATAAGACTTCAGATCAAAATTTTCATTTTAGATTTTCAAATCTAATTTCATTTCCAATTTTTAAAGCCAACTTCAAATTTATTTCTCAAGTCTAAATCCAAATTCAATTCTTGTCTAGATATTGAAGTCAAAATCGATTCTTGAAAATCGATCTCAAAGTATATCATGACTTTGAACAATCATTCTTATTTCAACAACTCCAATTTCTAAATTCCTTTTTATCTTCATCTACAAACTTATATCTCCAAATTCTGATCACTCCAAATTCCAGTCCCTTCTTCCAGATCTATTCAAAATCTAAAGTCAAATTCAATTCTTTAAATCACTTTCTTCACTCCATCATCAATTTCATCTCAGAAAACTTGGAAATTTTCAAATCATTTTCTAAAAGAGCATACATATTTGCATTGCACACGCATGATTCTTTGTGCATTTAATCTTAAAATAAATTCTCAGATAAATTCTTAGCAAAGCAAAAAGGCATGAATTCGACCCTTGGTTTGATTACCCCTGGTAAAGGCGCCAGGAACAGTCGAACCTCGTACCGACGAGCGGATCTCGTCTCTCCATTTTCCCGCAATATATTTCAAAACAAAGGTGAGTTAAATTTCTAAATATTTTCAAATTAAGGTCAAGTGAGCCCCCGCAAAAGAGTTCAT
This sequence comes from Nuphar pumila, assembly GCF_984573655.1. Taxonomy (NCBI): domain Eukaryota; kingdom Viridiplantae; phylum Streptophyta; class Magnoliopsida; order Nymphaeales; family Nymphaeaceae; genus Nuphar; species Nuphar pumila. Next base: position 45,854,420 of record NC_143251.1, read on the forward strand.
CTCTCTCTTTTCTTCTTTCTTTTCTCTTCTCTCTTCTTTTTCTGTCTTTTATTTTTCTCCCTTCAAAAAGAAGAAAAATAGAGGTTAGAAAAGGGAAAGAGAAGGAAGAGAGAGAGAAACCAAAGGAGAGGAAAAATTTTGCGATGATCACAGTTTTGGCGACCGTGATGGGACCTGTCTTCATCTGGTCGAAATATGCCTTTGCTTTGCTTTAATATTTTTTAAGTCTTTATTCTTCTATGTCAGCTTAATTTCCATGCAAACCTTAGGAGCCTAGACTCTATTCTAAGCTGACATCATTGCATATAGGATTTAAGTATGGTTTGGTAGGACCATATTGAGGAGATTATTTCATGTTCACATTAGACTTAGGTCTTAAATACAACTCTCCTCAATTCTAGAGATTGAATGTAAACAATGTATGCAAGTGTATGCTTCTTTTCATTTAAATTCTATCTCTTTAGGACTTGCATTAGAGCTTTCTGGTTTTATCTGCATGTTGAACATGTTTTTTGAAAACATCCTTACCTATGTTGTCCCGGTCTTCACGTTGCGGGGATGTCTCACCGAACCATAGTTCGGGAGAGAGCCTCACAACTGAGCCACTTATTTGGGTTCGCACCCCCCTACCACGTACCTAAGGGCCATAGTCCGAGGTATATCGATAGGTGCTCAAGGATGTTGGGAAGTCATTACCTTAGAACCGGAGGAATATATTTATGTCACGTACTTTGAGCTTCGGCTTGAGTATATCGACATACCTTGATTGGAATCAGATGATCTAAATCTTAGAGTTAGGATTAAGGTCCTATCAACCATTTCAAAATATTGCATATAGAGTCAGCTTTAGGAAATGCTGTTTGTACATCCCTGTTTGTATATCTGTGATTGTATGATATTTTATATTTTCCTTATATTCTCCAAAACTCTTGGTACATATTATTCAAAATTTCCTCTTTGTTTTAAAACCCAGGTGTATTTTTCTTTTTCTTCTTCTGATTTCTTCAAATTCTTTGATCCTGCCTGCAAATTCTTCAAATTTCTCTTTTATATCCTCTTTCAAATTCCCTTTTATTCCTTACCCTCTTTTGTGATAAAATAAAATTTTTTGTCAGGATATGTCCCTTTCAAAATTAAATATTTATTCATATTTTTATCCTTTTTCACAGAAAAACAATGCGATTGTCACAATTTTTTGGTGACAACCTGATCCCTCGTAATGGGATATTTTCATTATCAGATCTTTGATCTCTTCCATTATCATAATTTTCCTCCAAAAATTTCCTAAATATCTCATTTTAACCTATAGAGAGGACATTGACATTTCATCATGGTTCGAACAAGGACTGGAAAGGAAACAGTCCCACAGCAAAGCGACAGTGAAGGGGAAGAAATGAACTCCATCAAGTCATCCAAGCAGCAGGGCCAAGAAACAGAAAGCAATGTTGATTCAGCTACATACAAGTTGTTTCAGAAGGTGATGGCCAAAATGATGTCTGAACAGGCTCGGGAAAACCCTGAGAAAATATCTTCTGAAAACAAAGCCAAGGGAAAAGCCAACAAGAAGCAAGTTCAGTATGACAACACTTCAAAGTCAGCAGAGGAGAACTCAGAGGAAGAGCAGCCAACATATTTTCACAATCCCTTGTATCGACCCAAGAAAATCAGTGAGGGGCACGAGCCAAGCAGCAAAGCCAAAATTCAGACCCCGGCTGAAGATCCAATGCATGAGCAAATGAGAGAAATGACTCATGCAATCAAAGACTTACAAGCCCGGGACAAAGGCAAAAAGTTCTACACCGGTGCAGATTTTTATGACGGCCTAGAAGGGAATGACAACTGGGAAGATCTTCCTCGTAAATTCATAAAGTTTGATGGGACCGACAACCCCAAGGCTCATCTGGCTACATTTTTCATTTATTAAAATCAAGAATTCACAATTATAATCATAAATACACCAATAATTTATCATTTATTTATTTTAATCATCAAGAAAAAATCTCAGGTTTTACACGTTCAACATCATTTTTGTCATGATTGACATGTTCTCTAAGTATGCGACCTTTACGCCCGACCCCAACAATTGTTTGGCTGAAGACATGACTCGACTCTTCGTGAAGCTTGTTGTTAAGTATTGGGGCATCCCAGAGAGTATCATCAGTGATTGTGTTGCTCGTTTCATAAGTAAATTTTGGAGAGAAGCCTTTCAGTTGTTAGGATATGAGCTACACTTTTCTACCAGTTTCCATCCGCAGATGGATGACCAGACCGAACACATTAATGGGATGCTAGAAGAATACTTGAGGTACTTTGCCAGCGCGAATCAGAAAAATTGGACGAAGCTATTGGACATCGTTAAGTTCTGCTATAACCTTTAAAAGAGTGAATCGTCAAGGCAGAGTCTGTTCGAGATCGTGACAGGGCAACAACCACAAACGCCGTACTCTATAGCGGCCCAAGGTCGGGGAAAGGCATCATTTGCTTACAACTTTGTCAAGAACTGGCATGACCAAACTGAATTAGCAAAGGCATTTTTACATAAAGCTATTAAGCAGACGAAGAAATAGGCAGATCAAGACTGTCGACCTGTTGAATTTTGAGTCAGAGCTAAAGTGTTGGTCAAGTTATACCCCGAAAGAATGACTATCTTTCGAGAGCATCATTGAGGACTCATTCAAAAATATGATAGCCCCTTTGTCATCATCCAGAGGATTGGCAAGTTAGCATACAAGCTAGATCTTCTTGCTAGTTTCCAGGTTCACCCCGTTTTTCATGTTTGCATTCCGAAGCCCTTCAATGAAGACCAAGAGGATCCCAAGCGCAATCTACCTTAATGTGCTCCCATTCCTCAACGAGCTACAACATTAACTCTAGCATCGACCTCCAAAGAAGTTGAGTTTATTATGAATGACATCAATAATTATCTTGAACAAGTGAAGAAGTATCTCATAAAATGGAAAGGATTACAAGAGAACGATGCCAGTTGAGAGATTCCAGACAACTTTCGACAGTTTCAGCAGTCAATTGAAGAATAGCAACAACAGATCATGTCGAGGATGGTGCTAATTTAGGATGAGGAGCATGCTCCAACCCACCATGTTTTCACCTTTCTTTTCTTGATGTAGATACCTCTTTGGTTCCTTGTAGTGTATATAAATGGCCTATGGCTTAAGATCCCCCGTGTACTATAATGGTAACGGGTCTTTACCCCTCCCCTCTCAATCTCTATGTAAATCTTGAAGCTTATAAAGGAGTGTTGCTTTCTTTGTCTATCTCTTTCTGTTGCTTTCTTTGAGATTGTGCTTGCTCTGTTGTGATTGTACACCTTGGTGCGAGATGTTGGCATTGCTTCCTTGGAAGTCGTCCATGGCATCACCAAGATTCCACTCTTCATGCATCCAACAACGGGTCTCTTCCGCAGGTGCTGGTCCACACAGCACCGCAGCCCACAGCGCCACCCCACCCCCACCCCCACGTGGCTCTCTATCTAACTTTACCAAAATCTATTGTAGATTCTGTCCACCACTTTATTTATGCTTTGTTTCCCTCTACCCGTTTCCTTTTGGTTTGTCTTTTAGAATTTTATGAGGCCATGTGCCTTATCTCCTCCATAATGCGCACTCGCGAGTCGTGAAGTCACATGGTTCAGAGAGAGAGAGAGAGAGAGAGAGAGAGGAATGGAGTTTCTTATACAGGCGCTGTTAACCATCAGTACTCCAATAGTATTGTTACTTTTTTGCTTGGCCTTCTGTTTGTATGATACTCTGTGGCTACGGCAAGAGAAAGCCAGGAGGGCTCTTAGAAAGCAAGGAATTGGGGGGCCTCGCCCATCATTTATTCTTGGGAACATTAAAGAGATGAAGGAAATCGCATCCGTGGCGAAGGAGCCCGGGGAAAACGACGCCATCGTTACCAATGACTACTCTCCTCTCGTCTTCCCTTATTTGCATTATTGGGCCAAAGTCTATGGTACGATTCTTGGTTTTTATCTATTCTTTTGCGCTTTTTCTCTCCCTGTCCTGCTTTTTTTCTATATTTTTCTAAGGTTTTGAGTTATTTCATATACCATCAAATTGGACTCTGGGTGATCTTGATTGGTAGCTTTTGTAATTCAGTTTATCTTTTATCAATGAATTGGTTAAAGTCTGTCTAACCCTAGAGCTTGACTATAGGTAAGAAATGAGAACCATTGGACAAAGAATATAGAAAACCTATCAAAAATGAATGATGGTTGCTCTTTGTCGATCGATTAATGATTTTTTTTCTATGACCTTGTGTCGTGCTAAATCTATGCTTAACATAGGATTGGGATATATAAGTATATAGCCATTCAACAGCAAATTAGTCGACTCAAAATACTTGGGGATGACCAATTTTGTACATAGTGATATATCTTTTTCAATCCTGATCAGCTGACTAAAGGCAGTGGTAGACACCTGACGTTGAAGTAAATGTCATATAAAAGCTCACTTTTGTCACTATCACTTGTAATAAGTGGGGAGTAGGAGCAACTGCAAGCAAACAAGAGTTTTTTGCATATTTGACCCTGCAGCATGACCAATTTGCTAGGAAACATTACTTGGATCGTGATTTTCTTTATTAAAAATGCGATTTTTTTCGACAGAGAAAGCTAGGGTTAAGCAGACCCGTACCAGTTATACAACAATACTATTGGGATTAGAACTTGCAACATCCCAACACAAGGTGATGTGCACTAACTGCCCTCGCCATACAAGCCCCGTTGGTAAAAAAAATGTGATTTTTTAAACCTTGAATAATTATGAAAATTTTAGACAATCGATTGTCAAACATTAGTCGAAATGGGATGATTCAAGAGTGGATTCCTATAAAATCAAGCATGCAGTACACATCTATGCGGTCAGATTTACGAAAAAAAGAAAAACCTTTAAAGGGTGCTGCATGATGGCAGTAGGCACTAGGCACAGATGAGAGTAGGCAGCTATTGCCCCACTCTCACTTGCGCATACATATTTTTAACTGGAAAATCTAATCGTTTGTATGAAGGGCCGGTTTATACATATTCTACGGGTACAATACTCATGATGTACGTGGCAAGCCCGGGGTTGGCAAGTGAAATGAGCTTGAACACATCCATGGCTTTGGGAAGGCCTTCCTATCTAAGAACAGAACGTAGACCCTTGTTTGGAGATGGAATATTTAGCTCAAATGGGCAGGAGTGGTTGCACCTTCGCAAGCTAATAGCACCCGAATTCTACAAGGATAAGGCCAAGGTAAATCCTACCAACTCTCTTAATTGAACCTCCTCAAGCATGATTTTCCAAGTCACAGATAGTCTTTAACTGTTTGGAACGCTTTGTGCAGCAAATTGTTGGGCTTATTGGGGAGCTCGCCGTGCCTTACATCCAAGAATGGGAAAAGAGGGTTGGAAATGGGGGAGAAGCTGTAGAGCTGAGAGTTGATCAAGATCTAAAAAACTACTCTGCTGATGTTATATCCAATTCCTTTTTTGGAAGGAAGAGTTCAAAAAGCAGGGATGTGTTTGTAAAGCTGTGGGCGCTGCAAGGTGCTATGTCCAAGCATGGCTTGCTCGTTGGAATCCCAGGGATGAGGTATGTATACTGTTTTGGTAAACGTTTGGAAGAAAAAAAAAGAGAAAATTTCTCAACGTTGCTGGGTTTCCTGGGTTGTACATGGGAAAATTTCAACATGGGAGGTGGAGAAAATTCTTTTTATTTTCTGAAAATTTTGGCATTTGTCTAATGTTTCTTTCCAACTCAATGTCCCATGATTTTCATATGAAAACATTGTAGCACTCCCAAACGGGAGGAGCAAATTTGCCCCCCTTCTTCAGAGTCACATGCCACAAGATCAAGAACAGATCAAGTAAAATGCCAAATCAACTTTACGTTTGGTTTGCTGGAAGTCATACGATTCAGAATCACATGGGGTCTCATGTGATTCTGAATCTCTCGTGAATGAGAAAGCGATTCTAATTTGCCAAGGCAAGTGAGATTTTGTTTCTCACATCTTACTTTGTTTTATGTTTGGTTGCTTGTACAAATGAGATTCCTCATGTGATCGAACCAAACATGCCTTTAAGCGCTCCGTGTTTTGCATCGTCACTGTTCATTATGCAAGCAGCGGGGCCCAACATAATGGATAGTGAAACCCACTTTTATCATCTGCATGTAAAAGGCATTGAAGTGAGGAATGAGATCCACTCATCCCTTTCTTCATACTTCAATTATTTTTTTGGTGAGGTCTCTTTGTTGCAAGTTGTTTTCATCAAATCTGGCACCATAGATCAATTCAGCATCTGGTATTGTGTCTCTCTGCCGAGCCTAACTAACTTTGCCAAACTTCACATGTTTGAATATAATTTGAAGCATACAACTTTCTTTTGTAAGAAAATTGACATAATAATCTATAAGGAACCAAATACAAATAAAACTCTGAAAAATATAGATGGCAATGTATCATCCAACACTTAAATAGACCAAGAACAACAAAGTAGAGAAAGAGATAAAGTAGAAACTAGGACTAAAAAAGAATCAACAGCAAAACAGCAATTAGAACCAATTGCACAATTATCACTTTCATTTGGGTGTTTGGACATAGATCTGCTTGGCGTCATGAAGATGGAAGAGTTCCACCTTCCACGTCCTAATTTAGCTAACGTTGTTGTGGTTGAATCAGGTTCATTCCGAGCAAGAACAATCGTGAGATTTGGAATCTAGAAAGAGAGATCCGTTCATTGATACTGGACTTACTGAGGGAAAGCCAGGGAGAACATACAGCTAATGGGCACAGTAGTAACCTACTAAAAGCATTGATACGTGAGTCTAGTGCTCTTCAAGGTGAGAGAGGTGATGCCAACGCCTCCTTTGATGAGAACTTCTTAGTGGACAACTGCAAGAGCCTCATGTTCGCAGGTCATGAAACTACAGCCATTTCTGCTACGTGGACGCTAGCATTGCTAGCCGTGCACCCCGAATGGCAGGGGGTCATCCGCAGGGAAGTGGAAGCAGTTTGTGGAGGCTGCTTGCCGGACGACGCCGATGCTCTTTCCAAGATGAAAACGGTATGTCATCTCAAATCTCATAGGGGTTGGCAGGGTGGGACTTTGGCCACTAGACAAGTGGTCAAGGTTTGATTCTCATTAGCGTCTCCTCTCCCAATATAGGCTCCGAGATCGGAGGTCCTAGCCACGGAGTTTTATGTCGTCGTCACAATGACTGTAGGTATGACAGGTCGAGCCAACACAACCAGGTCTTTGTGTCAGGATGCGGTTTCTTCCAGTTACAAATCCAAAAAAAGAAAAAAAGATTCCATGGGAGTCGCCCATGTAGCCAGCAGGGTGGTTACCAGGATACTGAGATGAAGGCATTGGATCAAACCTTATTACCTTTAGTATCTTTCAGAGGTAGGCCATGTAAGGCTGAGTGGTTTTCCTCATTTCAGTTAGGGTTCCTTCTAATGTGTTCTTTAGGTTTCCTTTTTAGTTAGGTCTTGTTACGCCCTTTTAAAAATTATAGTTTTAAGTATTTTTTTCTATAGGTTTTGTTTAGTGGGAACCAGCTTTTGGATCGTCGAAATCTGACCTGTATACAGGGTTTTCAGGTGATCCAAAATGAATGGCTACGAAGGTATCAGTTTTTTCGGCTCATAAAAACATGTTTTTTCATAAAAAAAAACATGATCCAAGAGCCGATTCCCACTAAATTGATCATGCTAAAAACATCTAACTGTTCATATATATATATATATATATATATATATATATATATATATATATATATATATATATACACACACACACACACGTGTGTATGATAATAATTGGCTACTAATGAAGGTACAAAACTAATGAGCTAAAAAACATAAGTGCAAGTTGTATTGACTCAATCTAACCACATAGATGTGTTCAACATGGTTTGTTTGCTAATGTCAAGCCTTAGATTGCGCTTTCTACTATAAAAATGTGATCTTTTGGGCTATAAATTTTTGGTGGGCCATTGATTTTTAGAATCTTTTAAAAACCTAATTATTTGTTATAATTGTTAAAATCATAATTTGTAATTCTGAAATGTCTTTTTAGCTTCCCAAAAAATATTGAATATTGTAGAAATGTTTAGAAAGTAGGAAGGATCCTTGAGCTTCCCCAAAATCTTGAAGATTGTAGAAATGCTCTTTGATCTTGAAGACTGTAAAAATGCTTTGTAAAAAGGAATTTCATATTCTAAGTATTTTGTTAGCATTTAACTCCACTTCATCTATAGCCTATATAAAGGGCTAGATGTTAATGTTTGAGGCATGGAGATTGAAATAAAAAAAATGAAGTAAAAAGTTCTTTTACTTATGCCTCCTTCCTCTCCTTAAAAAACCATTAAGTTTTTTATTTTTTAAAATAAAATTCTTCTTATTTTATCATATTTTCTTCTCAAATAATATTCCCTCAAGTTAGAGATCCTCAACACTTGTGCTGCTCCATCAAGTTTTGGTATCAAAGAGCGCTGCTAGAGAAGGACATATTTTCAACAGTGCTATGGTGTCAAGCTCCAATAACTCCAACTTCAACTTTTCTCAAAATCAGGTACCGATATTTGACGGTGAAAGATATGAATTTTGGAGTCTTCAAATGAAGACATTGTTCATATCTCAAGATCTATGGGAGTTCGTTGTTGAAAGATATGAAGATACAGATGACAATGCAATGTTGTCTTTATGGACTCCTGCAAAACAAAAGAAGTTTAAAGAATGCAAAAAAAATGATACTAAAGTAATTCCCTTCATCCAACAAGGGGTAAGTAAATCAATATTTCCTCGTATCATGAATGCTTTCAAATCAAAAGAAGCATGGAACATCTTAAAAAAGGAATTTCAAGGTTCCGAAAAAATAGTATAAATCAAACTTTAATTTCTTTGGAGAATTTGATATATTATTGACGAAGGACAGTGAAAACATGCAAAAATTCTTTTCTCGGGTTGCTGAAAGTATAAATCAAATTAGAATATATGGAGACTGTTGAGAAACTATGTTTTGATGATACATAATAAATATGATATGCTGTCATGATGCATATATATGATACATGATAAATATATGACATGCTTTCATGAATATATTATATTATGACTCGATATGATGTGTCATGCATTTAACGAGTATTTGATGCAAGGTTATTTCACCTAAGAAGAATGAAGACAACCTGATCAAGTACAACTATTTGATGCAATCATACTACTTTGAAAAAAAAGCTTGATGGACCATACATTCATAAAGTTTATCTAAGAAGATCGGCTACTTCAAGATGAAGACTTTTTTCTTCTTTAGAGTCATATGTAACAGAACCTTCAGAAGCATGCATATTTCATATGACACTATATGCTTTAATATCATACAAGCCAATCTATTTACAAAAAGCTAAGTTTCATAAAAGGATACGTTATTTCAAAAACACCTTTTTGAAACAAATCATTGTACTTCCTACAAGCATTTATGAAAAAGACATTTTGACAAGATATAATAGCTCATGATTTCAAAAGCATTAATTGTACCTTCTAACAAGCATTTATAAAAAAGACAACTTGAAAAGATATAAAAGCTAATGATTTCAAAAGCTTTTATGAAAGAAAAAGACAAAATGTATTAACTGATAATACACAATCGTTCATCTTGAATTGACGATTTGAGAAAACAAGTATTATTTTATACACAACTACTTATTGTTTAACAAGACAATTAAGTTTGAGAAATGACCTTTTATTTATTTAATGTTAAATACACACCCAAGAATGTCGACTTATATTTAAAGCCATCATTTTTTTTGTAAACATTAAATGCCACTTCAAAAAGCATTTGAGAAATGACCTTTTATTTATTTAATGCTAAATACACACCCAAGAATGTCGACTTATATTTAAAGCCATCATTCTTTTTGTAAACATTAAATGTCACTTCAAAAAGCATTTGAGAAATGACCTTTTATTTATTTAATGCTAAATACACACCCAAGAATGTCGACTTATATTTAAAGCCATCATTCTTTTTGTAAACATTAAATGTCACCTCAAAAAGCATTTGAGAAATGACCATTTATAAATAAAGTACTTAACAAGCATTTATTGTACTTACATACATTTAACCAAAGAAGTGACGATTTGTAAGAAAATTATTAATATACTACAAATCATTAAATTGAGTAAAAACAAAATTACATTATAAATTACACTTGAACGTTCAATGTACTACAAAGCATTTATTTTGAGAAAAGACCCATTACAAATTAAATCTTATTTTTAATTACAAACAACGTATAATGTACCTCAAATATTGAATTTATGGAATAATGACTTTTTGAAAAAGTAATATAGTACACATATCATTTCACACTCTTTCATAAAAATATGTTTTGAGATGACCTGACACCTCACATCTCAAAAGGACAATCATTTCAAAAAGCAACGACTAATTTTAAAAACCTATATATATATACAAACAAAATAATATTTCACAAGACACATGTGAGCTTTCAAAGAGAAAAACCCCTACTCGATACACAGAAAAAGTGCTTAGAAAAAGAAAGAGAAAAAGTCAAGAAAAGCTCACTGACAAAAGAATCAACTGTGTGTGAAAAAGAAAAGAACATTATGTTCCTCTGAGAGATTATTCTGCCCATTTTCAAAAGAGAGAACATTCCGAGAATCTTCATACGTGCATTTATACACTGCATATCATTCTGAAGGTTCTTTAGGAAAGTGTTGTAACTTTCTGTTATCTATTGTTTCCCTTCTCTGTTGAGAGAAGTAGACCTCTGTGAAAGGGGGTGTTTTTCTTCTCTGTTGAGAGAAGTAGATCTCTGAGGAAGAGGGTGTTTTGCTTCTCTGTTGAGAGAAGTAAACCTTTGAGAAAGAGGGTGTTGTACTATTTATCCCGTAACATGGATTTTATAGTGAAAAGCTCAGTGTTTTACTTGGGGACTGGATGTAGATCAGTAACTCGACCGAACCAGTATAAATTCTGTGTTTATTGTGTTGTGCCTTATTGTCTTTAATTTTTATTTTATCGATCTATATCGTATTTCACTATTCACCCCCCCTCTAGTGAAATTTCATTTGGTATCAGAGCAGGTTTTGCTAGTTTCGACATAACAAGTCTTCCAGCACAAATGACATCAACCTCTTATGCTCGTGACATCGAAGGTCAACACGCATCTCGCCCTCCTTTCTTCAATGGCACCAACTATGGATATTGGAAATGCAGGATGACCATATTCTTAAAATCTATAGACTTTGCTGTATGGAAAATTGTTGAATGTCAATACACGTCTCCATCTTCAGACTATAGTCTATGGTTTGATGAAGAAAAGAAGATGGCAAACCTAAATGCAAAGGCTATGAATGCTTTGTATTGCGCCATTGATCAAAATGAATTTAACAAAATATCAGTCTGTGAATCCGCATATGATATTTGGCACTCTCTGGAGGTTATCTATGAAGGAACTAACAGAGTAAAAGAAGCTAAGATCTCATCTCTAGTTAGAAAATATGAGTTATTCAAAATGAATAAAGATGAGCCCGTCACAGAGATGTTTGCTAGATTCACCAACATCACCAATGATCTTAAATCTCTGGGAGAAACCTATTCCCAGACCGATAAGGTGAAAAAGATCTTGAGATCACTTACAACTAACTTGGAGAAAAAAACCACATCCATTGAAGAATCCCAAGATCTATCCAAGCTCACTCTGGATGACTTAATAGGCAATCTCATGGCCTATGAAGTTCACATGAAAGAAAGAAGGGAAAATGAATAACCTACGAAGAAAAATCTAGCCTTCCCAGCCATTTCTGAGAATGAGGACTCAGAAAAGAAATATGAAATTGAACTGCTTAATCAGAAATTTCAGGGCTTTATGAGAAAGAACATGCTATCAAATAAGCACAAGGAAAAGAAAGACTCTAAGGAAGATACCATGTGCTATCAATGCAATAAGTCAGGTCACGTAAGACGTGACTGTCATCTTCTGAAAAGAAAGTCCAAAATCGAGGAACAAAAGAAAAGGTTCTTCAAAAAAAAGGCCCTACATGCTCAATGGGATGATTTAGAACCATCTACCAGTGAAGAGTCAAGTGACGATGAAGCCGAAACTGCAAATATGTGCTTCATGGCAGAAGAAAGCTCTATAAGTGAATCTTCTGATTTTTCTTTTGAAGAACTTCTAAATTCTTTTCAAGATCTTTTTAAAGAATCTAGGAAAATGATTCTCAAAAACAAAATTTTAAAATCCGAGAATTTAGAGCTTTCCCAGAAAGATGAAAAACTCAGTATTGAAAACTCTGAGTTGAAAATGAAAAATTTTATTCTTGCTTCTGAAATTAGTTTTACTAGTTCCAAGACTAAAAATCTTCAAGTAGAAATTTCAGAATTAAAAAGCAAAACTGAAAACCTTATGAAAACGGTTTTTAAATTTACCAAAGAGAAAGAGAATCTGGATAAACTCCTATCAAAAGATTGCATTTGTCAAAAATTATCTTTTTATAAGAATGGTATTAGTTACTCTCATCTAAATAGACCTTCTTGTATGAATCAAAAGACTGCATTTGTCAAAAGTTCTGTTGAACCTAAGCAGGAGTGTTACAACTTCAATTTTATTACCATGTACTCCTCTAAGTCTATAGACAAACCCAAATCAAAATGAATATGGGTTCCAAAGTCTAACAAAAAGGGACCCGATCGGGTACCAAAAAGAAGTTTTACTTGATCTATTACAGGCACTGAAAAAGAAGAACAGATGGATACTCGACAGTGGATGTTCAAAGCATATGACAAGACATCCGAATCTTTTTGTTGTTCTTCATCATAAAGAAGAAGGAACTGTCACCTTTGGAGATAACAACAAAGAATTAATAATTGAGATTGGTAACATCGATAAACCTCTTATTAAAGACGTTCTCCTTGTCAAAGGTTTAAAACATAACCTCTTAAGTATAAGTCAAATGTGTGACACATGATATAATGTTAGCTTTAAACATGATGCATGCCTCATAGCAGACACCAACGAAAATATTATTTTGAAAGGTATATGAAAAAATAATATTTATGAATTACACCTAGAGAATATTACTGAACAATGTCTTATAGCTAATAACGACTCAAAATTTATGGCATATAAGAATGGGTCATGTTAACTCTAAATATATGTCTAAACTAGCTAAAAATAACTTGGTACGTGGGTTACCTAAAATATCATTAAAAAAAAACTAATTTTGTGATGCTTGTCAATTAGGAAAACTGTCAAAATTTCAAATCAAAAAATGCCGTGTCAAGTAAAAGACCTTTAGAACTTCTCCACTTGGATCTTTTTGGTCCTTCTAGGGTAGCTAGTCTTAATCATAATAAATATGCCTTTGTCATTGTTGATAATTACTCTAGATTCACTTGGGTAATATTTTTGAAAAATAAAAGTGATACGTTTTGTGAATTTGAAAATTTATGTAAAAAGTTACAAAATGAAAAATCTTCTACAATTGTTAAAATTCGTAGTGACCATGGAGGAGAATTTGATAATGATCTTTTTGTAAATTTTTGTGACTTGCATGGTATCTCTCATAACTTTGCATTTCCTAGAGTTGCACCTCAAAATGGTGTAGTAGAAAGAAAGAATAGAACCCTTCAAGAATTTGCTAGAACTATGCTCCAACATAATAATCTTGCTAAATACTTTTGGGTTGAAGTTGTTAACACTGCATGCTATATCTCAAATAAAGTTCTTATCAGCCCTTTATTGAATAAAACTCCCTATGAACTATTCTATGACAGAACTCCAAGAATAGACTACTTCAAAGTCTTTTGATGTAAATGCTTTATCCTAAACACAAAAGATAGCCTTGATAAATTTGATGCTAAATCTGTTGAAGGCATATTCTTAGGATATTCAAGCCATAGTAAAGTATACAGAGTTTTCAATAAGAGTACTAATACTTGATCAATCTGTTCATAAGCAGACTAACGATGATGATCTTGAAAGTACAGATTTTTTCTTAGATAACACAGCTAAATCTAATGAAGATGATCATCAAAGAACATTTGCTGAAATCAGAGATCATCCTCAAAAGCATATTTTGGGAGACCTGACCAAGGGGGTTCAAACTAGAGCTCAATTGGAACGTATTGCAAATATGGCTTTCATTTCTCAACTTGAACCTAAGAAGATTGATGAAGCCATCATTGACGAGTTCTGGATGCTAGCCATGACTGAAGAACTTAATCAGTTTCAAAGAAATGATGTGTGAGATCTTGTACCAAAACCAAAAGATCATCAAATCATTGGGACAAGATGGATCTTCAGAAACAAGCTGGATGAATCAGGTAATGTTATAAGAAACAAGGCAAGGCTAGTGACTCAAGGATACAATCAGGAGGAAGATATTGATTTTGATGAAACATTTGTTCATGTTGCTAGACTTGAATCAATAAGAATGTTTTTGGCATATGCAAGCTATATGAATTTCAAACTATATCAAATGGATGTTAAAAGTGCTTTTCTAAATGGTTTTATAAATGAAGAAGTTTATGTAAAACAACCTCCAGGTTTTGAAAATGAACAATTTCCTGATCATGTTTTTAAACTAAAACGTGCTTTATATGGTTTAAAAAAGCACCTCGTGCTTGGTATGATAGACTTAAAACTTTTCTATTGAAAACTGGATTTTCTGTAGGCAAAGCCGACTCAACTTTATTTGTAAAAATAGTGGATGATCATACCTTAATCGTTCAAATATATGTGGACGATATCATCTTTGGATCTACTAACAATGGTCTTTGTGAAGACTTTTCTAAGTCCATGCAAAAAGAGTTTGAAATGAGTATGATGGGAAAACTCATCTACTTTCTTTGGCTGCATATTAAGCAAACCAAGGATGGAGTCTTCATCAATCAGTCTAAATATGCTCATGAACTTTTGAAGAGGTTCAACATGAACTCAATTGCTTCAAAGAATACCCCTATGAGCACAACCACTGTATTGGACAAAGATGAAGATGATAAGACTGTGGATACAAAGTTATTCAGAGGTATGATAGTATCACTACTATATTTAACTGCTAGCCGTTCAGATATCATATTCAGTGTTTGCTTATGTGCTGGATATCAATCAAATCCAAAGGAATCACATCTTAAAGCTGTAAAAAGAATAATGAGATATCTAAAAGGAACCGTTGATTTTGGGTTATTTTATTCAAAATCATCTACATTTGATTTAATCTCATACAGTGATGTTGATTTTGCTAGTAGTAAATCTGACAGAAAAAACACAAGTGGAACATGTAATATGCTAGGGCACTCACTAGTTTCATGGTTCAGTAAGAAACAAAATTGCATATCATTATCAACTACTGAAGCTGAATATATTGCTGCAAGCCTAGCATGTACACAAGTCATCTGGATGAAACAGACATTAAAAGACTTTGGTTTAAAATTTGAAAATACAACTATTTTGTGTGATAATACAAGCGCTATCAATTTATCTAAAAATTCTATTCTTCACTCACGTACAAAGCACATTCGAATTCGACACCACTTTTTAAGAGAACAAGTCTTAAACAACATAATCAAACTTGAATTTATACCCACTAATAAACAATTAGCAGATATTTTCACTAAACCTTTAAAAAATGAAGACTTTATACGAATTAGAAGAGAATTATGAATCTGTAAACTAAGTGACTTATAATTAATCACACTCATTTGTAGTTTTACTTAGATAAAACTTTGCAATATCTTATGATTTTTTTGTTTATCATTCATATATTTTAAGTTTTTTTTAATCTGATTCCTTCTTGTCGATTCTTATTTTTCATCTATTCTTATTATTGTTTTTAAATCTCGAATATAATTTTTTTTTCTTTTCTTGTCTCATCATCTCTTTTACCACTTTTCAAAGTAAAAAAGAGTCATTCACATGTTCACGTATACTCATAAAAACCACAAGTTTTTAAATACAACACAAATACTTTATGTCACTCATTTCTTTCAAAAATGTCATATCTTTCAAAGTACACATCACATGATGACCTCTCCTTTCATGCCTATCCATAAAAACCACTTTTACATTAAATAAGCAATCATAACATTCTCTCATAACTCTCTCTTGTATCTTTCTCAAAGCCTCCCTTACGAAAATTGAATCTATCTTCGTTAAGTAAAATCTTTTTTTATATACCAACTTGTTGTTTGTCTTATTAGGCCATTATTCAACTTTCTATTTCACATGGTAGCATTCTTACTTCCATCTCTTCTCACAATATCTTTTTCCTCATTCCAAGACTGTTCATGTCTTCTCATCTCTATAATCGGATTCTTCAAATCCGTGGGTCATTATTTATCATCATACAACACACTTCTTTGTTTCTATTCATCTCTTCTATCTTGTCATATAAATCATGCTCCAAAATGACTACTCTCTCAATTCAATGGACTCTCCTATATCAAGGTTTCATTATAATGAAAAATAATTTTCGAAACTATGTTCTTTTTGTCATCTAACGTAATATAATAAATTTTCATCCACATCTTCCAAAGAGTGATTTGATCTCTCATTCACGAGTGTCTTAAGATACACTATTCACTCTCTACAAATAGACACTCACGAATAATGCAAATAGCTAAAATCCAAATTCTATTCACTTCAATTGTCATTCACAAAGCATCAAGTTGTTATTAAAATAAACTTCATCCTTCTATCCCTCTATAAACTGATTCACTCTTCACGAATTCATCACCTATTCAAAAACTTCTATCAACTTACATCCTCTCCAAGTTCATTTCTTATTTTCTCAAGTTACTTGCCATGGCCTCCTCTTCCAAATCCTTCCCTGAAGATGTCAACATGATTGAATCCTCATAATTGAGATATCCAGATCTCATTCACAACTACAACTACATAAGCTCTCTTCCAATCCAAACAGGTAGGTTAGTCCACTTCCAAGACTTCACCTCCTTTGATCTTGAAACTTCCCTACAAGACTTTGTTCTAATTTTAGGATCATCAAACACTGCGTCTTATTATCCCCATCTCATCAAGATTTTTTATACCAACCTCTCGGTAAACCATGACCAAATGGCTGTCACCACCATGGTCCATGGTAAAATAATTTCCTTTGACATTCACTCGTTAGGCTGCATTCTGAACCTTTCATCCTATGGAATCAACCTACCAAACATAGTACCTATCGATCGTACTGTTTTAAAAAAGATGCTTCACTTCACACGATCCACGCACTTTTCGTGGCATATGAGCAATCTGAAACCTCATGCTCAACTTTTGTCACAAAACTTATCTCACAATATCTTTCCCAAACAACCGTCCAAGGGATTCATGCCAAATGAAATCTCTCTTTTAATCTATGCGATTTTTTGTTCCTTCCCAATCAACTGGTCGAGCATCATATTCAACAACATGATTAATTTTTGTGCCTTTCGTTCACTTCCATTTGGATGTTTTATTACTCGCATTCTTAAGTACTTCAATATGCCACTTCACAATGACGTCGTCTCCTATTCTACACATGTGTTTGATGATACCTACTTCTCCGAAGAAGGGTTGCCCTCACAACATACTGACGAAGAAGGCTCTAGTGAAGCAGATCTTGCTCCGACATCTGAACTAGATATATTCTCTGCTCTTGTAGATGTCCAGAACACACAGGATCTCCTGCTAAAGAATCAAGCCTCTGCAGCAAGCCTTTCACTCACTGAAGATTGGCTAAGATGCTCTACTTCACAAATTTCATCCCTCGTCTGATTCCGAATGAACTATATTTTTTTTGGTCTGTAATAATAACTTTTCTACTTTGATCCCTCCTTTTTGTCAATGACAAAGGGGGAGAAAAACCTATCTCTCCTATGTAGGAGAAATTCGATTTCTTGAACTTAAACTTTTACTTATGTTTTATATACTATCGTCTTATGCATTTTTTATCTATGATATCATATTCAAATTATCATTATGCATATGGCTTATTGACAGGGGGAGCATATATTGTCATCATCAAAAAGGGGGAGAATGTTGATAAACTATGTTTTGATGATACATAATAAATATGATATGCTGTCATGATGCATATATATGATACATGATAAATATATCATATGCTTTTATGCGATATGAGAAATATGATATGCTTTCATAAATATGTTATATTATGACTGAATATGATGTGTCATGCATTTAACGAGTATTTGATGCAATCATACTACTCTGAAGAAAAAGCTTGATGGGTCATACATTCATAAAGTTTATCCAAGAAGATCAGTTACTTCAAGAGGAAGACTTTTTTCTTCTTTAGAGTCATATGTAACAGAACCTTCAGAAGCATGCATATTTCATATGACACTATATGCTTTAATATCATACAAGCCAATCTATTTACAAAAAGCTAAGCTTTCATAAAAGGATACGTTATTTCAAAAACACCTTTTTGAAAAAAATCATTGTACTTCCTACAAGCATTTATGAAAAAGACATTTTGACAAGATATAATAGCTCATGATTTCAAAAGCATTAATTGCACCTTCTAACAAGCATTTATGAAAAAGACAACTTGAAAAGATATAAAAGCTAATGATTTCAAAAGCTTTTATGAAAGAAAAAAACAAAATGTATTAACTGATAATACACAATCGTTCATCTTGAATTGACGATTTGAGAAAACAAGTATTATTTTATACACAACTACTTATTGTTTAACAAGACAATTAAGTTTGAGAAATGACCTTTCATTTATTTAATGCTAAATACACACCCAAGAATGTCGACTTATATTTAAAGCCATCATTTTTTTTGTAAACATTAAATGCCACTTCAAAAAACATTTGAAAAATGACCTTTTATTTATTTAATGCTAAATACACACCCAAGAATGTCGACTTATATTTAAAGCCATCATTCTTTTTGTAAACATTAAATGCCACTTCAAAAAGCATTTGAGAAATGACCTTTTATTTATTTAATGCTAAATACACACCCAAGAATGTCGACTTATATTTAAAGCCATCATTCTTTTTGTAAATATCAAATGTCACCTTAAAAAGCATTTGAGAAATGACCATTTATAAATAAAGTACTTAACAAGAATTTATTGTACTTACATACATTTAACCAAAGAAGTGATGATTTGTAAGAAAACTATTAATATACTACAAATCATTAAATTGAGTAAAAACAAAATTACGTTATAAATTACACTTCAACGTTCAATGTACTACAAAGCATTTATTTTGAGAAAAGACCCATTACAAATTAAATTTTATTTTTAATTACAAACAACGTATAGTGTACCTCAAATATTGAATTTATGGAATGACGACTTTTTAAAAAAGTAATATAGTACACATATCATTTCACACACTCTTTCATAAAAATATGTTTTGTGATGACCTGACACCTCACATCTCAAAAGGACAATCATTTTAAAAAGCAACGACTAATTTTAAAAACCTATATATATACAAACAAAATAATATTTCACAAGACACATGTGAGCTTTCAAAGAGAAAAACTCCTACTCGATACACAGAAAAAGAGCTTAGAAAAAAAAAGAGAAAAAGTCAAGAAAAACTCACTGATAAAAGAATCAACTGTGTGTGAAAAAGAAAAGAACATTTTGTTTCTCTGAGAGATTATTCTGCCCATTTTCAAAAGAGAGAACATTATGAGAATCTTCATATGTGCATTCATACACTGCATATCATTCTGAAGGTTCTTTAGGAAAGTGTTGTAACTTTCTGTTATCTATTGTTTTCCTTTTCTGTTGAGAGAAGTAGACCTCTGTTCCCTTCTCTGTTGAGAGAAGTAGACCTCTGAGAAAGATGGTGTTTCCCTTCTCTGTTGAGAGAAGTAGACCTCTGAGAAAGAGGGTGTTTTCCTTCTCTGTTGAGAGAAGTAGACCTCTGAGGAAGAGGGTGTTGTACTATTTATCCCGTAACACGGATTTTATAGTGAAAGGCTCAAGTGTTTTACTTAGGGACTGGATGTAGGTCAGTAACTCGACCGAACCAGTATAAATCTTGTGTTTATTGTATTGTGCCTTATTGTCTTTAATTTTTATTTTATCGATCTATATCATATTTCACTGTTCACCCCCTCTAGTGGAATTTCAGAGACAAGATTGAAGATACGAAAAATGTTAAAAAAGTTTTACAAAGCTTACCATTTAAATATGATTATGTAGTTGCTGCAATTGAAGAATCAAAAGATTTATCTACTAATGGGTTCTTTGGAAGCACATGAAAAGCGTATTTTCAGGTCCGAGTCAAAGAATTTGGAACATTCCAATATAAGCTGAATGTTGAAGAAGAAAAAGTCTTTCAAAAGATGCAATATAGAAGAGGAGGTAAGAATTAAAGACCAACAAGAGGTTGAGGACGAGAAAAAAATAATTTCAATTCAAAATATAACAAACAAAATGACAAATCTGAGTCATAGTGCTACGTATGCAAAAAGCCTGAGCACAAATCAAAAGATTGCAGAGAATGTTGGTTTAAAAAAATGAAGCAATTTTTTTAAAAAATGATTAACAAAATGATCATTTATTTTTCTCACTCTTAGATGCTCATAAAGAGTCACCTGATATTTGGTATCTAGACAGTGGGTGCAACAATCATATGATCGACAATCGGGATTGTTTCACTAAGTTGGATGAAAACGTTCGATCAAAAGTAAGGCTAGGAGATGAAAAATCTCAAGCAGTTGAAGGCTAAGGAGTCGTTGTTGTGAAGACAAAAGCATATTTATCTAAACTCATTCATGATGTTCTTTATGTTCCTGGCTTGGCACAAAATTGTTTAAGTGTTGGCCAGCTGATACAAAAATGATATTCAATTCATTTCAACAATAATGAATGTGAAATAATCGTCAAGAAAAGTCAATAAACCGTAGCCAAAGTAAAAATGGTTTCAAACAAGGTTTTTCCTTTGACAATGAGTCCCTGTGAAAATCAAGCCCATAGTGTAAAAAAATTAGATGATTCAAACCTTTGGCACTTAAGATTTGGTCATATAAATTATAGAAGTTTGCAGTCACTAAAACAAAAGCATATGGTGATAAGACTTTCCTGTATAAACGATGAAAAAGGAATATGTGAATGGTGCATCTATGGAAAATTTCATAGATTATCATTTTCTAGCTCTTCATTGAAGGCAAAACGTCCACTTGAGTTATTGGTTCATGCATATATTTGTGGACCCACTCAAACCGAGTCACATAATGGTAAAAGGTATTTTTTATTATTTGTGGATGATTATAGTAGAATGATGTGGGTGTATTTTCTTCAACAAAAATCAAAAGCATTTTCTATGTTCAAACAATTCAAAGCATATGCAGAAAATGAAAGTGGATTCAAATTGAAAGCCTTGAGAACAAACCAAGGTGGAGAGTTCACATCAAATGAATTTTGGGACTACTATAAGGAGCATGGCATTAAAAGGCAGTTGACAACTGCAAAAATGCCACAACAAAATGTCGTCGTTGAACGACGTAATAGAACAAATGTTGAAATGGCAAGAAGCATGTTAAAAGGAAAAAAATCTTCCAAACACTTTTTGGGCTTACTGTCGTGCGTATCTTAGTCAGGTCGCCAAGAAAGTCTCTTATCAACAAGACCCCTTATGAAGCATGGTTCAAACACAAACCAAAGGTAAATTATTTCAAGGTCTTTGGTTGTATTGCATATGCAAAAATTATATCTCAAGACAGAAAAAAGTTTGATGAAAAAGGAGAAAAGTATATTTTTATTGGTTATAGTGATACTTCTAAAGCTTTTCGTCTTTTCAATCTAAAATCTCATGACTTTGTGGTTTCAAGAGATGTAATTTTTTATGAAACAAGTGAATGGAGTTGGGACTCAGAATTAGCAGAACTATCTTCAAAAGATCATGATAATTAGAAGAAAAATGACGTCACCACAAGCATGGATAACTCATACTCTAAATCAGATGACCCTCCTAAAAAGGTAAGAAATCTCTCTAAAATTTATGAAGAATGTAATTTGGCACTATTTTCTTGTGAACCACAAAATTTTGAAGTTGTATAAAACAAGATTTGGAAAACTGACATGAATGAGGAAATCTCTTCAATAAAAAAAAATCATACATGGGAGTTGGTAGAAAGACCACCAAATAAAGATACTGTTGGTCTAAAATAGATTTACAAAACAAATTTCAATGAAGATGGCTCAATCCAAAAGCACAAAGCTCGATTAGTTGCAAAGGGTTATTCTAAAAAATATGGAGTAGACTTTAATGAAACCTTTGCTCACGTAGTTAGAATTGAAACAATAAGAATTGTGCTTGCCATTACAGCAGAATTAAAAATTTGTGTCTACCAACTTGATGTCAGATTAGTATTTTTAAATGGAGATCTTAAAGAGGAAGTTTATGTAGAACAACCTCTTGGTTTCAAAAAGAAAGGCGAAGAAGGAATAGCGTACAAGTTAAAGAAGGCCTCGTATGGTTTATAGCAAGCTCCCCAAGCTTGGAACATGAAAATTGATAACTATTTTATTCAAAATGGTTTTCAAAAGAGTCCAAGTGAGCCATCTTTTTATGTAAAGAAAGAAGGTGAAAGAAATTTTTTGGTTATCTTTTTGTATGTTGATGACTTGATATATGTTGGAACAAATCCAATGATGGTTGAAAAATTCAAAAAAGCTATGATGAAGGAATATGAAATGTCTGATCTCGGAATTATGAATGTTTTTTTGGGAATAAAGGTCAAACAGATAAATGAAGAAATTTTTATTTCTCAAAAAAAATATGTTGAAGACTTGTTAAAAAGATTTAATATGTCAAACTGCAAGTCAGTAAGCAGCACTCCAATGGCAGTAAATGAAAAACTATATAAAAATGATGGAGGAAAAAAGGTTGATGCATCAATGTATCGTAGCTTATTGAGATATTTGATTTATCTCATAAATACTAGGCCTGATATTATGAATGCAGTAAGTATCATCTCAAGATTTAGGAGTGAGCCAAGTAAACTTCATCTTGCAGTAGCAAAAAAGGGTTTTGAAGTATCTTCAAGGCACAAAAAAGTTGGGAATTAAATATATTAAAGAAAATAATTTTAATTTACTTAGTTTTACTGACAGTGATTGGGTAGGTTCCATTGATGATAGAAAAAGCATGACAGGTTATGTGTTTTGCTTGAGAACAAAGGTGATTTCGTAGTCTTCCAAAAAGCAAAATATTGTTGCATTATCATCTGTTAAAGCAGAATACATTGCAACTACTACGACAGCATATGAAGCAGTTTGGCTAAGGAGAATTATGTCAGATCTTCAACAAAAGCAAGAAGGCTCAACCATTATCTACTGTGATAACAAATCTGCCATTGCCATGACCAAGAATCTGGTATTTCATTGATGATCAAAGCATATTAAAATTCGTTATCACCACATTAGAGGATTTGTTGAAAATGGAAAAATCTTACAAGCGTTCATCCCCAGAAAAGATCAAGTAGCAGCAAAGATCAAGTAGCAGATATATTTACCAAACCGCTATCATCAGACAAATTTGAAAAATTCAAGACTTCATTAGGAATTACAAATTAAAAGGGGATGTTAAAATCGTAATTTGTAATTCTAGAATGACTTTTTAACTTCTCAAAAAAAATCTTGAATATTGAAGAAATGCTTAGAAAGTAGGAATGTTCCTTGAGCTTCCTCAAAAATCTTGAATATTGTAGAAATGCTTAGAGAGTAGGAATGCTCCTTAAGCTTCCCAAAAAAACTTGAATATTAGAAAGTAAGAATGCTGAAGATTGTAGAAATACTCTTTGTGCTTCCACATGAATCTTGAACACTGTAAAAATGCTTTGTAAAAAAGAATTTCATATTCCTAAGCATTTAGTTAGCATTTAACTCTACCTCATCTATAGCATTAAAATGAAAAAATGAAGTAAAAAGTTCTCACTGTTGCCTCCTTCCTCTCCTCAAAAACCCATTAAGTTCTTTATTTTTTAAAATAAAAGTCCTCTTGTTTTATCATATTTCCTTCTCAAATACTATTCTCTCTAGTTGTTTCTTACTAACAAACTATGTGGATCACATCTTTAACATTTTCATCTACAAGAAATTGAAAATTTTTTTTTTGAAGAAAAAAATAATTTCTAATCATTAGTTTCTTACCTTCATTAGTAGCCAATATTTTACCCCCATATATGTATATATCGTGGAGCTCATTTGTTTCGTATAGTTTTCATAGAAATATTGTCAAATTTTCACATGCAGTTGACGATGGTGATTCAAGAGAGCCTGCGTTTGTATCCACCAGCAGCATTTGTGGTTAGAGAAGCCCTTGAGGAGATGAGAGTGGGAGATATACGAATCCCACGATCCACAAACATCCAGATACCCATCGCTACTCTACACCATGACCCGGAGATCTGGGGTCCAGATGCTCATTCCTTCAATCCATACAGGTTTGCAAACGGGGCCGTGAACGCTTGCAAGCATCCTCATGCGTACATGCCCTTCGGCATGGGGCCTCGCATATGCTTGGGCCAATACTTCGCCATGGTGGAGTTGAAGGTTATCCTGTCGATGATACTGTCGAGGTTCTCCTTCTCCCTCTCACCAAACTACAAGCACTGCCCTGCATTTCGACTGGTTATCCAGCCTAAGAATGGGCTCCAGCTTTTGATGAAGAAGGTGTGACTCTACCAGCGTGGGCTCCGCTTGCCTAGCAGGAGCAAGTGAGGACACGTCACTTTGTGTTGGGACGTTGCAAGTTCAAACCCCAATGGTATAGTTGTATAACTGGTAAGGGTCTGCTTAACCCCAGCTTTCTCTGTAGAAAAAGGTGTGACTGTTTTCATATGTGTGTGTGTGTGTGTTGCACCTCGATTACACAACTGCTTTGATTGCTAATTCGATCATCACCAAGCTTGAGTTGGTTCTTTGTCATGAGAAAACTGGAAAATATGAGTAAATTAAACCAACTATTTCCCAATTCAAGTTCTGGTGCTGGGCGGGTTCTGCCTAACCCCAGCTTGCTAATAAAAAAAAATCAAGAAATTGGAGGACTCTTACCAAGTTTTCTAATTCCTCAACTCTCCCTCATTACCCAGCTCCAATACAAAGCCTTTGTGCGAAAAAAAATAAATAAAGAAAGAAAGGCACCTGAGAGCTTCTAAGCCTAAATAATAGGATTTTTGCAATGGTCTCTTAAGCGGGTTTTCTAGACTTATGCATTTAGTATCTAGCTTCGATATGCCCAGCCCTACTCATTTGTTACTGCGTCTATGACATAGAGATATAAGTCGCGCTTACTGAATGGATGACTAACACCAAAATTGAAAAAAAAAAAAAAAAAACTTCTTCATATGCTCTTCATCTAACCAATAAATGGCATCATAAGCTCTCTCATACGATATCATCATATATCTACAATCACATTAAACTTGTGGCTCCGAATGAGCTAATCGCTTGCAGGCAAGGGTTCCAAATTCTAAGAAGTAGTCATATATATGATGCAAAGAAGAATAAGAAAGCCATCAAGTACACAAAACACCAAATTTATATAATTTCAGTAAAACACAAGTCCATGAAAAGAGTACGAGAGAATTTTATTGATACCAACCAGCACAAAAGATTATACGGCTTTTAAAAGCAAGAAAAAATACATTGAAATGGTGTCCGTATCGGTTGACTAAATCACACATCTTCTCCCTCGAGGCAAACTCTCAACAATCCCAGAACACTCATCCCATCATATGCATATGATTCATACATTCAATCCTAACCATCTAAATGAAATAGAATGGTTCTGCTGGACGGTTAGGATTGAATATATGAATCATATGCATATGATGGGATCCGTGTTTATCATGTGCAAGAGCACTCCTTCACCAAGAGAGACGCTTTTTTTGCCTCACCCTTTCTTTTTTTTTTGTCTTTTTGTTTCCTTTTTTTTTTTGGTTTCTAGATCTCCTAAGAAATCCCACGCAGCACCTTTCCACATGGGATTCCCCAAGTAACCCACAAAGGCAAGTTTTCATAACACCCATTATGGATAGTTACCAAACAAACATGGGACTCACCAACGGGGGCTCCTGTTGTCTGGTAGGAGCAGTTTCAGGGTCGTTGCAAGTTCGAACCCCAAATGGTATGGTTGTATAACTGGTAGGGGTCAGACTAACCCCAGCTTTCTCTGTCGAAGAAACAAAGAAAAAAACAAACAAACAAACATGGGACTTGGAGTCCCTTTTCTTTGGCTGCAAGGAATCTCAACGTAGATGAAACCAACAAGGATAGTGAAACAATAATTCTATTTCTCCAGAATTTGGCTATAAGGACTAGTTTGGAAGCAAGAAAAACTCTCACAGGAAAAGAAAGTTTTGCCTATGAGAGTTTTTTATATGAGAAGTTTTTTGCTTGTGTGTAACATGAGAAAAATGGGCTGGAAACGAACGAGAAATTTTTTTGCTTGTTTGTTTGTGCATAAAAAAATTTTCCTCCCAGCTAACAATATAAAATCAAATTAGATCAAGTATGATAATAGAGGGAATATATAACAG
Organism: Nuphar pumila; assembly: GCF_984573655.1. Taxonomy (NCBI): domain Eukaryota; kingdom Viridiplantae; phylum Streptophyta; class Magnoliopsida; order Nymphaeales; family Nymphaeaceae; genus Nuphar; species Nuphar pumila. The sequence goes on from NC_143251.1 coordinate 45,880,978, forward strand.
CTATTTCCTGATTATTGAAGTCAATAGAGGGAAGGACAATATCCAATTTTCACAGCAGAAGTATGACTATGATATACTAAGGAAGCCTATCTTGCATAAACGCAAACCCACTGACACGCAGCCATGAATAAGTTGCAATTCAAAGATGAAGTCAAATTGAAGCAAAAGAACCACGATGCCATAGAACAATGTACAAGACAAACAATTGAACCCCTTTTATTTCCTTGAGAAAGTAACGATATATGAAGTTCAACAACATACTTTCACCACTTTCATCTTCTTGCTGGCATAATGCCCTTGTGGCTTGTTGGCACAAAATTGTAAAAACTGTCAAGACAACCATGTAAAAAGATTTTGAACATTCATGGAGCTAAAAGATTGCCATTACAAAGTGATTGGAGAAACTGTCAACCAATAAGAAGCGCAACAAACTAACATTGAACCTGCTTGCCCGTAATGGCAATCTTTGAGACTGTTCAATTTGCAGTAAACAAAATAATAAAACAGCCCAGGAGTTCAGTAAATATATCGAAGTAAGTTGTTTTTGTTCAATGTTAAAAACAGAATATCAGTTGCTTAACCTGAGGAGAGGCCAATATAAGTCATTCGTATTTTACAATTTCTTTGGTAAATTTCTAATACAGAATGGACTTTCCATGTCCAACACAGAAAAAGTCACTCAACAATAGACAGACTTGGAAAGCAAACTTCAACCACACCTGCATATGTTAAGTGTGGCAATCAAATCAGATCAAGTATTAGGATTGACTTGATGGAGGGATCGAAAATCATTTCCTAAGCATCCTTCTTCTCCTTTCTACCGAGTACAAATATCCAACAAATATGTTTTTCACTACATAAAACTCATCAGTTTTCTCATTTCCCTTTTTACAAATTATCGAAAGATCAGAAATCACGAAAAATCTCGAGAAAAGCACAAAATAGATTATCGAAAGATTAGAAATCACGAAAAAGAAATCAAATCCCATCAACAACAACAAATCAACAGTAAAAAGGGAAAACAAAAAGCGAAAACATGAATTACAAAAAACAGAGGATTGAAAAAATGACTCACCTTCAGCGCCCTGAGTCGAGAGGCTACGCTTCTGTATATAGCTCGAAGGAGAGACGATGATAAAACCCTAGGGTCGTACAGACACCTCTCGGCTTCTGGTTTGCGCTCTTTAAAGGTGCAGGAGGAGAGGAGGGGCAAGGCCACGAGAGAGGGGGCACTCAGATAGGAAAGACTTCTCCACCCATCCCCTGAGGAGTCTTTCCTATCAAAAGTTGTATTTTTTTCAAAATGTTTCTCTGCTAAACATTTTCATTCATTTGGAAAGGTCAAAAAAACCACACGGTTTTCTGACCTCGGCTCCATTTTCCTACATCTTTCTCGCTTTCAGACGTGTCCTAAATGTCCATAATGTTTCACATGGTAGCACCCACCACTTTTGTTGATTAATTTATTTTTTGAAGGGGGGTGTTCCAACCCGCCATGTTTTCACCTTTCTTTTTTTTATTGTAAATACATCTTTGGTTCTTTGTAGTGTACATAAATGGTTTATGGCCTAATGGTAATGCGTCCCTCCCCCCATCCCTCTCTAAATCTTAAAGCTTACTCTGTTACTCTCTTTGAGATTGTACGTGCTCTATTGTGATTGTGCACCCTGGTGCGGGGTGTTAGTGTTGCTTTTTTTTACTTAGAAGGCTGGCTTGGTTGGAATCACCAAGTATCGAACGATGCTTCTAGATAAGCCTATGACAACTGGTATTAGAGCCTACTCGAAAACTAGGAGAAGGAAAGAGGGGCATTTGCTAAAACCCTCATCGATTGAGTTTGATCATGAACTCAAAGTTGAGAGAACTCCTCGAAAAAGGTCATAAAGGCAAAAAGGCAAAAAAAGAAAAATCTGCCATGGAGGTGGAAGAGGTGTCTCGTCTGGAAGAAATAGTCAGCCCTATAGAGAAACGGGTGACTAAAATCGAGAAAAGAATTACGAAATTGTCAGGGGATGTTTGTGCTTGTACCAATGCAGTTGAAAGGGCATAGGATGACTCTGAAAAGTTAGATGTTGATGTAAGGGCTGAGACCGAAGAGCCGAGGGTTGCAGTCCAAGAATTAATAGATTGGTTTAATACACAAGAGACTGAAATGCAGGAACTCCGGGAAAGATACGATGTCTTAAAAAGGTTGTTGGAAAACAGGATTGGTGGTGTGGCCAATGCTGAAAATCCTGAAAACAACACACATGGGAGAAACACAATGATGATCCATCGTGAATCGCCTAAACTGAAGTCGATCAAGCCGGCAAAGTTCAAAGGTGAAAGAGACGCCAAGTTCATGGAAAACTAGCTGTAGGATGTGGAACAATTCTTCGATCAGGCTGAGATCAATAACAATGTTGATTGAATCTGTACTGTGACTAGGTTCTTGATCCAAGGTGTCATTGTATTATGGAGGATGCAATATCAAAACATAGAATACGGTGGAATTATGATCGAGTCATGGGACGACTTCAAAAAGAAAATGAGAGGGTATTTTCTTCCACATAATGCAGAGGAGCTTGCCCGTGACAAGCTTATGGTCCTAGGCATACAGGGAGCATTCAAGAATATGTAGTTGCATTTTCATCAGTAATGCTCGATATAGAGGATATGTCAGAGATAGATCATATCTACTTTTTCAAAAGAGGACTAAGGTTTTGGGCTCAACAGGAGTTGACTCGGATGAAATCGACAGACCTTGTTAGTGCAATGGCGATAGCTAAATAGATAATTGAATACCCTAATTGTGGGAGACCTCAAGCAAGGTTGTTTCGCAAGGATGATCGAGGTAATGCCGTGGTTAAGGAGGAAACCAGTATCAACTATATCCTCGAGATCAGAGAAATCAAACCAAGCATGACCTTATGAACTTTGGGGAAATAGACCGGTACCTTTGAATCTCTAGTGTTGGTACTATAGTGTAAATCATTTCGTGCAAGATTACCCCAACCAAATCAAGAAAATGAAGGAAGAAGGGCGGCCAACACTATCGAGATAGAAGAACTCGTGGAAGATGACATCAAAATAGGGGCCTTGCAGAGGGTGAACGCACTAGATGGATGCACCTTTGTAGTATCCACGGTTAAAAAGGAATTAATATACTTGGTGGTGACTATCAATGAAAGAGCTACCAATGTGATGGTCGATATGGGGGCTACACATAACTTCATTTCCCAATAGGAAGCCAGAAGACTGAGCTTGCAATAAGATCGAAAAGTTAGTCTCATGAAAGCAGTGAACTCAGTTGCACAACCCATCTTGGGAGTATCTAAGAATATACAAGTTGGGGCTAGGCAGAATGAACTTCTCGATCGCTCTGTTGGACGATTTCAAAGTAATCTTGGGTATGGAGTTCCTACAGGCAAGTAAGGCTATGCCTATGCCCCACCTAGATGTCGTTAGCTTCATGGGTGAGGAGTCTCCTTGCATGATCTCCGCTTCAACATCATCAATGTCGAACGTCTGCATGGTTTCTGCTTTGCAAATTAAGGGGGGCCTCCAACGAGGAGACCAAACATTTATAATAGCTATGCGAGAAGAAGAACAAGGGAAGTCTCCTAATGATGTTCAATCAGCTATTGTTATGATATTGGAAGAGTTTCTAGAGATAGTGCCCCAGGAGTTGCCAAGAAACTTGTCGCCGCAAAGAGAAGTTGATCATCAGATAGAGTTTGTGTCAGGTGCAAAACCTCCTGCCATGATGTCGTAAAGAATGGCCCTTCCCAAACTGGCAGAACTTGGAAAACAACTAGATGAAATGTTAGTTGCTGGAATCATCCGGCCATCGAAAGTACCCTTCAAAGCTCCTGTGTTGTTTCAGACCAAACATGATGGGTCCAAGAGGTTGTGTGTGGACTAAAGGGCACTCAACAAACTGACTGTCAAGAATAAATATCGCTTGCCCCTAATTGTCGATTTGTTTGACCAATTAAGGGAAGCGCTAGTTTTCTCAAAATTAGATTTGCGATTAGAATATTGGCAAGTTAGGATTGCAAAGAGAGACGAGGCCAAGACTACTTGCGTTATGTGATACAATGCCTTCGAGTTTTTGGTGATGCCCTTTGGTTTAATGAATGCACCTGCAACTTTTTCTATGTTGATGAACCAGATATTCTATCATTATCTTGATTGCTTTGTTGTTGTATATCTAGATGACATCGTTGTTTTCAGTCAAAATATGGAGAAATATGTACTACATCTATGCATGGTATTTCAGATTTTGAAGAAAAATGACTTGTATGTCAAAAGAAAAAAGTGTATGTTTGGCCAAAAGGAGATCAACTTTTTAGGTTATGTGGTTTGGAAGGGTTGTCTAAGGATGGATAGCTAGAAGATAAGAGTTGTTCAGGACTAGGGAATTCCAACCAAGGTCCCTAAGCTCTAGTCCTTTTTAGGTTTGGTGAACTACTATCGTCGTTTCATCGTAGGATATTCAACTATTGCGGTCCTGCTAATAGAATTGTTGAGAAAGGACAAAAAGTAGGACTTGCAAGAAGAGCGCAAGAGAGCATTTGAGGCATTGAAAGATGCCATGGCGAAGAAACCAGTATTGCAGCTGCCTAACCAGGAGAAACGGTTTTAAGTATATGTGGATAACTCTGAGTTTGCTATTAGAGGCGTATTGATAAAAGATGGACACCCTATTGCTTTCGAGAGTCAAAAGCTGAATAATGCTGAGCAACGATATACGGTGCATGAAAGAGAGATAACCACCATTGTACATTGCTTACACGCCTGGAAGCATTATCTATTAGGTTCGACGTTCATTGACTACACAAATAACGTTGCCACAAGCTACTTTCAGACATAGAAAAAGCTCAATCCTAAACAAGCTCGATGACAGAAATTTTTAGCTGAGTTTGACATGATCCTAGAGTATAAACCTGAAAGAACCAATATAGTGGTAGGCAGCTAAGTAGGAAGGCCGCGTTGGTGGCCTTGGTTGAAGATAAGAGTGGAAATACAAGACCTCAAAGTGACCTCCTCGATAGGTTCCGAGAGGGCTTACGAGAAGACCCCATGGCACAACATTTCCTCTCCTTGGTAAAAGAAGGAAAGACAAGGCAATTTTGAGAATAAGAAAGACTACTAACTGAATTTATGAAAAGTTTAGAGAAAATAATCAAAACATAATTAAAGTCATAAACCTTACTTTCCCTATAAGAGATCTCATAAACCCTCACCGAGTAAATTGACATGACTCAATTAATATCTTGACTTTTCAGTACTCAAATTATATCAGACCTAATTAAAATATCTATGATAACAGATAAATCAAAGAACCCACTACAACTAAGCTCATAACAAAAAACACATAAGTTAATTTCCTCAATCTAGACCCCCATATGCCCAAATCAGAAAAGCTTATATATTTTTAATTATGTTCAGTTATAACCATGCTTAAATAATGTGAATACACATAACTTAATTTAGCTCATGCTACACAAAGCTTATAAACATCATATCTCAACAACATATATATTTGGAAGAATCAAAATCTAAGAAAGAGCTCAAAACCCTAAATTGATTTTTGAGAAATCAGGATCTTGATTCTCTCAACCATAACTCATTAAATCTTTATTAAGTCAATCATAAATTCAGATATTAAACAAGTTAAACATGTTGAACATGATCATATAAATAAGGGTACTCGCTTTTAGAATCAAACAAAACCGTCAGTTTACAAGACAATCAAGATTTACTCATATTTTTCAGTCATAACTTGCATGAATTACTATTCAAATCTTTCTAAATGTTTAGCCCTTTGTTTATGATTCAATAAGGTCAATAACCACTTATATTATGCAATATATATCCCAAAAATATTAAAATCACAAGATCCAAACAAGTTATAAATTAATCACAAGCACAAGTCGTCAGGGGAAATTTAGATCCCTCATGATCCATTTTTATAAATTTGTTAGGAATAACATATCACATATAAATCATGATATTTTTAGCATGCCTGCCTGTACCTATTAATAACACAACTCAGCAAATCAATCTAAAAAATAATTACAAATCTTTTATAGAACCCTATTTTGACAGAGTTACGAGCCAGAATCTGTAAACTGCAAAATTTTTATCAGATTAAATATTTTCTTAGAATTTATATAAAAGTTTTTTGACAAAAATTTTTTTATTCAATTTGTTATTATATGTTAATATTCACCCAAAAATTTTATAAAATATTTGGAGCCATTTTTCTTGGGCGTTTATATCTTTTATCAGAGATAGGTCGAAATAGTCATGCATCTAGAGCCAAAAACTAGAACTCTATTAAAATGGGCATTTCTTTCTCAATACAAATCCAAAACAGATAAAACAAGATTTTAAATTCAAGATCAAGATGTATAGATCATCTTAGTATTTTTATTTAGATTTTGCGGACTAATATTCAAAGATATATCAATTTATTTCTGAAAGTAGTCAGAAATAATATATCAATCATCTCAGATTTAGGTTTCTTAGAAAATGTTTTTGTTTAAAATCTTCTTAAAACCATAAAACCTTTGAAATCTCATTATTTTAGATTTGATCAGATTAAATATGGATTAACTCATGAATAATACCAACAATAATCAAGTTATGACTTAATCTAATACGAACCAATGAAGAAACCCTATTTAGGCATGTTTTTTAAAATCATTTTTATGAAAAACTTATGATTCGCTTTTTTCGAATCTAAATAACAATTTTTTTATAAAGGACAACATGTATAACAGATCCAAACATATAAATATGCTGCTAAAAATAAATATAACTCAGATATGCATGCTTAATGTACATAAAAAACATCTATTATATAGTTCTAACCTGAAAATCGATAGATCTCTAAAGCAAAAGGAAAATCAGGTAATCTGATCTTTATACTACTACAACCACCGAAGTATGTGCAGACTTAATGGCTGCAGACTCTACTTTAGGCCTCCTAAATGTTTTAAGAGAAGAGGGAAAACAAAAACAAAAAGGGAAAAGAAGAGAGAGAAGAAACAAAAAAGGATTTTTCTAAAAAATGAGAGTGGCATGTGAGAGGGGGTATATATAGCCTCTCCACAAACCCTAACCTGGTTAAGAAGGGACTCTCCCTCTCCAAAATCATGTGGAGGGGGAGAGGAGTTCTTTTTAGAAATTTTTTCAACTTTTAGACTCCTATCTCTTTAAATATTTTTTTTTCTAATTTTATTTAAGTAGGATTATTAGGTTTGACTATTCAACAACCAACTCTAGCAAGTTCTAACTAATATGGGATCTTCTAGAGGTGTGGGATGTCCCACCCTCTTAAATTTCTTAATTATTGTTTTAAATAAATTTTAAAATTAAAAATCTTAATTATCACTTTTGTATATTTATGTAATTTATTGGTCTGAATTTAAAACTAAATAATATTTTAATTCATATGGACTCCTGGATCCAAATGAGGGTCCATATAGGATGTCCCCTATGAGGTCCAATCAATAACCATTGGATCCAATTAATATTTTAAATTAGATACAATTCAAACAACACCTCAGATCCATATTGAATCCAAATGACGATTTTGGATCTAGAACCGAAGTCTAAGATCCAAAAACTACACCAACTCATTTAGTCTTCATAATTTAGTTTTTTCAATTATTCTTGAAATATTCTTTACAAGTTGAGACAAAGGTTCATAATTAATTGAAATCAAGAAAATTAGAAAAATCAAGAAAATCAAGAATTCACAATTATAGTCATAAATGCACCAATAATGTATCATTTATTTATTTTAATCATCAAGGAAAAATCTCAGGTTTTACACATGCAACATCATTTTTGTCATGATTGACATGTTCTCTAAGTATGTGACCTTTGTGCTCGGCTCCAACAAGTGTTCGACTGAAGACATGACTCGACTCTTCGTGAAGCTTGTTGTTAAGTATTGGGGCATCACAGAGAGTATCATCAGTGATCGTGATGTTCGTTTCATAAGTAAATTTTGGAGAGAAGTCTTTCGGTGGTTAGGATCTGAGCTACACTTTTCTACCAATTTCCATCCACAGATGGATGACCGGACTGAACACATTAATGGGATGCTAGAAGAATACTTGAAGTACTTTGCTAGTGCGAATCAGAAAAATTTGACGAAGTTATTGGACATCGTTCAGTTCTGCTACAACCTTCAAAAGAGTAAATCATCAAGGCAGAGTCTGTTCGAGATCGTGACAGGGCAACAACCACAAACGCTATACTCTATAGCAGCCCAAGGTCAGGGAAAGGTGCCCTTTGCTTACAACTTTGTCAAGAACTGGCATGACTAAACTGAATCAGCAAAGGCATTTCTACATAAAGCTACTAAGCGGATGAAGAAATGGGCATATCAAGATTGTCGATCTACTGAATTTTGAGTCAGAGATAAAGTGTTGGTCAAGTTATACCCCGAAAGAATGACTATCTTTCGAGAGCATCATCGAGGACTCATTCAAAAATATGATAGACCCTTTGTCATCATTCAGAGGATCGACAAGTTAGCATACAAGCTAGATCTTCTTGCCAGTTTCCAGGTTCACCCCATTTTTCATGTTTGCATTCTGAAGCCCTTCAACGAAGACCAAGAGGATCCCAAGCGCAGTCTACCTTAACGTGCTCCCATTCCTCAATGAGCTCCAGCATTAACTCTAGCATCGACCTCCAAAGAAGTTGAGTTTATCATAGATCACGTCAATAACTATCTTGGAGAATTAAAGAAGTATCTCATAAAATAGAAAGGATTACAAGAGAACGATGGTAGTTGAGAGATTTCATGCAACATTTGACACTTTCAGCAGTCAATTGAAGAATAACAACAGCAGATCGTGCCAAGGACGATGCTAATTTTTGCTGGGGAGCATGTTCCAACCCGCCATGTTTTCACCTTTCTTTTCTTGATGTAGATACATCTTTGGTTCCTTGTAGTGTATATAAATGGCCTATGGCCTAAGATCCCCCGTGTACTATAATGGTAACGGGTGCCTACCCCTCCCCTCTCAATCTCTCTGTAAATCTTGAAGCTTATAAAGAAGTGTTGTTTTCTTTCTCTATCTCTTTCTGTTGCTTTCTTTGAGATTGTGCTCACTCTATTGTGATTGTACACCCTGATGCGGGATGTTCGCATTGCTTCCTTGACTCAAAAGGCTGACCTGGTTGGAATCACTAGGTGTCGCACGATACTTCCAGATAAGCCCGTGATTGGGGGAGTCGCTGCCCAAACTTTCTCTTAATTGACTTATCAAGTTTGCATGTATCTGACCTTGCTTAAAGCTTATTTAACTCACCAACCCAGTCTAGTCAACAGTGAGTTGTTATGATCTGGTAGAATTAAGCCAGATTTTTTCAACATTTTTTCAATCGAGTCATCAAATTTTGATTCACGTAGCTTACCAAGGCCACGCTTCATTGGCCATTGTTTTAATTGCGTATATTAATTCATTGTCTCTGTACATTGTTTGAAATAACAAAAATTATGAAGACTGGATCAAGTCGGAGTATACCCTGATGGTATTCCACCAGAGTTGTTCTGGATGTTGTTGATTTAAAAATGATTCTTTCTCGATGTCATTGTGTTTCAGATGGACAACATAGGAATGGTTTAAAATGATCGGCTCACAATGAGCTTTTGTAATGACATTCAAAGCATCTCTAATGGTGTTATACGTTGGACTCTAGCAGTTGATGGATCTGTGCTTGGGCTTCACTCGCACGTGTCCTAAGGTTCCCAAATCCAAGTGAGATGTGAGTAGTGTTGTGAGAGGCGTACGTCTCAATACCTGAAGCGTACGCCTCAAAGGCGAAGCGCACACTCAAGGTATTAAGGCGTTGCAGTGAAGCGTTTCAGGCTTGAAACGCACGCTTCACTCATGTGAAGCGCACGCCTCAAGTCGAAACGCGCTTCGCTTCTAAGGTGTGCACATCATGTTTGGAGTCGCTCAAATCGGAGCTCGACGGGCTGCTCAGACTGAGACAGAGAACGTCGACGGCCCGATCTTTCCCAATTCCCCCTCTTCTCCCTCGCACCGATGATGAGCTTCCAAAGCTCCGCAAGAGATCAGAGAGACAAAGGAGAGTTAGTTAGGGCCGGAAACACGGATCACCGGCCGGAATTTAGGTTTTACGGCGGAAGGCGTCTAGGGTTTCCGGGAGAACGAAGACAGAGAGAGGAACAAAGGAACAGAGAGATGCCACCTGCGAAAGGGATCAAAGGCCGTAAACACAGATCGCTCGTCCGGATTCAGGTTTTCCGGCAAAATGCGTCCAGGTTTTTCCGCTAGAGAGGAACCAGATAGATAAATTCTGGCAACCTCTCCGGCGACACACACCCAAGCAAGGTGCTTGATTCCCACGCGCAACCTAGGGATGGCAGTGGATCGGGGCCGGGGCGGGGTCGCCCCGTCTCAAAATCCAAACCCCCATCCCCGGGGATGGATTTTAACCTCCATTCTCAGTCCAAACCCGAGCAAGGCGGGGCAGAGCCCCGTTATCCAACTGTCTATTGTCATCTCTTAGCAGAATTGTGGATGGAATGGAGCGGAACGGGGCAAGGCAAGGTGGAGACGGGGCGAGACAGAAACAGGGTAAGTCCATTTCCGCGCCTCCATACCCGCAAGTTAATGAATTTTAACCTTCATTCCCACCTCCATCCCCATCTCATAGGTGGGGCCCCGCTTCTTCTTGTCCATCCCTAATTCAGCCTTTTTCTCTCTCTCCTGAAGCTGGAGGGAAAGTAAAGGAGTCGTTGGGGGAGGGGCCCTCAGTTTTCAGCGGGAAACAATGAGGCTGTACTTGCTTTACCTTATAACGGGCTGCAATTTTTTGAAAACACAGGAACTTATCCTGATATTTTCAGAAACGATAAAAATAACTTTATAATTTGGAATATCTTTGAATGATATTGTTGTAAGTCCTTGACATTAGAAGCTTTTATTTTTAACATTATTATTTGGTGTACTTTCTTTATTTGAAGTGGATATGAGGGCGTGATACATTTGCAAATTACTACCTCTCCGGTAATTTGATTTACCGTTGGCTCCCAAAGAGAGCTTCGATTGTACCTACAATGTAGTTGGAATCTCATGATGCAAGTTGTTTTGACTCAATTTAAAATTATACATGTGTTTAGCATGGCAGATTTAGTGGAATTTGACCTTTAAATTATGTTTTTCAAAAAGCAAAAGATTTTAATTTAAGGAGAAATTTGAAACTTAATTGATCTTGTGAGAACATAAATTATTTTATACTGTCATTTATTATTTATTATTAGTTTTTATTTAAAATTTTCATTATTTTATTAATATTATATATTTTATTATTTTGATCATGAAGCTTACGCTTCAACGCCTCGCTTTATAACAGGCTCAACGCCTCGCTTCGCCTCATCGCATTTAACAACCTTGGATGTGAGAGCCTTGTAAGCTTCAGATCAAGTGGACCAATCAGCACTACGAGTCACGACTCAACGGTCCAATCAAAACTGAGTCATTTGGGTCATACACCATGTCACCTCCTGCATAAGCCAAAGATTGGCTGATTTTAGGGTCGAGGGAAAAACTTTCTTGGCTGACTTTAGGGTCGAGGAAAAAACTTTCGAAATTTTGTGTTGACGCTCAGTCAACACAACTAGGTTTATGTTCCTGGAACGGTTTCTCCGAATAAAAATAAAAGAAATCTTTATTGGACAAATAAAAACAACAATGTTCAACCTGTTTAAGTATCTTCATAAGCTTCTGTTGCACTCGCTCACAAACACAAATACAGGGAAGTAGATCAGGTCATGCTGAACATGAGCTTTTTGCTCATGCCAACATCATGGCCGTCTGTTTGCATTTTGGATGAATGCCACGTAGCATATAACTATTTCATTGACTCTTTAACTTTTTAAAATACTGCTACGATGTTGACGAGAAAAAAAGCTCATGTTTAGCATGACCTGATCTGCTTCCCAAATACAGAGAGAGAGAGAGAGAGAGAGAGAGAAAGTTTTATTGCTTTCAAAGCTATGGTCTCCCTCGATCCTGTTGGAGAAACTAGCGAGGTTGACCATTTGGTGATGATGCCATACTCAGGGCAGGGTCACATCAATCACATGATGACCCTCTACAAGTGCCTCACCTCCATGGGTGACCGCCTCCTCCTTATCACCTTCGTCGTCACCGACCTTTATCATCACCGAGGAGTGACTCAACCTCATCCTACTGTCGTCCGGCTCGGCTCACCCTCCACACAACATCCACCTCAGCTCCATCCCCAACGTCATACCCTCTGAGCGCGAAGCAGGTTATATGTTCCCCCCCCCCCCCCCCCCCCCGAATAGGGCAGTTAGCTACATCTCATGATCGGGGGTCCCAAAGAGCACCACGTATGTAAGCATGTGCATCTCGTATCCCCATGTTTGTCACCATTAGTTAGCGTTGGAGTTTGATGCGATTGCAAAGACTTAAGTACCCTCTCCTCCATTGGTGCAAAAAAAAAATGACGGTTCTTGAAAAGGAGTGGTTGTAAAGACTTAAGTGCCCCGAAGATGATTATTTAAGACCCAGTCTCTGCACTGCAGGATTATCCGAGAAAGAAATCTCCCCTGGAGGAGGCCATGAACATCAACCCTCTTACTCTCTCTCTCTCCCTTCTATTTCTGCTTCTGTGCACATCCATTAGAAGATCATATATTGCTCCATCAAGCACCGACTGACCTGCACATTGACTGTTGTGGAGCCTGATTCAAAATTTTTACCCTTACAGGAGGAGGGTTTGGGGGCTCATCCCAGCGTGGGTAGCATCATTCAACTATCACTCTCTCTCTCTCTCTCTCCCTTCTATTTCTGCTTCTGTGCACATCCATTAGAAGATCATACATTGCTCCATCAAGCACTGATTGACCTGCACATTTACTGTTGTGGAGCCTGATTCAAAGTTTTTACCCTTACAGGAGGAGGGTTTGGGGGCTCCTCCCAGCGTGGGTAGCATCATTCAACTTGAAGAGTTGTGGAGTCTGATTTAGAGTTTTTACCCTTACAGAAAGGGGGGTCTGAGAGCTCCTCCCAGTGTGGGTAGCATCATTCAACTTGAAGAGTTATGGAGTCTGATTCAGAGCTTTTACCCTTACAGAAGGGGGGTCTGAGGGCTCCTCCCAGCGTGTTCATGGCCTTTTGCCCTTACAGAAGGGGGGATTTACATTTCGTAGAACACCCGTCACCGGAACGAGATGAACACCCATCACCGGAACAACGGCTCCGTTGAGACCTCCTCGCTAGGGAGAGGAAGACGACGTGGTGGAGCTTCTGCTGGCCATCCTCAGCGCGACTGCACCGACTGGGTTGCTGTCGAGGAGGAGGGCGAGAACGGTGACTCTTAGCTTGGGCAATCTTTCTTTTGATGATTGTGGTTTTAATGTATCGTTGAAGTTAAAATGGGGAATGAAATGACAATAGAAATTGCTGAAAATTTACAGAAATAAACTAGACTCAATAACAAAGACACCACTTTTTACGGATTTGGAATATGACCTCCGGTTAGGGAGATATGGCTCTAACAAGTTGGTCCTAATTTGCGGAAGACACTACAAATCGCTATAGCGATTTGCGGAAGACACTACAAATCGCTATAGCGATTTGTGAATCGCTATAGCGATTTGCGAAAGACACTACAAAGCGGAAGACACTACAAATCGCTATAGCGATTTGCGGAAGACACTACAAATCGCTATAGCGATTTACAGAAGACACTACAAATCGCTATAGCGTTTCGCGATTTACGGAAGACACTACAAATACTACAAATTGTTGTAGGAAAGCCCGATAATACTACAAATCATTGTTGGAAGGCCCAAAAAAAAATTGGTTCGGAGGGCGCTGCCCGGGATCCGCGCCGGGGGGGAGCCTCCGGACCCCCCTCCTGTAAGGGCAAAAACTCTAAATCAGGCACATAAGTAGAGAGAGAAGGGAGAGAGAGTGAGAGGGTTGATGTTCATGGCCTTCTCCAGGAAGAACTCTTTGTTTCCCTTGATTTCTTCTCTAGAGAGAGAAAGGGTTTTATAGTGTTTTACGGAGAAAGAAGAAGAAGACATGTTTGTCCTTTTTTTGAACAGAAAAAGAAGAAGACTTTGAAGAGTCAACATCATCCTCGACTTTCTGGATGGAGGACATGTTTGTCCTTTTTTTGAACTATTTGTTTTTTCTTTTTTGAATGAAGGGCATTTTTGTCATTTTTTCAAACCATCACTTTATGAGAAGAATAGCAATAAAGGGTACTTAAGTCTTTGCAACAACACCAGAGTCCGATGCAAAGTTATGTCAACATACACGGGAATACGAGCCCCATGTGCATGAATACGTGGCGCTCATTCGATCCCCCGAACACGGACGTGGGATTCAGTGAATCATCGGGGGCGAACATAAACAACCCTCCCCTCTGAGCGCACCCGAGGTGATGACTTAGCCACCTTCCTCGAAGCTGTCTACACCCAAATTGAGGCGCCATTAGGAGAGCTCCTAGACCGTCTCGAGCCATCCTCGCCGACACCTATCTGTCATGGGCGGTTTCCTTCGGCAACCGGAGGAACATCCCAGTGGCTTCTCTATTCTCGATGGGGGCCTTCGTCTTCACCATGTTGTACCATCGGGACATGGTGGTGGAGCACCACCCTTTCCCGTTGCACATTTAAGGTAAACTTTATTCCCCACCTCCAGATATCGATGACTCAAAACACGTCATTTTGTCCCACAGGTCTTACGTGGTCAACTATGGGCTGTAGGATCATCCTACGTTCTGATAACGAAAACGAACTCGATGGCTAACTGATTTTTGTCTTGGTCGAGTCTTCACTGCCTATAGGCTATAGATAGAGAGCAGGAGAAATGATGGTAACTGAAGCTCACCCTGTCGATGATACTGTCGAGGTTTTGCTTCTCTGTCTCGCCAAACTGCAGGCATTGCCCTGCATTTCGACTAGTAATCTAAGAGCGGAAGCAGATCAGGTCAGGCTGAACATGAGCGTTTTTGCACATCGTGGCCATCTGTTTGCATTTTGGATGAATGCCACATGGTTTTGTTGACTTTTGAGCTTTTTAAAATGCAAATAGGATAGCCACGATGTCAGCATGAGAAAAAAACGCTCATGTTCAGCATGACCTGATCTGCTTCCACCTAAGAATAGACCCCAGCTTTTGATCAAGAAGGTGTGACTCTATATATGTGTGTGTCAATGTTGCACCTCTTTCGATCACCACAAAGCTTGAGTTAGTTCTTTGTCATGAGATAACTGGAAATTATGAGTAAATCAAACCCATATTTGTCTATTCAAGTTCTGGTACTGGTGGGGGGTCTTCCTAACTCCAGCTTGCCTATAAAAAAAAATCAAGAAATTGGCTGACTTTTATCAGCTTTTTTAATTCCTCAACTCTCCCACCATACCCGGCTCCAAAACAGAGCCCTTGTGCTAAAAAAAATCAAGAAAGGCATGTGAGTGTTGCTGGAATTCGGATTAAGAAAATCATATTTCTTGATCCTTAAATTTGTTTATACTAAATTATTGAAATGATCATAAATAAACAAATAAAACATAAAGCAGAAGTGTACCTGAATTCATTGTCGCACCGGTAGATCTTGATAGGTTAGATCTTTCAAAACCTCTATAAGTGGCATTTTTTTCTTCTCTAAACCTAATGAGATAGGGATAATTTTTTTTTATGAGAAGGCAAAAGATAACAACCATTATATATGATTTTGGGGATAACCTAATTGTAACCACCCTAATATCTTCTTTTTAATTTAGCTTATCATAAAATAGAAAATTAACATATGAGGGCACATGAGGTATCTACACATTATTATAACCATACTTTATAAGATGTCATATGGCCCAACCATATAAGATCACTTTACATGAGCCTTCACCTTACACAGTTTATAATGGATGATTAATTACATATATAAGCCCACATGACACTACAAGAAACCTGTGGATTAACGACAACCTAAATTCGTTGCTAATCTAACGCTAATCTGTCGTTAAACTGTTTAGTGACAGATTAGCGTCGGATTAGCGACGAATAACTTTCATCACGATTTTTTCGACGCTAAGTAGTGCCACAACTTATACGCTGCTAATTCTGTCGCTAATTTGTGATGGATTAGCGACGAATATGATCCATCGCGAGTCCTTCGCTATTTTAAATTAGCAATGGATAATATCCATCGCTAATCCATCGTTAAATTTAAAAAAAAAATTTTTTTGCTCGCTGCCGATGCGTTTTCCGGCAGGAAGCACTTTTTTTGTACAGAACCGGCATTGGGACGCTCTTCCGCAGCGAGCCAGTCATGCCTGGAGACGGGATCCGGCGAGGGAGACGGGATCCGGCGAGGGAGACGGGATTCGGCGAGAGTCGTAGTGGAGACGGGATCCGGCAAGGGAGAGGTAGGACAGGCTGTGGAGACTGCCGAGGGGCACCACCGAGAGGAGTGGTCAAGACAGGTAGCGTAGCCAGGGTTGACGGGGGAGAACTTGCAGGAGGCGTCGATCTGGACGACGACACGGAGGATGGAGGTGTCGTCGGGCTTGATGACGAGACAGAGACAGAGGGATCGATGCAGAAGGTGCGTGTGGTGCGAGAGGTGCCATCGGGCTGGACGATGAGACGGAGACGGAGGGATCGTTGCAGAAGCTGTGCGTGGTGCGAGAGGTGCTTGAGAAGGTCGACCTCCGTGGTGCGAGAGGTCACTGTGCATCGTCAGAGGAAGATGCGGATGGTTTAAATCGAACAGGAGGGAAAAACAGAGGGAGGAAAAATTTTGAACGGGGGGGTGAGGGAAAATTTTGCGTCGCAGGTGGGACGGTTTAAATAAAAAATTAGCGACAGAATTAGCGAGAGAATTTTTTCGTCCCTAATCCATCGCTAAT
Source organism: Nuphar pumila (assembly GCF_984573655.1). Taxonomy (NCBI): domain Eukaryota; kingdom Viridiplantae; phylum Streptophyta; class Magnoliopsida; order Nymphaeales; family Nymphaeaceae; genus Nuphar; species Nuphar pumila. Next base: position 45,897,911 of record NC_143251.1, read on the forward strand.
TAACAACGGATTAGGGACAAAAAAAATTTGTCGCTAATTAGCATTTTTTTGTAGTGTTTTGGCAACGAAAAAATATTGTCGCTAATCTATCGCTAATTAGTGACGAATTTAGCGACAAAAATATTTCTGTCGCTAATTTTGCAAATATTTCAAATGTTAGTGACAAATAGTTTTCGCTCGCTGATCCGTCGCAAATTTGTGACGAAAAAAATCCATCACAAATTTTTGTCGCTAATTAGCATTTTTCTTGTAGTGTGAAATATCTAACAATCTCTCACTTGGGCCACATATGTTACCATACAATCACGCATTATACAATATCCTTATGATCTCAAAAACATTGTCTTACTAGATGACATCTTTAACAATCTGGTAGATCAATCATGTCAACATAGAACCAAAGTGATCTTCATTACAATCAACATAATTAGATCCATTAATGATCACCTATTTTGACATAACCAACAACATAGATCAAGTATGGTTGTTAAGCATGGAAATTACATATAATGTGATCCAAACATGCCTATTTTCAATTGGTTCTGCCTTATTCTTTAGTAAGATCACCATAAATGAGTACATAATAAAACTAAAACCTAAGTCTTATGCTGAAGTAATAAAATAAAACCTTATTTTATCTCAGAACATCCGAATACAAACTCCCACTAAACCAGCATATCATTAAATGATATAACACCCATTCGAGCAGTATGCTCGTGAAAGACATTAGGCGGTAAACCTTTGGTAAGTGGATCCACAATCATAAAGCTTGTGCCAATATGTTCAATAAATATATGATCATTCTGCACTTTTTCTTTAGCAATAAGAAACTTAATGCTTGTATATTTTGACTTTGACGAGCTTCTATTATTGTTGAAATATAATACTGCCAAATTATTATCACAAAATAACTTTAACAATCTTTCAACATTATCTAAAATCTACAACATAGTGATAAAATTGTGTAACTATATTTCATGATTGGATGCCTCATAACATGCTACGAACTTTGCTGCCATAGTGAAAGATGCAATAAATGTCTGCTTAGCACTCCTTCGGCCAACAGATAAACATAACCTGACATGGATCTGCGACTATCTTGGCATCCAGCAAAGTCAGAATCAGAATACCCAATGATCTCTAACTTATTCGACTTCTTTTATGTGAGCATGTAATCATTTGTTCTCTTTAAGTACCGCATAACTCGTTTGATTGCTTTCCAACTATCCATTTCTAGGTTACTCAGATATCTGCCTAACATCCCAACAATGTATGTTATATTCAGATGTGTACACACTTGAGCATACATAAGACTCCTTACAACAAATGTATAAAAAATAATTTTCATATCCATAACTTTAAACTGGTGTTTGGGGCACTGAGCGAGACTAAAATTGTCTCCCTTAGCAACAGAGGTGTCACCCGGTTTACAATCCTTCATGCCAAATCTATCAAAAATTCTTTCGATGTCGCTCTTTTGCAATAATCCAAGAATACCTTAAGAACGATCTCGATGTATTTTAATTCCCAATATAAAAGCGATGTCACTAAGATCTTTCATTTCAATTTTCTTTGTCAGCAATTTCTTGGTTTCATGCAATAAGCTTATATCATTACTGGCAAGTGGTATGTCATCAACATATAAAATTAGAAAAATAAATTTACCATCACTGAATTTATGGTATATGCATTCATCAACCACATTCATCTCAAAACCAAATGAGAGGTCAACTTGATAAAATTTATGATACCATTGACGAGAAGCCTGCTTAAGTCCTTAGATGGATTTCTTTAATTTGCAAACCCTTTTCTTTGCATCGCCTAAGACAAAATATTTTGGTTGCACCATATATATTGTCTCATCAATGTCGCCATTAAGTAATACAGTCTTTACATCCATCTGATGTAGCTCTAAATCAAAATGAGTCACAAGTGCTATCATTATTTTGAAAGTCTTTCATAGAAACTAAAGAGAAAGTCTCTGTATAGTCAATGTCTACCGTTTGAGTAAACTCTTTTGCAACAAGACGTGCCTCATATCTTTTCACATCACCCTTTGAATCCCTCTTGATTTTAAATATCCATTTGCAACCAATGGGTTTATACCTTTAAGTAATGGGACAAGATCTCATACATCATTATTTTTTATGGATTTAAACTCTTTATGCATGGCAACTATCCACTTTTGAGAGTTAGAATTTTGTATAGCTTGCTGGAAGTTGATTGGATCATCTTCCTTTAAGACAGTATCACCCTTATATTCTTAGAGAAAAACAATATAATCATCCGAAATTTCCCTTCTCCTCTCTCTAGTAAATTTTCTTAATGACACTTGTTCTTGAGTTACTTGAGGTATTTCTTGAGGTGTTTCTTGAGGTTGTTGAGTTTGTACTCCAAGAGTAAAAACTTAATTTTAGATAGGAAGATCTTGAACATTGGCTTGTTCTGGATTTGTTTGAACAATATCAGAAATTGAAATCTAATTATTGTCAATAACAACTTTAAAAAGAGAAATAGATTATTCTTCAAAAGCAATGTCTTTTACCTTATCACCTCTCTCAAACTCAGCATCCTCAAATAAACAAGTGTTTCTCGTATAAAAAAAGGACTTATTTATAAGGTCATAAAATTTATAACCCCTAGATCTTTTAAAATATCAAACAAAATAGTAGCTAACCGTTCTTGAGTCCAGTTTCTTTTCATGTGGCCTTGCCTCAGCTAGGCATCCCCAAATATGAAAATGCTTCATACTAGGCTTTTTGCCTGTTCACATTTCATATGTGGTTTTGGTTACTACTTTAGTTGGTACTCTGTTTAGTACATAAGATGCAGTCTTCAATGCCTCTCCCCAAAGGGATTATGGTAAAGTAGAATAACAAATCATACTCCTTACCATATCCTTTAAGGTCATGTTTTGTCTCTCAGCAACACCATTCATGTTAGAAGTGCCTGGCTTGGTGTACTAAGGGACGATACCGTATTTCTCTAAAAAATTAACAAATGGCCCTAGACATTGTTCACCTGATCCATCATATATATCATAGTATTCACCACCATAGTTAGATTTAACGACTTTGATCTTTTTGTCAAGTTTGGTTTCAACTTTAACCTTAAATTATTTGAACACATCTGGTAAGTGAGACTTTTCATGAATTAAATACAGGTACCTATAATGAGAATAGTCATCTATGAACGTAATAAAATATTGTTGACCATTCCAAGAAGCCGTAAAGAATGACCCACAAATATCTGTATGAATAAGTTCTAAGACGTTTATTCTTCTATTGGTACTTGTTTTCCTTATATTTGTTCATTTCTCTTTTATGCACACAACACAAACCTGAAAGTTGATAAAATCAAGAGAATCAAGAATTTTACTTATCACAAGCCTTTTAATTCTTTGTTTAGAAATGTGACTTAAGCGCTTATGCTATAATAAAGCAGAATTCTCATTGGCTAATTTTTTTTTTGTACCACGTAAACTTGAATGCAAGGTTTCATGATATGAGACAATAATATTAAGTAAATATAGGTTATCGACTACAGATAAAGAACCAGTCCTAACAAGATTTGAATTAAGAAACAACTTAAACTGACTATTTTCAAAAAAACAAGAATAACCAAATTTGTCTAATGCAGAAATAAAAACCAAATTTTGTCTAAATGATGGTACAATGTATGTTCTTTCAAGTCTAAATAACAACCAGTCTTTAATAATAACCTAAAAGTTCCTATTGTATCAACTTGAACTCATTTGTCATCGCCCACATAGATGAATCTTTCAGTATCAATTGATGTTCGACAACTTAGGCAACCCCGCATAGACACACTTATGTGAGTGGTAGTAGCAGAATCATTCCATCAAGTGTGCTTGGGTACAAAAGTTAAATTAACCTCAAAACAAACTAAAGTAGGGAGGGTACTTTTCTTTTCACGCCAAACATGATATTTTGTACAGTCCTTCTCCATGTAACTCTCGCTCTTGCAAAAGAAATAACTGAACTTTGTATCTTAATGTTTCTTCTATTTTTTTTGCAATGGAGGGTCCACTGAAGCTTTCTTATCCTTTTTTTTCTTAAATTTGTCTTTAGAGGTTACTGCCAAGTGAGAACTTTCTATCTTTTCTTATTTCATCATTTTCTCTTCTTGCATACAATATGAAATGAGCTTATTTAGAGTTGATTTTGTTGAGAAACTCAGTTTTGATGTCACATAATATGATACACTGTCTCATTTGATTTTATATGATATGATAATATGTCCTCTTGAAATAATGTTATATTATGACTGAATATGTTTTGCCACAAATCTAACGAGTATTTGATGCAAGGATATCGCACCCAATAAGGATGGAGACTTCCTGTTCAAGTACAACTATGGTGCAATCATACTCCTTGAAGAAAAAGCTTGATGAGCCATGCATTCCTAAAGTTCAAATGAAGAGATCGGCTACCTCAAGATGAAGACTTTTTTCTTCTTTAGAGTCATATGTAACAGAACCTTCAGGAACTTGCATATTGCATATTACATACTCATTCATAAACACTATATCATAAAAGTATACGATAGTTTCAAAAAGCTCCTTTTTGAAAACTAATAATTGTACCTTCTTACAACCTTTTATGAAAAAGATATTTTGTCATGTAATAATTGTACCTTCTTACAACCTTTTATGAAAAAGACATTTTGTCATGTAATAATTGTACCTTATACTATATTCAAGACAACATGAAAAAAGGAATGTAGGAAAAAGACAAAAACATAAAATCGGCTACATGGAGAAAACAAATATAATATGTTTTTGAAAAGACTTTAGTTACCTTCTTTAAAGAAATGTTTTTTAATATAAGAAGAAGACAAAAACATAAAATCGGCTACATGGAGAAAACAAATATAATATGTTTTTGAAAAGACTTTAGTTACCTTCTTTAAAGAAATGTTTTTTAATATAAGAAGAAGACAAAAACATAAATCGGCTACACAAAAGAAAAACAAATAAAATATGTTTTTGAAAGGACTCTAGTTACTTTTTTCATAACCATAGAATGTCGACTTACTTGAAATCATCATTCTCTTTACAAAGCATTAAATGCCTTCTGTAACAAATCCTTGTTAATATCCTTCTCAAAGAATGTCGACCTTCTTTTGGTCCTCATTCTCTCTGGAGACTTTGAAATACACAACATAAAGAAAACACTTGACATGACTATGTACAAATAAATATGTCAAAGCACTCATTGTACTTACACTCATTTAAAGCAAAGAAGTACTAATGTACCTCAAATCATTAATTAGAATAAAGACAAAACTACAATCCAACGTTCAATGTACTATTGTAAGAAATAGACTTTTTACATAAAATATGTATTACCTAAAATATTACAACGACTAGTGTACCCTCTATTCTACTTTTATAGAAAAAGGCATTCTCGAATTTATCTAAAAGATATTTTTTGAAATGACATAACATTTCACATTTCAAAAAGTTACAATTCCAAAAATGTAAGGACTACTTTTTAAAAGCTATATAAACACACTCAAATAAACTATTCAAACAGGGAATGGAATAGACGTGTGAGCTTACAACGAGAAAAATTTCTATTCGATATTTGAAAAGAGAGCCTTGAAAAAGGAAGAAAAAAAAGAAAGAAAGAAAAGAGAAAAAGTCAAGTCCAGCTCTTTGACAAAGAGTATCCTCTGAGTGACAAATAGAACATTCTGAGAATCCTTCATTCGTGCATTCATATCATTCTGAAGGTTCTATAGGAAGTATTGTAACTCTGTTATTCACTATATTCCTTCTTTGTTGAAAGAAGTAGACCTCTGTGAAAGAGGGTGTTGCCCTTCTCTGTTGAGAGAAGAAGACCTCTGTGAAAGAGGGTGTTGTCCTTCTCTGTTGAGAGAAGAAGACCTCTGGGGAAGAGGGTGTTGTACTATTTATCCGGTGACTCGGATGTTATAGTGGAAAGCTCAAGTGGTTTGCTTGGGGACTGGATGTAGGTCTGGATACTGACCGAACCAGTATAAATTCTGTGTTTTATGTGTTGTGCCTTATTGCTTAATTATTTTATTTTATCGATCATTATCATATTTCACTATTCACCCCCCCTCTAGTGGAATTTTATTTGGTATCAGAGCAGGTTTGCTGGTTTCGATGTAACAAGTCTTCCAGCACAAATGGCATCTACTTCCTATGCTCGTGATATTGAAGGTCAACACACATCTCGTCCTCCTTTCTTCAATGGCTCCAACTATGGATACTGGAAGTGCAGAATGACTATATTTCTCAAATCCATAGATTTTGCTGTATGGAAAATTGTTGAGCATCCATAGACATCTCCATCCGCAGACTATAGCTTATGGTCTGATGAAGAAAAGAAAATGGCAAACCTAAATGCAAAGGCTATGAATGCCTTATATTGTGCCATTGATCAAAATGAATTCAATAGAATATCTATATGTGAATCTGCATATGATATTTGGCATTCTTTGGAAGTTATTCATGAAGGAACCAACAAAGTGAAAGAAGCCAAAATTTCATCTCTTGTTAGAAAATATGAGTTGTTCAAAATGAACAAAGATGAACCCATCACAAAGATGTTTACCAGATTCACCAACATCACCAACGATCTGAAATCTCTGGGTGTAACATATTCCCAGACTGAAAAGGTGAAGAAAATCTTGAGATCTCTCACAACTGATTGGGAGAAAAAGACTACTGCTATTGAAGAAGCTCAAGATTTATCTAAGCTTACTTTGGAAGACTTAATAGGCAATCTTATGGCCTATGAAGTCCACATGAAAGAAAGAAGGGAAGAAGAGCAACCAGTAAAAAAAACTCTAGCTTTCCCAGCCCTATCTGAGAATGAAGACTCAGATAAAGAATCAGAAATTGCGCTACTTACCAGAAAATTCCAGCGCTTCATGAGAAGGAACCGGCTTCCAAACAGACACAAGGAAAGAAAAGATCCTAAAGAAGATCCCATGTGCTTTCAGTGTAATAAGCCAGGCCACTTAAAACGTGACTGTCCCCTTCTCAAAAGAAAGTCCAAGACTGAGGAACCAAAGAAGAGGTTCTTCAAGAAAAAGGCTCTGCATGCTCAATGGGATGATTCAGAACCATCCACTAGTGAAGAGTCAAGTGATGATGAAGCCGAAACTGCAAATATGTGCTTCATGGCAAACGAAAGTTCGGTAAGTGAAATCTCTGATTTTTCCTTTGAAGAACTTCTAGATGCTTTTCAAGAACTATTTGAAGAATCTAGAAAATTGAGTTTCAAAAATAAAGATTTAAAATCTGAAAATTTAAAGCTTTCCCAAGAGAATGAAAAACTCAGCAGTGAAAATTCTGAGTTGAAAAAGGAAAGTCTTATGCTTATGTCTGAAATTTCTTCTACTAGCTCCAAAACTAAAAATATGCAAGTAGAAATTTCAGAGCTAAAAAGTAAAACTGAGAACCTCATGAAAACGGTTTTCAAATTTACTAAAGGTAAAGAGAACTTGGATAAACTCTTATCCTCTCAGAAGGTCTGTTTTTACAAGAATGGTATTGGCTACTCTCATTTCAAAAACCTTCTTGTATGAATCAAAAGACCACGTTTGTGAAAAGTTCATCTGAACCAAATAAGGAGTATTATAATGATAATCTTTTTAACTCCTCTAAAGATATAGACAAACCCAAATCCAAATGGATATGGGTTCCAAAGTCTAACAAAAAAGGACCCGATTGGGTACCAAAAATGAGATTTACTTAATGTGTTGCAGGCTCCAAAGAAGAAGAACAGATGGATACTAGATAGTGGATGTTCAAAGCACATGACAGGACATCCAGACCTTTTTGCTGTTCTTCATCATAAAGAAGGAGGAACCGTCACCTTTGGAGATAACAAAAAAGGTTTGATAATTGGTATTGGAAATATTGGTAACATAGATAAACCTCTTATCAAAGACGTTCTCCTTGTTAAAGGCTTAAAACATAACCTACTAAGTATCAGTCAAATGTGTGACATAGGTTATAATGTTAGCTTTAATCATGATGCATGCCTCATAGCAGACACCAATGAAAACATCATCTTAAAAGGTATAAGAAAGAATAATATATATGAACTATACCTAGAAAACATCACAGAACATTGTCTTATAGCTAATAATGACTCTCAACATTTATGGCACTTAAGAATGGGTCATGTAAATTCTAAATACATGTCTAAATTAGCTAAAAATAAGTTAGTACGTGGGTTACCCAAAATTTCTTTTAAAAAGGATTACTTTTGTGATGCATGTCAATTAGAAAAATTATCAAAATCATCTTTCAAATAAAAAAATATCATTTCAAGAAAGAGACCTTTAGAGCTTCTCCACCTGGATCTTTTTGGTCCTTCTAGAGTAGCTAGTCATAATCACAATAAATACGTTTTTGTTATTGTAGATGACTACTCAAGATTTACTTGGGTAATATTTTTGAAAAACAAAAGTGACACGTTTTGTCAGTTTGAAATCTTATGTAAAAAATTACAAAACGAAAAATCTTGTTCTATTGTTAAAATCCGTAGTGACCATGGAGGAGAATTTGAAAATGAACTTTTTGAAAATTTTTGTAACTTGCATGGTATTTCTCATAACTTTGCCTTTCCTAGAGCTGCACCTCAAAATGGTGTAGTAGAAAAAAAGAATAGAACCCTTCAGGAATCTGCCAGGACTATGCTCCAACACAATAATCTTGCAAAATCTTTTTGGGCAGAAGCTGTTAATATTGCATGCTACATAACAAATAGAGTTCTCATTAGACCCTTATTAAATAAAACTCCCTATGAACTATTCTATGACAGAACTCCAAGAATAGACTATTTCAAAGTCTTTGGATGTAAATGCTTTATCCTAAACACAAAAGATAGCCTAGATAAGTTTGATGCTAAATCTGTTGAAGGCATATTCTTAGGATATTCAAGTCATAGTAAAGCATACAGAGTTTTCAATAAGAGTCATAATACTATTGAAGAATCTATGCATGTTAGTTTTTGTGAATCTATTGATCAATCTGTTCATATACAAACTAATGATGATGATGTTGAAAGTACAGATTTATTTTTAGATAACACAGCTAAGTCTAATGAAGATGATCATCAAAGAACCTTTGTCGATATCAAAGATCATCCTCAAAAGCAGATTTTAGGAGAACTAACAAAGGGGGTTCAAACTAGAGCTCAGCTAGAACGGATTGCAAACATGGCATTCATTTCTCAACTTGAACCAAAGAAGATTGATGAAGCCATCATTGATGAGTTCTGGATGCTAGCCATGACTAAAGAACTGAATCAATTCCAAAGAAATGATGTTTAGGATCTTGTACCTAGACCAAAGGATCATCCAATCATTGGGACAAGATGGATCTTCAGAAACAAGCTAGACGAAGCAGGTAATGTTATAAGAAACAAGGCCAGACTAGTAGCTCAAGGATACAACCAGGAGGAAGGTATTGATTTTGATGAAACATTTGCTCCTGTTGCTAGACTTGAATCTATTAGAATGCTCTTAGCATATGCAAGCTATATGGATTTCAAATTATATCAAATGGATGTTAAAAGTGCTTTCTTAAATGGTTTTATAAATGAAGAAGTTTATGTAAAACAACCTCCATGATTTGAAAATGAACAATACCCAGATCATGTTTTTAAACTCAAACGTGCTTTATATGGTTTAAAACAAGCACCTCGTGCTTGGTATGATAGGCTTAAAACTTTTTTATTAAAAACTGGTTTTTCTGTTGGCAAAGCAGATTCTACATTATTTGTTAAAGTAGTGAATAATCATACCCTAATTGTTCAAATATATGTCGACGACATCATCTTTGGATCTTCTAACAACACTCTTTGTGAAGATTTTTCTAAGTCCATGCAGAAAGAATTTGAAATGAGCATGATGGGAGAACTCACCTACTTTCTTGGACTGCATATCAAGCAAACCAAGGATGGAGTTTTCATCAATCAATCTAAGTATGCTCGTGAACTTCTGAAGAGGTTCAACATGAACTCAACTGCTTCAAAATCTACTCCTATGAGCACTACTACTGTTTTGGACAAAGATGAAGATGGTAAGTCTGTTGATACAAAGGTATACCGAGGTATGATAGGATTACTTCTTTATTTAACTGCTAGCCATCCAGATATTATGTTCAGTGTTTGCTTGTGTGCTAGATTTCAGTCAAATCCAAAAGAATCACATCTTAAAGCTGTAAAAAGAATAATGAGATATTTAAAAGGCACAGTTGATTTTGGATTATTCTATTCAAAATCATCTACATTTGATCTAATCTCATACAACGATGCTGACTTTGCTGGAAGTAAATCTGACAGAAAAAGCACAAGTGGAACATGTCATATGCTAGGGCATTCACTAGTATCATGGTTCAGTAAGAAACAAAACTGTGTATCCTTATCAACTACTGAAGCCGAATACATTGCTGCTAGCCTAGCCTGTACACAAGTCATCTGGATGAAACAAACTTTGAAAGATTTTGGTTTAAAATTCAAAAATACAACTATTTTATGTGATAAAACAAGTGCTATAAACCTTTCCAAAAATCCTGTTTTACATTCTCGAACTAAACACATTCAAATTAGACATCACTTTCTAAGAGAACAAGTCTTAAATAATATAATTAAACTAGAATTTATACCCACAGATAAACAACTAGCAGACATCTTTACTAAACCTTTAAAAAATGAAGATTTTATAAGAATAAGAAGAGAGCTAGGTATATGTAAACTGAATGATATATAAAACTAAAATATTAAGTTCACTCGAGTTCATAATATTTACTAAATTCATCTTAATAAGGATAATAAAAGAACTTCAAAAATTTTAATAATCGAGTCTTCCTTTCACATTTTTTTTGGTTTACAAAAGAATCATTTCTAAGGGTCTCAAATACCACAAATTGCCTTAAAAAGTTGAAACTTCATGTCAAAGTACATTCTACCTCTTGTCATATCATCTTTTACATCACTTTCATAATTATTGTTTCTCATAACTTGACTTTCTCTTTACTATATAGTTACTTTAGTTACTTTTCTCTCTCTCACACATACGATTTGAATCTCCATTCATAACTTTGACTCATTTACTATTTTCCTAAAGAAACTATGAACTCCTTCAATCGAATTCCTTCAAAACCTTGTTCCTCAAACCAAAACTTCTATGAATAACAACACATTCTTTATGTCTTTCATTTTGTCACCTTTCAAGTACACATCAATAATCACACTTTGTCCTATCCTCCTCCACGCATACCCATGAGTACTACCTTATTTAAATATTATTATTATGACACTCTTTCATATCACTCATCTCATAACATCCTTTCATCACCTTTTGCCCTCTTGTGAAAACCCCTCATACGAATAACAATCTTCTACACTTCAACCCATGCACTATATTTTAATAACACCCACTTGTTTCTTGTTTTAGTAGGCCATCATTGCTCACTTTTTTTTTTCTCTCTCTCTATCTCTCTTCACGAGTTTCTCATTGTTTCTCTCAAAACAACTTTATGTCTAATCACAATATCTTCTTCTTTCCATCATCATCACTCCTCTCTCTCACGATAGGCTAGCCGATCTTCAACAAAATAGTATATTCCTCATTTTAAATGATATATCTTTTGTCCTTTCAATATACTTCTCTAAAACTTGGGTCAAAATTTGATTATTTATCCATCGATCTTTTTGTTGCTACATTTCACGTAAAAATTTTTTTTACTATATCATCTACTATATCATAGCCTATGTACAATCAATTATCGTCTTTAGCAATCATGACCTTTTTCATATTGTATATCTTTCTCTCCAATCAAGACTCATTAAAAACTTTCTCAAGAAAAACTTCATCTTATGTCACTCACACATCTCTATTTGTCTTATTCCAAACACATTCTTCACGTATACTCTCCATAAAGTAAAAACATCTTATAAAAGGATATTTGTTTTTATTAGGCCATTATTTCACCTCATCTCTCGAAAATCTTTAAAAAAAAAAAACATAGAAAAATTCACTCTTTTGGCTTTATCACACATCAAGTCACTCCATACATGACACAAACTCACAATTCGATAAAACTCTCACATGATAATTCTTTCTTATATAAAAGAATAATTCAAAACCATGTCCTCCTTGACTTCTTCTCAAATATAATACACTATCCTCCAATCTTGATTTGATTTGTCATTCACAAGCCTCTTAACTTACTACTCACGGATTTCCTTATTTGACTAAATTCTAAAAATCACTCACTTCCAAATGTCATTCAAAACATATCTAAATTATTGTCATTCTTCTATTTAATGGATTGGTTCATACCATACCAATTCCACTCGTATCTATCAATTCTCCTACACACTATTACCCTCTTCAAACTCGCTCTCCTTAGTTCTTTTTTTTACAAACTCTTGCAATGGCCTCTTCCTCCTCCAACAATGTGATTACAGCAGCAGATCTAAGGTATCCAGACTTGTTTCACACTTACAACTTACTATGCTCTCGCCCCATTCATGAAGGTAAATTGGTCAACTTTGACGACTTCATGCTCTTTGACTTAGACACCTATCTCCCTGAACTCAAACCTCTAATAGGATCTTCATCCCCAGCTGCCTATTATCCCGAACTAGTCCGACTGTTTTATACCAACTTCTCTACTGATCATGAACAAACCTCAATCACCAGCAAAGTCCGAGGACAGCTGATGATTTTCGATGCTTCCGACCTAGGTAGAATTCTAAACCTACCTTCCACCGGTACCGACCTTAACACCATAGTACCAATCGACCGATCGGTACTTCGAAAAATACTTCTCTGCACCAACTGCTACCAACTTCCGTGGCACATGAGGAATCTCCAACCTTATGCTCAACTTCTTGCCCAGATTCTTCTCCACAACATCTATCCCAAGCATCCCCGCCAGGGATTAGTTCCTCGAAAAATCTCTCTTCTTATCTACGCAATCTTTTCTTCTCTTCCGACAAACTGGTCATCTATTCTTTTTGACCTTTTTATTCGTTATCAGAAATTCGAGCCTCTTCTTTTTGGGTGTTTCATAACTCCCATTCTCAAATACTTCCAAGTACCACTTCACAACAAAGTCATCCTTCGTCCCTCGCAAGTCCTCGATGGAACCACCTTCAATCTAAGGTGCCTGCACATGCCCGGCTCTGATGAAGCAGATCCAACATCCTCCTTCAATTACTTTTCTACTATGATGGATATCGAGCAAACTCAGGATCAAATCCTTCGTAATCAAGCCCTGTTGCAGCAGACTCGCAAGCGGAATTGTGCCGACCGAACACATTCACCTCCTCCACCTTCGAGATAAACTCATTTTTTTATCTGTAATAATTTTTAAATACTTTTGGACTGTAATATTTGGTCTGTAATAACTCTTTTACTCTGATCCCTTCCTTTTTGTCCATGACAAAGGGGGGGAAAACCTGTCTCCATTATTGGAGAAATATTTTCTCTTTAAACATTATTTCACTTTTTTATCATATTATTATTTCTATGCATAATGTCTTTTTGACAGAGGGAGCATATTTTGTCATCATCAAAAAGGAAGAGAATGTTGAGAAACTCGATTTTGATGTCACATAATATGATACACTGTCTCATTTGATTTTATATGATATGATAATATGTCATCTTGAAATAATGTTATATTATGACTGAATATGTTTTGCCACAAATCTAACGAGTATTTGATGCAAGGATATCTCACCCAATAAGGATGGAGACTTCCTGTTCAAGTACAACTATGGTGCAATCATACTCCTTGAAGAAAAAGCTTGATGAGCCATGCATTCCTAAAGTTCAAATGAAGAGATCGGCTACCTCAAGATGAAGACTTTTTTCTTCTTTAGAGTCATATGTAACAGAACCTTCAGGAACTTGCATATTGCATATTACATACTCATTCATAAACACTATATCATAAAAGTATACGATAGTTTCAAAAAGCTCCTTTTTGAAAACTAATAATTGTACCTTCTTACAACCTTTTATGAAAAATATATTTTGTCATGTAATAATTGTACCTTCTTACAACCTTTTATGAAAAAGACATTTTGTCATGTAATAATTGTACCTTATACTATATTCAAGACAACATGAAAAAAGGAATGTAGGAAAAAGACAAAAACATAAAATCGGCTACATGGAGAAAACAAATATAATATGTTTTTGAAAAGACTTTAGTTACCTTCTTTAAAGAAATATTTTTTAATATAAGAAGAAGACAAAAACATAAAATCGGCTACATGGAGAAAACAAATATAATATATTTTTGAAAAGACTTTAGTTACCTTCTTTAAAGAAATGTTTTTTAATATAAGAAGAAGACAAAAACATAAATCGGCTACACAAAAGAAAAACAAATAAAATATGTTTTTGAAAGGACTCTAGTTACTTTTTTCATAACCATAGAATGTCGACTTACTTGAAATCATCATTCTCTTTACAAAGCATTAAATGCCTCCTGTAACAAATCCTTGTTAATATCCTTCTCAAAGAATGTCGACCTTCTTTTGGTCCTCATTCTCTCTGGAGACTTTGAAATACACAACATAAAGAAAACACTTGACATGACTATGTACAAATAAATATGTCAAAGCACTCATTGTACTTACACTCATTTAAAGCAAAGAAGTACTAATGTACCTCAAATCATTAATTAGAATAAAGACAAAACTACAATCCAACGTTCAATGTACTATTGTAAGAAATAGACTTTTTACATAAAATATGTATTACCTAAAATATTACAACGACTAGTGTACCCTCTATTCTACTTTTATAGAAAAAGGCATTCTCGAATTTATCTAAAAGATATTTTTTGAAATGACATAACATTTCACATTTCAAAAAGTTACAATTCCAAAAATGTAATGACTACTTTTTAAAAGCTATATAAATACACTTAAATAAACTATTCAAACAGGGAATGGAATAGACGTGTGAGCTTACAACGAGAAAAATTTCTATTCGATATTTGAAAAGAGAGCCTTGAAAAAGGAAGAGAAAAAAGAAAGAAAGAAAAGAGAAAAAGTCAAGTCCAGCTCTTTGACAAAGAGTATCCTCTGAGTGACAAATAGAACATTCTGAGAATCCTTCATTCGTGCATTCATATCATTCTGAAGGTTCTATAGGAAGTATTGTAACTCTGTTATTCACTGTATTCCTTCTTTGTTGAAAGAAGTAGACCTCTGTGAAAGAGGGTGTTGCCCTTCTCTGTTGAGAGAAGAAGACCTCTGTGAAAGAGGGTGTTGTCCTTCTCTGGAGAAGAAGAACTCGGATGTTATAGTGGAAAGCTCAAGTGGTTTGCTTGGGGACTGGATGTAGGTCTGGATACTGACCGAACCAGTATAAATTCTGTGTTTTATGTGTTGTACCTTATTGCTTAATTATTTTATTTTATCAATCATTATCATATTTCACTATTCACCCCCCCTCTAGTGGAATTTCAGATTTCTTCTTTTGGCAATTATAACTAATCTCAAATTGACTATATTGTGCATGAAGATATATCAAAACAAAATGCACAAGCAAATCCTCAAACAACTTTAACTTTAGTGCATTTAGTTTTGAAGTAAGATAAGACATTTTCATGATGTACTCTCTTATATTTCATTTACCTTTATACCTCATTGAAACAAGATTCAAAATGAGAGTGCTTGTCTCAGCCTTTTTCGTTTTTAGCAAAACATTTTTCAATTTCCTCAAGGAATTTCTTGGCATTAACATCTTTAGACATAACACCCCTGAAGGTTTTCGAAATTGCACGTTTCATGATCATAAGACTCATGCGATTGGATCAATCTCACTTCTCATAGTTTCTTTTATCTTTAGTGGAACTTTTATCTGTGAGAGTAGTGGGTTGATCCTCTCAAAGTGCAAGGTCCAAATCCATACACTAAAAAACAATCATAAGTGTTACTCTTATTACAGTAATCAAATATGGACACTTAATCATGTCAAACAACAAGCCTTTCTTTGGACCGACTCATTGTTTATACAAAAAACTTGATAATCATCACATATTTATTATTGAAAGTATATTTGTGTTTGGTCAAATAGTAATCTTCTTTTGGGCCGATCACTATTCGCATGAATCTCAAATATATAAATATCTTAATATTTCTAACAAGTCAATCTTCACAAGAAAGGTTACTTTGATAACATGTTTTAATCAACTCATTTTAGAATATTAGACCCTTATTCCAAAAAGAATACCATAGTTCAAATTTAATGTGATTACATATATATGAACAAAAAGAAAACAAAGCCACAATCCAAATAGAATCGAAAATATGTCTAAAATCAATCCTCTAAAGGGACCCAAAATGCATACTTAATGGCTTTAACCCAATAAAAATTTTCTTAATTATTTTTTTGTGCATCCATACTATGCAAAGGGTCTGGAACATCGGGTCGGGCCAAACCTGACCTGCGGGTCAGGCCACAGCCGACTTAGGTTGACGGTCCCCGCAAGCCGGATGGGGACCGATACTGGTCGACCACCCGCTGGACCCTGGTCACCCGATGGTGGTTGGGGCGAATAGAAAGCTCCAGCCTTCGGTTGTCGAGTGCCAGTCGGCGTCCGACGAGGGTGATCAGCCGAGAGGCCTGCCGACACCCCCCGGTCGCCCAAAATCAATGGAAGGGCCGATCGACCCCTCCACTGTACGAATCTGAAAGGGGAAGGGTCGTTAAGACCCTCCTCTGTCTAAAACCTTAGTGGGAGGTCCGAATTGACCCTCCCTCTGTCTGGGTGCAGCTGAATGGTGAGAGGAGGGTCGTTCGACCCTCCTCTGCCTACGTCTTGATGTCGAACGAGAAAAGAAGGGGGGGATCTGACCCCTCACTGAAACCGATAAGAGGCCAAGGAAGATCGTTCGATCTTTCTCGTTATCCATGCAAGCAACCAATATTGCCTATGACAAAGCTCGAACAACGTCTAGGAAGCCGCCCGATGTCGTTCAGTGGCCTGCACCACCGAAAGGGCGTGTCACCCCATGGCTGGTCGTTGGTCCTAGCAAAACCCCATCTTACACTGTTGGTTGTGACAATTTTTTTTTTTTTATTAATGGCCCTTAATGTCGATGGTCAAAAGGAGAAAATTGAATTCGATAGAATTCCTGCGACTCAACAAAGAAACAATGGCAAAATCAAATATTTCAATGATTTAACAAGAACAAGAGGCTTTGATACCAATTGTTGGAATCCAGATTAGGAAAATCATATTTCTTGATCCCTAAATTTGTTCATGCTAAATCATTGAAAAGATAAAAAATAAATAAATAAAATATAAATCAGAAGCCTACCCGAATCCATTGTCACACTGGTAGATCTTGATGGATTAGATCTTCCAAAACCTCTATAGGTGGTCTTTCCTTTTCTCTAAACCTAATGAGAGAGGGACAATTTCTTTTCTTGACGAAGAGGCAAAAGAGAACAATCACTATATATAATTTTGGGGACTATAACTATAACCACCTTAATATCTTCTTTCTAATTTAGCCCATCACAAACTAGGAAATTGATATATGAGAGCACATGAGGTATCTACACATTATTATAACCACACTTTATAAGATGTCATGTGGCCCAATCATGTAAGATCACTTTATATGGGCCTTCACCTTAGTAATAGGTAATTAATTACATATGTAGGCCCACATAAAATATCTAAAAAGAGCTTCTAAGCATAAATAATAGGATTTTGCAATGGTCTCTGAAGTGGGTTTTCTAGACTTATGCATTTGGTAGCTAACTTCAATATGCCCAACACTACTCATTCGTTACTACGCCTATGACATAGAGATATAAGTTGCGCATACTGAATGGATGACTAACACCAAAATTAAAATAAAACTTCTTCATATGATCTTCATCTAACCAATAAATGGCGTCATATGCTCTCTCATGAGATATCATCACATATTTGAAGAAGAAAGCTAGGGTTAGGCAGACCCCTACCAGTTATACAACTTATACCATTGGCATCTAACTCGCAACGTGTCAACACAAGGAGACGTGCAGTAACTGTTCCGGCCACCAAACAAGCGTGGCTCCCCATTGTTTGATATCATCATATATTTACAAGCATATTAAACTTGTGGCTTCGAGTGAATCAATTGCTTGCAAGCAAGGGTTCCAAATTCTAAGAAGTGGTGTGGGGGCATAGGAAGCATATACACATAAACGAAGAATAAGAAAGCAATCAAGACACCAAATTTATGTAGTTTCATGAAATGAATTACATCTATAAAAAATACAAGATATTTTTATTGATACCAATAAGTACGGAAAATTATAAAGCTTTTAAGAATAAGAAAAATACATTGAAACTGTGTCGGTGTCGGTGTCGGTATCGGTATCGGTTGACTATAATTACACAACCTTTTTCCTTCCCCCTTAATGCAAGCTCTCAACAATCCAAGAGAGGAAGCAGAGCAGGTCATGCTGAACATGGGCGTTTTTGCACATCGTGTCCGTATGTTTTGTTGACTTTGAGCTTTTTAAAATGCAAATCGGATGGCCACGATGTCGGCATGAGTAAAAACGCTGATCTGATCTGCTTCTTACAAGAACACCCTTTTACCAAGAGACAAACCCCCTCTTTGTCTCACCCTCTTTTTTTTTTCTTTTTTTTTTCTTTTTGGTTTTTAGTTCTTCTAAAAAATTCCACACAGCACCTTTCACATGGGATTCCAAGTAACCTACAAAGTCGACTTCCTATAATACCAATTAATTATGGTTTGATAGTTACCAAAACAAACATGGGATTCACTTGAAGTCCCTTTTCATTGAGAGCAGTGGCGTAGCTAGGATTCATGTGAAGGGGGGGCAAACAGGGGTGTAGAAAAAAATGATGTGATAGTCGGGGGTTCAGGGGCAGGGCCCCCAATTTTTTTTTTTTTGAGATAAAATAAAAAATGTCAGCAATTATTAATAAAAATCTATTTCATATAGACAAATCAAACTATGTGTTGCAGTCACCCAACGTTTTCAACCACAAACCCCAACCCTCGATACTGTAGCTCTAGCTCTAGTTCAGTACAAGTGGGACCCACAGAGGGGGTTTATGGTTGTACACCCAGCGTTTGACAGGATCCGCTCTCCTTTTCTTTGGCTTCAAGGAATTCCATTGTAGATGAAACCAATAATGATAGTGAAAGAAGAATTCTATTTCTCCAGAATTTGGCCATAAATGTCCACAACGTTGCACATGGCAACACCCACTACTTTTGTTGATTAATTTTTTGAATGTGGTGTCGCTACCCAAACTCTCATTGGCTTAGCAAGTCTCTAGGTATTGGACCTTGATTACGCCTGTTTAACTCACTAACCCGGTCTAGTCAACAGTGAGTTGGTATGATCTCGCAGAATTAAGCCAATTTTTTCAACATTGTT
Source organism: Nuphar pumila (assembly GCF_984573655.1). Lineage (NCBI taxonomy): Eukaryota > Viridiplantae > Streptophyta > Magnoliopsida > Nymphaeales > Nymphaeaceae > Nuphar > Nuphar pumila. Next base: position 45,917,366 of record NC_143251.1, read on the forward strand.
CAGCGGAGTCATGCCAATCAAATTCAAATTCACGCAGATTACCAAAGCCATGCTTAATTTGCCATTGTTTTTGTCACGAGCCTATTTCCTTCAATGGGCCAGTGCGGCGCGATGGTCCTTCCTCACCGCCGCAAGCCTACTCGTCAGCTCACTTGCCGGTCGCGGAAGCTTGTAATCAGAGTGCAAGAGAGCAAGAGAGAATAGAGGGCGAGAAATTGCAATCACAAGAAGCAATCACAACGAGGGTGAACAAAAGAAAGCTCAACGCATTTACTTCATTCACAATTTTGCCCGCATGCTATTACAGTTCAAGTATACGGGCTGCCCCTTCGGAGTATTGATTCACCTAAACCGGGCAGCTTACATCAGACTCAACAAAAGCAAAACAGACTCTAAGCGCAACTGTACACTGTAAGTCGCAAGGGAACATGCTCCCCCCTTCAAATCATGTGTCGTCCTCGGCGCCATCTGTTTCGTGGTAAGCTCTGACTTCAGCCGGGTAGCGGCTGTTCATTCGAAATGCAGGCTCCCACGTTGGTTCCGTTGGTTCCGTTGTTTCCTTCCACTGCACCAAGTATTTCTTCGCTTGTCCCAAGTAGTTGACCTTGTGGCGAAGGATCTGACTGAGGTGCTTCTCGACCCGTTGTGCTGTCGGGGCCCTCTGCATGATGGGAGCGCGTTGTGGCACACTGTGTTCCGGGTCTCCATCATCTGGATGGAACTGCTTGAGGTTGCACACGTGGAACACCGGGTGCACCTTGAAGTCTGGGGGCAACTCCAGCTTGTATGCCAGCTTGCCCACCTTCTTTGTGATGGTGAAGGGTCCCTCATACTTTTTGAGTAGTCCGCGGTGCCGCTCGCGGAAGATGCCTGTGCGACCAGGATATAACTTCACCAACACTTGGTCCCCAACTTGGAACCCTGCGGGCCGACGGTGTTTGTCCGCCCACTTCTTCATTCTCTTTGCCGCTTTGTGTAAGAATGCCTTCGCCAACTCATTTTGCTCGTGCCAGTCGCGAACAAACTGATAGGTGAATGATGGCCTTCCCTTTTCTTGTGTGGCAAGAGTGTGCGGGGTTAGTGGCTGTTGCCCCGTGGCTATCTCGAACGGACTGTGGCCTGAAGCCTCGCTCTTCTGCATATTATAACAAAATTGTGCCACATCAAGGAGCTTCACCCAATTTTTCTGATTGGCACTAACAAAGTGCCTAAGGTACTGCTCCAGTATCCCGTTGATATGCTTTGTCTGCCCATCTGTCTACGGATGAAAGCTTGTTGAAAACAGCAACTCAGAGCCAAGTAGCCAAAATACTTCACGCCAGAACTTGCCCGTGAAGCGAGCATCGCGATCACTCACAATGCTCTTTGGTATGCCCCAGTGCTTCATGATCATGCATAATATTTGCATTTTATCAATCATTATTTATGCATGATCCGTGTTAAAATCGCTCTAAAAAACCCATTTTTATTGTTAGTTCTGAGAAATTGCATTGAATTGAATTTTATCAGAAAATCTTATTTTTCAAAGCTTTCCCTGCATATATTTTTTTAGTGTTTCTATTATAGTTAGAATGTTTTAATCATAGTTTAGTTTGTTTAGTTTTTTTTAATTTTTAATCAGTTTAGGAAGTTTTTTTGTTTGTTTTTAGACAATAAAACATGTTTTACTAAAATGGGTCTTTTGAAAAATATGGAAAATCATGGACTTGTTTTGAAATTTTTTCTTTTACCCTAATTTAGTATTATAAGTAATCTTCTACAGCCAAAAAAGGGACGTCTCTCTTTGGGGATTGACGCCTCTCTCTCTCTCTCTCTCTCTACCTTCAGCCGGTTTTTCTTCTTCTTCTTCTTCTTTTTTCTAGCCAGCGGGTTCCTCTTCTTCCTTCAGCAAAAGGGAGACAACGTGAAAATCTGATATAGGGAGAGACCATTCTCTTCCTCAACCGTCCATCGGAAACAAGCTGCAGCAGGTTGTTTCTTTCTTCTTCCTTTTTACGTAGTTATAGCATTGCATTCCATAACTGTATTTCATTCCATACATCTCTGCATCGTGCATATAGATCTAGCATCATGTGAAAACAAAACGAAAATAAAAATCAGAAAATAAAAAGAACAAAAAAAAAATATATGTTGTTTTGGTTTTGTTACAGCGTGTTTGACGCTGCCAATAGCATCAGCGTTTTCCTCTAGTGAGGTTTAGCTTTTATGTGTGTTAACTGTCTGGTCAGCAGTCTCGTTTTTACCTAGGTTAGTGTGTGCTGTTTAATTAGGTTAGTTTTGTTTGTGTCAACAAGTGTCACTTGGTTACTAGTAGTTTGCATCTAACGTCTGTTATCCATTGCCTTCAGCGTTTTTTTTTACTTTCTCTATTGCATTGTTGTCACAGCATCACGTTTTGTTACAGCATTACATTGTGTCTTTTATTTTCTGATCAGCATTGTTTGATTGAATCCTTTTATAGTATATAGTATATTAGATAGGTTAGCCTTAGTCCTTTTCTCTTGTTTGATTCAGTAACATAGGCCTTAGTTAGTTATTTTAAATGATTAATTCATGTGTTCATTTCCTGAATTCTCTTTTAGATAGTAATCTTGTCCTTTCATTAGTCTGTGAATAGTTGAAACCGATTCTTGTTAATTAGATCTAAGTTAGTATCATATTAAGTTTGCTATTTATTGGTCAGAGTGGATTTCATACAGTGAGTTAGCACTTTGAGTTAGTTAGTATTCTATTAGAATTAATACTTTCTTGGGAAATTGAATTCGGTTAGTGTTGTTTTCTTATTCTTGATTATTTAATTAGTTAATTCATGATTAGTTAGAAGAGATATAAGTTGTTAAAGTATTCATTAGCTACTTTAGTTCTTGCATTCACATTTTTTTATACATAGCATTAGTTAAGTTCGAATTTTTTTTGTACGGTTAGCATATGATGGCCCTTTGTGTTAGTTAATGTTGCATGTTAATTCTTGTTTCGTAATTAAGTATTGATTTGCGTAGTGTGTATTAGTTTAGTGTAGTTCATGTTACTTAATTCCTGGGTTTTTTTTTTCTTTTTTTCATCATATTTCCAGTTGATTTTCTAGTAGATTTCTTGTTTCTGCGGTGTGTTTTGTATTTTTGTTTTGCAGGAAAGCGTTTGGACGTGCGAGAGAAGTGATCTCAAGCCTCTGAAGATCCATCAGTCCCTCAGGAAGGGTCCCTCAGAAAAGCTAAAGTTCAAGAAAACATACATTACCTCAAGAAGGGATAGAAAGCCTCAAGCACTGAAGACTTGCTTTTCTTTTTTAGATTAGGATTTTATTTCATTTAATTCAATTCATTTGGGTTTGTAATAAGGCACTTTAATTATTTGATTAAGCCCTCTGCGTAGGATAGTACTCTTTAGATATTCATTCATTTATTTAATTCTTTTTCTTTATTTTGGCAATAAAGAGTAGTGTAGTTGTGTGTTTGAATAAGAGTATTTCCCGTTCCTTGAGTTCGACCCGGACTCCACCACTCGTGCGAGCCGGTTTTTATATTTTTGGTGTCTGGCTTTCACTGAATTTTAATTAAAAATATTATTTTAAAAAGGGGTTTCCCAAAACTCACACCAAATTTTGGCGCCGTTGCCGGGGAACGGCGAAATACTAGTATTCACTTTATTGCCCTGTGTTTGTTCTCGTATTTATAGGTTGTTAGTTTAATTCAGTTCTTTAATTAGGATTGTTTAGTTTGTTTCTCGTATTTAGGCTTAGAACCACGTGTGTGCATACCATAGAGACAAGCTTACTTTTCTGCACAGCTCACCCATTAGGATCCCCTTAGAAGTGACTGTGTTCGATTGGTACCGTGCACATAGATTTCATTTTCGTAAATTCTCTATTGAGTGCAACTGCGTGGTGCTTGTTTATTTCTTGTTTTCAGTAATTGTTTTTGTTACTCGCTTTGTGGTTTGTGTGGTTTGGCCGCTAGCGCGTTAGTTAGGTAGAAAACCCCAATTTAGGACGGTTGCTGCACCGGTCTACCCTTTGGTGCATGCACGAGCGACGTTCGCTTGAACCTGAGCTTGCCGAATTTGTTGAGGATCCCGAATCTTTCTTTAGGAGAGCCCATCAATCCAGCCCCATGGCTGAAGATCAGCAGTTGATCTGTCCTCTAAGGGAGTACTTCATGCCCAACACATACACTCCTGCCTCCTGCATCACAAGACCTGATGTGGGAGCGAACCATTTTGAAATCAAGGCTAATGTCATCCAGATGTTACCCTCCTTTTATGGCCTTAGCAACGAAGACCCATACCGTCATCTCGATGAATTTCTCGAGATCTGCTCTACGGTGCGGATCAACAATTTGGAGATGACGCGTTAAGGTTGACGTTATTCCCCTTCTCCCTTAAGGATAAAGCCAAGCATTGGCTGAAGGCCCTCGATACAGTTCAAATTACCACTTGGGAACATATGCAAAGGGAGTTTTTAAAGAAATACTTCCCAATTGGTAAGACGAACCAGTATCGAAAAGCCATCACCAGCTTTTCACAGATCGAGGGAGAAATGTTTCATGAAACGTGGGAGAGGATGAAAGACCTTCTACGCAAGTGTCCTCACCACCAGGTGCCCCGCTGGCAGTTGGTGCAATATTTTTATGATGGTCTCACTGAGAAGAACCGTCAAATGGTTGACGCTGCCTGTGGGGGCACTTTTATGCTTAAAAGTGAAGATGAAGCATGGTCCCTTTTTGAGACCTTGAGCGAGAACTCCATGCACCATGCTTCTGCTTCACGATCTGAGAGGGCCACACCTGTGCAAGATGGCGCGAAGAAGGCTGGTATATTCGAGATAGGGATGCACCTTGAGTTGCAAAACAAGGTCGACCAACTGTCCCAGAAATTGGATCAGTTGTTGTCGGGTCCCTCTCCAGTCCTACAGGTGTGTGCGTTGCGTGCTAGCCCTACACACCATGTTGCTGATTGCCCCGTTGCGCCACAGTACCCTGAGTTTGTCCAGGAGCAAGCTCAGATGGCGCAGAGTTTCGCTAGGCCCGCACCTAATCCATATTCCAGTACATATAACCCGGGCTGGCGGAACCATCCCAATTTTTCATGGAGAAATCCACAAGCCCAACCTCCCAACCCGTCCCAAAGCCAACCCAGACAAGGCGGTTATGCGCCTGGATTTCAGAGAACCAGCTACCCTTCAGCTCAGCCTACTTATAGTCAGCCTCAGTCCCAGGAGCCCTCGTCCAGCCAGTCTTTTGAGGACAAGATGTTGCAAGCCTTCTCGGATATCAAGGTCAATCTGATCTCCCATACACATTCTATTGCGAAGCTCGAGACACAAATGGGACAACTCGCCGAGGCGCTTAGCAGGTGAAGTGAGGGAGCTTTACCTAGCCAACCGGTGGTGAACCCTAGGGGTAAGGAGCCGATGCATGGCCTGCACATGACAGATGCCCATCAAGAGCAGGCTCAAGCGGTAATCACCCTTAGGAATGGGAAGCAATACCAGGCGAGGGAGGCTACAGAAGAAAGAGAGAGAACGAGTGAGAAGCAACCTGTCCCCACCGTCCCACCTCAGGAAAGCGAGAGGGCTCTACCATCTGAGCCTTCAAAGTCCTATATTCCCAAAGCCCCCTTTCCTGAGGCGTTAGAGAGGCCGAAGTCATTAGGCAAACATGGAGTGAATATGAAGGAGATGCTTGAGATATTCAAGCACGTTCAGATAAACCACCCCTTGCTTGATGCCATTCAGCAAGTCCCTGCATACGCAAAGTTTCTAAAGGAGCTTTGTACGCAGAAAAGAAAGTTGAAGTCACAAGTACCGAAGAAGATATACTTGACTGAGCAGGTGAGTGCGGTGTTGCAGCACCAAACCCCACCAAAGCTTAAGGACCCAGGGACTCCAATTATTTCGTGTGTCATAGGAGACATCACTGTCGAGCGTGCATTGCTCGACCTTGGGGCAAGTGTCAATATCTTGCCGGGTTTCTTTTATGACAAATTTGGATTAAAGGAGATGAAGCCAACACCTATAACCCTGCAGCTTGCAGATAGATCAATCAAGGTCCCGCAAGGGATTTTGGAAGATGTTCTAGTCAAGGTAGAGGACTTCTACTTCCCTGTCGACTTCATCATTTTAGATATGGAGGGAGTTAATGATATGCGACAGACCCCCATTATTCTTAGACGCCCCTTTCTGGCCACTGCCAATGCGTGCATTAATTGTCGCACAGGCGCGATGGATGTCTCATTTGGCAACAGGAAGATGAGGCTGAACATTTTTCATGCGGCGATGGGACCTGCTGGCGATGAGGCTTCTTTCGAGGTCGACTTCATTCAGGACCTGGTAGAAGCAGAGCATACCTGGTTATTGAGTGATCCACCTCAAGAGGAGGTTGATGAATCACTCAAAGAAGATTGCCATGGGTCGATAGAGAGTCAGACAGGTGATCTGAGTTGGACCTGGCACTTCGAGCCGCTTCCTGAATTGGCAGAAAAGCCAGCCCGACCATCCATAGAGAGTCTGCCTGAGCTTGAGTTGAAGCCCTTACCGGCCTCACTCAAGTATGCCTTCCTAGGCAAGGATCAGACTCTCCCCGTCATTATTTCCGCAGACCTGACTGACACACAGGAGTGTCAACTTTTACAGGTCTTGCACGAGCATAAATAGGCGATTGGATGGTCGGTGACAGATTTGAAGGGGATAGATTCCTCCTTTTTCATGCATCGGATTATCATGGATGAGGGGGCTAAACCCTCAAGAGAGGCGCAAAGGAGACTAAATCCCCATATGAAGGAGGTGGTAAAGAAGGAGGTAGTCAAATGGTTGGATGCGGGGATCATTTATCCCATCTCCGACAGTCAGTGGGTGAGCCCTACCCAGGTTGTCCCCAAGAAGTCTGGGCTCACTGTAGAGACGAATGAAAAAGGAGAAAGTGTCCCCATGAGGACTACCACGGGATGGCGAGTATGCATAGATTATAGAAAGTTGAACAGTGCAACTAGGAAGGATCACTTCCCTCTGCCGTTCATCGACCAGATCTTGGAGAAACTCGCGGGCCAGCAGTATTTTTGTTTCCTGGATGGTTATTCAGGATACAATCAGGTGTCCGTTCATCTCGAGGACCAGGAGAAAACGACGTTCACCTGTCCATATGGCACTTTTGCTTATAGGAGAATGCCGTTCGGGCTCTGTAATTCCCCGGCTACATTTCAGCGGTGCATGATGGCGATCTTCTCACATATGATGGACGATGTCCTAGAGATTTTCATGGATGATTTCTCGGTCTATGGCTCTTCATTTGACGATTGTCTCCAAAAGTTATCTCGTGTGCTTCAATGTTGTAGGGAGACAAATCTGATTCTTAGTTGGGAAAAGAGTCATTTCATGGTGAGACAGGGGATTGTTCTTGGACATATTGTGTCTGAGAAAGGAATCGAGGTTGATAAGGCCAAAGTGGAGACCATTGCTAGATTAGCTCCACCGACCTCTGTGCGGCAGGTGCGATCATTTCTAGGGCACGCAGGTTTTTATAGAAGGTTCATTAAGGATTTTAGCCAGATTTCTCGACCGTTGTGCAACCTGCTAACGAAAGATCAGTCGTTTGTGTTTGATGATGCCTGTCTGAAGGCATTCTTGGACCTGAAGGAAGCTCTGACTACTGCTCCTATTCTTCGATCTCCTGAGTGGTCATTGCCATTTGAGATTATGTGTGACGCGTCAGATTACGCGGTTGGAGCGATTCTCGGTCAAAAGATTGAGCGGCGATCTCATATGATTTATTATGCTAGTAGGACCCTCTCTGATGCGCAATTGCATTATACCACCACAGAGAAGGAATTACTAGCCATGGTTTTTGCTCTTGAGAAGTTTCGATCATATTTGTTAGGCTCTAAGGTCATCATTTACTCAGATCATGAGGCATTGCGATATTTGATGAGTAAAAAGGATGCCAAACCGCGTCTCATTCGATGGATCCTTCTGTTACAAGAATTTGATCTCGAGATTCGAGATAAGAGTGGATGTGAGAATCTTGTAGCAGATCATTTATCCAGACTGACAGTGGAGACATCCACTGATCAGGGGCAGATTGATGATTCATTTCCGGATGAGCAGCTCTTTCATGTCAAGCATTTGCCTTGGTTCGCGCATATCATCAACTTTTTGGTGACTGGAGAGTACCCTTCGCACTGGAACCGCAATGAGAGAGATCGATTTTTCTCGCAGGTAAAGCACTATTTTTGGGAGGAACCAGAATTGTTTTGATTATGCCCAGATCAGATGATTCGGAGGTGTGTTCCTGAGGAGGAGTATGACTCCATTCTATCATTCTGTCATTCCTTGGCTTGTGGAGGTCATTTTTCTAGTCGAAAGACAGACGCAAAGGTCCTCCAGTCAGGATTTTGGTGGCCGACATTGCATAGAGATGCTCACGATTTTTGTAGGAGGAGCTTGCGCTGTCAGCAGACGGGACGCATCGCCAAGCGTGATATGATGCCCCTCCTTCCTATTTTGATTGTTGAGATTTTTGATGTGTGGGGCATTGATTTTATGGGTCCTTTCCCGCCTTCGTTCGGATTTATTTATATTCTAGTGGCGGTTGATTATGTCTCAAAATGGGTCCAGGCCGTGGTCACTCGAACCAATGATCATAAGGAGGTGCTTCGATTTATCAAGCACAACATTTTTAGTCAGTTCGGAGTCCCTAGAGCGATCATTAGTGATGGTGGTACGCACTTTCGTAATGTACAAGTAGCTTCATTACTTAGGAAATACTCGGTACATCATCGGATTGCCACACCGTACCACCCACAGACTAGTGGCCAAGTCGAGGTCTCCAATAGGGAGATCAAGCGAATTCTTGAAAAAACAGTCCAGCCAGACCGTAAGGACTAGTCTCAGCGCCTTGATGATGCCCTTTGGGCCTATAGGACTGCTTTCAAGACTCCGATTGGCATGTCCCCATACCGATTGGTTTTTGGGAAACCATGCCACCTTCCTGTTGAATTGGAGCATAGGGCATATTGGGCTATCAAGAAGTTCAATTTTGATATGGTCCAAGCTGGAGCTGAGAGGAAGTTGCAGTTGAGTGAGCTTGAGGAGTTACGCAATGAAGCCTACGAGAGTGCCAAAATATACAAGGCTCGAACCAAGCATTTCCATGATCAACATATTGTGAGGAAGCAGTTCGAGCCTGGTCAAAAGGTGTGGCTTTATCATTCACGTCTCCATCTTTTTCCAGGGAAGCTGAAGTCCAGATGGGATGGACCATTCATAGTCCATAGAGTTTTTCCACATGGAGCGGTAGATCTTTTGGACCCTCAAACGGGTAGCATTTTCAAAGTTAATGGGCAGCGACTGAAGCCCTACATTTCTGATATGGTGGTGCAGCACGACATTGAGGCTATTAACCTTGTGGATGCATGAGGGGGAGCACAGGTTTGTATGTTGTATTTTTAGTAGGATCTAGTAAATATCATAGATGGTTTTTCGTTATTTTGCTTTGCTTTCTTGTATCTCATGAGTGTTTTGTTAGATCAGGTATGCATTCTTGTGTAATCGTAGGACATGCATTCATATGTCATCTCAGGTGACTTCTGCTCTTTTCTCCCAATTATTTTGTTCTCAAGTGCAGTCTCTTAGTTTCATACAAGCATGGGGGAGTGCCACTGAGGACAGTGTCATTCAAGCATGGGGGAGGGTGTAGTGTGCACACCTAAACTTTTCATGTCTTTGTACTTGCAATTTTTTGTCAACTCATTAAAATTAGGCTTTTAGGGAATGAGTTTAAACTTATATGACTGCTTTGCAACATCTAACGTCTTTAGAGAATTTTTAAGCCCCACGAAAATTTTTCTAACACGAATCTAGAAAACCATGGTTGTTTATGTGGATTTCAAAGAAATGATTATAAATGCATGTTAGAGTTTATTTTGAATCACAAGTATGAATATGCACAGTTTTATTTTTGAAAACTAAGCAAATGAACAACGTTGCAAAAGAGCTCAAAAAGTGAAACGAGCATACGTTTAGTTGTTTGATATCTTCGTACTCCCTAGTAGCTGGGCTTAGACACAAGTTGAAGTGTTTGAGTCCATGTTGAAAAGGATAACGAAGGAAGTCAATTCTTTGTCTACGTTAATATCTGTGGCCTATTTTGTTCGAGCAAGTAGAGCCTGAGGGGTGTTTACACCTGGTGCCCTAAAGCCATCTGGTTTCGGAGTCATCGACCCAAAAGCTCGTTACATGGACTTTATAGAGAGCCTAATAGATATTGACATTGCACATGACAGAGAAGTAGACTATACGTAAACTATAGAAAATTGAAGGTCTAGTGACTCGAGCAATTAAGTCTGAGGGATACTTTGTATCTGGTGCCCTAAGGTCGTCTGGCCTGGGAGTCACTGACCCAAAGCTCGCTACACGGGTCACAAAAACTGGAAATTGGGTATAGTGCTCAGAAAAAATTTTGATTGAAAAATGTGGAAAAGTGAAAATCAAGAAAGAGAAAAGAGCGTAAAAGAGAAAAGTTCATTGCTTAAAAGCAAATATTGAGAAAACCTGTGCAGAACACATATGAGTGAGGATAAGTAAATAATGATATGCATGTATTTGAATTTCTAAGGATGAAACATAAATGATTATGCTATTTAGAAAAGTGAAAGAAAATATTTTATTCTGTGGTGGCAAGTAGAAGACTCTAATCCTGTTTTGATGATGCAATGGCATGAAATATTTGTGGAAACGAACTCCTTAACTGCCTAATGCTTTGTGTTTTAAAATTCTTATACATACTTGACACAGATGTTTGTGGGTAGCATCACTGCAAACCCTCACGAGACCTTACTCGTCCACTGGGGTAACTCAGGGGTTGAAAGGGCTTGTTGCATATGCTAAATGCAACCGTGATTCCTACGAAAGTGAGTTAGGTATTTATTGTGTGTCTAGTTTAGTATTTTTGTTTTTGCTTCAGTTTGCTCGAGGACTAGCAAACGATAAGCATGGGGGTATTTGATCATGCATAATATTTGCATTTTATCAATCATTATTTATGCATGATCCGTGTTAAAATCGCTCTAAAAAACCCATTTTTATTGTTAGTTCTGAGAAATTGCATTGAATTGAATTTTATCAGAAAATCGTATTTTTCAAAGCTTTCCCTGCATATATTTTTTTAGTGTTTCTATTATAGTTAGAATGTTTTAATCATAGTTTAGTTTGTTTAGTTTTTTTTAATTTTTAATCAGTTTAGGAAGTTTGTTTGTTTGTTTTTAGACAATAAAACATGTTTTACTAAAATGGGTCTTTTGAAAAATATGGAAAATCGTGGACTTGTTTTGAAATTTTTTCTTTTACCCTAATTTAGTATTATAAGTAATCTTCTACAGCCAAAAAAAGGGACGTCTTTCTTTGGGGATTGACGCCTCTCTCTCTCTCTCTCTCTCTCTACCTTCAGCCGGTTTTTTTTCTTCTTCTTCTTCTTCTTCTTCTTCTTCTTCTTCTTTTTTCTAGCCAGCGGGTTCCTCTTCTTCCTTCAGCAAAAGGGAGACAACGTGAAAATCTGATATAGGGAGAGACCATTCTCTTCCTCAACCGTCCATCGGAAACAAGCTGCAGCAGGTTGTTTCTTTCTTCTTCCTTTTTACGTAGTTATAGCATTGCATTCCATAACTGTATTTCATTCCATACATCTCTGCATCGTGCATATAGATCTAGCATCATGTGAAAACAAAACGAAAATAAAAATCAGAAAATAAAAAGAACAAAAAAAAAATATATGTTGTTTTGGTTTTGTTACTGCGTGTTTGACGCTGCCAATAGCATCAGCGTTTTCCTCTAGTGAGGTTTAGCTTTTATGTGTGTTAACTGTCTGGTCAGCAGTCTCGTTTTTACCTAGGTTAGTGTGTGCTGTTTAATTAGGTTAGTTTTGTTTGTGTCAACAAGTGTCACTTGGTTACTAGTAGTTTGCATCTAACGTCTGTTATCCATTGCCTTCAGCGTTTTTTTTTACTTTCTCTATTGCATTGTTGTCACAACATCACGTTTTGTTACAGCATTACATTGTGTCTTTTATTTTCTGATCAGCATTGTTTGATTGAATCCTTTTATAGTATATAGTATATTAGATAGGTTAGCCTTAGTCCTTTTCTCTTGTTTGATTCAGTAACATAGGCCTTAGTTAGTTATTTTAAATGATTAATTCATGTGTTCATTTCCTGAATTCTCTTTTAGATAGTAATCTTGTCCTTTCATTAGTCTGTGAATAGTTGAAACCGATTCTTGTTAATTAGATCTAAGTTAGTATCATATTAAGTTTGCTATTTATTGGTCAGAGTGGATTTCATACAGTGAGTTAGCACTTTGAGTTAGTTAGTATTCTATTAGAATTAATACTTTCTTGGGAAATTGAATTCGGTTAGTGTTGTTTTCTTATTCTTGATTATTTAATTAGTTAATTCATGATTAGTTAGAAGAGATATAAGTTGTTAAAGTATTCATTAGCTACTTTAGTTCTTGCATTCACATTTTTTTATACATAGCATTAGTTAAGTTCGAATTTTTTTTGTACGGTTAGCATATGTTGGCCCTTTGTGTTAGTTAATGTTGCATGTTAATTCTTGTTTCGTAATTAAGTATTGATTTGCGTAGTGTGTATTAGTTTAGTGTAGTTCATGTTACTTAATTCCTGGTTTTTTCTTTTCTTTTTTTCATCATATTTCCAGTTGATTTTCTAGTAGATTTCTTGTTTCTGCGGTGTGTTTTGTATTTTTGTTTTGCAGGAAAGCGTTTGGACGTGCGAGAGAAGTGATCTCAAGCCTCTGAAGATCCATCAGTCCCTCAGGAAGGGTCCCTCAGAAAAGCTAAAGTTCAAGAAAACATACATTACCTCAAGAAGGGATAGAAAGCCTCAAGCACTGAAGACTTGCTTTTCTTTTTTAGATTAGGATTTTATTTCATTTAATTCAATTCATTTGGGTTTGTAATAAGGCACTTTAATTATTTGATTAAGCCCTCTGCGTAGGATAGTACTCTTTAGATATTCATTCATTTATTTAATTCTTTTTCTTTATTTTGGCAATAAAGAGTAGTGTAGTTGTGTGTTTGAATAAGAGTATTTCCCGTTCCTTGAGTTCGACCCGGACTCCACCACTCGTGCGAGCCGGTTTTTATATTTTTGGTGTCTGGCTTTCACTGAATTTTAATTAAAAATATTATTTTAAAAAGGGGTTTCCCAAAACTCACACCACTTCACCACATGCTTTACGAACAACTCTGCAGTCTTCTCTGCAGGGTACTCCTTGGAAGCTGGGATGAATGTGACATACTTTGAGAAACGATCCACCACAACCAAAATAGAATTGAGGCCCTCTACCTTCGGCAAACTAACAATAAAGTCCATGGAGATGCTATCCCAAGGACGTTCTGGAATTGGTAGAGGCTCAAGGAGACCGGCAGCCTTCTGGTTTGTCCCCTTATCTTGCTGGCAGATGAGGCATGTCCGCACATACCCCTCAACGTCATTTATCATCTGCGGCCAATAGTAGCCGCGCTCAAGGAGTGCTAAGGTCCGCTCCTGACCAGGATGGCCGACCCATAGTGTATCATGGCACTCCTTGAGTAGCTCTCGGCGAAGACTTCCCCACCGTGGTACAAAGATGCGTCCCCCTTTTGTTACAAGGAGGTCATCCTGTAGCCAAAATCGCCGAGTCTTCCCTGCCTGCGCTAGAGAAACAAGGTGTTGTGCGGTCAGATCCTGCTGCGTACCCTCGCGGATGCGGCTCAACAATGCACCCTCCAAATGCACTTCAGAAGACTCCGCGTGCGCAGCTGCCAGTTCAGCCCTACGGCTCAGAGCATCCACCACAACATTGGTCTTTCCAACCTTGTACTCCAAGGCAAAGTCGAACTCAGCCAAAAACATCTGCCATCGAGCTTGTTTAGGTGTCAACTTCTTTTGTGTCTGAAAATAGCTCGTGGCCACATTGTCCGTCTTGACGACGAACTTGACACCCAAAAGGTAGTGCCGCCAGGTCCTGAGTCAATACACAATGGCAGTCATCTCACGTTCATGTACCGTGTAACGCCTCTCTGCATCCTTCAGCTTGCGACTCTCATATGCGATCGGATGACCATCTTGCATAATAACTCCGCCAATGGCAAAGTCTGAGGCATCAATGTGGACTTAAAAGGGTCTCGAATGATCAGGCAGTCGCAACACTGGCTCCCTCACTAAGGCTTTCTGCAAGCCATCGAAGGCATCTTGGCACGCTCATGTCTAGAGCCATACCAGATTCTTCTTTAACAAATCTGTGAGGGGCGCAACAATGAGAGAATAACCTTCAATGAAACGATGATAATAGTTTGCCAAACCGAGGAATGACCGCAATTCTGGCACTTTGCTTGGTGGAACCCATTTCTTGATGGCCCGTATCTTCTGCCCATCCATACGCAGTGCACCACGCCCCACAACGTGGCCAAGGAAGCTGATCTCCTCCTGCCCGAAGATACACTTCTCTCGTTTGACACAGAGGTCATTCTTCTTCAGCACCTGAAACACTGTTCGCAAGTGTTCGACATGTTCCTCCATGTTGCTGCTGTAGATCACGATATCATCCAGGTAGACTACCACAAACTTGTCTAAGTAAGGGTAGAAGATCTGGTTCATTAAAGTCGTGAACGTGGCTGGAGCATTTGTCAACCCGAATGGCATTACTAGAAATTCGTAAGCACCATAGCGGGTGACGCAAGTTGTTTTCGGCTCATCACCTTCGGCAATCCTTACCTGCCAGTAACCCGATCGCAGATCTAGCTTGGAAAAGATATGGGCACTGCCTAGTTGATCGAACAAGTTCGCTATCAATGACAATGGATACTTGTTCTTCACCGTGACCTTGTTCAAGGCACGATAATCCACACATAACCGTTTAGAGCCATCATGTTTCATCTGGAAAAAGGACCGGGACACCAAATGGGGCTTTTGATGGACGAAGAATGCCTGCGTCCAACATCTCGTCTAGCTGCCTGCGCAACTCCTTCAGCTCAGCTGACCCCATACGGTATGGAACCATTGCAAGAGGCTTCGCTCCCGGGGTCAACTCAATTTTGTGGTCGACCTCGCATCTTGGCGGAAGACGCTTTGGCAATTCCGGGGGCATCACCTCCCGAAACTCCTCCAATAGTGGGGCTAGGGTCGGCGGCACTGCTGCTTCTACCTTCCCTTCATCTGCACGCACTACAACTAAGAATGTTTGTTCCCCATGCTTGACACCCTTCTTCAGTTGCATTGTCGATAACACGGAAGACTTGCCTTTCTGCGTAAGGCAATGCACTGTGTGTGACAGGTCTGACCCCATGATCGTCAATGTATTAAACTTTGGCAGCATCATAACATTCTGGCTTCGCAGAAACTCCATACCCAAAATCACCTTGAAATCGTCCAGGGGCACCACAGAGAAGTTGGCTTTGCCGACCCAACTCCCCACTTGAGTAGCCACATCTCTTGCTTCACCAAGGATGGGCTTGGCCTCAGAGTTTACTGTTTTGATAGTCCTATGCTTTGACTCAGTTTTCAAGCCCAACCGCTCTGCCTCTTTCCGCGAGACAAAGTTGTGTGTGGCCCCCGAGTCTACCATTGCTGAAGTAGACTTTCCATTCATAATGACTTCTACGTACATAAGTTTCTTACTAACCTGCATGTTCTTAGCTGCGCAACTTTTAGCTGCGTTAATCGATCACATGACCCTCATCCTTGGTTGCATGGTCTCAGTGTCACTGCATTCAGTATCGCTGCATTCTTCCCGTGCAGCATTGGCTTGCCCGTCGTCCTTTACAAGGCGCTTTGGGCACTGCCTGGTGATATGTCTATCGCCGCAGAACCAACATGTCACAATCGCACCCTTGTTGCTGTTGTTATGCTTTGTGAAGTTCTGTTTCTTTTCGGATTGATGGCGTGTCGATGCCTCACCTTTATCATTGCGCTGTTCATCCTTCTTGCCTCCGTGGTCAGGCTTCTTCCCAACTTTGGTTGATGGGGTGAAAGGCTTGCGTTGAGTGTCAACTAAGCGCTCTGCCGCCACATATGCATCTTCCAAAATACGGGGGTTGCTCCTTTCCACTTCAGACTGTGCCCATGGTTGAAGTCCCACAATGAACCAGTTGAGCATGTTGTCTTCTAACATGTTAGGTATCTCCAACATAAGCTTCTGGAATGTTCTGACATAGTCTTGTAACAAACCAGTGTGTTTGAGCTCACGAACCATCCGGTAAGCCTGTCTCTGCGCATTTCTTGGCATGAAGTAGTTGCACAACTCTACTTTGAAGTCATCAAAGGTGTCTATCACACATTGACCCCTCTCTATGTCATTGCGCTTCCGCCTCCACCAAGTGATAGCATCCCCATCAAGTAAGGCCGCTGCAGCCTTGATCCTCAGATCTTCGAGGGTCAGTCGCTTGCCGGTCACGAAAGTTTGTAATCAGAGTGCAAGAGAGCAAGAGAGAATAAAGGAAGAGAAATTGCAATCACAAGAAGCAATCACAACGAAGGTGAACAAAAGAAAGCTCAACACATTTACTTCATTCACAATTTTGCCCGCAAGCTATTACAGTTGAAGTATACGGGCTATCCCTTTGAGGTATTGATTCACCTGAACCGGACAGCTTACATCAGACTCAACAAAAGCCCGCAAGCTATATAAGCCCTTATCAATCTTATCAAGGGTGAATAATTCATTAGCAGAGGTGTCACGGGTAGCCACAAGGGGCTCGGCCATGTTACCCCAGTCAAACCCATATGTATTTTTTTTTTTTATATTTACATAAAATAACCTTCTCCAAGAATAAAGGCTAGTCTTGCTGCCTTTGCCTACCGTACTTACGGAGCGTAAAACTCCATATGCTTACCGTTTACCACCAAGAAATTGCATGCTTTGGCTTGTGCAAGTGGCTCATAAAATTTGAACCTAAACTGTCTGCTTAGTGGCGTAAGCCCCCAATCCCACCACGTCAAACCCATTTGGGGGTCGATTAGGGGATGGACAGATGGCGAAAGTCATATGCCTCAACCAACCAGAGGAGAGGCTCCAACTTTGTGACCTCTTTCTACAGGCTCATTATATCGTATATGACTATATTCCATCACCATCGTACAGCTCACTTGATGGAGATGTGTGAGCGATGCCACATGGGGAAGTGGATATTACCACTTAATTATAACGATATGATCATACGGCCGAAAGGTGCAATGAGAGAGAGAGACAAAGCCTTGTAGGCTACAGATTAGAATCAGCACATACGTGGCCCAATCAGCACATAGATACATATGGAATCCTAAACACAAATCCAGAGAGAGAGAGAGAGAGAGGAGCCGGCGGTTTAATGCTTTCAGAGCTATGGACTCCCTCGATCCCGCCGGAGAAACTAGCGAGGTCGTCCATGTGGTGGCGATGCCGTACCCGGGGCAGGGACACATCAATCCCATGATGATCCTTTGCAAGCGCCTCGCCTCCATGTGTGGTCGCCTCCTTGTCACCTTCGTCGTCACCGAGGAGTGGCTTAGCCTCATCCTGTCGTCGTCCGGCTCGGCTCACCCTCCCCACAACATCCGCCTCCGCTCCATCCCCAACGTCATACCCTCCGAGCGCACCCGAGGCGACGACTTCGTCACCTTCCTCGAAGCCGTCTACACCAAGATGGAGGAGCCCTTCGAGCAGCTCCTTGACTGCCTCGAGCAGAAGGTCTCCGCCATCGTCGCCGATACCTATCTGCCGTGGGTGGTCTCCTTCGGCAACCGGAGGAACATCCCGGTGGCTTCTCTCTTCCCGATGGGGGCCTCCGCTTTCACCATGTTGTACCACTGGGACCTGGTGGCGGAGCACAACCCTCTCCCGTTGCAGATTTCAGGTAAACTTTATCCCCACCTCCAGAAATCGACGGCGCAAAACACGCCGTTTTTGTCCCACAGGTCTTACGTGGCCAAATAGGGGCTGTAGGATCATCCTACGTCCTGATAACGAAAATGAACTCGAATGGCCAACTGAGTTTTCGTCTTGGTCGAGTCTTCGCTGCCTATAGATAGAGAGCAGGAGAAACGATGGTGCGCTGACCACCAAGTTGGTCGAGTGATGACTGGTTTCATACTTAGCCCGAACCCATGTTTGCTGTTTCCTGTTTTCTGCCTGAACTAAGGCTGCACTTGAGCTGAGTCAAGTCCGAACTTGGGTCGTTTAAGCTTTCATTACTCATTCTGGGCCCAGCTCAACACGAAGCCAGGTCTAGGTTGAGTGGTAGGAGAGACGTGTGGGGATGGAACAGGAGAAAGGAGCCTGCAGATCGTTTGCAGGCTTCTTGATGCACTTCATCTCTGAGAATGGACGGACAGGATGAATGGTGACCTGAACCACTCCTTTTTGTGCTCGTTGGGTTTTCTTGGGACCTTTAGCTTCGGGCTTTTGCAAAAAAGTGGCCATCTCACCATCGTTTTGGCATTTACGAACACTTTTCAATCACTTTACGCAATGGTTGAGGTCCATCTTTTGCCAAAGCTCAACTCGTGTTCGATGCAGATCGGCTTCTGCGCTCACGAAAGGCCCCAATGCTCACAAATCATGCCGAAGCACATGTATAACCACATCAATCCAATGATGCTCATCCCTATGAGTTTCCACGCTTCCAATATTTTCACGATATCTTTTTGCGACTTGCATTGCTTTTCGGGTAGATTGATCATCAAAAGTTTGGTTAGCTTTTCTTAATGACTTCAATGCAGCCTTCGTATGATATCTTTTAAAAGGAAACGAGATGGTGACAAATCTCTCTCTCTCTCTCTCTCTCTCTCTCTCTCTCTCTCTCTCTCTCTCTCTCTCTCAAGAGGTTGGAGAAGAAAATGTCGATTATATTCCAGGCGTCCCACGCATACGTTTAGCGGACCTTCCCTCTATTTTGTATTCGAGCGATGGAACCATCAGGAACAGGGCTTTGGAAGCTTTCGAGACGGTACGAGATGCCACATGGCTGCTGCTTAATTCTTGCGACGAGCTCGAGGCCTCAGCCGTGGACGCCATACGAGCGGTGTTCCCCTCTCCGGTGCACCCGATCGGTCCCTTGATATCACCTCATGAAGATGCGAGCTTCAAGACCAATTACAGGAGCGAGGTCGATTGCTCCGACTGGCTCGACAGGCAGGCCACCAACTCGGTCCTGTACGTCTCACTGGGCAGCTTCCTCTCCGTCTCTCCCGCTCAGATGGTGGAGATCGCGCACGGCCTCCGGGCAAGCGGGTTCTCCTTTCTGTGGGTTGTGCGCGAGCAAGAGTGGATCGCGTCGGGGGATGTTGTGGGCGACAGGGGTCTGATGGTGCCTTGGTGCCACCAGATGAGGGTGTTGTCCCATCCCTCTGTTGGGGGTTTCTTCACTCACTGCGGTTGGAACTCCACTTGCGAGGGCGTATCCGCGGGCAAGCCCTTCCTGACTTACCCCATTCTGATGGATCAGTTCCCTGACAGCAAGTTGATAGTGGATGATTGGAAGGTGGGGCTGAGGGTGAGAAGCGGTGTAGGAAGCGATGAGTTGGTGGGGAGGGAGAAGATAGCGGAGGTTGTGAGGCAACTGATGGATTCCGAGATCAGCAGGGAGTTGAGGAGGAGAGCCACGGAACTCAAGCAAGCCTTGAATGCTGGAGCGAGCCAACGTGCATATGTCGGCCTTGAGTCGTTCATTAATGATGTCAAGGGAAAGATGAAGCAATATTTGAGTTGAATCTTCTCAACAATATACAAGTCGTTCATTAATGATGTCCATGGATTTATATATTACATACGCTATCAATGCAAAGGCCCATTCACGCAATCACAGATGAATGGGTATGACTTTCTGACGTGGATTCCATGATGAAGTTGAAAACGTCAAAAGCCCGTATGAGCTTCAAACGAGGCAAGTTAAATGAAAACCTAAGAAAACAAAACAATGAAATTAGTTCTAAGTCTAAGTTTTTAAGAAACTGTCTCTTGGTTTAGCCTCACTAGGAAGAAGAAGCCTGGACGGGATAAACTTGATCGGTTCTTGGGTTCGGGCTTTGGTCTCAACTTGGAGCCTGGCCATGGTTTACATTTGAGGATCTAATGGAACTGAAGCTGGATATGGGGCGACTTACCCTCGTAGTGAGTGCTCTGATTTAGCTTAACTAAGTAGCACTGGACCCTGCAAGGCTCTGTTTGATACGTTGTCCGATTTTGATCCAGACTTACATTCGGTTTTCTTTACCAAAAAAGCAGTTCTCCTTGGGATGAATCTATAAAAAAGGCCGGGTGCATTTTTGTAAATAACCTCAAAAGAAATTTATTAAACAAAGCATTAGTAGAGCAACTGAAAAGGACAAAATGTCAGAAGTGGGATTTGAACCCACGCCCTCTCACGAGGACCAGAACTTGAGTCTGGCGCCTTAGACCACTCGGCCATCCTGACTATTGATGATGAAGATTGCACTATTTATATATTAGAAGCAACTATTTCTTTCGAAGGAACTTAACTACAGAGTGTATAGAGGAGAGGAGAGATTTCACCATCACACCTTTTGTTCTCGATACTGGGATTAGTGGCTCAACCTTCTGATCGCCAAGCAGAGCTTTGCCCTTGTCATGTTGACATCTTTGAGCATGAGCCTCGTTAACTTCCATTTTATTGTTAGACTAAACAGGCCTCTAGTAGCAGTAAGCAGTGAGAGGTCTTTTGATATTGGAGATCAATTCCCCTATTAATGGGATGTGCTCTCGGTTCCTATAAGTTTATAACCACTGCAATCTTTGGGAAATGCTTGTATGTAATCCTATAAATACCTTTTTCTTCTCTGTGTGTGTGTGTTAAAGAACACCTATAAACACATTTACCTAACCCCAGCTCTCTCTGTCGGAAAATTAATTGGTCATAACTTCTTTGCAAGTCAATTGTGTTGCGTGTTGAATCTCATCTTTGAGATCTGATGGTCTTCATCTTCAGATGGGTTGTACTCCGTACGTGGTTAAGTGAAGTCAAAGTGATTTTACGAGTCTCGTGAGATTTGGAGTCTCATGGAAATGAGAGAATTTATCTCATCGGCGTTTGTCTAAAAACAAACACAAGAAGATGAGTGGTGAGAAATGGGCTCTCATTTACCTGAGAATTTCTTTCTCATTTAAATGAGAATCAGAAGCACAAGAAGCCACATGTGATTCAGATTCATATGGCTCCTAATCAAATATCATTTGGAATCACGTGGCCCAGCAAACCGAAACTGCATTTCTCAAAAATTCTACTTCACTAACATGCTATAGTGCCACTCCTGCTCAGCCAGTTCGCACAAAGTTTTCCACATCATGTTGCAACTGGAAGCAGCTTTTTGCAGATCTTCCAAACACGCACAAAAGAGACGAGCTAAATTTTCAAAGTGTATGGAATTCTACCTATAGGTTTTAAATATTTTATGATCAATCTGAACCGTTAGATGTGCTTATCATGATCAATATAGTAGGAATTGACTCTTGGATCAGTTTTTTTCAATAAAAAAACATGTTTTATGAGCTGAAAAAAACTGGTACCTTCATAGTCATTGATTTTGGATCACCAGAAAAACCTATATACAGGTCATATTCCGACATCCAAAAATTGCGAAGCAGGTTATATGTTCCCCCCCCCCGAACAGGGCAGTTAGCTACATCTCATGTTCGGGGGTCTCAAAGAGCACCACGTATGTAAGCATGTGGGTCTCATATCCTCATGTTTGTCAGCATTAATTAGCATTGGAGTTTGATGCGATTGCAAAGACTTAAGTACCCTCTCCTCCATTAGTGCCAAAAAAAATGACGATTCTTGAAAAGGAGTGGTTGTAAAGACTTAAGTGCCCCGAAGATGATTATTTAAGACCCAGTCTCTGCACTTTAGGATTATTTGAGAAAGAAATCTCCCCTGGAGGAGGCCATGAACATCAACCCTTTCACTCTCTCTCTCTCCCTTCTCTTTCTGCTTCTATGCACATCCAACAGAAGATCTTACATTACTCCATCAAGCACCGGCTGACCTGCACATTGACTGTTGTGGAGCCTGATTCAGAGTTTTTACCCTTAGAGGAGGAGGGTTTGGGGGCTTCTCCCAACGTGGGTAGCATCATTCAACTAAATGAGTTGTAGATCCTGATTCAGAGTTTTTACCCTTACAGGAGGAGGGTTTGGGGGCTCCTCCCAGCATGGGTAGCATCATTCAAATTGATTCATTGTGGAGCCTGATTCAGAGTTTTTTTCCTTACAGGAGAGGGGTCTGGGGGCTCCTCCCAACGTGGGTAGCATCATTCAACTTGAAGAGTTGTGGAATCTGATTCAGAGTTTTTACCCTTACAGAAAGGGGGGTCTGAGGGCTCCTCCCAGCGTGGGTAGCATCATTCAACTTGATGAGTTGTGGAGTCTGATTCAAAGTTTTTGCCCTTATAGGAGGAGGGTTTGGGGGCTCCTCCCAGCCTGGATAGCATCATTCAACTTGATTCATTGTGGAGCTTGATTTAGAGTTTTTGCCCTTATAGGATGAGGGTTTGGAGGCTCCTCTCAGCGTGGGTAGCATCGTTCAACTTGATTCGTTATGGAGCCTGATTTAGAGCTTTTGCCCTTACAGAATGGGGGTTTGGGGGCTCCCCCCGGCACGGGTCCCGGGTGTCGTGGTCAAAAAATGCACAAGGTATCGTGGTGAGAAAGACATATTTTTGTTCAAAGCAAGGTTGAAAGAAATCAATGGAAAATCCAACAAGGAGCATGCCAGAATCAAGATGTGGATGTCAAGCGAGAATGGTGTTGTGCAACTCAAATAACATAAAATAATAGGGGTCTGGTTTTTAGTTAAAATGAGGAATGAAATGACAATAGAAATCGCTGAAAATTTACGAAAATAAATTAAACTCAATAACGAAGACACCACTTTTTACGGATTTGGAATATAACCTCCGGTTAGGGAGATATGGCCTCACAAGTTTGTCCTAATTCGGGTAGCGATTTACAGCAATTTGCTTACTGAATAACACTACAAATCGCTATAGTGGTTTGTAGAAGACACTACAAATCGCTATAGCGATTTATGGAAGAATCTACAAATTGCTATAGCGATTTGCGGAAGAATCTACAAATCGCTATAGCGATTTGCGGAAGACACTACAAATCGCTATAGCGATTTGCGATTTGTAGTGTCTTCCACAAATCGCTATAGCGATTTGTAGTGTCTTCCGCAAATCACCCGAAAATACTACAAATTGCTGTAGGAAAGCCCGATAATACTACAAATCGTTGTTGGAAGGCCCAAAAAAAATCCGCGTCAGGGGGGGAGCCTCCGGACCCCCCTCCTGTAAGGGCAAAAACTCTAAATCAGGCACAGAAGTAGAGAGAGAAAGGAGAGAGAGTGAGAGGGTTAATGTTCATGGCCTTCTCCAGGGGGAACTCTTTACCTCCCTTGATTTCTTCTCTAGAGAGAGAGAGGGTTTTACAGTGTTTTACGGAGAAGGAAGAAGAAGAAGATGGCGATGGAGCAATGTAGGATCGTCTGTTGGATGTGCACAGAAGTAGAGAGAGAAGAGAGAGTGAGTGAGAGGGTTGATGTTCATGGCCTTCTCCAGGAAGAACTCTTTGCCTCCCTTGATTTCTTCTCTAGAGAGAGAGGGGGTTTTACAGTGTTTTACGAAGAAGGAAGAAGAAGAAGATGGCGATGGAGCAATATATGATCGTCTGTTGGATGTGCACAGAAGTAGAGAGAGAAGGAAGAGAGGGTGAGAGGGTTGATGTTCATGGCCTTCTCCAGGGAGAACTCTTTGCCTCCCTTGATTTCTTCTCTAGAGAGAGAGAGAGAGAGAGAGAGAGAGAGGGTTTTACAGTGTTTTACGGAGAAAGAAGAAGAAGACTTTGAAGAGTCAACATCATCCTCGACTTTCTGGATGAAGGATATGTTTGTCCTTTTTTTGAACGGAGAAAGAAGAAGAAGACTTTGAAGAGTCAACATCATCCTCGACTTTCTGGATGGAGGACATGTTTGTCCTTTTTTTGAACTGTTTGTTTTTTCTTTTTTGAATGAAGGGCATTTTTGTCATTTTCTCAAACCATCACTTTATGAGAAGAATAGCAAGAAAGGGTACTTAAGTCTTTGCAACAACACCAAAGTCCGATGCAAAGTTATGTCAACATACACGAGAATACGAGCCCCATGTGCTTGTATACGTGGTGCTCATTCAAAGCCCCGAACACAGACGTGGGATTCAGTGAATCATCGGGGGCTAACATACACCACCCTCTCCAAAAATTGGTTTCCAATAAACAAAACCTAGCTATCGGTCACATCTACGGTGTTAGACATGAGAAAAAAATACTTAAAACTATGATTTTTGAAAGGGCCTAATGAGACCTAACGAAAAAAGGGGCCTAAAGAACGCATTGCTCATATATAATATAATATATGATATAAGTAATATATATTATATATCATATAATAGGCCCAGCTTTGCCTGACCCAGCCCGATTAGGCCCATGGACCTATATGGGCGGGTCGTGGGCTAGGGTTTTCCCAACGGGGCATTGGCAGAGAAGAGGATATCAATGCTGCCAATTTAGCATGTACTAAGCATTTCTTTTGGGCAACTTTTACGAGGAAAAAACAATGCAGGGCTCTGTGCCGGGAAAGGTCTTATTGGTGCTGGGTGTTGTACCTCTTCTTTGATTGCCTGGCCTTTAAGCAAGGTTTTGGACCGATCGTTGGGCTGGCCAACCATTCATTTCAAGGATTTGGATGCACCCAGACTATGACATCATTCGAGGTCACCTTCATTTTATTGTGTCCCAAGCTATTAGCATCAAAATTTTCCACCTGTGAAGTTTGAAACTTCACTGCACTTGACCACGAACACCAAAACTGTTGTAAAAAAAACTATTTCTTGGTCCCCCCACCCCCAAAAAAAAAAAAAAAAAATCGCCAATCAAAATCCGTCCTTCTCATAACGAGTGGACAATTGCTCCGGTTCATATGCTTGGTTGGATGGGCGACACCACATACCCAGCACTTGAATGGCGCCCATTCATCTTGGGGGGATAAGATATTTTTGTTGGATGCTTTAAATCCACAAGCTAAGAGACAAATGTTTGCATGCAAGAGAAAATAATTCCCACAAATTCCACCTCAAAAAACTATTTAAGAAGTTATAAGCTTTTACACTTAAAGGAAATTAACATAATACATATCCCTTATTAGGGTGAATGATTGGGTGTGTAGCATTCATTGGAGGGTAATTTGGTTATTTTGACTGTTCCTTTTTTTTTTTCTTAAATGGGGATTTTGTCTTTTCAAGCAAGAAATGGACAAAACATTTTCCGATCTCCCGGAGGCGTCTGAAGCCGTTGATGGGTGAAGAAACGGCAATAAAAAGTTTACTTCGGCTCTGCGAGTGAAAAAGATAAAAAATATCTGCAAGAAGTTTCAGGCCGACATGAGGCTGAGCCACCGCGGCTAGGTCTCTGCGCCTGGGGCGGTAAAAATAAAAAAATAAAAACTTTATAAGACAGCAAACCCTGGTACATGGTAATTGCGTCAATATGATAGAAAGCTTAGGGTGGTACAAAAAATTCAAAATTTTACGTTCTTTATTATTACCGACAGTATTACTCAGGGTAGTAACTATGACACGACGGAGACAAAGGCGTTCAGAGACCCATTTTATCACGTACGTATAAATAAATTATATATCTATTTACTATTATCAAAAGGAAAAATATATTAAGGGACTGACTCTATACAGCAAAGGGTGAAATAGGAGAAAAAAAAGGTCCATCGGTACGAGTTGGGCAGGGATGGAGACGGGTATATTACCACTGCTCATATATATAATAAAATGAGAATCTACCAGATCGCATCCATGCCCGACCCTTATCAGATAGTTTTTTTTTTTCGAAAATTTCTGTATTTTTTTTTAAATTCTAACCTTATATATGTGTTTTACGTGCTGTTTTTTATAGGAATTGGGTATTGGATCATTTGATTACAATGCATCATGAATAGGTTTTTATAAGGTTTCAAAATCAACGGTCTATAATTTTTTAAAACTTTGGAGGCTCAAAAACCTGTTTTTTCATTCAAAATGCATGATCCAAGAGTCTATTTCTAGTGAATAAAAAATGCAAAAAACATCGGTAAGGCTAGACTTTCTAAAAAAAAAGTCCATCGGGTACAGGTCAGGTATTACCACTAATATATATATATACTAAATGAAATGTGCTAAATGGGTTTTTCTGTTCTTTCGGTATTTTTTACGCAGTTCCAACCTCATAGATGTGTTTGGCATGGTTAAATTATGAGGAATTCACACCTGAATCGTGTGTGTTTTATGAAAAAAATTATATTTACAGGCTAAAAAATTTACAAAGATTTTGGAATGTTGATTTTTTAACGTTATAAAACCCACCCACGTGAACACTTCAATAGCTGATCTCTAAAAATAAATCACATCTGTACAGTCAGAATTTAAAAATAAAACAAAAAAAACTAGAAAAACTAATTTGCCATGTTTTATTTTTACTTACTCCATAGAGAGATGGGTATGTGTTAAATAAAATATGTTAAATGAAACGTGCTAAATGTGTTTTTCTTTTCATACTTTTTTCACAGTTCTGACCCCATAAATGTGTTTGGCACCGTCAATTTACTAGGAATCCACAAGTGGATCATGTGTTTTCAAAAATTTACAAAGATTTTAGAGCATTGATTTTTAGAACATTATAAAAACCCACCCATGTGTGAGAATTGAACACTTCAAGAGCTGATCCTTATAAAATCAAGTATATATACCATATATGTACGATCAAAATTTAAAAATATAACAATAAACATCCTGAAAAATTCATTTAGCATGTTTCGTTTAGCATGTAACCATTACTCTAGGTATGTGTTAAATGAAACATGCTAAATGGGTTTTTCAGTTCTTTGGGTATTTTTTTCGTAGTTCCAACCTCATAAATATAGGTTATGATCGATTTACGAGGCATCCACACCTGAATTATGTGTTTTTTATGAAAAAATGATATTTGGAGCTTAAAAAATTTACAAAGATTTTGGACTATTGATTTTTAGAACCTTTTTAAAACCCACTAGTGTCCGAATCGAACACTTAAAGAGCTAATCCCTTTAAAATCAAGTACATAGATCACATCGGTAAGGTTAGAATTTAATAATAAAACAAAAAAACCCCTGAAAATATCACTCAACATGTTTTATTTAGCATATTCCATTTACCACATAGAGTAATGGGTATCTGCTAAATGAAATATGTTAAATGCAACTTGCTAAATGAGTTTTTCTGTTCTTTTGGCATTTTTTTCACAGTTTCAAACCCATAAATGTGTTGGGCATGTTCGATTTACTAGGAATCCACACATGGATCGTGTGTTTTTGATGAAAAAATTGATATTTAGAGGCTCAAAAATTTACAAATATTTTGGATAGTTGATATTAGAATTAATTGTTCATTTAACTGACTAATTAACAAAAAACACTACAAGAAAAATGCAACGTAGCGACGGATTTTTTTCGTCGCAACTTTGCATTGGATTAGCGAGTGAATCTAATCCGTCGCTAAGATTTGTAATATTGACGGATGTAGCGACGGAAGGTTTTCGTCGCTAAGTAGCGACGTTACGTTTTTGTTGCAAGAAACGCGATGATTGGTGACATATTTGGTGATAGAAGATTTCTATCGCTACCTAGCGATGACATCAGCGACAGAAATATTCCGTCGCTAAAGGCCCTTATAAATTTACGATGGCTTGGCGATGGAATAATTCTGTCGCAAAAGTCGTCGCTAATTTTTGCGTAAATCCCTAACTAAAGCCATTTTCCCTCTTTTCCTGTTTCCTCTCTCCCGCCCTTCCGACGCCGCCCTCTGCCGCTTGACGCCTTCCTCCGTCGCCCGGCCCATCGCCCCGCCGCCCGACGCCTTTCTCCACCGGCCGGTGCATTCCCCGGCCCGTCGCCCCTCGTTTCGCCTGGCCCGACGCCTTCCTCCACCGACCCTTCTCACTCCTCGGCCCGTCGCTCCTCGTTTCGCTCAGTCCGACGCCTTCCTCCGCTGCCCCTTCTCACTCCCCAGCTCGTCGCCCCATCGCTCCTCGTTCTGCCCGGCTCATCGCCCCGCTGACCGACGCCCGCCGCAGGTAATTTTTTTTTTCCAGCAGGGGGGTCGCCCCCCGCGTGCCCCTTCTATTTTTTTTCCGGCAGGGGGGTCGCCCGTCGCACCCCCGCCTGCCCCTTTTATTTTTTTTTCTCGGCAGGGGGTCACCCCCCCTCCGCCTTCTATTTTTTTCGGCAGGGGGTCGCCCCCTGCCGCGTTCGTTTTATTTTTTCCGACAAGGGGGTCGCCCTCTGCCCCTTCTATTTTTTTTCGGCAGAAGGGTCGCCCGTCACACCCCGCCTGACCCTTCTATTTTTTTTTTCCGGCAGGGGGGTCGCCCCCTGCTGTGTTCTATTTTTTTCGGCAGGGGGTTGTCCCCTGCCACGTTCGTTTTATTTTTTCCGGCAGGGGGTTGTCCCCTGCCACGTTCGTTTTATTTTTTCCGGCAGGGGGGTCGCCCCCTGCCCCTTCTATTTTTTTTTCTGGCAGGGGGGTTGCCCCCTGCCGCGTTCTATTTTTTTTGGCAGGGGGTCATCCCCTGCCGCGTTCGTTTTATTTTTTCCGGCAGAGGGTCGCCCCCTGCCGCATTTGGTTTTTTTCCAGTAGGGGGTCGACCCCCAGTCGCATTCTATTTTTTTCGGCAGGGGGCCACCCCCTGCCGCATTTTATTTTTCCTGGCAGGGGGTGTGGACCCCCTGCCTCGTTGTTTTATTCGTGCAGGGGTCGACCCCCCTGCCTCGTTGTTTTATGCGAGCAGAGGGTCGCCCCCTGCTTTTCTGGCAGGGGGTCGCCCTCCTGCCACTTTTTTTTTCGGCAGGGGGGCGACCCCCTGCCTCATTTTTTTTTTCCGCAGGGAGTCGCCCCCTGCCTCATTTTTTTATTCGGGCAGAGGGTCACCCCCCGTGCCTCATTTGTTTTTTCGGCAGGGGGGTCGCCCCCCTGCCTCATTTTTTTATTCGAGTAGAAGGTCGCCCCCGTGCCTCTTTTTTTTTTGGTAGGGGGCGACCCCTGCCTCGTTTGTTTTTTTTTCGGTAGGGGTCGCTCTCATGCCTCATTTTTTATTCGATAGGGGGACGCCCTTCTGCCGTTTTTTTATTCGGGCAGGGGGTTGCCCCCCAACCCCCTGCTTTTCCGGCAGGAAGGCGACCTTGCCTCGGTTTTTTTTTTTCAGCAGGTGGTGACTTCATTTTAACACAGTATCTCTTGCAGATTTCTCAACGAAACCCGCTTCTGCCCCGCCACCCGTGGTAAGTAAGTGACCAAAACAATGCAAATCGGGTAAATATCCGTGGTGAGTAAGTAATGCAAGCGCATCACATGTTATTTAATTTATTGGATGTAACACTTTACTGTTAACACACTCACTTAGTTGTTGATATCTAGGACTGCTTTGTTGGCGTTTGGAGATCATGCTGAGCATGATTTTAATGTATGAGAATAGAAGTGTTCTTATTTTTGGAGTACGGATTTCTTGCTAGGCATGATAGTAGTTAGCAGGATATTGAAGTGTGTTTGTTGCAGGTACATGTTTGACATTTGTTTGATATGAATGATTTCGATGTATTGCAATGTTTGATGTGATTGTATTCATGCTTGCATGTAGTTACTTTCAATTTGATTATGACTTCCATGTTAAATTGTATAATGAAAGCATACTTCAAATGAATGTATCGTGTCATGAATAGTTTGCACATGAAAATATTAAGTTATCAATGCATGCATCATAATTCTTGTGATTGTATGACATCATATATTGCATGATAAATTTGATATTTTCTTCATCATAGGATTCTGATGGTTTTCTTTTAACTGCTTAAGATACTATTTGTAACATCATACGCCAAAATGACTGCAAACCGTGAATAGATGTACCGTAGGATAGTTGACAATGAGTTATCGCATGAATATATGGATGATGTTGAAAGTTTTATTGAATTTGCAACGGCAAGTGTCAGTACAGTGGATCCCACAAGTCAGATTAGTTGTCCCTGCAAGATTTGTAAGAATAATTGATTTGTAGAACCTCATAGCGTTAGGCATCACCTATATAGGAAGGGTTTTGTGAGTTATTATCAAAATTAGACGTTTCATGAAGAAGAATTTAGAAACAATTTTGATGCACGGATGAATGTGGTGCACGATAATCCACATATGAATTTGATATTTGATGCCGCAGGAACAAAACTAAGTTTTGCTATGAGTCCTAGTGATGTAAGAACTGCAGTAGATGAAGAATCCCCAAACGATGCAGCTAGTAGATTTTATGATTTACTTAGAGATGCTGATGAGCCACTTTGGAACGGTTGCGAGAGTCACACTATCTTGTTTGCAGTTCTTCAACTAATGAATTTGAAGTCCGAGTATAATTTGAGTCAATCATGTTTTGACCGTTTGTGCATGATTGTGAAGAGTATGTTGCCCAAAGATGAGAAATTGCCACAAAATTTCTATCGTGCAAAAGTTATGGTCAACGCTCTAGGTATGGGGTATAAAAAGATTGATGCTTATCCAAATCATTGCATGTTGTATTTCAATGATCAGGAAAACAACATATCATGTCCGTCATGTGGGCATCCTAGGTTCAAGCCAAAGACAAGAGACAATGGTAGCACGAGATCAAAGCAAGTTTCATATAAGTCGCTCTGCTACTTTTCTATCACTCATAAATTGCAACTATTGTATATGTCTTCAACGATAGCTAAACACATGAGATGGCATGCAAATAAAGCTTGACACGATGAAGACAAGATCACACATCATGTTGATGTTGAAGCTTGGAAGCACTTTGATCGGTCTATGTACAGATGAACTTAATTCATTTGGGGGTAGATCAACTCCATACTCATGTTGGCCAGTATTTGTAACTTCATACAACCTTCTACTAAGTTTGTGTATGAAGCGTTCAAATCTTTTCTTGTCTTTGTTGATCCCTGGTCTGACCTCACCTAGCCAAAATCTTGATGTATATTTAAGGTCATTGATTGATGAACTAAAAGTACTGTGGGATGACGGTGTTACCACATATGATGCCCACAAAAAACAAAATTTCAATATGAAGGTCGTTGTTCTATGGACAATCAGTGACTTCCCTGCATATGGTATGTTATCTGGTTGGAGCACACATGAGAGGTTGGCATGTCTGTACTGTATGGAGGATACCAAAGCTTTTAGATTGACGCATGGAAGGAAGCCTTGCTGGTTTGAGTGTCATTGTCGATTTCTACCCAGCGACCATCCATTCCGACGACAAAGGAATGTGTTTAGAGCAGACACAACTGAAATGTAATGTTCATCATCAAGATTGTCTGACATAGAGATTTTAAGAAGATTGCGATACTTTTCAGGTGTATTAACAGATGCTCGCAGTCCGACACTCTTCCTTGGATTTGGGAAAGATCACAATTGGACAAAGAAATCTATTTTTTATGAACTACCATATTGGTTGACCCTATTGATACGACATAATTTGGATGTGATGCATGTGGAGAAAAATGTGTTTGATAATGTGTTTAATACAATAATGAATGTTAAAGAGAAAATGAAGGATAATCTGAAGGTCCGTATGGATTTAAAAGTAATATGTAAAAGACCAGAATTGGAACTCAAAGAGTATAATGGTAAAGTACTAAAACTAAAGGCAAAGTATGTGTTTGGACTTGATCAAATAAAGCATGTATGTCAATGGTTGAGACAGTTGAGATTTTCAGATGGATATGTCTCTAACATTGCTCGAGCTGTGAAGATTGACGATGGACAGTTATATAGGTTGAAGAGCCATGATTGTCATATCTTTATGCAACAATTGATACCCCTAGCATTCCATGATATGTTAAACAAACCTATATGGGGGGTATTGTCTGAGTTGAGTGAATTTTTGAGAACATTATGCACATCGGAACTCGTAGTATCTGATGTAAAGAATCTCGAAGACTCTATCATCACCACTGTTTGTCTGCTAGATGCGAATGAATGAGTTGTATTGCAATACTTAATGTTCTTATATTTGAATTATTTGAATGTATTGTAATACTTGATGCGAATGGTTTGAATGTATTGCAATACTTGATGTGAATGATTTGAATGTATTGCAATGATGTGAATGATTTACAAGTATTCCAATGATTTGAATTATTTGAATGTATTGTAATAATTGATGCGAATTATTTGGATGTATTGCATGACATTTTTTATTTGTTAGAATATGGTTCGTGGAGGTTACAGTGGTCGT
The DNA here is from genome assembly GCF_984573655.1 of Nuphar pumila. NCBI lineage: Eukaryota > Viridiplantae > Streptophyta > Magnoliopsida > Nymphaeales > Nymphaeaceae > Nuphar > Nuphar pumila. Next base: position 45,949,718 of record NC_143251.1, read on the forward strand.
TCATCCAGTGGTAGCCAGGCTCAACCTTCATCTTCACGGGTTCCTTTGATAGGTATATCATTTAACTAATTGGATGCTTGATTAGTTGAAATACGCATTCTGAGAATTTCTAACATATTTTTTTACAGATGATGTTTCACTTGTACATGACCCACCTACACCAGTTGATCATACAAGTCAGGAGCCAACACAAGATGCAGAGTCTTCTCAGTCTGGCACAATAAGATTCATTCGAATAGTGTATATCGATAATCGATCATAAGTATTTAGTTTTCACTTATTGCATATCTTATAAATATTTTATATTGATATTTACTGTGTACCAATTCATGTGCAGCACGAGGTTTGAGCCACAAAAAGTAGTACGCGTGATTAGGAATTTACTTCTTCAACATCTACCAGGACCAGTCGCTCAATGGAAAGAGTATTCAAAAGAGGTGATAGACAGATTGTGGTCCTCATTCACGGTATACAGTTGTTTGTCATAGTTAATGTGTTTCATATTTAATTTTTTTTATAATCATGTCTACTAACTTTATGAAAATATATATAGGCTTCGAATCGCTTTGCGACTACGGTGGAGGAAAATGATGCAAGGAAGGTGTGGCAGAGGGTGACTGTCAATCGATTTGCAGACATGCTGCACAATATGAAGACTGCAACAAAAAAAGTATCTGACGGAATAGATGATCCACTACAGTGGAAGGGTCATGGCCCTATTACTATCAGGAGAGATTATTGGGAGGGAATGTGCGACAAGTGGTCGGGGGATGCATTTCGAAATTGCTCTGCGAAGGCTACAAAAAATCGAGAGAAAATTCCCGAAGCTCATCTACACACAGGTGGATCAGAGACTTTTGGTAGCCACCTGAAGAAAATGGTAACTCATCAATATATATTATCAATTTTATAAGTATTGTTGCAAACCTGTCAATTAAATCTTTTATCATTTAACTTCGCAGAAAGCAAAAAAAGGAGGCATTGTACCATATAAGGATGTGTTTGTTGAAACACATAAACAGAAGATCACAGAAAACTTCGTATTAGAGAAGGCGAGAACGACAACAATATGTATTTATTCTATTAATAATCATTGTAATATACAAGTTATCATAAACATTGTAATTCTTAATTATTAATGCATATTGTAAACATTATTTTGTAGGAGGCATATGAGCAATAGATGATAGAGCGATATGACGATGACTCTACTCAGCATCCATCATTTGATCCTGCAGCATGGGTGACTGCAGCAGGTGAACCCAAAAAAGGTCGTGTGTTCGAGTTTGAGAGTAATATGAACACCTCACCTGTCGTTGCTTCCTCCAGTCACGGCTCACAGACTTCTTCCGTCGATATAAACTCCAAGCATCCTATTTTTTCTGGTGATGATATAGGCCAGATCGTTAAGGACACAATGCGTGACTACTTTCATGAAACCATCGCTGACATTCTCCGAGCTGAGTTCAACAATTTTTTGCTAAACAGGGGAACTTCGATTGCAGGTGCCTCTTAGGTATGAAAGTTTCATGTGATATATTGCATGCCGTTAGATTTCATATAACTTTGATTGCCTTAACTTAGGTGCATTGAATATAATTTATTTCAGTATAATATGTTTACTGCCTTTGAACACATACATAGCACGAGCATGCTATAATCACATATTTAGCTTTTTGACTGCCTTAGAACACATATGAGCATGATAGAATCATATATATAATTTTTTGTCTGCCTTAGAGCACATATGAGCATGGTAGAATCACATATAGAGTTTTTTTTACTGCTTTAGAACACATATGAGCATGATATAATCACATATACAGTTTTTTGCCTGTCTTAGAACACATATGAGCATAATATAATCACATATACAATTTTTTGCCCGCCTTAGAGCACATATGAGCATGATAGAATCACATATACAATTTTTTTGACTGCCTTAGAACACATATGAGCATGATATAATCACATATTCAATTTTTTGACTGCCTTAGAACACATATGAGCATGACAGAATCACATATACAACTTTTTCTTGCCTTAGAGCACATATGAGCATGGTAGAATCACATATAGAGTTTTTTTGACTGCCTTAGAACACATATGAGCATGATATAATCACATATAGAGTTTTTTTACTGCCTTAGAACACATATGAGCATGATAGAATCACATATAAAGTTTTTTGCCTGCCTTAGAGCACATATGAGCATGATAGAATCACATATAAAGTTGTTTTGACTGCCTTAGAACACATATGAGCATGCTATAATCATATATTCAGTTTTTTGACTGCCTTAGAATACATATGAGCACGATAGGATCACATATACAACTTTTTGCCTGCCTTAGAGCATATATGAGCATGGTAGAATCACATGCAAAGTTTTTCTGACTGCCTTAGAACACATATGAGCATGATATAATCACATATAGAGTTTTTTTACTGCCTTAGAACACATATGAGCATGATAGAATCACATATAAAGTTTTTTGCCTGCCTTAGAGCATATATGAGCATGATAGAATCACATATAAAATTTTTTTGACTGCCTTAGAACATATATGAGCATGCTATAATCACATATTCAGTTTTTTGACTGCCTTAGAACACATATGAGCATGATAGAATCACATATATAACTTTTTGCCTGCCTTAGAGCACATATGAGCATGGTAGAATCACATATAGAGTTTTTCTGACTGCCTTAGAACACATATGAGCATGATATAATCACATATAGAGTTTTTTTACTGCCTTAGAACACATATCATTCATGATAGAATCACATATAGTGTATAATTTATTTCAATATATTTTTGTTTATCAATACTGGCCTTTCTTTTCTTGTGTAGGTTGCTGGCGATAATCAACCTAGTAGAGCTGAAGAAACAGATCAAGGCAATGAACAAGAATACGCACAAAATCTTGGAGATGATTAGATTAATGTGTTGAATTTGTTCTATTTTTTTTTTTGTTTTGAAAATGTAAATGTTGAATTGTAAATAATTAAAACTTGCGAATTTTAAAGTGGAACGATTAATTGTTTTAGTTTCCTTTTATATGTATTTTTATGTATACTTTATTTTTTATTCACAGGAAATATAAATTGTACAAGAAATATAAATTGTAGCACGAGAAATTTTTTCTCGATATTTAATTTTCAAATATTTTTTTTTTAAATTTTTTTCTTGTTTGCGACAGATTAGCGACGGATATATCCGTCGCTATTTATTATTACCGTTGAAGTTAGCGACGGATTAGCGACGGATGTAAATTCATCGCCAAACCAAAGTCGTCGTTTAGTAACGACGGCCTTGCGACAAAAGTTGTCATTCGTTATTCTATCGTAACTTAGCGACGAAACTGGCGACAGATACAGTATGTCGCTACTTAGCGACAGAACGAGCGACAAATATATGTCGTCGCTTATTAGCGTCGAAAAAATCACGATGAAAGATATTCGTCGCTACTCCGACGCTAATCCATCGCTAATATGGTTAGCGACGGATTAGCAGCAGATTAGCGACGGATTTAGGTCGTCGCTAATCCACTTGTTTGTTGTAGTGATTTTACTATTTATTTTAGTTTTTCTTTTTCCTTTGACTTTATTTTTTTTCAAGGCAATTTGGGGTTAGGCAGACCCCACCAGTTATTATTCAACATACCACTTGGTTTTGAACCTACAATGTCCCACCATAAGGAGATGTGCACTGACAGCTCCTACCAACCACGCATAGCCCCGGGTGGTTCCTTTGACTGGTTCTTGAGAGAGACTTTGGAAAACAGAAAAACTTAACAAATATGGATGGATATATGGAGGAGCATGTCATGCATCTGTGCTCATCACCAATTAAAAGAAAGCCAACTAAATAGATTAATGCTTTCAGTGTTGTAAAGCCTCCTTGCGTTTTCAATTAACGCGCTGCATTTATGAAGTATGAACCAATTAGGTAAATAAGGGCATACAGATTAAGTATTATCATAGCCGTTGGATTTTTTGAGATCTAACGGCTATAATGATATGGTGGTCTCGAAGCACCTACTCCCTAATCACAACCCTTATATCCAACGGTTATGATGAAGTGTTAAATGTGCCTTTGCACCTGGCTGCCCTCCATCTGCTACTGACAGTCTGTCAGTTGTGGGGCCCAAAAATAAGAGGGCAGCCAAGTGCAATGTGATGGCACCTGATCCTGGCTTGTCAAATAGTGCATATCTTTCCATTATAATTCAGAAATCAAGTGTTTAATTAGAGGAAGAAGGGCGGCCATTTTCAAAGCTAGAAATAAATGCGTTTCTGTTGTTTTTGGTAGCTCTCTCTCCATCTCGTTCATATAGGGATAAATGATGCTGTCATGCATTCCTTTGTTTTTTTTCGTGGGCCATCATGCATGCCTTATGCACTGTCATGCAAGCCTCCTTCCTTTTTTGCTGAACTTTTTCATGCCTATATCATGGTTGAACTGAATGGATGATGCTCTGTCATGCATGCGTCTTTTTTTTGGGGGGGGACCATCGTGCATACTACTATCATGGATGAACTGAATTTATGATGCTCAGCTATGCGTGCTTGACCATCATGAATGCTCTGTCATGAGTGCATTTTTTTCTTTTTGCTGGACCATAATGCATGCTGCATGCTCGATCATGTGTGCTTTTTTTTGCTGGACCCTCATGCATGCTTATATCATGGATAATGGCCTATCTTGCATGCCATTTGCATGTGTAACGTGGCATCAAAGAAATGTGAGAGATTTAAAATAGATGAGAGAGGCATGTCTTTATTAACAAGTCATGCTTAGAAAGAAAGAGAGAGAGGGGATTCTTCTTGGCCCGGTTAGCTGTGCTTGGCTGGGTCCAATTTGGTACGAGCCAAGGACAGAGCCAAGAATTTAATCTAGGGTGGACACAAATACACAGTTAAAAAACTAATTTTTATGACAATGTACAAAAAAAAAAAAAAAGAAGGAACAAGAGTGCCATATTTATAATTAGGAACTTTGTTTGAAACTATGGTTTGAAAACCCAGTGACTCATCCAGGTTTTGTTAACTTTCATTTTGTATAAAAATAATGTACTATTAGTCAACTAAATAAAAAAAAGCTAAAAAATGACATGATTTTCTTATAAAATCATTAAATAAATCAAATAACATCAGGTTAAGTTACAATTAAGCTAAATCTAGTCATTTACTAAAAAAATAAAGTATCAAACCACTAAACTAGTGTTTTCAATTGTAGATTTTATTACATAATTCATATAAGCAGTCTAATCATATCCATGAGCTTTATTTACAAAAGCCAATGTGGGCCGAGACCCCCCCCCCCCTTCTTCCTCGTGTTGGGGAATAAATTGTCATTTAAAATTGAAGAAGTATTTTGCCAATTGACCAAAATATCCCTTATTTGCAAAATACTCTCCTAAAACAGAGTACACCTATGCAAGGGTATTTTTGTCTCTTAGTAACCTAACCAAGGACACCTGGACTGGCTCCCTTCTTTTGTCATTAACGAAGAAGTTTTTTCTTCATTAAGGCTAAGATTGTGTGCTTCATATACCTACAGATTTTTTTAGAAATCTTGGCTAAATAGATTTTACCTCCTTGTGTTGCCCATGCCCAACTAACTGACTCTTCTAAAATCATGCACATCTCAATGTAGGTCTATCTAGAAAAAAAGTGCAGTTTTTAAAAGTTAGTTATTTTAGATAGTCAATAACTCAAGGTTATCAGATCTCATGGATTTGAAACGAGTGGACCCAAATCATCTCAAATGCTTGTGCCCCACTTGAAAGGCACAATAGCCATGTCCACAAAAGTAGGTCAATATTATTTACCTTCAAATACAATATTTATTTTATTTTTTATAATAAGTTTGGGTGACAAATTATCTGTTAGACGACGACTTGAATTTTAAGTCAAAAGCCAAGAAGAGGTAGCAGTTTTGAGTTTCATGGTGTTCACATCTATGTTGTGGATGAAGCATTAATAAACAATTTAAAAAAATTATATGCTAAGAATTTATGACATAATCATATATGGTGTTGAGTATTTGCCAGAAAACAAAAAGAGTGTTTATTAAGATGGGTATCTAAAGTTATAAAAAAAAAGATTAATAATAAGTACTTATATAAAAAAAGTATTGGCCATGATACTAATAAAAGAAAATTTAGAATCCATCTTCTACTGTGAAGAATAGATCCGGTGACAAAAATAAATCTCCAATAACAGGAGACTCCTCTAAAGAGGATGATTGGACAAGGTGATATTTGGTGACAAAAAATACTTGGCAACAATCATATGAATCACATTAAAGCATAAGATTAGAAAACAAATCACTACATATTCAATTGGACACAAACATAGATGTGACCACAAACATATAAGTACACAAAAAAGAAACACAAACATGCACGAATAAACACAAGAAATGGAAAATTAGCCCTTCTAATGAAGTACTTATGCAAAACATTGCGGTCATTGGGGTAAGTATCGGTGTCATGTTTTGATCACACACACTGATACTACCAAATCATTTTGAAAAATGGGTCCCACTTGAGAGGCATAATGGCCATGTCCCACAAAAGTAGGCCAACAATTATTACCTCTAAATACGAAGCAGGTTATATGTCCCCCCCCCCCCCGAACAGGGCAGTTAGCTACATCTCATGTTCGGGGGTCCCAAAGAGCACCATGTATGTAAGCATGTGCGTCTCATATCCCCATGTTTGTCAGCATTAATTAGTGTTCGAGTTTGATGCGATTGCAAAGACTTAAGTACCCTCTCCTCCATTGGTGCAAAAAAAAAATGATGATTCTTAAAAATGAGTGGTTGTAAAGACTTAAGTGCCCCGAAGATGATTATTTAAGACCCAATCTCTGCACTGCAGGAATATCCGAGAAAGAAATCTCCCCTGGAGGAGGACATGCACATCAACCCTCTTACTCTCTCTCCCTTCTATTTCTGCTTCTGTGCACATCCAGCAGAAGATCCTACATTGCTCCATCAAGCACCGAGTGACCTGCACATTGACTGTTGTGGAGCATGATTCAGAGTTTTTACCCTTACAGGAGGAGGGTTTGGGGGCTCATCCCAACGTGGGTAGCATCATTCAACTAAATGAGTTATAGATTCTGATTCAGAGTTTTTACCCTTACAGGAGAGGGGTCTGGGGGCTCCTCCCAGCGTGGGTAGCATCATTCAACTTGAAGAGTTGTGGAGTCTGATTTAGAGTTTTTACCCTTACAGAAAGGGGGGTCTGAGGGCTCCTCCCAGCGTGGGTAGCATAATTCAACTTGAAGAGTTATGGAGTCTGATTCAGAGTTTTTACCCTTACAGAAGGGGGGTATGAGGGCTCCTCCCAGCGTGGGTAGCATCATTCAACTTGAAGAGTTATGGAGTCTGATTCAGAGTTGTTACCCTTACAAAAGGGGGGTCTGAGAGCTCCTCCCGGCGTGGGTAGCATCGTTCAATTTGATTCATTGTGGAGCCTGATTCAGAGTTTTTGCCCTTACAGGAGAAGGGTTTGGGGGCTTCTCCCAGCGTGGGTTGCATCATTCAACTTGATTTGTTGTAGAGCCTGATTTAGAGTTTTTGCCCTTACAAGAGGGCGGTCTGGGGGCTCCCCCCCGACATGGGTCCCGAGTGTCATGGTCAAAATATGCACAGGGTGCCATGGTGAGAAAGACATATTTTTGTTCCAAGCAAGGTTGAAAGAAATCAATGGAAAATCCAACAGGGAGCATGCCGGAATCAAGATGTGGATGTCAAGCGAGAATGGTGTTGTGCAACTCAAATAACACAAAATAATAAGGGTATGATTTTTAGTTAAAATAGGAAACGAAATGACAATATAAATTGCTTAAAATTTACAAAAATAAACTTGACTCAATAACAAAGACACCACTTTTTACGGATTTGGAATATGACCTCTGGTTCGAGAGATATGACCCTGACAAGTTGGTCCTGATTCGGGTAGCGATTTACAGTGATTTGCTTACTGAATAACACTATAAATCACTATAGCGATTTGCGGAAGACACTACAAATCGCTATAGTGAGATCCAAAAACACTATAAATCGCTATAGCGATTTGCGGAAGACACTACAAATCGCTATAGTGAGATCCAAAAACATTATAAATAGCTATAGCGATTTATGGAAGACACTACAAATCGCTGTTGAAAAGCTGGATAACATTATAAATCATTGTGGGGCTTGTTGGAGACCCGAAAATACTACAAATTGCTGTAAGAAAGCTCGATAACACTACAAATTGCTGTTGGAAGGCCCCAAAAAAATTTGCGGAAGACACTACAAATCGATTTGCGGAAGACACTCCAAAAAACACTATAAATCGATTTGCGGAAGACACTACAAATCGCTCGTTGGAGACCCGATAACACTACAAATTGTTGTATGAAAGCCCGATAACCTGGGATCCGCGCCGGGGGAGAGCCCCCGGACCCCCCTCCTGTAAGGGCAAAAACTCTAAATCAGGCTCCACAACGAATCAAGTTGAATGATGCTACCCACGCTGGGAGGAGCCCTCAAACCCCCCTTCTGTAATGGTAAAAACTCTGAATCAGACTCCACAACTCTTCAAGTTGAACGATGCTACAGTCAGTGTACAGGTCAATCGGTGTTTGATGGAGCAATGTAGGATCGTCTGTTGGATGTGCACAAAAGTAGAGAGAGAAGGGAGAGAGAGTGAGAGGGTTGATGTTCATGGCCTTCTCCAGAGAGAACTCTTTGCCTCCCTTGATTTCTTCTCTAGAGAGAGAGAGGGTTTTACAGTGTTTTACGGAGAAAGAAGAAGAAGACTTTGAAGAGTCAACATCATCCTCGACTTTCTGGATGGAGGACATGTTTGTCCTTTTTTTGAACGGAGAAAGAAGAAGAAGACTTTGAAGAGTCAACATCATCCTCGACTTTCTGGATGGAGGACATGTTTGTCCTTTTTTTGAACTTTTTTTTTTGAATGAAGGGCATTTTTATCATTTTCTCAAACCATCACTTTATGAGAAGAATAGCAAGAAAGGATACTTAAGTCTTTGCAACAACACCAGAGTCAGATGCAAAGTTATGTCAACATACACGGGAATACGAGCCCCATGTGCTTGTATACGTGGTGCTCATTTAAAGCCCCGAACACAGACGTGGGATTAAGTGAATCATCAAGGGGGAACATACACCACCCTAAATATGATAATTATTTTATATTTTACAATAAGCTTGGGTGACAAAGCCAAGAAGAGGTAGCAGTTTTGAGTTTCATGGTGTGCACATCTATTTTGTGGATGAAGTATTAATAATAAATTAAAAAACATAAGAAATGGTATGTTAGTTATTTGTATGGTGTTGAGTATTCACCAAGCAAAAAACAAGAAAGAAGTGTATGTTAAGATGGGTATCTAAAGTTATAAAAATAAATAAATAAGAAGAAAATATTGAGTATGATACCAATAAAAGAAAAATTATCCCCCTCCTACTATGAAGAATCAACGCAGTCACAAAAAAAATCTCCAATAAAAGAAATTCCACTAAAGAAGATAAATGGACAAGGTAATATGTGGCGATATAATAAGAATACTTGGCAACATTCTTATGAATCACATTCAAGCATAAGATTATAAAACAAATCATTACATGTTTCATCCAATAATTGATGATTACACATGGACACAAACATAGACGTGGCCACAGACAAAAGAAACACAAACATGCACAAAGAAACACAAGAAATGAAAACTAGCACTTCTAATGAAGTATGGTTGCAAAAACATTAGGGTTATTAGGGTAGTAGCGAAGTCGTATTATGATCACGCACACTGGTACTACCAGATCATTTTCAAAGATGGTATTGAATCCCTGACTCTACACCTTTAACACTAGGTGTTCTCACTACAAGATAACATCTCTAAACTCTTGATAGTCATCATAGTAAACTGAAATAGTTGTCTCTGAGACAATTACCTTTTCAGGACTTAGTCGATAAGGAGGAGGTGCATTAGGAAAAAATGCATTTCCTAAAGCATATATAATAATAAATTCATTGTCGCAATTTATTCCTATCTTGTAGGTTATTCCAATAGAAGTAGTTTTTCTTTGTCACTCATTCATTCTCTTTCTCTCTCTCTCTCTCTCTCTAGCAACTTGGGTAGATAAGGAGGACATGTTATTTAAAGCCAAGAGTAATTTTGTTATAGTCCCACATTTTAGTTGAAATTCATGACCACCTTTCTGTTTTTTTTAAGTACATTAAGAGGACCTTTTCTTTCTTCATTTTCCAATTTCTATTTTGTTCTGAGATGGATACGTAAGTAGGTAGTGGGTTTTCTTCAAGAGGACTAAGATTCTGTGATTCACACACCTACCGAATTTGGAAGAAATCTCTTAAATATATTTCACCACCTGGTGTTGGCCCATGCCCAAAGTAACTGACTCCTTTAAAACCATTTACATCTCAAGGTAAGTCTATCCAGAAAAAAGTGTAGTTTTTAAAAGGTTATTTTGGATAGTCGACAACTCAAGGTTATCAGATCCCATGCATTTGAAATAAGTGAGCCCAACTCATCTCAAATGCATGGGCCCCACTTTAGAGGCACAATGGCCACCTCCCACAAAAGTAGGCCAACAGTTATTACCTCTAAATATGATATTTATTTTATTTTTTACAATAAGTTTGGGTGACAAATTAGTTTTTAAAAAACAACCTATATTTTAAGTCAAAAGCCAAAAAGAGGTGACAATTTTGAGTTTCAAGGTGTGCACATCTATGTTGTGGATAAAGCATTAATAAGCAAATAAAAGAAAATAAGAAATGATATGCTAAGAAATTGTGATATACACATCATATAATATGTGGTGTTGAGTATTCGTCAAGCAGAAAACAAGAAGAAGAAAGAAGTGCATGTTAATATGGGTATATAAAGTTATAAAAAGAAGATAAATAATAAATAAATATATAAAAAATTATTGATCGTGATACTAATAAAAGAAAAATTAGAATCTCACTCCTACTGTGAAGAATCAGCCAGTCACAAAAATAAATCTCCAATAACAAGAGATTCCACTAAAGAGGATGATTGGACAAGGTGATATTTGACGATATAGAAAGAATACTTGACAACATTCATATGAATCACATTAAAGCATAAGATTAGAAAACAAATCACTACATGTTTCATCTAACAATTGACAATGACACGTGGACACAAACATAGTCATAGCCACAAGCAAAAACATAGACACAAAAGAAACACAAACATGCACGAAAAAACACAAGAAATAAAAAACTAGCACTTCTAATGAAGTATAACTTCAAAAACATTTGGGTCATTTGGTTATTAGCGGTGTTGTGTTATGATCATGCACATTTGTACTACCAAATCGTTTTGAAAAATGGTATTGAATCCCCGACTCCACAGTTTTAACTCATGACAATCTCACTCCAAGACAACATCTCTAAACTCCCGAGAGTCATCATAGTAAACTAAAATGGTTGTCTTCGAGATAATTACCTCTTGAGGATTTCCTCGATAAGGAGGAGGTTTCTTAGGAAATATTTTCTAATGCATATGTAATAGTAAATTCGTTGTCAGAATCTACTTTTACCATGTAGGTTATTCCAATAGAAGTAGTTCTTTTGTCACCCTCTCTCTCTCTCTCTTACTACTCCAGCAACTTGGGTGGATGAAGCAAAGAAAGATATTATTTAAAACCAAGGGTAATTTATTTATAGTTTCAGATTTTAATTGAAATTCAAGACCACCCTTTTGAATTTTTTGGTGTTTTTTTTGTTTTTTTAAAGAAGTATATTCATGGGGCATTTTCTTTCTTCATTTTCAAATTTATATTTTGTGTTTTTTTTTCAACAAGTTTATTTTTTGTGAAAATAAATTTTAATTCATTTTTGCTCTTTCCTATTTTTGGATTCTGTATCAAATGCCCTAAATAAATTTTTGTCTTTCCTATTTCTGGATTCAGCATGCAATCTTTTTTATTTTTGGACTTTGCTCTATCATCTCACATTGATTTTTTTATGTGATTTGAGAGATACACACTATATAAAGGAAGATTGGCTTTGATACTGCTGTAAGCCATAAACATGCACAAAGAAACAAATCACTACATGTTTTATCCAACAATTGACAATGACACATAGACATAAACATAGATGTGGCCATAAACATACAAGTAGATATAAAAGAAACACAAACATGCATGAAGAAACATAGGAAACAAAAAACCAGTACTTCTAATGAAGTAAGGTTGCAAAAACATTAGGGTTAGTGTAGTAGTAGCAATGTCGTGCTATGATCATGCACATTGATTCTACTAGATCGTTTTAAAAAATGGTATTGAATCCTCGACTCCACACTTTTAGCTCCTATCATTTTCACTGTAAGACATCTTTAAATTCCTGATACTCACCATAGTAAACTAAAATAGTTGTCTTCGAGACAATTAAGTCGTGAGGATTTTCTCGATAAGGAGGAGGTGTATTAGGAAAAAATGCATTTTATAATGCAAATGTAATAGTAAATTCATTGTGATAATTTGGTTCTACCATGTAGGTTCTTCTAATAGAAGTAGTTCTTCTATTGTCACACATTTTCTCTTTGTCTTTTTCTCTCTCTACCCCTACAACTTGGGTGGATGAGGAGGAACATGTTATTTAAAATAAGGGTAATTTTCTTATAGTCCCATATTTTACTTAAAATTTAAGACCATCTTTATGAAATTTCTGGTATTATTTATTTATTTTTTTAGATGCACATTCACGCGACCTTTCTTTCTTCGTTTTCCAATTTCTATTTTGTTCTTCTATCCTTTTTTTCACAACAAGTTTCTTTTTGGTGAAAATAATTTTTAATTAATTTCTACTCTTTCCTATTTCTCGATTATGCATCAAATGTCCTAAATAAATTTCTGTTGTCTTTCATGTTTTTAGATTCAGCATGATACCTTTCTTATTTTTGGATTATGCTTTACAATCCTGCATTATTTTTTCATGTGGTATGAGAGATAAACATTATATAAAGGAATATTGGCTCTGATACCACTGTAAACCTAGCTTCAGTAGATGCAGTAGTGTATAGTAAATAGAGGGAGATAGATAGGTAGGTAGGCGATTTCTTCAAGAGGGCTAAGATTGTGTTTCAAACACTTACCGAATTTGGTAGAAATATTAGGCTAAACATATTTCACCTCCTAGTGTTGCCCCATGCCCATTATAAATGACTCCCTTAAAATCATGCATGGCTCAAGATAGGTCTATCCTATTAAAAAATATAGTTTTTAAAATATTGTTATTTTATATAGTCGATAACTCAAGGTTATTAGATTTCATCCATCTGAAATGAATGAGCCCAACTCATCTCAAATGCATAAGCCCCACATAAGAGGAACAATGGTTATGTCCCACAAAAGTAGGCCAGCAGTTATTAACTCCAAATATGATATTTACTTTATTTTTTACAATAAGTTTGAGTGATAAATTATTTGTTAGACAACAACCTAGATTTTAGGTCCAAAGCCAAGAACAACTGGCAGTTTTGAATTTTATAGTGTGTTTATCTATGTTATGGATAAAGCATTAATAAGCAATTAGAAGAAAATAAGAAATTATATGCTAAGAATTTATGATATACACATCATATAATATATGGTACTGAGTATTTGTCAAGTAGAAAACAAGAAAAAAGAAGTGAATGTTAAGATGGGTATCTAAAGTTATAAAAAATGAAGATAAAAAAACAAATATTGACTGCGATACCAATAAAAGAAAATTTAGAATCCCCTCCTACTATGACGAATCAATCCAGCCACAAAAACAAATCCCAAATAACAAGAGTCTCTGCTAAAGAGGATGACTGGATAAGGTGATATTTGACAATATATAAAAAATATTTGGCAATATTCATGTAAATCACATTAAAGCATAAGATTAGAAAACAAATCACTACATATTCCATCCAACAATTGACGATGTCACATGGACATAAACATAGACGTGGCCATAAACATACACACAGACACAAAAGAAACACAAACATGCACGAAGAAACATAAAAAATAAAAAACTAACACTTCTAACGAAGTAGGGTTGCAAAAACATTAAGGTTATTGGGGTAGTAGTGGTGTCATGTTATGATCACGCACATTGTCATTACCAGCTCATTTTAAAAAATGGTATTGAATCTTTAGTTTTGCACCTTTAACTCCTAACATTTTCACTGCAAGACATCTCTAAACTCTCGATAGTCATCATAGTAAACTGAAATGGCTGTCTGCGAGACAATTATGTCATGACGCTTTTCTCAATAAGGATGTGGTGCATTGGTAAAAAATGTATTTTCTAACATATATGTAATAGTAAATACATTCTCACAATTTGGTTATACCATGTAGGTTATTCTAATAGAAGTAGTTCTTCTATTGTCACTCATTCTCTCTCTTTCTCTCTATCTACTCTTGCAAAATACATTTCCTAATACATATGTAATAATAAATTCATCTCAATATCTCTCTTTCTACTCCTGCAACTTAGGTGGATTAGAAGAAAGCACATGTTATTTAAAACCAAGGGTAATTTTTTTATACTCCTATATTTTACTTAAAATTCAAGAGCACTTCGATGAATTCTAACTTTTATTTCATCGAATTCGGGTTTGAATTGCCTTTGGAACACCCTCGGCAAGCTTCGAGGCACTCGAGTAAATTCAGAGTCTTGTAGGGGTATTTTTGACCTCGAGGAACATAGTCATCCCAACTTGGGTCGACCAGTTAGGTAAAATGCGTGAGACCCATATTGGTCTCATGCACTTTGACTAGGCTTTAACCAAGGTAGGTTTCTGAATTAATTTTATAGAGTGAGGTGATTTGAAAAGTAGAAAAAATGGTTTTAAAGATGATAGAAGCATTCAAAACCACCTCATATTGGTCCAATGCATATAGAGTTGGGTCTGCATACATTGTCAGCCCCTAAACTTGTGCAGTGGGCTCATTATGAGCCCACCTATTTTTTGTATGTGACTAAATCCATTTATAAGAAAATTGTTAAAACATAGTTAGGTGAGATCTACCCAAAAATATTCCTAGAGTAATACATAAATAATTAATATTGTAATTTATAGGCCAAAAGATATAAGACTGCAATAAGTGGGCAATGGTTTCTGATGAAGCGTAAAGACTCCCTAGGATCGCATTAAGGTGCGTAGAAGTTGAGGGAGAGAGAACAGAGAGGGATATATATACTGGAACACGCAGGGGGGATACTTCTCTCTTTCCTTTTCTGTGTATTCTATTGAACGAGAGTCATTCATTAATAAAAGAGAATTGTTGAAACTACTCCTCTCCTGGGTAGCCGTTGCCCATTAAAAAAAATGGGATACTACCAAATTTCCCTCCTTAGAGGAAGCAATAAGTGTTTTACACTTTTTGCATGTCTATCTATATGAGGCATATTTGAATATGCCTCATTTGGATAGGCCCATTACTGAGTCGTTCATGCATTGGAGAGAGAATGGGCCCGCCTCTCTCCTCAACACATGAATCCATGCGTGAGCACAACCATCTATGGTCATCTATGACCAACATCTCCCACTTGGCTATGTGAATAGCATCACAATATAGGATTTTACCTCTCACTATTAGAGTATTTCACTTGAATCGAGGTTCCTAGGATGAGTTATTTTCATTGTTACTCATCTAGTTATATGTCTTATTAAACATATCTTAATCTCATATAGGATACATATTTTGAGAATATCTCCTCTGTATGCCTTTTGTTAAGGGATCAACAATCATATCAGACGTAGGTAAGTAAATGATTGTAATTTCATTCTTTTCAATCATGTCATGAATATAATAATATTTTATCATTATATATTTACTTTTAGAACTATCCCCTTCACTCTTCATAAGAGAGATGACAACCTAATTATCATAATAAAGTTGTATTGGCCCGTTGGTTATGTCCTACTTTAAATCATTAATGAAACAGTATATCCAAATGGCAAATATAGCAATAGCATTGCAGACAATATGCTTTGTTCCTTAAGTATGCTGAGCTACGCAACCTTGTTTCTTGCATGACCAAGAAATTGTTCCTCCAAGGAGAAAAACATATTCAGAAGTGGATTTACTATCGTGCCAGCAAAGTCAGCATCAAAATATCTAGTCAGTTCTAAGGCACTATCTTGAAAACACAATTTCAAGTTTATAGTGTCTTTTAAATATAGAAATATTTTTTCACTGCTTGCCAGCGAGACCAACTAGGATTACTATGGTAGCGACTAACGAGACCAATGACAAAAATGATGTCGAGCCTAGTGCATAGCATAACATATATCAAGCTTCTAATAGTTTGTGTATAAAGGACATTCAATCTTTCTTGTCCTTTACCTAGACTATCATTCTTACTTAATTTGACATCTTTTACCACTGGTGTTCTAACAAGCTTGCAATCACTCATTCTAAATTTCTTGCGTATATGATTAATATACCTTTCTTGACTCAAACTCAAAAGTTTAGAATTTTTGTTTCGTGTGATTTTAATTCTAAGAACATAAAGCGATTCTCCATGTCTTTCATTTTGAATTCAAAATTTAACCATGACTTGGTTTTGACAATCATATCATTATCGTTTACAGTCAAAAGAATGCCATCCACATATAAAGAGAGAATAGAGAATTTGCTCTCACTTTTTCAAACATAAATACAATGGTCAAATCTATTTGCTACAAATCTCAATGAAGTAATTGCCTTATAACACTTTAAGTACCACTGGTATGGTGATTGCTTGAGTCTGTATAGAAATTTTTTCAACCTATATACTTTATCTTCTTGGCCTTTAACAACATAGCCTTCAGGTTGTTCCATAAAAATACTTTTCCTAAGATCATCATCTAGAAATGCAGTTTTAACATTCATTTGATGTAGATCTAGATCGTAATGAGATGCAATAACGAGGATTATCCTTATTGAGGTAAATTTTATAACGGGTGAATATGTATCAACATAGTCTAACCCTTCTTTCTGAGAAAAACTTTTAGCTACCAATCTAGCTTTAAATTTATCAATACTACCATCAAATTTGATTTTTTTTTTAAATCCATTTGCATCCAATGGTTGTCCTTTTCTCAGGTAAATTAGTCAATTTTCATACTTGGTTTTTCTCAATTTCCTCGTCCATGGCTTTTACCAGTTTGTTGACTCAAGTGATTTTATTGTCTCATTATATGACATGTTATCTTCTATGTTATCAAAGTCTAAGGCATAACACAGTTTCTTCGACAAGTAGACATAATAGTCATCCTAGTATGACGAGAGAGCTCTATGCCTTTTGTGACCAATTTGAGTCTGATAAGAAGTAGAAGGAATACTAACAGTTGATGCATCGTTACCTAATTGTTCTTGTGAATCATCAGAGTCATAGTAGAAATCAAGTGGATCATATATATTTATTTAAAAAATACTTGGTTCCATATTTTGATCTTTCAAGAATACATCTCTACCTTTAATTAAACCCATATCAGGGTGGTAGAATCTATAACCTTTGGATACTTTATAATATCCAATAAATATACACCTTATAAATCTGCTATCAAGTTTATCTCTTAATCGCTCTACAACCTTTATATGAGCTATTGAACCCCATCTACGAAGGTGACTTAGGTTAAGTTTCCTTTCAATTCATAACTCATAAGGTGTAGAGACTATAGCCTTACATGGAACCCTATTTAGAACATATGTTGTTGTATGTATCGCTTCTTCCCAAAATACTTTGGGTAATAAAGCATTAGACAACATGCATCTAACCATGTCAAGAAGAGTCTTATTGTATCCTTCGGTCACACCATTTTGTTGAGGTGTTTTCAGAGTTATAGTTTGATGTTTGATCCTATTAGCCTTACAATATTCAGAATTTTTATTTGAAGTATATTTTTTCTCTCAATCAGACCATAAAACTTCAATCTTTCTACCAATTTGGGTTTCAACTTCTTGACGATATTCTTTAAATTTTTTTAATGCTTCATACTTATATGTTATAACATATATATAACTATATCTTGAATAATTTTCAATAAAAGACATAAACTATTGCATTTCTTTATGAGTTTGGGTCCTAAAGGGGCCACAAGTATCTGAATGAATGATTTCTAATAACTCAGATGCTCTAATTATATTATTTGAAATTAGTTTTTTTATAATTTTTTCATAAATACATGATTTATATATGTAAAAAGATGTTTTTTCAAAGTTAGGCATTAGATTTAATTCAACAAGTTTCTTCATTTTCTTTAAATTAATATGTCCTAGTCTTTTGTGCCATAAATTCATATCCACATTAAAGATATTATCAATATAAGCAAAAATATATGTAATTTTATTCATCTTAGAATCTAAAATTTTAAACAGTTCACGTTCTCTATCAAAAACTCCATCAAACAAAACCCGACCATGTTGGCTCATAGTGACATTTTAAGGTAAAAACCTAACTTTAAACCCCTTATTGACCAGTGTTGAAATAGACACTAGGTTTCATCTCATGAACAATACAAACAATACATTTGACAATAGAACAATGTTTCTTAGGATTTCAATACAGTAAGTCCCAACACCTATAATATCAGAGTAGGTGTTGTTCTCTATGTACGCTCAATGTTCTTTAGGTTTATACTCGACCATGTCCACCATTCCTTCCTTTTTCATGACTATATGTTGTGTCGCTCTATAATCCACTCATTATCCAGAAAGTGCATGGTCTACATATGAACATTCTGATATCATGAAAATTATATCACGTCTCTCCTTTTGCTTGTCATTTTTGTTGTTCCTGTTGTTGTTGTTCGGGCGACTCCAGCAATCATTCTTTAAGTGCCTAAGTTTTTTACACTTGAAACACTTTACTTGGGAGGTGGTTGCCTGTGGCTTGCAGAATGTTTGACCCTTTTTCTTATCAAATTTGCCATTATTTTTGAAGAACTTTCTTTTGAAATATGGGTGCCTGGAATGACTATGGCTACTGCTATGAGCATCTTTAGCGAAATGTAATTCACTCTTCTTGTCTTGTTGCATATGTTGTTCCTTAATTTTCAACTGAGCTGGCAGCTCTTCCAATGTCAGGTTTTTAGAGTTCAACCTAAGAGTTGTTTGGACAATCTTTCATGAAGATGGAAGGTTGTGTAGTAGATATCTGCATACGACCATCGATTATATTCTCAACTATGGCCAAGTCCTTTGCCATTACCAACAATTTATTCACGTGGTCAACTACATTGTCGACTCTAAGAGCAATTGAATGTGTGTTTATGAGGTAGTGTCATATTTGTTTGAGATAGCTTCAAATATTGATTTTGTAGTAGGGTAATCCTCGAACACTTGTTATCATTGCAAAATTTTACTTTTGCAAGTCAAACTGACATTTGAAAAAAAAATTAAAAATAACTCGCCTCCATTTTAAAATACAGGAAAATTCTGAGAAATGGGACTCGCCTGTCGGTACGAGGTTCAACCATTCCTAACACCATAACTAGGGGTAATCGAACCAAGGATCAATCATATACTTTGCTTTGCTCAACTGTCTAAATCGATGTTTTATTTCTAAATGCACAAAGAATTAGGCATATGCTATGACTTAAAAAAAATTTGATTGGAAACATGATGTATGCTTCAAAGATTGGAAAATACTTGGAAAAAGGACACTTTAAAAATCGTGAATCACATTGAGAAAGTATTTTGAAGAAAAGGAAAAATCGATTTTTGAAGAAATCCTTGTGTTTTGAGAAAATCAATTTTGAGGAAAATCCAAATGAGTCTGAGAAAGTTGATTTCTCTGAACTTGAACTCTGAAATTGGGAGATATTGAAACTTGGAAAATCATGAATTGAACTTAGAAAGTTTGAAAATTTCTTGGAAAACCAAGGGTTTTGAGAAAATCAATTCTGAGAACAACTTAGGTGACTTTGAGAAAATTGATTTTTCTGAGATTGGATTTTTTAATTGATCAAAAGAATGGGCGTGTGGCTCTGTGGAATCTTTTCATGATGTAATCTAACCTAGACAAATGAATGAATGCAATTTGCAAAAATATTTTCTGAAGAACTTGAAGAAAATCTTTGATAAAAGAATTTTTTTGCCTTATAGAACTTAGATGAAATAAATTCAGCATATATTCCTGACTATGACCACGAATATGTATTGAATATATTTCATTTAATTCTAAAAAGGAGAAATACTTAGAAAAGTTTGAAATATGCTATGATTTCTAAAGATAGCCTAAGAGTGTAAGCTGCTTGTGGCTTAAAAGAAGATGATAAATCTAAATATTTTTCATATTCTGACTATGTCCACAAATATGAACTCAATCAAATTTATTAACTCCTTAGAAGCGAGTGCACATGCCATTCGTGTAAACCATTATGAATTTGAATATGTATAAATCATAGGCTCAATGTCAAGAAAGAGAAAAAATAGTAAGCGGATCTCCTTCACCTCCTTGTTTTAGGTTGCAGACAATAGGGTTGCCTCTGCCCCTTGATGTTGGCAGGCACCACCCGAATGAAAGGGAGATTTCCTCTACCCTCAATGCCGGCAGGCACCACCGAGATGAAAGGGATCGTCTACCTTTAAAAAAAATGACCAACAAAGATAGGTAAAACTTTAGTTTGTTTCTTTTTTGTTTTTTTTTTATATTATGGTTCACAGAGGGGGTTTTGCCTCCTCTGCTCTGAGACCAGAAGCAAACCTCAATTTGAGGTCTGCCTACACCTTAGAAACCAGTGGCAGACACCGTCAACACTGACAACCAACTGACTAGTTTTATTTTTTCTTTTTGGCGAAAGGGTGGCCAGATTTCTGGCAACAATCTCAAACAGAAAAAAAAATACTAACCAAATAATCATTTTTCCCTATTTTGATTTCCAACGAGTTTGAACGATTGGCGACTCTGAGCGGCGTTTTGCAACTTCGAGCGACGACCGTTCAACAGAGGATACATACTACAGGTATGGCTCTGATACCGCTAATGAAGCGTAAAGACTCCCTAGGATTGCACTGAGGTGCATAGAAGTTGTGGGAGAGAGAACAGAGAGGGATATATATATATATATATATATATATATATATATATATATATATATATATATATATATATTGGAACACAACTGTCTTCAGGGGGATACTTCTCTCTTTTTCTATGTATTCTATTGAACGAGAGCCACTCTTTAATAAAGGAGAGGTGTTGGAACTGCTCCTCCCTAGGTAGTTGTTGCCCAGCAAAAAAATGAGATACTACCGACTTTCCCTCCTTAGAGGGAGCGGTAACTGTTTTATATTTTTTGCATGTTTATTTAGATGAGGCATATTTGAATATGCCTCATTTGGATAGGACCATTACTGGGTGATTCATGCGTTGGAGAGAGAGTGGGCCCACCTCTCTCCTCAATACATGAATCCATGCGTGAACATGGCCATCCATGGTCATGTGTGACCAACAGTTTCTTCAACAACATGCTACTAAGGCAACCAAAAACAAAGAATTGGCCAAATGAACAGTAGTTATCATTAGGATTAGGATCCTTAGAAGTGTCTTTAACAGTAGTGATCATTAGGATTAGGGCTCTTAGAAGTGTCTCCAACACCAACCTGGGCATGATTCATAGCCAACTTTAGTACATGTATGTCAAAACAATGAAGAAAAGAATATGAACAAACTTATATTTCAGTTCATTTTTGTTTTTAAATAATTGGCATCATGCCCAGGTTGGTTTTGGAGACACTTCGAAGGGTCCTAATTCTAATGATCACTACTGTTGAAGACACTTAAACACCAGTTAATAATAACATAATCAACAACATGAAGGCAACCAAAACAGAGGTTGCACCGGTCGCTAGGACTGCAGATTGCTGGTCACTAGTGCACCAAATCTGGAAGACCATGGCAAGCGAATAGGATCATGTTAACAATTAAGTGTGCAGCATCAATTGCTTAATTCGTTTGCCTTTCTTTATTATGATACATGTTATATTTGTAGGCTTTAGCATGCTTTTTAGCATATGTAAGCCATTTTTGGGTTATATATTGCATTGTCCAATCAAAAGGTTTGACATTGTAGCATAAAAAACATTCTTATGCTTCTCATAAACAGTATTATTGCCTCATAGGTCCATACTCTTGTTTTACCTCCTGATGATCAAGGATTCCTAAAGCCTGGTTATTTTCCTAAATAAATTATAAGTTTGTTGCTTAATTTTTTCCATTATTTGGTCATTTGCTAATGTTTCAAGCAATAAAACAATAACAAGAAATCATCTATTCTTTATTTTATCTTTCACAAAGTTGTTACTTGTTTCTGCTTTTGATTCATCATGTCAAACATTTTGCATATTTTTTATACCATCCATCAGTGGAAGAGCGCAATCACAAGCATGTGCGCACATGTGCTTCTGCATGCATGCGTTTGTGTGTTTGTGCTTGTATGTGCATGTGACCTGAAGTTCTCTCTTTGAGGCCTTTATTTTCTGATTGCCGTTCATTTATTAGTTAGTTGTGTAAAGATTTCCACGTGTGCTTATAAAATTTACATTTCTTGGTGAAGCCTGAGGGTGGAAACGGATTCCATCATTTGAAATAGGATGGATTCCATTATACATTCAATCCTAACCATTCTGCAGAACCATTAGCCATTGATTGGATGGCTATAATTGAATGCATGATGGAACCCATCCTATTTCAAATGACTGAATCCGTGTTCCCGGAGGGTTCCCTTGACAGTGTTAACTATCAAGGTAAGTGCCCTTGATGAAGGTCATTTCAAGATGAATGGCATCCAGACCACCACCATGGTTGAGATGTCAATCTCTTAGATGGGCCCTACCCTTATTTCCAAAGTCGTCCTTGTTTTTGGATGAACATGGGAAGGGTTTCAACCTAATTTTAAATATATTGTGAACTCATCAGTCATCATGTTATCATCCGCAAGTTTTTACAGTTATATGTTTATTTTACTTGCTTTACATCATTTTTTTATATTATTTTAAATGTATCAAATTTTGTTCTGACAGGGGAATGGAGACGCAGAAGAGAGTGATCCAAAGGGGGCAGACTATGCCAACACCCCCAACAAAAATAGAAAACAATAAACAAAGGACCATTGTTAGTTTCATGACTAACAATTGTCATTGAAACCATTAAAAAAAATCTCCACACCCAAACATCAGAAAAACAAAAGAAAATAGCAGAAAAAACCCTAATGATATCCAAAAAATTCTGGAATTTGTGTTGTCCATCAAAATCCACCAGAAAACCCACCATTATAGCAACCATTATAATATAGTATATATATATAGAGAGAGAGAGAGAGAAAAGAGAGATTAACATACTGTTCCTTTTCACACCAACAACGGCTTGCAGAGAGAGCTTCTGGTCGCTTGCCCCAGTTAGCTAGGGCGTCTCCTGTCTAAGCAAGAAAATAATACCTAGAGCCAAAAAAACGATGACAGTTTCCAAAGGATAGAGAAGTCCTTGGCGCCAAGACGTTTTGCCAAATAGGAAACCTGATAGCTGTGACGGCTTAGGCCGTCAATGTTATATAACTTCTTGTGCACTTCATAAAATCAGTGACGACCCAAACCATTACCATTAGGTATTTTTTGTGATGGCCTTGTGGGGTTGCCACTAGTTACCATTTTTGACGTAGTGAAAACATGACTCATTCGGGTAGTCAGGTTCCTCCTGAAGAAGAGATCATTTCTGATGATCGTATGTCAACTGTCGTGCGCAATGTTGCCAAGTTGATGGGGACCATGACCAACATAAAAAAGTTGGTTAATGTGACTAACGCTACTTTTGTGATGCTTGATCATGAGATCAAAACTGCAGTAGGAGTGAAGGACTCTTTAAAAAATCTTGCCACTAGATTTGGAGATCCGGTGGATGATCTTGCCACTAAGTTTGATGATCTACTAGAATAGTTCAACACCATAGCTATATAATTGGATGTTATTCGGTGGAAGAATGATCAGTTGGAGCAACTATTGAATATTGTCCTAGCTGGTGGAGCAGCGGTGCATGTAGATAGGTCGCGTATCAAGTTGCCCAAGTTCGCAAAGTATAGGGGCACTCGTAGCTCGAGAGATATCAAGAACTTTATTTACCAGATGGAGCAGTACCTCGATGTTGCTAGAGTTGAGGAAGACGCTGACATATTATGTATTGTAACAATGTACTTTTTGGATGAAGCGATCATATGGTAGAAATGCTACCTAGTGGATGTTTGACGAGGGCTTGTCATGGTAGACTCATGGGAGGATCTCAAAAGAGAGCTACACGACTTCTTTTTGCCTAAAATATGAGAAAAGATTGGCTCGCAACAGGTTGCTATCATTGAAGCAGACATGGTTAGTTTGTGATTATGTCAAGGTGTTCACTTTGATGATGTTACAAACGTTATTTAGTGACGAAAATAATCCGTCATAAAGTTGTGACGGATTAGCGAGAGAAAACTATCCATCCCTAAAATTGAAATTAGTTGCAGAATTAGCGACGAAAAAATTCTATCTCGAAATTCATCGCTAATTAGCGACAGATTAGTGATGAAAAAATTATGTCTCAAACTCTGTCGCAACTTCGCGATGGATGAGGGACAATATTTTTTCGTCGCTACTTCATTGTAAATTTATGATGGCGTTTGCGACCGAATTTTTCCATCGCTAATTTGTTGCTAAATTTCTCATAAAACCTTAATGTGAGCCCCTTTTTTTCCCCTTTCTGTTTCATCCTGTCGTCGGTCGCCCACCGACCGTCGTCGCTCGCCCACCGATCGTCGCTCGCCGCCCACCAGGCGTCGCTCGCCGTCCTCTCCTTCACCTCCTCCTTCTTCCCTCACTCCATCTCTCTCACCGCCGTGTGCCATCGTCGACGACCCCCAAGCACTCTCCCTCTCGTCGCCTTTCTCGACCCACCGTCGTCGGCGAGCACCACCGCCAGGCAACAACGCCACCACTATTGCTTCCCGCTCCTTCGTCCTCTTCTTTTGTTTACCAGGATCGACACAGGAAACCCTGTCGGCTGCCTCCTTGTCTCTCTCGTGTGCTCTCACCGGCAACCCTTGTCGGGTAACCCGCGATGCCAATTGCCTCCGCAGGTAACCTCTTTCCCCTTTGTGTGTCTTCTTCTTCTTGTCCTCCTTTTTCTTTCCTGTCAACTGGCAGTGGTTAAAGCCCTATCTATCTATCTTTTTCGACAACCATGGTCATTCGACAAGGGCTAAAGCCCCTGCCAGTATTCTATCAGTTCGGCAACCATGGCAGTTCGGCAGGGGCTAAAGAGGGGCCAGTATTCCCTGTCTCTCTGTTGCGAGATGTAATTAGACATTGAGGGCATGGGTGATGCAAATTGTTATTCCACTTCAGGCATAGATTGAAAGGGTGAACAACCACAAAACTCATTTAGCATGACCCTTTAACTCTCACTGCAATGCTTGCTGTTGTAAAAAAGCTTGATGAGCTCGATAAGCATAACACAACATTTCAAGATAGATAGTATGGAAATGACCATAACAATAACAACTAAAGAGATAACCAAAGAAATGACAATGAGCATAATGTTGGCCATGGGAACTAGTAGAATCAGAGTCAACAAGATGGCTAGAATAATAACAATATTCAAAGCATGAATAACTTTCAAGGGATGAACTACCATCATTGTGACTGTTATATCTGTTATGGTGATCACTGGGCCCAAGTGTATCCCAATAAGTATTGCAGTCAAGAGAATGGAGATAATTGCATACCTTGAGTTGTGAATGCCGTTCAGGATGGAGAAGTTCATCAACCTACAGAGGCATCAACTATTGGGGCAATGTAGATAATGAATGTAGTAAAGAAGACAACAACTACCGTGGAACCACTTGTATGCAAAGAACTTATGTAATTGAAACTTCTACTCAATAGAAGACTCACCAAGGGCATTGGTAGACACATGTACTATATATAACTTCATCTCTCTCAAAAAAGCAGAATATTTGGGGTTATAGTAAGAGAAGAAGGAATGTGGTCAAATCTAAAGCAAGAGCCATCTACGGTGTTGTCCATAATGCGCCAAGGAGAATCCATAACTGGTTAGGAAGGACCAGATTTTCAGTAGCACTGATGGATGATTTCAAAGTCATCCTTGAGATGAAATTTTTTAGAAGTAACAAGGTTGTGTTGATACCTCACCTAAACATTGTTAGCTTTGAGGTTGAGAATCGCCCCTACATGATAGCCACACTGCTTATAGAAAAGCCTCATAATCACTTTATGTTTGTGCTCTAACTAAAGAGAGTCATAAAAGGTGGTGATAAGACTTTTCTCATCACAATCCGAGCAATGGAAAAAGTAGGTGAAGTTGTTGATGTCCCAATGGCCCTAGTGCTCATATTGAAAGAGTTAATTGATGTTATGCCTACTGAAGAAGCTACCTTTGAGGCGTGAGGTAGACCATCAGATCGAGTTATTATCGAGTACATGATCACTCGTAATAGCTTCATACCATATGGCAATTTCTAAGCTACAAGAATTGCACATGCAATTGGATGACATGCTCAAAGCAAGGATCATGCAACTGTTCAATGCTCTCTTTAGAGCACCCATGTTATTTCAAGCAAAACATGATCAGTCAAAGCATTTGTGTGTCAATTATAGAGTATTGAATAAATTGACAATGAAAAACAAATATATGCTTCTAGACTTGTTTGATCACCTCAAAAAGCCTAAGGTTTTCTCTAAGTTGGACCTGAGATCAAGTTATTGGCAAGTAAGAGTAGTTGAAGGAGACGAAGCCAAGACCACTTGTATGACGTGTTATGGGGCATTCAAATTTCTTATTATGTCATTCGGTCTGATAAACACACTTGCAACCTTCTCAACTTTGATGAACAAGATATTCTATCCACACCTTGACAACTTTGTCATGGTTTACTTGGACGACATAGTGGTGTACAACGACTCTATGGAGGAGCATATTTAACACCTTCATATTATATTTCAGACTCTAAAGGATAACAGGTTGTATGTCAAACGGAAAAAGTGCTTATTTGGTCACGGGGGAGTTCACTTTCTTGGCCATGTTGTGAGAGGAGACAGATTGAAAATGGATCACAAGAAGGTCAAATTTATTCAACAGTGAGAGTCACATACTAAGGTCCCTGAATTATGTTATTTCTTGGGACTTGCCAACTATTATCGGTGAATCATAAAAGGGTATTCTCAGATGGTTCTCCCACTCACTGATCTGATAAAGAAAGACAGGTCATAGCTATGGTTTGTTGCATGCTAAGAAGCTTTTGAGAAGTTGAAGCGTGCCCTAACAAAAGAACATGTATTAAGGTTACTAGATTGTCAATAATCATTAATAGTACAGATTGACGCATCTGACTTCGTGATTGGAGGGGTGTTGATTCAAAAAGGACATCTCATTACATTTGAGAGTTACAAACTAAATAACGTTGAGCGATGATACACTATGCACGTACGTGAAAAGTTAGTAGTCGTGCATTGTCTTCGCACATGGAGGCACTATCTTTTGGGGTTGCAATTTGTTTTATGCACTGACAACATGGTGATGAGCTGCTTTCAGACTCAAAAGAAGTTGAGTCCAAGACAAGCCCGCTGGCAAGATCTTTTTGGCAGAATTTGATATGGTCCTATAATACAATCTAGGCAGGATCAATGTTGTTGTTGATGCCTTGAATTAAAATATAACACCTCAAATTTTAAGTCCCAAAAATCATGATTTTTTTATATATATGCTTTTAAATTTTTTTATGAAATTGCAATAGAAAATCAATAGGAGTAAAACTTGGCGTGTTACTTTTCCTTTACATTCACCCAAGCATTTAAACTTAAAATTTTAGACATCCATAAATGAAATAAACATTCTCACATGTCCATCATTAATAATAAAAATTATCAAATTATATATTAGAGTCCTGAGCAACTAATATGCTCTTATTCCAGAACTTCAAAGGTTTGAGAAAGGTATGATTTGGTCACCGTGGCAACCTTTTGTTATCGCATGTGAGCTCAAACACTTCCTGAAAAATGTTATAAATTTATAGGGTCAGACAAAACATGTCTGAGTAGGCTAGAGTTATACTAAACATGTAATCTAGAATTTATAAGCGGGAATCTCTTCAGACTTTCATTCATGTGCCAATTCAAATATGATAAGGTGAAACAAGTATAGCAAATATCTCAAGTAAACATAAAATTACCAAAAGTTATCATTTATTCATCAATCATTTAACTTAATCAAGTAAAAATGCATGAACAGTTAAAAATGTATAAACTTACCAATGCAGAAGTCCTTCATATGCATGCATCGATTATTATCTTCAATTAACTTTTTTTTCTTATATGATGCATGAGATGCTTATTCAATGCACAAACATTTATGTTTCACTTCTTAGCCTTGTGGGTACGAACACAGGCATGTACCTGGTGAAGGATCATGACACAAGTGTAATCTCATGCAATTCCATACTTAGTCAATTTGACATTTCTAAAAAATGTGTTCAAGTGTAGGGGAAAATTGATGAACCTCTAATATTAGGAATGTATTAATTGAGTCTAGGCTTGGCCTAGATCCCATCGACAAGGTCGATATGAGCCAACAAAAATGTACTAAAGAGTTTTATTTTCAACCTTTAAATTCAAGCAAATTTTGATCAAAATTTGGGTTAAAATTGAGCGAATTTCAGAAGAAAAATTCAAAGTATATGTCGTTGGATGCGCCTCAGAATCTCAAGTCCAACGATATTTTACTTTTCCCAATTCGAGCTACGGTTGGCCCGAAAATCATTTTTTTAAAAAGGGACCACCTCGACGGGCCGGGTTCGGATTTGGATCGGACTGGATCTAAATCCATGTGATCCACATTAATATGGATCTGGACTCAGTCCAAGACCTATATTAATTAGGATTTGAACCAGTTTAGGATCCAAATGAATTTTAGGTATATATTTGGATCTCAGATCTGGATCCAGATCCAAAATCTAGATCTGATTATAATATAGCTTTAAATTTAAATTTCATGTTAAAATAAAGTAAATTTTAAAGTTAAAAAGACTCCTAGAGGGATAAGGCACCCTCGGGAAGCTTTTGGATAATTATTTATTAATAAATGTTTAATAAATAATTAAAATAATATTAAATATAAATTAATTCTGAATTTTGAAACTTACCAAATGTTGCGTTTCTAGAAGAATCTACCTTGACCCTAAAATAAGGAGAGAAAAAGGTAAGCTATAGTAAAAGAAGGTAAGAAAATTTTTAAAGCTTGAAAAAGTTACCAAAAAGGGGCGAGTTAGAGAAAAAGTAGGAAAAGTAGCAAAGGTGGGGAGAGAGTGGAGACTCTATCTCCAGCTCCCAAATAAGAAACCCTAGAGAGGTGTCACCTCTAGGGCTTCTTATTATTTAAAGTAAGCAAAAAAAAATAAGGGGGGTGTGAACTAGAGAGAAGAAAAGAGAGAGAGAAAGAAAGGAAAAGAAGGAAAAGAGAAGGGAAGAAGAAGGGTGAAGCCATCGTCCTCTTTAAAGATTCAAAGCTCTTTCGATCTTTTTTTCAAGCTTAAAAAAGGTACGGGTTCATCTCTTTCGATTCGAATAGGAAGAAAGAGCTTAAATATGATTTAAGCGATATTCTATAAAAAAGATCATGAATCTTGCCCGGTTTTCCATATTTAAAATAGGAAAAAATGACATATACATGATGATCTAGTTGTATTTTGGATTTGGAATGCAATATCCATATAATAACGTGCTTTGTTTCATATTTATATGCATATGTGCACATATATGTATATACAAAAATACATATATATGTGTGACAAAGCTTGTGGTTATATATATATATATATATATATACTTGGATAGATCTGGACAGGTCTGACCCCTTTCAATCCTAGACAGATGGGACAGACAGAATATTCAGAATGGATCTTGACCAGTGCACCTATTGTCCAATTTGGACATATCTGTCCAATGCAATGATGAACAGACCTGGACAGGTCTGCAACGAGGTGCTATGATTTGGTTCTAGCCTTTTAAGAAAAAAGGTTTTATGTTATGCTTTTACCAGGCCTAGTCGAGCTCTAGGTTCGGCTAGGTATATGTGTGTGACTGGACCCAGCCAACTGTGCTGGCTAGGTGAGTCTTAACACGGCACTGACCCAGCCGAACTGGGTTCGGTTGGGCCAGGTACCTGCAAACAGAAAATAAAAAGTATGTATAGATTTTTTTGCAATATGGTAGATGCCTTTATATGACCCAAGATGACGGGTTCAGTCGGGCAGAGTCTGACCCAGACCCAGCCGATTGATTCAGTTGGGTGAGGTTTAGCAGGGCACAGACCCAGCCGATTGGGTCGGCTGGGCCAAGTGCCTGCAATTAGAAAGGGGGGGTTCTGATGCTTTTTTTTAGCTTCCAGCTGGATGGCAGAGCCCAGCCAACTACCAGTTTGGCAGATTGCTTGAAATATATATATATAAGGTATAATTTTTATATAATGTTGGACCCAGCCGATTCACTGGGTCGGCAGAGCAGTTGACCAAAACAGACCCAGTCGATTGGATCGGTTGGGCAAGGCCTGAGCCCCAACCGACCCGGTCGGCTGGGCCTAGTCTGGCCAGATGGTTTCAAAAAAAAAAGTTAAACCAACTTTATGGTTGGTAGGGGCTGACAATGCTCGTTTCCTGTGGTGGGATGTTGCAAGTTCAAACATTGGTGATAAGTTGAATATTACTGGTGGGGTCTATCCAACCCCAGTTGCCTGTCCATAACAACCAATAAAAGAATACTTTATGGACTAGGCTGACATGCCAATGCTCTGACTGGCTCAGTCGGCTGGACAGACTGGTCAATTGCTCAGTTTCAGCCGATTGAATAGGCTGGGCTGCACCATTTTCAAAATGAAAAACATATAATTACTCTATCCATAGGAAAAAAATTATATATATCGAGATACTTGTCCTTGTTTCAGATTTATGGATGTCAAGTATTTGACTAGATACATATGCTAGTTTTCGCATGTTAAGTATTCAAATTTCTCCCTATTATATGTTTAGCTTTTCGATGGGATAAATACTCAGACTATGCACTTAAATGTGCAGATTTAAGCATGTATACAATTCTAATTAATGTGTTACCATTATCGAGATTTATATATGTTACACATGCTTATGTTATAAAAGTTCATATTTGCATGTATGAGAGGCTCATGTTATTTTCAGACTGGCATATGTTAAAAGGTTTAGTTTCATGTAAGTAAATGTATAGACGTAGACATATATTATATGCAGTTTTGCGTGAACATACATGTGCAAATTTTTACATAATCTTTACTGAGTTGTTATGCATATGTCATGAGAACATTTAAATGTGTTACTATACCTACCAATGATGTCTCGTGTACGGGTAGCAACGGTTTGGACTTGGTAGGTACGAGTGTTGTACCTCCGAGCTTGCCAAAATGGTAAGGGCATGTCAGTTATGCATGCTTTTGACATTTAAAGTGTTGTCCATATACATATGCATGAAATGAAAATGTACACCTTGGAATTTGGATTTTTGTTATGACACTTACCTAATCACATAGATAATTTCATAATTAGCATGATAAGAATCATGAAAATGAAAGTTGTATTTTGTATCA
The DNA here is from genome assembly GCF_984573655.1 of Nuphar pumila. Lineage (NCBI taxonomy): Eukaryota > Viridiplantae > Streptophyta > Magnoliopsida > Nymphaeales > Nymphaeaceae > Nuphar > Nuphar pumila. The sequence continues at coordinate 45,981,426 of NC_143251.1, forward strand.
TGTGATCATATACATAAGAGATTGGTTATTCATATATATTCTTGTTTAATATATGTGAATATGCATTTGAGTGCATATTGAATAATTGCATAAGTGGCATGATCATTATAGTTTTTGCATTAGATGCATCAATGATCAAAATAGATCATCGTAGGCCATGTGAGCCTTGTGTAGGTGTTGTTCCATGTTTAGTTTTATGCATCGCAAAAATCAACTTAATGTTTTTAAACTAATTGCATTATTTCATGCGATAACAGGTTATAGTCCGATCATGAGTTTCGCATGTTGAATTGTGAAATGAATGTTTGGCTTTTGAATGCTGAATTGCAAAACAAAGAATTAAAATAAATCATTATTTTAAATAAAAAGATAAATGAGAAAATAGTGTAATTAATGTTTTTCTAGATGCCCCTTCTTTAGTGTGGGAATCCTGGACTACGGTTTTGGGAAACCGTGAGGATAATAAAACTCGGTGTGTGTTTGTACCCCTAAACCTAACTAGGTGGTTCACCTCTCAGCCGCAGTTTTAGAGAGATTCTGTCACTTTGCCTGGGGGTGGTGTATAGACACAATTGTTGTTATTGGTATATGTAAACACACCAAATTTTCACCCTCATCCAGTGTTTGTCCATTTCATAAGTCATTACAGATCATTGCATGTCATTGCATGTATTATGCATAGCATTGCATGTCATTGCATAGCATTGCAGGTCATTGCATCTCATTTTCGAGATCCAGCACTCCTATTTCAAAACATTCAATCCAGATTTGAATTTTAAAGCTTTATTTCAAAATCAATTTCAAAACATGGGTTTTTATTCAATACTCTGTAATTTTCCAACCCCAGGACTTTATATTTCGAAATATTTTCTCAGAAAACAATCTGGATTCCTTTCAAATTCAAACTTTAATCGATTTCAATTCACAGATGAGACCCATTTAGATGGTGTCGCTTCTGAATGCCTCTATTCATCAAATTTCTCAAATTTTTGAAAGTTTCAGTCCGATCAGGACTCTGTCTCAGAGTCCTAATCCGGTCAGAAGTTTGGTTTTTAAGTCTGTTTTACTTCCATTCTCAATCTTTTTCGTTTGTTTTTGAAATTTAGGTCATTTTACAGAGTCCAGTTAGTTCAGGATTCTATTTTAGAGTTCGGTCGAGTTAGGAGTCTAACCCTGACTGTGTTTTCTGACTTATTTCATCATTTCTTGATAAAATCTTTTGAAAATTCTTTCATTTGGATTTTAAAATCTAAAATCTCAGAGTCTTAAGAGTTCAGGACTCTAACCCGGAGTTCCAGTTCGCTTGAGACCCTATTTTCAAAAATCTTGAATTTTAAATGTCGATTTTAACCCTTTTTCAAAGCCATTTTCAGTGTTTATTTCAAAATTTCCAAAATTCGATGTGGGCCCACTCAGTTGGCACCATATCCAGAGGAATTCTAACTCAGTTAGGACCTTATGCCATTTCAAAAATCCTAATTTTGAGTTTACTTTTGAAAATCTTTTGAAAACTCCTTCAATTTCAAGTTTTAAAATCACTTTTTGAAAAACTCAAGTAGGGCCCACTCGGGGTGGCGCCATATTCGAGTAAGTCAGGGCTAGACTAGGGTTAGTTGATGTCTTGGTTAGTGTTAGAGGTTTAGAAGAGTCAAAACCATTTTGAAAACTCATTTTGAAAATTAGTTTTTAAAACTAGTGTTTTTAAATGTTTTTAAAGGTGTTTTAAAAACCCAAATGTGAAAGATGCCAAGTGGCATCACATTTGGGGGTTTTCTAGGTTTAGTTAGGGGATAATTAGGGATTAATTAGAGTCCCACCTAGGTTAGAAAACCACAAAAAATCGTTGCCTTTAGTGGATTTATTAGAAAGAGTCCTAAAAAAATGAAAAACCTCTTAATTAACCCTAATTAAGTGACTTTTTGAAAAACTATAAAAAGGGACCTAAGGGGGCCCAAAAGGAGGGCTCTTTTCTCTCAAATTTTCGTGGCCTCTCTCTCCTCTCCAGCACCTCCACCTTCCTCCATTGCAGCTTCAAGCACCAAGGTAATATTTTTAATATTTTTTAGTTTTATTTAATACTTTTTCATGTTTTAAATCAATTTTAGCCATTGGTGTCATCCCCTTCATGGATTAAACCATGGATTCAACCTCAAGAACCTCAAGAACGGTTCAAGAAAGTGATCTAACTCTTTTTTGTGGTGTTTACAAGGATTCTAATCCATTAGAATCAATTTTAGCATTGTTTTTTGTATTATTAACCAATGAAATACATGATTTACCCTTTTAATGGGTCAAATCCATGTGTTTAAGGGTGAAATCAAATTTCAGCCATTGATTCCTTGATTTTATTTTATTTATTTGTTTATTCGTGTTTATTTTACATTTTCCAGCATAGAAATAATTTTTATTTGTTGTTTTATGGTTTGTTTTATTGTTTTTCATTAATTAATGCATATTTTCTCAAGTTTCTTAGATTTCTGTGTATTTTTAGTTTAGAACAGAAAAGAGCATGCTGTTTCGGATTAAAATACTTGTTGTTTATTTCTGATTTTTTTATATGTGATGCATGCATATGTGATTGAACTACTGTAAAAAAATCAGAGGTTTTTGGATTCGGAAACCCTGTCAAAAAAATCAGACATCAGGTCGGGTTTTTAAAACTTTAAAATCGGTGTTAAAATCAGGAGGGTGACTTGATGTGATGATATTTTTCTCATCTCATATCCGATTTGAGATCTGTAAAGTTTCATGGATTCATATTGATTAGATCTAGCCACTGTGAAATTTTCAGAATTTTTAATTGCTGTTTGATATTTTTACTCTGACAGAAAGTCGGATTTTCAATTTAAAACTCGTTAGGGTTTACCAAAACCCTAATCAGATTTGTGTTAGTCATAAATCCCAAACCACAGATCCGATTTTAGATCTGTAAAAAGTGAGTATTGTTATTTTTTTGTCTACTGTTCACCACTAAAATTTCAGAGATTTTTGTTTAGGATTGCTATTTATGTCTGTATTTTCAATCTAAAGTAGCCATTTTAATCTCTGTTAAAAGTGAAATATGTTAGCTCAGATTGCCGGAAGGGTTTCTCCCTAACCGGAGAGGCTTTTTCCGATCTGTAAATTGGGAAATCTCTGTTTTTTCTTTCTAGTTAGTCTCTGTAAAATTTCATAAATTTTCATGGAGATTTGACCCCTGGTTCAGGTCTTGGACTGAAACTGGTTGGTGAATTATGTCAAAAATAGCATATTTTTAGGGTTTAATGCAATTTTCGGATTAATTTAATGTCAAAAAATTATTTTTATAATTCCAATTCGACATTAGGGTTATAACAAGTGCAGGTACCAATTTTTATGGATTTTGGAATCCATTTGATGGCTGAATTAAGCAAATTGCAAAACCGGGTTCCTGAAAGATCCAAAACACTGCTAAAATCACAGTTTTTGAGATATTATTGGATTTTCGTGCATAAGCATATGTTTTTAGGGTTTAATCATGTTCATAATCATATTAGGATGCTTTAGGTTTAATTTGATGCTCATTTGATTTCATTTAGTGCATAGAACCTAAGTTTTTACCAAAAATCTATTTCTAAAAACCCTGATTTCAAGGCCATAGTCTTGCTATCGGGGGCAATTTGGTCATTTGACCTAAATTTCGAAATCCCTAGCCCTAATTTCATATTTTTAATCATGTCATAGCATATTTGGTTTGAGTTTATTCCATTAAAATTTTAAAATTTGCATTTTATCAAAATATCTTTCTAAAAACCCTAATTTCAAGGCCATAGTCTTGTTATTAGGGGTATTTTGGTTATTTTGACCCCAATTTCGAAATTCCATATCTTTTCTTTCATATTTATTCCATTTTATTTCATACTTTATCATTTTTATTTAAGGGAATCAAGGAAGAGGCTTATATCTAGCAAAATCCAACAATTTCCTGATATTGTTGGATAAATCTAGAAAAGCCAACATATATTCATTAACCAAGTTTTCTAGTTTTGCAGGTACATTGAAGACTTTATTTTTCATGTATTTAAATTTCAATAGTGATGTAATTTGTAATTAAACTTTGGAATAAGAATTTACATTTCCTGCTTAGCTTAGGTTGCATTGCATATAGTTTATTTTTTTAAATAATATTAATGTGTGATGGATGATGATTCATGCATATTTTTACAAATTCATCATGGTCTACACGAATGGCACATGCACCAGCTTCTATGAAGTTTATAAACTTGGTGGAATTTGTATTTATGGCCATAGTCAGAATATGAATGATACTTAGATTTATGATCTTCACATTAGCCACATTCAGCCTACACTCTTAGGCTAACTTCAAAATGCACTGCATTTCTCAAAAATACAAAAAATATTTCTCAATTCCTCAAATTCATATTCATTCATTTCATGCATTTGTCAACTCCAATTCAAAATCCAAGTCAAGGAAATTGAATTCCTCAAAATCTCCTAAGTCTTATAGCAAAATCGATTTTCCCAAAGACATTGAATTTCAAAGGATATTTCAAGTATTTCCCAAGTTCCAAATTCAAATTTTCTAAGTTAGAATTTCAATTTCCAAGTTTGAATTAAGAGAAACCAAGTCTCTCAGAATCGATTTTCACCAAATGTCAAGGATTCCTCAAAATCGATTTTTATTTCTCTCAGAAGTATATTTCAAATCCCATTTCACGATTTCTCATGTGATATCATTTCCAAGATTTACATTTTCTAAATATTTCAATCATTCAAAGCAAACATCATGTTTTCAAATGTGCATTTTCTGGAAATTCATAGCACATGCCTGATTCTTTGTGCATTTAGAAATTAGAATATGATTTAGACAAGTTGAATAGAGTAGAGCATAAGATTGATCATTGGTTCAATTACCCCTGTTAAAGGTGGCAGGAACGGTTGAACCTCGTACCGACAGGCGAGTCCCATTCTATGGAATTTTCCCGCATTTTAAAACGGAGGCGAGTTATTTTCAAAAATCTTTTTCAAAGGTCAGTTTGATTTGCAAAAGTTAAAAATTTTGCGATGATAACAGTATATCAAGAAAGTGACATTAATGAATGTTGTTTTTCTTAATGTCCCAACATTATATGTTGAATTTTAATTTTCTGATGAATGGTGTTTAATCCTGAAGTCGGTCAAGGGCCAAGTAGGAAACTCAGTAATAAAATACCAATTTATGTGTTCAACTATAACTGGAGACCCAACTTGAACTCAAAAATTGTTTACCCGTTTTAAGTATCCGCGGGTTATGATAATAAAAAGAGGAACAAAAATGATGTGCATTAAATAGGGACATGCATACAAAGGAAAACCCTGATAATAACTTAATAAGTTATTCATGCATGTGCATTGAATCTATGCATTTTATTGTTCTGCATTAGACCATGCAACTTTATTGCTTATGGAATATAATATCTTTTGTTGCATATTTCTTATTTTTAGAATGTATAAATGATTAACTAAAGCATGCGATAATTATTACATTTTCTCTAAAGATATTGCTTGAATCTAATTTATGTTTATTTTACTTATTTGTGTTGATAGAAGAATTTGTATGTAGGATCTCGCATTCTGACACCCTACTTCTTGTGTTTTTCACAGCCTCTAAGACTCAGTGATGGGACTTGCTACTTCGGAGAGCTACGAAGGCTACATGACTGCTAAAAAATGTTCAGTTTGGACAGAAGGGCTCCACTTTTGAGACTTATTATTATTATTATTATTATTATTATTATTATTATTATTATTATTATTATTATTATTATTATTATTGTTGTTGTTGTTGTTGTTGTTGTTTATGTTCATGGTCTCTAGACATTACAAATTTTATTGAATAAAGTTGGTTTGATTTCGGTGATGGTGTAAGATCCCTTGTTGTTGTGGATGTGGTTATGACTGTAAGACCTCGGGTCTCTAAGATTATTTCTGTAATCATTTTAAAAAAAATTACTTTTTGAGGGGCATGAGTTACGGTAGTTACAGTAGAACTCTTTTCATACAAGGATGACTTTTGCTTGGCCGAGCACCTTTCACTAGTCTGGGTGCGAGACGACAAGAGCGAGAGAGACTCCCAACAACACTAACCTGATGCATCAATTTTTTCTCATGAGTTTCATACCCTCTACGTTGCAGTCTTTGCAGAGGTTTTCTCCTATCTTCGTGGGTGGGGAAGGAGCAAACTTTTGTGCTCAAAACATATTTTCATGAAGCCATTAGTATCGCTTAACCCCTATTTGCAAGCCATTGTTTTAGTGTTATGATTTCACTTATATACATCAATCCCTTACATGCAATACTATAACAGATTTCATGGAGGTTGTTTTGTCCACTTCGAGAACAATGAATGCAAATTTTGAATACGGCATTTAATCACCAACTCACGCCTCTTACTTAGTAAACATGTGCATATATACATAACCATCATGATAAACTTTCATAGCTTTGCATGCATGACATCAATTACAATAAAGAAATCATACATATCACATTGTGCAATTTAAAAATTTTGTTAACCCGATTTTGGAAAATCCACTGAAAATTTCAAAAACCAAATTGCACTTTCTCAATTTTACTGTGAATATACATATGCCTTAAAAAAATTCAAAAAAATAGAACTTAAAAATTCATTATAAAAAAATAAAAAAATTTATGGGACTAAACCCTGTTCAGGAAAGATATAAGACAAATTCTATCATCTTCAGGAATTTTTATCGGTTTGAGGAATTTCTCCAAACCGGCAGATAAATCTTTTCATAAAACCCTTTTTACAGGATCATCTTATATATATAATCATTCACCTAGAATTTTTTTATTTATTTTGATTAGTCTTGGTTGGGTCTTTACAACCATCAAAACCGTGGATCGAAACAGTTCTGTAGACAGAGCAGAAAATCTGGGCTCTGTTTCAAGAGACGTTTTGGCCTCAAAACTGATCCAAATGAAGCAAAATAAGACTCTAAATTCAAGCCCTAAATGTAATACTTCAATATTTTTATTTGAATTTATTAGCTTTGTTATTACTGAGATATCATTTTTTTTCTAAAATGGATCGGGATAAAAAATGAGGACAGGAAAGAACAAGATTCAAACGCATGCAAGATTCATTAACAAAGAACAAGACTCAAGGTAAAAATATATAAACTCATGAATTTTAATGCTCTAAACATGGTAACATCATCATATAATGCATACTTGTATGGATTCATGCTAATATTTGCTAAAACAATAGCATACATTAATCAAAATCCCAAATCCATCAAAAAGCATATCATACATTCTTACATCTATGCAAGAATCATACAAAATCCTAAATAATCATGGAACATGAAACATTTATGTAATTACATACTATTCAATTATGCTAAACATAAAATAATCTATCCTATATGCTCAAATCATCTCCCTTTAACAAGAACATCAAGAACCCTACATTGAGGATCGGTTCTTGAACTAGTCCCAAATTTGAAAAATCCTAACTCGATCTAACTGTTAAAGAGGCTATAATTTTTTTTATATAGTTTATAGATATGATTTTTTTTCAGACTGTAGCAAATTTTGTCATCTTTCTGATGCCGCAAACCGTTGGAAAAAACTCATCCGTATGAGGGAGTTACAAACGTTTTTGTGTAGACTTCCATTTTTCTATTATGATTGTCACATATTTGTATTCAATCTATGAACATAAATCAACATTTTACAGTAGATGCAAAATTTTGTTAGCTTTCCGATGCAATAAATCACTCATTAAAACTCTTTCAGATGAGAAAGATACGAATGATTTATCAGTTTGGTGTACGGCCGAAAATATGATACCAAAAATTATTCTAAGAAACCTCAATTACAAAACATGTATTTTCGCATGAAAACGGCCACATAAATCATTCAAACTTTTTCATAACATCAATATGAGCATAATCTACTAACACAAATCAAAAATATCTAAAAAACAAGCAAGTAACATGTGTATTTTACACTTTTTATGATTTTATTTTCTGCGGAAATCAGTTTTGAGAGAAAATTATTTTTAGAGGGATTTTCTTTTGAAAACCCCTTCTGATCATATGAATAGAGAACCCTAACCCAAACTCACGTGTGGGAGGCATGGTTTAGTGGTGTTCTCTTTATCAATGTATTTTTAAAAAGATATTTTGTTGAAAAAGTATTTATGAAAGTTGGTCACCAAATTTTAAGAATCTATCTCACAAGTAGTGAGAACCGGAATCAAACTCGAGGAACGGGTTGATAAAACTTCGCATTCTACTCAAAGATAATTTATTTATTGCCTTCAAAAGAAAATTTAAACTAATTAAAAGTAATTATAAAATAAGAATTAAAGAATTACTACAGACCTCAAATAATGCTGAAATTGAAATTAATTACAAAGCTTAAATGTGGCCAAAAAGGCCCTAATTAACTAGAAATTGAAAATATTAAAAAAAAAAACTAAAAACTAAAAACGGAGCTTCTTCGCCTTTGCTTCTTCACTTTAACTTCAAATCTACTTTACTTCAATAATATAGAATCAACAAATTGTGATCTCTTGCAAAAATAATAACAAAATAAATGAAATGTAAAATTTACACTAATTTGAATTACTACACGAAATTATATTTTTGCCACCAGCTATTACAGAATTTCTTGTCAGAATAGGTTAATGTAATTTGACAGAATTATATAGCAATTGAATTCAGATCCTTTTTAAATTTTCCAAATATTTTTTCAAAACATGAATGAAGAGAATCCAATTTATAAAATTGTAAAATTCAATGTAGAACTCGATTTATTAACAAATGAACAGAAACTTCAAAACTCTGAAAATTGTTGTCACAATTTTTATAGCTTCAGGTATTTAGGTGATTCAGTCTAGCAAAACAGACTGAAAATGAATGAAAATTTCACAGAAAAATTAGATTTATTCATGAATCTAATCCATTTTACATATTTGGATTTGGAGTTTGAAAGCTCCAGATATATCAAAAACAGGAAAAATTCAGTAAATAAAATTCTACAGAAAACAGGATTGTCATAATACACAGCTAAAAAAAGCTCAGAACAACCTATCAATTAGAATCCGATCATATTAAATTTTTGCAAAGAGCAACTAGACTCAAATACAAATAAGATACAATTTACGGATCATAATTTGGATTCCGAAATCTTGATTTCTATAAGAAACAAAATCTGACAAAAATCGAAATCAAAACAGAAACTAAGAGTCATTGATCTTTTCATCTTTGATCCATTAGATTGAATTAAAGAGTGAATTAATCTCAAAATCTAACAACTAATATAATATCTAACTAATGTAATTATATAATTGAATTAAAGAAACAACAATTAACTTGCTGAAATTGAAATACAAAAATTAAATCTAAACTATGAGATGGATTGATCTAATGCTCTAATTAAATTGAGATCAATCAATCATAGATCCCCATCTTGTTTTTGGATTTTCTTAAGAATAAAAAGAGAGAAAAAATCAGATTAGATATAGATCCATTGATTGGATCTAATCTAATACAATTAGAAAACAGAAATTGAAATTGAATTAACAAAACACAATGGATCTAAATCAAGATCATCAATCGGCTATTGGATTTGCGCAAGAGGCAAATCCAATAATTCGATTGATCTTCTTTGATTCTAGATCAAAATTCAATCAGTCAAAATGATGACAGAAATTTAAAATTGCAGAATTATGAAATCAACTAAAAGAAAAAAAAAATTAAAAGAAACTTACAAATACAAATCCATGCAATTCCTTGCATGGATCAAAAAGAGAGAGGTAAAGGAAGATTCACCAATTTCTTGGGCATCCGATGATTGGGGGTATAGAAGAATGATCTTAAACTAATGGAGTATGTCTAGCCCTCCTTCGAGTTGGCTTACTTGTTGATTTCCCTTGCTTGATGAGAAAATGAAAGAAGAAGAAGAAGCATTGGAGAAAAAAGAGAAAGAAGAAGGAAAAGAAGCAAGAGGGAGAGTTTAGAAATTCAAGAAGGGGTGAAGAAGAAAGAGGAGAGTAGGCTTGAATGGGGCTGAAGATGCTTTCACATCAACCAAATTATGACTATTTATAAGAGTTATAAAAAAATTACACTTAAGTCCTATTTTTTATAAAATTCTAAAAAGAGGATTAAAATGAAAATAAGTGCTTGGCGCCATTTCCAAAATGAATTTTTGTAAAACTTTTAAATGGATTTAGTCTAGAGTGTTTGATAAATATGTTTGAATTAGATCCATGATCCAATTAACATGTTTTGGATTAGATCAAGATCTAAATTGCATTGGGATTCGCTCTGAAACTATAAAACAACCATAATTTTCACATTTTAACTCTAAATCTCACGAAATTCGAACACTGGCTTGTTTGTTCTTGAAACATCATAAGCATGAAATATAAACCAACAAAATAAGTCTAAATGCATGATTTTATGTATTAAGAATCAATATATTATCATGCATTATCATTTAGGGTATGTATTTATAAAAAATTAAAGGAAATCATACCCATGAATTCCAGATTACGTGTAGAGTATAAAACTTTCTACATTAATCAGGTTCTCAAACGTAGATCGACCTTCGTCTCTCATTTTCAAACCTTAGAGGAACTTCAATAGCCACTGGAAAAGCTTCAAGAAAGAAAAAATAAATAAGATGAAGAATAAAAAGAATAAGAGTAGGAGAAAAAGGGAGAACTAACCTTGTTAATACTCCTTATGAGGGTCTATTTATAGATGGGCTTAGGTAAGAGTCTCATCTCTAATATAAGAGGTTGATATCTATTAATTTTATTTATTAATAAAATAAGTAAATAAATTAAGGGTCTTAATTCATTAGATTTTGAAATTACTTAAGCTAGAGAAGAAAAGTAGGGACTTATTACCCTAGCTGGGCTCTAGTAACATGGTAACCTTTCGAGAGGCCTACAAACCCAAACACTTATCAGAATTTGACATTTAAATAGTCAATTTAATAGCCCTCAAAACATAGATCATCGTGGTGGTCTTAGATTTAATTATATGCATATAGATCAGTAAGAAAATTTAGTTGTCGTTGAAGAATGTTAATTTTTGACCTATAATTAGGCATGAACTTCAGTCGATGATAAAATGCTCAAATCAACACCAATTTGGGTGTGTAAATAGTTGATTTTGATGCCCTCGAAATAAGAAATGTCAAGGTCAACTCTGATTTAATATATATGTCACTTAGCAGTCAAAATTTCTATCAAAATAATAATGGCATTTTTCAGAGCGTCCGACCCAATGGGTCCAATCAAGTGATATATGATTCAAAATATCCTGAGTTATATACAATCTAATTTATTTCTAAATTGACCTAAATGTTATGGATTATATCCAACTTAATTGGATTTGATCCAAATATCATTAGTTAAATCTACTACCTAATTTAAGGTCCAAATCTATATTTTTTTTATTTATGATTAAATTCTAATTTCATGCCTAATTAAAATAAAATTCAATTCTTTAAAAATTCAAATGTGAAATTAGATGAAATGACATTAAATAACTCTAAATTAGGCTTAAATGTAAATAGATTTTATCTATAAATTTTTAAATGTTCATGTATTTATATTATTTATTTTAAATATTTCTTAAGAGGATAATTCAATTTTTTCAGAAATAATTTTTGAAAAATTAAAACTCAATACGGTCGATGAGACCCTTGGACGTGTAGGGGTGTTTTTTATACCTAAATTTTTTTGTCTAAGTCCTACATACATTATACTCAACGTAAATTATCATTATCTAGACAATTTAATTTATTTTATAAAAATAATATTTTCTCATAAACGAACCTCAAAAATGATCTCTACCGGGGTTGGCGGGACCCAGTATTGTTTTGAGTGTTTTATTTTATTTTATTTTATTTTATTTTATTTTTATAGATTAGATTTCAAACTCATGAAGCTAAATTCAAATTTATTGAATTTACATTACGTGCATATCGAGTTATCCTAAATTCATCTGAAATCATATTCAACTTTATTTTGGTGAAATCTACCAGTTATTTTATTAAATTTTGATCATTTTTATAAATTTGATTCTGAATATGAATTTCATAAAAATCAATTTGAATCAACTTTAAGCTTTTATACGATATTTTTTATAATTTTTCTTAGGCTAATTTATATTTTTATACTTCTTTCTCATAAAAATTAATATTTATTGATTAAAAATACCCTGAAGAATCACATGTATTACTTCTGAACTAAATTTAAAGTTGTAGATTCAATTTTAACAAAAATATAATTTATTATATTTTTTAAACTTGAATTAACATTCGATTAAGTCTTAATTTAGATTTGAATCAAACTTAAATCTAATTATACTATTTGAGACATATTTATTAAATTTGAATTCAAATCCAAACCCGATTAAAAATCGAAACCCTAATTCAGAATAAATTCTTTACTGAAAAATTATTCTGAATCTTAATAAATATTCGAATCATAAATTAATTCTTATCTTAATCTCAAATAATATTTTTAGCCTTAATTCAATGTTATTTCTCATAAAATATCAAAAAATTATGGGTTTTACATCCTTTCCTCCTTAAAAAAATTTCATCCTAGAAATTTAACTAAGGTTACCTATTGACATAGTTCTGAATGCCTTGGGTTTATCATTTATTTGTTTAATAACTATAGAAAATGTATGGGTATTATATTATTTTTCCCAAAAAAGAAAATTTTATCCTCAAAATTCGATATCAAATTATCGAATCTGATAAATTCACAATAAAAGTCACTATATGTATTACATTCATTAAATCAATTATGTCTCAAAATTTAAAACCTTATATTTTGTAACATGAAACATCTAAAGCTTGTAAATGTACATGAGTATTTTTATGTTTGCAGAATGTTATCATTGCAAAATTTTACTTTTATAAGTCAAACTGACCTTTGAAAAAGATTTTGAAAATAACCCACATCTGTTTTAAAATGCAGAATAATTCTGAAGAATGGGACTCGCTTGTCGGTACGAGGTTCAACCATTCTTGGCGCTATAACCAGGGGTAATCGAACCAAGGATCAATCTAGCGCTTTGCTTTGCTCAATTTGTCTAAACTGATGTTCTATTTCCTAAATGCACAAAGAATCAGGCATGTGCTATGATTTTCTGAAAGTACAGATTTGAAAACATGATGTTTGCTTCAAATGTGGGAGAATTCTTGGAAAATGGATGATTGGAAATAGTGAATCACATTTGGAAAACATTTTTGAAGACAAGAAAATTGATTTCTAAGGAAATCTTGATGTTTTAGGAAAATTGATTTCTGAGAGAACTCAAAATGACTTAGAGAAAATTGATTTCTCTGAATTTAAACTTTGAAATTGAGAATATTATAACTTGAAAAATCATGATTTGAACTTAGGAAAATGTTTGAAAAATCTTTGAAAAACAAAGGGATCTTGAGAAGATTGGTTTTCGAGGAAAATCTAACAAATTTGAGAAAAAATGACTTTTTTGAATTCTGAACTTTGAAAAGTTATTGGAACTTGGAAAATTGATTTTGGGACTTATAAAAGCAATTTGAAATCCCTTGAAAATCATTTTTAATGAAAAGGAAACCTAAATGTTTTGAAAAAAATCAATTTCTGAAGAAATTTTTGGATAACTTTGAGAAATCGATTTTCTTGAAATGGGATTCTTGATTTGATCAAAAGAGGGCATGTAGCCTTGTGAAATCTTTTTCATGATGCATTCCAACCTAGATGATGCATGAATGCTATCTTGTGAAAATATTCTTTTTGAAGAAATTTTGATAAAATTATTTGAAAAAGAGATTTTAGATGCCTTATAGAACTTCAACGAAGTAAATTCGCCTCATATCCCTGACTATGACCACATATATGGATTGAATATAACCCATTTGATTCTAAAAGGAGAAAAATGTTTAGAAAACTTTGAAATATTCAATGGTTTTTTAAGATGGCCTAAGAGTGTAGGCTGATTGTAGCTTAGAAGTTGATGATAAATCTGGATTTCGTTCATATTCTAACTAAGACCATGAATATGAAACCCACCGAGTTTGTCAACTCCTTAGAAGCTAGTGCGCGTGTCATTCATGTAGACCATGGTGAATTTGAATATGCATGAATCATCATCCATCACACATTAATATTATTGAAAAATAAAACTATATGCAATACAGTTCTATTTTAAACAGGAAAAGTAAATTCTTATTCCAAATTGTTTACAATTACAATTTACATAAAAAGGGAAAATAAAATAAAATAAAATACACACTTGAATGTCCCTGCAAAACTAGAAAACTTGTTAGTAAAAATATATTGGCTTTTCTAGATTTATCCAATAATATCTAGAAATTATTGGATTTATCCATATATAAGCCTTTTTCCATATTTTACTGTGATAAACATAATAAAAAATAATATAAAATTGGAAAATTAATAAAAATAAATAACTTTGAATTTCAAAATTTGGAGAAAAATGACAAAAATACCTATAAAAACAAGACTATGACCTTGAAATCAGGGTTTTCAGAAAAGATTTTGGTAAAACTTTGGATTTAGGGCTCAAATGGATTCAAATAAACACCAAATTGGGTGTGAAGCACCCTAACATGATTATAAACATGATAAAATATTTAAAACATGAAACTTTTTATAAAAAATCAAAATATCACAAAAATAGTGATTTTTGCTAGTGTTTTACTCGAACCGGGACTCCGCGGGCACCATGTTTTCATGATTTAATCAAATAATATATCAAATGAACTCAAAAATTAGTAAAAATCTACATAGACAGTTTTAATAACCCTAAAATTAGACTATATTCAAAAAATATATTTTTGACATTATTTTAATATGAAAATTGAATAAAATCCTAAAATATGTAATTTTACCCACGGACATGTACCTGTCACAGTGTCAGGCCCAAATCAAGCATCAAATCACCATAGAAATTCATAAAAATTTGCATTGAGATACTAGACAGAAAAATAAAGATTTTCTTTTTTACAGATTGGAAAAATCATCTCTAGTTAGGGAGATATGGTTCTGGCAATATACGATTGATTTCGGGTTATATGTAACAAGTTGAAATAAATACATCTGGTTTCAGGTATAGGGAAATATAGCAAATCATGTTAAAAAATTATAAAATTTTAGTAGATGATAGTGGATACACAGAGAAAATTTTTTCTATTTACAGATCATCGATCAAATCTTTAGTGAGGGAGATACGATTGACACAAGTCGATCTAGGGTTTAGATAGTGCATAACGAGCTCTATAAAACCGATTCTACTTTATGATAGACGAAAAATAGTAAACAGATGCATAAAACTCCTAAAATTTTATAGAAAATGCTAGACAAAATAACAAAGACACTGCAACTTACGTATCATCGATCAGATCTTCGATGAGGGAGATATCGCCTCGGCAAGTCGTTCTCAAATCCATATAGCGATTTCACGGTTTATAAAGCAGGGTTCGGTTTTCTATTTTTTTACAGGGTTCCAGAATTTAAAATAATCTGATTTTTTTTACATAAAATTATGAATATGTTCACGGTTTAACCTTAAAGAAAATTAGATTTTTTTTTATAGGAAATCAAGCATGAAATGACATTGTTCCCGCATGCCTGGGATAGAGGATCACATATTATCGATAAAACTTGAAAAACCTTAATCTAAACATAAAAAATAATACGAAAACATGTAAATAATATCACAAATTTGGATTTGATGCTTGAATGAGTAAAATAAATATTACTATGATAAGAAAATAAAAAAATCAGGGACTGCATGGTTAGAATATGATTTAGCCTTCAAAAGAGAGAGATTTGACCCATTTAATGGGTGAATCTCAACTTTTATTGGGCTTAAACATAAAAAATTATATTTTTAACGATTTCAACAGATTGAAATCATGAAAAACACCCTCAAACAGCGTTAGATCGCTTTATTGAGTCGATTTTATGATTCTTGAAAAAAAGGAAGCTTGATTCTTATAACCAATGGGCGACAATGGTGAAATCCATGGAAAAAGCAAAAAAAATAAATAAAATTAATGAAATAAGATAAGAAAGACTTACCTTGGAGGTTGCTGCAATGGAGGAGAGCTTGAAGGCTGCTGGAGGAGAAAGAGAGAGAGAGAGAGAGCAAGAAATTGCCCCTTATTATAGTTTTTTTTTAAAACCTAGTAATTAGGAAATAATTAATGCTCTTTTGACTTTTCAAAATTCTATCTAAAACTAACTAAAGGGGGGGGGGGGGGTAATTTTTGGTGGGATCCTAACCCTAAAGGGACTCTAACTAATTGACCTAATTGAAATTCTAATTGTTTTAAGAAGCTTTCAAATGTGGCGCCACATTTGTTTTTTTTTTAAACCCTAATTTTTGAAAACTTTAAAAACCAAAGTTAAAATATAAGTGAAAATGAAAATTTTAAAATCAACTTTTGATCCTTCTAGACTCCTAACCTAATTAGAACACTGGCAAACCCAAGCTAACCCTAACTTTTTCAAAAGTGGCGCCACCCAGAGTGGGCCCCACTTGATTTTCAAAAGGGATTTTTAAAACTTGAAAATGAAAGTTTTCAAAAAGAGGTTTAGAATTTGGAATTGAAATAAAAAGTTTTGAACAAAATAAAGTTCTGACGGGATCAGAACTCTTCAGATGTGGCGTCAACTGAGTGGGCCTCACATCAGGGTTTTGAAAAAGTTAAAATAAAGACTGAAATTGGTTTCAAAACAGAGTAAAAATCAACGAATGAAAATCAGAAGTTTTTAAAATAGAGTCCTAAGCGAACTGAAACTCTAGACCAGAGTTCTAAACTGACTAAACTCTAGAATTTAGGTTTTTTAAACCCAAATGAAGAGGTTTTTGAAAGATTTTCTCAAAATAAGTGAAAATAAGTAAAAAAAAGTAGTCAACTGAAACTCTGAAATAGAGTCTTGAATCAACTGCAACTCTGCAAAATAAACTAATTTTTGAAAACAAATAAAGAGAATAAAAAATGAAAGTAGAAACAGAAATCAGAATGGAGTCCTAACCGGATTAGGACTCTGGGACAGAGTCCTAACCGGATTAGGACTCTGGGACAGAGTCCTGATCGGACTAAAACTTTAGATTTTTTTTGTTTTTCTGACAATAATTGAGAGAGTTTTTAGAAAACAGGTGGAAATAGGCTGAAATTTGAAATCAAGATTAGAGTCCTAATCCAACTGAAACTCTAAGACAAAGTCCTAGTTCAATCGAAACTCTAAATTTATGGGCTTGTTTTTTAAAAACAAGTAAAATAAAGGTAGCAGATGAAATCATGGTAGAGTTCTGAATCGATTGGGGCTCTGAGACAAAGTGTTGATTCAACTGAAACTCTAGAATTTTGCTTCTTTTGGAAAATAGATGAAAGGATTTTCGAAAACAAGTAAAAATAGTGACAAGCAGTGAAATGAGAATAGAGTTCTGATCGGACTAGAACTCTAAGGACAGAGTCCTAGTTCGACTAAAACACTAAAATTTTGGCATTTTTGAAAGATAAATAAGTAAGTTTTAAAATGTTATCTCAGAATTTGATAAAATGAGCTAAAAAATGAAGTTAGGGTCAGAGTTCTGATCAAACTCTAGGATAGAGTCCTAAATTGACTAAAACTCTCAGAATTTTGAACAAACAAGGAGGTTTTAGAAGCTCTTTTGTAAAAATAGATGAAAATAAGGTAAAAACTGAAATCAGAGTTGCAGTCCTGATCTAATTGGGACTCTAAGACAGAGTCCTAATTCGACTAAAACTCATAAAATTTAGGGTTTTTTAGAAAACAAATGAGAAGATTTTAGAAAACAAGTAAAAATAAGATAAAAATTGGAGTCAGGTTTAGAGTCCTGATCCGACTAGGACTCTGAGGAAGAGTCCTAATTCAACTCGAACTCTGAGAACTTTTGATTTTCTGAGAAGCAAATGACGAGATTTTAAAAAATACTTTTGAAGACAAGTGAAAATAAAATAAGAAAATGAAATCAGAATAGTCCTAATTCGATTAGGACTCTGGGGACAAAGTCCTAGTCCAACCGAAACTCTAAAATTTTGGCCAAAATGAAAGGTTTTGAAAGGTTTTCTTGAAAAGAGATAAAAATAGAAATGAAAAGTAGAGTTTTGATCCTACTGAAACTCTGGAAAAGAGTCCTAATCCGACTAAGACTCTGAGATTTTGACCAAAATAAAAGATTTTGATAAATTTTGTTGAAAACAAATAAAAATGGAGGTGAGAGACAGAGTCCTAGTCCGACTGAAACTCTGTGATAGAGTCCTAGTTTGACTGAAACTGTAAGATTTTGGCTCTTTTGAAAGTTAGATGAGAAAGTTTTTGAAAACAGGTGAAAATATGAATAAATGATGAAATCAAGATAGAGTCTTAATCCGACTGAAACTCTGTGATAGAGTTCTAGTTCAACTGGGACTCTAAAAATTTGGCCAAAATGACAGAATTGGACAAGGGGTAAGACTATCTCTGATTTAAAACCAAAATAGAATTTTGAAAAAGGTTTAAAAAGCAAAAAGATAGAGTCCTGATCCAACTAGGACTCTAAAAAATTGAGAAATTTAAGGAATGAAGGAATCCAGAAGCGACACCACCTAGATGGGTTTCATCTGAGAATTGAGATCAGTTAAAAATGTATTTTTAAATGAATCTAGATTGTTTTGTAAAGAAAATATTTTAAAATAAAAAAATATAAGATCCTGGGGGTTAACAAATGGCAAAATGTCGATTTTAAAACCCATGTATTTGGAATTGATTTTGAAAGAAAAGTTTTAAAATCGAATCTGGATTAAATATTTTGAAAAACACGAGTGCTGGATCTCGAAAATGCCATGTAATGGCGTGCAATGCCATGAAATGATATGAGATGGTATGCCAAATGCATGCAGTGATATACAATGATACATGAAATATAAACTTTGAATAAGGGACTTGGAATCCTGAACCCCCGACAGACACAAAGGATTGTAAACTCTCATCTAAGGATGAGAACTGATAATTGAAATTGAGCCAAAATGAGGATTGAATCTTGATTGTATGATGAAGTATTAAAATTTATTGTAAAATTTGGGCTATGAACAGCCCTGGCTTAGATATCGACCAGCTGGTTCTCTGAAGGCTTTAGAGGGCAGGCCCCAGTAGCAAGAGGAAAGGATTTATGAATGAAGGTGGAAAATTTAGAGTGTTTACAGATTCCCCTCTTTGCTACTCAGTCGGTTGAAAGATGAGCTTAGTGGCAAAGAAAAACACGCCAAATTTAGGCTATAAAAATGCTTCAGTTAGAAAAATCTGACTAGGTATGAAAGAATTAGCTCGGATGATAGTGGTAGATATGGAATAAAGAAGAAAATTTACCTCACGGGAATGAGGTTCAAGTTTAGCCCTTAACCTGGATGGGACAAAAAAATACCTCATGGATGAACGAGGTTCAGGTTTGACCCTTAACCAGAAGGGGACAAAAAAAATGGAATCCTCAAATGTAAAAACCATGATGGTATCTTCGAATTTTGCATAATAAATCCGAGAGGGGTTTGCAAAAGGAAGAAAATGGGATTCTCTAAAGCTTGAAAAGGGATTGATCTTAGACGTCTCATTGTTGAGACTGACTGACTTTTAAAATGGATGACCTTTTGCAAAAACAATTCATGTTTAACCCTTACCCTGAATGGGAAATAAAACAGAATCCTCGAAAGAAGAAACCGTGATGGAACCTTCAGATTTTGCACAATAAATCCGATAGGGGTTTGCAAAAGAAAGAAAATGGGGTTCCCTAAAGATTGAAAAGGGATTGATCTTGAGTGTCTCATTGCTGAAACTGGATGGCTTTTAGAACATATGACTGTTTGTAGAGACAATTCAGGTGTAACCCTTACCCTGAATGGGAACTGTCTATGGTAGGACAACGGTGAACATAGAGAAGTGTGTGAATCTAAGAGCCCAGATGCTTAGATTAAAACAAGAAGGGAAGAATCTTGAGAACTCCTGTTATCAAGTTCTAAAGAAGGATAAAACAACGTCAGGATATATCAAAATGGACATCGAGCTCTCACTTCAGGTCAGGATAACTTTACAATATTGTCAATAAGATAAAAATTGTGGTTGATTAAAAATAATTGAAATGTAAGCACATTTGTTTGCAAGATATTTTCTCTTCTACCTAGAGTATTATCTCCAACTCGGCTTACTCCGTAGAATCCAGAATCAAAATCAAATTTATTGTTGTTGAGTTTCTTTAAGGAAGTTATTCATTTCCTTGATATGAAGAGAAAGGAATTTATTCTTAGTATCATAAAAGCAATTAATGAAAAGGATATTGATAAAAGAATTTCACATAAATAAAGATAATTCTTGGCAGTTTGATATCTGGAGTTTATCCATGATGATCTTTTTGCACTCTTTGGAGACATAGGGATTGAGCTTTCTTGGGGTTTGGCGAGAATCTCATCACATCAGCCTTCAACTAGATGATGCTCTGATTTTCCCTAGAGGGACACATTACATGCTCCTTCAACTTGGACATGATGATGTTGTCTCTTTAATTGAAATCTCTTGATGATCTTTTGTGCTCTTTTGAGACATAAAAAGTAAGTTCTCTTAAGATTTGTTGAGAATTGCATCACATCAACCTTTAACTTGGCGAGGTTATGATTTTCCCTGGAAGGGCACATCACAAACTCCTTCAACTTGGAGATGTTTCGAGTCTTCTTTAGTTCCAAGAATTATATTGATAGAATTGTCTCATTGGATTGAAAATTTGTTTATGATAATAGTGATCAAATAACTTTTAGGGATTGACGGTAGGTTCATCGCATCAGCCTTCAACTTGATGATGATTTGAACTTTCCTTGGAAGGACACGTCACATACTCCTTCAACTTGGAGATGATTCGAGTCTTTTTTGGCGTCGGGGATCTAACTCATCCATCAGTCTTCAACTTGATGATGATTGAGAGATCCCTTTTGCAGATAGTTAATTGTAGCTTGATTGATTGAAGAGGTTTGAAATTGAGTGGATTCTTTTTATTACCCAAGATATTTCCACTGCCTTATTGCCAGAAGAACAGTTTTTGAAAATGTGCCATAGCTATGATCAATATCGATTCACTTATGGCTTTTCAACATCATTGAATTTTTCCTTTGTCGATCATATCAAGGACTTTTCTTCATCCTTTTGGTTGACCAATAGACAAATCTTGAATTTTCTTCTTTATTCGCAAAAGTCTTGTCCTTTTGGAAGGAATATTGAAGGTAATATGAGGTAAAATTTTATACTATAAAGATTTTGAGATCAACAACTATTTTTTTATGGCAATTTGGAAAAATATTCTTGAAATTCTTGGTGAAAGAAATCACTTGAGGTCCAATTGACACATACGTTGCTAAATTCTCCTCTCCTTTTCCCAAAGGAGAGACTCAGGCTTGACCCTTACCTGAACGGATAATAAGAAATACTCTTCTCTTCCCAAAAGAGGAGGTGTTTGCAAAATGAACTTTCAAAGAGAAATAAAGTTTTCGTCAAAACTCCCTATCTCTAGGCTTTTCTTATGGAAAGGTGGCCGATAATAAAGATCGAGAAAATATCATAGAGGAGCGAGCCATCACACTCTCCCTGAAAAAGGGCCCTCGATGATGGGATAGCCTAACAAAAAATATTGGGGGGTCACAAGGAGAACGAGCTTCCGTTGAAGCTCTCCCTAGAAACAGTGTTTCTTGTGTGATAATAAAAAAAATGCTTTGCAAACTATTTGTGAAACACGAGTCTCTTCAAACTCTCCCTAAAAAGGGGTTCAACGAACCAACAAAATTGCATGCAAAAAGAACAAGCTCCCTCAAACTCTCTGTATAAGAAAGGGTCCCTCGCAAGAGAAATGATTGATAATTGATTTTGAGCCAATTGGCAGACAAGCTCGACACAAAGGTCGAATTTTGAAAGGTCGTGATTGGCGGATGCAACCCGAAGGTTGGAAAATAATGATTGACTTTGATAGAATTGATAACCTGAAGGTTTGCTTGATAAAAATTAATGATCAGAGGTCTGACTAACAAAATTGATGAAATGGGCTACCCGCAGGTCTGATTGATAAAAATTGATTGATAAAAATTTGGTTGATAAAAATTGATTGATCTGGAGGTCTGAAAATGATTGATTTTGAAAAAATTGGTGACCAGAGGTCTGATTGATAGACTGGAGTGACCCAAAGATCTGATAAAGATTGTTTGGCTCACAGATCTGAAGATTGGCATTGAACCTGAACTCTAATGCGAGACTAGTGTTTGGATTGCGACCTGTATGAAAATCGGATTTTGAAAAAGTACCAGCACGAACACTAGGTTTTGAAAATGTACCAAAATGAACATTGGACTTTAAAAAAGTACTAGCACAAACACTGGGTTTGAAAAAGGTACAAGCACTGGATTTTGAAAAGGGTACCAGCAGGAACACTGGGTTTAAAAAAGTACCAGTACAGACACCAGATTTTGAAAAAGTACCAGCACGAACACTGATTTTAAAAAGGTTATCAGCACAAACACTGGATTTTGAAAAAGGTACTAGCACAAACACTAGGTTTGAAAAAGTACCTGTTGATTGTGATGGGAGATTTGCAATCTTCACCCTCACGATGACTTGAACAACTGCAGAAGTCTCAGGATTTGTCCCTTATTCTGAATGGGTAATTAAATTCGATGCAAATGCAAATTGATGCAGATGAATGGAAACAAATGCAAATGAATACAAAATGCAGATAAATGCAAGTAGATGCAAATAGATGGTGAGAGATTTTGTTTGATTCTGCTTGCATACAGGGTATTCCAAATAAAAGACAAGTTTTCATAATAAAAGATGCCCCAGTGCAGTCTGAGAGGAAGATGTTCAGATAAAAGAATAGTTGATCATTATTTGAAGGAGATTCATTGAGGAATACAAAAGATAGAATAAAAGTTTTCTAAGTGTAGAATTTCTTCAAATGTCAGGCATTGATGGGATCAGATAACTCAATCCCATCTACATTAATCAGACGATATGAATTGTGTGGTAACGCTTCTTTGACCACGTAGGGACCTTCCCAATTTGGTGACCATTTGCCATGAATGCGGTGTTTGAGATGGGTTGTT
This sequence comes from Nuphar pumila, assembly GCF_984573655.1. NCBI lineage: Eukaryota > Viridiplantae > Streptophyta > Magnoliopsida > Nymphaeales > Nymphaeaceae > Nuphar > Nuphar pumila. Next base: position 46,004,592 of record NC_143251.1, read on the forward strand.
GATCTAAGGACTAGATCGTTAACTCAAAATCTTCTTTCGATGACTGACTTGGCATATTGCCTAGCTATCCTCTGACGATAAGATTGAGTGTGCTCTGCCGCCTTGAGTCTTCTCTCATCGAGTAGATCAAGTTGTACCAACCTCTGTTGCTGATATTGATCGAGTGGTAACTCTAGTAGAGCAAATTTAAGAGCAGGTTTCTAAACACGAAGGAGCAGTACCACCTCGGTTCCATAAATAAGCTCTAAAGAAGTTGCATTGGTTGGGGTCTGAATGGTGGTTCAATATGCCCATAGTGCATCATGGATTTTCTCGTGCCAATCATGACATGTCTCAACAGTTTTTTCCAAGATGCGAATCAAGATTTTATTTTTAGCTTCCGCCTGACTGTTCCCTTGGGGATAGTAGGGAGCTGAGAAATTATGATGAATTCTAAATTTCAAACAAAAGATCTTCATACTCTCATTCTTGAAATGAGTATCATTATCTGAAACAATGTCGTGTGGTATGCCAAAATGATAAAAAATATTCTTATGGATGAACGAGACCACATGTCGGCCTTCTACTATACGCAAAGTGACAACGTCTACCCACTTGGTGAAGTACTCTATTGCGGCAAGAAAATATTTATGTCCATTGGAGGTAGAAGGAGTAATTGGGCCTACAACGTCGAAGGCCCACATAAAAAATGGCCATGGAGATACTATTGATTATAAATATGTGGTCGGTGCATGAATAGAAGGTGCATGCATCTGACATTGAACACACTTCTTCACAAAATGATAACAGTCATGTTGCATGGTTTTCCAATAATACTCTGCCCGAATGATCTGTTTAACAAGAGTTTGATAACTGACATGGCCACCACAAATGCCTTCGTGCAATTCTCGGATGACTTCTTTGGCTTCTTCTTCGTCTAAGCATCTGGAATACTTGACACTAAATCTACGACGATAAAGAACATTAGCAAAAATAAAATATTGGGCAGACATGTGTTGAATCGCTTTCTGCTCCCTTTTTGACAATTCTGGTGGAAGCTCACCAGTTTCAATGAAATTTTTTATATTGTGATACCAAGGTTTCTTCTTTTGTTCTGCCTGGTTGATTTGCATAACTGAAATGAAGGCAGGCTGATCGAGTTTGCCAATTTCAAAAGAACGACAGGATTCCCCATCTTTGAAAGACATAATGGAGCCTAGGTTGGCCAAGCCATCAGCTATTTGATTAAATTCTCTTTTGATATGATAAAGCTGAATTTTATAAAAAATGTTGATGAGGGCTAGAACAATCTTCTGGTAGAGAAGTAGCTTCTGGTCCTTCACCTACCATTCTGCTTTGACCTGGCTGATGAAGAGTGATGAGTCGCCAAACTTTCTTAACATTGAAATCTTGCAGAATTCTCAGACCTTGTATTAGAGCTTCATATTCGGTCATGTTATGAGTGCATTGAAAATCAAGTTTGAGGGAGAAAGGAATCATTTCCTTCTCAGGCATGATCAATAGGATCCCGATCTCTATGCCAGCTATATTCTTGGAGCCATCGAAGAATAAACTCCAAACTAGAGACTACTGAATGTTATGGATGCGTTCATCAGGGAAATCATCCTCAGCTTTTACATCTTTTGACAAAGAAAAATTGGCTAGCTGGTTGGCGATAGCCTGGCCTTTGATTGACTTCTGAGAGACATACTCTAAGTCATATTGCATCAACAAAACTTGCCACTTGGCGATCCGTCTACTAAGAAATGGTTGTTCAAGAATATACTTGAGAGGACTAAGCTTCGATAGAATCTTGATTTCTAATGCTAACAAGTAATGTCTCAATTTCTGATACATCCATACCAGTGCTAGGCATGTCTTCTCTATCCGAGAATACTTCTTTTCATAGTCAATGAAGGTCTTGCTCACATAGTAAATGGCATGCTCTACCCGACTACCTTCTTTGTATTGTGCCAAGAATCCACCACAAGCGGTTTGATTTACTGAGACATATAATAAAAGAGGCTTTCCTAATTCTGGCGGCTTCAAAATGAGAGGATTGAGGAGATACTTCTTAATGCACTCGAACAATTGCTGACACTCGGGTCCTCATTCGAACTTTACTTCTTTTCTGAGTAAATGATTAAAAGGTTCATATCTTATGGCTAAATTAGATATAAATCGTCGGATTGACTGCATATGTCCCCGAAGACTACACAACTCTTTGAGATTGGTCGGAGGTGGCATATCAATGATAGCCCTTGCCTTAGCAGGATCCACTTTTATCCCCCTTTTGCTGACCATGAAACCAAGTAACTTGCCTTATTTCACCCCAAAAATACATTTCTGAGGATTAAGTCTCAACTTAAATAAAATGAGTCACTTGAAGACTTGATCAAGAACTTCAATGTGGTCTTCTTCCTCCTTGGATTTGACCAGGATATCATCGACATATGCATCCATAATCTTATGCATCTGGTCATGGAAAATAATTGTCATTGCACGTTGATAAGTTGCCCCAGCATTCTTAAGCCCAAATGGCATGACTGTGTAACAAAAAGTGCCCCACGATGTAGTGAAGGATGTCTTGGACTGGTCACGAGCGGCCAACTTGATTTGATTATATCTGGAATATCCATTCATAAAGGAGAACATGGCATGACCAGCCATGTTGTCGATCAGGAGATCGATGTTAGGGAGTGGATAGTCATCCTTTGGAGTAGCTTTGTTGAGATCACGAAAGTCGATGCAAATTCAAACTTTACCATTTTTCTTGAGAACTGTTACAATATTTGCAAACCAATCTGGATAGTCTATTGCTTGAATGAATCCAACTTTGAGTAAATCCTCAAGTCCTTCCTTGATCTGTTGCTCGATTCGAGGATCCATTTTTCTCAACTTTTGCTTAACTGGTTTAACCTCTGGCTTCAAAATGAGGTGATGCTCAACCAATTTGGGATCTAAACCTGGCATATCCTCTTAAATCCATGCGAAAACTTTTTGATATTGCTTGAGAAAATTGATGAGCATTTTCTTCTCATCTGTGCTCAGACTGGTGCCAATCTTAAGAATCTTCGGGCAGTTTTCTGAACCAATATTAAAGTCTTCAGTCGGATCCTAAACTAGGGACGATGACTCATCTTGCTTCTGAATCGCTACAAATTCTATAATTCTTGAAGAGACGAATCAAATTTTGTAGACTCTTCTGACTGCTTTGTTGTCATGTTGTTCTTTGTCCTTGTCTTGACCCTATAGATATTTGGGGGGCCTCGACACGATTGCAGGATTGATGACTAGTTTCCTTATTGATTGGGAAGATATTCTGCAATTAAATTTTAGGAAAGGAATAATATTTAGAAAAATTCATCTATTATAAAATAAATTGTGCAAAATAGAGAAAATAATAACAATAAATTTCAAAGACAACTTGTAGGGAAAGAAGAGAAGGATGGCAGCCAGATAGACGAGAAAAAATGATAACTTTATTAAAGACTTGAATGAAATGATAACAATAAAGGAAATGAAATGAAATGGGACATCATCCCTACATAATGCAGAAATCAAAGGAATAAAATGAAAAATAATGACAACAGATGCTTTTAATAGATCCCCTTGACAAAGACAGTATTCTTATGAGATCGCTTGCCCGTGAATCCCAATCCCACTCTGTGTGGGTGATGGTCAAAGATTACTGGTTCTAGTCGGTCGTCTTCGTTCTTGCCCAAACCTTTGAAAGGCTGGTAACCATGATTTAATAAAAGTTTAAATCCTTTCTTGGCTTTTATGAACTGTAGAAATAAAGGATGATCTCTGAGAGTATTGTAATCAAGACAACCTTCGATCTTGAAGAAATGTGGTCCTTGCCATTGGACCATTGTTGCGGTATGCTCCGTCGATTATGCTTCCTCTAGTTTCAACATTTTGAGGCTTTCACTGAGAATAACCTCATCACTTTCCCTAATGTTAGGGATATTTGCTGTGTAGGTTGGCTTGGAAACCATAGGCTGCGACAGCCTCTCTTCTAGATCTTCCCCCAAGATCGTGGTGATCATGTCACCTTTCAACCATTTAATACACTGATGAAGGGTAGATGGTACTGCATTTGCATTATGAATCTCTGTTTGTCTCAATAACAGATTATATGTTGGTGGCACATTGATGACATGGAAAAGAACTGTATGGACAGAGTAATTGATGAATATTTCTAGGAAAATCTTTCCCTTAGCGGTCTATCCATGGTTGCCAAAACCGTAAATAGTGATGGGATCGGGGAGGTATTCTTCTTCCTTTAACCTCAGGGCCTTAGCCGTCATCTCCGGACAAATGTTGAGGCTACTGCCTCCATCAATGAGCATGTGGGGGACAATCATTCCCCTGGTCCGCACCACAATATATAATGCATTATTGTAGAATGCATGAAGCTTTGGTAGATCCTCATCTGAAAAAGTGATTAGAGCGTTGGTCATGGCCTGGTTGACGATCTGGGTCATGCCTTCCGAAGTTGTGCTTGGTTTCAGTTTGATCGTCAGTAACAAATCATCTAAGACTTGCTGATGCTTGGAAGAAGCATGTGCCAATTTGAGGATTGACACATTTAAAAGGGCAGTGATCGGTTTCTAGACTGAATCGGTGTTTTCTTTGACTGTCCTGCTCTTATCTTGAGTAGTCTTGATGAAGCACTTAGAAAATTCTGAAATCCTTCTACCACTTCAAGGAATGCCTTGGCAGGCTCTCTTGAGACATTCAGCTTACTGAAAGTTGAGATGAGGTCCATCTTCTAGGTGCTTGACTGTGCCTGTTGCAATACCAATACCTGATGTTGGATGCGAATATCCTCACCGAAGCACGGCTGAATATGATCATGTGGCTGGAATGGCTGGTCAAAGATTATTGTTGCAGAATGTTGAAGAAAGGGTTAATTTAAAATAGCCATTTTTTCATCATCATCGTCCTCTACCAAGAGGTTTTTGTCAATATAATCTTGAATGATATTTTTGAGAACAAAACAGTTCTCAGTATCATGTCCCACTGTCTGGTGAAACTTGTAAAATTTGTATTTCATTTTTCCCATGACGACAGGTGGGTCGGCTACCTTTGGGATCTTGATTATTTCACTTGTAAGCATATACTCAAGAACAATCGCTAGTGATTGATCCAAAGGGGTAAACTTGCGGTTATAGATCCACCCTTTATGCTTCACCTTCTGTTGTGATTTTGGTTCATGTTCAATGGCTAGCAGAGGTGGTTTGTTATTCTGTGGGAACAGTTTACCCTTCTGCTCATTCTTGCTAGGATTCGAGCCTGCATAACTGAAGGATTTTCCCTCATTCTTATGATGATTCTTGCCATGACCCGCATCAGTGGAGTAAGTGAAATGAGCCTTCTTCTTTGACTCTTGTTGGTTGTTGTTCTTGGAAAGGGTGATGCCTTCATACACTCCATTTTTTATGCCTAGCTCGAGCCATTCAGCTCTCTCTGTCAATTCAATAAAGGTCCTTAATGGAGAGGTAGAAATACGTCCCCTTAGGGGTTATGAAAAATTATTCAGGATTAGAGACAATGTGTGTCCTAATATTGAATCCCTTATTTTATTGCAGGTAAACCTCCACCTGTGAATGAAATCTCAGGCCTTCTCATTTTCCTTCTACTTGAGGCTACAAAGATGACTGAGGGTTGGTGGTTCCTCTATGTTGAATAGGAACCGCTCGATAAATAGATTAACCACCTTATCAAATTTCTTCAACTCAATGGGATTGATATGTTTTGAATACCACTTGGTCGCTATTTCCTCCAGACTGTGCGGAAAACAAAGTAACAAAGCCCTGTTGTCTTGCTTGAACTTGACGCATTCAGCGAAAAATATGGCAAGATGTGCTTTAGGGTCGCCAGAACCATCAAACTTGATGAACTTTCTGGGGGAGATTATCGAGATTGTCATCCCCGTCTAAACCATCATAAAAGTCTTTACTTGTGAAGATCTTCTTGCCCTTGTCACGGGCCTGCAGATCCTTTACCATTTTTAACCACGTTTTTGAGTTGTGGTTGATCAAGGTCATTAACAGACTGATCCTTGGACTTATAGGCCGACCCTTGCCCCTGAGTCAACTTTCAAAGTGCATGTTAAATCTCATACTCTTCATCGATGTCACCCACTGATTCAGCTTCATCAGAAGTGTCTTCATGACGACTCTGCTTTTCTTAGATCTTCATATGCTTTTTCATTGTCCGACCCTTAGCCTTTTTCTTGGCTTTGCCTGAACTAGCCCTTGTTTGCTCAGTCAACATCTTTTTCATCATCATCTGGAACAATGCATGCATCTGAGGATCCACATCATCACTGTTCTGCTAGCTTTGATCCCTGGGAGATTGTGGAGATGACATTTCTTGTTCAGATGTGGAAGAGTGATCAATATGCTAAATAGATGTGGTCTTTTTGCCGGACCTTGTCTGAACCATGTAGGATTGCAAATACTCTCTGCAGGATAAAATGGGCAATTAGATTTGGAGAATAGTTTTATGATAAAACAAATAGGGGGAAAATATTTGATGAGAGTTAGCTTGACAATTTGAAAGATATCCCATTACCAGTGATTGGGTCATCGCGAGAATCACGACAATTGTATTGTTATTCTTGTAAAGGAAATAAACAACTAAAATATGCCTTGTTACCTAGGAGAGGTTGCTAAACCATAAAAAAGATTATTTGTTGAAAAAGAATAATTTTATTAATAATAGACTTGATAGAGAGGAGGCAGACAAACAATTTGTCACCACTCATGGTAATCAAAAGACACTCGAAGACCAGAAAAAACAGTAAGAGTGACAAAAGAATCCCAACTATGCTTGGCAGAATAATATGCTCTGGACCACTGAGCAGACTTTAGATCAAATTCTGGCACAATGCCTGACAATAATCGAGCTTCAATATGCTTCTACCTCTGTGAGAACTGCCTGACACATCGCTCTAGTTGGTAATAAATGGAGAAGAAAGATTTGAGTAACTTGAATCGCTTGCCATATGCATAATTGTATCGAGGGAGTGACTCTTGACGATCGAAGTAGTCTCACACAATTTCTTCTTCATGAAGGTTCTCCATCAACAATCTCTACCGAGAAGTAGGTAGTGGCTTCTTGATATTGTATCTGAATGAGCTGGCTCGAGATGGCACATGCCGGAGGAACCAAGATTGTAATGCATAGATGCACCCTTCTACTAAGATAGAATCTTTAAGCACGAAACGGGTCAATCCATGGTATAAGAAGGCAAGTGCGGTCATGGCGATAGAGAGACGATTGGTCTGTAGACTTCCCATCTTCTCAAAAGTTGTACTATTTTGATATCTGCATAGTTCTGTCCATCTTGGAAGAAGGCTAGCCCTATGGTGCACAAGATCATTGCATGTTGAATCCTTTCTCGCGCTGCTCGAGATAAGGAGTACTTCTTCAAATACTTCATACTATTGGTATAGCTCAAACAGATCGACATATTGGCTCTCATATGCCTCTATCAGTGGCCAGGATCTGTGTCCAGTCATACAGACTAAAGCATCTTGGGGGTTGAGTCCCTTGACGTTGATCAAAAATTGTTGCTCAATGGGATCATCTGGCTGACCAGCTGGCTCAGGTAGACCCATGATGTCTGAGAATTCATCCAGTAGTAGAGTCATCTCTTCTCACAGAAACCAAAAGGTACAGGTATGCAGATTTCACCGCTCTGCTAATGCTTGAATCAAACTGCCATTGATGACCTGTTCTCCCACTGTTGATGCCAGTTCCAATCTACAGTCACTCAGATGGTCCGAAAATATATGGGAGAAGTTCTTGAGCCAAGAATAGTACCACTAGAGAATGAAAGGTCTGGTGTTTAGAGTTCGATGATCGGGGAGACCTTGTTGCACCTCATAGGAGATATGGCCCTCTGAAAAGACTAAATCAAGCTGACTAGATCCCATCAGAATAGACTGAAAAATAAAGAAGAAGTAAGGATAAGACTTAAGGAAAACCACACGATTTTTAAAAAAATTGCAAGCAGGATCAAAACAAGGCTGGAACTTCAAGATCCAAAGGAAAGAATGATGAAAATCATCTGAAGTTTTGAAGAAAATAGAGGTTTTGGGAAAATCGTCCAGAGTTTGAGAAAATACAAGGGAATGTATGAAAATAAATGAAAAATAGGGTATTTTGAAAATCGTCAAGTATTTTTTAGAAAAATTATGAAAAATATGAGAAAACAAAGAGAATAAAAGGAAATAACCAGAGTACATTCAATCACATTCCCGCACAAATGAGTATGCACATACAACATTCCCTAAAGGCTGACTCTAGATGCACAAATTTTGAAATAGCTGTAGGACCCCAATCCTAACTCTAAAGCTTAGATCATATGTGTCCAATCATGCTATGCCAATATACTCGAGCCGAGGCTCGATGTACGTGGCATAAAAAGAATTCTTTGGTTCTAGGCTCATGTTTTCCAACATCCTTGAGTGTCTGCCGATATACTTTGGATTATGGCCTTCGGTATGTGACAGAGGGGGATCAACCCAAATAGGTGGCCAAATTGTGAGGCTTTGTCCCAAACTATGGTTTTGGAAGAAAGCTCAGCAACGTGGTGTCCAGATAAAAGTACGTGGGGTTTTTTTTGAAATATGATCAACATGCAAGAAAACAGAAGGCTCTAATGACCTAAAGAAGTAGAATTTTGAAAATTTTATGAGAAGGAAGCATTATTTTCAATCATATCCTAGATTGAGGAGGATTGTATTTGACCTAAGTCTAAGTGAACATGAATAATGTCTCCTCAATCAGTCCTACCAAACCATGCCTAAGTCTATATGAAATCCATGTCAGCTAGGTTTGATTCTGGGCTCCTAGGTTCACATGAAATAAAGCTGACATTGTAGAATACGATTTTGACAACTTGATCAGAGTAGAGCATTAGATTGATCAGGCGAAGATTAGTCCCATCTTGGTCGCCAAACCTGTTATTATTGTAAAATTTTACTTTTGCAAGTCAAACTGACCTTTGAAAAAGATTTTGAAAATAACTCGCCTCTGTTTTAAAATGCAGGATAATTTCGAAGAATGAGACTCGCCTGTCAGTACAAGTTTCAATTATTCCTGGCGTCATAACCAGAGGTAATTGAACCAAGGATCAATTTAGTGTTTTGCTTTGCTCAATTTGTCTAAACTGATGTTCTATTTCCTAAATACACATAATCAGGCATGTGCTATGAATTTCTAAAAGTTCAGATTTGAAAACACGATGTTTGCTTCAAATGTGGAAGAATTTTTGGAAAAGGGATGATTGAAAATAGTGAATCACATTTGGAAATCATTTCTGAAGAAAAAAAAATGAATTCTGAGGAAATCTTGATGTTTTAGGAAAATCAATTTCTGAGAGAACTCAAAATGACTTAGAGAAAATTGATTTCTCTAAATTTAAACTTTGAAATTGAGAATATTATAACTTGGAAAATCATGATTTGAACTTAGAAAAATCTTTGGAAAATCTTTGAAAAACAAAGGGATCTTGAGAAAATTGGTTTCTAAGGAAAATCTAACAAATTTGAGAAAATTTGACTTCTTTGAATTCTGAACTTTGAGAAGTTATTAGAACTTGGAAAATCGATTTTGGGACTTAGAAAAGCATTTGAAAATCCCTTGAAAATCATTTTTAATGAAAAGGAAACCTTAATGTTTTGAGAAAAAACAATTTTTGAAGAAATTTCTGGATAACTTTAAGAAATCGATTTTCTTGAAACGGGATTCTTGATTTGATCAAAAGAGGGGCGTGTAACCTTGTGAAATCCTTTTTATAATGCATTCTAACCTAGATGATGCATGAATGCTATCTTGTGAAAATATTCTTTTTGAAGAAATTTTGATAAAATTATTTGAAAAAGGGATTTTAGGTGCCTTATAGAACTTCAACGAAGTAAATTCGCCTCATATCCCTGACTATGGCCACAAATATGGATTGAATATAACCCATTTGATTCTAAAAAGAGAAAAATGTTTAGAAAACTTTGAAACATGCAATGGTTTTTTAAGATAGCCTAAGAGTGTAGGCTGATTGTGGATTAAAAGAAGATGATAAATCTGGGTTTCGTTCATATTCTGGCTATGGCCATGAATATGAAACCCACCGAGTTTGTCAACTCTTTAGAAGCTAATGCATGTGTCATTCATGTAAACCATGGTGAATTTGAATATGCATGAATCATCATCCATCACACATTAATATTATTGAAAAATAAAACTATATGCAATGTAGTCCTATTCTAAACAAGAAAAGTAAATTCTTATTCCAAATTGTTTACAATTACAATTTACATAAAAAGGGAAAATAAAATAAAATAAAATACACTCTTAAATGTCTCTGCAAAACTAGAAAACTTGTTAGGGAAAATATGTTGGCTTTTTTGGATTTATCTAATAATATCTAAAAATTACTAGATTTATCCGGATATAAGCCTTTTTTCATATTTCTCTGAGATAAACATAATAAAAAATAATATAAAAATGAGTAAATAATAAAATAAACAAATTTGAAATTTAGAATTTGAAGAAAAATGACAAAAATACCCCTAAAAACATGATTATGGCCTTGAAATCAGGGTTTTTAGAAAAGATTTTGGTAAAACTTTGGATTTAGGGCTCAAATGGATTCAAATAAACACCAAATCGGGTGTGAAGCACCCTAGAATGATTATGAACATGATAAAATATTTAAAACATGAAACTTTTTATAAAAAAATCAAAATATCACAAAAATAGTGATTTTTGCCAATGTTTTACATGACCATGACTCCACGGGCACCCTATTTTCATGATTTAATTAAATAATATATCCAATGAACTCAAAAATCAGTAAAAATCGATATGGATAGTTTTGATAACCCTAAAATTAGATTGCATTCAAAAATATATATTTTGACATTATCTTAATATAAAAATTGAATAAAACTCTAAAATATGTGATTTTGCCTGCGGACATATACTTGTCACAGTGTCAGGACCGAATCAAGTATCAAATTACCATGGAAATTCATAAAAAATTACAGAGAGATACTAGACAAAAAAAATAGAGATTTATTTTTTTACAGATTAGAAAAATCATCTTTGGTTAGGGAGATATCATTTCGGCAATATATGATTGATTCTAGCTTATACGTAACGAGTTATAATAAATACATCCGTTTTTGGGTATAGGGAAATATAGCAAATCATGTTCAAAAATTATAAAATTTTATCAAATGATAGTGGATATACAGAGGAAGCTTTTTCTTTTTACAGATTATCGATAAGATCTTTATTGAGGGAGATAGGATTGACACAAGTCGATCTAGGGTTTAGATAGTGCATAATGAGCTCTGTACAACTGAATCTACTTTATGACAGAGGAAAAATAGTAAACAGATGCAGAAAAATCTAAAAATTTTACAGAAAATACTAGACAAAATAATGAAGACACTGCAACTTATAGATTGTCGAGCGGATCTCTGATGAGGGAGATATCACCTTGGCAAGTTGTTTCTGAATCCATATAGCGATTTCATGATTTATAAAACAGGGTTCAGTTTTCTATTTTTTTGATAGAGTTCCAGAACCCAAAATAATCCAATTTTTTTGCAAGAAATCACGGACATGTTCACAATTTAACCCTAAAAAATCAGATTTTTTTATAGGAAATCGAGCATGAAATAACATTTTTCCCGCATGCCTGGGATCGAGGATCACATATTATCGATAAAACTTGAAAAATCTTAATCTAAATGTAAAAAATAATAAGAAAAACATGCGAATAATATCATGAATTTGGACTTGATGCTTGAATAAGTAAAATAAACATTAATATGATAAGAAAAAAAATAAGGAATACACTCCTAGAATTTGATTTAGCCTTCGAAAAGAGAGATTTGACCCATTTAACGGGCGAATCTCATCTTTTATTGGGCTTAAACATAAAAACTGGTATTTCTAACGATTTCAACGGATTAAAATCATGAAAAATGCCCTCAAATAATGTTAGATCGCTTTCTTGAATCGATTTTATGATTCTTGAACAAAAAGGAAGCTTGATTCTCATAACCAATGGGCGACAATGGTGAAATCCATGAAAAAATCATAAAAAAATAATAAAATTAATGAAATAAGATAAGAAAGACTAACCTTGGAGGTTGCTGCAATGGAGGAGAGAGAGAGCAAGAAAAAGTGAGAGAAAAGCCTAGGGGTCGACCCCCCTTTTGCCCCTTTTTATAGTTTTTTTTTTAAACCTAGTAATTAGGATATAATTAATGCTCTTTTGACTTTTCAAAATCGTATCTAAAACTAACTAAAGGGAGGGCAATTTTTTGTGGGATCCTAACCCTAAAGGGACTCTAACTACTAACCCTAATTGACCTAATTGAAATTCTAATTGTTTTAAGAAGCTTCCAAATGTAGCGCCACATTTGGGTTTTTTTAAAAACCCTAATTTTTGAAAACTTTAAAAGCCAAAGTTAAAATCTAAGTGAAAATGAAAATTTTAAAATCAACTTTTGATCCTTCTAGACTCCTAACTTAATTAGAACACTGGCTAACCCTAACTTTTTCAAATGTGGTGCCACCCAGAGTGGGCCCCACTTGATTTTCAAAAGCGATTTTTAAAACTTGAAAATGAAAGTTTTCAAAAAGAGGTTTAGAATTTGGAATTGAAATGGAAAGTTTTAAACCAAATAAAGTTTTGACTGGATCATAACTCTTCCAGATGTGGCGTCAACTAAGTGGGCCCCACATCAAGGTTTTGAAAAAGTTAAAATAAAGACTGAAAATGGTTTCAAAACAAAGTAAAAATCACTGAATGAAAATCAGAAGTTTTAAAAATAGAGTCCTAAGCGAACTGAAACTCTAGACCAGAGTCCTAAACTTACTAAAACTCTAGAATTTAGGTTTTTGAAAGCCAAATGAAGAAGTTTTTGAAAGATTTTCTCAAAAAAAGTGAAAATAAGTCAGAAAAAGTAGTCAAGGTTAGAGTCCTAACTCAACCGAAACTCTGAAATAGAGTCTTGAATCAACTGCAACTCTGCAAAATAAACTAATTTTTGAAAACAAATGAAGAGAATAAAAAATGGAAGTAGAAACAGAAATCAGAATGGAGTCCTAACCGGATTAGGACTCTGGGACAGAGTCCTGATCGGACTGAAACTTTAGATTTTTTTTTGTTTTTCTGACAATAATTGAGAGAGTTTTTAGAAAACAGGTGGAAATAGGCTGAAATTTGAAATCAAGATTAGAGTCCTAATCCAACTGAAACTCTAAGACAAAGTCCTAGTTCAATTGAAACTCTAAATTTATGGGCTTGTTTTTTAAAAACAAGTAAAATAAAGGTAGCAGATGAAATCATGGTAGAGTTCTGAACCGATTGGGACTCTGAGACAAAGTGTTGATTCGACTGAAACTCTAGAATTTTGCTCCATTTAGAAAACAAATGAAAGGATTTTCGAAAATATCTGAAAATATAGACAAACAGTGAAATTAGAATAGAGTTCTGACACGGCCGAAACTCTGAGAACAAAGTCCTAATTCGACTAAAACTCTAAAATTTTGGCATTTTTGAAAGATAAATAAGGGAGTTTTAAAAGGTTTTCTCAAAATTTGATAAAATAAGCTGAAAAACAAAGTTAGAGTCAGAGTCTTGATTAAAGTAGGACTCTGAGATAAAGTCTTAATTTGACTAAAACTCTCAAAATTTTGAACAAACAAGGAGGTTTTAGAAGCTTTTTCATAAAAATAGATAAAAATAAGGTAAAAACTGAAATCAGAGTTAGAGTCGTGATCCAATTGAGACTCTGGCACAGAGTCCTAATTCGACTAAAACTCTTAAAATTTTGAACAAACAAGGAGGTTTTAGAAGCTTTTTTGTAAAAATAGATGAAAACAAGGTAAAAACTTAAATCAGAGTTGGAGTCCTGATCCAACTGTGACTCTAAGACAAAGTCCTAATCCGACTAAAACTCTCAGAATTTTGAACAAACAAGGAGGTTTTAGAAGCTTTTTCGTAAAAATAGATAAAAACAAGGTAAAAACTGAAATCAGAGTTGGAGTCCTGATCCAACTGGGACTCTGAGACAGAGTCCTAATTCGACTAAAACTCTTAAAATTTAGGGTTTTCTAGAAAATAAATAAGAGGATTTTAGAAAATAGGTAAAAATAAGATAGAAATTGGAGTCGGGTTCAGAGTCCTGATCCGACTAGGACTCTAGGGAAGAGTCCTAATTCGACTAGAACTCTAAGAACTTTTGGTTTTCTAAGAAGCAAATGACGAGATTTTAAAAATGACTTTTGAAGACATGTGAAAATGAAATAAAAAAATGAAATCAGGATAGAGTCCTGATTCGATTAGGACTTTGAGGACAAAGTCCTTGTCCAACCGAAACCCTAAAATTTTGGCCAAAATAAAAGGTTTTCTCGAAAAAAGATAAAAATAGAAGTGAAAAGTAGAGTTCTGATCCGCTCAAAACTCTAGAAAAGAGTCCTAATCCGACTAGGACTCTGAGATTTTAACCAAAATGAAAGATTTTGATAAATTTTGTTGAAAATAAATATAAATGGAGGTGAGAGACAGAGTCCTACTCTGACTTAAACTTTGTGATAGAGTCCTAGTTCGACTGAAACTCTAAGATTTTGGCTCTTTTGAAAGTCAGATGAGAAGATTTTTTAAAACAGGTAAAAAATAGGAATAAATGATGAAAATGGGATAGAGTCCTAATCCGACCGAAACTCTGCGATAGAGTCCTAGTCCAACTGGGATTCTAAAATTTTGCCCAAAATGACAGAAATGGACAAGGGGTAAGACTACCTTTGATTTAAAACCAAAATAGAATTTTGAAAAAGGTTTAAAAAGCAAAAAGATAGAGTCTTGATCCGACTAGGACTCTAAAAAATTGAGAAATTTGAGGAATGAAGAAATTCAGAAGCGACACCACGTAGATGGGTTTCATCTAAGAACTTAGATTAGTTAAAAATTGATTTTAAAATAAATCTAGATCGTTTTGTAAAGAAAATATTTTGAAATAAAAGAATATAAGATCTTGGGGGTTAACAAATGGCAAAATATCGATTTTAAAACCCAAGTATTTTGGATTGATTTTGAAAGAAAAGTTTTTAAATCGAATCTAGATTAAATATTTTGAAAACAGGAGTGCTAGATCTCAAAAATGCCTTACAATGGCGTGCAATGTCATGAAATGATATGAGATGGTATGCCAAATGCATGCAGTGATATACAATGACACATGAAATGTAAACATTGGATGAGGGACTTGGAATCCCGAATCCCTGATAGACACAAAGGATTAGAGATCCTCATCTGAGAATGAGAACTGATAATTGAGATTGAGCCAAAATGAGGATTGAATCTTGATTGTAGGATGAAGTATTAATATTTATTGTAAAATTTGGGCTATGAACAACCCTGGCTCAAATATCGACCAGCTGGTTCTCTGATGGCTTCAGAGGGTAAGCCCTAGTAGCAAGAAGAAAGGGTTTGTGAATGAAGGTGAAAATTTTGGAGTGTTTACACATAACCATATTTATCTACTGATATCCCCAGTAGACATCTATGATCTAAAATTGTAATAATTAATAAAATGTAAGCAATTAAGAACATGATTTTCAAAAGAAAGCATAAAAACATAAAAAGTATAGCATACTCACAGCGATAGGGGTCGATTGGACAGGTTTGAGTCATACTTTCTCTCTGGCTCTGATACCAAGTTTGTAACACCTCAAATTTTAAGTCCCAAAAAATCATGATTTTTTTTTATGTGCTTTAAAATTCTTTCATGAAATTATAGTGGAAAATCAACGGGAGTAAAACTTGGTGCATTACTTTTTCTTTGCATTCACATTTACATTCACCTAGACATTTGAACTTAAAATTTTAAACATCCATAAATAAAATAAATGTTCTCACACGTCCATCATTAATAATAAAAATTAACAATTTATATATCAGAGTCTTGAACAACTAATATGCTCTTATTCCAGAACTTCGAAGGTTTGGAAAAGGTATGACTCGGTCCCTGTCGCAACCTTCTGCCATCGCATATGAGCTCACACACTTCTTAAAAAATATTATAAATTCATAGGGTCAGACAAAACATGTCTCAGTAGGACAGAGTTATACTAAATATGTAATCTATAATCCATAAGCAGGAATCTCTTCAAACTTTCATGCATGTACCAATTCAAATATGATAAGGTTCAACAAGTATAGTAAATATCTCAAGTAAACATGCAATTACCAAAAGTTAACATTTATTCATCAATTATTGAGCTTACTCAAGTAAAAATGTAAGAACAGTTAAAAATGTATGAACTTATCAATGCATAAGCCCTTCATATGCATGCATCGATTATTATCTTCAACTAACTTTTCTTTCTTATATGATGCATGCGATGCTTATTCAATGCACATACACTTAGGTTTCACTTCTTAGCCATGTGGTTACGAACACAGACATATACCTGGTGAAGGACCACAACACAAGAGTCTTTTCATACAAGGGTGACTTTAGCCTAGACGAGCACCTTTCATCAATTCGGGTGCAGGGCGGCAAGGGCGAGAGAGATTCCCAACACCACTAACCTGATGCATCAGATTTCTCTCATGAGTTCCATACCCTCTATGTAGCAGTCTTTGTAGAGGTTTTCTCCTATCTTCGTGGGTGAGAAAAGAGTAACATTTCGTGCTCAAAACATATTTCTACAAAGCCATTAGTATCGCTTAACCCCTCTTTGCAAACCATTGCTTTAGTATTATGGTTTCACTTATATGCTTTAATTTCTTACATTCAATACCATAACAGATTTCATGGAGGCTGATTTGGCCACTTCGGGACCAATAAATGCAAGTTTTGAATAGGGCATTTAATCACCTACTCATGCTTCTTACTTAGTAAACATGTGCACTTGTATATAACCATCATGATAAACTTTCAAAGCTTTGCATGCATGGCATCAATTATAATAAAGAAGTCATACATATCACATTATGCAGTTTCAAAATTTTGTTAACCCATTTTTGGAAAATCCATTGAGAATTTCATAGACGGAATTGCACTTTCTCAATTTTACTGTTAATGTCCTTCAGGAAAATAATCCAAAAAATAGAACTTACAAATTCATTATAATAAAATCCAAAAAAAATTGAGACTAAACCCTATTCAGGAAAGATATAAGACAAACCCTGTCATCTACAGAAATTTTTCCCAGTTTGGAGAATTTTTCCAGACCTACAGATAAATTTTTTCATAAAAATCTTTTTGCAGAATCATCTTATATATAATCATTCACCCAGATTTTTCTTGATTTATTTTGATCAGACTTTGTTGGGTCTTTACAACCATCAAAACTGTGGGTCGGAACAGTCTTGCAGACAGGGCAGGAAATTCGTGCTCTATTGAAAAGGATATTTTGGCCTCAATATTGATCCAAACAAAGAAAAATAAGACTCTAAATTCAAGCATTGGATGTGTAAAACACTTCAATATTTTTATTTGAATTTATTGGCTTAGTTATTACTGAGATATTAATTTTTTTTCTAAAATAGGTCGGGATAAAAAATGAGGACAGG
The DNA here is from genome assembly GCF_984573655.1 of Nuphar pumila. Classification (NCBI taxonomy): domain Eukaryota; kingdom Viridiplantae; phylum Streptophyta; class Magnoliopsida; order Nymphaeales; family Nymphaeaceae; genus Nuphar; species Nuphar pumila. The sequence goes on from NC_143251.1 coordinate 46,022,191, forward strand.
AATAAACAAGATTCAAACACATGCAAGATTTATCAAGAAAGAACAAGACACAAGGCAAAAATACATAAACTCACGAATTTCAATACTCTAAATATGGTAACACCATCATACAATGCATACTTGTATGGATTCATGCTAATCTTCGCTAAAACAATAGCATACATTAATCAAAATCATAAATCCATCAAGAAACATATTATACATGCTTACATCTATACAAGAATCATGCAAAACCCTAAATAATCATGAAACATGAAACATTTATATAATGACATATTATTCAATAATGCTAAACATAAAATAATCTACCCTATATGCTCAGATCATCTTCCTTTAACAAGAACATCTAGAACCCTACATCGAGGACCGGTTCGTGAACTAGTCCCAAATTTGCAAAAATCCTAACTCGGTCTGATTGTTTCAGAGGTTATAAAACTTTTTTTATATATTGAACAGATCTGAAATCTTCCCAGATCATAGAAAATTTTCTCAGCTTCCCGATGTCGTAAACCGTTCGAAAAAACTCATCTATACGAGGGAGTAACGAACGATTTAATGTAGACTTAAACTTTTTTGTTCTGACTATTATAGATCCATATTTATTCTATGAACAACGTTCAATATTTTATAGTAGATGCAAAATTTTGCTAGCCTTTCGATGCAATAAACTGCTCATTAAAACTCTTCTGAACGAGAAAGATACGAGCGATTTATCTGTCGGGTGTTAGGCCGAAAATACGATACCGAAAATTATTCTAGGAAACCTGAATTACAAAACATATATTTTCTCATAAAAATGACTCTAAAAATCATTCAGATTTTTACATAACATCAATATGAACATAATCTACTAACCCAAATTAAAATATCCAGAAAAACAACCAAGTAACATGCATATTTTGCAGTTTTTATGATTTTATTTTCTAAGAAAACTAGTTTTGAGAGAAAACAATTTTTAAAGGGGTTTTCTTTCAAAAACCCCTTCTGATCACATGAATAGGCAGTCCTAACCCAAACCCACGTGTGGGAGGCATGGTTTAGGGTCTGTATTTATGAAAAATTGAAAGAATTCATACCCATGAATTTTAAATTACATGTAGATTATAGAACTCCCGACTTTAATCGGGTTCTCAAACGTAGATCGGCCTTCGTCTCCCATCTTCAAACCTTATAGGAACTTCAATGGACACTAAAAATGCTCTAAGAATGAAGAAAGAAAGAAGAGAAAAAACAAGAAAGAATAAGAATAGGAGAAAGAGGGAGAAATAACCTTGTTAATCCTTCTCATGAGGGTCTCTATTTATAGATGAGATTTGGTAAGAGTCTCATCTCTAATATAAGAGCTTAATATCTATTAATTTTATTTATTAATAAAATAAGTAAATAAATTATGAGTCTTAATTCATTAGATTTCAAAATTACTTAAGCTAGAGAAGAAAAGTAGAGACTTATTACCTTGGTTGGGCTCTAGTAACATAGTAACCTTCCAGAAGGCCTACAAACCCAAAGACTTATCAAAATTTGATGTTTAAATATTCAATTTAATATCCCTTGAAACATAGATCATTATGGTGGTCTTAGATTTAATCATACAAACACGGATCAGTAAGAAAATTTAGTCGACATTGAAGAATATTAATTTTTGATCTACAATTAGGCATAAACTTCTATTGATAATAAAATGCTCAAATCAATACCAATTTTGGTGTGTAATAATCGATTTCAATGCCCTTGAAATTCGAAATGTCAAGGTTGACTCCGATTTAATAGATAAATCACTTATGAGCCAAAATTTCTTTTAAAACAATAATGATATTTTTCGAAAAGTCTGACCCTATGGGTCCAATCCAATGATATATGATTTAAAATATCGTGAGTTATATCCAATCCAATCTATCCTTAAATTGATCTAAATGTTATGGATTATATTCAATTTAATTGGGTTTGATCCAAATATCATTAGTTAAATCCACTACCTAATTTAAGGTCCAAATGCATATAAAATTTTTTTTATTTATGATTAAATTCTAATTTTATGCCTAATTAAATTAAAATTCAATTATTTACAAATTCGAATATGAAATTAGATAAAATGACATTAAATGACTCTGAATTAGGCTTAAATGTAAATAGATTTCATCTATAAAATTTCAAATTTCCATGTATTTAAATTATTTATTTTAAATATTCCTTAAAAGGTTAATTAAATTTTTTTAGAAATAATTTCTGAAAAATTGAAACTCAATAGGGTCGATGAGACCTTTGGGTGATTAGGAGTGTTTCTTAGACCTAGAAAAATTTGTATAAGTCCTACATACTCTATACTCAACATAAATTATAATTATCTATACTATTTAATTTATTTTATAAAAATAATGTTTTCTCATAAATGAACTTTGAAAGCAATCTCTACCAGGGTCGGCAGGACTCAGTGTATTTTGAGTGTTTTATTTTATTTTTGTAGATTAGATTTTAAACTCATGAAACTAAATTCAAATTTATTGATTTTATATTTCATACATATCGAGTTATCCTAAATTCATCTGAAATCATATTCAACTTTATTTCGATGAAATTTACCAGTTATTGTATTAAATTCTGATCTTTTTCATAAATTTGATTCTGAATGCGAATTTCATAAAAATTAACTTGAATCAAATTTAATTTTTCATATGATATTTCTTATAATTCCTCTTAGGCTAATTTATATTTTTACTCTCTTTTTTCATAAAAAATATTATTTATTTATTATAAATATCATGAAGAATCACATGTATTACTTCTTAACTAAATTTAAAATCATAGATTTAATTTCAATAAAAATATAATTTATTATATTTTTCAAACTTGAATTAATATTTGATTAAGTCTTAATTTAAATTTAAATAAAAATAAAATCTAATTATAATATTTGAGACATATTTATGAAATTCAAATTCAAATCCAAACCCGATTAAAAATTGATACCTTGATTCAAAATAAATTCTCCACTAAAAATTTATTCTAAATCGTAATAAATGTTTGAATTATAAATTAATTCTCATATTAATCTCAAATAATATTTTTATCCTTAATTCAATGTCATTTCTCGTAAAATATCTAAAAATCACGGGTTTTATACAGAAGGCAAAACTTACAGCACAACTCGCTTGAGACATCAACAAAAATGATCTTCTCAAGCAAGTTCGGGAAGCATTAAGGAATGATCTAACAAACCAACAACTGATCATCTTGGTAAAGGAAAGACACAAAGATTATAGTTGGACAACAATTTGCTTTGCTCAATAGGAGATCATTTGTATATCTTGCGGTAGGATACTCTACGAAGACGCTTAATGCATGAGTGTCATGATACCATTTGGGCAGGTCACCTAGGTCTGCAGAGAACTTTGAAATTCTTGGAATGTGTGCTCTACTGACGCAAATATGTGATGATGTGAATGCCTATGTGGGGACTTGTTTGATCTGCCAACAAGACAAGCCCATCAACTAGAGACGTGCAAGATTATTGGAGTTGCTACCAATGTCAAGCCATATGTGAGAGTGCATCTCTATTGACTTCATCGTTCGGTTACTAAAAGCCCAAGGTTTTAGTTCAATTTATGTGGTCGTGAACATGCTTTTGAAGTATGCTATCTTTGTGCCTGCCCCTGCCACCTGCTCAAATGTTGATACTATAAAGTTGTTTGTGCAGAACGTAATTAAGTATTGAAAAATTCCTGAGAACATTGTTAGTGCTCAAGACGCTCGTTTCACTGAATTTTTTTGGCGAGAAGTATTTTGCTTGATTGGGATGGACTTTCATTTCAATACAAGTTTTTGTCCTCAAATCGATGGGCAAACAGAGAAGATCGATGATATGCTGGAGGAATATCTTTGGCACTTTGTTAGTACCAACCAAAGAGATTGGATGGATTTATTTGATGTTGCCTAGTTCTGCTACAACCTTCAGAAGAGCGAGACATCTGACCATAGTCCATTTGAATTTGCAACAAGACAACCACTGCAAACTCCGCACTCTCTTACCACGCGAGGATATGGCAAAGTGCCTTATGCATACCAATTTGTCAGAAACTAGTAGGATCAAACAGAATTGGCAAAGACATGTCTGAACAAGGCGACGATGTGCTTGAAAAAATTAGCGAACGAGAAGCGTCATCCAACAAAATTTTATGTTGAAGATAAGGTGTTGGTGAAGCTCTTTCCTAACTGCACAACCATCTTTCGGGGCCACCACAGAGGCTTCATTCACAAATATGACGACCCCTTCACCATCACTGAACATATTGGCAACTTGGCGTATAGGCTGGAGTTACCATCAAATTTTCAAGTACATCCAGTCTTTCATGCATGCAACCTTAAGTCATTTCATGAAGATAAAGGAGATCCTCAACGGAGCATACTTCAACATGCTCTCATCTTGCAGTGCACGCCATCAACAGTCAGCATCCCAGGCAGAAAACTAGAAGTCATCCTCAACCACTCCAATAACTATATGGGCAAAGTCAAGAAATATCTGGTGCAGTGAAAATGTCTACTAAAGAGTGAAGCCACCTGAAAGAAAGCTGCCTACATGTTTGATCATCATCAACTTGTGAAGGATTATCATGGACGATTAGCAACAAGTGAGCATATTCTGTCATAATTTTTGCTTTTTACATGTGATGTATATACCTCTTTGACACTCTTCAGCAGTTGTAAATGGCTTTTGGCGTAAGAACCTCATGTACTATGGTAACAAAGACCTCTTCCCCTTTCTCTCTATCTATCCCTCGCTCTCTTTTATGTACTTTGTTTTAGCTTGATATAAAGAAGTTTATGTATACTTGCTTCCTTACTCTTCTTTGTGTTTGTGTAGTGCACACGTGTTAAGATTTTGCGTGTAAGCTCAAAAGGTTTGCTTTTAAGCCGTACACGCATTGTTATATGTTAAAAATGGCTGACCCAGTCTGTTAGACGTGGTAGGTAGCTCATAATGACGGTGAGCCAAAAGGTAAAGAGTAAATAAAACAAAGAAAACAATAGTAAATGAAAGACTTAAAAGAAATCGGGGAAAACTATGGTGTTGTGCGGTTAGACCAACATGATATTTATGGCGAATTACTTGGCATCTTCAAGCCAATGTGAACACGATATTGGGAAATGTCTACTAACGTGGGTATCCTGCGTGGCCAGCAGGGTGGTTACGAGGGTGCTGAGATGGTGTCCGTAGCTTTAGGAGGCTATCCACTTAAGGCAGGTTGATCGTTGGGTCCCACTCGAGATTTTCCTTGCTTTGGCTAGGGTTTTTCGTCATAAAATATTGAATATTTTTAAATAAAAAGATGTAATCCGTTAATGGCAGCTGGTGCATTTTTGTCAGCGCGTCGAGAAGTCCTTGGTCTTCCAATGTTTAAAGCCTCTAGAAGCTAATAAAGTACGGTTTCGTTGTTTTCTTTTTGGGCGAGTAAATTGTAGAAGTTGAATTTCTACGGTTTGACCAACAGGGAAAAAAAGTCGCTAAAGGCGAGGTGTCATAAGCTTAGGTGGGGTCTTTCATTTGATGCCTTCAACGAAACCCTAAAGCTCTCATTTTAATTTGCCATCCCTCCGTTGAAACCTGATGGATAAGGAAGAAATTAGGTGCCGCGTGAAGGGAAGCTTCTTCGTTACTTTATTTGCGACACGAAGAAGCCTTCTCGTCTACTTTGTACGGTACGTGATACGAAGATGCCTCTTTGTAAAATTTCTTCCTCAAATTGGTCTAAGAAGCAAACGCGGAAACGCTGGCCGATAAATACACAAGTTCCGCCTCACGCTTCTCCCATCGGCGAACGACTCTCAGGTTGGTGGTCGAGTTTTGAGAAAGAGAGAGTGAGAGAGAAAAGAAAATTCACGGGAGCAACAACAGCTTCTCGCCGGAGCCCAGCCCCCAAAGCGGATCAAATGGAAGCCGTGACGAAACGCACACCCAGCCTGAGTCGTCACCCCCCTCCTTCCTTCCGCCTCCGGAATCCCAGCCTCAACACGCTCCGCCTCCGCCGGATCTTCGACTCCTTCGACGAGAACGGCGACGGAGAGATCTCCGTCGACGAGCTGCGCTGGGCGCTGGAACGGCTCGGACTGGAAGCCGAACAGTCGGAGCTCCGGGACCTCGTCTGCTCCATCATGGGGCCTGGCTCCGACGGCTCGTCCTCGTCGTGTTCCCTCGATTTCGACGGGTTCGTGCAGCTGCACCGATTGATCGGCGAGGGGTTCTTTGGGGGTGGCGACGAAGGCACCTGGGAGGGCGGCGATCGCGAGGCGGTCGACTCGGATCTTACGGAGGCGTTCAAGGTGTTTGACGAGGATGGTGACGGGTTGATATCGGCGCCGGAGCTGCAGTCGGTGCTGGGGAAGCTAGGGTTTAGGGAGGGGGACCAGATCGAGGTGGTGCGCCAGATGATCCGGAGCGTCGACCAGAACCACGACGACCGCGTCGACTTTCAGGAGTTCAAGATCATGATGAAGAGCGTTATCGGTGGGAGCGCCTGACTCCGACGAAACCGCACCGAAATTATTGACGTGTCTTCCCCTTTGTCCACCTCCGCTGCTCCGCAATTTGTCAGCAGAATAAAACAAAAAAATAAAAAAAGAAAGATCAATTTTCATCTTTTAGCTTTTTTTTAAGGATTGGGAGATCTTCTGACTTGCACTTGCATATTGCGTTAACGCGTAAACTCGGATTGTTGCCGATGGGACCCTTACTCTTGCTTGATTTGATTCAGTATTTTGAACTCTCCCTGCCAATGGGACACGATGGGGTTTCTCTGCGACGCTTGTGCATACATCCATTTCTGGTTGTTCTTGTACCTCATCCTCTCCTCCCTGTTTACCATTTTTTTCTAGCTTGTAGCTGCTCGGTTTTCCAGTGAAATAATGTGGTATTGCTACCGAATATGAAGCTTTAGATCTTCTTGTGGTTCCCGTATTTATGCAGTGGATATGTTTTCCTTTTTTTTTTTCGTTTCAAGAGTGTAGGAACTCGGATGAACAATCATTGCTTCCTCAAAAAGATCCAAACCATTGGATGCTTACAGGTTGTAGTGCTTTATTCACTTCTCTGCTTGATGGCTAGATCGTTCATCAAGCTTAGGCCTTGAACTTTTGGAAGTGCTCCTTTGCTTTGCGGCTTTGTTTCCAATTGTTGGATCGGTGATCGTTACTCATAAAACAAAAACAAATGAGAAATGTTCAAATAGGGTTCTGAATTTACCTCTCGGATCGTCGTTACTGATTGATCTGTCATTCACAGCATGCCCAACCATGGAAATCTTTCCTCGTTGAGAAATTCGACTGCAGAACCGCTTTATGAGGACACGACGTTTTGAATATACAGGCTTAGAACTAGGGATGGCAGTGGACCGGGGAAAGGGGGCTCAGCCTCGCCCGGTTTGGACTGGGGATTGAGGACATGAAACCGGGAATGTATCGAGAATGGAGGTGGGATGGATTTACCCCCATCCAGGTTAAGAAAATTATTATTATACTTTTATACATATTATAAGATCAAGCATATTATATATATAATGTAATATCTTGTAGATTTTTTTTAATTTTAATTTAATAAATATAATTTTATTAAATAAATACATATATTTTACGCTGCTTGGAGTGGTATAATATATATATGTCAATTTGGATCTGGACATGAGTTCCGGATCCATTAGCAGAGATCTATATATATATATATAGGGGCTGACGTTAATTTGGATCTGGATATGAGTCATGGATCCATTAGCTAAGACCCATAGTTCATTCATGATAAGATAAATAAGTTTAAAATAAATAATAAATTTAAAATTTTGTAGTAAAGATAAGTTATATATATATACTTATTTATATATATATACTTATTTATATATATATTTAAAGAGTTGGAATTAAAAGAAGTTTTATTTCCATATGAAAATATAACTCTATCTAATTAGAGGGGGTGTCACCTCCTTGAAGATTCCCTCTCAAGTTATAAAACATTTGATAGAGCTTCTCTCTCAACATCAGTTTTGAGAGAGAGGGAGAGAGAAGGAAGCTGAAAAAAAGAAGAGGAAGAAAGGGGGTTGCACCATGAGGAAGAGATAGAGAGAGAGGGAGAGAGAGAAGGAAGCTGAAAAATAAAACAAAACAGAGAGAAAGAGGGAGGTTGTACGGTGGGTGAGAGAGAGGAATAGATAGAGAGGCAGCAAAAGCTACCTCCTTCAGCGTCCTCTTCTTCTCCAACTTTCTTTTTACGCAGCTGCAAACAAGGTATGGGTCTCTCTCATCATTCAATAGGTAAAGAAGTTAGTTAAATTGAATCAACATGAGGTTAAGAACAAGTGAAAATCTGTGAATCTGAGTACAGATTTACAGATTTACTATTCTTTTCACTAGGGTTGTTCTTGTTGATTCGGTTAATAGTGTTCCGATTTGGGCCTATGATAACCTAAACGCAACCTTTGTAAAATCTGCAATTCTTGCTTAGAACCCAGTTTTCTACCTGTTCATGTTGGGCTATGATGAAAGCAGACTGCATGAGATTATGGACTTGTAACTGTGTTTCCTCCTTTGAAACGAGTTCACGTTGATTTCAGTAAATCTATGGGTCGATGCTTGCGTTTGATCTGCATCATACAACCAATATATGTGTTGTGATTGAACCCGCGTTTTCATTAATTTGAACCCACAATATGTATGGTAGCTTGGAAAAGCCTGTATCTAACATTCCAGTGGGAACAAATATGTATATTTCTTGGTTTATGTTCAATCATAAATTTCTGTACAGATTCTTAGTGTATGATTAGATCCTAGTATAAAAACTGAAAATGTTTATGTGTGCTTGGTTTCAATTAGTATGAACTTGTTGTGTAGTTATTTGGGTCTGACTTTTATCAGATCTTAAATAGACTCCTTTTGTGTGTACAGTTTAATATATATACCCTGATTTGTTGCATGCAGTGTTGTCAAAAGCATTGAGGCGTAGCGAGGCGCTCCACCAAAAACGGAGGTGTAAGCGTCAAATTTTTTTTTTGAAAATTTTAAAAAAGATATAAAAAATATCTAAAAATATAAACAAATAAAGAAATGCTTTATTGATGAAATAACAACCAATAAGAATAGAAAATCTCAAATAAGTACTAAAAAATATGAGATTAACATATAAAAGTAACTAAAAACTTATTATATAACCGGAAAATATATGAGATTAACCAAAAAAGGTTAAAATATACTAAGAAACTGATTACATAACTTAAATAACTAGAAAATATATGAGATTAACCTACAAAAGTTAAAATATATGAGATTATTCTAAAATATATGAGATTAACCTACAAAAGTTAAAATATATGAGATTATTCTAAAAAATATGAGATTAACATATAAAAGTAACTAAAACAATGATTACATAACTGAAAAATATATGAGATTAACCAACAAAAGATAAAATATACTAAGAAACTGATTACATAACTGAAAAATATATGAGATTAACCAACAAAAGTTAAAATATATGAGATTAGCATATAAAAGTAACTAAAAAACTGATTATATAACTGGAAAATATATGAGATTAACCAAAAAAAGTTAAAATATACTAAGAAACTGATTACATAACTGAAATAACTGGAAAATATATAAGATTAACCTACAAAAGTTAAAATATATGAGATTATTCTAAAAAGTGTGAGATTAACATATAAAAGTAACTAAAAACTAATTACATAACTGGAAAATATATACGAGATTAACCAACAAAAGTTAAAATATAGTAATATACTAAGAAACTTATTACATAACTGAAATAACTGGAAACTATATAAGATTAACCTACAAAAACTTTGTTGATTATGTCTCAAAAATCTTGTTGTAAAAAAAAAATATTTGCGCCTCAGGCTTGCGCCTTGAGGCACAGAGGGTCGTGCCTCAAGGCGTATTTTTTATAACACTGGTTGCATGATTTGAACCTTTTCTAATTTCAGCCTAATATGTGTCATAAAATAAGAAGAAATTGTGCTTAACGCCTGTTGTTTTGATAAATATGCAGATACATTGGTTTAGACGCTTTAGATGCAAGTGACTAGTTCAAAATCTGATTTTGATTCTTGACCTAGGGTTTCATAATTTTTAACAGCAATACTGACTGATTCTTGGGTAAACAGATTCAAGACAGGTTCTTGAATCAAGCCAATATATATATATATATGTGTGTGTGTGTGTGTGTGTGTGTGTATTTGTCAGTTTTTTACTGTGTCAGTCATGCTGTAAATTCTTTTTCTACGCATGTATGATGTAAATTCTTTTATTATGCATGTATGTTGTTAAACTCTTTACTATGCATGTATATTGTTAGTTCTTTCTTATGCTTGTTTTAACCCACCAAGAATTGGATTCTTGATTATCTTGATTAACTATGACTTGCGGAATCAGAAATATATATATATATATAAGGTTGTGTGTACAAATTGACTAGCATATCTGTATATATGCCGATCAAGGCATATATATTGAGCAGTATATGTTCATATGTGTAGGTACATATATTAAAACATATTTCAAAAAAGGTTTTCAAAGTATTGAAAAATCTTATTTGATTAAATCTGGTTTTAAAAGTAAGTTTGATATGTAAAAATCTTATTTGTTGGTGCGTCATAAAATCTGATTTATGGCATGTAAAAGAAATCTGTTTGAAAAATCAAATTGGAATCGAAATTTTTCAGATGCTCAGAACTTTGATGTCCATTAAAAAATGTTAAAACTGTTTTGCCTTGGACAGTCAATAAATCTGAGGATTTTAGATGTTTTGATATTCTTATTGTATTGGAATGGTTGTAGAAGTTTTGGATTCCCCTTTGACATAATAACACTATTATGCTTGGTCCAATGTGCATTCATAAATTGTTGTGGGTATACTTTGATGTTGTATTGTGAACAAAAGTAGTTGAATATTTATGTCTGATTCTTGTTCACTAAAATTTGCAATGCCATTTAAATCTTGTTAAATTGTATAGTGGTTATGTGTGAACCACTGATGAGCCTTTTGAGGGCAGGAGCATGTCTTGCTTATAAGATAGTAAATTATAAATGCATTATAAAATATTTTTGGTATTGTTTTGAATTAATTACACTGTTGAAATAATAGGGCAAGGGACCGAAAATGTTATTGCATGATGATTTGCATAATTATTCTTTTGTAAAGAACTATTAATTGATTAAGATTGGTAAAAGAGATCAAACAATATAATAATTTTTCTTCTCTAAAGTCCCTCTTAAAGGGTGCAAACCTTAGATAGTTCTCATGGGGGTCCATGAGGATACTAAATATCGTGTGCACTCAATAATCTGATATGTAGTTCGTGTTCCTGACAACGGTTGTAAGAAACTTTCACTACTTTGCCTTGGGGTGGTGTTGTTGACTCATTTGTAGTTATTAGTATACCAAGAAAGTGGCATCAATGAATATTGATTTCTTTGTCATCCTAGTATTAGGTGATGATTCTTAATGTTCCGATTGATGGTGATGATTCTTGACATCGATATAGGAATGTGTATAGAACCCAGTAATTTAAAATACAAATTTTATATTAAGTTGTCACTGAAAACTACCATGAACCTTAAGAATTTTGCCTATTTTTTAGTATCTGCTGGTTTTAAGAAAGTGAAAATTAAATTATGTACATTAAATAGGGACATGCATGCAAAAGCAATTCTAATAATTGAACTTAAAAAATTATCTATGCATGTTGCATTGATTTATTCATCCCTAATTGTTTAATGTAGCATGAAAATCTTGATTGCTTTATTTAAACTACTTAAATTGCAAGTTGATTTAAATATGTGTTGTTTGTAGAGTCATCTTAAACTTATATTTGATTTAATCTATGTTAATTTTTCTTATTGTTTCATTCAAGAGGGTCTTGTACGAAAACTTCAATTCTTACCTTGTTTAAAAAAAATTAAGTACTGAGGCACAGTGATGGAGGGACCAACTTGTTAGAGGAATTGAGGATTATTATCTGGTGGCTGGGGTTCTGATGTATTCAAGAGTTTTTGTTTTGGAGAACTATTTGAACTCTAAATGGGAATTATTTGATCTAAATAAATTCAATTTTAGTTTATGATTTTATTTATATTGTCTGAAGTTATTGTTGGGTTGTGTAAATTAAATCAGTAATGTACCTTGAGTCACTGGGATATTTTGCTTAATGTTTTAAAAAAAACTATATTTTTTTTAAGGTTGGATTGACATCATTATAGAGTTGGTATTAGAGCTAGACAGAACCAACAACATAAAGTCATAAACTTGCACTCTAGAAGCAATATCCACATCACTGGTAAGAGGTACGTTGTGAATTTTTATTTTTTTATTGTCCTAAAATTATGAAAACTGTTATTTTTTTGCCATATGGGCAATTATAGTTAAATCATTGTATGATGATTTAATTTGCATGCTTAATATGATTATCTTTCCTTAGTGGGATCAATCTTAAGGGGACAAGTTTGATCTATGGGTATGGTTGAATGATAATTCCTGGTTGATTTCTTTTAGATGTATACTCATAGTCGCATGAATGCTGGCAGGAACATGGGGATTTCCAGATGAATGCCCTCAACAGTGTAGCCAAGATGGTTACTACACACATCCAGGAACAGACTGCTCAGCATGCACCATGTGTGCACCCCACATCAGTCACGACTTCTAATGTTACTGCGATGACCTATGAAAAATTCTTGAAGTTGGATCTATCAACTTTTGTTGAGAAGGTCGACCCTGAAGACACTGAAAGTTGGGTCATGGAGGTCGAGCATGCCTTTCGTGTTATGCCCGTACCAGAGGACAGGTAGACTGATTTTGACACCTATCGTTAGAAGAGTGATGCCAAGAAGTGGTGGGACACCGTGCGGAAGGTGAAGTATGTCACGATGGAGTCCATTCTTTGGGAGACCTTCTAAGATGAGTTCTTGGAAGCTTACTTTTTCTCGTTTGCCAAGGAAAGGGTGTAACAACAGTTCCTCGAGCTGACTCAAGAAAACATGAGTTTGGTGGACTATACCACTAAATTCCAAAGCCCAGAGCGATACTGCCCCAACCTGATTGCTGACAACAAGGCAAGGGCAGTGAAGTATATGAGGAGGCTCAAGGATGGGCTACGTGTTCGGGTGATGACCAGCTGCCCTACGATGTTTAGCCACGTGATTGAGTTAGCTTCCATCCTAAATGAGAAATGTGAGTGATTCAAAGGCGGATAGTCTAAGAAGTTGGGTGGCAATGGTAATGGTGGAGCTCGAAAGCACCCACCTACTTGTGGTAAGGCACAGGGGGCACAAAACAAGAAGCAGAAGACCCAACAAGAGAACCACCAGAACCGCCCTCAGCAAAAGAAGCAACAGCAAGAAAATGTGCAATAGACATGCAAGAGGTGAAACAAGAGTCATCCCTTTAGTTCGTGTTCTCTCTTTACTAGGCTCTGCTATCAATGGAAGTAGCCCGGTCATATCACTCAGTACTGCCCGAACAAGCTAGGAGTCGAGGGCAGCGACAGGAGCAGTAGACACAGCAGCAGTAGAGACCTCAGTAGCAGCAGGCGGAGAGAAAGACCAATGGACCGGTATATGCTCCCACAGCCACGGAGCAAAATAATTAGACCGATCTGATCGAAGGTATTATTATAGTTACTGATCATTTTGCTCGTGTCATGTTTGATTCGGAGGCAACACACTCTTATATCTTCTTCTTTTGTTGGGTCATTTGACATTACACTATCTAGTTTAGAAATTGCATTAGAAGTTGTCTTTGATGGGTGTGACTACTCGATGTGTTAAGTATCTCCCTACAATTAGAGTAGTTATTGCAGGACATGAGTTGTCAGTTGATCTTGTTATACTCAAGATGACATTCTATAATATAATTTTGGGCATAGATTGGTTGTCATGTCATAACGTGACTCTTTATTATTGAGGCAAGAAGGTCTACTTAGAGTGATATGATCTATCAGTGTTGGTTTTTTAGGCAACTAGGTCGGTTGGCAAGGTAAAGATCGTATCGGCATTAAAGATCTCTAAGTACCATAAACAGGGTTGTGATGTATTTTTGGTGAGTGTGTTTGCTACATATAGTCAGGATACACCATTGGAGCAGTTGGATGTGGTCCATAAGTTTTTTGACATTTTTTTAAAGGACTTATCGAGTTTATTGCCTCACCGTGAGATTGAGTCTTTGATCAAGTTAATGTCAAGAATGGCACCGGTGTTGCGTTGTGGCTAGGCTGAGATCTTCCTCTTCAGTGCTCATAGTAACTTACTTATTCCAACACTCGCAGGTGTTGAGTTTTCCTCAACGCACACAGGCGCAATAGATTTAACGCACACAGGTGAATAAAGAATTGTGTGCACAAGCTCGCAAGTTGCTAACACTCGCAGACATCAAGTTAATGAGGCGCACATAGGCACTTGCAAAATATAGCATGCGCAGGTGCTTACAGGAATGGTGGCTCATCCCAAGTGCTTAGAAGTATTAGGCGCGCGCACAGATGAAAGCAGTTGAATGCCTTCAAGTGCAATGTTAAGAAGCATGCATGATTGTGTGCATTTAAGTGAAATCTTGTGTCTGAAGTCTTGATTTTGTTGCAGAGCCAGTCAAACGTAGGCACACTTTGATCAATGTTTAAAACCGGTTACAAGTAATTTTGATGAAGAATTCTATTCAAGAATAGAAACAGATTAAGTTGCCTATAAACTTAGCTGGAGCTTATGACAATGACGTAGTGAGCTTAGATGTGCTCAGCAATGTCGGAAGGTCGTGTAGTGTCATCTTCTCTACAGATGAGGTGTTATCGTCGTGAGAGGAGTGTAGCAACGATCAAGATCTCAAGAGAAACTCTTAGACTCGTCGGAGGTTCCTCTTCATAGACCGGTAGGATCTCCAAGTGTTGTTGCGACTTATCGACTAGATTTTGATTAGGTAAGATAGAAATTAGATGATAATCGAGATGAAGAATTGAAAGGAGAGAGAGATGAAATGAGATTTCTTTCTTAGCTCACGAATGAACTTAGAAAGCCAATCTCTCAAGGTGAGGCCAATCTTCAAAATGGAGCCAAAAGAAACTCTTCACTTTATTTCTTAAAATCCAGATTCCATGCCTCTCAAAAATACCAATTATCAACTATTTATAACATTTGACTTTCACTTTGTGCCAATGCTTGGGCGGCCCAAGTATCAAAACTGGATGTCACCCCTAACTGATCCGCTGAAACCACTCTACCAAACATGTCTACCGTTTTCCAAATTGCCCCATACCTGAACCTACTTTGGTTGATTGCCCTACTGTACTCAAACTTGTCCTGACCTATGTTGTCTGCTGGGTTCCCCTGGCTCTCTACTAGACCGACTGTCTTGTCTGGTGCCCTTAGGATGTGCAGCACCAGTAATCCCCTCATGTCTAGGCATGTGCTCAGTAGGGTCTGCAACAGCAGTATCAATGAGTGTCGTATTGTATGGAAACTACTGAGCTCATAGAACTAAAGAAGCAATTGCAGGAGCTTCTTCACAAGGGGTTTATCAGACCGAGTGTGTCACCTTGGGGTGCACCAGTCTTGTTTATCAAGAAAAAAGATGAATCCATAAGGCTTTGCATCAACTATCAGATGTTGAATTAGGTCATAGTGAAGAATAAGTATCCTTTGCCCAGGATAGATGACTTTTTTGATCAGTTGCACACAGTGAAGGTATTCTCGAGGATCGATCTTTATTTGGGATATCACCAGTTGCTGATCAAGGTAGACTATATCTCGAAGACAGCTTTTTGGTCCAAATTCTTGCATTGCGAGTTTTTAGTGATGTCTTTTGAATTCATGAATGTCTCAGCTGTATTTATAGACTTGATGAATCGAGTCTTCGAATTATGATTGTATCAATTTATTATTATGTTTATTAATGATATACTGATATACTCAAAGAGTGAGTAGGAACATAGAGAGCATCTAAGGATCATTCTACAAACACTGAGGGAACATAAGCTTTATGTTAAATTCTCTAAGTGTGAGTTCTGGCTCAATTGGGTCATGTTTCTTAGTTATGTCATATAAGGAAATGGTGTTGACGTGGATCCAGAAAAGGTGAAAGCAGTATTATCTTGGGAGCAGTCGAAGACAGTCATAAAGATCAGAAGTTTCTTGAGATTGGCTAGATATTATCGTAGATTTATCCAGGACTTCTCTCGTATAGTTGTCCCGATGATGAAGCTACTACAGAAAGGGGTAAAGTTTGTTTGGATGCCTTGTTGTGAGAAAAGTTTCCAGGAGCTCAAGAAGAGGTTGACCTCAACCCTAGTGTCGATGCTAACATCAAGATCAGGAGCTTTTGTGGTATATAGTGATGCCTCAGAAATTGAACTGGGTTGTGTCTTGATATAACACGAAAAGGTTTTTGCTAATGCTTCTCGGCAGCTGAAGGTGCATGAGAAGAACTACCTGACACACGACTTGGAGATAGCAGTCGTAGTCTTTGCATTGAAGATTTGGTGTCACTACTTGTACAGGGAGCAGTTTGAGGTTCTGTCTTACCACAAGAGTCTCAAGTATATTTTCTCACAGAAAGATATGAACTTGAGACAACACAAGTGGCTAGAGTTCATCAAGGATTATGAGTTTACTATCACTTACCATCTGGGTAAAGCAATTGTGGTGGATGATGCAAATTAGAAAGACTTCGGTTTTGGTCGTTAGCTTGATTGGGTAAAGTTTGAATTTACTTGAAGAATTTGTCAACTGACAACCATTTGCAGACGAAGCCGAACACATCTGTTGTGCAGGGATGAGAGCACGACCCGAGATCATCGATCACATTGAAAAGTTATAGTCAGCTGATTTGGACCTCGGAAAGTTATGTGAGAGCATAAGCCAAATGTGCAGTTCCATCATGAGGATGATGAGACCATTATGTTCGAGGATAGATTATGGGTTCTGAAGGCTCTTCGAGAGGAGCTGATGTATGAGGCCCACAGGTCAAAGTATTTTGTTCATCTTGATCTCACCAAGATGTTCAAGGACTTACAATAGACTTATTGTTTCTTGATATCTTACTTGTCAGCAAGTTAAGATCGAACACTAGAGGCCTGGTGGACTGTTATAACCATTGGACATCCCCAGTTGAAAGTGGAATGACATATCTATGAACTTTATAGTGGGCTTACTGAGGACTCATCGTCAGCATGATGTTATCTGGGTGATAGTGGATTGGCTGACAAATTGTGTATATTGTCATTCAAGGTGAGTCAGAGCTTGGCAGACCTGTACATTGATGAGATCATCAATGTACACAGGGTACCACTTTCGATCATATCGAATCAAGATTCTCACTTTATATCTCATTGTTTGTGTCAGTTGCAAAAAGCCTTGGGTACCAAACTGAAGTTTAGTACAACTTTTTATATGTAGACTGATGGACAGATTGAGCGTATGATTCAGACTCTTAAGGACATGTTGAGAGCATTTTCACTGGATTGGGCAGGAGACTGGGATAAGCATAAAGCTTATAGAGTTTTCATACAACAATAGCTATCATGCTAGTATTGGTATGGCCTCGTATAAAGCTCTATATGGTAGACCTTGCAGATCCCCAGTCATTGGGATGAGGTTGGTGTCAGAGCGGTTGAGTCTTCATAGGTGATCCATCACTATTTAGTTCAGGTGTGAAGGATTCGCTAGAGGTTGATTGTCACACAGAGCTGATAGAAAAGCTATGTCGACCAGCGACATAGGGAGCTCAATTTTGCAGTGGGCGAGTACATGCACTACAAGAAACCTATGGATTAGTGATGACCTAAATCTGTCGCTAATCTGACTCTAATCCGTCTCTAAACAGCTTAGTGATGGATTAGCATCAGATTAGAGACAGATAGCTTCCATCACAAAAATTTTTATGCTAATTAGCGACAAAATATATATGTCACCCATTTCGTCGCTAAGTAGCGACAGAATCTATTTGTCGCCAGTTTCATCGCTAAGTTGCGATGGAATAACGAATGCCAACATCCGTCGCAAGGTCATCGTTACTATATGGTGATTTTGGTGTTGCGACGAATTTATAGTCATCGCCAATCTGTCGCTACATTCAACGCTAATAGTAATTAGCGACGGATATATCCGTCGTAAACAAGGAAAAAAATATTTGAAAATTAAAAAACGAGAAAAAAATTCTCTTGATACAATTTATATTTTCTGTGAATAAAAAATAAAGTACACATCAAAATACATATAAAAGAAAACTAAAACAATTAATCGATCCACTGTAAAATTCGCAAGTTCTAATTATTTACAATTCAACATTTATATTTTTAAAACAAATAGAAGGTAGAATAAATTGAACACATGAATCTAATCATCGCCAAGATTTTGTGCATCCTCTTGTTCATTGTCTTGATTTGTCCCTTCAGCTCCACTACGCTGATTATCGTCAGCAACCTACACGAGAAAAGAAAGGTCAGTATTGATAAACAAAATATACTAAAATAAATTATACTCTATATGTGATTCTATCATGCTATTATATGTTTTAAGGCAGTACAAAAATTGTATATGTGATTCTATCATGCTTATATGTGTTCTAAGGCAGTAAAAAAACTGTATATTGATTTTATCATGCTCATATATGTTCTTAAGGCAGTAAAAAAAACTTATATATGATTTAATCATGCTCATATGTGCTCTAAGGCAGTCAAAAAAATGTATGTGATTCTACCATGCTCATATGTGTTCTAAGGCAATAAAAAAACTTTATATGTGATTCAATCATGCTCATATGTGTTCTAAAGACACTAAAAAAACTGTTTTTGTGATTCTATCATACTCATATATATGTGCTCTAAGGCAGTAAAAAAACTATATATGTGATTCTATCATGCTCATATGTGTTATAAGGCAGGCAAAAAACTGTATATGTGATTATATCATGCTCATATGTGTTCTAAGCCAGTTAAAAAAATTTATATGTGATTCAATCTTGCTCATATGTGTTCTAAAGGCAGTAAAAAAACTTTATATGTGATTATACCATACTCATATGTGTTCTAAGGCAGCAAAAAAATTGTATATGTGATTCTACCATGCTCATATGTGTTCTAAGGCAGTAAAAAAACTTTATATGTGATTCTATCATGCTCATATGTGTTCTAAGGCAGGAAAAAAACTTTATATGTGATTCTATCATACTCATATGTGTTCTAAGGCAGGCAAAAAACTATATATGTGATTATATCATGCTCATATGTGTTCTAAGGCAGTCAAAAAAATTGTATATGTGATTCTACCATGCTCATATGTGCTCTAAGGCAGTCAAAAACTGTATATGTGATTTTATCATGTTCATATGTGTTCTAAGGCAGGCAAAAAACTGTATATATGATTATATCATTCTCATATGTATTCTAAGGCAGTTAAAAAAACTTAATATGTGATTCTATCATGCTCATATGTGTTCTAAAGCAGTCAAAAAACTTTATATGTGATTCTATCATGCTCACATGTGTTCTAAGGCAGGCAAAAAACTATATATGTGATTATATCATGCTTATATGTGTTTTAAGGCAGTCAAAAAAACTGTATATGTGATTCTATCAAGCTCATATGTGCTCTAAGGCAGTCAAAAAAATGGTATATGTCATTCTATCATGCTCATATGTGCTATAAGGCAGTCAAAAAAACTGTATATGTGATTCTATCATGCTCATATATGTTCTAAGGCAGGCAAAAAACTGTATATGTGATTATATCATGCTCATATGTGTTCTAAGGCAGTAAAAACTGTATATGTGATTCTATCATGCTCATATGTGCTCTAAGGCAGTCCAAAAACTGTATATGTGATTCTATCATGCTCATACGTGTTCTAAGGCAGGTAAAAAACTGTATATGTGATTATATTATGCTCATATGTGCTCTAAGGCAGTCAAAAAAACTGTATATGTGATTCTACTATGCTCATATGTGCTCTAAGGCGGTCAAAAAAACTGTATGTGTGATTCTACTATGCTCATATGTGCTCTAAGGCAGTCAAAAAACTGTATATGTGATTCTACCATGCTCATATATGTTCTAAGGTAGTAAAAAAATTGTATATGGGATTCTATCGTGCTCATATGTGTTTAAAGGCAGTAAAAAAATTGTATATGTGATTATATCATGCTCATATGTCTTCTAAGGCAGTTACAAAATTTCATATGTGATTCAATCATGCTCATATGTGCTCCAAAGGCAGTAAAAAAACTTTATATGTGATTATACCATGCTCATATGTGTTCTAAGGCAGTAAAAAAACTGTATATGTGATTCTACCATGCTCATATGTGTTCTAAGGCAGTCAAAAAACTTTATATGTGATTTTATCATGCTCATATATGTTTTAAGGCAGAAAAAAAACTTTATATGTGATTCTATCATATTCATATGTGTTCTAAGGTAGGCAAAAAATTGTATAGGTGATTATATCATGCTCATATGTGTTCTAAGGCAGTCAAAAAAACTGTATATGTGATTCTACCATTCTCATATGTGATCTAAGGTAGTCAAAAATAATGTATATGTGATTCTATCATGCTCATATGTGTTCTAAGGCAGGCAAAAAACTATATATGTGATTATATCATGCTTATATGTGTTCTAAGGCAGTCAAAAAAACTTTATATGTGATTCTATCATGCTCATATGTGCTCTAAGGCAGTCAAAAAACTTTATATGTGATTCTATCATGCTCATATGTGTTCTAAGGCAGGCAAAAAACTGTATATGTGATTATATCATGCTCATATGTGTTCTAAGGCAGGCAAAAAACTGTATGTGTGATTATATTATGCTCATATGTGCTCTAAGGCAGTCAAAAAAACTTAATATGTGATTCTATCATGCTCATATGTGCTCTAAGGCAGTCAAAAAAACTGTATATGTGATTCTATCATGTCCATATGTATTCTAAGGCAGTCAAAAAAACTTTATATGTGATTTTATCATGCTCATATGTGCTATAAGGCAGTCAAAAAACTTTATATGTGATTCTATCATGCTCATATGTGTTCTAAGGCAGGCAAAAAACTGTATATGTAATTATATCATGCTCATATGTGTTCTAAGGCAGGCAAAAAACTGTATGTGTGATTATATTATGCTCATATGTGCTCTAAGGCAGTCAAAAAAATTGTATACGTGATTCTACTATGCTCATATGTGCTCTAAGGCAGTCAAAAAAACTGTATATGCGATTCTACTATGCTCATATGTGTTCTAAGGCAGTCAAAAAACTGTATATGTGATTCTACCATGCTCATATGTGTTCTAAGGAAGTAAAAAAAATTATATGTGATTCTATCGTACTCATACCAGACCCCTCACATGTTATTCAGTATTAGGCAGTCGAGGTACAACCAGATTTGATGACGAAGGAGAGACCAGTGGAGATTGTGGATCGCCAGGACCGAGTACTTCAGAACAGAAAATTTATGTTCGTGAAAGTACAGTGACAACATTACAGACTAGACGAGTGCACCTGAGAGCTTGAGACTGATATGCGCAAACATTATCCACACTTATTCGGTACATTATAATTTTCTGGATGAAATTCTCGTATCTCATAGAATTTTCTTAATTTAATAAATATCATTTTACTAAATAAATATATATTTTACACTGCTTGAAGTGGTATAATTTATATGTATATATATGGGGCTGACATCAATTTGGATCTAGACATGGGTCCTAGATCCATTAGCTGAGGCCCATATATATATATACATGGCTGACATCAATTTGGATCAGGACATGGGTCATGGATCCATTAGCCAAGACCCATAGTCCATCCATGATAAGATAAATAAGTTTAAAATAAATAACAAATTTAAAATTTTGTAATAAAGATAAGTTATATATAAATAAATATTTATATATATATTTAAAGAGTTGGAATTAGGAGTTCTATTTTCATATAGAAATAAAACTCTATCTAATTAGAAGGGGTGTCACCTCCTTGAGGAGTCCCTCTCAAGTTAGAAAACATTTTAAAGAGCCTCTCTCTCAACATCGGTTTTAAGAGAGAGAGAGAGAAGGAAGCTGAAAAAAAAGAGGAAGAAAGGGGTTGTACCATGAGGAAGAGTGAGAGAGAGAGAGAGAGAGAAAAGGAGGCTGAAAAAAAATAAAACCGAGAGAAATTGAGAGGCTGTACCGTGGGTGAGAGTAGGGGTGGAAAAATCTGACACGACCCGCCAACCTGACCCGCCAACCCGCTTCTTAGCCGGGTTTGGGTTTGGTTTAAACGGATTCGTGTCATAAACGGGTCGACCCGCCTAACCCGTTTATTAAACGGGTCGGGTTCGTGTTAGGGGTATGCCAACCCGGCTGACCCGTTTAATAAATGGGTTAGGCGGGCGGGTCAACCCCGTTTACCCGAACCCGACCCGCCAACCCGTTTACCCGAACCCTACCCGCCAACCTGTTTACCCGACCCCGACCCACCCACCAACTGGTTTACCGAAACCCAACCCGCCAACCCGTTTACCCGAGCCCGACCCGCCAACCCGTTTACCCGACCCAACCCATTTATTAAACGGGTTAACCGTGTCGTTTCGTGTCGGGTTACCCGTTTAATAAATGGGTCGGGTTCATGTTTGCCACAGCTGACCCGTTTAATAAACGGGTCAGGTTCATGTTGAGGTATGCTGACCCGCCAACACAACCCGATTGCCACCCCTATGTGAGAGATAGAAAAAGATAGAGAGGCAGCAAAAGCTACCTCCTTCTTCAGCATCCTCTTACAGGTCTCTCTCCTGATTCAATACGTAAAGAAATTAGTTAGATTGAATCAACATAAGGTTAAGAACAAGTGAAAATCTATGAATCCGAGTACAAATTTACAAATTTACGATTCTTTTCACCAGGGTTGTTCTTGCTGATTCGGTTAACAGTGTTCCAATTTGGGCCTATGATAACCTAAAAGCAACCTCTGTAAAATCTATAATTCTTGCTAAGAACCCAATTTTCTACCTGTTCATGTTGGGCTATGCTAAAAACAAACTGCATGAGATTATGGACTTGTAACTGCGTTTCCTCCTTTGAAACGAGTTCACGTTGATGTCAGTAAATCTGCAGGTCGATGCTTGCGTCTGATCTGCATCAGACAATCAATGTGTTGTGATTGAACCCGCATTTTCATTAATTTGAACCCACGATATGTATAGTTGCGTGGAAAAGTTTGTATCTAACTTTCCAGTGAGAACAAATATGTATATTTCTTGGTTTATGTTGAATCAGAAATTCCTGTACAGATTCTTATTGTCATGTTTTTAAAATCATATTTGTGCATGATCAGATCCCAGTATAAAAACTGGAAATGTCTGTGTGCTTGGTTTCGATTAGTATGAACTTGTTGTGTAGTTATTTTGGTCTGGCATTGATCAGATCTTAAACAGACTGCTTTCGCATGCACAGTTTAATATATATACCTTGATTTGTCGCATGCTTTGAACCTTTTCTAATTTCAACCTAATGTGTTTTAAAAAGAAAAGAAACTGTGTTTAGCTCGTGTTGTTTTGAGAAATATACAGATGCATAGGTTTAGATGCATGTGACTAGTTCGAAATCTGATTTTGATTCCTTAACCTAGAGTCTAATAATTCTTAACAACAATACTGATCGATTCTTGGGCTGACAGATTCAAGACATACGTTCTTGAATCCAACCAATACGTAAGTGTGTGTGTGTGTATATATATATATATATATATATATATATATATATATATATATATATATATATATATATATATATGTGTGTGTGTGTGTGTGTGTGTGTGTGTGTATGGGTCAGTAATGCTGTAAATTCTTTTACTGTGCATGTATGTTGTTAGTTCTTTCTTGTGCCTGTTTTTACCAACCAAGAATTGGGTTCTTGATTCATTAAAAATCTCTCTCTCTCTCTCTCTCTCTCTCTCTCTCTCTCTCTCTCTCTCTATATATATATATATATATATATATATATATATATATATTATTTTTGAGCAGTATACGTTCATGTGTAGGTACATATATTAAAACATATTTCAAAAATTTTAAAAGTATTGAAATTTTTTATTTGATTAAATCTGATTTTAAAAGTAAGTTTGACATGTAAAAATCTGATTTGTCGGTGAAACATAAAATCTGATTTGTGGCATGTAAAAGAAATCTGTTTTAAAAACCAATATGATTTGTCAATGCAAGCTAGATGCATTCAACATGGTCTCTTTGTTAAGAACCCGCTCTTTAGATGAAAATTATTTCCACGTAAAAAGAAATGTTTTTAGATTTTTGAAATTTTGGTACGGTGTAAGCCATTGATTTTTGAAACTCACGAAAAATTCTTGATTCTTGAGTACATCGGTCATAACTTCATGATGGAAACCTGTTTTCCACTAAACAGACCATATAAATCGACAAAAAAAAACATGAGTTGTTGTTTTGCGAAGCAGGTTATATGCCCCCCCCCCCCCCGAAGACAGTCGTTAGCTACATCTCGTGTTTGGGGGTCCCAATGAGTGCCACGTATAAGAGCTCCTGGAGCCCGTATCCCCGTGTGTGTCGGCATCACTTAGCATCGGAATCTGGTGCGGTTGCAAAGACTTAAGTACACTTTCCTACTATGCTCGCCATGAAATGATGGTTCGAGAAAATTACAAAAATATCCTTCATCTAGAAAAGTAAAGCATCGATTTGAGAAAAGGACAAAAATGCCCTCTATCTAGAAAAGTGAAACGCCGGTTCGAGAAAAGGACCAAATTGTCCTCGATCCAAAAAAGGGAGGATGATCTTAACTCTTAAAATAGTTCAAACGTTCCATTTTCCCCCAAAACAGAAAACTTTTGCAACTTCTGCTATAACAGGAACTTCCTTTAATGACGCACCCTTTGTCGTCGTCTGCTGCCACCGAACCCTCATTTGTCATCGTATGCTGCCACCAAACCCTCCTTTGTCGTCGTCTGCTTCTAGCAGAGCACCATTTGCCATCGTCTGCTACAGCTGGAGCAACCTTTGCCTTCGTCTATTGTTGCCGGAGCACCCTTTGATGTCGTCTGTTGTCGTTGGAGCATCATTTGCCGTCGTTTGCACAGTGGCAGCATCGTTGCCACCATCGGTTGCGTCTCCCTTCTGGGTGTTTCTCCTCCATTGTCAGATTGCCAAAACTCCTATCATTTTGGTGAGTTTCGTGTAAGGTTTCGCTATGCAAACAAATTGATTTGTAAATCTGAATGCTAAATCTTACAACTGGGTGGCCATCTTCATGCTAAATAACATGTATTTTCATATTGAAACAAATCGATTTGTACCTATCCACCTTCTAGGTATCAAAAAACAGTTAGCACGATTTGTTCTTATGAAGGCCAAACACTTCAACGATATGTACTTATGAAGGCTAATTTTCTACAACGATTTGTACGTTTGAAGCATAAATGATTTATACGTTTGAAGCAGTAATGATTTAATGAAACTACCACAATTTGTACTTAATTTTGATAAATCGTATAATAATGTATAAGTATGAAGCCAAACGTTACAACGATATATACGAAGGTTATAATTTATACAACGATTTGTAAGTTTGAAGCAACAACTATTTATATATTTAAAGCACTAGCGATGTGTATTTATGAAGTTACCTCAATTTGTACTTATGTTTGCTAAATCTTACAATGATGTTTACTTATGAAGTCAAATATTGCGATGATTTGTAATGTTGGTGATTGTTTAACGAATGGGATAATTTGTATTATTATATACTTGGGCAAGCGGTTGTAACGTGTAATAATGCGGTTAAATTTATGTGTTGTGCAGGTTAGCAATGTCTACAGCTCGTCAGACAATAAATAACTATCGGTTCTATGGGGTGAATATTAGAGAAGTCATATGTCAGTCCTATCTATATTAGCGTTATGAAAGGTACCAAAATATAATGAAGATTGAGAATGATAAAGACAGGAAAAAAGCATTGGAATTGTATTATGCAGAGGATTATCCATCAGATATTGAGGCTGAAGACCAAAGAAAGAATGAAGAAGAACTAAAGATGAAGAAGAAGAAGGATGATGAAGAGAAGGAAAAGCAATGGAATAAGGAGGAGGAGAACAAAAAAGCAAAGGAAAAGAAAGAAGGCGGAGGAGAGGGAAAGGCAAAGGAAGAAGGAGGAGGAGAATGAAAGGCAAAAAAAGAATAAGGAGGAGGAGGAGGAGAGGAAAAGGCAAAAAAGAATGAGGAGCAGCAGAAGGAAAGGCAATTGAAGAAGAAAAATGAGGAGGAAGAGAAGGAAAGGCAATTGATGAAGCAAAAATATTTTGAAAAGCAAAGGAGGATAAGGCAAATGAAGAAGGAGGCATAGGAGAGGGAAAGGCAAAAAAAGAATAAGGAGGAGGAGGAGAGGGAAAGGCAATTAAAGAAGAAGGAAGAAGAGAAGGAAAGGCAAATAATGAAGATGGAAGAGGAAAGGCAAAGGAAGAAGCATCAGAATGAGGAAGAGAAAGAAAGGCAAAGGAAGGAGAATGAGAATGAGGACAAGGAAGAGAAGGAAAGGCAAAGAAAGGAGGAGGGCGAAGAAGAAAAAAAAAAGCAAAGGAAGGAGGAGGACGAGGAAGATAAGGAAAGAGAAAGGAAGAAGCAGGAGGAGGAAGAGAAGGAAAGGGAAAGAAAAAAGCAGGAAGAGAAAGAGAAGAAAAGGAAAAAGAAGGAAGAAATTGAAAAGCAGAGGAGGGAGGCGACGGAGCAAAGAACGGAAGAAGTAGAAAAGCAGTGGGAGGCAACGGAGCAACAAGAAAGGCAGAGGATGGAGGGAGAGGATAAAGAGGAGAAAAGTGTGACCAAGGTACGTAAATCGATCTTGTCTGTTACGATTTACTGTGATAGTTATTACTATGTATAGCGATTACTGTGATATTGATTACTATGTATAGCGATTATTATGTATAGTGATTACTTTGTTAGCGATTATTGTGATAGTATGTGTGCAATGATTATTATTTATAGTGATTGCTTTCTACAGCTTGGTGTATAAGTACAAATGAGACTAATTTATAATTGATACGAATAATATGCTATTTTGTATTACAGAGAGGTCAGAAGAGAAGTAGAGCACTAGGTGAAAAGCTCGGAGGGCGGTGTCAGTGGCCTGTAGTTCTGTCATGGTATGATCAGCTGAGTGCATATCAGAAGGATCGATTACGAAATATGCACTTCAGTGGCCTTCTAGACCAGCACTATTTTGAAATGTGCTCGAACATCATGACCCAACTGGTAAATAAGTGGAATCATCATACGAACACATTCCAGTTTGATTCTTTTGAGATCACCATGACCCTAGAAGATGTAGCGCGGATTACTGGCCTTAAGTGCTATGATAGTGCTTTCCTATTACGGGATTCAAACTATAACGTAAGGGAAAAGTGCATGGCCCTTCTAGGAATGTCAATGGACGACTGGAGTCAATGTATTTCTGGTGGAAGCAATTCTACATCAATGAAAGTTTCTTCTTTTCATAATAAATGGGAAGGCAGGTCCGCTACATGTGCATCTAAAAGAGTTGACCAAGAGTTGTGTGGCTTCTTTCTTTATTTTTTTTTATCTTACTTTATTTTTTGATTGTTCTGGTTCGAGAATAACTTACTTGTGACTGCAGTACTTGAAAGAC
Source organism: Nuphar pumila (assembly GCF_984573655.1). NCBI lineage: Eukaryota > Viridiplantae > Streptophyta > Magnoliopsida > Nymphaeales > Nymphaeaceae > Nuphar > Nuphar pumila. The sequence continues at coordinate 46,049,875 of NC_143251.1, forward strand.
TTAGATGAAATTGACAACTATGCATGGGGTGCTGCTATGCTCGCACAGTTGTACAGTCAACTTTACTGTGAGAGTAAGGGTACGAAAACTGTCGGGGGGTTTTGGCCATTTGTTCAGGTATTTGTTTATTACATATTTAGTACTTGTAGACTAAGCTCGTTGAAGGTTGTAGTGTTACTAATATATTATTTTTGTAGGCTAGGTGTGAGAGCATATTGTCACGTTGCGTCCTCAGTGTGGCCCTGCGATTTGTGGTTTTTCAAAGATTGGTCGGTGGGCTAGACTAAAAGTCAAGGAGGATAATGCTAAGTTTATTTTAGATGGGTTGTAACTAAATGAGGTAAATGGTTTAAAATCATTTACAATCGGTTCAACATTTATCATTCAGTAGTATAAATCATTAAAATCTTTAGCATTCTTAAGTAATCATCGCTGCAAGATTGTCTTCGTTAGTATAAATCGTTATCGCTTTAGCATTTATCTTTTAGTACTGTAAATCGTAGTAGTCGTTTGCATTCTTAGTAACAGTCATTGTAATATATTTAGCACTTGTTATTATAAATAATTTTAATATTTAGCATTCATTAGCATGAATAATTGTCTGTACCTAAACCATAATCTTCAATGTACAGGTTGTGTGGAGACCGTATGGAGATGAGGAGGACGAGGACCAAGAGCTTGTTGCTAAGGGTGCGAGACTGTCTAACCGTAATATTTGGTTGTTTAGCAATTATGAAGCTAAGTTGCAGCATGGTAGTCAAGTTCTACGACAATCTGGCATGAGACAGTCTATCCCAAAGAAGCATGTGGAAGTGAGAAGGAAGCTGAATAATGGTGGGGCCAGGAACGTGAATTGGCACGAACGCTACAGGGAACAATTAGATAGTTGGAACAAAGGAGGTGTTTATGCCATGGCGTATGATTATAAAAAACGACAATATGATCCTGACTATTTCAAAAAATATTGAGAACACATGCCTTGAAATCTGGAGATTGAGAATATTGGGAACCCATGCCTCCCTCCTGTCCCCCATCATGTTGCATCCCAGCATAGAAAACTCATCCATCGTCTCCCTCCGGCTATAACAATGATTACCTCAGTAACAGTACACAATGAGGAGCGAACAGAACTCACAAAAGAGAACGTAGTCTCTGGCACAAGGTTCCAGGTGTTGGAGAGGGAGAATAAGGACTTACGGAAGGAGATGAGCAATTTGGAGAGACAAATACAGTCACTGGTAAAGATGATGACCAGTGTTTATAATAAGATCGAGGGAACCAAGAGGCCACTGAGGATAGAGAGTCCACCAAGAAAAAGAAAGAGACGATTTGTATGTCATAGTCCATATGAGTTGTCAAGTATCACTGAATAAACGATAGCAATTCTTTTTATCCCGATAATTATTTGTTATAATTCTATAATTCTTTATTGTAATTCTATAATTATTTTTTATAACATGATATTATTTAATTGTTTAATTCTTTTTTTAATAATTATAACACACAAGTGCCACTGAACAGATCGTTGTAATATTCGGCCTTCATAAATAAAAGTGAACGCATTTATTTTTTATAAGAGACTATGATTGGCCTTCAACCAGTTGTATAAAAGAGATGGCAATTTTTTTTTATAGAAGGTGTTCTATCACGATCTGTACAGCCATCCCACCTAAACCCATAAAATAATCAAGTCAAATCTGTTTAAATATCCTATTGCGATTTTTCTTCATGAGCTTTGTCCTAGGGAACGATTCTTTCTACCGCGATTTATACAATGACATTCAAAAATGGCAAAAAAAAATAAACAAATCGACATGATGTTTAGACTTAGTAAAGAACAAATCAAGTTAACTTGACCGATACAGATGTCATTGTGTATATCGCTCTGAGCGTGGGAGCATAGTAAAGAAACAATTGTTGAAGGTTATAGTCTTACTAATATATTGATTTTATAGACCTGGGCATGGGAGCATATTGTGGCATTATGGCATAAGTGTGGCCCTGCGATTTGTGGTTTTTCAAAGATCGATTGGTGGTCTAGAATTAATGTAAAGCAAGATAATGCTAAGATCATTTTAGATGGTCTACAATTAAATGAGGTAAATGAATTAAAATCGTTTGCAATCGTTTCAGCATTTATCATACAGTAGTATAAATCCTTGAAATGTCTAGCATTCTTAAGTAATCATTGTTGCAGGATTTTGTCTTCATTCGTACAAATCGTTATGCCTTAAGCATTTAACTTTTAGTATTATAAATTGTTGTAATCGTTTGCATTCATAAGTAATGATTGGTGCAGGATTTTGTATTTCTTAGTACATATTGTTATCGCTTTAGCATTTAACTTTCATTAGTGTAAGTCGTAATCGTTAGCATTCTTAGTAACAATCATAAGATATTTAGCACTCATTATTATAAATATTTTGAACGATACATTACAACCACATTCATTTATATGAGTATTTAGTTACAATACATCATGATCAATGGTTTGGCTTAGATACAATACATGACCATCATCGTCATCGAAGAAAACAGACATCATCATCATCAACAACCCAGGTCCAAATAGTGATGTGCTTTGAAACAGACAATAGCATCAGCATCAGCACTTTCAGTTTAGTCAGTGGCCTTCGCTAGTCACTGGAAACAAATGAAAGCAAATCTATCTACCAATGGAGGTCCTTATCTGTTTGCAAGTTCTTTTTCACGATGTATATTGGCAACAGATAAAGGTATGGATCCCAACAGGCAGAGTAGATGCAGCCCGCACAACTAGCATATTTTTCATGAAGTATATCAAAGATTAGGCAGATATTTTTCTAACTGAAAAGTATGGTTTGCGAACGATTAAGAGTCTGACAGTAGGAGTAGATCAAATAGATGGTCATCAGCACCCACCTATCAATCATGCAGAATATTTGTGCTTGCTTCGGTATGGCGGCAAAGATTGAGGATGATTATGGTCGTTATATACTGCATAGGTTTCGATATACTTCACCACAAATACGACACAGTCGTATGTGAAATGAATATATCGATGTATCCATAGAAGATAACCACTATAATCATCATCAAAGATTATACAGATCTTTTTTTATGGCGTGAAACAACTAGGTTATAAGCATCAAACACCATCCATCAAGCAAATGTAGAAGGAACACAGAAGAACAAAGAAGAAAGAAAAATACAAGGAAGAAGAAAAAGGAAAAGAAGAAGAAGTAGACGAAGTCGTAAGAGAAAAAAGAAGAAGTTGCTCTGTCGCCGAAAAGAAAGAGGAAGAGAGGTTAAATAGATCAGGGTTTTAGACTTAGACAATGGGTCGGGTCGGGTCACTCCCCCACCTAAACCCATCACACAAATCGAGACATTGTTCAGACTACAAATCTAGGTAACTTAATAAATACAAATCTAGGTAACTTAATAAATACAAATCGACTTACAACCACAATACTTTAAGTTTTATAATTTAACAATATTTGTCCTATCGTGATTTTCTGTTACGAGCTTTGTTAATGTGAACGATATGTCCTATCACGATTTACATAATGATTGATTCATAAATGGCAGAAAAGAAAACAATAAACATATTGACACGATGTTTAGACTGATACATCATATCGCGTTGACTAGTTTTGTAAAAGGCAGACGAAATGATGTTTTTTTATTTAATTAATATGCAATGCAATTAAATTGTGCACGGTTTTTTAAAATGGGTGGTAGGTGAAACAATGTTTCCTTTATATATAAAGGATATGTCGCACACGTGAAACGAATAAATAACCTGCTTCGTCACGAAGGGGGTATCGGTATCGAGGAAGAAGACGACGACAGCTACAAGGCCAGTGTTATCGATGAAGATGACAACGACAGCTAGACGGCCAACGATGGCGATGAAGGAGACGACCACGGCCACACAACCAGCGATGGTGATTCATGCATATATATTTTAAACCTCGTGACTAGTTTCTGCAATATTTGCTTCTTATATGGCGTATATTTGATTTGTGTTGTGTACTGTAAAAAGCAATTTCGATGTCGAATACTGAATATTATGCTCATGTCAGTAGAACATCCATAAAAAAAGGTGTGCGAAAACGCTGCTAAGAACTCCAAGAGAACATCAATCAGATGCAAGATGAATTTGCAGAAGGGAACACTATCAGTAATTTTGTACGTATGAAATCACTATCAGTTATATATTTACGTATGTCATGGGTATGTATGTTAACAAGTGCATATTTTTTGCAAACAGACTATATCCAATTTTGTCATGTATATTAAAAGCAACGCAACAAGCAATACTAGACGTATCGTCAACCCTTAATTCATGGTATATCTGTACTCTTATTTATATATTTTATTTTATGATTTACTATTGTTGCTTCATGTTTTGACCTAACTATTATCACTCTTTCGTTCAACAGACGTGCGTCCGCCGAAAGCCATACACCATTGGATTTCAAGATGCACTACCATGATGGGGTAATGATGATCACTACAAAGACTTTTGGTCAAGTGAAAAGGTAAGTGAACAAACCTCTTGTCCAAGGTTTAGGCCTAACATTCCGAACACGATTTGTCTATCGATTTCTAATATATTATATTGATTTGCAGATATTGATTCCTACACTTTGGCAAACTGCTGAGCATTGGGTTTTATACGTGATGGATTTACGGGAAAAACAACTATGGTGCTATAACTCATTGGACTTTCATACTGGTGTACAACGTGACATTATGCATTTGGTAAGTTTTTGTCTATAAGTGTATCATATCTTTTACGATGGCCCAGATTTTACTATATTCTACATTAACCACAGGAGGGATTCCTAAAAGACATTTTGGGTGTCGACATTGGTGGTTGGAGCTTGCTCTGTGCTGACTATGCTCCTTTATAAAGTAATGGTGTCGATTATGGCATATTCGTAATGAAGTATATTGGAGCAATATACAATGGATGAAAACATGCTTTTGACGTTGTATGCTCTTTATTATCCTTTGTTATTGGGAACTCAATTTATATATTGGTTTCACATTACATTTTTGTTGTAGGATGATATACCAGGATTCCACACCGAACTATGCAAAAAATTGACTGAGTTTCTAAATATGGAAGAGAAAAAGAATCAGCCGGCAAGAGTACTAATAAGGCAACGAACGACGCGACCCCCCAGGATTAATATGATGTAAGAGATTACTAACAGATTTTGTAGACTGTGTATACCAAATTTTGTAAGACTATATACAAATTATGTAAATCTCTTTGGGTTGAAATAAAATTTTAATTTTACGAAACACGCGAATAAGTTGGACTATTATTTGTCACCTCTATAGACGATTACTCTCTATATATATAAATGAAATTATTGTAATGCTCACCCTCCGTGAATGAAAATTGTAAAAGGGACTAGCGATGTATGTCGTGAACAATGGCTTATAATGTTCGCCTTTCGTAAATGAACATCCTATAAAAGATTAGAGATATGTATTGTTTAGAAATCGTTGTAATGCTCACCCTCTGTGAATGAAAATCGCAAAATGGATTAGCGATGTATGCGGTGAACAAATGTTTGTAATGTTTGCCCTTCATAAATAAAAATCCTATAAGCGATTAGAGATGTTACTGTTCAAAAATTGTTGTAATGCTCACCCTCCGTGAATGAAAATCGCAAAAGGGATTAGCGATGTATGCAGTGAACAAAGGCTTGTAATGTTCGCCCTTCATAAATGAAAATCCTATAAAAGATTAGAGATGTGTATTGTTCAGACGTTGTAATGCTCACCCTCTATGAATGAAAATCACAAAATGGATTAGCGATGTATGTGGTGAACAAATGTTTTTAATGTTCGCCCTTCATAAATGAAAATCCTATAAGCGATTAGAGATGTGTACTTTTCAGAAATCGTTGTAATGCTCACCCTCCGTAAATGAAAATCGCAAAAGGGATTAGCGATGTATGCGGTGAACAAAGGCTTGTAATATTCACTCTTCGTAAATGAAAATCCTATAAGCGATTAGAGATGTGTACTGTTCAGAAATTATTGTAATTGTCACCCTCTGTGAATAAAAATCGCAAAAGGGATTAGCGATGTATGCAATGAACAAAGGCTTGTGATGTTCGCCCTTTATAAATGAACATCCTATAAAAGATTAGAGATGTGTATTGTTCAGAAATCGTTATAATTTTTACCCTTCGTGAATGAAAATCGCAAAAGGGATTAGCGATGTATGCGGTGAACAAATGTTTGTAATGTTCGCCCTTCGTAAATAAAAATCCTATAAGTGATTAGAGATGTGTACTGTTCAGAAATCGTTGTAATGCTCACCCTCCGTGAATGAAAATCGCAAAAGGGATTAGCGATGTATGCAGTGAACAAAGGCTTGTAATGTTTGCCCATTGTACATGAAAATCCTATAAGCAATTTATGGTTTATTTTTTAGGGTTTAGGTATTAGGTTTTATGGTTTGTGGTTTAGGGTTTAGGGTTTAGGTAGTAGGGTTTAGGGTTCAGTGTTTAGGGTTTAGGGTGTAGGGATTAGGGTTTAGATAGTAGGGTTTAGGATTTAGGGTTCAGAAATTTAGGGTTTAGGTAGTAGGGTTTAGTGTTTAGGGTTTAGATAGTAGGACTTGGGGTTTAGGTTTAGGATTTTGGGTTTAGATAGTGTGGATTTAGGATTTAGGTAGTAGTGTTTAGGGTTTAGATAGTAGGGTTTAGGGTTTAGGGTTTAGGGTTTAGGCTTTTGGGATTAGGGCTTATGATTAGGGTTCAGGGTTTAGTGTTTAGGGTATAAGGTTTTAGGATTTAAGAAGCGACCGCGACAATGATATATCAATTGTTGTCTTTACGAACGATAGCGATATAAAATATCACGATTTGACGAGCTTTGTGTTTTAGGTCTTGGGTTTAGGTATTGGGGTTTAGTGTTTAGGGTGATGAACTTGAAATTCCACTAGAGGGGGGGGTGAATAGTGAAATATGAAATAGATCGATAAATTACGAAATTAAATGAAATAAGACACAACATATAAAACACAGGATTTATACTGGTTCGGTTGAGTCACTGACCTACATCCAGTGCCCAAGCAAAACACTTGAGCCTTTTACTATAACATCTGAGTTACCGGATAAATAGTACAACACCCTCTTCCTCAGAGGTCTTCTTCTCTCAACAGAGAAGGACAACACCCTCTTTCACAGAGGTTTTCTTCTCTCAACAGAAAAGGGGCACACCCTCTTTCACAGAGGTCTACTTCTTTCAACAAAGAAGGAATACAGTGATTAACAGAAAGTTACAATACTTCCTATAGAACCTTCATAATGATATGAATGCACGAATAAAGGATTCTCAGAATGTTCTGTTATTTTCACTCATAAGATACTCTTTGTCAAAGAGCTATTCTTGACTTTTTCTCTTTCTTTTCTCTTTCTTTTTCTAGGCTCTCTTTCAAATATCGAATAGGAATTTTTCTCGTTGTAAGCTCACATGTCCTTTTTTTGAAAAACTATTTTGTTTGTGTTTATATAGCCTTAAAAAAAATAGTCGTTGCCTTTTTGAAATGATTGTCTTTTTGGGATGTGAGATGTCGTCAGTTCAAAAACCACTTTATGTATTTTTCGAAAAAGTCTTCTTTCTATAGGTGTAGTATTTGGGGTACACTATTCGTTGTAGTATTTTAGGTATGATATATTTTTATGTAAAAAGTCTATTCTCATAATAAATGATTTGTAGTACATTGAACGTTGGATTGTAAACCATCATGTAGTTTTGTCTTTATTCAAATTAATGATTTGTAGTACTTTAGTATTTTATTTAGAAATCGTCATTTCTTTACTTAAATGGGTGTAAGTACAATAAATGCTTTGAGTTCTTTATTTTGTAAAAGGTCATATCTCAAAATACTTTATGATGTGCTATTTAATGTCTACAGAGAGAATGAAGACTTTAAGCAAGTCAACATTCTTGAGTGGGGTTAAGATAGTCATTTCTAAAAAGTTTTTGAGGTGGTATTTAATGTTTTACAGAAAGAATGATGACTTTAAGTAAGTCGACATTCTTGAGTTGTATAAAGTAACTAAAGTCTTTTCTAAACATATTATAATAATATTAGTTTTCTTTGTTTAGTTCAACTAGCCGATTTTTATGTTTGTCTTTTCCTTACATACTTGAAATCATTACTTTTTATTTCTTTTCAAGTTGTCTTATACATGATAGAAGGTATAATTAATGCTTTTGAAATCGTGAGCTATTATATCTTGTCAAAATACCTTTTTCATAAAAGTTTATAAGAAGGTACAATGATTAGTTTTCAAAAAAGGTGCTTTTTGAAAATATCGTATGCTTTTATGAAACATGGCTTTTGTGAATGAGTGGCTTGTATGATAAAGCATGTAATATGCAATATGCATGCTTCTGAAGGTTTTGTTACATATGACTCTAAAGAAGAAGAAAAACTTCATCTTGAAGTAGATGATCTTTAAGAATGAATGACCCATCAAGCTTTTTCTTCAGAGAGTATGATTGCACCAAGGTTGTACTTGAGCAGGAGGTCTCCATCCTTTTGGCTGAGATATCCTTGCATCAAATACTCGTTAAATACATGACAAATCATATCTAGTCATAATATAACATTATTCATGAAGACATATTATCATATCATATTAAATCAAATATGACAATGTATCATATTGTGTGTCATCAAAATATAGTTTCTCAACAGAACTTTGTCTATGTGAACAATATATCTTATCATAATTTACAACTTTATTCTGATTTAAGACATAGTTGCAAATCGATATCGCTGTAATAATTTATCCTGTCACAATTTGTTTTGATGAGCTTTGTCTAAGTTAACGATTTTCCTATCATGATTTACACAATAACATATAAAAGACCAAAAAGAGGTTGAAAAACAAATTCACACGATATGTGCTATCGTGATTTGACTGCTACGTCCTATCGCGTTGAATAGTTTTGTAAAAGGTAGATGAAATGACATTTTTTAATTTAATTAATGTGCAATGCAATTTATTTGCTTGCACTTTTTGAAAACTGGCATTATTTTTTTAAAACTAGCGGTCTGTGAAATGGCATTTCCTTTATATATGAATGACACGTCGCACAAGTTCTGGATGGTGTGGCTTCATTTTGCTTCGTGATCAAGGAACAAACAAACCAACAGTTCTTTTATAAACGACATGTTCGTGAATTGAACATATAACCTTCTTCGTCGCAAACGGGGTATCGATATCGATGAAGGAGATAAGGAAGGAAAAATGACAGCTACACGACCAGCGATGGCGATTCAAGCATATATTGTTTAAACATTGTATCAATTTTTTTTTAAATTTGTCTCTTTTATGGCATTTATGTGATTTATGTTGTGTACTGTATAACGGAATTTCAATATCGTTTCTTGAATATTTTGCTAATGTCAGTGGAACATCCATAAAAGGCGGTGCCCGAAAACTCAGCAAAGAGCTCCAAGATAACATCAAACAGATGCAAAACGAATATGCAGAAGGGAACACTATCAGTAATTTTATACGTATGAAACCACTATCAATAATATATTTACGTATGCCATGGTATGTATGTTAACAAGTTCATATTTGTTGCAAACTGACTATATCGTATTTTGTCAAGTATATTCAAAGCAATGCAACAACCAATACTAGATGCATCATCAGCCCTTATTTCATGGTATATTGGTTCTATTTTATGTTTATTTTGTTTTTTAATTTACTTTTGTTGCTTCGTGTTTTAACATTGCTATTATCACTGTTTCGGTCAACAGAGTATCATACGTCGATTGCCATACTCCATTGGATTTCAAGATGGACTACCATACTGGGTTAACGATGATCATTGCGGAGACTTTTGGTCAAGTGAAAAAGTAAGTGAACAAACTTCTTGTGCAAGGTTATGGCATAACAATCCTAACACCATTTGTACAATCGATTTGCAGATATTGATTCCTATACTCTGGCAAACTGAAGCTCATTGGGTCTTACACGTGATGGATTTAAAAGAAAAACAACTATGGTGCTATAATTCATTAGAGTTACACAGTGGTGTACGTCGTGATGTTTTGCATTTCGTAAGTTTCCATCTATAAGAATATTGTATCCTGTACGGAGGTCAAGAATTTACTTTCTGTTGCATGAACCACAGGTGGGATTCTACAAAGACGCTTTCGGTGTCGACATTGGCCAGTGAATCTTTCACTCAACAGGAGATGCTCCTTTACAAAATAATGGCGTCGATTGTGGCGTATTTGTAATGAAGTATATTGAAGAAATATACAATAGACGAGAACCTGATTTCGATGTTGTATGCGGATTTTGAGCAATATTACCCTCTATTATTGAGGACTCAATGTATAAATTGGTGTCACATTATATTTTTGTTGCAGGTTGATATGCCTTGATTCAGCACGAAACTATGCAGAAAATTGACGGAGTATCTAATTGCGAAAGAGAAAAAAACTCAACCGGCAAGAATACCTACAAGGCAACAAACGATGCGACCCCCTCAGGAGTAATATGATGTACATCGACTTCTAACAGATTTTATGTACTGTACAACCAAATTTTGTATAAAAAATTATGTAAGATTATGTATACAAATTATGTAAATATCTCTAGGTTAAAATAAATAAAATTTCAATTTCACTAAACACGACAAATAAGTTGGACTGTTATATAGTAAAAGCAAATCATTGTTATGTTCGGCCTTCGTAATTGAAAATCGTAAAAGCGATTAGCGTTGTGTAAAGTAGAAACGAGTTGTTTTCTTTAACATGACTTTCTATAAGTGTATAAATCTATTTTAATCAGTGTAGCACACAAATGTCACCGAACAAATAGTTATAATGATCGGTCTTCATAAATTAATATCGAACAAGCATTTATATAAGGCTTAAACGATTTGCACAAACATTCATAAACAACGATCATGATTTGTAATGAGGTTTGTCTTTAAGACAATGAGCTTTGTCTAAGTGAACCATAAGTACCATCGCGATTTACACAATGTCGTATGAAGGCTACATGCTATCGCGATTTGTTTTTATGGGCAGTGTCTATGTCAACACAATTTCCTAATCGCTTTTACGAACGATTGGGGTGCAAGGTTTAAGGATTTTGGGTTTTACTTCAATGATACAAAATGAGTTTAATTCTTAAATACAAATCGATTTTGTTTGCAAATACAAACAAAGACATATCATTCTTGTTGTAACTTCGTAATTATAAATCCACATGATTTACATGATTTGCAACCATATTCATATAAAAAAATATTAGTATTTAGTTACAATATCAATGGGAGGACAATTTCGTTGAACGCATATCTATCTTTTAGAGACTCAAATTTTTATAGAAGATATCACCAAAACATTTGTATCGTTCATCATCGCATCCTTCTATGCTGAGGATACATCCTCCACAAGCAAATGAGCTCGAGGAAAATGGCAGCCCACAACACCATTTTCATCAAACTGAGGCCGATTCTTAGAGACAATAACATTGGTGTTGTGGCACCCAAAACCTCGACCTTGGAAAAATCCTTTGATTTTTGAGGAAATTTTTTTTTTTAAATGGATTTTTTGACAAACAGCGAAAAACATCTAAAGAAAATGGTGTAAATAAGGGGAAAAGGCCGCAAGTTTGAGCGGGTAACTGATACATATCCCTCAAGTCCAAAATATACAACCCAAAGTATTAAATACAAAATTATACAAGTACATCAATTCTCACAGTCTCTCAAAACAAAAGGAATATCTCGTCAAAACCCCAAAACCAACAAGGAGCCAGGATCTGCAGCTAAGTGTGGGTCCCTAAGCCTCCACCGTGTGTCATTGCATCGTCATTGTACCTATTCATCACCTGCATTCCCATGAAACGGGGTCAGTACTCTTGCGCGGTGGTGAAGAAACAACATCATATATATCCATTTCTCAAGGGAACAACATGTACATAGCATGGAACATGTGAAACAACAGATGCATGTGTCTGTGTCAAGTAAGTACACGTGTAACAAGTGCAAACAAGCTAAAGCAGTAAACGAGACTACGCAACTATTGTACACAAGTAGCTAAGAACAGTAAAGGAAATCATAACGAAAGCAGCAGTAACAAAGTAGCAAGTAAAGAACTACCAAAGTAAGTCAGTTGTGATTGGTAAGTATTTAAGTTCTTCTGATTATTCCTTTGGGTAGTGAAGGGACCTCGTATCCTATGAGCCATGCACCCGACGTCTGTTATTCAAATTCTAATGTGGTAACCGGAGATGCTACAGACCGAGTAAACCTCATGCGAGCAGCACGCAGCTGAGAGAAACCCTCGCATAGGTAAGGATTGCAATCCATACTACTGCAGTAGTGAAGTATCTTAAAAGATCACCTCGACCTCCCTAACTCTGAGTGACTGGAGGTCAAAGGACGCTATAGCTCTGTCAAAACATGTGTCGTAGTAACAACTAGTCACTAAGAGTTGTACCATCCACCCTCCCTAAGGTGAATCGTTTTGTGAATGGGGCACGGCAGTTTATCTTTCTTAGGCTCATTTATCAAGTCATACCTCCTTTCGAGGTGTTTATGCCCCATGGTCCCCGCGGGGTACGCAAACGAGGACTTAACTTGCCCATTTACGTGCTCATCCTCACACGGCCAATAAAGAGCACATCGCCTATGAAAGCGATCATAACACCATTTCATTATTTTCATATCTAGGGTATAGACATACGTGAGCTCACTCACGAATAAGGGGCCATCGCCCAAAGACTCCAACTGAGTCTAAAAACCACAACAGTGTATTTCTCATACCCTATGGTGTTTAAGTCTACATCATTCTTTACATTGCATGCATAATGTGCACATCATGCACTCATTAATGCCTCAAGCACGAGACCAAGGTATACCTCTCGATGTATGTACTAAGCAATACTAGTGTCAAGTTGTGCTATGTGCAGGTGCGAAACCAAAGTCACACTTCCTTAAGTCATTCGCACAAGTAATAAAACAGAGGCAAGCTACATATGCATAATTATTCCAGCAAGTGACAATGTGCGAGTGACTGTATCAGTTCGCATTTCAGAGAAATAAGCAATTCTAATAGCAGGACAATATCAAGAATATGTGAACATCAAGTTATAACAAATATCGCAAACCAAATTATAATTTTTCAAGCTCAAGATTTCTAAGTGTCATACCTTGACAATTTCTATTTAGCAGGACCAATTCTATGATTCTTGACACACTCACGTGTTATGGTTAAAATCTAGAATATTCTCATTCGTATGGGAATTACATTCTCATTTTCAGGCACTACAAGAAAATTGTTAATTAGCAACGGAAAAATCCGTCGCTACTTAGCGACAGATTAGCTAGAGAAACCTTTCTTCATGAATCTGTCGCTAATTAGCGACGGATTAGCGAAAAAACAACTTTTATCGCTAATCCGTCGCTAATTAGCGATGGATTAGCGACATCATTGTTTTGTCGCTAATTCTTAATACAAGAAAACCATTTTAGCGAAGGATTTAGAGAGAGAATTATGTCGTCGCTAATCCGTCGCTAATTAGCGATGGCTTAGCGACAGAATATATTCCGTCGCTCGTTTGGTATTTTTAATTTACGACGGCTTAGCGACGGAATAATTCCGTCGCTAAGCCGTCGCGAAATGTCGCGTAAATCCCTAATCCCATCCTTTTTTCTCTTTTTCTTGTTTCGTTGTCTTGCTCCCGCCCGCCGCCCTCTCCCTCCCGCCGCCCGTCGGCCTCTATCCGGCCCCCACCGTCCACCGCTCGCCAGCCGCCGATCGCCGTCAGCCTCCCGTCATCGCCCGGCGACGCGCAGGTAATCATTCCCACCACTGCCCGGTCGCCCCCCCTTGTGTTTTCGGCTGGGGGTCGACCCCCTGCATTTCCGGCAGAAGGGGGTCGACCCCCCTGCATTTTCGGCAGAAGGGGGTCGACCCCCCTGCGTTTCCGGCAGCAAGGGGTCCCCCCCCCCCCCTGTGTTTTCGGCTGGGGGTCGACCCCCTGCATTTCCGGCAGGGGGTCAACCCCCCTGCATTTCCGGCAGAAGGGGGTCGACCCCCCTGCGTTTCCGGTAGTAGGGGGTCGCCCCATGTGTTTTCGGCTGGGGGTTGACCCCCTGCATTTCCGGCAGCAGGGGGTCGACCCCCCTGCGTTTCCGGCAACAGGGGGTCGCCCCCCCCCCCCCCCTTGTGTTTTCGGCAGGGGGTCGACCCCTCTGCATTTCCGGCAGCAGAGGGTCGCCCCCCTGTGTTTTTGGCTGGGGGTCGCCCCCCTGTGTTTTCGGCTGGGGGTCGACCCCCTGCATTTCCGGCAGGGGGTCGACCCCCCTGCATTTCCGGCAGAAGGGGGTCGACCCCCCTGCGTTTCCGGCAGCAGGGGGTCGCCCCCCCCCCTGTGTTTTCGGCTGGGGGTCGACCCCCTGCATTTCCGACAGGGGGTCGACCCCCTGCTGCCGGAAATGCAGGGGGTCGACCCCCTGCGTTTCCGGCAGCAGGGGGTCGACCCCCTGCGTTTCCGGCAGCAGGGGGTCGCATCGCCCCCCATGCGTTTCCGATAGGGGGTCGCCCTCCTGCGTTTCCGGCAGCACATCGCAGGGGGTCGGCCCCCCTGCATTTCCGGCAGGGGGTCGCCCCCCTGCGTTTTCGGCAAAGGGGCCGCCCCCTGCGTTCTGTGAAACTGCATCTGCCTCTTGTTTTTTTTTCGGCAAGTGGTGACTTCATTTTAACACAGTGTTTTTTGCAAATTTCTCAACGAAACTCGCTTGTGCCCCGCCACCCGTGGTAAGTAAGTGACAAAAACAATGCAAATCGGGTAAATACCCATGGTGAGTAAGTGATGCAAGCGCATCACATGTTATTTAATTTATTGAATGTAACACTTTATTGTTCACACACTCACTTAGTTGTTGATATCTAGGACTGCTTTGTTGGAGTTCGGAGATCATGCTTTGCATGATTTTAATGTATGAATATGGAAGTGTTCTTATTTTTGGAGTACGGAGTCCATGCTAGGCATGGTAGTAGTTAGTGGGATATTGAAGTGTGTTTGCTGCAGGTACATGTTTGACATTTGTTTGATATGAATTATTTCGATGTATTGCAATGTTTGATGTGATTGTATCCATGCTTGCATGTAGTTACTTTCAATTTGATTATGTCTTCCATGTGAAATTGTATACTGAAAGCATGCTTCAAATGAATGTATCGTGTCATGAATAGTTTGCACATGAAAATATTAAGTTATCAATGCATGCATCATAATTCTTGTGATTGTATGACATCATATATTGCATGATAAATTTGATATTTTCTTCATCATAGCATTCTGATGGTTCTCTTTTAACTGGTTAAGATACTATTCGTAACATCATACGACAGAATGACTGCAAACCGTGAATGGATGTACCGTAGGATAGTGGACAATGAGTTATCGCATGAATATATGGATGGTGTCGACAGTTTTATTGAATTTACAACGGCAAGTGTCAGTACGGTTGATCCCACAGGTCGGATTAGGTGTCCCTGCAAGATTTGTAAGAATAATCGATTTGTAGAACCTCATGGCGTTAGACATCACCTATACAGGAAGGGTTTTGTGAGTGATTATCAGAACTGGACGTTTCATGGAGAAGAATTTAGAAACGATTTTGATGCACGGGTGAATGTGGTGCACGATAATCCATATACGAATTTGATATTTGATGTTGCAGGAACAGAACTGGGTTCTGCTATGAGTTCTAGTGATGTAAGAACTGCCGTAGATGAAGAATCACCAAACGATGCAGCTAGTAGATTTTATGATTTACTTAGAGATGCTGATGAGCCACTTTGGAACGGTTGTGAGAGTCACACTATCTTGTTTGCAGTTCTTCAACTAATGAATTTGAAGTCCGAGTATAATTTGAGTCAATCATGTTTTGACCGTTTGTGCATGATTGTGAAGAGTATGTTGCCTAAAGATGAGAAATTGCCACAAAATTTCTATCGTGCGAAAGTTATGGTCAACGCTCTAGGTATGGGTTACAAAAAGATTGATGCTTGTCCAAATCACTGCATGTTGTATTTCAAGGAGCAGGAAAACGATATATCATGCCCGTCATGTGGGCATCCTCGGTTCAAGCCAAAGACAAGAGACAATGGTAGCACGAGATCAAAGGAAGTTTCATACAAGCGCTCTGCTACTTTCCTATCACTCCTAGATTGCAGCGATTGTATATGTCTTCAAGGACAGCTAAACACATGAGATGGCATGCAAATAAAGTTTGACACGATGAAAACAAGATCACGCATCCTGTTGACGTTAAAGCTTGGAAGCACTTTGATCGTACTCATCAGAACTTCGCAATGGAAGTGCGAAATATTAGACTCGGTGTATGTACAGATGGATTTAATCCATTTGAGGGTAGATCAACTCCATACTCATGTTGGACAGTATTTGTAACTCCATACAACCTTCCACCAAGCTTGTGTATGAAACGTCCAAATCTTTTCTTGTCTCTATTGATCCCTGGTCCGACCTCACCTGGCCAAAATCTTGATGTATATCTAAGGCCATTGATTGATGAATTAAAAGTACTGTGGGATGACGGTGTTACCACGTATGATGCCCACAAAAAACAAAATTTCAACATGAAGGTCGTTGTTCTATGGACAATCAGTGACTTCCCTGCATATGGTATGTTATCTGGTTGGAGCACACATGGGAGGTTGGCTTGTCCGTACTGCATGGAGGATTCCAAAGCTTTTAGATTGATGCATGGAAGGAAGCCTTGCTGGTTTGATTGCCATCGTCGATTTCTACCCAGCGATCATCCGTTCCGACGTCAAAAGAATGCATTTACAGCAGGCACAACCGAAAGGGAAGGTCCATCCTCAAGATTGTCTGGCATAGAGATTCTAAGAAGATTGCGATACTTTCCAGATGTATTAACAGATGCCCGCAGTCCTACACCCTTCCGTGGTTTTGAGAAGGATCACAATTGGACGAAAAAATCTATTTTTTGGGAACTACCGTATTGGCCGACCCTATTGATACGACATAATTTGGATGTGATGCATGTAGAGAAAAATGTGTTTGATAATGTGTTCAATACAGTAATGAATATTAAAGGAAAAACGAAGGATAATCCGAAGGCCCGTATGGATTTAAAATTAATATGTAAAAGACCAGAATTGGAACTCAAAGAGTATAATGGCAAAGTACTGAAACCAAAGGCAAAGTACGTGCTCGGACCTGATCAAATAAAACATGTATGTCAATGGTTGAGACAACTGAGATTTCCAGATGAATATGTCTCTAACATTGCTCGGGCTGTGAAGATTGACGATGGACAGTTATATGGGTTGAAGAGCCATGATTGTCATATCTTTATGCAACGATTGATACCCCTAGCATTCCATGATATGTTAGACAAACCTATATGGGAGGTATTGTCTGTGTTGAGCCGATTTTTCAGAACATTGTGCGCATCGGAGGTCGTTGTATCAGATGTAAAGAATCTCGAGGACTCTGTCATCACCACTGTTTGTCTGTTAGAAAAGATATTTCCGCCAGCATTTTTCGATGTTATGGAACATTTGATCATACATCTGCCATATGAACTAAGGGTTGGTGGCTCTGTGCAATATCGATGGATGTACCCATTTGAAAGGTATATGTTTTTTTATATTTGTCTCTTTAATGACAGATATTTAAAATTTGAAATGTATATTCTTGTCAGATACATGTTCGACCTAAAAAAAAGGTTCGTAATAAAGCAAGAGTAGAAGGCTCTATTTGTGAGGCGTACACTTTAGAAGAGATTTCAAATTTCTCATCTATGTACTTCGAACCTCATATTCCAACACGTTACACATGCCCGCCCCGTAACGATGATGGAGAACAAGTAATTGTAGCTGACAAGCTGTCGATATTTCAACCACTTGGGCATGCATTTGGTAGTTGCCGATCAAGGCTATTGACAGATCGAGAGCAAGATGCAGCACACATCTATATTCTTTTTAATTGCTCAGCGATTGACCCATACATCGAGTAAGTATATGTATATGCAACTCAATTATAAATCCTTTTATGTTCTATATGTGGATACATGACTTGGTAATATAAGTATTTGTGGTTTGCAGACGATTTGATCTGGAGTTGCAAAACAAAGTTTCACATCTCACTGATGCAGAAGTACAAAAAGAACGTGAAACTAAGTTTGTGGAGTGGTTGAAACAGTTGGTAAAGAAGCTAACATAAATTTTGTACTTATAAACAACACTAAGTTACTTAATTGATCGTGATCACAATCATTGTTTATGTTTGTGCGTAGGTTCGCAATGGTGATGTTAAAGATCAAGGAATATGTGATTTAGAAAATGGTCCGACAAAAGTTGTGCAATGCTACAACGAGTATATCGTAAATGGTTATCGATTCGATACAAAAGACTACGGTATAAACAAATCAACGATAAATAGTGGCGTGTGTGTCAAGGGTAGCAGCTACGGTGAAAATGAACATGATTACTATGGTGTTATAGAGGAAATAATGGAGTTGACTTACTTAGGCATGAATAACAGGGTTACGATATTCAAGTGTCATTGGTTTGATCCAACTGCAACAAGACTCGACAAAGCTTCAGGCATTGTGGAGGTGAATCATAAAGTCAGGTTTAGAACATATGAACCATTCATATTAGCCTCGCAAGCTCAACAAGTTTATTATACTTCATATCCGAGTATAAAAAAAGTCAGATAGAAATGAATGGTGGGCAGTTTGCAAGGTGAAATCCAAACTATACCCCGAGTATGATCAGTTACAGGAAGATGAGTTAGCTGAAGACAGTGATTACTATCAATCAGATGATGTCTGTGACTTCGCTTATGGTCACGATGTTGCGCATGATATGCATGTCATATCTCCATTGGCCGATGAAACATTCATAGAAGAATGTGATCCAAATGATGTACCAAGTGGATGGGCAAACAATGAAGAAGAAGAAGAAGAAGAAGAAGAAGAAGAAGAAGAAGAAGAAGAAGAAGAAGAAAGTCAAACTAGTGACGAGGAAGAATTCTTAAGCTAGTGAGCGAAATCTTATACTACAAACCTCTATTTAAATGCATTGTAATACTTGATGTGAGTTGTATTGCAATACTTGGTGTGAATGATTAAAAATTTTATTTGAATGTATTGTAATACTTGATATGAATGATTCGAATGCATTGTAATACTTGATGTGAATGATTTCAATTATCTAAATGTATTATAATTTATGCAATTAACGAATGATTTGAATTAGTGCAATACTTGATGTCAATGATTTGAATTATTTGAATGCATTGCAATGCTTGATGTGAATGACTTGAATGCATTGTAATACTTGATGTGAATCATTTGAATGTATTGTATGACATATGTTATTTGTTAGAATATGGTTCGTGGAGGTTATAGTGGTCGCTCATCCAGTAGTAGCCAGGCTCAACCTTCATCTTCACGGGCTCCTGTGATAGGTATATCATGTAACTAATTAGATGCTTGATTAGTTCAAATGCATATTCTGAGAATTTCTAATGTATTTTTTTACAGATGATGTTGCGCCTGTACACGACCCACCTACACCAGTTGATCACACAAGTCAACAGCCAACACAGGAAACAGGGTCTTCTCAGGCTGGCACAAGAAGACTCATTCGAATAGTGTATATCGATAATCGACCGTAAGTATTTTGTTTTCAATTATTGCATAACTTTTAAATGTTTTATATTGATATTTACTGTGTAACAATTCATGTGCATCACGAGGTTTGAGCCACAAGAAGTAGTACGGGAGATTAGGAATTCACTTCTTCAACATCTACCAGGACCAGTTGCTCAATGGAAAGAGTACCCAAAGGAGGTGTTAGACAGATTATGGTCCTCATTCATGGTATACAGTTGTTCCTCATAGTTAATGTGTTTCATATTTAATTTATTTAAGTAATGTCTACTAACTTTCTGAAAATATTTGTAGGCTTCGAGTCGCTTCGCAACTACGGTAGAAGAAAATGATGCAAGGAAGGTGTGGCAGAAGGTGACTGCCAATCGATTTGTAGACATGCTGCACACTATGAAGACTGCAGCAAAAAAAGCATCTGGCGTAGTAGATGATTCATTACTGTGGAAGGGCCATGGTCCTATTACTATCAGGAGAGATTACTGGGATGAAATGTGCGATAAGTGGGCGGGAGATGCATTTAAAAATCGCTCTGCGAAGGCTTCACAAAATCGATCGAAGATGCCCGAAGCCCATCTACACACAGGTGGATCTAAGACATTTGGGCGCCACCTAAAGAAAATGGTAACTCATCAATATATAATATTAATTTTATAAGTATTGTTGCAAACTTGTGTTCTAAATCTTTTGTCATTTAACTTCGCAAGAAGCAGAAAAAGGAGGCAGTGTACCATATAAGGATGTGTTTGTAGAAACACATAAACGGAAGACCACGGGAGTCTTCGTATCAGAGAAGGCGAGAACGACAACGGTATGTATTAATTCTATTAATAATCATTGCAATATATATGCAAGTTATCATAATGTTATCATTAATTATTAATGAATACTTTAAACATTATTTTGTAGGAGGCATATGAGCAACAGATGGTAGAGCGATATGGCGAAGACGCTACTCAGCATCCATCATTTGATCCTACAGCATGGGTGACTACAGCAGGTGAACCCAAAAAAGGTCGCGTGTTCGGGTTTGGGAGTAATATGAACACTTCACCAGTTATTGGTTCTTCCAGTTACGGCTCACCGACTTCTTGCGCCGACATAAGCTCCAAGCAGCCGACTATTCTTTCCAGTGATGATGTACGCGAGATCATTAATGAATCACTGAATAACTACTTTCAATACACCGTCGCCCCCTTTCTCCGAAATGAGATCAAGGCCGCTGTTCAGGATAGGGGATCTTCGATTTCAGGTCCCTCTCAGGTATAATCACATATATAGTTTTTTTTACTGTCTTAAAGCACATCTGAGCATGGTAGAATCACATATAGAGTTTTTCTAGATGTCTTAGAACACATATGAACATGCTATAATCACATATTCAATTTTTTTACTGCCTTAGCACACATATGAGCATGATAGAATCACATATAAAGTTGCTTTGCCTGCCTTAGAGCACGTATGAGCATGCTATATTCACATATTCAATTTTTTGACTGCCTTAGCACACATACGAGCATGATCGAATCACATATATAGTTTTTTGCCAGCCTTAAAGCACATCTGAGCATGGTAGAATCACATATAGAGTTTTTTTAGATGCCTTAGAACACATATGAACATGCTATAATCACATATTCAATTTTTTGACTGCCTTAGCACACATATGAGCATGATAGAATCACATATATATATATATATATATATATATATATATATATATATATATATATATATATATATATAACTTTTTGTCTGCCTTAGAGCACATATGAGCATGATAGAATCACATATAAAGTTTTTTTGACTGCATTAGAACACATATGAGCATGCTATAATCACATATTCAGTTTTTTGACTGCCTAAGAACACATATGAGCATATTATAATCACATATTCAGTTTTTTGACTGCCTTAGCACACATATGAGCATGCTATAATAACATATAGAGTTTTTTTACTGCCTTAGAACACATATGAACATGTTATATATCATTTATGATAGAATCACATATAAAATTTTTGGCTTTGCCTGCCTTAGAGCACATATTAGCATGCTATATTCACATATTCAATTTTTTTACTGCCTTAGCACACATACGAGCATGATCGAATCACATATATAGTTTTTTGCCTGCCTTAAAGCACATCTGAGCATGGTAGAATCACATATAGAGTTTTTTTAGATGCCTTAGAACACATATGAACATGCTATAATCACATATTCAATTTTTTGACTGCTTTAGCACACATATGAGCATGATAGAATCACATATAGAGTTTTTTTATTGCCTTAGATCACACATGAGCACATGATAGAATCACATATAGTGTGTAATTTATTTTATTATATTTTGTTTATCAATACTGATTGTTCTTTTCTTGTGTAGGCTGCTAGCGATAATCAGGGTAGTGGAGCTGAAGGGACAGATAAAGACAATGAACAAGAAGACGCACAAAATCTTGGCGATGATTAGAGGACTGTGTTGAAGAAGTTCTATTTTTTTTATTTTTTCTAATTGTAATTATTGAATTGTAAATAATTAAACTTCTTAATTTTAAGGTGGAACGATTAATTGTTGTAGATACTTGTTATATGAATTTTTTTGTGTGGTTTGTTTTTTATTTACAGGAAATATAAATTGTACAGGAAATAGAAATTGTACAGTTCTCGGTAATTAATTTTCAAATAAATTTTTTTAAATTTTTTTTCGTGTTTGCGACGGATTAGCGACGGAACCATCCATCGCTATTC
Source organism: Nuphar pumila (assembly GCF_984573655.1). Taxonomy (NCBI): domain Eukaryota; kingdom Viridiplantae; phylum Streptophyta; class Magnoliopsida; order Nymphaeales; family Nymphaeaceae; genus Nuphar; species Nuphar pumila. The sequence continues at coordinate 46,072,367 of NC_143251.1, forward strand.
ATATTAATCTAGCGACGGCGTAGCGACGGAATTAAATCCGTCGCCAAGCCGTGGTCGCCGTTTAGTACCGGCGGATTGGCGACGGAATATAGCGCTCGTTATTCCGTCGCAATTAGCGACGGACCTGGCGACGGAATAATTCTGTCGCCAGTTAGCGTCGAAATATTCGCGACGTAAGCATACTGTCGCCTTGTTGTCGCTAATCCGTCGCTAACCATGTTAGCGACGGATTAGCGACGGAATGAGGTCGTCGCTAATCTACTACTTTGTTGTAGTGAGGGTTGATCACCGCACTTGCGAGCAAAAATGATGCAAATACGATACGAAGAACAATTATGTATATATATATATATATATATATATATATATATATATATATATATATATATATATATATATATCAATGGGTCACATAATGTTTCCCAAACACCCTGCTCTGATGCTGACTTCGACACACTTACGTGTTGAGAATGAAGTCTAGAATATTCTCAACTTATGGGAATTACATTAGCATTACCACAGTTGGTTGTCGTGCTCACGAAACCCAAAGATGCTACAATGATGGTTTTGATGAAGTTGTTGAACACTTAAGACGGAGGAAATCTTTATGTACATGTGGGAAGCATAAAGCTCACCCAACAACTCCTACTAATGCTGCCAAGATGGGACAACAAGGAAACACGGGGCTTATTTCGGACCTGACACTCATTCGGCTACCCGAATGTTAAAAACGAGGTATGAAGTACCGACACATCCAAAACACTAATTGGGACCCGCAGGGTCACAGATCATATACTTGAACAAGGCACAAAATGTGTCAAGTGTCAAACTGGGTCTGCTGGACTGCGGACCCACACATTCCAACCTCTACTTGGTTGTGGTCAACTTAAATTCTTTCTTTTGTCATCATATATACATATATATATATATATGTGTGTGTGTGTGTGTGTGTGTGCATTTTTTATTATTTTAATGGATCGCTTTGTGAGCTTGTGGCAACAAGGGGATGGCTGCCATCATATAGTGAGAAGCAAGAGTTCAACCTAATCTACTCTAGATGGGACCAGACCCCGCTAGCTCACCCTTGCCTAGATCCGACCACAGGGGGTGGTGCAGCAAGAGTGGGCAGATTGGAACTCCCCAGACTTGTGCAGTTCGAGTGTCCCAACCCAAAACAAGACCCAACCTGAGGGGTCACAAGAGGGACTGGACTGAACATAAGGGTTCAGTCCAGGCACTGCACTCGGTGTGCAATCCGGCTAGGGCCCAGCAGGGCCTGCTAGACCACCCGGGTGCTCCAGCACCCATTGCCAAAACCTGCACCCTAACAAGGGCTATAGAAAAAAAAAGGTCATGGGGAATGGGGGTCTGGTCCTCTGGACCACACCTTAGTTGAGGACTAACCCTGGTCTGAACCTAGAGGTTCAGACCGGGCTGCCAAGTAGCAGCAGGCCCAGGGCAAGGGGCCCAGGTCCGCACGCTACCCAGGTGCAACTGGCACCCGGCGGCAACCGAAGCGCCAAGACAAAAAGGAAAATGAAAGATGCAGGGAAAAGAGGGCCACGGGTCTGGTCCTCTGGACCAGATCTTGGCCAAGACGTGGCCCTGGTCTGAACCCCAGGGTTCAAACCAGACCTAACCCTGGGACAGGGGTCTGAACCCAACGCCCCAAGGCGACAGAGCTACCCGAGTGTTGTTGGCACCCGGTGGCCTGCCATGCACGCCAAGAGAGAAAAAGGCCTCAATGGCCAAGGTAGCTAGGTGTATTTGGTCGAGCCCTGCTCGGACCAGAGTATACTCAGTTGGGTCTATGAGTTTTATAAATTTCAATCCAGATTGAGTTTTAAAAGTTTTCATAAATCAATTTTAAACCCTGGGTTTCCAAATTTGACATTTTTACCCTTAGGATTCTAAATTTGGAAATATTTTCTCAAAAAACAATCTGGATTTATTTCAAACTCAAATTTTCAAATTCTGCACTGGATTTGCTTCGCAATGGGGTATTGAACTTCAAAATCCGAGCTCATTTCAAAAACTACCAAAAATAGCTCGTTTTGTCCAAGAATTTTTAAAAAAAGACTTTTCTACCCCTAAGATTCTCAAAACGAATTTCAAATTTAAAAAAATAAGCCTACTCTGAGATGTCTTATTTATTTACATTTCCCTTTTATTAAAAAAAAATATGTTTCTTTTCAATTTTCTTTTTATTTGTTTGTTTTTATTTTTTATTTTATTTTGTGAGGTGAGACCCACAAGGTGGTCGACCAAACCTCCTGCCCCCTCTCCCTTCCTTTCTTTCTTTTTTCTTTTTTCTTTTTCCCTTTCTCTTTCCTTCTTCTTCATTTCTTTCCTTTACTTTTTCTTCTTCTTCCTTTTTTTCTTCTTCCTTTTTTCCTTTTTTTTTCTTCCCTTTCTTTCCTTCCTCTTTTCCCTCTACTTTTCCTTTCCGTACTTACTCCAGCCCATTCACGTAGGGGACATGCCAACCGAACTCTCTGCAATACAAAAAAAAAAGAAAATAACAATAAAAAAAATGGCTGGAAAGGGCGTTTGAGCGAGAAGGAAAGCAAAATGGGAAGGAGTAACCATGGCTGGACTGGACTACACCCGTGTCCAGTCCAGCCGTCACGGAGGCTCAAGGATGGTCCCAGCCTCCTCATGACAGTGAGAGGGGCTGATGACTCATTAGCTCAAACGCACATAAGAAGAGAGAAAAAAAACTTATACAAACCCCAATGGAATGGCAAGAACCGCACATTTTCATGCATGCCATAAAAGAAAACGCAACATCCAGCCTTATTGAATAGAAACAAAACAAAAAAGAAAAGAAAAACAAAGTTCAAGATACATTCCAACCAAAAATATTTTATGAAACTAGAAGGAATAAGGTGATTCTACAGATTTCTTTTTTTTTAAACAACAAAAAAAACAAAATGAAATGAAACAAAGCCTTCAAACCGAGTATGAAGTCTGTGGTCTTGAGCCCCTTCTTGTTCCATGAAACGAAAAGGGAGGGTGCTCAAACAACTAAACATATCCACTAGAGTAGCTAATCTGCCAAGAGTCACACATCCATGGATGCGTCCGACTCCATGGCTTCATGTTCATACCATGTACAATTTTTTTGAGAAACCGAAAATAGTGAGTTGAAGCTTCACGCAAGTGGTGGCTCAGTTGAAGATGAGGCTCTATTGCAAGGGCTCCACGCAAGTGGTGGCTTACTCACACCACACGGCTAGAGGGGGATTGAGAGTGAGAGAGAATGAGGGTAAGAGTGAGAGAGTGAAAGAGAGAGAGGATAGCCCAAAAGTCATCACTTTTGGCTCCCTCCTCTTTCTCAAAAGGCTAAATATGCCTTGCATGAGGAATGAAGGGCCATGATCTCCTTGAGAGATCCAATGGCTGGGGTCAAACACGCCCCCCTATAGCCACCCAACATCCCCCACTCGCCCCCTTAGGATTTAAAAAATCTAATAAAATATACAAGGGTGCCATGGGGCTGCCACCCCATGCACCCAATGAGAGCTTCCCTACTCATCAATGCTCCCTCTTGGAAAGAGCCGAGATGGGATTTCGAAAATCTCATGGGGCTCTAAAGCTTGGAGGGGTGCCCCACCCTCATGATGATGCCCCTTGCATCATCATGAGGTTGTTCTTATGGGTAGGGTCAATCGTGGCCCTCCCTTTTGATCACACTCCATCCCTTACAAGATTTTCATTGTCCCAGCTGGTCAACTTGACCAGCTAGTCTTTGTGGCTAGAGACGTCCAATCTTGCCAAGAGTGGTCGACCATGGGCTTGGGTCAACCCTTTAGTCGGACCTCTGGCTAAAACGAGGTAATGCTTCATAATTAAAATTTTATTTAAGCCATCAATTATAATTAAAATATCATGATATATTTTTATTCTAAATTCCCAATTACAATCAAATCCTCAACCTTATTTCGAGAAAAATTTCTTCTCTCATGAAATTTGCTCTCGTTATGACTCTCGTTCTATTGATACATGTTTCCAGTAATTCACATGAAATAACGAGGTTTTTTCCTTGTTTGGAGTTCAAATTTAAGAATAAATTAAATATATATATTATGAATTTACCTTAGAATTCTCAAAAGTTAATTCATCACGGATTGCCTTTGATTGCTATGTTTATGTCACTTACGCGATTTAAGGCATCGTATATCATATATATGTAATTTTTAAAAAATTCCCATAATTTCATTAACTGTAACACATCATATTCCATTATCTTAGAAATATCGTGGGCTTTACATCGTTCCCTCCTTAAAAAGGATTTCATCCGCAAAAACACTAACATTAGGCTACAAAAAGATCGGGATATTTTTCTCTCTTGCTTGCTTCTGGCTCCCATGTGCATTCTTCGATGCCATGGTATTGCCAACGCACTTTAACTAATGGTACAACCTTCATAGGCAACACTTGATCTCATCGATCAACAATCTCAATCGGTCGTTCTGCCATCGTCAGATCTTCCTGAACTTCCACATCTTCAAAACAAATGATGTGTGATCGGTCAGGAATGTATTTCCTTAGCATCGACACATGAAAAACATTGTGAATATGGGCATATTGCTGAGGTAGCTCAACCCGATATGACACTTCACCAACTCTTCCCAAAATCTCGAACGGTCCAACGTATCTGGGACTCAACTTTCCCTTCTTACCGAAACGGAATACGCTCTTGGTCGGTGAGACTCTGTCAAAGACCATGTCACCAACCTCGAATGATAGCTATCATCGTCTCTTATCGACATAGCTCTTTTGCCTATCTTGCATTGCTTTCAAACGCTCTCGGATCTTCTGCACTTGCTGAGTATAGTGTTGAAGAACAATCGACGATTCTCTGAATCTATCGCTGATATCGTCCCAATACGATAGTGATCAGCAAGGTCTCCCATACAATGCTTCGTATGGAGCCATCCTGGTACTGGCGTGATAACTGTTATTATACGTAAATTCGACCAAACACAGGTGTGAATCCCATTCGCCCTTCCAGTCGAGCATACAAGCTTGCAACATGTCTTCTAATGTCTGAATCGTTCTCTCTGATTGATCATCAGTCTGAGGGTGAAAAGTTGTACTGAACTTCAATCTTGTACTCGAAGCAGACTACAATTGACCCCATAGTCACGACGTGAACCTGGGAGCACAATCGGAAATAATCAATCTTGGTACGCTATGCAATCGTACAATCTCTCTGACATACAAGTCACTTAAGCTTTCAAGAGACTGACTGATCCTAATAGGTAAGAAATGGGCAAACTTGGTGAGTCTGTCTACAACTACCCAAATTGCATCATGCTTTCATCTGGTTCGCGGTAAACCTACTATGAAGTCCATAGTAACATCTTCCCACTTCCACTGAGGAATCTCAATCCTCTGCATGGTACCACCAGGACGCTGGTGCTCAATCTTGATTTGCTGGCAAGTCAAGCACCTCGAAACGTATGCTGCTATCTCATGCTTCATACCGTCCCACCAATATTTCTATTATAAATCTTTAAACATCTTCGTCCCACCAGGATGAACTGTATACTTGGACATATGAGCTTCATCGAGAATCTCCTTCTTCAGCTCAGGGTTGTTTAGAACCCAAAGTCGATCTTTCATACGAATACTGCCACACTAAAGAACATATCTTCCTGGTCTGCTTGGGTTAGAAGCTTACCATACTAGTCATTAAGCTTCTAAGCCTCTACAATTCTATGCAAAAACTCTGATTGAATGGTCAGACCAGACAATCTGATCAATCCGCTTCCAATCAAAAAAGGCTTCCAAGCCACGAAATCTTCAATCAACTTCTGGCTCCACACGAGACTAGCCAGAACATTGCTCGACTTGCGACTAAACGCATCTACCACTACGTTCGACTTACCAGGGTGATAAGACAACGTAAAGTCATAATCCTTGATAAACTCAAGCCATCATCGTTGTCTCATGTTCAACTCCTTCTGAGAGAATAAATACTTGAGACTCTTATGGTCTGAAAAGACCTCGAATGATTCTCCATACAAATAGCGTCACCAAGATTTCAAGGCAAACACCACTGCTGCTAATTTCAAGTTGTGAGTTGGGTAATTCCTCTCATGAATCTTCAATTGCCTTGAAGCATAAGCAATCACCCTGTCGTGCTGCATTAGCACGCAACCCAAACTTGTTCCAAAGGCGTCTGTGTACACCACGAAACCACCTCTACCTGAAGGTAAAGCTAACACTGTTGAGGTCGTCAGCTTAGACTTCAAGATCTGAAAATTGTCTTCGCAATATCTTTCTCTCTAATATGAAGCTGATGATAACCTGATCTGGGGTCTATCTTCGAGGAAATTCTTGCTCTTTGCAACTGAACGAAAAGGTCTTCGATCCTTGGTAAGGGGTATTTATTCTTAATCGCCGCTTGGTTGAGCATTCTATAGTCAATGCACAACCTCAAAGATCCATCTTTCTTCTTTACGAACAACACTGGTGCACCCCAAGGAGATGCACTAGGTCGGATAAAACCTTGTTCCAAAAGTTCTTCCAACTGTCGTTTCAACTCTTTGAGCTCTATCAGAGTCATACGATACAGTGCCTTAGAAATAGGAGTAGTTCCAGGCAACAACTTGATGCAAAACTCGATCTCGCACTTCAGGGGTAATCTGGGCAGTTCCTCTGGAAACACATCGGGGAACTTCCAAACTATATCCAAGTCCTCGATCGGGACTAACTTTGGTTCAATTGGGGTGATACTGACCAGAAATGCAGTACCCCCATTCCGCAAATACTTCTGGTCTTTAAAAGAAGAAATCAAACGGCTATCTCACAATGGTCGAGAAAGCTTGATTTCCAAAATAGGATGATCAGGCTGGAATAGGACAACCTTGCCTTCTCTACAAAAGACTTGAGCATGATACTCAAACAACAAATCCATGCCTAGAATGACATCGAACTCAGTCATATCTAGCAGGATTACATCAGCTGGCAAGTTCTGCTCTGCCACTGACACCTCGATGCTCAGAATATATGAATTACAAAACAATTGATCACCTGTCAGAGTACGAACCTCCAACGGGAAATTCAAAGATTCTACGGTCAAAGACAAAGTCCTAGCAAATCTGACAGATATAAAAGAATAGGAAGCGCCATAATCAAATAACGTAAAAGTTGCATGACCAGCAGCTGGAATAGTACCTTGGATAAATTCTCCCTTAGTCACTTATTCTATTGTCGTTGTGTAGGCAGTTCTACAATAGCTTTTTGATTGCCTTGCCTCGGTTGATGCAACTGATGCGGCTGATGTTGCTGAGGTTGTCTTTGTTGTACTGGTTGTGATGTTCCTAGTGCATTTCTCTTCAGATCGTCTGACTGCTTCTTCTGGCAGTCCTTTATGTAGTAGCCCATCTTGCCACAATAGAGACATCCCCTGGTATCACGAGAGCAGGGTCGACCTGGATGGTCAACATGACACTTGGCACATCCCGATGCTGCTGCAATCTACCTCTGAGGCTGCTGATATTGGCACTGCTGTTGTTGCTGAGGTCGTCGATACTGATGTTGTTGTTGTTGGTTGTTGTTGAATCTATTCTTCTTTGTCGGTGGATGGAATTTCCTTCCACCTTGATGCTTCTGGAACTGTCTATTTTTAGGCCAACTCTTTTGGCCTTGTTGTTGTTGTTGACCTCTGAAAGATTGCATTCTTTGAGACTCGGACCAATCTTGTTCTAACAATGAAGTTGTCTCTAATGCCTCATCAACTATCGTCGGAGCACGAGTGTATACCTTCGTGCATAGAACGGGTTTCAATCCTCGAGTGAACTTCAATGCTCGGTCCTTCTCTGTGGCATATAGGTTAGGACAGTATCGCTCGGGACTGCGAAAATGAGTAACATACTCCGCCAACGTAGAGTTTCCTTGCTATATATCAAGGAACTCTTGCATTTTCTTGCTTTTTTCGTGTGTTGGGAAATATGTCACATAAAAAGTCTCTACAAACTGTTCCCAAGTGACAGGCTAGTTCTCAAATTTGATCTCCCAAGTGGTAGTCCACCACCTCTCTGCATCCTTTCGAAGGCAGTATGTCCCGAAATCAACCTTTCAGTCATCGTTCACTTGTAAGACACGAAAGATTTACTCAATCTCTCATATCCAGTCCTCTACTACTTTTGGTGTCGATCTCCCATCAAAAGAAGGAGGGTTCATACCCATGAACTGTTTATAGGGAACCGTAGTAATAGGAACTGGGGCTGGAGCTAGTGTCTCTTGACCTTGAGCAGCCTGCTGAATATGGTCACTCATGTTTTGCATGGTTTCTGCCTGACGGCCAACCACCTATTTGAGGTTGTTGAGCGATGCCATCAGATCATCACAACGAGCACGCCACGCCATCTTAAACAAGCAAACATCGTATAAGCAATGAGACAATTTTTCAAAAGCAAATTTTCATTTCATCAATAAAGAAGTTCATGCATTACATGGCAAAAATACCATTCGTCAAAGACAAGGTTACAAAACCACATCCAAACACATAAGCAAACCCAAAAATGGAACATTGACTCAGTGTTTCCAACAAAATAACAGAACATCATCACAGCTTGTTGGTGTAAAAGTCTCGGTAATCCTTCTGACTTTCACATCGTCGTGGCCTGACACGAGGAGGAGAAACAGGAGTTCTCAGGGGTGTATCCGATATCTCTTAAACTTTCATCAGTACTGGAGGAACAGGATGATCAGGCATAAATTCTGAGGAAACCGCATACGGGTAAGATTCTGGTGAGTACTAAGGAGAGTTTGGCAAACCACGCCTAACTCCTTTCTGGCTGTCGACTTCCACCACTTCTTGTTCAGTGACTGATTATACGTCATCAATGTCGTTTGCATTACTCTTCCAGAGTTCATCGCGAAGCTTTGTCGGGAATTTTGCTTTGATATGCCCCCTAAGACCACAATAGGGGCAATCACACAACTCGCGGGGACAAATTTATCTCGCGTGATCTGCAAGACACATGGCACACGGGGTGCCTGTTGTGCCATCATATGAATACCTCGAGCAAGGTGTTGAACAGCTCTACCCTAGGATTTCTCGCCTTGAACCAAGACCTGGAGAGCTTCCAGAATCTTCTCGTAACTTAGGTTTGTCGACATCTAACCCATGCACATTCAATTAAGTATACAATTCTAACTAAGAAGTAAAGAACATTTAAATAACATAAATTTGAATTTAAACATACTTACAGTGTGATGGACGATGCATGTTGAAGTCTTGGTCCACATTTAAAGCTGATCTGATACCAATCTCTGAGGCGCCCCAAACCCCAACCTTGGAAAAATCCTTTGATCTTTGAGGAAATTTTTTCTTTGAAATGGTTTTTATGACAAACATTGAAAAACATCTAAAGAAAAGGGGGTAAACAAGGGAAAAAGGCCGCAAGTCTGAGTGGGTCACAGGTAACTGATACATATCCATCAAGTCCAAAATATAAAACCCAAAGTATTAAATACAAAATGAGACAAGTACATCAATTCTCGTAGTCTCTCAAAATAAAAGGAATATCTCCTCAAAACCCCAAAACCAACGATGAGCCAGGATCTGCAGTTAAGTGTGAGTCCCCAAGCCTCCACTGTGTGTCGTCGCATCACCATTGTACCTATTCATCACCTGCATTCCCATGAAATGGGGTTAGTACTCTTGCGAGGTGGTGAAGAAACAACATCATATATATATCCATTTCTCAAGGGGACAGCATGTACATAGCATGGAACATGTGAAACAACAGATGCATGTGCCTGTGTCAAGTAAGTGCACGTGTAACAAGTGCAAACAAGCTAAAGCAGTAAACGAGACTACGCAAGTAGCTAAGAACAGTAAAGGAAATCATAACGAAAGCAGTAGTAACAAAGTAGCAAGTAAATAACTACCAAAGTAAGTCAACTGTGATTGGTTAGTATTTAAGTTCTTCTGATTACTCCTTCGAGTATACGAAGGAACCTTGCATCCTATGAGTCATGCACCCAGCGTCTGTTATTCAAATTCTAATGTAGTAACCGGGGATGCTACAGACCGAGTAACCCTCTAATAGGTAAGGATTGCAATCTATATTACTGCAGTAGTGAGGTATCTTAAAAGATCACCTTGACCTCCCTAACACTGAGTGACTGGAGGTCAAAGGACGCTATAGCTCCTGTCAAAACACGTGTCGTAGTAACAACTAGTCAATAAGGGTTGTATCATCCACCCTCTCTAAGGTGAACCGTTTTGTGAATGCGGCACGGCGGTTTATCTTTTTTAGGCTCATTTATCAAGTCATACCTCCTTTCGAGGTGTTTATGCCTCATGGTCCCCACGGGGTACGCAAATGAGGACTTAGCCTGATCATTCACGTGCTCAACCTTACACGGCCAACAAAGAGCACATCGCCTGTGAAAGCAATTATAACACAATTTCATTATTGTCATATCTAGGGTATAGACATACGTGAGCTCACTCACAAACAAGGAGCCATCGCCCTATGGTGTATTGCTCATACCCTATGGTGTTTAAGTCTACATTATTCTTTACATCGCATGCATAATGTGCACTTCATGTGCTCATCAATGCCTCAAGCACAAGACCAAGGTGTACCTCTCAAGGTACGTACTAAGCAGTACTAGTGTCAAGCTATGCTATGTGCAGGTGCAAAACTAAAGTCACACTTCCTCAAGTCATTCGCACAAGGAATAAAACAGAGGCAAGCTACATATGCACAATTATTTCAGCAAGTGACAATGTGCGAGTGAGTGTACCAGTTCGCATTCCAGAGAAATAAGCAATTCTAATAGCAGGACAATATCAGGAATATGTGAACATCAAGTTATATCAAATATCGCAAACCAAATTATAATTTTTCAAGCTCAAGATTTCTAAGTGCCATACCTTGACAATTTCTATTTAGCAGAACTAACTCTATGATTCTTGACACACTCACATGTGAAGGTTAAAATCTAGAATATTCTCATTCGTATGGAAATTACATTTGCATTTTCAGGGTTGGTCACCGCACTTGCGAGGAAAAATGATGCAAATATGATACGAAGGACAATTATGTATATATATATATATATATATATATATATATATATATATATATATATATATATATATATATCAATGGGTTACATAATGTTCCCCAAACACCCTACTCTGATGCTGACAACGCGGAACAAATTCTATAAGAGGATTCATGAATTCGACACACTTAGATGTCGAGAATGAAGTCTAGAATATTCCCAACTTATAAGAATTACATTAGTATTACCACAGTTGGTTGCCGTGCTCGTGGAACCCAAAGATGCTACAATGATGGTTTTGATGAAGTTGTCAAACACTTAAGACGGAGGAAATCTTTATGTACATGTGGGAAGCATAAAGCTCACCCGACAACTCCTACTAATGCTGCCATAATGGGACAATGGGGAAACACGGGGTTTATTCTGAACCCGACACTCATTCGGATACCCGAATGTCAAAAACGAGGTACGAAGTACCGACATGTCCAAAACACTAATTGGGACCCATAGGGTCACAGATCATATACTTGAACAAGGCACAAAATGTGCCAAGTGTCCAACTGGGTCTACTGGATGGCAGACCCACACATTCCAACCTCTACTTGGTTGCGGTCAACTTAAATTCTTTTTTTTATCATCATATATATATATATATATATATATATATATATATGTGTGTGTGTGTGTGTGTGTGTGTGTGTGTGTGTGTGTGTGTGTGTGCATTTTTTATTATTTTAATGGATCGCTTTGTGAGCTTGCAGCAATGAGGGGATGGCTGCCCTCATATAGTGAGCAGCAAGAGTTCAACCTAATCTAGTCTAGATTGGACCAGACCCCGCTAGCTCACCCTTGCCTAGATCCGACCACAGGGGGTGGTGCAGCAATAGTGGGCAGATTGGAACTCCCCGGACTTGTGCAGTCCGGGTGTCCCAACCCAAAATAAGACCCAACCTGAGGGGTCACAAGAGGGACTGGACTGAACATAAGGGTTCAGTCCAGGCACTGCACTCGGTGTGCAATCCGGCTAGGGCCCAGCAGGGCCTGCTAGACCACCCGAGTGCTCCAGCACCCGTTCCCAAAACCCGCACCCTAACAAGGGCTATAGGAAAAAAAAGGTCGTGCGGGAATGAGGGTCTGGTCCTCTGGACCAAACCTCAGTTGAGGTCTAACCCTGGTTTGAGCCTAGAGGTTCAGACCGGGCTGCCAAGTAGCAGCAGGCCCGAGGCAAGGAGCCGAGGTCTGCACGCTACCCGGGTGCAACTAGCACCCGACGACAACTAAAGTGCCAAGAAAAAAAGGAAAATGAAAGATGCAGGGAAAAGAGGGCCACGGGTCTGGTCAACTGGACAAGACCTTGGCCAAGACGTGGCCCTAGTCTGAAACCCAGGGTTCAGACCAGACCTAACCCTGGGACAGGGGTCTGAACCCAGCGCCCCAAGGCGACAGGGCTACCCGGGTGCTGTTGGCACCCGGTGGCCTGCCATGCATGCCAAGAGAGAAAAAGGCCTCAATGGCCAAGGTAGCTAGGTGTATCTGGCCGAGCCCTGCTCGGACCAGAGTGCACCCAGCTGGGTCTGTCCCAGTAGGGGACAGGCCAACCGAACTCCCTGCAATACAAAAAAAAGAAAATAACAATAAAGAAAGACGGCTGGAAAGAGCGTTTGAGCGAGAAGGAAAGCAAAATGGGAAGGAGTAGCCATGGCTGGACTGAACTACACCTGTGTCCAGTCCAGAGCTTCAGCCGTCACGGAGGCTCAAGGATGGTCCCAACCTCCTCATGACTGTGAGAGGGGCTGATGACTCATTAGCTCAAACGCACATAAGAAGAGAAAAAAAAACTTATACGAACCCCAATGGAATGGCAAGAACCGCACATTTTCATGCATGCCATAAAAGATAATGCAACATTCAACCTTATTGAATAGAAACAAAAAGAAAAAAGAAAGAAAAACAAAGTTCAAGATGCATTCCAACCAAAAATATTTTATGAAACTAGAAGGAATAAGGTGATTCTACAGATTTCTTTTTTTTTAAACAACAAAAAAAACAAAATGAAATGAAACAAAGCCTTCAAACCGAGTATGAAGTCGGTGGTTTTGAGCCCCTTCTTGTTCCATGAAACGAAAAGGGAGGGTGCTCAAACAACTAAACATATCCACTAGAGTAGCTAATCTGCCAAGAGTCACACATCCATGGATGCGTCCGACTCCATGGCTTCATGTTCATACCATGTACAATTTTTTTGAGAAACCGAAAATAGTGAGTTGAAGCTTCACGCAAGTGGTGGCTCAGTTGAAGATGAGGCTCTATTGCAAGGGCTCCACGCAAGTGGTGGCTTACCCACACCACACGGCTAGAGGGGGATTGAGAGTGAGAGAGAATGAGGGTAAGAGTGAGAGAGTGAAAGAGAGAGAGGATAGCCCAAAAGTCATCACTTTTGGATCCCTCCTCTTTCTCAAAAGGCTAAATATGCCTTGCATGAGGAATGAAAGGCTATGATCTCCTTGAGAGATCCAATGGCTGGGGTCAAACACGCCCCCCATAGCCGCCCAACATCCCCCACTCGCCCCTTAGGATTTAAAAAATCTAATAAAATTTACAAGGGTGCCATGGGGCTGCCGCCCCATGCACCCAATGAGAGCTTACCTACTCATCAATGCTCCCTCTTAGAAAGAGCCGAGATCGGATTTCGAAAATCTCATGGGGCACAGCCCCATGCTAATGCTTGGAGGGGCGCCCCACCCTCATGATGATGCCCCTTGCATTATCATGAGGTCGTTCTTATGGGTAGGGCCAATCGTGGCCCTCCCTTTTGATCACACTCCATCCCTTACTAGATTTCCATTGTCCCAGCTGGTCAACTTGACCAGCTGGTCTTCATGGCTAGAGACGTCCAATCTTGCCAAGAGTGGTCGACCATGGGCTTGAGTCAACCCTTTAGTTGGACTTCTGGCTAAAACGAGGTAATGCTTCATAATTAAAATTTTATTTAAGCCATCAATTATAATTAAAATATCATGATATATTTTTATTCTAAATTCCCAATTATAATCAAATCCTCAAGCTTATCTCAAGAAAAATTTAATCTCTCACGAAATTTGCTCTCGTTATGACTCTCGTTCTATCGATACATGTTTCCAGTAATTCACATGAAATAACGAGGTTTTTTCCTTGTTTGGAGCTCAAATTTGAGGATAAATTAAATATATATATTATGAATTCACCTTAGAATTCTCAGAAGTTAATTCATCATGGATTGCCTTTGATTGCTATGTTTATCTCACTTATATGATTTAAGGCCTTGTATATCATATATATGTAATTTTTAAAAAATTCCTGTAATTTCATTAACTGTAACACATCATATTCCATTATCTCAGAAATATCATGGGCTTTACAGGTGCGCTCTTGACAATAAGCTTCAAAGGTCAAAAACTGTTTCCTTGAAGGAGACAAGGGGCTACATGATAGATCGCTCACCCTACGTATTTGTCATGAAGTATATCGAAGATTAGGCAGATATTTTTTCAACTGTGAAGTATGGTTTGCGAATAATGTTGGGTCTGGAAGTAGAAATAGATCAAATAGATGGACATCTGCATCACCCCCCCCCCCTGTCTATTAAGCACAGGTAGAAGGAACACAAAAGAACAAAGAAGAAAGAAAAATACAAGGAAGAAGAAGAAGACAAAGGCGGAGGAGAAAAAAGATAAAGAAGAACAAGTTGTGTTGCTGCAGAAAAGAAAGAGGAAGAGAGGTTAAATAGATTAGGGTTTTAGACCTGGACAACGGGTCAGGTCGGGCCGGGTCGGGTAGGGTTTTATATATAGATCTGTATTAGGGTTTTACATTTTGCAGGGTTTTAGGCACGTGTACAGGCATTGACATAATTTGTAGTCTTGGTAAAGTACAAATCCAATTAACAGTTTCTAAATGTTATGAGTAAATCACTATATTACATATCGATATTGTTCACATAGACAAACAAAGACATGTCTTTGTTTAGTGTTTAGTGCTTATTGTTTAGTGTTTAGGGTTTAGGGCTTACTATTTAGGGTTTTGGGTTTTGTGTTTAGGGTTTAGGGTTTAAGAAGCTACCGAGACAACGATATATCTTTGTTTGTCTTTGTTAACGATAGTGATATTTAATACCGTGATTTACGAGCTTTGTGTTTTAAGTTTATAGATTTTTGGTGGAGGAAATTGAATTTAGGGTTTAGGGTCACGATCTTTATCTATGTGAACAATATAGCCTATCACAATTTATAATTTCATGCTGATTTAAGTCGTAGTTGAAAATCGATTTTGCTACTACGATTTGTCTGATCGTGATTTGTGTTGACGGGCTTTGTCTAGTTAACGATTTTTCTATCGCGATTTATACAATCACATATAAAAGACGCAAAAGATGATAAAAAACAAATCCAAACAAGACTTGCTATCGTGATTTGACTGATTCGTCCTATCGCTTTGATTAGGTTTGTATAAGGAAGATGAAATGGCATTTATTAACTTCATTACTGTGTAATGCAATTTATTGGCTCTCATTTTTTGGTAACTGGCGTTATTTGTTTGATTACTGGCGATCTGTGAAATGATGTTTTCTTCATATATGAATGACACATCGCACAAGTACTAGATAGTGTGATTATCCTCTGCTTCGTGAACGAGTAACAGACTAACTGATAGTTCCTTTATAAACCTCATGTTCGTGAATCGAACATATAACCTGCTTTATTACAAATGGAGTATCGATATCGATAAAGGAGACGACGATAGCTACATGATCAGCTATGGAGATTCAGGCGTATATTGTCTAAACATCATGTCCATTTTCTTTAAAATCCGTCTCTTTTATATCATTTATGTGATTTATGTTGTGTACTATATGATGGAATTTCAATATTGTTTATTGAATATTCTGCTAATTTCAATATCGTTTATTGCAAACATATTAATAAACGGTGAAATCGATTTGCACAAGCAATGACAGTGCACCTTTACCATGATTTCTACTCATAAACAGAGCATTTGCCATCCAGTTATGACTGATATTCACGTCAATCTGTAAATCGTTATACCATCACGATTTACAAAATGACGTCTGTCTTTTAGACAACGAGCTTTGTCTAAGTGGATGATACGTACCATCGCGATTTACACAATGACCTATGAAGGCTACATGGTGTAGTGATTTGCTATTACGGGCAATGTCAATGTCATTGATTTTTCCTAATCGCTTTTACGGGCGATTGGGAAAGATGGTTTAAGGATTTTGGGTTTTGCTTCAACGATAAAAAATGAGTTAGATTCTTGAATACAAACGATTTCATTCAAAAATAAAAATAAAGACATATCGTTGTCGCCGCAACTTCGTAACTACAAATCCACATTATTTACATGAATTACATGATTTACAACCACATTCGTATATAAAAAATATCAATTGTTGGTTACAATGTCTATGAGCAACTGAGGATACATCCTCTCCAAGTAAACGAGCTCAATAGTAATGGCATCTCACTGTACCTTATTTCTCAGTAAATGAGCACTACTATTTTGTTAAACTCTTAACAAATCCAACAATGTGAAAATTGGGTCATGCAAAGAGGCATGACAACTAACTTGATGGTAATACTTAAAAATAGTTCACACGTGATTCATGTGTTCCATAGCTCACTTTCGAATTGATCTGAGTTTGTCATGAAACAAAAAATATAAGACACTGCATTAAGTTTCATAAGAAATGCAAATATCCTTCCAACATTGATTACATACCAAAAGACTTGTAAAACTGAAGCTATCATTCTGGAAAATCTGGTCGGGAAGATCGAAGGTCACAATATTGGAAATTACGTCTGTAGGGTATTGCTGCATGTTAGAAATTACACAAGTTAGATATTGATAAGCTTCACATAATGCAATTTATATGGGAAGCAATATAATATCTTACATACATGTTCATGTGAAGGGCTTTGTTGCTTTTGATTAGAGGTTGGTTGTTTCTTAGACCTTTTCTTGCCAACCAATTCTAGTGCACCCTTTGCCCTCTGACGACTGCGATCAGAGGCAGGTTTTCTTTTGATACCCTTCGCTTGGTGAATATTTTCATCATAATCAACAACGTTCACTCCTGACTTGTTGAAGATGATGTTTACACTTCTACGCAACTTCTCAGGAGTGTCAAGGGAAACATGATTTTCACCTATGTTCTTCGATCTCATTATCTTAGACTGGTATTCAGGAGTTGCAATGGACTCATGGTGAATTAACTGCATGTTTTCAAGTAACTCCCTTGACGCTTTTTTCATGCATACATAGGCTTCTTCACTTTTCGATGTCAAATTTACAACATGCATAAATGACCTACACATTTGTTGGTAACGGGAGGCTATGTGGCACTTCTCATCAACAACAATTTGATTGACATTATCCATATCCAGCAGTTCAATCTTTTCTTGTCTCATCCATCTTTGCATTAAATATGACTCAGGCATTTCTTGTATTTTCTCTTGATTAAGTGTCTTTAATGCATGACGACATAAAATGCCTTTGAATTCATACATTTTGCACGTATATTCAACTTTTTCGTTGTCAACATTATACGTGACATGTGCTTGTTGCCTTTTCTGATGCTCTTCGCCCTTCCATAAAATATGGTATTTATGCATATTCTCAGTTTGCACGAGTCCTTCTATGTTGCAATTTATGATATATATAACATGTTTCTTAATCTATTCAAATATAGTTAGTGTATACAGATCTACAAGTCACATTAATATTTTCATGCCCAAAGTTATAGGGCGTATATTGAAGCATTCCACATCTTGTTCAAGCTCATTTTGTCTTAGACCGTCTACAAATAATTCATATTGTTTCATGAAGTGAAACATTGTTAAACAAGAATACAAGGTTTTTTTCAGCGTGGCATGCATAGATTCAACTCTTTGTGTGCTTATCATACCTGTATAAAAATATTGTCTTCCATATGCCAATGCCCACTTCTCTTTTTCTGCATATAAATTTTGTAACCACAAACAATCTTCAAGATCGTATATCTGAATCATTTTCTCCCAATCTGACATAAAGGTGACCTATCTACGCTCTCAAGTACACAACTTGTAAACTTTTTGTCAAACCCTGAGTTCTGATTAAATATGTGTCATATATTTTTTGCTACATTTTGAAAAATATGCCACAAACATAGGTGATAATGAGCATCTGGCCATACATGAAACACTGCAGTCGCAATTGCATGATCATCATCTGTAAGTGCAACTTCAGGTTGTTTCTCATTCATTGCCTGTGTAAATACTCTGAATAACCACTCAAAGCTTTCATTGGTTTGGTCATACAAAAAAGTGATGCCTAATATACAACTCTGTGAGTGATGGTTCACTTTGATAAACTGCCCAAATGGTCACTGTTCAGTATTAATCTTCACTGTCGTATAAAAAATAAGCACATCATTGAAGCATTTATAATCTACTCTTGACTTTTAATCTTCCCAAAACATATTCACAGCATATCCATCTTTATCCAGTTGCATTGCACTAAAAAAACCAAAGTCAATGCTTGATTTCTTTTATAAGTAATCAACCAAAGAATATATTTCTCCATTCTTCATGTTATTTGTCATCTTCCTTCTCAATTGGTTTCTTAGATCCATAGGTGTGAATGGCACATTCTCGCGACCACCATCTATGTGCGCAAACAAATTGTATGTCTTCCTTGGTGTAATGCTAGCGCTATCAGCTATTTCAGCCATTGCAGCATACGTTATAGTTACTTCACGGTGTGTCATTAACATAGGAGTCATAAATAAAGCAGCTAAATCATGATTATGATCACTAATTAAAGTACAAACTATATATTTCTCATTCGGAAGTCTTCTTAACACCATTCTCGTTGGACATCCACATCTTGATTCTGGCATGCTCTTTGTTGGATTTCCAATTGATTTCTTCCAACCTTCCTTAGAACAAACATATGTCTTTCTCACTACGACACCCTGTGTATTTTTTGACCAAGAAAACCTTCTAACACTGAAGCCAAATTTTAAGGCATAATCATTGTAACATTTATATGCATCATCCTCAATATTAAACTGCATTCCTTCTATGGGAACAGAATCAAGTGTACTATCATGTACATTCCCAGTGCCTGCACCTTTATCAAGTGTATTGTCAGGATCGTCTACCTCATTATCGAATTGCATTTCTTCTGCTGGAACATTTAAGTCAAGAGTGAATCCAATGCCTTCACCCTTGTTATCATGTGTATCATTAGTGCATGTGTTCACTTCTTCAGGTGCGTCATTAATACATATGTTCCCTTCTCCATATCTTTCAAATGATTGAGAGAGATCATCTTCATTACAACCAGATGATAAACTCACCATTGTTATAAGCAAGATATCAATTTGTGTTAGCAAGCGCATACGTTTAGTATGATTTATTCAGGATGCATATAACAACGGATACCGATAAGGTTAAGCAAGTCAAAGAAACGATTTAATGAATTGCAGTATAAAAGCAATTGTGGTTTGTTATTTACTTATACTATGTATCGAGTTGTTACTTACCATGCCAATAAAAGAAATGGCATGTCGTACATGTGTGTTGATGATAGCGCTTTAATTATATCTATGATGTTGTGAAGCGAGTTCAATAGAAATCTCTAAATGAGCAGCGATTTAAATATGAAAATCGCCACCGCAAGCACGTAAAAATATATTTCTGCATGCATACATTTTAAAAGTCTTTCTACAAATATCTTACAAATATATATTACAAAACACATAATATCTTACAAATTGATATACATATCGCATAATATATTATAAATCGATACGACAATTCAGCATAATACCTTACAAATCGACACTACAAAACACATAATATCTTACAAATCGATAAATATAACGCAAAATATATTATAAATTGATACAGAAATTCAGCATAATAGCAAACAAATCGATATTAAAAAATAAAACAATATCTCACAAATCGGTAGTATGTTACTAAAATCGCGATTTGAGATACAATGCATATACTGAGTGAATGGAGGATACCGGATGGGGTAGAGGCCCTTCCTCGCATTTGTAAACAAGCATTCTTGTCAACAAGTCCCAGCGTCTTACAAATATCGATAAGTTTCCAACCATCAAAAGGACAAGATCCACCTGCAATAACAAAACAACGCTTTAATGGCACTCAAGATGACATACGTTCTTCAATGATAGCAAGATGACATAGAAAGGTACTCACGACGCCTTAATGGCACTGGTTGGAATGTTTGTGCGTCATTGCTTTCTTCCATAATGCTTAACGACAACGAAAAAGAAGAAAAGACTGTAAAAAGAGATGGTCAACAAATTCGCCTATGACGCCCACCAATGATTGCACCAGTCGATCGCGAACATGAGAATATTTTGTAACACAAGGCACGAACGAGAAGGCGACAATGTGTTATAAAATAGGCTAAAAAATAAAGAAGGAACCTCGACTCAAGACGACGGCAAAGTTTATGTTGTCAAAGGGAGCTCATGTTACAATAGATGGCGCAAAAGTTTACTGCTTAGGGCGAAAACAAAACATTTGGACTTTGAAGAGTTAACATCATACTTTCTGGATGGAGGATTTTTTTTGTCCTTTTCTCGAACCATTGTTTCCCTTCTTTTGAATAGAGGATATTTTGTAATTTTCTTGAACCATTGTTTCATGGCTAGAATAGCAGGAAATGGTACTTAAGTCTTTGCAACCGCACCAGATTCAGATGCTAAGTGATGCCGACACACACGGGGATACGAGCTCCATGAGCTCTTATACGTGGCACTCATTGGGACCCCAGAACAAGGGAGAACATACACCACCCTCTCTTTTGTCTGCGAGATGATTCGTGTTGTCGACTATAAAAAAAATCCCATCAAAATGTAAGACTTGATCAGGCTCCTCCATCATCTCAGCACCCTATCAACTACACCACTGGCCCACACGGATCGTATTATGGTTGACCATGAAAAAACTTATATTAGGTCTTTGAAATGATTGTGAAAGCATAAGCCTTGTCCAGGAGCTGGAAAAATGAAAGCCATTAATTTCTAGAATCAACAACGGCGAGAGTGTATCAGGTCAGAGGTGCCTCTGGTACTGTTCATCCATAGGATGAGCCACCTTCCAAACATTACAACTGTTTTCTTTGTATTTTTTTTTGTCTTAGATGGCTCTCACAAATTTTCTCACAACTATTGATGTTGATCCTCTCTAGATGAAGAGCATCTAGAGCATACAAAATGCATGGCTGAAAATAAACTCTAAACCTCCTATTTGGGAGGCCATTTGGCCATTCATCTTATGAATGAATGGTACTAAAGGCATCTCTAACCGATTACCATCAAAGGAGAGGGTGGTGTATGTTCCCCCCGGATGATTCACTGAATCCCACGTCTGTGTTCGGGGCTTTGAATGAGCATCACGTATACAAGCACATGGGGCTCGTATTCCCGTGTATGTTGACATAACTTTGCATCGGACTCTGGTGTTGTTGCAAAGACTTAAGTACCCTTTCTTGTTATTCTTCTCATAAAGTGATGGTTTGAGAAAATGACAAAAATGCCCTTCATTCAAAAAAGAAAAAACAAACAGTTCAAAAAAAGGACAAACATGTCCTCCATCCAGAAAGTCGAGGATAATGTTGACTCTTCAAAGTCTTCTTATTTTTTCTCTGTTCAAAAAAAGGACAAACATGTCCTCCATCCAGAAAGTCGAGGATGATGTTGACTCTTCAAAGTCTTCTTCTTCTTTCTCCGTTCAAAAAAAGGACAAACATGTCCTCCATCCAAAAAGTCGAGGATGATGTTGACTCTTTAAAGTCTTCTTCTTCTTTCTCCGTAAAACACTGTAAAACCCTCTCTCTCTCTCTCTAGAGAAGAAATCAAGGGAGGCAAAGAGTTCTCCCTCGAGAAGGCCATGAACATCAACCCTCTCACTCTCTCTCCCTTCTCTCTCTACTTCTGTGCACATCCAACAGACGATCCTACATTGCTACATCAAACACCGACTGACCTGCACACTGACTGTAGCATCGTTCAACTTGAAGAGTTGTAGAGTCTGATTCAGAGTTTTTGCCCTTACAGGAGAAGGGTTTGGGGGCTCCTCCCAGCGTGGGTAGCATCGTTCAACTTGATTCGTTGTGGAGCCTGATTTAGAGTTTTTGCCCTTACAGGAGGGGGTCCCCCCCCCCCCCCCCGACGCGGATCCCGCTGCGCGGTCAGCGAGCGGGGGTCCAGGGGGGGCGCCGCTGGCGGGGCTCGGGGAGCAGCGCCCTCCGGACCAAATTTTTTTGGGGCCTTCCAACAGCGATTTATAGTGTTATCGGGCTTTCCTACAATGATTTGTAGTATTTTCGGGTCTCCAACGAGCCCCATAACGATTTATAGTGTTATCCGACTTTTCAACAGCGATTTGTAGTGTCTTCCGCAAATCGCTATAGCGATTTATAGTGTTTTTGGATCTCACTATAGCGATTTGTAGTGTCTTCCGCAAATCGCTATAGCGATTTATAGTGTTTTTGAATCTCACTATAGTGATTTGTAATGTTTTCCGCAAATCGCTATAGCGATTTATAGTGTTTTTGAATCTCACTATAGCGATTTGTAGTGTCTTCCCCAAATCACTATAGCGATTTATAGTGTTTTTGAATCTCACTATAGTGATTTATAGTGTCTTCCGCAAATCGCTATAGCGATTTATAGTGTTATTCAGTAAGCAAATTGTTGTAAATCGCTACCCGAATTAGGACCAACTTGTCAGGGCCATATCTCCTTAATCGGAGGTCATATTCCAAATCCGTAAAAAATGGTGTCTTCGTTATTGAGTCTAGTTTATTCCTGTAAATTTTAAGCAATTTCTATTGTCATTTCACTCCCCATTTTAACTAAAAACCAGACCCTTATTATTTTGTGTTATTTGAGTTGCACAACACCATTCTCGCTTGACATCCACATCTTGATTCTGGCATGCTCCCTGTTGGATTTTCCATTGATTTCTTCCAACCTTGCTTGGAACAAACATATGTCTTTCTCACCATGACACTCTGTGCATTTTTTGACCACGACACCCGGGACCCGTGCCGGAGGGGAGCCCCCGAACCCCCCTCCTGTAAGGGCAAAAACTCTAAATCAGGCTCCACAGCGAATCAAGTTGAACGATGCTACCCACGCTGGGAGGAGCCCCCAAACCCTTCTCCTGTAAGGGCAAAAACTCTGAATCAGGCTCCACAACGAATCAAGTTGAACGATGTTATCCACGTTGGGAGGAGCTCCCAAACCCTCCTCCTATAAGGGTAAAAACTCTGAATCAGACTCCACAACTCATCAAGTTGAATGATGTTACCCACGCTGGGAGGAGCCCTCAGACCCCCCTTCTGTAAGGGTAAAAACTCTGAATCAGACTACACAACTCTTCAAGTTGAATGATGCTACCCACGCTGGGAGGAACCCTCAGACCCCCCTTTTCTGTAAGGGTAAAAACTTTGAATCAGACTCCACAACTCTTCAAGTTGAATGATGTTACCCACGTTGGGAGGAGCCCCCAGACCCCTCTCCTGTAAGGGTAAAAACTCTGAATCAGGATCTAAAACTCATTTAGTTGAATGATGCTACCCACGCTGGGATGAGCCCCCAAACCCTCCTCCTCTAAGGGTAAAAACTCTGAATCAGGCTCCACAACAGTCAATGTGCAGGTCAGCCGGTGCTTGATGGAGTAATGTAAGATCTTCTGTTGGATGTGCATAGAAGCAGAAAGAGAAGGGAGAGAGAGAGAGTGAAAGGGTTGATGTTCATGGCCTCCTCCAGGAGTGATTTCTTTCTCAAATAATCCTAAAGTGCAGAGACTGGGTCTTAAATAATCATCTTCGGGGCACTTAAGTCTTTACAACCACTTTTTTTTAAGAATCGTCATTTTTTTTGGCACCAATGGAGGAGAGGGTACTTAAGTCTTTGCAATCGCATCAAACTCCAACACTAATTAATGCTGACAAACATGGAGATACGAGACACACATGCTTACATACGTGGTGCTCTTTGGGACACCCGAACATGAGATGTAGCTAACTGCCCTGTTTGGGGGGGGGAACATATAGCCTGCTTCACCATCAAAGGGCCCTTTGACTTGACACTCTCGTCTAAATACAAAGGGAAAGGGCACCTCACATCTTGCTTCTTTATTCTTTTTTGAGAATAGATCGGTTCAGGGTTATGCGCCCATGT
This sequence comes from Nuphar pumila, assembly GCF_984573655.1. Taxonomy (NCBI): domain Eukaryota; kingdom Viridiplantae; phylum Streptophyta; class Magnoliopsida; order Nymphaeales; family Nymphaeaceae; genus Nuphar; species Nuphar pumila. The sequence goes on from NC_143251.1 coordinate 46,096,677, forward strand.
TTCGGCTCCATTTTAAGTTGTCCGCTCTTGAAGCTTTAAGGCACATTTGCATGCCAGAAAAAGCTGGGGCTTTCCGCCAACATCCACAACCTTTGATGTGTTTTTATTTTTTTGAAAGGCAAGATGGGGTTAAGCAGGCCCCTACCAGATATCTCTTAAGCCCCCATGTGGTTTTGATGTGTTTGTTTCTGCAGAGCCTACTGTGGCAATGCAAAGAAAGGGAGATCAAAATCAACGATTTGTTTTCAACAGACGAACTCTCTGGGAGCATGAACTGCACCTGCGGCAGGCAATCACGCCCTTAGATGCCGATGATCTATAGCATCAATGGCTCTAAAGTTTTTTCTAGGACCCATCCAGAACACAAGCAATGCAGTCATGTTGTTGCTGATGTCATGGATAACTGGCATATGAGGGTCAGCTTGAGACCCCATCTTTTCTCTCCTTTTTTTCCTATTTGATTAGTAAATTGCCTGGCAAGGCAACGAACTTCCAAATAAACACAATGAAAGATTAAAGCAGGGTTACCAGCAACTTTATTTAAGTGGAAAACCTGTTTCTTGAGAAGCCGTGTTTGAAATCGAAAACTGTTTCCAAAACTTGTAAAAAAACTGTTTCCCATCAAATGAGAAACCCGTTTCTCATCACATGGGAAACCTATTTACTTTATAGGGGAAACTCATTTCTCTTAATTATCAAAACATGTTTTTTTTTTTATGTTTCATGCATGTGTCGGAGAAATTTGTTCGATAAAAAGTTGAGATGCTTGTAATTTCTTTAGTTATCATCAAGGTTGTTAAATGCGATGAGGCGAAGGGAGGCGTTGAGCCTGCGCTTTGCCTCTGAGGCGTACGCCTCTCACAACTGGACTGAAAGTGAAGCGGTGGGAGGGGAGGCAGTAGGAGAAGGACCACGCGCCCAGCTGGTACGGAAAGGAGGGGGGGTCGCACCCGATGGTCGGACAAGACTGAGCAGCCAACGGCGAAGTTTGCCACCGGAGAATTTATAACCGGAGAACTATGATGAGGGGCAATTTGGGCATCACAGCAACGCCTTAGTACCTTGAGCGTGTGCCTCGTACCTTGAGCGTCCTCACCTCTGAGGCATAAACTTGAGGTACTGAAGCCTACGCATCTTATCATCATATCAGTAAGGAAATAAAATTTATATAAATTTATAATATTTTATTTTTGCATTTTTTTGCTACACAGAATGTCAAATACCAGGCTTGGATCAGAGCGTGAGTTTAACGGAAGAAAGAAAAAAAAAATCTCTTTTTCCGCAAGTGAAAGTGGATCCATAGCCTCGAAACATTTGGACCCACGGGAAAAGGGAGAGGGCCGTAGGGCACAGGAATCCACAAACCGAGTTGGTGGCGGCGAAGCAGGCGATGGATAAGACGGACGCGTCAGAAAAAGCGTGAACCTAAAAATCAAGGCGGACCACCTCTTAGACTCGAAAAAGACAGCTGGATGGTCAAGTAACAGAGGTGGAGGGGGAAGGAACTAAGAAGGCGGGTGGTCAGCTTCATTTTTGTTCATAATTAAAATTAAAAAAAAAATTAATTAAAGCCATCGGGGCTTCTGTTTGTTTGCTGGCTTTGTTTGTTTTTTCCCGCGCTGCAGATCAAGGGACGGGATGGGAAACTCAAAACTGAGGAGGTGAGAACGGAAAGGAAGAGGGCGATCGCGCTGGGATCAAACATTCGCCCACCAAATCTCTGAGGAGTTAAGGGAGGCAACCAACCTTAGATGTTCTGCTCTGCTTCGACGGGGACGTCTGTTCGTCGGGAGAAAAAGATGCAGACGACGATAACGACGACCTGCTCGACCAACAAATCTAGGGTTTCGGTGGCCGCTTCCGCTTTGGGGCCGATGGCTCCGGTCTCCGCTGCAAATGCTCCGAAATGCATTGAGACTCCGCTGACCTGTGCTGCCTCCCCTTCATCTACGGTTGCTTTCGTCGCCGATTCCGATCTCTCGGCATCTTCGTCTCCGTCGGTGGACCATTCGCTGGACGGATGCCAGACTCCCTCCGGCGAGGTTTTCGATTCGTTTGCGCCTGGGCCGGAAGACCTAAACCTGGCACCCAAGCGGCATTCCAGGCCTGCGAAAGCCCTGGACTTTGGTACCGGTGAGATTTTTGGAGGATCTCTTGGCAGGTCTAGGGTTTCTAGGATTTTGAATTTTGAGGATGATGATGATGATGATGATGACGACGACGACTACGGACCGGAAGCTGCGGTGGTCGGCAGCCTAGAGGAAAAAGAGTTTCTTGAGTCTATTTATGCAGATCTCTTGAATGCTATACTTTGGAAGCAAATCGACGACTACATTGTGAACAACGGTTCCTCTCCTAGCCCTAAAACACCCAGATCTGCCGATCATCATAGAAGCGACGATCTCTGGGATACGTGTCCCATTGCTCCGATCAAGCCCAGAAGCGAACGAGCTGTGGCATCTGATACGCTCCGCTCGTTGTGTCGGAAGCTTGAGTTTTGAACTGTGGTTACTCCGTCCCCCCTTTGTTTTCTTTTGGCAGGAGGTGTCTGTGGGAGGTCGTGAATGTGAGATCCAGAGGACGCATCATCGATTGGGGTTCTCTGGTCATTGTTATTAAAAATGGTGGATGCTAGCTTTTGCACCTTTCTTTCGCAGTGCTAATCTTGATTCGAAATTGAAGTCGCTCTTGTAGATTATCGATCCATTACTAGTTTGAAGTATTTGTATCTGAACCTAATTCTTTTAGCACGTTCAGTGTCATCGTTATCATGTTAACCAAACGGTTAGTTTGTACTTCTTTCTCGGGAGAAGTGTTTGTTACGCGTTAGTAAGTGGAAATTTTTGGTTCTGCTGTGCATTTCTTTTGATTGCTATGTTCAAGTGTTCCTTTAATGCATGCTTTCATCGTCTGGTCGCTTGTTGTTGAACAATGGGGAGCAATTCCTTATTGCATTCAAAGAAAAAAGATTGTGTAACAGTTGGTTATTATAGCGGATAACGATGTATCCTTCAGTTCGTTGTCAAATGAGGCTTTCTTGGGGTTTTGTGGAAGCAATATTGTGTTGCTTTAATATCAGATGTGTGAATTTTAATGCATCTGAACTTAACAAGCGTGAGCATTTCTACCTTGTTTCGTATCTATGATTATTGCGTAGACCATAATGCAATCCCGCTGGTTGCATTTGATGTCTAGTCGTCATCACGGAACATCGACGCAGAGCAAGCATCTATAGGGTTCGGACTTACTATGGGAATTCTGAACTCTGAGAAATCACTATAGCCCAGCAGAGCTCCGTTTTAATATCATTTTAACACCCAGCTATCTTATTTGACCTCGAATCGTTTGAACGCGTCCAGCCTACCGAGACTCCTTTCCAGTCTAGAAAATAGCCAATCGCACCGGACTATCTTTCGAAGCAAGCGATCTGCTATTACAAGTACATCGACATAAGATCTAGAACTTGGCCCACTATTCCAATCTGAGCATGATGACCTAGGCCTCTAACAATTAGGTCAAGTACCCAAAAACATTTTTTTGTGTAACAAAAGCTCACTGGGCTAAAATCATCTTGCAAAGACAAAATCAAAACAAATGTTTCATGACAGTGAATTGCTGGACATGATAGATGCAACACCGCCTAGCAATAAAGAACAGAGAGAGACGTTCATCTTCAGATTCACGTTCTTCAAGCAATAGCAAAATACCTAAGAGGTTACTCCGACATAAGATTAACATTAACAGAAGTAACAAGCTGTGTTTCAATAAAGTTAACAAGGCACTGCATAAAAGTTTTAACTTCCATTCTCAAATATCTTCAAGGAACTAATCGACTACCAAATCCGATGGGATTTGTTTGTAAATAACAAAACGAAAACAATTTACTTTATAAATGAGAACAAAAAGCAATTTTCTGGGAATCTGCATTGATTAATTGGCAATCCCCCAATCAAAGCGTAGAAAGTGAAAAGAGCAAAATAGAACCTACAAAAAGAAAACATATGATGGACTTTGATGTTAGAACGTTACTCAAATCAGCATGCCCTCCCGTACGTGTCAAAAAATAAACTCATCTATTCAGCCGCTAAACCTTCTCGTCAAGATCATCGGCTTCTGACAAACCAGCATGCTTCTGAGACTTGTCTGCAGGAATAGAATAACTCCGACGTTCTTTACCTCCAGGCTTAGAAGATGCATTGCCATACCAGATCATTCCAACCACTGCTAAAATCATGCCAAAAACTACTTGCATGTTAAGCCCATCTCTGCCAAAGAACAAGAAGCCCAAGAATAAAACGAGGATGGTTTTCATGTGACCCAGAACTTGGAAGGAAACCGCCGTGAATCTTCCAATGCAAATGAACTGACTTAAGTTGGTGCCCACTGCTATTGTGCAGGACAAGACAATGAAGAACTGTATAAAAAGCAGTAAAACAATCAGTCAAGAAGTACAAACTAAAATTAAGAATATATAACATATAGAAAGGACACTACTAGGCAGGTATTTGGCATTGATTTGCATAAATTAGCTCATACACGTATCACAAGTTGGCACTGGCTACAATGATAACCAAGTTAGCATTTCCAGACAGCAAAACTGGAAAATCAGACAAGGTGCCACAAAGAAGACAATACAATTAATATACTGTGAATCACATTATCACAGATAATGATAAGACAGAACCTGAAGGAAACTTGTGATGATAACCTTCTGAAATAAGATGTTTCTGAAATTTTCACTAGAAATCTAAGGACCCTACAGATTAACTTCTAATTTGATATATAGCCTAGCTGAATATTCCAGATTACTTCTTTTCTTAACCGCCATAAATTTATTTGCACAGGTAAGTTCTCCAAAGGAAAACACATGAAATCATCATATATAAGATACTTTACTTACCACAGAGGTCACGTTGAAGTCATACGTGTAAATTCTTTTGTGTGACAACCAGAAATCCAAGAAGGGCCCTACAATCAGCAATGAAGCAGCCTGAGCTGGAGCAGTATGGCCCAAGAGGTTGAACGATCCAAGTGAATACTTTCGTTGCAAAAAATGCACATACTGCCAAGAAAAAGGAAAAGATAGAAATGTCAAAATTTCTCAAAAAGTTTGTCTGCACATAATTATGATGGTTATTTGTAGTGAACCATCCTTGACATGCATGGGCAGGGATCTCGCACCCAATTTGACAGGACAAGGAATCACATAATGAAGACTGTCAATTCCAGAAATCCCACCATAACAAAATCTTAACACAAAGTCCTTAATTTAACAGAACCACTAAAAGGACCAACAGAGACTCCAGTTATTCTAGCAACATTTAACACAAAATGAGAGTAGCTTAAGAAAACCCAGTTCAACCAGAATAAGCGGTGACTCAGGCAGTTTATCTCAAGGCCTGTCCAGATTCAAGGATAATTCAAGCTATGAGAGGTTTGGTACTTTCAAAACACAGACTTCAAAGAAAGATACTGATTTCCTGGATAAGTGCAAAAGATATACAAGAAAGAAACAAACAGAGCTGACTCAATGGCACGAGCAATACAAAGAGTGGTATGGCCAAGATCCTTAGCACACTTACATATTGTTGCAAGGAAGTGCTCCAAACGGCAATAATAGCTGCAACAAAGCCCTTGGTATTCACACTGACATCAGTGACAGTGCAAACACCAACTCCTATGAGAACAACAAGGATACTGAGCTTTGTGTCTCTTGAATATCGAACATGATCAAAAACAACTTCAAGCAAACAAGAAACTGGGATCATACTGAGCTTAGCAATCTGTCAATCCAACAACAGATTCAACCACTAATAAATGTCAATCTCTGACCACAAAATAGCTGTATCAGTTAAATCCAAACATTGAACACACTTGAAATTAATCATTCATTAAGATTGGCACAGTTAAACAATCATTCATTAAGATAAGTTAGAGTTGAAAGTAATTACCTGATAAAACCCCACCGAGTTCCACATGAGACTCACATTCATGCCAACAATAGAGAAATTTGCAAAAAGAACAAACTTGAGAAGCTCTGATAGTGGTAGATGAGTGGATTGGATGTAACCCATCCACCTAAGGACCATGGTCATCAAGGTTGTGGTGGCAAAATGCATGCCAGTTAATGTTGTTGCTGTAGAAATTTATCAGTTAAAGGTAAACAAAAACAAAGAAGTTAAACACCAGAAGCAGAAAACATAGGTATATCAGCAAGCTATAACGGGGCATGCAGAAATAGGACCTATTCAATAATTATGACATATCACGGCAAGAATTTCTGCATTAGTTGAAAGCTATGTTACCTAGACACTTCAGAGACCAGGAAAGTTGGGGTCAAATATGGCTGGAAACAGACACACCTTCAACACTTTGTTTTTTCAAGTGCAAGTGGACATGGAGTATCATGTGTCAAACATTCAAGGATGCATTAGAAGTCAGTTGTCAGACACTTCATGTCCATAGATACTTTCTTTTCTTTAAAGAAAATGTCAAGCAAATATAATCATGTCTCTCATGCTTACTAGTTCAAAGTGTCCAAGAATCATGAGGCTGGACAACCAAGTCACACGAAAATCCCTTCAGATATAGGTAAAATCTCACAGAAATACCAAAAGTATGAATGTAATTACCTTGAATCAAACAAAAAACTTAGGCTTTTTCTCTAAAAATCTCAGGTTTTGAGTGTGATCTTAAAAGAATTGTGGTTTTTGAAAAATACCTCTCAATATATATATATATAGGGGAAATTATTGGCTACCCTTGTGGGCTCCAAATCTCCGAGTTGAAACTCATAGGGGGAGGTCATTTTGACCAAATCTCAGCCCCAGTCTTAACACCTATAAGAGTTTTGTAAAACCAGCACATAGATACATGGGCACATGGCCTTCTGGGATAATATCAAAATTAGTTTACCAAAGGAAAATGGCTTTCAAGGAAAATTGGGATACGATGAAAGGATTGGAGAGAGAGAGAGAGAGAGAAGGCGGGGGTTGGTGTCTGAATGTGATTGTTTTGATTCAGAATTCACAATCAAAGTAATAAAGCATGAATGCCTTTGGATAACACTTCCAAGTTCCAACCCATTAATTTGAAAAAGAAAAAAAGTGACCATAAAGAAACAGATTTAAATTTTAGACTAGGAATCCAACACAACAATAATTCTACAATAATGGTTTAAGGAGTTATCAAGAGAATGATGTGATAAATGTAAATAAAGTTTTCACAGAAAGAGGTAGCTTTGCCTTTTTAGTTCAATAGCCAACCATATGCTAAGAGAAGTAGCTTTTGATCCTTGGATTAAAATTGAAGAAAGAGACTAAAGATTAAGAAACAGGAAAGAGGACAAGGTTTTATTATTAAATCTTGCCATTGAAATATGAATATACTATTGCTCCTGGATATTTGATGGGACATGAAAATGACTAAACTCTAGGTAGCACGTTTTTTTGCAATTGATGATACTTTTGTTAATTTACCAAGCCCAGTGGTAAAGCTATAGGAAAGAAAAAATATATTGTGCCCCACCGTATAGGGATGACCACTAAGTTATCAGTAAGGAGGAGAGTTTAACCAGGCAAGCCCGATTAGGTTACTGCATCACAGATGTCCAATATAAACACAATAAAGGATAAAAAGAAAAAGAAATAGTACCTAATACTATCACTTGATAAAAATGTTAAATCCCAAAACAATTTTTCAAGTTGTTCCCAGCAACCACAAAACCTGGAGTTTTATATTATTCAGCATATGCTGCTTCCTGGTAGAAGCTTCCAAAATGAAAAAAGAGAGAACATACCAGCAGTCACTATGGCATTCTTAGGAAGGTGAATTGGTGGGATTAACTAGCAACTGTTCCATTATGTGAAGTCATAAACTCATAGTGTATGAAAGTAAGCCATGTAAGCATATGTAGCTGCACCATATCAAGAGCTAGGATTTACGTAAGGTGTTTCTGGCAAACTATATTTCACAATACTTGGATCTAAACGCACTCTGTAAAAAACACGTTTCTGATGGAAAGTATTGTTTTAAACTGAAGCAAGGAGTAGAAACAATCCCGGAAAAGTGGGAGCAGCATCACCCAGATTTCATAAACAAAGAAATAAAAGATGCAGCAGTCTCAAGCACAAAGAAGTAACCAGCGTTAGGTAAAAGCTATTTTCCAATTAATCATCACAATAAGTTTTTTTTCCCTTTTCCTTTCTTCAAGTCAATAATTAGTCACCATAGTCATTTTCTGTTTTGAATCAATAAATCAGAATAAAGAGTTGTTTACCAATTAATTAATACAATCTTTTTTCTTTAAGATTTGAAGCGTTCAAATCAGACCTTACAAAGCAATGGAACAAGAGGAAGCGAATAAACAGTTGAGAAATTACCGAAACTAAAACCGTAGGTAGCCATCAGAGCCTTGTTGACTAAGATTATTCCAACCGAGGTAACAACATTGAACATCCATGATGCAACATCCAGTGCTGCCTTTTTCTCAGCCTTGCTTGATGGCGCCATTTCTTCACCAAAAGCAAAAAGAAAAAACTTTGGTTTCCCCTCCCCTCCTTTACGATTCCACTATCAACTCTCCCATCAAAAAAAAATCCATCCCACTGTTCAATTCTAAACTTATCCACACTCGAACAGCTTCCACCTTACGAATCCACCTTCAGGATATCTTCAGAATCCCCGATTGTGCCTCCTGAATACATTCCTGGAGAAAATCTCACTAGAAAAACGATTTCTAAGCATCTCCAGCTGAAGCTCTTGACCTTCAGATTATTTCCAGGTTTTCTTGAAATTTCTCCGCGGCTGATCTCCTCAAGAATAAAAAGCAAACAAGCACACAAAAACTTGTGCGATCTCCGAATTACTACTAGTAACGATCTGATCCTAAAACCCCCGCCAGGATTCTGCTCAAGCAGAAATATCTGATATTTCAGCCAGTACGAATTTTTTCTACCCGGATTCCGGCAATCTCCGACGCGAACTAAAGACGTAACGAGAAAACTGAAAAAAGGAAAATTTTAGCACGGAAGAACTACCGTTGAGTAACCTTCCCGTGGATCTTGAGCACTACGATCTCTCAAGGCCACTTAACGGTCGATCTCCGGAAATGTCTTCCAGATTCGAGGCTGCGCGACCATTCCTTACTGTCTCCGTCGAGTTCGCCAGTCAACGACGAAGCGAGCGACTCAGATTTGCAATCCGGGAGCAACGGATCCAGGCGAGAAGACGAACGGGGACGCAGTCACGAACCCGCTCGCCGGAGACGGGAGCCCGAAACCGCAGGAGACTGATCGACCGCCGGAAAAAAGAGAGAGTTCTGGAATCCGACAGCCGTGCTTTTCCTCTGGTAGAAGAGGAGAAAGAGCGGAAGGCGCAGAGGAGAGGAGGCAAGGGGGAGGTGGAAAAACCGTTTTATTTGCGTATTTATGTGAAATTGGTAATCGGAATTTCCACGTGGCGCTCAGATGCAACGGAATGCAGCTTGATGACCTGACGGATCCCGTTAGTATTCCGTTCAATTCCTGAGAAAATGTGGCAACGGATCGAATGACTGAAACGCCCTGCTCACATCATTTCAGTTCGTTCCTGAATCAGAAAAATATCGTCCGGTCCTGCCCAGACTTTGGAACCAAATTAAGTTTGGTACTTTTGGCACCGTTTGGGAATGAGGAGCCAAACGTTGGCTATTCCGTTGTTTGATTCCATAGATAAAGTGGGAAAACCTGGATTTGCTACGCACCTGTTTGGTATGTCATTTCACATGAAAGGTGTTCGCCGGCCATGACACCTGCAAAGCTTACTTTGGGTTTTCATATTCGCTTACTTGATTTGAGGCGTTGGAATTTTGGCACTTCCTCGTGACAATTGACAGCCACTATCAAACACCCTTTTTCGGTCCTCTTATAAACGCAATTTGATCTTCAGCTTCTCTTTGTCATCCTCACACGGTATACACCTCAGTTTTGATCAAATAATTTTTTGGAAAAAAAAAATCAATTTCATCATTTTCAAGTTCAAATTAGGTTTAAGTGCATTTTTTACCTTTAAAACATCATCACCTAGGGTTTTGACCAAAAAATAAATTAAATTACACTTCAAATTAAACAAAAATCAAGTTGACATTAGAGTAAAGAGTTATGACAAAAACAAGGTGATATCTCTTACTAAAATTTAGTTTTGATGTAGGTACCAATTTCAGTGCAGTTTTACCAAAAAAAATGATTGAATGTACTTAAAATATGAATTAAAGTAGAGGATGTTAGTTTTTCAACGTGCTCAATCTGACACTTAGATAGAGAGTTATAATCAAAACTATTTAGTTTGTCATAATGGATCTAAAGTATAACCTGATTTAAAATATGAAGGTCTAAAATTTTTATATCCAATTTTTAAAAAACTTTTGAAAGATCTATCAATACTCTTAGATTCTTATCTTCCTAGAAAACTCTATAAGCCACCTAAAACTCTTTTCTTCTCTTAAAAATAAGTGTTCTTAATCTCTTAGAAATTGCTCTCGCCTTAGATTTATTAAACTTGATCAGGTTGCTTAGCTCATAAGCTAAATATCTCTAACAAATCATATTCAACCAAATAGCAAGAATCAATTAAAAAGAAACTTTAAAACTTTCAACCAATAGGATTGTGCCACATCAGTAAAAGCTGAAGCTGAATCTGAATTTTTGAATCCAACATTCGTAGGATCGATACATAAATCTATTTTGAAATCTATAAATAAGAATCTGCCTTTCTAGTCCAGCTATCTAGAACTAGAGTAAGAAAGTCTTGTTGCATTAAGAGCCTAACCTAACCCGAGTGTCCTCAATCTATTGAACCTACCTACCAAATTTAAGTTTAGATCACCTATCCTAGGATTCATTCAGATGGATCCAAACCTCCCTGAGCTTGCAGAGGTGGTGTTGAATTCATCGCTCCTCATCGAAGTCAATGTCTTAGGAAGGCTACCTAAGCCCATGGTGAGTTCAATTTTCTCTTATTTTTATTTTATTTATTATATTTAATTTATTTAAAGTGTATTTTTTCCTAAATTTCATATATTTGCTTTTCTCTGTGCTTTTTCGAGCATTGATGGTGCAAGGCACCATCAACTTCACATTTTTTTAGGACCGAAGTATTAGTCACTTGCAAACTACATTTCAACCATTGAAATTTCTGAAGATCCTGGAATAGTTGATCTCTACTCATCAAAGAAAGAAAAGCATACTACTTAAAGAGCGGACTTCACATTGTCTTTTAAAATTCAGATATGTTCTCAAGTCCAAATCTGTTTTCAAATTTATTCTTATTTTTTCTTAAAAAATTTTGAGGTCTACGGAAGGTAAGACCCCAAACAGGGCCTTTAGAAAGTTGGTTCTATTACCATAAGCATTCCCACCCACGTCCATGAGTACATGAAACTATCATACTTTCTTTCTTACTTACTCTATTTGGATTAGATATATACGGTCTTTTTTTCTTTTTTCTTGGATTGATGGAAATAATATACGCCCCTCCCACTGCATCTGTATGACAAGCAGCTGGCTGGTAGTTACAGCTTGAGAGGCTGATCAGTTGATTTTTAGGTAGGAAGATAGGATTTCAAGCCTTGACGGGTTGGCTGGGTCTAAAATTTGTATGCCCACTCATTTGGATCACATGAGTAAAGGGGTGATTGGCATGAAGCGTAACACTAAGCGTTGAGAGGGTGTTGCGTGTGCACCCCCAGAACACGCACTGTAGCTACAGTGCATGTTCCGGAGTCCCCACTGAGCACTGTGTGGCGCTCAGTGGGGCGTAGGGGGGAAGCCCTGCACCAGCCTGCTGGATATACGGTGGTGTACGGCTCCCCCTACACCCCACTGAGCGTCGCTCAATGGGAACCCAGGAACACACACTGTAGCTATAGTGCATGTTCTTGGGGAGAACATATAACCTGCCCGCCTAAGCATTGGTCTTCTATGGTGGGGCCTAGATGGAGCATAAAGTCGAAACTCAGGCATGAGAACAAACAGGTTTGATGCATGGTATGAGTTGCACTTCATATTAAGCAGGGCTGGGGTTGTTAGCGTTGCTAACTCCAAACATTATTAGCCTATAAGCATGTAGAATCCACGACTCGATGTTTAAGTAAGCCACATGATCTATGTAATGTGGGAGGGTTTTGATGACTAGGAAGTTAGGAACCCTCGCCAAAGGACCAGAACTATATTTACGAGTATCATTTATTTTATTTATTTATCTTCATCAACTTATTCCTTGAATTTTTAAAAGAGTACGAATTATTGATGTTCCACCTGACTTGAGCTGTTAATAATTTGCCAAGAGTCTTTTTTTTGTCCAGTAAATCGATGACATATCGGGGAGGGTGGTGTATGTTCGCCCCCGATGATTCACTAAATCCCACGTCTGTGTTCGGGGGTCTGAATGAGCAACACGTATACAAGCACATGGGGCTCGTATTCCCGTGTATGTTGACATCACTTAGCATTGGAGTCTGGTGTGGTTGCAAAGACTTAAGTACCCTTTCTTGCTATTCTTCTCATAAAGCGATGGTTTGAGAAAATGACAAAAATGCCCTTCATTCAAAAAAGAAAAAACAAACAGTTCAAAAAAAGGACAAACATGTCCTCCATTCAGAAAGTCAAGGATGATGTTGACTCTTCAAAGTTTACCCAGCGAAACGAACCTTAATCGTTTCGTCGATGGTAATCCGACAAAACGATGGTGAGCCGACGATCCGATGGTCATTCGACGAAACAAATCTGAGCCATCAAAAATGTTCGTTTGAACTTTTCATCGTCATCTTCTTCTTCTTCCTTCTCCGTAAAACACTATAAAACCCTCTCTCTCTCTCTCTCTAGAGAAGAAATCAAGGGAGGTAAAGAGTTCCCCCTGGAGAAGGCCATGAACATCAACCCTCTCACTCTCTCTCCCTTCTCTCTCTACTTCTGTGCACATCCAACAGACGATCCTACATTGCTCTATCAAACACTGACTGACCTGCACACTGACTGTAGCATCGTTCAACTTGATGAGTTATGGAGCTTAATTCATAGTTTTTGCCCTTACAGAAGGGGGTTTAGGGGCTCCTCCTAGCGTGGGTAACATCATTCAACTTGATGTGTTGTGGAGCCTGATTTAGAGTTTTTGCCCTTACAGGAGGGGGGTCTGGGGGCTCCTCCCAGCGCGGATCTCGTTGCGGCGTCAGCGGGCGGGGGTTCAGGGGGGGCCGCCTCTGGCGGGGGCTCGGGGGGCAGCGCCCTCCGGACCAAATTTTTTTTGGGCCTTTCAACAACGATTTGTAGTATTATCAGGCTTTCCTACAAGGATTTGTAGTATTTTCGGGTCTCCAACGAAACGCTATAGCGATTTGTAGTGTCTTTCGCAAATCGCTATAGCGATTTGTAGTGTCTTCTGCAAATCGCTATAGCGATTTGTAGTATCTTCCGCAAATCGCTATAACGATTTGTAGTGTCTTCCGCAAATCACTAAAGCGATTTATAGTGTTATTCAGTATGCAAATCGTTGTAAATCGCTACCCGAATTAGGACCAACTTGTTAGAGTTATATCTCCCTAACCGGAGGTCATATTCCAAATCCGTAAAAAATGGTGTCTTTGTTATTGAGTCTAGTTTATTTCTGTAAATTTTCAGTGATTTCTATTGTCATTTCATTCCCCCATTTTAACTCAAAAACCAGACACCTATTATTATGTGTTATTTGAGTTGCACAACACCATTCTCGCTTGACATCTACATCTTAATTCTGGCATGCTCCTTGTTGAATTTTCCATTCATTTTTTCCAATCTTGCTTGGAACAAAATTATGTCTTTCTCACCACGATACCCTATGCATTTTTTGACCACGACACCCGGGCACCGTGCCGGAGGGAGCCCCCAGACCCCCCTCCTGTAAGGGCAAAAACTCTAAATAAGGCTCTACAACGAATCAAGTTGAACGATGCTACCCACGCTGGGAGGAGCTTCCAAACCCTCCTCCTATAAGGGCAAAAACTTTAAATTAAGCTCCACAACGAATCAAGTTAAACGATGCTATCCACGCTGGGAGGAGCCCCCAAACCCTCCTATAAGGGCAAAAACTCCGAATCAGACTTCATAACTCATTACGTTGAATGATGCTACCCATGCTGGGAGGAGCCCTCAGACCCCCCTTTCTGTAAGGGTAAAAACTCTGAATCAACCTCCACAACTCTTCAAGTTGAATGATGCTACCCATGTTGGGAGGAGCCCCCAGACCCCTCTCCTGTAAGGGTAAAAACTCTGAATCAGGATCTACAACTCATTTAGTTGAATGATGCTACCCACGCTGGGAGGAGCCCCCAAACCCTCCTTCTGTAAGGGTAAAAACTCTGAATCAGGCTCCACAACAGTCAATGTGCAGGTCAGTCGATGCTTGATGGAACAATGTAGGATCTTCTGCTGGATGTGCACAGAAGCAAAAAGAGAAGGGAGAGAGTGAGAGGGTTGATGTTCATGGCCTCCTCCAGGGAAGATTTCTTTCTCGGATAATCCTGCAGTGCAGAAACTGGGTCTTAAATAATCATCTTCGGGGCACTTAAGTCTTTACAACCACTCTTTTTCAAGAATCGTCATTTTTTTTTGCACCAATGGAGGAGAGGATACTTAAGTCTTTGCAATCGCATCAAACTCCAATGTTAATTAATGCTGACAAACATGGGGATACGAGACGCACATGCTTACATACGTGGTGCTCTTTGGGACCCCCAAACATGAGATGTAGCTAACTCTCCTGTTCGGGGGGGGGGGGGGAGGGGGGCATATAACCTGCTTCGGACATATCGTGATCGGTAGAATTTGCTTCTTCTTGAGAAAACCATATTATATACCATATTTGTGCATAGTGGCTAGGTTGTTTTTTCTTCATGAAGGACAGGAAACTACCTCAGGATGGAAGACATAGTCCGGATAACTCAGCCTGCCATACTTATGGTCGTCTTCCCGACGGTGTAAACCCATGGCGTAACTTTTGCCTTCAAGGAGTCACTCGCCTTCGGTTGAGCAAGGGCTTATCACTTGCCCTCATTAATGCAAGGAGTTTGACACTAAACAGGTATGAGAGTAAATGAAAAACACACAGGAACTAGAGCACTTGAGTTTAACATGGACCTACATCTGGCAAAGAATAATCTCTCTCTCTAGATGTGAGAGGAGTTTCTATCATATAGAAGATCTTTTACATTTTGGTAAGACAACCTCCTATCTATTCATCTCCTTGATTATAGAATGACAGGTAGCACTTTTAGGAAATGATATCCCATTGGGTTTAGCTATAGCATAGCATAACGGTAATCAGTCCAGCTAGCAATATTTATCTCCTTAGCTTGATCTTTGCATTCTTCTGATACCTCTTACCGATCTTTCAATGAATATTGGATCCAGACTTTCATCTTCAGCAGAACATTCATTGGCATTCCCACAATCCCATCTTCACAAGATCTTTCGTTAACAAACACTCCTGGGAATGGAACCCTGACCACCCGTCTAGTGGCCAAGACCCCCTCCACTGCACCAAGCTCCTTGGGGCTGGATGCAAATTCGTGTCTTGTTATTCCAAACATTAATCACAAATATCACTGATATTTTGGATTCATTGTGATTCTTATATTTTCATATTTTTACATGTTTTAATTCAATCTATATATTTTTAAGTATATATGTACTGAGTTTTTTCCAGTATTTTACATTCCAATTTAGCGCCAGATAGAAAGATTTATGATTGTGATTTCAAGTCGGGATTGCTTGTGTCAGATCAATTTAGGTCGCACTCAAATTAAGTATAGGCCTGAGGAGCTGTGTGTGTGTGTGTAACATTTCAACAGGGGTGCTCATAGTTTCTCAGATGATTTGATCAGAATTCCAATATAAATCTGACACTTTATTCCCGTTCTCAGATACAGGTTCTTGAATAAGATCCATTGGTGCATTCAAATCAGATTCAAGTGCACTCATTCCAATTCTTTTTGGATCAAATCAGTATTTTTAATCAGATTTATATTCAGATTCACCCTTGATCCAATCTATTTGCACTTGGACTTGTTACATATGAAAACCCTTGATTGCAGTCTGATGTTACTGGATCCAATATTGCCATGTATATTTTAGATATAGATTGAAATCTACATCATCAGATCAAGACTGGGATCAGATATTGTGGGCCACAAAACTCAAATCTGGGACTGGACGTAGCATGATCCGGTGCGTATCCAATCTGCTTGCACCCCTACATCTCATATATGTACCCTTTTACATCAGATCCAACTTGATGCGCCAACTGAAAAAATCAGACCGGATTCAGAAAAATCCAATTGGTTTGGAGCTCTTGTTTCAAAAGTTGTTTAACATGTTCAGTCCTCCTCCACTTCTTTCCTAATCAAGCTGAGCTTTGGCTGAGCCCCTAGAAGTGCAGATTAAATGAGAAGATACAAGATCAAATTCAGGCTACATTCAAAGCAGTATCATTATGTGGGCAAAGTGGCTCCCACACCTATCTTGGTTTTAAGCTACGCAGGGGAACAGTTAAGGGCCTTGACAGAGCTCAGTGTGGTCCAGCCGCAGCCCGGTTGCAACTCTTTTAAAAATATGTATTAATGCTGACTGCGTGAATAAGATGCTTTCCGCTACTGTCTCATCTCTCTGTGCACTGTGCAGAACGAACAGAAACGTATGAAGTTGAGAACCAATACAGAAACTCCTTATAGCATGCAGATCGGTTTTCCTGCTTGTATCAGAATTTAATTTGCAACTGTAATGAGAATGGAATAATGGCATCTTAAACAGTATATTTATTGAGTAAGTTGCAGGTTTTTTGCCTCACAGATTTTAACTCTTTTAACCTTTTCTGGCGTTTATTCTAGTTTCTCCGCGTTACGGTACCTCACCAGGATGGCATGGTCTGTCATAAAGGCAATACAGTAGACTGTGAGATCATGTGCGCTGTAACCTTGGGATTGACGCGTCATTAGTCTTTAGGATCTTGTATTATAGTAAGCACAACATCCCATTATCTCCAAGAAATGGTGTCATTGTTAGTATAAAATAGATCGTGGAAGAGTAGCTTACCATATGCGGCCAAGAATGATTTGAACGGCGGTTCCATGGATGCGGGTGATCAGTGTTCTCTGCAGCCAATTGATGCTCTCAATGAGCCTAGGCCATAATGTCGAATAATGTGCAAGACCGTTACACCCAGAGAGAGAAATCACACACTTAGCACTCATGACACTACTACAGGTTTCTTATTCATAAGGAGATTTGGTGGAGGTCCTTAATGGACACTTTTGGAAGTCCCAAACCGGCATAGATACTTACGAGACCTCATAACTGTCTTGTAACTTTCAAATCTTAAAAGTTACACTCATGTATATGTCTCTTGATATACCCATATCAATATGGGTCACATTCAAGTTAGATCTGATCCAATCTAAAATTCAATATTCTTTTACTTTACCCATTAACATGGAAAAGCATTTCATTGAAGTTTTATACCAGTTTCTTGATTTAATTTTCATGTGGGTTCACATACTATCCTGTATCACCAGAATGAATTATACGAGTCATGGAGATAAATACCTATATATGAGATGTCATATTTTCATATGCTACAGTATTATTCATTTTCAATGTTTAACATGTTAAGAATGCCTTTATGAATAGGTTGGTCTTTAACTGATTTTATTGGTCTTTTTAATATTGTTCTTATGTTATTCTCTCTTCTCAAAAGCGAGATATTTTACACAAAATCAATAATGCACAAAAACTATAGAAAATCAATTTAGTTTTATAAATGTGATCACGTAATACCATAATATATTGTCATACATCAAAATAAATCAAATAGACTCATGTTCATTGCCTATTGAGAATATAATCTCAATGCTAGCCTTTTAGCAGTCATTTTCTTTATACCGAATGTATCAATACATACTAAATGATTATTTATTCTTTCTTTAATAACAAAGTAAAGAATAATTTTGTTATAACAAAAGAATTTTAGTAGTCTCTCAATAGAGTCTACTATACCAAGACCCATAATAAAGTTTTTTATCCATATGACCTGAGATGAAATCTTGTTTAAATCAATAATTTTGCCTCAATGGCTTTTAGAAATTTCTTCATTGTCCTTCTGAGAGATGACGTCTTTAATATTTGTAGCCACTCGTGATTGCAAAATCAATAGGCTAAAACTATTTGAGTGCTCTCACTTCTCATAAATGGCCTTCTAAGCACTCTCACTCCTAATAGACAGCTTTTTAAGTGAATGTTTTATTCTCTCTATGAGTGGGTTAATTACTCTTTACAAGATTCACATAAAAAATGTAAACATTAGACCCTTTATTATTCACTTTTTTTAAGGTAAGCATAATAGGGTTATTATTGTTCTACTTTGGTATAAAACAATAATACTCGCCTCATCAATTCTCAAGGAATTGACTCTAATCGATGAAACTACTAGATCATATAACTAGAGTCAATTCAGCACTATACTTTTGGGTACAATCATGCTTCATGGGCTGGTGTACACACCTACTATTACACTCTGTGCGAATTTGAAACACAATAACCTATCATTGGGTAAAATCATTGTTTTATAAAATTACACAATTGTAATACCAAATATCGCTTTCAACACAGTCCAAGAAACCCTCAATTAACACAACTCGAATCACTTTGGTAATAGCCAAAGTGAGTTGATCAAGATCTTTTACTACAAACATGTTTCATTACAAAGCATGTTCATGCAATGCATGCTAATACATGCATATTCATGATAAACTATGTATATTAACATCAAAAAACATAAATTCATGTTACATCTTATATGCACAAATAACATTTTGATAAACATATCATATATATCATGAATTAAGTCATAATTTTATGCTTAAACATCATGGATAACTTAAAACAATGATAAAATGCATGCAATGTCATGCAAAAGTCATGCATTCATGATAAAATTACATATAAAAGCATTTGAAAAATGATAAAGGTCTAAGTCTTGAGTTGACCGTAGACCCAATGCACCTAAAAACCCTTAACGGGACTGGGTTAGGATCAGGTACTCCAACCAAGCAGAGTCCCGGTCCACCCGGAGTCCCCAAAGGGTCTGGGTCCCAAACTGAGTCTGACAGGGTCGTGCGCAAACCTGATCCACCTCGTTCAGACAATGGTTCGGGTCTCACCGGGTTAGGGTTAGACCCTATCCAATTGGAACCCCATAACGGGTATGAATCTAGATCGGGTCAATCTAGGTCAGGTGTTGATCTGATCCACCCGGCCCTACCAATGGGACCGGGTCTGGATCAAGTCCAACTGGGTCAGGTGAAAACTTGATCCACCTGGAACCACCAATGGGTTTGGGTCTGAAATTGGGTCTGGGCTGCGAATCGGGTTTGACCGGGTTTTAGTCATGATCCACTCGAAACCCACTTACTGGATCCAGGTTCTGATTGGGTGACTCCGGGATGGGCTCAAACTCGATCCACCTCGAAAACCCTAAACCGGGTTCGGGTTCGACCGAGCATGGATCTAATCCACCCAGAACCTCTAACAGGTCTGGGTCACAGACCGAATTCTACCAGGTGAAACATGGACTCGGTCCATCCATAGAGGTGGCGAATATTATGGTAGGTTTACTGAGATAGGGCAAAGGAAATGACCATTAGCATGATTTCTCAAATAGGAAAGCATTGTGCCTCAATATACCATCCCTGGTAGTGTCTATCAGAATGGTGTAGCTAAAAGGAGAAAGTGTACGCTTAAAGAAATGGTCAGAGCCATGTTGAATTATTCAACACTTCCCATAAAGTTGTGGGGTGAAGTTTTAAGGACTGTTGTGCATATTTTAAATAAGGTACCTACAAAATATGTGCCTAAAACTCCTTACGAGTTATGGATAGGTAGGAAACCATCATTGTCTTATATGCATATATGGGGATGTCCTACAGAGGCTAAGTTGTATAACCCCCACATTAAAGCCTTTGATTCAAGAACAACCAGTGGCTATTTCATTGGTTATCCAGAAAGATCAAAAGGGTACAGGTTTTATTGCCCATCTCACTCACCACAGATTATTGAAACAGATAAGGCAAAACTTCTAGAAGATGGTTCAGTAGGATTAAGTGCACTTCAAAGCCTTGGTTTTGAGGAAGTACAGGATTCAGTTTCATCACCTGTTAAGAAAAATATCGAAAGATACCACATTATTATTCCTAATGATGATGTGGTTGATCATTCGGTTGTTAATGCACAAATCCAAAGTGAACCTATTGTGGATAATGCGGAAGAGCATGAACAGGATTATCAGGTTCAATCTAAGCTTGAAGAATGACCTATTTGGAGATCCACAAGGATTAGGAGATCTGCCATACATCCTGATTATGTGGTGTACCTTCAGAAGCCTGGTGATTTTATAGATATGGATGATGACCCGTTGACTTTTATGGAAGTTGTGGAAAGCAAACAATCTACACACTAGATAGAAACCATGAAAGAAGAGTTAGACTCTATGGCTAAAAATAAAGTATGGGATCTTGTCGAGTTACCTAAGGGAGTATATAAAGCTCGTAGGGTGTAAATGGGTCTTTAAGATCAAGAAGAACTCCAAAGGTAACATAGAGAGACATAAAGCAAGATTGGTTGCTAAAAGATTCACCCAGATGAAGGGCATTGACTATAATGAGATATTTTCTCCTGTCTTAACTAAGGAGTCAATGAGGATAATTTTGGTCCGCATAGCTCATTATGACTTAGAGCTATATCAGATGGATGTGAAAATAACTTTCTTCAACGGGGATCTGAATGAAGAGGTATACATGGAACAACCTCTTGGTTTCTCTGAAAATGACTGTCTGGTTTGCAAGCTCAAAAAATCAATATATGGACTTAAACAGGCCTCTCGACCGTGGTATATTAAATTTTTCTAAGTCATTATGACTTTCGGGTTTACAGAAAACATTATTGATCAATGTATATACCTTTAAGGAAAGTGGGAGTAAGTTCATTATATTGATGTTGCATGTGGATGACATTTTACTTGCAACCAACGATATAAAGTTGCTTTCAAAGATAAAACAGTTTCTTGCATCACATTTTGATATGAAAGATATGGGTGAGGTTGCTTATGTTCTTGGCATTAAGATCCGTCGAGACAGAGCAAAAGGTTTTTTAGACCTCTTTCAAAGATCCTACATAGATAAGGTGTTAAAGCGATATGGGATGGAGAATTGTTCTCCTAGTTCAACACCCATATCAAAGGGTGGCAAGCTGAGCCTAAAGGATTGTCCACAAAACGATATTGACAAAGCACAGATGAGTGCTTATCCATATGCATCAGTTGTTGGCAGCTTGCAGTACGCACAGACATGTTCTCGACCAGATATTTCTTTTGCAGTAGAGATGCTTGACAGATTTCAGTCTAACCCAGGCTTACCCTATTGGAAGGCTGCCAAGAAAGTCTTGCGGTACTTACAAGGGACAAAAGACTATATATTGACGTATCATAAAGTTGATCACCTTGAGGTCATTGGCTACTCAGATACGGATTTAAAAGGATGCCTTGATAGTAGAAAGTCTACTACTGGGTACGTCTTCTTACTTGTTGTTGGCGCGATCTCTTGGAGGAGTGGGAAGCAGACGACCACTGTTGCCCACACCATGGAGGCAGAATTCATAGCATTATACGAGACTACTTCACAGGCTATATGGTTAAAGAACTTCATATCACAGTTAAAGGTGGTTGATTTCATTGGAAAGTCACTGAAGGTCTATTGTGCTAATGAAGCTGCGGTATCTTTTTCGAACAACAACAAAAGTACTACGTCATGTAAGCATATAGAATTGAAATATTTTGTTGTTAAAAAAAGGACGGAGAATCATTTAGTGCATATTATTAATATCGGTACCAAAGAGATGATCGTTGATCCTCTTACTAAAGTGTTAGCACCGGGATTATATTTCGAACATGTAATGAGGATGGGCTTGTTAAACTCTTTTTGACATATGCATATAAATAAAGTGATCACTTTCAGTTCATGATTCTCATTATTTTTGTTGTTAGTCTCATAAGGATTAGAGATTCAACTAAGGACCTATAGAATAGATTATAAAGGTCAATCTATTCATCAAGAACATTCCCATAAAGTTTTTTGGTTAATGGGTTTATCGTCGGAACAAGTGGGAGAATGTTGTGATAAACCACCACGTTGGTGGTGGTTACCCACGATGTGGGTAACGCTCCCCTACGAAAGATGCTCCTTCCATTAAACCCACACAAAATCACGGGGAACGATTGCACAACTGTTCCCATTTTGTGCCTATAAAAGGGGGTTTCATGAGCAACCCTGATGAAGGTGAAACGGAGGAAAATGGTGAGAGAGGGTTTTAGGTTCTTACCTCTTCATACAGTCGATTTTCATAAAAAGGGAATCGGTCTTGCTCACCGACTGCATCCAGCAGTCTGCGCTCGTGGAGGGCCGCAGTTTGGCTGAGGAGAAGCCCTTCCCTTTATCAACCACCACCACCAGTGCTTCTTCTTTTACTCCAGCCGACCTCCACCACCCACAGCAGCCCATCAATGACTGCCTCAGGTACGCAGTCCTCCCCTGTATTTTTGTTTTGTTTAACAGAGTGGTGCTCTGTGTTTTCTGTTTTTACGCAAGGCCACCACCTTTCAGGGGAGGCAATGTGTTTGCCCGACCAGCCACCCAACAATAATACCTTATAACTATCCTGTGACCCCTAAAACACAAGAGCCATGTCTCTTGATGCTGGATCACATCCATATTGAATCCGATCCGATATAAAATCCAACAGCCATCACATGTAATCTTTCCCCACCACAGGTCCTAATATCAGGATCACTTAACCATTTCAATCATTAAGTTCAAGTGATATGGACCAAAGAAATAGCGTGTTTGGCATGGTCACAGGTTGTACAACTTGTGGTTTGGCCGGTAAAGTCATGCATCAAGGTGGGTTCTCCTTAATTGATTCAGCGCATCAGTTTTACTTCAATATCCAAACACGGGAAGAACAGTTCAGCTCCACTCATCCCTGTGTCATCCCCATCATCATACCCCATACAGGATCGCATTGATGCAGGTTGTTTCTGATTAAATCTGCCCTCCATAAATGGATTCAATATGGTTAATATGATCGAAATCAATTATTGAACTGCTTTCTTTATTTTTACAAAAAAATATGATTTTTTTTTTTAAATCAACAATTTTCTTCATGTTTTACAGCCATTGATTTGTTAATCACCGTAATATCTTACACATGGACCTTTTTGGCAATTCAAATATAGATATTCACTGAGTAAACCGTGTAGAACACATTTATAAGGTCAGATTTGATCGAAACAGCTTGTATCAGTGAGATCCTAACATGGGGTATGACGCTAGGGATGATAACAGGGGATTAGTGGATCTCAATTGCAAGAACAAGACTTACTAGGCAGTAGGAGACATGATCATCTTCCACCGTATTGATTAAACGCGTTTCCAACCCACACATTTGGCTTCTTGTGGCCACCATTTGAATAATTGTGCATCATGGTTTCTGGATCCATCATGTCAAATGGATGGGGCGTTCTTGGCATTTTAAAAGGAGATGGGATCAATTCAGAGTTTGGATGCCGTTGATCTTAAGATGAACGGCATCCGAACCTGTACGGATGAGATGCCCATTACTTGGATGGGCCCCACCTTTTTCCCATTGTTGTTCGTGTTTTCGAATGGATGGCATCTGAATGATTTAAAATGAACGGCTCACAATGAGCCTTATTCTCTGTTTGATGGGTAAGTTCATTTTTTCAAGATGAACGGCATCCAAGGTGCCTCTGACAGTGTTGCCGTGGGCCGTGCCTCTGACCTGATCCTCTCTCTGGGCTTTCACTATTCATCAAAATAAAGAAGTTCATAACTTTCATAAATAAATAGAGCATTTATTCTTACTTTTTTCTGATTACAAAATGGGGTGGTCTTGCTACTGTAGAAAATAGATGGATCAAGGCTTTACAAAACTTTGTATTAATGGCTGTAAAGATGTTTGAGATCTACAAATTAAACCATTAGGTCACCATCATGTTATCAAAATCTCAATAGCCTCACATCAAAATCTCTCCTGCCTATTCGATTGCTTCTAGCAATTGGTGAAATTCCAAGCATAGACAACAGTCACAACACCCCCCCCCACCTCCCACACACACTATCACATGGCACAAAATTTATGCATTAAGCACCCTCACCGCTCTCCATCAGGCCTTGCCCCCCCCCCCCCCCCCCCCCCAGTCCGGATCGGGTGCCATCACATGGTACAAAATGTGTGCATCAAGGACCTGATCGCCCTCCATCACGCCTTGAGCCCCACAACTGACAGTCCTGTACCCAAGATGGAGGGTGATCAGGTGCTTAATGCACAAATATTTGTGCTTGCACCTGATCTTTTCACATTCAAACCCTTGTAGAAGTTACAATAGTAACGGTTAAATAAATCTGACAAAAAACAAGGCGTCAAAGAGGTTATCTTCTGATAATAACGTAAAGCTGATATATCATTCACTAGGGGCTGAAACAGTGTTAGGGAGTGATCGGTTTTGGGGCCAATGTCTGGCTTGATGGATTGATGTGAGAAGTAGCAAACTTTTTGGCTTCTATTGGAGACGAACACATACGGGTAGTTTTGTTGGCATTTAAGCTATATGGGTCCAATAATTATTGTTTGGTGAGAGCTTGTTGGACTCATGCAGCCATCGACTTTGACATGGTTCATTCACTTTATATACGCATTTTAGAGGCACTTGATAAAGTAGTGTTCATACCATATGAAATGAGAACTGGCCCAAGAGCTTGGCATGCTTCCCGATACATGGACATGTTTTATTTTCTTTCATTGTTGGAGTTTTAATGCGTAAGCTCTTGGTCTAATGCGCAGGCGAGCATAGTGGCAATCTCCCAGCACGGTGAAATGAGCGCCTAGTTGTCAGACTTTGTGAAAAACAGCAGTTAGGCAGCCTTTGCTCTGGCCACATGAGGAATGAACAATCACAGCGAAGAATTTAAAATCCATGAATGGTCACAAAGTCAGTTTGATGACCATTTTTTTGCAGAATTCAAGAGAAGGGCATTCTCAAGTGAGAATCTGTTATGATTATGATAGTTCAAGGGTTTGACTTTATGCACCTTAGGCTCTGTTTGGGAGCCTTGAATCAAAAATGTGCTGCAGTTTCCTCTCGTTGCTCTCATGCTCTCTGCTGTTTGAGAGCAGTGGTGTTGCCAAAACACTGCATTGGGAATGGAGTTGGCAGTTCCAACATCACATTTTTACACCATTTACAAGAGAATGTTTTAGGCAGCACCTCCTCAGCACCACATTTTGGCAAAACAATATTTGGGCAACACATGGAATGGTGTTTCATCTCAATGCAGGGCTCCTAAACAGAGCCTTAATCACCCTAGGGTTGTTTTTTTATTGGTTAAGCACCTAACAAAATCATAAGCACAGCTTACACTTTCTCATGTTTCACTAAACTTGAGAAAGTGTTGCAATTGTGTAATGCAATCACAAGAAGCTGAAATTTTTTTGAATGGGATGTTCTTGTGAGTTGTTAATCGTTCTAAATAATTTTTGGCATGATTCCTCTAATTTCTAATAGGGCTATGCATTATTAAAAATGTTTGTAGGTGTTGCACACGAAGTCTTAGAGAGCCTTGCAGCATGCCAGTAGTATGGGACTTGGGGCGGTCCCTGGTGCGGAAGAGGTACGTGCATGCCACGGAGTGTGTCATGTGCCTAGGTTCGGCACTGAGCATGGCATGTGCACGGGTATGGTGCAGCGTAGATGCGGCAATGGATGCTCAAATGTGTGTGAAATGTGATGGAATTCTTTATGAGAGATGGATTGGCTAGTCACAGCGTGCATGGGGTAGCCGGGTTAGTCCAGTCGCAAGCAAACCTTGATTTTTGTGCCCCTAATTTGACCAAAACCAGAGAACAAGGATATTCCTCTCTATGATATGAGTCCAACACACCAAACCTCACTCAATTTTGAGTTCGGAGTACAAAGTTATGTCTATTTTACTTAATCGGATATTGGGTACACACAAGGGTAATTTGATCATTTCAGCTCTTATGATTTGACCTGACTCATCATAGGTCAAAATAGGTTCAGCCTGAGTTTAGAATACTAGGTTTAATGAACCTAATCTCAACTCATCTGGGTTTTGTTTAAAAACTCAATTGGATTCTCAAAATTCATAACTAATCACAAACTGGACCTAGATCCAGTTCTTATCTGGATCCAAAACTATCAGACGAGATCTAAACCTAGTTCTGATCTGGATCCAAAACTGTCAAACTAGATCTAGATCCAGTTCTGATCTAGATACAGAATTGATTCATCCAGTTATGAGTTGGATTTAAAACTAAAACTGACAAACTGGATCCAGACCCAGTTTGATTTGGATCCATAACTGATCCATCCAGTTGGATTCAGATTTAGCTCTGATCTGGATCTAGCATTGATCTGAACCAAATCCAGTCCTTATTTGAATCCAACACTGATCTGAACCAAATCCAGTTCTGATCTGGATCCAACACTAATCTGAACCTGATCCAATTCTGATTTGAATCCAGATTTATTAGACAGGATCCAGGCCCAAATTTTTTTAGATCCAGTTCAATTTGGATTGGTTCAGAATGACTAGATCAAACTGGATCTAGATTCGGTCTGATCCAGATCCAAACAAAGAACTGAGACCCAGTTAGACCCGACTCAGTTTGGTTCACACATAGATCGGTTTGGTCTGACTGAATCTGTCTGATTTGATACGACCGAGTCAGACCGATTTAGTTCAAACTGGTTCAAACCAGTTCAGTCCAAACCAATTTGGCCAAAAAAATTTTTACTTGGTTTGGTTTGGGTGAAACCCAGACCGCCTGGTTCGGTATAGGTCACACCCAGACCGACCCAAGTCGGCTTGTTGGGTAAAAAAAGAGACGGAAGGGGCATAACCCCTTTCTATTTTTTTCTTTTTCTGAAGCAGAGGGGTCGGCTCTCTCTCTCTCTCTGCAACAAGGATGGCAACTATGATTGTCGGCTTGTCTATTTTTTTTTACTGCAACTCGTCGACAGCCATGGTTGTCGACCCTCTGATCAACCAGAAAAAGAAAGGAGAAGACGATGTACCTATTGGCAGTGGCAGGTTTCAGTAAGTCTCCTCCCCCTCTCCCTCTGCAACTCTTTCTCGATTCTCTTTTTTTTTCTCCTCATGCTCTCGTTGTCACTCTGGGTGTCGAGGGGTGGTAGGAGGCGCACCGTGAAGGCTTTTTATAGGGCCCTCACGGTGGGTGAGGATAAACCTCACCCCACCTATCAATCGTGGGGGATGAAGTTCATCCTCACCCCCCCCCCCCCGGACGATGAAACAGGAAAGGCAATTCCGCAAATGGGGGAATTGTCTTCTCCTTATCTTTTTTTTTTCACTCGACGCTTTCGTCAGGTGGTTTTACTGTTACCCTCGCCAACAGGGCATCCACCATCGTATCTCTTATGCTCACACTTAGGAACAAAACAGTCTCGTTGAATGCAAAGATAAGCATGTTGTCGAAACTGGATTGGCCTTGATGGCTCAAGCCTAGGTTCCCAAGTTTTTATGGGTAGAAGCATTTCTAACAGCAGTTTTTTTCATTAACCGGTCACCCTCTATTGTTTTGTCCTCTAAAAGTTTGTATGATGTTTTTTTATCATAAATGTCAAAACTATAGTCTTTTTTGTTCTTTTGGTTGTTTATGTTTTCCTTTTCTGGGGCCCTATCGTCAAAACAAGCTTCATTGAAAAACTTGTAAGTGTGTGTTTCTTGGGTTTCTCATAAGGGTTACTGGTGCATGAATCTTGTTTATAGATATGTATACATCTCTCGTCATGTTGTACTTGATGAGAGTGTTTTTTCCTTCGCTGACTTGTCACCCCCGTCTTCTCTCTCAACGCTCAGTTCCCCGATCAGCACTATTAGCTTATATGTGTTGTCTAGTGTCGACTCACTTGAGACCTCCTCCACTGACCCGTCTCTTGTATCCACAGTGAGCTCTACTATTGACCCAGTCATTCTTGCCTCTGATTCGGTTCTCATTCCTTTTACTGTATTTTTTGCTCCTAATTCTATTCACACTCACTCCATGAACTCGTCGACCCAAGGTATATGTCTCCACTGGATATCCTCTATCTCCTTCTTGTTTAAGTGCTCACCTTAGTTTCCTTCCCAATGAACCTCGTACCTATAACCAAGCTACTAAACATGCTTATTGGAGGGCAGAATTTCATGCACTACTTTAGAATGAGAGCTCGGACCACTAATCTTGTTGATTATAAATAGGTATTTAAGATTAAGCAATGGTCTGATGGTTTTCTAGAACACTACAAAGCTCGTCTTGTTGCTCGTGAATTCACTTAACATGGTGGTGTTGATTTTGATTAAACTTTTAGCCATGTTGTTAGCCCTGCTACTATCCATTTTGTTTTGAGCCTTGTGGGTTCTCAAGGATGGGTTCTTCATCAGTTGGATGTGAAAAATGCTTTTTTTCATGATTATCTTGACCGAGACATTTATATGACTCAGCCCCGGCCCTAGGATTTTGTCATGATTGCCCGAATAATGTTTGCAAACTTCATAAAGCCCTTTATGGCCTTAAACAATTCCAACAACTTAGATCATTTTTTTTAGTTGGTTTCAAAGATAGCTCAGTTGATCCTTCCATGTTTATATATTGCTACGAGTCTCTCACCATGATTCTATTAGTTTATGCAGATATCATTTTGGCAGCCAATGACAAGTCTTTGTATTCAAGCATTCATCACTCGCCTAAATGCTCAATTTGAGATGTAGGATCTTGGCTCACTTCACTATTTCTTGAGTATTGAAGTTTCACATTCCAGTTCTGAGCTTCTTTTATCTCAACAAAAATATGTTATGAATGTTTTGACTCGGTTTCATATGGACGGATGTAAACCTGTCACCACACCGGTTGCCTCTTGTGGGAAGCTTTCATTGTATGATGATGATCCTCTAAATATCACCGACTGGTAGGCTCTCTTCAATATTTTTATTTGACACTAACTCAGCTTGATATCTCTTTTGCGGTAAATCAGTAACAGTTTATGCATCAGCCTTCTTCTGCTCACATGACTGCTGCCAAGAGGATACTTTGATATGTTAAAAGTTCATTATCTTATGGGCTCTGGATACAGCCAATCTCCAAACCTTCGCTTCAAAATTCACTAGCCCAATGATTTACAAATGAAAATCACCTTTCTATACAGCTCTTCTTTTTGGTCTAAGCAAGAATAATTGGTTAATTTTAAGAAGGGATAGTGTCCACTTCTGGAAGGGGTGATCGCTCTTATTACTGAATCAGTGTTTGTGTGGTTATAATCCATATTCATAGGAATGGTTTCCCCTTTCTAAAATTTACTCTTCAGCTCTCTTGGATAAGAAGGATTGAAAGATTTTTAAAAAGTTTTCTCAGGGCTCTAAAATGTACAGATTAGCTCTCATGGATAAGAACCTGCTAAAGTAATGGACATGAATGAAATAATTTTTGAAAAAGTTATCTGTGCGCACACACATGTATGCGTTCTGGGTGGGTAAAGGGTAAACCCTTCAGTTCACTTGCACCAAACAGTGAATCACTCTTTAACAGTTCTAAAGTTGATACGTAACTCAGTGAGCACTATAAAATACACTCTACTGCAAAAAGGAAAAGAAAATAAAAGAAAATGGAGAGGAAAAAAGAAAAAAAGTTGCTCCGAACAGAGACAGAAAATACAACAGATGACAGTAAAATCATCTAGGATTGAGGCTTACTGTTGGTTGGTGGCAAAAAGGTCTCCCACCATCCATATTCATATTTAGGATAAGGAGCCACCCATTTGTCTGGAGTTGAGAACTTAAGATCTGCTGGATAAGAAGCCAATACTTCCTCCAGACTCACCGCATCAAACTCTGCAGACAAAACTCGATCCAGTCTCAGCTTCATGAACCTGCCAGGAAATAGCACGATGTAACACAACAATCAATGATTCACAGATAAACGCATGCACTGAAATTGATTTTGCTAGATCTGAGGGATTTACATAAATCATAGCGGTCACTATAATATTAGCACATAAATTTAAAATTGAAAGTTTTAATATCAGATATCAGCATCTCTTTTATTTTTTTGAAATCAACTTATGGTTAGATAATCATCCTGATTAACTTAATGGTCGAGGTGTGGCAATTGCAGTATAAGAAAAACCAAAAAACAAATACTATTTTTTAGGTGCTTTATCTTACAATTTAGTATTGCAAATTCTTAAAATAAAAGGAAATTGTAATCCAAAACCCTCAAACTACAACTGCACTTCAAAGTAGCATATATCCCTAGTAAGATAAACTAGGAAAGGCTCTCCAAACATGTCCTTAGTCAACCTTTTAATTTTGTGGTTGAAAAAAAAAACTAGCATAATAAAGCTCCAGGAAAGGACTCAAAAAACACGTCTATTACTTAAAAAGACTTAAGAGTTGAGTAAATTCTCAATGTTTAACCAAGCAGCCTTTAAGATAGATGACATTTTTGTTGGAAAGTTTTCAGAGAACAAGAGCATCAAGCTTAAATCCTTCTCCACAGATATAGCAGAATAAAGAATTATGCTCAGAGACAGAAAATTGTGGAAGAGGTCCATGTATTAAAGTAGTAACAACAATTTTTGTTTTATTTCTAATTGAAAAGAGGGTTTTCCACATACACACACAGTAGCTCTCCAAAGTTATGGACGACCCCCTTCTCAATCAAAAGTATGCAAACTGTCTTGTAACAGTAACAGTTTAGAGTCTGTAGACTCTGGAACTGGAAAAGAAACACACATAATATGAACATAGACAATGACAGACAAATAACAAACCTAGTAGCAAGCATACATTTTGCCCTGAAAAGAACTTTTTTAGAGTTGGACAATTCTGGAGAATAGAACAGTTATCTTCTTATTGATTAAACCCATTTCCCTGTGAATATCATTGCACCAAAAGGCATATGCTCCTCAAGCAAAGAAATGGAATTGGAAGGGCTGATTACAAACATTAAATCAGATGGAATCACATATAGAAAATCCAGCAGGTTTTGGAAGGAAAGAACTCAACGACATAGTGACTTTGAAAAATAAGTCCCAACAGCATTTTTCTGCCACCTGAAAATTTTCTACCAAACTCAGAAATTAAACTGAAGCTGTTTTCACCTGCTTAGCCCTTGTAAAGAAGTTTTCCATCTCTATTATCTTGTTTTATTGTATGTTCTGGCAGTCAAGCAGGTTGGAACTCAAGATCCCTCAACTAAGATGCTACAGCTTACTCAAGGCACAGCATTCATTCCTGCTTTGTCAAGAGATTAAGAGGTGAACACTTTGTGCCAGGCTATCCTAGTTTTACACTAGAAAGCTGTTGAAAGAATCAATTTCACACAGTTCAAACACTCTTATCAAGGTCAACATTGTTCAGAGAGAGGTGTACGGCTATTTCATCTCTGAACCTATGTGAGATTGCATAAACCTGTTTTTTTATCCCAAACTTGAAACCTAATACCACATTGATGGCTTGACTGTTAGATTCTATTGGTGATCATCCATCATCAATTCACTTTATACTCCTCACCAATTTTGTTAAAAACATGCCTCAAGGCGCAAAAAACACACCTCACCTTGAGGCGAGGCCCTTTGTGCCTTGAGGCTCTAGCCAAAGGCATAAATGGCCTGAGGCGTGCACCTCAGAGCAAGGCGCACCTCATATATATTGGGTCAATTGACCCAATGTTGGGGGTAAATAGAGGAGGCCCCAATAGCTACCCTCGTCTCCCTGCTCTCTCGTCTCTACTATCCCTACTCTCCCAGTCCCTGCTCTATTGTCTCTCTTTTGCAGTCTCTCTGCCGAAAAGAAGAAGAAGAAGAAGTGATCGATAGGTACACTCTCTCTCTCTTCCGTCTCTCTCTCCTCTCTCTCTCTCTTTGTCTGTGTCTCTCCTCTCTCCTCTCTCTTTCGTGTCTCTCTCCCTCTCTGCATTTCATTAAAAAGAAAATGCACACCTCAATGTTCCTCATATATTCTATAATCTATATGATTTGGTGCTAAGGTGACTTGTAACACATCATTGTAATGTTGGGTAGTTGTTGCCCCTTTTGCATCAGTGAAAGGAACACACCCTAATTGCATCCCACTTTCCTTACAGCTCTTGGTTTGCTGGTATGTTCAATTGCTTGAATGTTGACTTACATTTGCTAATACGCTGTTGCTTTCATTGCTTATTTGTCCACGATATCTCACATGTGATCATGCCTTGTCCTTGAGAATCTTTCCATGTGTGCTTTAGGCTTATCTTTGTGGCCTACTCCACTCAAACACTATATGGTTGCTCAAAATCAAACTTAGTTCTGTGAAACATGGGCTAGGACAGTGCCCAAGCTGTCCACAATTTTGTGTAAAGTGCATACTGATATTAATACACCAGAATTGGTTCAGTCATTGGTCTGTCTTTAACGCAAAGAGTTGTTTCCTCTTGAAGTTGATTCTATTAGAAGATTTTGTTTGACTAGTTTTTGGCTGAGAGGAAGCGTGTTTGATGCTTTTTGTGCAGTGCAGCCAATTTCTGTTATAACCCAATCATTTTCTATCTGCAATCTGTAATATCATGTAGTTAAATTTAGAGGTTTCTGAAATTTGGCTAAGTGTTGAAAAAGAATCGATAAATGCTCGATATTAGAGTATGATGTTGGAGTCTGGGCTTGGCCCAAGTCTCATCGACAAGGTCTAAATAAGACAAGTGAAAGGTAATAAAAAATCTTATTTTTAACCTTTAAATTCAAGCAAAATTCAGGTTAAATTCGAACAAATTTCAAAGGCGAAATTTGAGTTATATATCGTTGGTTGCGTCTCGAAATTCTGAGCGTAATGATATTTTACTTTTTTGAATTCGGTCTATGGTTGGCCCGAAAATCGCAATTTTTCAAAAAAAAAACTGCATCGATGGGTGAGGTTCGGATTTGGATCGGACTGCATCCAATGTATTTGATCCAAATTAATATAGATCTGAACTCTGTCCAAGATCCATATTAATTAGGAATTGATTCAGCCCAGGATCCAAATGAAATTTGGATATATATTTGGATCTTGGATCCAGATCCATATCCAGAATCCATACCCAACGAAAATACAGCTTTAAATTCAATTTTCATATTTAAATTGAAGTTAACTAGAGTTAAAAGGACTCCCAGAGGGATAAGATACCCTCTGAAAGTTTTTGAATATTTAATTATTAATAAATAATTAATAATTTATTTATTATTAAATTAAATTTAATTCCGAATTTCAGTTTTGATTAACGAAATGGACTCCCTAAAAGAGTCCCTAAATTGCTAAGAGATAAGAATAAAAAGAGTTATTAAAAAGAAGAAAGACTTCTTTAGGAAAGAATTAAAAAGTCAACAAACGAGAGAATTTTAAAAATTTTGGAAAGTAGGGTGGAGAAGGACTCCCAAATAGGAAGTCCTCTCTCCAGCCCACATTAGAAGGGGCTGGAAGGATAAGGGCTTATTTTCCTATAAAAGGGTCAAAAAAATAAGAAAGAAATAAAGAGAGAAGGAGAAGGAAGAAGAGGAAATCCTCTTCCTCTCCAATCATCCAGCGTTTCTTCTATCTTTTTCAAACTTTTTAAAAAGGTATGGGTGTTCTCTCTTGTCTCAAATGAGAAAAAGAGCCTAAATAGGCTTTAGGCAACGTTTTTGTAGAGAACCGTGGATTTCATCTTGATTTTTCATCGTCTAATCCATGAGAATCGATGTAGGTAAGTCTAGATTATATGAGATTTGTTTTCTTATGATTTTTTGCATGTTTTTGTGTTCTTTTTAATATATATATGTGTGTGTGTGCACGCGCACGCGCCCCCATGGACACTTTGGACAGATTTAAAGAGATTTGTTCTGTGTTTAGCGGACAGATCTGGACAGACCTGAACATCTTGATGATGGGCAGATCTTGCCAGATTTGAGCCCCTTGTCCATTCTGTCCGTCCTGGACAGATGCGTATGTACAGACAGATAGACATGGGGATGTAGTTCAAACGGTAGAGCGGTCGCTTTGCATGCGAGAGGTACGAGATTCTCTCTCTATTCCGATGAGTGAGAAGATTTGCATGGATTGAATCAAGTATGGTTTTGAATAAAAATCAAATCTGTATATTTTCATACAGATTTATCAATTTTATCAAATCTGAAACCATATTGATTGTGTTCATTTTTTTCTTTTCAGCCACACACACACACACACACATACATATATATAGATGCTGAATAAGCAATCTTGTAGGTGACGGCAGACCCAAAAACTTATGTGTGAATCCAGTGTTTAGGTTTAGAACATATTTAAATTGACTCAGTCTTAACCTGCGTTTCTCAATGATTTGTATTCATGATGGGCCTTTTGTTTTGAAATTTTTGTAAATAACGTTCTAGCATACACAGGTATGTTGTTTCCTTTTTTATGTTGAAATAGTAACTCCACGTTGAAATAGAATTCTAGAAATTTATTTTGTGTTCCCGGTTGTACTTAATATGAGACAGTGGGTCAAATCCAGAGCTACTGGAAGTGCCTAGGTAAGTGGAGAAGTGCAAAACGTCACGCTTCCAAAATGTGCGGGAAAGCGCCTTTTTTTAATGGGAAGCCTGCTTCCCTTTTATAGAAAGTGTGCTTCCCTTTAATGGGAAACGTGCTTCCCTTTTATGGGAAGTGCGCTTCCCATCACGCTTCCCCCATTTTTTCAATTTTTTGTATTTTTTATTTTTTTATTTTATTTTTTCGCTTCCCCCTCGCTTCCTAGGTCGCTTTCGGTTCGGTTCCTAGGTCGCTTCCGAGATTATTCTCGATTCGCTTCTAAGTGGTCCCACGCTTCCCGCTTCCTAAAATTTTGAAAGTGCCTCGCTTTCCGCTCCCACTTCCCGTATCGCTTACCGCTCCCGCTTCTTCAACTGGCAACCTCTGAAAGTATCTCCAATAAGATACTAATATCAAGACCTTAATATTCTTGATATTAAACCCACCACGAAAGCACAATAAGAACACTTTAGAACACTTGTGCACAAAAAGCACAACCCACAAATAACTCACAAATGCACAAAGGCATAAAAACAATGGAATCGATTTATTGAGAACTTGGGCTTTGACTCAAAGCCATGAGAAATACAAAGGGATGAAACCCCTATTTATAACAGCACAAGAGGGGCCTTGGAGGGGCTCCACTCATAGACGTTGGAGCCCCTCCAACGGTCACAAATGTGACCGTTGGAGAGGGCCCAACGTCTATGTTAGTGGGCCCCCCAAGGTACCTTTTGGTACTTTACATAAAAGAAAATAAAAATTAAAAGAAAAAGAAAACGAAAATAAATTACAATCACATTCATAAATTGAATGTGCGTAAAATGGAGAAAAAGACTAATCTACCCCTACGGCTAAACAAAACAGAAATATATATTTTATATATATAATAAGTAGATACATATACATATATATTAATATATGTATATGTATTACTTTATATATATAATATATATATATATATATATTACATTGAATGATTAGGTATATAATTTAACACCCCCCCTCAAACCTAAGGCAGGATGGCCGAGAGTTTGCTAAGAAGAAAGTTGAAACGCGGAGCACACAAGGCTTTAGTGAAGAAGTCCGCCAATTGATATTCGGACGTGACATATGGAAGGTCAATGATTCCTTAACGTAGTGACAATCCATCTCTATGTGTTTGGTCCGCTCATGAAAAGTGTGATTCTTAGCAATATAAATCGCACTTTTGTTGTCACAGCAAAGCTTAGTAGGCCCTTCAATAGTGATCCCCATGTCTTCCAACAACTGATGAATCCAAACAATTTTCATGGTAGTAGTTGTCATGGCACGATATTCCGCTTCAGTTGATGATAGAGCACCTTCTGCTGCTTCTTATATCTCCATGAGATTAATGAGTCACCTAAGAATACACAAAAACCAGTGGTGGAGTGACGGTTATTTGGGTCACCTCCCCAATCAGAGTCAGTATAAGCAATTAATCTTAACTCAGAAGAAGAAGACAGAAAAACTCCCTTATTAATAGTGTGCTTTAGATATCTTACGACACGTAAGATAGCACCCATGTGAACAGAAGTTGGTGCATGCTGAAATTGACTTGCCGTATGTACCGCATGTGAGATATCTGGTCTGGTGATGCTTAGGTACATCAACGATCCTACTAGTTGCTTGTAGGGAGTAGGATCGGAGAGGGGAACACCATCATCAATCTTCATTTTAGCTCCTACTATAGCAGAAGTTTCACAAACTTTATCATCTGTAATACCTGACCTGTCAATAATCTCAGATGCAAGCTTAGTTTGAGATAGAAAATATCCTCTATGAGAGTAAGCTACCTCAATACCCAAAAAATAAGTTAAGAAGCCTAAGTCAGACATTTCAAACTTATCCTTTAAAATGGATTTTATGCTTTTAATCCCTTTAGAGTCGCTCCCAGTTATAAGCATGTCATCCACATAAAGTAGTAGAATGACAATCCCTGCATTAGATTTTCTAACAAACAAAGCAGTATCAGTAAAGCAGGATGAGAAATCATTTTCTAACATTATGGAGTTAAACCTATCATACCAAGCCTTGGGAGCTTGTTTTAAACCATAAAGTGCTTTCCGAAGACGAAGCACTTTTCCTTTAGGATATTCCATTCCAGGAGGAGCATACATATATACTTCTTCGTTTAAATCTCCGTTTAAAAACGCATTCTTAACATCCATCTGATAGATGTTCCATTTATTGATTGAAGCAACAGTTATAAGACATCGGACGGTGACCATTCGAGCAATGGGGGCAAAAGTCTCCTCATAATCAATCCCATATTTTTGACCATATCCTTTTGCAACTAAGCGGGCCTTATATCTCTCAAGAGACCCATCACTCTTAGTTTTGACTTTAAATACCCATCTACACCCTATTGCTTTCTTGTCTTTAGGAAGGTCTTGAAACTCCAAGGTCTTTGCTTTCTTTAGGGCTTCAAGTTCATTATTCATAGCAACTATCCATTCCGGGCATTTTCGTGCTTCCTCGAAATCCCTAGGTTCTATGTATGAGTGAATGGCGCTTAGACAGGCTCTATATTTTGGTGAAAAAGACTCATATGAGATGAACCTAGAAGAAGGTCTTCTTGATCTTTCGGTCCTACGAAGATTTCCTTCACTTGGAGGGATAGACTCACTATCATATCTTTCGAGGGCACTTCTAAAAGTACTCCTATCTCTATGAGAGTAAGTTATAGGATCTCTATGTGGTTCTTCATTGATGTGTTGATCAGAATGAGTTTCATCATTTTGATTAGTTTCATCATCACTAGTATCATCATCTTCAGTTAATAAATCAAACAGAAAAGAATAGTCAATATTCTCGTCATTGGTTTCAAGTTTTTCGAAACCACTAACATTTTCCAAGAAGCTTACATTTCTGGAAACATATAGTTTATCACTCTTAACATCATAACAGCGAAAACCTTTATGAGTTTCAAAATAACCAAGAAAGGCACAAGGGATGGCCTTAGGAGAGAGTTTGTCATTTTTATCAGTAAAGACAAAACATTTACATCCAAAAACCCTTAACCTGCTATAATCAGGTTCTTTTTCATATAATTTTTCAAATGGAGAAATCTTGTTCAAGTTTTTAGATGGAAGTCTATTTATGAGATAGACAGAAGTAAGAGCGGCTTCCGCCCAAAGTTTTTTCGGAATATTTTGGGAAATGAGCAAAGTTCGTGTGGTTTCAATAATATGCCTATGTTTTCGTTCAGCCAACCCATTTTGTTGGGGGGTTTTGGGACAAGACTTTTGATGGAGAATTCCATAGTTTTCAAGATAGCTTTTGAATTCATTGGAAAGGTATTCACCACCTGAATCGGTTCTAAAAATTTTTAAATTTCCATTGAATTGATTTAAAACCATCATATGAAATGTTTTAAATGTTGAAAAAACTTCATGTTTATGTTTAAGAAAATATATCCAACTAAACCTAGTGAAATCATCCACAAAGATAACATAGTAAGAGAAACCTCCCTTGGATATCACCGGAGCCAGACCCCATACATCGGAGTGAACAATTTCAAAAGGTTTTGTTGTAAACATAGATCTTTGAGGAAAAGGAAGACTTCTCATTTTTCCAAGAATACATTCATTACAAACAAAATTTTCATTACAAAGATGCTTAA
This sequence comes from Nuphar pumila, assembly GCF_984573655.1. Taxonomy (NCBI): domain Eukaryota; kingdom Viridiplantae; phylum Streptophyta; class Magnoliopsida; order Nymphaeales; family Nymphaeaceae; genus Nuphar; species Nuphar pumila. Next base: position 46,135,034 of record NC_143251.1, read on the forward strand.
TAAAAGGCAAATAAGAGATTTTAACAATATTGGGATGACACAATTTCTTATGCCATACATGAATATCTTTGTTTTGAGCAACATTACAAAATTGATTCTTGGGAATTTTAAGAAAATCAACATAATAGAGGTCTTCTCTCCTAGAGCCTTCCCCAATCAATTTTTCGGACTGGCGATCCTGTATCCAACATTTATTAGAAGAGAATTTTATATCGCAACCACAGTCCGAGAGTTGAGAAACGGAAAGTAAATTTAAGTTTAGTTTTGGTATAAGACGAATTTTTGGGATAAAGAAGTCTTGTTTTTCAAAATTGCCCATTCCTTTAATTTCAAGAGGGGTTTCATCCGCCGTTGAGACAAAAGATGGAAGACAATTTTTAGAATAATCAGAAAGAAAACAATGGCTTGGAGTCATATGAAACGAAGCACCAGAATCAAGTAACCAAGATGTCTTACCAAGAGAGGAAGAGGATGACATAGCGGCTCCAGAAATGCCTCCTTTGAGAAGAGGTTGAAGAGCATCCATAATTTGATGAAGCGAAAGAGGTTCATTTGAAGTTGAGGGTCGTTCCTCCGATTGGGATGCTAAAGCCGCGGCAAGAAATTTCTTCCATTTGGGACAATTGGGTTTGATATGTCCCGGTTCTTTACAAAAATGGCAAGTTAATTTGCTATAATCTGTTTTGCCATATCGATCATTTTGCCCTTGATTTTTGAAATGGGGCGGTTTGTAGGTCTTCAAATTATTTCCGGGTCTTGACACGGCATTAACCACTTCATAGTCACTTTGAGAAGGTGTAGCAAGGATGCTTGGGTTATTTTTACTAATCCCCATACGTGTTTCCTCACCACTTAGCTTGGTGATAACATCTTCAATAGATTGGGGAGGTGAAAGCCGATAGAAGAGAGGACCGAATTTGCTCAAATTCGGGTCTAAGACCATTTAGGAAGTTGAAAAATCGATCTTCCTCTAGTTGTTTGTGCCTTAATTCAATAGCTTCTCCGCTCCATTTTGGTTCGAGCATGGCAAGCTCGTCCCAAATAGATGACAATTCGGCAAAATATTCCCGAATAGATAAATCATTTTGTTGAAGAGTCAAGGCTTTCTTTTGGAGATAGTATTTTTTAGACAAGTCCCTTGAAGTATACATTTTTTCAAGGTACAACCAAGCTTCGGAGGCCCTTTTAAACTTAATGATGTTGGCATTGATCTTGGTTTCTACGGACGAAAAAATCCAAGACAATATTTTGAAGTTCTTCATTTCCCACTCATCATGTCTTTTGGAATATTCTTCTAAGGCCTTTTGTCTATCTTCTCCTTCAAGAATCTTAATTTCCCCTTTCTATATAATAGAAAGCTTGGGTTCGGGTTCCGATATGGAGCCTTGAACGTAACCCCAAAGGCCTTTCCCTTTGATATGGGCTTCCATATTGCCGGCTCAAACATGGTAGTTTGAACCACTAAGTTTAAACCCAAGGGAGAAATGGGAGTCTTTTTCACCCATTAGAGAGAAGAGAAGATGAAAAATAATGCGTACCTTAACGGATTTTCAACATTTTCTTGACAAAAGTTGCTTCTAAAATATTGCCCGAAGTAAATGCTTCACTCAAAAACTTCACTAGCTTAAGGGCACGTTTTTCGAGGTGCTTCACAAGAGACGAGATGCACGATCCTCTTTCTTCCAACGAGGCTCTGATACCATGTGAAAGTATCTCCAATAAGATACTAATATCAAGACCTTAATATTCTTGATATTAAACCCACCACGAAAGCTCAATAAGAACACTTTAGAACACTTGTGCACAAAAAACACAACCCACAAATAACTCACAAATGCACAAAGGCATAAAAACAATGGAATCGATTTATTGAGAACTTGGGCTTTGACTCAAAGCCATGAGAAATACAAAGGGGTGAAACCCCTATTTATAACAACACAAGAGGGGCCTTGGAGGGGCTCTACTCATAGACGTTGGAGCCCCTCCAACGGTCACAAATGTGACCGTTGGAGAGGACCCAACGTCTATGTTAGTGAGCCCCCCAAGGTACCTTTTGGTACTTTACATAAAAGAAAATAAAAAATAAAAGAAAAAGAAAACGAAAATAAATTACAATCACATTCATAAATTGAATGTGCGTAAAATGGAGAAAAAGACTAATCTACCCCTACGGCTAAACAAAACAAAAATATATATTTTATATATATAATAAGTAGATACATATACATATATATTAATATACGTATATGTATTACTTTATATATATAAAATATATATATTACATTGAATGATTAGGTATATAATTTAACACAACCATGGTCAAATCAAAACAGTCTGACCCTGTCCAAAACATAGACAGACTGTTTTTGCATGTTTAGAACTAACGTGTATGCTGATTTTTCTAATATGAACAGAGTTTCACATACTCTGATAATGTTCTTCAAGGATTAATGATTGACTTAATGTATGATCTTTGAACAAACTTTTATGCTCAGATTTTGCTAAAGATGTTTTTCTTTTTATTGTTGATTTGTAAATTTTAGAAAAAAAAAAAAGAATGTGAACCATGAGCATGCAGTCAATTCTATTAATCGTTTGTTCAATCTGATTTACTGAACAATTGAGTTTGTGAATCGTGATATGTGTCATGCATGTCAAAAAGATATTTTCCATTAGGTCTGGACCTGTTAAAACTTATTTGATGAAAGCTTCATAAGGGTTTTACAAAGCTTGGAAAAGGGCCTGATCATGTTAGTCTGAGTTTATATGTGTTTTGAATCTGATCTTTTTGGTACAGGTTCATATTTTTACACGACCTGTGCTTTCTTTCTGTATATGCCCATGTGACTTAAGCATAACTAGTTGTGTCGTGGACTGTTGTTTTAGTTTAAAAAAAAAATCTGAGTTACGTGAATACACGTTATTCTGACCATGATGCATATGTACAAACTGTTTTTCTTCTGTGATATCATAGAATCTTGTTCTTTTGGGTCTGACAGATTCTGAGATAGATTCTTGAATCAGCCAACATATATGTACACATATGCAGACACCCATGTAGGCCAGACCCAGAGCCGGACCTGTAAAGAGGCCAATGAGGCTTGGGCCTCAGGGCCCTTGGACCCAAAAACATTTTAGGGGCCCATTGTTTAGGTAGTTTATATAAATATTTTATACATTTTTATTTAATATAATATAAATATTTGAAATATTATATTTGTTTAATGTGAATGCAAATTTTATTGTTGTTTTGATTCTTTAAAAAAAAAATCGGAAGCACTGCCCCGAACTCCTATTATTAATAGGGGGCCCATTTTTTTCCTCCGCCTCAGGCCCCATAAAACACAGGTACGGCTCTGGCCAGACCATATATATATATATATATTAGACGGTGCACTCATAAACATATAAATATACATATATTGTATCAGCCAGAACAGGGCTGATCGAGATGTATATATATATGTATATATATATATGCACATCAATCAGTATGCATATACATAAAAAGAATTTTATATACAAAATTTATATGTTGGGCAAGCCTAGTAACAGCGGCCCAGCCAGTCTCCTGGGCAAGTGCTGGCCTGGCAGACCAGTCGAGCTCGGCTCGACTGGCCAGACCTTGCCACATGCTGACAGGCCTGTTAGGCCCAGCTGAACCGAGTTCAGCTGGCCTGGCCTATCGAGTCGAGTGAGCCCAGCCGGGCAGAGGGTGTCGGCTGGGTGGGTTTGGCAGTGTACCAGACCCAGCCGACTGGGTCCGCTGAGTCATGTGTCTACAAAATTTTGTTAAAAGAAAATAATAATGCATGCTATTCTGTTTGATATTATTTGCTCAGATTTGTGACTAAACAATATGCAGATCCTTAAGTAATCAAATCTTTTAGTTTATGCATATTGTGCATAACTGTATAGCTAGAATTGAACTCAATTGGTATATTAATTTCCAGACTTGCAATTTGAGTTTAGACTTGGCCTTATGCATGCAAAAGAATGATATTTTTTTCATGCTTAGACTTGTTATGTTATGCATGCTCAAGGTATTAATGCAAAGTTACCTTATGTGCGTGGGCATACATGAAATTGATGTGTTTTGGAACAAGCATCATTGCATGAGTGTTCACTTGTTTACTTTGAGAAAATTCATGAATGAAACCTTGTAATTTGCATAATTATGTAAACACATGCATATAAATATTATTGTTCATGCACGTCCCTAAATTAGCATATATGATGGTGCATTGAAAAGCATGTGAAAAGAATGCATAAGTGGCATGTTCTTTATGATTTTTGCATATGTATGCATCGATGATAAAAAATGGATCATCGTAGAATGTGTGAACCTTGAGCATGTGTTGCTTCTTTTTTAGTTGTTTATGCATGGCAAAAATCAAACTTGATATTATTGTTCTAATTGCACTATTTCATGTTGCCACGGGTTGTGGTCCCGTGATGAGCTTCGCATGTTGATTTGCAAAACAAAGAAATTGAATTAATAATAAAATAAAAGAAGAAAATAGTGTAATCTACGCTTTTTTGATGTCCCTTTTTTAGTGTGAGAATCTTGGACTTGCGGTTTTAGGAGACCATAAGGATACTAAAACTTTGTGTGCATGTTATGCCCTTGAACCCGATACGGAGGTTCACCTCCCAGCCACGGTTTTAGGAAAATTATGCTACTTTGCCTGGTGGTGGTCTGTAGACACAATTGTTGTTTTTTGTATATCAAGAAAATGGCATCAGTGAATGTTGATTTTTCTGGTGTCCCAGTATTAGATGTTGATTTTTAATGTTCCGATGGATGGTGTTGATTCTTGATATCGGTTGAGGGCTAAGTGTGGAACTCATTAATAAAATATAAATTGTGTGTTAAGCTATAATTGAAAACTTAACTTGACCTTGAGAATTTTTACCCGTTTTGAGTATCCGCAGACAATAGTAATAAAAAGAAGAACTAAAGTTTG